>NC_069658.1:345078436-346527811 GCF_027244095.1 Hemicordylus capensis | reverse complement strand
TGCAGTCATTTTGCAAGCTTGCAAGTCTTGGGTTTTGCTTTGATCAAGTTTGCACTAATGCTATGCAAGCTGCCTCTGCTTCCCGAATAGCATACCATTGGATTTGCTGAAAATGCTTTTTTTTCCCCTTCATTGACTCTAATGATTCCTTATTTGGAAGCACTGAAGCTGTCAGAGGCACAAACCATCAAAAGTAATAAGCTGTCTCTTCTTGAGTTTAAATTGTTAATATTTATTTGGTATGTTTAAAAATAGTCCTTAGGCAGTTACGTCTGTGGTTAACCTGACATCCAGTTAATATGACATGTGATACTTACATATCAGAAGACTTTGATTTAAATGATTCTACAAGCCCCTCCCACATAGTTACATCTCCATAGCAGCATCTCATTATCCCCCATGGCCATTCAGTGGGAGGAAATGAATGTGCCATTGTAGATCTCTAATTAGTTTGTTGTCTACACAAGGACAAAACAGGATGAGCATGTATAAAGAAATGAGAGGAAAGAATGCATTTCTGATATTGCATTTTGTGACTCATCAAATGAAAAGAAGTAACTCCAGGTTCTGCACACAGTAAGGGTCATACCCACATTTGTGTATCAGTGCTGTTATACCATATATGAACATGGCCTCTACACTTTAAAGAAACTTATATTTCTGTGGAAAGTGCTACTTTTTTAGTGTGAATTTCTGTACAGTTTTCAGGCAACTGCACAATGGCATCTACCCTCAGACTGTGGTTTCCTGTGTGTAGTACTGATTTATGCATTCTGCTTCTGGTGTGATGAAGTCTGGAGTGGTTGGTGGTGGTGTTTTGTTTTGATTTGTTTTTAAAGTGTGTCACACAAGGTCTCGTTTGTTAAATGAACCCTTCAAAGAGCAATGCCAAATATCATAATGTTAATATTGCATCTTGCCTGTTTCTGTTTTAATATTCCCAGGGAGAGCAGCCTAAATTCATTGTCCTTGTGAAGTTTTAATGCCACCTTCTGAGAATGTGCCTCAGCATGAAATGGATTCAAATACTTAAATGGGCAGATTGTCCCTTGATTTGCAAAGGGGCCAAAAGTATATTGTTAGGCTACAATTCACAAACCTATATGATGCACATTTTAAAAACAGCGTACTACTACTGTGAATATTTATACTGTATACCACTGTTCAATAGTTCTCAAAGCAGTTCACACCGAAAAACAAACAATATATAAGATGGCTCCCTGTCCCAAAAGGGTTCACAATCTAAAAATAAATTCAAGATGGACACCAGCAACAACCACTGGAAGGATGCGGTGCTGGGGTTGGATAGGGGTGGTTGCTCTACTCCTGCTAAATGTAAGAGAATCACCAGTTTAAAAGGTGCCTTTTTGTTCAGTTAGCATTACCCAACATAAATAAACCCCATTGAGGAGTCTGGGGCTTTTTCATCTGCTTTAGCCACAGAGTGCAAACGGTAGCTTGTGGGATCCAATGCCTTGTGACTGAAACCATTGGGCTCAGCCTTGATTGCCAGTCAGCCACCAACCCCTGCCACATGCTCTGCCCCTTCACTACTCCCAGTAAAGCCATATGACTGCCTTTGCATTGCTACCACACATTCAAAGGATATGGGGCAGTCGCTGAAGCAGTAAGCGTATTGGTGGTTGATCATCAATGGGGCTAGGCCACAGATTAGTATTAGTTGGAAGATCCCAGCTATGTCTTCCCACTGTCTCACCACCCAGGCCTAGTAGATGCTTCTCTCACAAGGCATCTCTGAAAATTGGGCCATGGGGTTGTAATAGACACTTTGAAAGTATGTTGCGCACAATAAATGGGACTTGCTTCAAAACAAAAGTGACATTATCCACAAACGTTTTCAGTGCAAGGGTTTTGTGGAGTGCACTATTAATCGGTAGTTGGGCATTTGTGGTGCTGCTACTCAATGAAAATCACCTATGGCAATAATGTCCAATTAGAAGTTGGAACATAGACATCTATACATAGATATCTATGCCACCAGGGTGGCTGCTTGCCGACTTAATTTAATAAAACCCTTAGAAGTCAAGATCACTGTGGTTGCAGTTTAACAGAAGTGCTATTATCTTTTAAGTACTCCAGGAACAGCTTTCATTTAGGCTGCTTTCACACTTTCACACAGAGAAGCATAAGAGTAGTTGCTCTCTGGTGCAATCCCTCATTACTGTGGAGTGTGTGTGAATATTCTGACAAATGTGGATGAGGCCAGTTTCAGGAGCCGTTCCTATTGGCAGCAACATGCTTCAGTTTTGCTTGGTAAATACCAGTCAGAGTTCTCCCCCCCCCCCTCACCATCTCACTCTGGCTGCAATCTCCCAATGTGAGGAAAGCTTCAGTTAGAAGACAATGGAAGCTTTTTTCCCTTGGCAAAAAGCAGTCACAGATTACCCAATCCAGATCAGAACTATGGCAGGAGGTAAAGTCCCTCCCTACCCACCCCCCATGGAGTCCCGGGTGACATGGGTTCCAATCCAGCTGCTGCTTACCACAGTTTGTAGCACAGCAGGGTCAATGGTGGATTTAATGTCATGTGTAGTTTAGCCCTTATGTAGCCCTTATGTAAATCAATTTCAAGAGGACTAAATGAGCTGTGACTAACTTGTCCCATTGATTTCATCAAAATAAAGCACTGCAGGTGTGGTTAACATTCTCTGGAATAGGGCCATAGCATTTATATTTTTAAAAGTTTACAGATTACAGTCTTGAAGTCATCTGTAGTATCTGTGGTGTATGCCATTTGATTAAGCACATGCGCAATCAGAAACGTTTGTTTTGTGGCTTTGTCTCTGTGGCACTACTGCTCTGAGTGCTGACCCCCTTTGTCTTAAAATGTTATGGCAGCACAGTATTTATTTTTAGCTGGGGTTTCTAAGTATTCAGAGTCCCTAATACACATTGTGTTGCCATTTTTAAAGAACTGTTTTGAACTCTTTTCCCGCAATTTTATATATTCTTCTGACAAAGCTGTGGTAATATAGAGAGATGTCAAAGTTACAGAAAGGAATCAACCAATACATATCTTTGTAGGGCTGATTGACAAAAGTGGAAAACAGGTAACTCATTTAGTTTCAAGAGTTCTGCATATCAATCACTACTAAGAAATGAAACCTTGAAACACTCCCTGGTTCAAACTCATTGTACAAAGTATAATTGTTGTCTGATTTATGGCCACCCAATTTCCTATTTCTATCTAGACAGAAAATATTAAAGTCAGAAGAGTGCAAGATTTCAAGGGCAGAATACAAAAATACCATTTATTATTATAATTTCAGTTGGGAACTTGCAGCAGCATCAGTTGGAGGCCTTCCTGCAATTCTGTCAGATTCTCAGTAGCAATTTAAAGAAACGATTGGACTTTTGCGGTAAAGCCCTTAGCAACCCATTAGAGCAGTGCCAGGGAAGCAAAATCACGTTGTGCATTCAGAGGCAGTGAAAAGATGCCATGTAATCCTCTATTTATGTTGAGTCAGCTTCATCTCCTGTTGAACCGTTTGCTCCCCATAAGAAAGCGTTGGGCACATAAGCTCCAGCAACTAGGAAAAAATAGAGGAGCTGCCAGAGATTTGGCTAAACAAGTCTTACAAGCTTTTGTTCTTCTCTCCAACTATTTAGAGCCAGTAAAATCCTAATTCCAAGCCTAGGCGAGTTCTCAGAGTTCTCCAATAAGCCACAGAATAAATACTCCAATTCCTTTCTCATTTCCTTTCCAGGGGAGAAATAATACGTGTAGCTACTTTTTGCCAGAGCACAATGGTGAAAGGCCTCCTGTCCTAGCTTAGGTAGAAACGACCTTGTTTCTAAATTCCAATGCAGTTGGAACATTACCAGATGAAAGATAAATAATATTCTGCTATGCTGTACAAGATGGGTGATTGTATCCAATAGTCAATACAATGTTGCTACAGTGGTATGAACCAGCAGCAGGTTCAAAGAGGTTACAAGCAACAATAATCTAGATGTGTTCGAGACCAAGCCATATCACGGATGTGTCTCTGAAAGCAGAGCTTTCCATGCTTTTATTTCACCTACGCATCCCATAAGTAATCTTTTAAAATGATCTATAATGTTCATAAATTACAGAGACTGCACATATGTTTATATTTGCTGTCATCCTTTGAGCTCTAGACATATAGCTACACCTATCTATCTGGTAGGGCTTGCAGAGCTGCTGCAGCAGGAGAGACTGAGGCTGGAGAGATTGGGCAGTCCCGCTAGAAGTGTTACCATATTTCTCCCCACAGTTCCGATTGGGGGAAAGTGTGGGAAGGCTTCTTGCGCTCGTACCCGATCTCTCTTTCTATCTCTGCAGCTGCTGCAGCCCCACAAACCCTACTAGCTACATAGGGCTTGTGCGTCATGTCACATCCCCACAAAATCAAAATTTCCCTTGCAACACAAAGTGGTGAAACTAAAAGGCTATGCACACTGATGAAGGGCTATGCTTTCCCACCCAAATGTTAATAATTTTGACGTTACTTCAAGGAGTTCCTGATGTCTAACTGTACAGAAGAAAAGACACAGCATATATATTTGAGCTCAGAGGAAGATTTCTTCTTACAGTAAATAGTCCATATGAGGCACTGCATAAGAATAATACAGGATTCTAATACAAAGGAAAGGAAGGCTGGAAACCTCCCCCCAAAATCTCCCATACTGAAAATACATTTGTTGTCATTTGCAGTTTCAACCACCTCAGCCCTCCCACCTCACCCTCCTAAGTTCTGAGAGCCTTTCAACAGAATGGCCTGCTAAACCAAAAATAACTATAAGCCCTGAGTCCAAATAAACATGATGTTCTCACTTATATTATTTCAGAACCCTAATTCTGCATATAGGTGTAGTGACTTCTGGCCTTCTATGTCACTTTCCCTTGGTGGTTGGCTCACAGAAGAGAAGTCATGGTTCATCTTGCTATCTGCATATAGCTGGAATCAACCCTACTCATGCCATTCCATTGTCACAAGGCCTTCCTTCCCAGTTTTAACTATATTTAAGCATGACCTTGCAACCTTTACTCATGGGTTTGGGTTTTTTTGCTAATGAGATTTGTCGGAACAAGAAACTAGTGTAACATGTTCAAGTACATTAGAGCACAGATGCATGCACAGAAACTTCATCCCAAATCAGTGGCATTCAACGTGAGCATCTGAGTGTAAAATGTGGCCATAGACAGTTCCTGCTATATATTTGTTGCATGATATTCACTTTGATGTGACTGGCTTGTGCAAAGTTCTCAGCATAATTTATGCTAACAGACTCTAAGCATATCATTAAGGTCTCCTAGCCCAAAGCCAAGCAAATGGTTACATGTTTTGACAAATCAGAAACAGGATTTGAACCAGCATCTTCATGCATTAAGTTAGGGTGAATTCTTCAGACTATTTTTACACACTGAAGCCAACACAGTGTATTTTCGAGGAAATTTCAGTGCACAGAGCTGGTCTTGTGAACAGTTCAACTAAGCATCCAGTTTGCAACTGTGCAATTAATATCAACATATTTTCAAACATTTTCAGGATTTGTTGAGTGATGATCTAGACACACACTGAATCATTTGCACAACTGATTTATCACAAGTCCGTTGAAAATTCCACTTGTGCCAAGCCCACCAGCTTAAATAGAAAAGGAATAAAAGGCTGCTAGAATCTGCTGTTAGTTGAACAAAAGCTATTTGAATATTGCTATTAAATAAAACCATCAGGAGTCTGCCCATTGGTTTTCTGTCAATGTTTATACAGTAAAAAGACTGACTTGAAAGTAAATCTGAAAAGACACTTGAATGATTATGACTCTGTAATCTGGAATATCAACATTGGTTATCAGAATCACGGTTTATTTGTTGGCCACCCTATTGTTCATCATTAATACCAACTTGTAAATGCCCAAGCACCATTAAATTCATGTTGCAGAGTTCTTTCTGTTGCTTTTCCTGCCTCTGGCGTCATGGCATGCTTCAAGAAAGATGATATTCCAGTTCATTAGCATATTGAAGAAATGAGGCCTTTAATGCATTATATGATAGACCCACTGGCTGTAGTATCCCACAGCAGAATTAAGTATTCTAGTTCTCCCACATGACAATCTGAAGTATTTAATTTGCCTTTAGCTTGACTTAATTTCTGTTTCCATTAGAAGCTAAAATATTCAATTTCCTTCATATCACTGCCCTTCCAAAAGCTGTCGAAAATGGAAAGAAAACCTCCACGCACACACACACACACACACCCAGACCAGTCCTGCAGTGTAAGCCAATCATGGCGCCACTTTCAAGTAAGCAAGCTTTGAAGTTTGCAGCCTAATTCTGTCACATTATCCTTACAAAAACAACCTTAGAAGTCTCGCTAGGTTTTCACATTGCGTTTCAATGTGCTCTGTTTATGAATTACTTCCACAAAAGGCAACATTTGCTCACTTCCAGCCCAGACTGTGTCTAAAATGGACTTTTGGATTATTTTATAACTGGTTTAAAGCTATACTATAGCCACACTCCAGCACAAACTGAGACATGGTTAGGCCCATTGATTCAATTAGTCAAAGTTGTGGTTAAAGATGTGATCCTATGCACACTTACCCGGCGAAAAGTCCCACTGAAATTAGTGAGACTGCTGAGTAAACAAGGATAGGATTGGGCTGAAGCTCTGTGCTGGATTGTGGCCTATGAGTTTGTTTTAATATTTATGCTACAGTTTCACATGCTGTTTCACATTTGAAATAACACAGTTTGCTAGTGGGTGCTACTTTTGCTTAGTTATCCTTCCTTTCTGTAGATGTTAGTGGATATATTTTAGTATAAGAAGTTTCATACCATTCTTCTCTGGGCACCAAATGACACAGGGCACAATCCAGCTGAAAGGCCTGCAGAGTTCAGCAGGTGTTCCATTTTCTCCACTTGCATAGTTTGCCAGATCATATCCATAGAAAATAAAGTCATCATTTGTAACTCACTACCAGAAATCTCAATTTTTTTCATAGACTCTGTTGGCATTCACTGCCATCTCTTCTTTCTGCCATTCAATCTTCTTGCACAGACTGCTTTGTATAGTTAATAGACATCAAAGAGCCCTTTCTACAGTAGGTGGTACTTGGTCTTTTTATACTTTTCTCAAAGCTGCTGACATCCGTTACTGTTTAATGTGTGGCATTGTAAGGAGAGATCCGAATATTAAGTGTTTCAGTTTTATGTACCTACTGTAGATGGAATGTACAATATCATAGTTAATTAGAGTAGCATAGCAAATTATGAATGCTTTTTTCCTCATGAAAACTTAAATGGAATGTGAACATTTTGCCAATTTCCTTGGTTAACTGTAAATGCTGAACTGTAGTCTTAAGTAGTTGCATTTTTGTCTGTCTCAATAAATTTTAATTTGTCTGCGACTTCCCATTGTTGGACTTTGAGGGGAGGAGTGTTAAAATTACTGGTTTAAAATAAAATATCACTGTGCACTTTGTCTGCAATAATAATATGCCCAAATGTAGGTGGTTGTTAGTAAAAATGGGCAATTTTTGTTGTTAGTAAAAATGGGCAATTTGTCAAAGCAGAAGGCATTTCTGCACCTCCTCTCCATGTTTTATGTACCACCAGCCTCCTTAAAACCAGAAGACAAGCTGACCATGACCATTTGTCACTCAGTTATGAAATTCAACTGATATTTAACTCCACTTTTCAGTCATGATTGGCATCCAAATTAGCTTACAATTAACATTCACACAGAAGTAAAAGAAAATTAGAGATACATTGGTGGTGGGGAGAGGCTTTTCTGGTCCCTGGCAGGTGCTAATGCAGACCAGGTGCCAGGCTCTTTCCTCCAGAGAAACAGAACAGAAGGAGCTAGGACTGGACTCAGGGGCCAGCCAATGGTAAAGGAGCCTTCCCATGGCTCTGTAAATACACATAGCACTGAGCTGCTCCATTTTGCAACTCCAGTTCGACCAGCTCTGTTACTGCGGGAGAGAGAGAGAGCAGAGACTGATTAGAGTGTCCTGATGCCTCCTCTATTCCCCAAATAGTCTGACCGTCAGGATCTGACTGGAACAACGGACATGCCGCAGCCAGCAGCTAGATGCGGGAATGAGCCTTGTATTTGTGAATGGAATTTGTCATGAACACAGGGATATATCACACCTATAAACGCCTGTTTCCAGGTGCATTGGCCTGTCAAGGAGATTTTAGTCAGTTATTCATTCAGATGGTTAATGCCATGCTGTTAAGATAATGAACTTCTCTTATAGCATCATTCTTTTGAACTGAAGAAGAGGTGACCATCACAAGGGGTGGAGCACAATCCACATGGCACCTCAGATGGAGAAAAATGTTGAGGAGTAACTTCTCAGTTAATTGCAGGGGTAGGAAAGACACTTTTTAGGATAACATATCGGTTATTAGGTTTGACGGGGTTGTTAAACAAAATGAGGAGGGAACTCCTCTAATGCTTAGAGTAGAAACTGCACCTCTATGGCACCTCCACACATACAATACTAAAAGTGGGGAGTCATTTTCATTTGCACAGGGGAATTTCCTGATTAAATATGCCCTGTTTCATTACTATCTGTAGCAACAGCTCTATATAGTGCTCTGTCATTAAACAAAATGCAGTGAACCCACACAAAACCAAAGAATCCAACACCACTATATTGCAACAGGTGTAAAATGCACAACACACCATGGAATAAGTCCATGCTGAAGGGAGAAGAGAGATGGTTCTATGAGAGGTACAGACTGATGACCAATGAGGGCTCCATGGCTATTCTGATCACCTCCTGAATGTGCAGCATGGATTGTACCCTGAATTTTAACTTCAAGATTTATAATCTTATTTCCCCTTTAATTAAGTTACAAAAATATGTAATAAAGATTTCCAAAGGCATCTGCATTTTAATAGAAATATCAGAAGTCTAGCATCATTAACCACGATATTGATCATGAAAAATGGAAGGCGGAAAAGGAGCAAAATGCAATCAAAATGTATAATTATCTAAAGCTTTAATTTTTTATGTATAGCTTGGTTATCAAGACATCAGTGCATATTTCCATCTCCTTTCCAGCTTAATCACACCAACTTGGGCATTGTTTATGAATGTTGACATTACCACAGCTAAAATAATATGTCAATAAAGTTCCAGAGTTCCATTCGAGTTGGCTTTAAGCAACATTCACCCCTAGTCCTGATAACATATGAAGGGCAGAAAAGAATCCCCTTTCCCCCATTTCTTTCTGCTTTTTTTTTTTTTAATACTGCAGAATAGACACACAATCTCTTTGCAATGGCACATATCTGCTGGACTTTTCTGCAAGTGATGGCTGAGCATCCCTTCCATTTTGGGCTTTGGCAACGAAGAAAGTCTCAAATGTAGACAGAACTGATAGCCCAGGGGGTTTCCCATCTGGCTCGCAGCAGAGGCCACGATTCCCCTCTCAGTATGGATTTTAGCTGTGCGTGCAGAGAAAGGCAAAAGATTCCTTAATCACCACCTCCTCAATGTAGACAGCATAAAGCTTTGACAAAGTTCTTCCTATAAGTACCTCAACTGTTCACACCGATTTGCTTGTATCTTGGTTCACACTTGGAAACCTGCATTTGCCATGCAGACGGGAGAATGCTCGCTGATCACCAGCTGCTGTTTACAGAACCCTATTCTGTAATCAGTAAGTGGGTGGAGCCAATGTTGCTAGCTCTTGCTCAGTTCCAGATATGGCTCCTGTCTAAAAACAAGTGAATTAATTGCTGACCAGGCTAGAGGCAGCACACATTACCCTTTGACTGGTGAAATGTTTTCAGCTAGGAACAAGCAACGTGCTGAAAAATATGAGCTCCAGAACTTGAAATCATGTACAGACTAACCATGAAGATGCCTTATATTGAATTGGACCATCTCAGGAGTATGGGGGGGGGGCTGGCAGTGGCCCTGGAACAGGCCACTGCTACCACTTGCCTTTGTGGCACCCCTCCACTACTTGCCTCACACCTGGCACACCAACATCAGAAGCATGCCGACACAGGTGGGGTGGGGATGGCCAACACTGGAGCATGGGCATGGAGCCCCTTGCCCTTTCCTAGCTAGCCGACCAGCTGGGTGCTTTGCTCTCCCTTCTTGAAGCGAGCAAGAAAGCACCTAGTCGGTGAACAAAGCGGTGCACAGACCTCCCAATCCCCTTGTGCTGTGAGTTCACATGGAGACGGAGGAAAACATGTTGCTGGATGAATCCTATCAGCATCTCTTAGTGTGCTTGCTATGCACCGGCTTTTGTAATCAAAGTAATCTGTGCTCTCTATATGGGAGCTATGCAGACCTAAATACAAAGCAATACAATATATTTTTAAAATAAATGTGCTACAGTTTATAAAAAGTATAGTCCCTGCTCCATGCTTTACATTGCCTTGTGCAAGTGAGAGAGGATAGCCCAGTATAAAGACGTCTGAAGTGACCTTCCTGACCAGTCTTCCTGTCATTGCCCCTCTCTTTTTGCTGGCTGCTACTGATGGCTTCTTTGCTGGGAGGTAGGAGGCTGAGTGGCAGTTGCTCCCAGCAGGCCAGTTGGAAGATTTCACTCTCTCTGCCTTCTCCTTGTGTCAGCTACAGGAGGCCTGGTGACTGACCGATTTAAGAGGAGAGGGGAGGCCGCTATTCCAACAAGACGACGATGACCAGGAGCAACGTCACTAGAAGCCTCTTTGGGGATGGATGACTCTCATACATTGAAAACCACAATTTCAGCTTGCTTTTGAGGAAGAGCGGCACTGCTTAACATGAATCCGAAGCAAATAGGTTTTACTGGAATGTTTTAAAGCAGGGATTCTCAAACTTGGGTCCTCAGGTGTTATTGGACTTCAACTCCCATAATCCCCAGCCTCAGTGGCCTTTGGTTGGGGATTATGGGAGTTGAAGTCCAATAACACCTGAGGACCCAAGTTTGAGAATCACTGTTTTAAAGCAAACAATCTTCCCAGCACCTTTCTTTGTTTGTATTGGGGCCGGCTCGCCACCTTCGTGTGGCTGTTGCTCTTCTTCCGCCAGCTGCAGAGTGGCTCAGTGCTTCTCTGAGCCGGAAGGGGAGAACTCAGGTTGCAACTGGTGACTAAAAGGTGAATGTTGAGAAATTCCCAGGGAGAAACAGAAGGAATACTCCTCCTGCTTCGGTGTCAGATAAAAAATATCATTGCAATTTTATTTTTTGTTAACACAAAAACTATCACAGCCAGTCACCTTTATTTGTTTAATTACATTTATATTGTGTCCTTCCTCCAAGGAGCATGGGATACCACCCCCACCCCAATTTGCCCTCACAGCAACCCTGTGAGGTAGGTCAGGCTGAGAGAGGGAGTGACCGGCCCAAGGGTACACAGTGAGTTTCATGACTGAGTGGGGATTTTAATCCAGGTCTGACACTACACCACACTGGCTTTACATCACAACTGTAGGCCACCCATAGGTTTTTTCATGAATTGCAGCAATCATGCATGTGCACACAGTGATTTCAAGAGCCAAACGCATGTAGCAGGGGGCAGGGAGGCCGCCTAAAACAGTGCTAGATTAGGATGAGGTTACATCATCCATTCTTAGGGAGATGCTAGGGCACGGCATTCCATGAAATTCTTCTGTAGTTACTTACTCAGTCATTTCTCCAAATATATCCCCATTAGGTAAAACCAGTATACAACCACATGCAGTCCAACTACTGAAAACAATCACACCCAGTAGCAGGATCTTGTCAGTCAGAACCCCAGGAAACATCTTCCACCACATGCAATTCCGCCACATGGATTTGTCCACATGCTCAGGTGTGTGCAGCATGCAAAGAGCTGACCAGTAAAGAGCCTGGGGACACAGTGTGGCAGCAGCAGCATTTTTTTAAAATGTTGGAGTCAACCACCACTGGGCTTACAAGCATAGCCAACCAGATGTTTATGTCCCAAAGATCTTTGGCGAGTCCAATGATGAGCACGAGTCAAGGCAACTCTGGGGAAGGTGATGCTGATGAGTGGCAATGTTGCTGCCTGCTGCCATTCTTCATATTTGCCAGGCTTCCAGCCTACCGATCTCAGTGGTCACATGGTGACACTGACAAGCAACCAGGAGAAGCTATGATGAATGGTGGGTGGTGACAGCAGCCAGAGATAGGTGGCACAGAGCTCCAAAAATATGCAGGGGTGCAGCAGGGGCAGAGAGAGAGAGAATGAGCAAGAAAGCAACTGGGTGTCTGTCTGTCTCTTTGTAGAAGAGTCTAATGGGAGCCCATGGCAGATCTCCCATACAGAGCAATTAGGCACAACATTGCAGAGAAATGTCACCCCCTTGGGAGCTTTGCTTGGAGAACTTCTCCACATAAACTCACCCTCTTTGCTGGGTTTTGGCTGTTACTAACAAAACCACTTGTCAAATGTATGCAAATTGCAGACTCATAAGAACAGCCAAAGAGTTCCCACAAGCAAAACTCTGTCAAAGCAGTTCGAAATGTTTGTTCTCTCATACAAAAGAGATGTGCTGCTCTAATAATTTAATATGATTCTACTGGAATGCCAATCCCTACCGCCACACCAGTGCGATGGAGCAGGGGTGGGGTTTCCCCCCCGGCACGTTAGGCAGGCATGGCGACACCATCTTGCCTCCTCCCACACAAGGCCAGGATCAGCCAATTGGGGAAGGAGCCACCCCCATTCAGCCCAGTTGCTCTGCAGTGTGGCAGCAAGGAGGATCGCTGCAGAGGGTCAATCCAGAGGGCCCATGTGGACTGGAGGGGCTAGCGGTGAGTGGTGGCACAGCAGCAGATACGGCAAAGCACTGCAGAGGGCCCACGTGGCTGGTCCTGGGCCAGGTGCCAGAGGGGCGAGCGGCAAGCGGCAGTGGTGGCAGCAGTGAAGGCAAAGCGACAGCAGTAGCAGGTGGCAAGGAGTAAAGCAGCTGCAGTGCTCTGAAGCCCTTCAGTTTGAGCCAGTATCCCCCACCATGTAACCCGCTCCTTTACCCAGCTTGGGAACTGTTTGTCCAGCCAGGCATTGCCCTCTTCTGTGGCTCTTTTGTTTGGGGCCGGGATCAGCACTGATTCATCGAGTGGGGGGCAGCATTCATCCCAGGGCAGCAGCAATCCCTTTAGTGGGGGTAGCAGCCATCCTGTGGTTGGAGTCGGCCTCAATTCTGGGACTGGGTGGCAGCTTTAATATCGGGGGGCATCCTGAATTCATCGATTGGGGGCTTTCCCGCTTTATTGCATTAGTTGCTGCTTGCTGGAATCCCTAACACACAGTGTGCAGTGCTCTTCAGGTATCTCCCCAGCCTTTTGACTGCAGCCCAGTCATTCTTGGCATACACTTCTTTTTCTGCCTGGGACTCACTGCAGCAATATCTGGCCTTGTCACTGTGGCTATATATAAAGAGGCTTGCCAGTTGCTTTACGGCATGGATGCTTTACGGCATGTTGGTGGGTAAAGGCTCTCAGGAAATTTGTATCCATGGGTGTACTGACTTCATTGGCATCTGTCCATCCCAGGCATTCTAGATCCTTGACTTTCTGTTTCTGGTTGGAAAGGAATAGCCCATAGCCTTCTCTTTCTATTTGAAGGCCAAGGTAGTAGGAGATGCTCCTGAGTCCTTCAGGTACTGTACAATCTCATGGCGGTCTCGTCTACCCTCAAATGCACTAGTCGGATCATCAACATACATCAGGATGCTCTAAGCAGCTGGCATTAAGCCATAGATGCTCTTTTGAAGTTTGCACACAAGCCTCTCTTTTCCCGGTTTTTCAAGCCTGGTGGAGGCAGCATATAGATGTCTTCCTCAATTTATCACAGAGTACTCCTCCCAGGTAGGAAGTCAGCCTGTCCAGCCAAGGGGTCAACGTACATTTCTCTGGCTGCTGCTAGGCAGAGTAGTGTCCTGATGGAAGTGTGTTTCATGTCTGGTGCAAATGTCTCACCACAGTCTTCACCACATGTTCACGAGTATCCTTTGCCCACTAGTCTTGCCTTGTAACGCTGAACATCCCTTCTGCATCTTGTTTGAGTGTCTCAATTTTGGTCAGGCGGTGCAACCCCATCTGAATCTGGTTCTCATTCATCCTTGGCCAAGCTTCTGGTACTTCACCTTTGACTGGCCTTTGTCTCTCATCAAAGTACACAACATTGCAAATTTCACCATCACCAGTTTCATCAGTAAGGATTCTGTATCCTGTTCTTCCTAGTGCATATCCATAGGGTACTCCTTTCAGTTCAGCCTGTTCCCTCTATGCTTTTGGCACATGTGCATAGCCTTCAAATCTAAATACTCCAATATGCTTTAGGTGGAAACTATTTGTCAAACCTCCTCTCTGCCACACCATTCAATTCTGGTGTGTATGTTGGGTGGGGGCCATAGTCTCATGTTCAATCCCCAGTTTCTTCAGGAATGTTTTTCATGTCGCTTTCTTCCAGAGTTGTTACTGACCAGTGCAACATACCTGTCTTCTTTAATCGTCTGAAGCAAGTGACTCTTCTTTCTAGGGTAGGAAATTAAGCAAATCTAGCAACCTTTGCTTTCTTCCCACAGACTACAATGAGCACAGTGAGTCGACTCTGAGGGGGTGCTGTGGCTCCTTCTTCTCTCTCTTATGAGAGGTAGGATTCACAGCTAGGAGGCATGAAGGCAACAGTCACAGCTGGATGCCATATCCGGAATGGCTGTACTTGAAAGTCTTGAATTAATTCCCCCTTCAAGCTCAGGGATCACAGTGCCACAGTAGGTCACCTGACTTGTTTAATCAAATCATTTCCATTTGAATATAACACTGATTGTTTTTGAACAAGACACTGCAGAGGGCGGTCCTTAACCCAGCAGAGTATGGTCCCCACTCCTTCAGGATCAGGTCCACTTCTTCAGTGGCAGCAGTGGGGATGCCCAGGGGTCGTATTCAGGAACCGGGATGGTGGTGTTCGCCTGCCTGCCAGCAGTAAGGGAGATTTCCTGGATGGATGTGCTAACTTGCCTTTGTTTTGCAAACCTCTGGCGGCCTCCTTCCCCTCTTCGTATACTCATCTGTGGTCACAGCTATATGTGTTGGGCCAGTTGATGGGCTCAGCTCACCAGGAATGCGGAGGTAGACTGGCTGGGGTGTTGAGGCATGCGGTGGAACCTTTTCCTGCCGCTACTGGATGAGTACGCCACCGCCACATGTACTAGGCATTCACCCGGGAGGCAATCACATCAGCTTGCTGCAGGGCAAGTCCTCAATACTACAGGCAATGGAGAACCTGCACGGTGGCTGGACTAGTTGTTGGTTTGGTCCCAACATGGTCCCATGGCTGAGGTGGAAGGGTCAAGGAAGTCTGCTGTGCTTCAATCAGGTATGCAGAAAGGTGAATGGGGAACATGGTTCCATAGCTGAGGAGAAAGGGCCAAAAGGGGTCCGTGGGCTGTGGGAGGTCTGCTGTGCTTCAATCAGGCATGCAGAACAGTGGACAGAGGAACTCGCTGGGTGGTCATTCGGGTTCAGGCCAGTTCTGTATTCAGGGGAGATGGAGTACATTTTCCAGTTCAGGGCTCAGCTGTTCCTCTGGGACTTGCAACGAGGTATTTTAGGAAGCACTAGTGGGGTGGGGTAAGTGGGGCTAAGCAGAGGTTTGTCCCGCTTTTGTGGCAGGAGAGTGCAGCTCTGGGGTAAGCAGATTGATTAATGGTGTCCAGCCAGAGGGCCATTTGAGGTGGGGGTGGGCGTGGGGCGGCCCTTCAGGGTTTTTTTTGCAGCCCAGAGGGTTGGAAACGGCCCCTCCTCAGGGTGTGGCTCAGCTCACCACTCAGAGTTCTGCAGCTTGGGGTGGAGTGGACCGTGTCACCCTCCACTCAGCGGGGGAAAGCCTCACGGTGAGAGGGTGGCAGGACCTGGCACCTGACAGAATCAGCACCTGGTCCTTCACCCTAGGAGGCTGTCCCACACGGGAGGAGTACCCACACTCCGGTTAGTTAGGTGCCTCACTGCAAGTCTTATTTTTGCTGTACATTAATAAAGTGGCCCTATTTTACTCCATTTAAGCATGGAGAGCTGGTCTTGTGGTAGCAAGCATGACTTGTCCCCATAGCTAAGCAGGGTCTGCCCTGGTTGCATCTGAATGGGAGACTTGATGTGTGAGCACTGCAAGATATTTCCCTCAGGGGATGGAGCCACTCTGGGAAGAGCAGAAGGTTCCAAGTTCCCTCCCTGGCTTCTCCAAGATAGGGCTGAGAGAGATTCCTGCCTGCAACCTTGGAGAAGCTGCTGCCAGTCTGTGAAGACAATACTGAGCTAGATAGACCAGTGGTTTGACTCAGTATATGGCAGTTTCCTATGTTCCTACCCCACAAAAGTAGTGAGGACCTACTAAGAGGTTTCTCTGAAAGGAAAAAGATTGAAACCTTGAGATCAGCTGTGCAACCAAAGCACAGCTGACTCCTATAGTTCAGAATGGTAGAAGCTTCCAGCCTGCACTGGTGCCCCACACAGCTGAATATAAAGTGGATGGGAGCTACTGTGACAGCCTCTTGGGTCCACAAATCTGGCTTCTTTGTGCCTTTCCTGGGGTGAGACCTAGGCTTCCGATTGAGCGCTAAAGCATTGCATTGAGATTTTGGGAGGTAGTTGTGCAAATATGCCATACTCAAACAAAATAGGAAACTGCTTTGGGTGGATTCCAATAACACATCACCCACACACACAGAGAGAGAGACTTACTCCTGGCACTAAACAAAAGGTATATGTGAGGAATCTTAGTAGCAACTGGCTGTTTTTATGTGCACATTATACTGCCTTTAAGCTTTTTGTTTTCATGTGGGGCAGCTAGAAGAGAGCCATTTTAAAATGGCATGTAAGTCTTGCAGCTATAGCTCTGTTCATTATAGCCCTGTTATAACCAGCAGGGACACTGTACTTGCCTACAGCATCCCTGAGAGCATGTTCGAAAGCCCTGCTCCTGGGCGAATGTGCTTAGAAGCTCCGCCCTCTACACCCAGCCCACTGTCTGCTGTTAAAGCATTTGTCTGCCAATATATTCTGCCCAGAATCAGGACACCAGCTGAACACAGACAAATGCTGTAACCATTTAAAAGGGTCTATTTTGGACTAATTTAAACACCACAAAACAAAAATTAAGCTTCATATGAAGATGCCTTTTGCAATGTCCTCAAAGTATTCTGACTTCAGTAGTTTTTGAGTTGCGACCTTAATAAGATGTGTTTGTTTCTTGCAGATCTGCCTTGTGGAAAGCACACATAAAGTTTGTTATTATAATAATTATATACCTCTATTGCCTAACTTGTTTGCACCAAGATTATTTTAATCATACATTAAAGTCATTAACTGCTTTTACTGTCAGCTCCCCCCCCCACCCCCGCAACATCTATCATTTAAACTTTTAGCTTCACAGGAGAAAGGGGTATCTGACTACTTATCTGCTTTACATAATTGATTAATGTTGTTTGTTCCAATTGTCCTGTGAAATCTTTAGTTTGTAAGATCACTGCATTATCAGCTTCTAACTGGCACTGTGAACTGTAATGACAGAACTTTAAGGTCCTCTATGCAGTAGCAGCTGATACCAATGCATACCCTATTGGTGATGGAACTCAATAACTGGCCAGTCGTAGTAGCTGTACCACCCAACTACAATAGCAGGAATGATGTTTAGGACCAAACCCAATAAGCTACCAACACAACCCCATTCCTTCAAGACTCCATACTGTCCCATCATAAGCCCCTCACCGTATAATTTTTTTAACCCAATGTCCAGTCTCCATCACTACAAGTTGCTCAGAACTTTGCTTTCCATCTCTAGATTCATCTAAGGCCTCACCTGCCCTAGTTCCTTTGTTTCCATCTTTGCATCCTGGGCCATCCTGGGTCCAACTGACATCCATCCAAACTTCACCACCACTCACCCAGACTGGTGCCCATTCCTGCTTCACTCAAGTTCTGCTTCTCTCCCAGTCCTTACAGAGGGATCTAACAAAGCTTGATCTGCTGTCCGTAGCAGATCAGAACTTGTACATTCATAGAAATAGTGTTCTTAGAAATTGTGCTGTTTCCCCTCCAATCAGTTCAAGTTTCAGATGGGTTTCCAATATTTAAAAAATGAAAATGTGTGAAACAAACAATTTTATAAGGCCAACTATAATACACAGCACATTAAAACAAGATTTTTCCATACAACATGAATTGCATTTAAGGAACTACACAGCATAAATAACTACTCAGAGCTACGTCTCTGCTACCTAGACCTACCAGTTGCTGAGATTTAATGTAGGCTACATACAAATGAGAACTCAGAAGCTAAATGGCTATTGTTGCCATCTGTTTTTTCCACCTGACAGACTCTATGGGTTTAACAGCTGAAAAACAGAAATTTAAAAGATGTAGCTTTTTCTAGCATAGAAATATTGTACCTTGTATACAATATTGTACCTTGTATTGTTATAGAGCCTCTGTCACAAAACAGCTTTAAGGTCAGTGGTACATGTGATGCAAATCTGATCCCTGTAAGTTTAGAAGCATGAAGATTTCAACTTGGTGGTTGTGCCCATGCAACTAATTAGAGGGTGGATGGGGACCACTGTGGAACTAAAACAAGCTCTCTGTCTGGCTGCCAGATATTTCTCCTGTGGTGTGTCTCACACTTACAGTTAAGCACTAAAGTACTAGCCAGAGAGCTCAGGAATCTATCATGCCTTACTCCTTCAAAACAGGCATACAACCTATTCACATGGTGTCAAGATCATAATGGGCCAGTTAGTTTTCTCTCATTGACAGCAACGAGCTGTACGTGCACTGCGCAGGAATATCTAGCCAGTATGGTGCAGAGGTTAGAGTTTTGGACTTGGATTGGGGAGACCCAAAGTCAAATCCTTGTTCAGCGGTAAAACCAGGTTGGGCTTTGCACATGCATGCAAAACTGGGCTGGGCTTCCTTAGTCTGGTTTTGCACATGCATTTGAATAGCCTCAATGGTGTAATAATTGACAACAACACCTGTACAGATCCACCTGTACAGCTTGATCTCATGTGAGCTTACTCAAAAATAATTCCTGCAGATTTCAGTGGGGTTTACTTCCAAGTAAATATGCAAAGGACTGAAGCCTTATTGTTCCTTTTACCAGTGGCCTAATCACCCATGACATTCAGGGCTAAACCAGATGTTGATAACATGCGTCTGCCAAATCATCTAAGCAGTTTATATTTTTTATGAAAAGCTGTCATGGAAAGCTGCAAAGTTAATCAGAGGGCAAGTGGAAAGGGGAAGTGTGCTTTACCCATTCTTTTCTGGCCATTTTGCAGCATGATATTGATCCCTACCAGTGCTATTTTCACCTGTGGGAGAGGGAGAAAGATATGAATATACTTCCCCTATGTGTTTGGAAATGCTTAAGGCAATTTTTATTGGAAAAAATGGCCTATGGCAGGGAAGGACATCCTCCTCTCTACTGCTCTCGGATCAAATTTGCAGTTTCCCATGAATGCTTTTCATTGAACACAACATCAACAATATTGGGAGGTGGTTATATGGTTCTGCTACATAATGTCTAGTCTGGCCCTCGGGCTTGCCTAATTTATTCACTTAAAGCTGCGAGCTGCATTAAGCTGCATTTGAGACGAGCCAACTCCTCAATCAATTCTTTCTACACTGAGCACTTTTCATGCAGAAAGTAGCAAAAGGTTGGACTGACTGAAATTTGATGGAAGCAAAAAGCCTACATAATAAAAGCAAAGGGGCTGCCAGTTCTAAGTTATTTGAGGAAAGCCCAGTGGCTACATTTATCCGACACTTGTCTCCTGCCTGACATTTAGAAAAGCTCACAAGTCAGCACCACCCCCCCAAGTCTTATTCTCCTCCTGAATCTTTCCCCCCAGATTTTTCAAAATGGGATTTCCCTGAAGAAGAAGCATGGCTCAGCTTAACAATGCACTGATTATTTACAGCTTGTCGCTCCATAATTTGAATTTATTGTTTGTGGTTTTTATTTACAAGTGCTCATTATTCTCCCATTTTCCTCATCTATCCTCTAAGTTTCCTTCCAGCTTTTTCAATTATTTCACCATATTGTCAGTTTATCAATTATATCACCAAGACACATTCTTGGCGAGCACAATTTGTTCCTAATGCATGGAGTCTGACAGCATGATTCATTTTAAAGCCTTGTATGGAATTCAGAGCCATGGTGTTTCGAGAGCAAAAGAGAACTGTGAGAAACCATTTCCCCCCTATGTGAACCGTGTTAGCAAGATACATCACAGAAAACAGGCTACATTCACATACATACTATGAAGAAATAGTAATGCAGCATAACCCATGTTCCTTTTAATAACATCTCATACCATTAGCTCATGGAAATCTTGTCTGTACAGGAGGGCTCTGGATGAGTGCCCAACCCCTACCCTAAATCAAACTTTTCCTGCAGCATTGGGCACATTTGCCCAATGCCCACAATCCCTTTGCAGCTTTGGGGTGAGGTTGTGAGAGGAGATCCATACAGAGAAATGAAGTTAATCCAGATAAATAACTAAAAACAGATAGCAAATACCTCAGATCACCTGAAATCTGGTGATTTGGGTTGGGAAAGCTACAGAAAGGTACAGAAAATGCAAGTAAATAGCTTTCTGTATAATAAAGGAGTAAAACATTTGAGCATTTTAACTTAGACATAAGACGGCTAATGTATGGGCATTTATAAAATTATGAACAATGAGAAGAGGGGATCCTCCCCCGCAAGAATACTAGACCTCACAGATATGCAGTGAAACCGATTTTGACAGCAGCTTCAAGAAGAATCAGAGGGAATATTACACAACATGTAATTGACTAATTTGATCCACCACCACAAGATGCAATGAGAGCCATTAGCTAAGAGGGCTTTAAAAAAAAATTCAACACACTAGAAGATTGCTATATGATTGAGTATTAAAGCCATGATGGCTACATAAAACCTCCATATTTAAAGGCTGTTGGTTCGAATTCCCACCGGTGTGTTTCCAAGAATATGAGAAACTCCTATATCAGGCAGCAGCGATATAGGAAGATGCTGAAAAGGCATCATCTTATACTGCGTGCAGGGGTGGATTAAGCTTTTTGCCACCCATAGGCAAAAAGGTGTTTGCCTCCCTTTTACCTTAAACAAAAAAGGTTTGCCTTTAAAAAAAAGAATAAGGGGGGTCTTTCTCTTTACCCACTCCACCCTTGCTGCAGCCCCCGCTGCCCACAGAAAGGGGCAGCAAAATTTGAGGAGGGGCAAAATTTGCTGCTCCTCAGATTTTTCTGCCGTAGGCAAATGCCTCTCCGTTAATCCACCACTGACTACATGGGAGGAGGCAATGGTAAACCCCTCCTGTATTCTGCCAAGAAAACCACGTGGCTCTGTGGCCACCAGGAGTCGACACCGACTCGACAGCACAACCTTTATACAGCTGAATACCAGAAGTTGGAAATAAACATCAGGGAAGAGTTTGTGAGCACTCCGAGGCTGTTGAACTAGAAAGACTTCTGTTGGATCCAGGAAGGCAATTATTTTGTTCTAATATTTGTTTGGCTCACATTCAGTAGTGTTAGAAGGGCAGAACAGGAGCTACGTCCTTGCAAAAGGCATCACACAGACCTCAGGGATATATTCCTGGCAGCCAAATAGCACTTCTAGAGGTGAGGAGATCAGAGAAAATAGCTCCTCACCTCCATACTTATTACGCTGCTCAGCAATGCTCTGGCTGAACTCCAAAACAGCCTTTTGCAAGAACCATTCTAAGGGAAGACGTGAGTCCTTTGTTTGTTTTTTATAACACAGCATCCAGTACTAAAGGGACAATGCAATGACAGCCAATGTATGATAGCAGAAGCAGAGCCCAAGCTTCTTGATCATTCCATGCTTTGTTTGTCCAAACTACTATGCTTTCCAGGTGTGCTTCTGAAATGATGTTCTTCTGTATAGCTTTTCTACCAAAAAAAAAAAAAAACCCACTACCTACCTCTTCTTCAGCTCAGCTTTATTCTGGGTTGCCAAAGTAACAGTTCATTGAAGTTTTATAGGGCTGAAAGGTCCTCTGAGCCTTTTAATTTCATTAGATAAGGTAAAGCTAAGATACAGTGCACTCCTCTGTTCAATTATACTTAATCAGAGGTGCTCCAGAGCTTCACCTTTGTGCTTTACACCAAGTGCTTTTTAAAAAGCAACACAAAAATTGGCTTTTATAACAAAACAAAAAAGTGTGCGCGTGTGCATGCACGCACACACACACACACACACACACACGAGCTCTGGCTATCAAGTGGGTTGATGACAGAAGCGTTTCCTAGCCTTGCTTACAACAAGGACGAACTGCTTGTTAGGATCTGCCATTTTCCTTTCATAGATCATGGGGTGAGCAAGCTGAGCAGAGCCTGGTACCTTGCAGTTTGAAGGACAGGACAGCTTGCGCCCAGCTACTTTCACCCCTTTTGAAGTGATGTGAGGCACTGCGGTCTGTTTTTGGTTATTTATTTGGATTATCTGCCTGTCTCTGTATGGATCCTCTCTCACAACCGCTTTCAAGGCTGTGCAGTGTCTACAGTTGATCTGGAGCTTGATGAAGCACAACAGTGGGGGAAATCTTCAAAATGATTGTCATACACAGCATCAGAGGAAACCATTTGTTACGCTTTACATAAAGCTCTGGTCTCTCATGGCCAACTTTGATTGCTTTCCAGATGGGAATGAAAAAGGAACCATTGAAATTCTCAGAGAGAGAGAAAAAACCCTTCAAAGGGCTACCCAGTTGCATTTTCGTCAGTACTTCCTGATTCAAATCTGTTCTCACCTCAAAGGTTGTCCTCCAGGTATTTCTAAAAACGCTTCAAAATATCTCTATATGCAAGTCCCTTTTGTTTCCTTGGGGTCTGTGCCAAAGCAATGCTTTGAAGATCATACTGCTTGGCTAAACAGGGGGAAAAATCTTCAAGTGGGAAACAGGAGATCAATTGCTCTTTGCATTTGTCCATCTGGAAAGAATTGGGAAATACAAGAGGAAAGAGAGCGCTATACATATCTTTTCTGATTCAGTGGTAGGCAGAACCAAACACATTTTTTCAGCCTCAGTGGCTGCCGTTATTCAAAGTGAAACATAATGTTTGACTGAAATTTAGCATTTCTTTGCCTGCTCTCTACAAAAACATCTAACCAAACTGCAAATATGGTTCTCAAAGAACCGAACACAGAGCTTGTTTTTGCCTGTTTCAGAACATGCACACAAACCTTCCCTTGACAGTTCTTCCTGCAATCAACCAAGGTTTTTGGTTGAATTCTGGGAGGGAGTGGCGGCAGCCTGCTCTGCTCAGTAAGGCTGCCCGCGCGCCCGCCTCAGCTCCTGGCGGCAGAGTGGCTGCTGGCCTGGCTGCCATGTGTGCTGGGAGGGGAGCGGCGGTGGGCGAGGCAGCAAGGCCCCACACAGCACATGCTGATTCACCCCTAGCCCCACATCCCCATAGGGATGGCCCTGTGTCCAACCTGGCTGCCGCATTCTGCACCAATTGTAGTTTCCAGACTACGTACCAAGTCAGCCTCACATAGAGTGCATTACAGTAGTCATCAAGCCTGTGTTAGGGATAATTTCTTAAATAGCAGAGTATTTCAGGAGCTAACTCACTCCCATCACAGCAGAAGTTAACAGGGTCTCAGTGGCAACAGCTTGTAAATGATAAGCAAGGAAATTGCTTATCTACTTGGGGGGCAGACCTGGTATGTATTACAGAGACTTGGTTGGGGGAGGCTGGTGGCCCAGTCTGCTCCTAGCTTCTCCCTCCAGAGTATTCTGTTGAGGAGCAGGGGCGGGGACTTGGGCGGGGAGGTGGACTGGCTGTGGTCTATAAGAATAACCTTTCCCTGACCAGGATTCCTGTGGAAGTGTCTGACCATATTAAATGTGTGTACCTAAGTTTGGGGACCAGGGATAGACTGGGACTTCTCTTGGTGTACTGATTGCCCCACTACCCAGTGGAGTCCCTAACTGAGCTGACGTCTTGGGTTTGGCATTGGAGTCTCCCTGACTTGTGGTGCTGTGGGACTTCAATGTCCACTAGGGGACCAATTTGTCTGGGGTGGCTCAGGAGTTCATAGCAGCCATGACAATTATGGGCCTATCCCAAAGGGTCTCGGGACCGACACACATTACAGGTCACATGCTTCAGCTGGTCTTTCATTCTGATCAGGGTGGTGTTCCATGGGTGGGGACTCCTGTGATTTCCCCATTGTCATGGACAGACCACCATCTGGTTAAGGTTGGACTCACAGTCACATCCCATCTTCGCAGGGGCGAGGGGCCCATTAGAATGGTCTGCTTGAGAAAGTTATTGGATCCAATAGGGTTCCAAGAAGCCTTAGAGGGATTTATTGTTGGCTCTGCCGGTGATCCTGTTCATGCCCTGGTGAAGAACTGGAATAGCAAGCTCACCAGGGCAGTAGAAATGATCGCACCTAAGTGTCCTCTCCGACCCACTTCAAAATTGGCCCCTTGGAATACGGAGGAACTAAGGGGGCTGAAGCAGCGAGGCAGACGACTGGAGCGCTAGTGGAGGAAGATTCGACTCGAATCTGACAGATTACAACATAGAGCACATTTGAAGATCTATGTTCTGGCAATAAGAGCGGCAAAGAAGCTATTCTTTTCGGCCCATATTGCATCCGCAAGTTCACGTCCGGCGGAGTTGTCCAGGGTTGTGAGAGGGGTAGTGAGTGCCCCTCCTCCCTTGAATCAGAATTTGGAACCATCTATTACCTGCTGTGATGTGTTTAATGATTTCTTTGTGGATAAAATCTCTCATATTCGGGCCAGCTTGGATTCAAACTCCACAATTACTTCAGTGTCTGAAAATCGTAGGTATCCAGCGACTCCTCTTATGTGGTTAGGTTGGATCAGTTTCAGTTTGTGACTCATGAGGATGTGGACAAGCTGCTTGGAGCGATGCGGCCTACCACCTGTTCTCTTGATCCTTGCCCGACGTGGCTAATACTATCTGGCAGGGAGATTGTTGTAGAAGGCCTGGTACATATCATAAATGCTTCTCTGATGGAGGGCAGGATGCCTCCTTGTCTTAAGAAGGCAATTATTAGACCACTTCTGAAGAAGCCTGCCCTGGATTCCTCAGAATTGAGCCACTATAGGCCTGTCTCCAACCTTCCGTGGCTGGGCAAGGTAATTGAGAGGATGTCTTGGATGAAACTGGTTATCTAAACCCATTTCAGACCGGCTTTCGGGTGGGCTATGGGGTGGAGACTGCCTTGGTCGGCCTGATGGGTGATCTCCAATTGGGAATTGACAGAGGAAGTGTGACTCTGTTGTGACTCTTAGACCTCTCGGCGGCTTTTGATACTATCAACCATAGTATCCTTCTGGAGCATCTGAGGGGGTTGGGGGTGGGAGGTACTGCTTTGTGGTGGTTCCACTCCTATCTCTCAGGAAGATTCCAGATGGTGTCTCTCGGGGGCTGCTGTTCTTCAAAAACTGAACTCCGGTATGGTGTCCCTCAGGGCTCCATATTGTCTCCGATGTTGTTTAACATCTACATGAAACCGCTGGGAGCGATCATCAGGAGATTTGGTGCCGAGTGTTATCAGTATGCTGATGACACCCAAATCAATTTCTCCATGTCAACATCATCAGGAGAAGGCATAAGCTCCCTAAATTCCTGCCTGGAGGCAGTGATGGGCGGTATGAGAGGTAACAAGCTGATACTGAATCCAGATAAGACAGAGGTACATATTGTGCAAGATTGGAACTCGGGAGATGATTTTAATCTGCCTGTTCTGGATGGGGTCACACTTCCCCAGAAGTGGGGGTGCTTCTGGACATAAAACTTTCCCTGGTGTCCCAGGTTGAGGTAGTGGCCAGAGGTGCCTTTTATCAGCTTTGGCTGACACGCCGGCTACGTCAATTTCTTGAGATAAATGACCTCAGAACAGTAGTACATCTGCTGGTCACCTCCAGACTTGACTACTGCAATGCGCTCTATGTGGGGCTGACTTTTTACGTAGTCCAGAAACTGCTGTTAGTCCAGAATGTAGTGACCAGATTGGTCTCTGGGTCATCTCGGAGAGACCATATCACTCCTATCTTAAAACATCTACACTGGCTGCCAGTAAGTTTCCGGGTAGAGTACAAGTTTTTTGTTATAACTTATAAAGCCCTAAACAGCTTGGGCCCTGGGTATTTAAGAGAACGTCTTCTTCATTATGAACCCCACGGCCCACTGAGATCATCTGCAGAGGTTCATCTGCAGTTGCCACCAACTCGTCTGGTGGCTACTCAGGGACGGGCCTTCTCCATTGCTGCCCTGAGGCTTTGGAACACACTCCCTGCTGAAATAAGAGCCTCCCCATCTCTTACAACTTTTAAAAGGGCTGTCAAGATGTATTTGTTCACCCAGGCTTTTAATTAGATACTGTTTTAATTGTGTTTTGATTGTGTTTTAATAGTTTTAACTTTTTAATTTTAATTGTTGAAATGTTTTAATCTTTTATTGGCTGTTTTTATTGTTCTGTAAACCACCCAGAGAACTTGTATTTGGGGCGGTGTATAAATGTATTAAATAAATAAATAAATAAATAAATGAGTGAATGGATGAATGAATAAATAAATAAATAAAGTAAGGCTACTTTATTCAGAAGTCCATGGTGACACAAACACCTACAGTACAGGTGAAACTCGGAAAATTAGAATATCGTGCAAAAGTCCATTAATTTCAGTAATGCAAATTAAAAGGTGAAACTGATATATGAGACAGACGCATTACATGCAAAGCGAGATAAGTCAAGCCTTAATTTGTTATAATTGTGATGATCATGGCGTACAGCTCATGAAAACCCCAAATCCACAATCTCAGAAAATTAGAATATTACATGGAACCAAGAAGACAAGGATTGTAGAATAGAACAATATCGGACCTCTGAAAAGTATACAGTGTACTGTGCTTGACTGGCCAGCAAACTCGCCTGACCTGACCCCATAGAGAATCTATGGGGCATTGCCAAGAGAAGGATGAGAGACATGAGACCAAACAATGCAGAATTGCTGAAGGCCGCTAATGAAGCATCCTGGTCTTCCATAATACCTCATCAGTGCCACAGGCTGATAGCATCCATGCCACGCCGCATTGAGGCAGTAATTGCTGCAAAAGGGGCCCAAACCAAGTACTGAATACATATGCATGCTTATACTTTTCAGAGGTCCGATATTGTTCTATTCTTCAATCCTTGTCTTCTTGGTTCCATGTAATATTCTAATTTTTTGAGATTGTGGATGTGGGGTTTTCATGAGCTGTACCATGATCATCACAATTATAACAAATTAAGGCTTGACTTATCTCGCTTTGCATGTAATGCGTCTGTCTCATATATCAGTTTCACCTTTTAATTTGCATTACTGAAATTAATGGACTTTTGCACGATATTCTAATTTTCCGAGTTTCACCTTTATATCTAACAGCTGGCTACATGGACCTACAGAAGCATGGTGCTCACAGAGAGAGTTAGGAACTTCCTGGGAGTGACTTCCTCCTTCTTCTTCCCAGAATGCTTCTGCATACACTCTATCAATTGAGGGATCATAGAGGCAGAGATAAGCAGGAAAGAGAAGGAGACCCTAACTGACTATCTCTACTCCCAATACTCCTAGTGTCATTAGGGTTACTGGTGCAAAAGGTCAATGCCATCTGGAACTGGATCATCAACAGCCTGAACATTACCAGCATATGTACTACTGTTTTTAGGTCCAGAAATGGGTGTAGCTGACATATCAGCCAAACCTGACAAAAAGTGCTCCTGGCCACTGCCTCAACCTTAGAAACCACAGAGAGATTTGGATCCAGGAGCACTCCCAAGCTACGTACCTGATCTTTCAGGCGGAGAGTAACCCCATCCAGAACAGGCAGATCTAACCCATCGCTCAGTTCTTGATCTCCTACAATCCGTACCTCCATCTTATTTGGATTCAACTTCAGTTGGTTATCTCTCATCCAGCCCATTACTGTCTCCAGGCAAGCATTTAGGGATGTTATACCATTTCCTGATTAGATCGCTAGGGAGAAACAGTTTTGGAGTCATCAGCATATTGATAACACCCTGCTCCAAATCTCCTGATGATCTCTCTCAGCGATTTCATGTAGATGTTAAAGAGCATTGGAGACAGTATGGAACCTTGTGGAACTCCATACAGCAACTTTCGCTTTGCAGAGCAACAGATTCCAAGTGACACCATCTAGAATCTACCTGAAGGTAGCAAGAGAACCACTGCAGAACAGTGCCACCTAATCCCACCTCCCTCAGGCGGCCCAGAAGGAAACCATGGTCGATTATATCAAAAGCCACCAAGAGATCCAAAAGGATCAGCACACTCTCTCTGTCAATAACTAAATGGAGATCATCCATCAGGCTGACTAAGCCAGTCTCAATCCCATAGCCTACTCAAAAGCCAGTTTAAAATGGGTCTAAATCATCAGTTTCTTCCAGGACTGTCTGGAGCTGAGAGGTCACCACCCTCTCAATCACCTTGACCAACCATGAAGAGGCGGGCTTATAGTTCCCTAACTCTGAGAGGTCCAATGTAGGGGTTTCCCCCCCCAAAACTATGGGCTAATGATAGACAAAGATAAGACATGAAGGCATCCTACTCTCCCTCAGAGAAGCATTTATTATGTTTGTTGAACACTCTCCAATCTGATTGTTAGATAAAATATGCCAAATTGGCCAAGGGTCAAGAGAGAAGGAGGTAGGATGCACAGTCCAAAACAGCTTGTCGACATCCTCAAGCATCACAAACTGAAAGTGATCCAGTCTGACCATGTAAGAAAAATTGTTGGATACCTCTATAACAGACTCTGCCCTAATTGTAGAATCCAGTTCGGCCTGAATACGAGATATTTTGTCCACACACAAAATCATTAAAAGTGTCACAGCAGGGAACTGAGTAAGTGCTCTACCACTAAGTTATAGCAGTTCCCAGGGCCATAGCCACCAGTGTTCACATGTGCCCTGTGAACACAAGCACTAAGAGACTCCTTATCAGGGCTAAAACTGTATGTGGAACTAAGTAGGAGAGGTGGGGCAACAGTCAGGAACAACAACACAGGGGGGAAGGTACAGACAGAAGGAAGAGTTACTAGGACATGCCCCTGATTACAGCATGGAGTAGGAGCAGGAGGAGGAGGGATGTTGAAGCTCTAATAGGAGGGATTCAAATTATTCAGCGGGATTAATAGGAGGGATTCAGATGTTGAAATCCTCTAATAAAGGACTGTTGTTATCTACTGCTGGTTGATCCTTGAATGAGTGCAAACCCCACTTAAAACAACCTCCTCCCTCCTCTGCGGTGTTGGGGCTGAGACTGGGGTGTTTTTAACTTTGTTTTTTAGTTTTTTTCTACCTTAGATGTTACTTTGGCTCATATAAGCGTACTTATATTTCCACTGCCACCAGTTATACGATGAAGCCTCTGTAAGTGTGTTGGGTTTTTTTAATCCTGATAACATGGCTTTGTAGAGGTGAGGAGAGTTTCTTACAGAAATCATTTAGTCAGGTATACTTTAAAACCAAACAAGAATAATATTTATTTAAAGATGTTATCTGATTAGTAGGGCTGAGATCTTACTTGGTTACAAAGTTGATGATTTGAACTTCTCACAGCACATAGTTACTTTACAGACAATATATAAGGCTTTTCACCTTTGAACTCAGTTCCTTCCCAGAACAGTACTTCACAACCCAGTCTTTATTACAGACTGTCCTAATAACCCAGGACAGTAAAATATATAAAATAATTTTAAAACCCTTTATTTTTAGACTGTCTTATCCTTTGAGTCTCAGAACTCTTCCTCTCTGAGACTCTTCCTACCCAGACTCAAATCCCCACTCTAACTTCCTTTCCAACTTCTATCACTGTCTAACCACCTCTTATGATTGACAGCTCCAAAGAGTTCTAAGCCAATTTGTTTAGATTTCTGCATCATTTCATCACAGCCTCTTGCCACCGCCACCACCTCCTTCTTCATCCTCCTCTTGCTGCCACCACATCATCCTCTTTCTCTCGCCACTGCCATTACACTCCCCATTGTTTCTGCGTTAACAGGGGGATGCCATATGTCCAACACATCCCAACCTCTCACTCGCCACTCTAAGAGCTTGCCAAGAATGGAGGCAAGTGAGGGGAGGGGCCTCTCTCACACTAGTGAGAGAGGACACATGGCACCCACCCCACTCACCCCAAAACAGCAGGGAGCATAATGGCCATGGTGGTGAGAAGAGGGAGGAGGCAGCATGGCAGAGCAAGGCAGAGGGTGGTGCAGAAGGGCTAACACTGGCCCCCACAAGGAAGTGGTGTGGGCTGGCAAAGGGAGGGGGGACACAGACTTGCTATGCCCCTGGCACCTCCACAAAATCTGTAGCTGAAACTACACGTTACAGTTGGCATGTGGTCACTACCAAAATCCTTCTTAGTTTCTTAATTTTAGTTTTTTATCAGATAATCCAGCTTTATGGGTTCAAGGTTATTGTTGTTCTAGTTGTTTTCTAATTTTTATTTTCCTACAGAAGTGACTTTTTTATTTCTTCGTTTTACTAGGGCTTCTATGATGATTACTTCACTTATGAAATTTATATCTTGTGTATTTTAAGTTCATTTTACAGTTTCCTGAAGAAGATGTCTTATTGCCTTGAAACACTTTGGGACTTGTTTCTATAAACAAACAGTTTTGCACCACGCTTTCTCAGCAATATCAAAAGTGCCAGTCCTGCATCTACTCCCTACTCTTCTGCTTAACCTTAAGTAAGACCAAACACTCAATGTGACATCATCGGCTTGTGAGTTTTCCCTTCCTCTGCAAGCAGCAGCCACCAAGGAAGAGGCAGAGTAACTTGGAGCATGAAGTCACATTACATGGTTTGCCTTAATAAGCATTATGGGCAGAGAGACACAGGGCTTCTTCTTGAAAAGTCAGCCCTAAAGTGTAGTTACAGTCTATGAAGCCAGAGAGGTAATATTACAGAAATAAAATATATTGGGTTTCTACAAGCATCAGCCAAGTATTCCCAAAACCATATTTTACAATGGGGTTGGGGGGAAGTGTCATAAAACTCAAACCTGAAATTTTAATTGGGTTAATGTACACTCATCCCTACCTATGAAAGCTTTTACCAGGTGGGCTGTATGCCAGAGGTAAAAGAAACCATTCTATTTTCTGATTCACACTGCAGTCATGGTATACAAACTTCATTTTATATAACAATTCATTTCTTATGGCTGAGGATAGTGTCAAAATAAATTTAAATTCACATCTGGGAATGATAACAAGAGGCACACACATTTGTGCAAGTCTTTTCATGCAAAACTAAGAACATTTTACTATGAGAATAATAAAATAAATTTATGTCACTTTCGATTTTGGTTTAAAGATAGAACATTGTGAGGTATAGAGGCCGAATTTCTAGAGGTTTATATATCCCAATATAAGCAAATGCACAAATCTCCTTATAGAATGGTCTTTTTTACTTTTGCAATTTAAAGATGCAGTTTTATGAAACAAACATTTCATAATTAATAAAATACAATATTAAAACATTTGTTGTTTATCGTATCTTCAGGTACAATGTAAAATCTAGCCTAATTAATCAATTCCAAAGCTACGTATCTAAAAATAATGTGGTTCCCTCCCCACCAAAATACTTGCTTATTCAGCAATTGGCTGAGCAGTGATGGGGAAATAATGCTGGAGATGGACCTTAGCCTTTTCACAGAGCTCTTCATATCTCCTTGTAATGATACTTGGGCCTCACATATTTATTAATTCACTCACAGGGATATCAGCATGTTTAGGGTACTTCCCTATGAGGTAGGAAGCTGAAATTTGATAGACTACTTATGTTGAATACCAGGAGGTACAGATCGAATGCTGGATTACTATAAACATCCAAACACTTATCCAGGCCTGCTCAACTTCAACCCTCCTGCAGATGTTGGCCTACAACTCCCATAATCCCTGGCTATTGGCTACTGTGGCTGGGAATTGTGGGAGTTGTAGTCCAGAAACAGCTGGGGGGGCCTAAGTTGAGCAGGCCTACATTTATCCATCAAACTGGTAGACTTGAAGGTTACCCTGAAATGGTTAAGCTACTTCTAAGTCACCTAGAAAATTGTGGTTTGGTATACCCATAGCCAAAGACAGACAGATGACTAGAACAATGTGAAAATCAGATTTTTTTTACATCTAGTGGTCAAAACTCTGGATGTGAAGCTTTCCTCATAATATCAGGCAGCAAGTCAAGGCATGGATGGCACAGAAAGTTGAGCCTGCTGCCTTTTTACATACCTGAGTTAGCAAATGGGAGATTTTCAGTAGCAGTCAGCAATGTAGATTTGTGCTTGCAGAATGCAAGCTGATTCTACTAGTAACAATACAATTTTCAAAAGACCCCAAGGTACAAGTGCTTTGTTTTAATATTCTGTTTTAGACAAAATCATGGTATACTAGCTTAATCCGCGCAGAGCATCTGCGCGCTAGTACTTGATTGCTCCCCTGCCACAGCCCCCCTCACCTCAGATATCTCTCCACCCTCACCTGAGCTGCACTCCTGCTCCTCCTCCTCCATCCGATTGCTTCCATCCCCCTCACCCCTCTTGATCACTCCTCCATTCCTTTACTCCATCCCCCTCACCCCTTGGGTTGTGGCTGCGGCATTGCTGGCACCTATTGGGCAAGTTGCAGCCCCCTATCCCCAGAGACTTCCTCACCCTCACCCAAGCTCCACTCCTACTCCTCCCCACAGGAGCAGCAGCAGCAGCAGTTGACCAGACCCTTCTTCACGGCTACCACCGCCATGGCTACTCGTTCCCCTCAGGCCACTGACAAGATTGGGCCCATCCCTTGCCTGCCTGCCTGCCTCCCTCTGCCAATGGCCTCGGTAGCCACAAGCAGCTGCAGTGGTTGACTGGGCCTTTCCTTGCTGCCAATAGGTGCCGCCATCGCCACTCGTTCCTCTCAGGCTGCTGACAGGCTTGGGCCCATCCCTCGCCATTCCTTCTTTCTCTCTTCCCTTCCCTTTTTTTTTTTTCTCTCTCTCTCTCCTCCACTCATTCTTCACCTCTGTCTTTTGTCCCCTCCCTTCTTTTTTCTTTCTTGCTCTTTCTCTTTCTCCCTCTCCCTTCTTGAGTTAACAGATCTTGTTCATCTTGTTTCCTCATTTAATTCATACAGTGGCAGCCTCCTTATCCTGGAGGGGCTCTTTCCTCCCTCACAACCTCTCTCTTTGCAGACCCCTGCCCACTATCCTTTTATATAGATAGATTCCTCTCCTCTACAATCAACAGTTACATTCCAACTGACCTTAACCATCACAGGTTCCTCCTCCCTATCGGCATATGGAATCCCCACTGCCCAATCACCATGATGCTTCTGCTTGTGAACTCTTGTGAGCATAGGCGGAACTGGGGGGGGGGCAGGCAGGGCACATGCCCTAGGCACCACTGAGGTGGGGGTGCCATGCCAGTTCCTGCCACCCCCACCCCATTGCCCACCTGCCCAGCCCCAGGGCCCCTCAGCCACTTGCCTCCAGCTCCGGCCTAGGATCGGCGAGGCCTAGGATCGGAGCAGCCTGCAAACTGCAGAGCTCTTCTCTCCCCGCCTCTCAGCTGATCGGCAGGTGGGCAGGGCTTCTAGAGAGGCCTCCGAGTAGGCCTTCCTGAAGCCTGAACTCGGCAGGACCCAGCAAGCCAGGAAGGAGGCTGGCAGAGCTCCGTGCACCAGACCCTCCCTGCAGCAGACCAGACCATCCAGCACAGCTTTTGCCAGGTAGGCTGTGAATTCCTTTTTGTGGTTACCCCCGTATATAGGGATCTGCTTGCCATAGGGCTTTGATATGGGTGGTGGGGCAAGACTGAGAAGTCTCTGAATATTTAATTTAAAACAGACTGAAAAATGTGCTGGCTTTAAAAACAAAAACTATCTAAGGCCTATAAGTGGCTTGTTTCATGTCAGAATATTACAAAAACTTCTGGAACAAATATTTATTTATTCATTCATTCATTTATAAATGCACTTATGTTCAAGGTCTGAGTGAGAACTGTGAAGCATGTGTTGTGCTTTTATTTTATTTTATTTTTCTTGTGTGTGAACTGCTCTCCAATAACTTGCAGGGACTTCAGGGTAAATCTGGCCAACATGTGAATGCAGCACCTCCATTCCAGAGGAGATGTGTGTTAAAGCGCTTTAAAAGCCTCGTGTGAAAAACCTCCTGGAATCAAACTTTACTGAATTTGTTCAGAATTCTGAGAAAACAAACATAGGCTCACCCTGCATGGTTGAAAGTCTCCTTTGCTAATCTGCAGTGAGGGGGCCATTTTAATAATTAGCGTTTCTAGCGTGTTCTAGGCATTAAAAGTAGCACAAATATATAGTACTCAGTGTATATCACTATATACTGTGAAGTGTGCATGTGTGTATTCAGTGAAATGTATTTCCAGGCAGCTTACTTACTTTGAAATATCAGACTTAAATCCTTGGGGGCCTGGGATGTGTGGAGGCCCTGGACCTTGAGGGGCTGGGGGCCCATTTTAAAATCTCATCTTGGCCCATTCCAACCTTGCTATGCCCTGGCAGTCACTACACATGGGTTTCTGCACAACAGCTGCACAGAAGAAACTTCCATGTAGAAAATGTGTCTCTTGTAAATTGACCCTGAATTTTCCATCCATGACTGGGATATTGGAGAGTTAGAGTCAATAATAAAAGAACAGCACACTGCTTGTGACAGGAAGGGGCAAATTACAATGATTTCTTAGTCTGGCAGGGGCTGGTTTTGGCCTTGGCAGAACTTGGCTCTCTGCTCCTGTTGCAAATGCTTCTGTCTAGTGTGGCAAACTAATGTATCCTCCTCCCTCTTGGTGTCAAAGTAAGCACTGGTGTGGGGAATGCACATATACCCCATCATGAGCCAACAGGCATCATAAGACAAAGGCTGGCAGGAATCATTCACTGGTTTATAGACCCCACCACCACCACCACCACCACCTTCTTCTTCCCCTATTTTGCTAGTGGCTATTTGGGCAGGTGATCCTCTAGGACAAAGTCATGTTTTTTAAAAAAAGAATGAGATGAGACAGAGAAAATGACACTTGGAATCCTCGCATAACTCCTGACTGTTGTTCTAAGTCTTTTACAGAGATGGCTCATGTTTTCAGGTTTTGATCAACAATCATGTCTAGATGGTACAATATTCCTTTTAACAGGGATTTCCAGATATTGTTGACTACAAGTCCCATCATTCCTGTTTGGACAGGGGCGCAATTTCAGTGCTTGCCCTAGGCGCTATTTTCCCTAGTTATGCCTCTGCTCGTGAGATCTGCCACACATGGGATTAGCCACAGGTATGCCTTAGAGAATTATATATAGAGATTGGTTTATCATTAATCATTACAAGAGGATCCCAAAATGAAGTCATACTCTTGAATTCTCAAGTACTAGATGAGAACTATAAGAAAATGACAATAAATATTTCTCTCTACAAGGAGTTTGCTTCTTGCACATTTATCACTTGTGAAACCTCTGGGATTGATCATGGTTAGATGAAGATGGGACACTGATTTGGAGTGCAGTCCTAGGCACACATAACCTGGGAATAAGCTCAATTGAATAAAATTATTTTTGAGCAAATATTCATAGGGTTGTGTCGTTAGATCTGAGATGTCGGTGACTGACCAGGAAAGGGATCTTGGGGTCGTGGTGGACAGCTTGTTGAAAGTGTCCACTCATTGTGTGGCAGCTGTGAAAAAGGCCAATTCCATGCTAGGGATCATTAGGAAGGGGATTGAAAATAAATCTGCTAATATTATAATGCCCTTATACTAAACTATGGTGCAGCCACACTTGGAGTACTGCGTACAATTCTGGTCACCACATCTAAAAAAGGATATTGTAGAACTGGAAAAGATGCAGAAGAGGGCAACCAAGATGATCAGAGGCCTAGAGCATCTTTCTTATGAAGCAAGGCTACAACACCTGGTGCTATTTAGTTTAGAAAAACGATGACTGCTGGGAGACATGATAGAGGTCTATAAAATCATGCACAGTGTGGAGACAGTGGATAGAGAGAAATTCTTCTCCCTTTCACATAACGCTAGAACCAGGGGTCATCGCATGAAACTGATTACTGGGAAATCTAGGACCAACAAACATAAGTACTTTTTCACACAACACATAATCCACTTGTGGAATTCTCTGCCACAGGATGTGGTGACAGCCAACAACCTGGATGGCTTTAAGAAGGGTTTGGATAACTTCATGGAGGAGAGGTCTATCAATGGCTACTAGTTGGAGGGCTGTGGGCCACCTCCAGCCTCAAAGGCAGAATCCCTCTGAGTACCAGTTGCAGGGGAGTGACAGCAGGAGAGAGGGCATGCCCTCAACTCCTGCCTGTGGCTTCCACTGGCATCTGGTGGGCCACTGTGCGAAAAAGGATGCTGGACTAGATGGGCCTTGGGCCTGATCCAGCAGGGCTTTTCTTATGTTCTTATGTTCTTACATACTTAGGTTTCTCCTCACAACAACTCTGTGAAGTAGGTTAGGCTGAGAGAGAAGTGACTGGCCGAGAGTCACCCAGCAAGTATCATGGCTGAATGGGGATTTGAACTCAGGTCTCCCCAGTCCTAGTCCAGCACTCTAACCACTACAAAAATAAAATTAACATTGTGAGCTTTCATGAGCAAATGTTCTGTTTTTGAGGAGGTTGCAAATTATGTCTAGAGGCAGACAATAGTGGTTAGAGTGTTGGACTAGGACTGGAAAGACCTGAGTTCAAATTCCCATTCAGCCATGAAGCTCACTGCGTGACTCTGGGTTTGTCCTTAATTAATAATATCCTTTTTATTGATACTAATATATTGTATTTTAACTAATCCTTTTAACATTAACTTTTTTCCTTTTTTTCTCTTTTTTATACTGTTCTGGTCATTAGCCATAACAATAAAGATTCTGATTCTGATTCTGATTCTTGTTTAGTCATGTATCTCTCAGCCTAACCTACTTCACAGGGTTGTTGTGAGGATAACATAACCATTGTTACCGCCCAGGCCTGATTTATATACTAAATGTGCTCATTAGCTAGTATACAAAATTAGGTCTGGCTCATAGTGTCACCAAGTGACCAAGTTCTTTTATATGGTGACCATGTATGATCTGGCGCATGGAAGAAAGGAGATCAAACCAATCCTCAAAAATTCAATGGGCTTTATTGAGAGCCCCTGGTGGCGCAGTGGTAAAACTGCCGCCCTGTAACCAGAAGGTTACAAGTTCGATCCTGACCAGGGGCTCAAGGTTGACTCAGCCTTCCATCCTTCCGAGGTCGGTAAAATGAGTACCCAGAATGTTGGGGGCAATATGCTAAATCATTGTAAACCGCTTAGAGAGCTCCGGCTATAGAGCGGTATATAAATGTAAGTGCTATTGCTATTGCTATAAAAGACTAACAACATAATCTAGCAAAGCAGAAAGCAAAACACTCTATCATTATCAGCAACAGTATTTAAACAGAACATCCTAACCACAACCAGTGTTCCTAACTACCATATGTGTGTGCAATTAAATCTTCCTAGATCCTAATACAATTCAAATACAGATGGAAAAGGGGAAAAGGAAAGCTGAGGGCTGGCATGGTTTGGGGAGATTAGTAGAGGAAAAGGGGGGGGGGGGACGAGAAGGAGGCAGGAGAAGGGGAAGGGATGAGGGGATTCCAGGCTTGTAGGAGCAGCATATTTACCAGGATCAGAGAGATTTGAGAACGGTGAATCTCTTCGGCTGAAGAAGCGAGGTGCTTGGCAGGAGGCAGGAGCATTTGCAGTTGCTCAAATCACGGCTGAGAGTCAGAGCACCATGGCTGGGGGAAAGTCTTAATTTCCTCACTGCGCAGTAGAAGTCACAGACAGCCTCTGTCCATGGGCAGAGTTCCTGCTTGTTGCCTCGCAGTTTAGCAGCAAACTCTGGGAAGGCGTGTGAGCAGATTGCCCATAGGCACAGAACTGCTAAACTGCCATGTCCAGAGACTCCTTATAGTGGTTCCATCCTTTGATGTCCATTTGAGTCTTCTGGATCACAAAAGGCGTTTATTCCTGCTATCCTCTGAATATTGTCTTTTAATTACCAAAAATCTCTTAGGATATTTGGTCAGTTCAGAGAGATCTCAGTCTCATCTCCTGTAAACTGTGCGCTTAGAAGGGAGGGGGAACATTGCCCAAGGCAAATCTGCATCTCAGAGCTGCAAATTGCATCTTCCCCCAGAAGGTGTTAAAAGTCAGGAGTTAGTGAGAAAATTTAGTTCTATTGGTGAGAGACAGCCATTACATTATTTCTTGTGTACCTGTATATAGTGTGTAATTATACATGTGTGAGACGTTCAATACATTTGGCTAGCGCAGAAGCATCAGTGAGGTAAGAATTAAAGTCTACAGGCGGATCTCTGTATGCATTTCGCCATGTTGAATTTCTATGGAGAGCAATTGAGTTAATCACTGACAAGGATTAACACTGGCTTCTTGCAACAGGAAGGGGAGGAGATCAGCCCCTGGCAGACTATTGATTAGCTCAGGCCTAGCCCGTTTGTTTCTGTGAGTGCTCATTCCACAATACAATGCTGGATTGCCTCCTCCCTCACAGAGCAGTTGACCTGGGCATCAGTTCACCTTGAGTCCAGGCATTTAATTGAACTCTTAATATAAAATGAAATCAGACACAGGCCTAATTTCATATACTTCTGGCGTCCATAACACCATGTACACAGTTCTGGGCTCCTTGGAGGAAGAGCATGATATAAATGGTTTTTTTAAAAAGCAGAAAGTGGTTGGAGAGGAGCTTTGCTTCCTACGCTCTATGCAAACATTTGTTTATTCCACTGTTGGTTTGATCTGCTCTGCTTCTGGTTCTGCTATCAGGTTATTTGGTGAAGGGAGGGATTAGGTGGCAGGACTGTAGGACAGGAGGGTTGGGTTAGTGAGTTACTAACCCAGCACTCACTAACCCAACCCTCACTGCCCTTCTTTATCTTCCCTTCACTTAGACTTGCCCCATTGTTGCTTTGTCCTTTTCAAAAACAACCCCCACCAAATAAAACCTTCTTTATATGGAGGGATTTAATTTTTCTAGCCATAAATAGATCACCCTAACCCCACACCCCCTTAAAGGCACTTCTTCTCTCCATCCACCCACCCATCAGAGTTAGGGCTTAATTAAAAAAAAAATACCAAGTTCTCTGAGAGGGTGTGAAGCAGAACCCAGAGCAGAGTGGCAGGCAGAGGGAGGAGAGGTTGTGGTTGTGGTGGCCAATGGTAAGAGGGGCCTACTCCGCAAGTCATCCCCACCACTGATATGGTTGTGCACAGGCTCTCCTATCCAGAGGAGCCTTGTCCCACAGTGCCGCCACCTGTGGCGGCTGAGGAAGAAATAGGAGGGAGGCCCATCTTTTGTCAAGGAAGAAGCTCTGAGACTAAGGAGGAGCCATTCCGGTTGTTCCTGGACCTTCTCAGCTTTTGGTGGAGGGTGGCGGTGGTGGCGGCCCACAGAACAAACCAGCACCCACAGAACAAACCAGGACCATCACCTCCAAATGGTTCTGGACCAAGGGTAGCATGTATGAGACCACTTTCAGCTCTGTGCTTCTGACCCACACCATGCTGTCTGTCTGCATCTACTGCAGGACACAGGTCAGCCGTGGCAAGCACTCCAAGCATCTTGGGACAACATGGATGCTGCAGCACCTACGATGGCATCACCCGGGGTTCTCTTCTTCTGCAGTCAGCAATAGGCCTGGTCAGCCCTTGGGTAGCAACAAAGTACCTGTTCCTGCTCCTAAGCAAAGGAAGTTGCCTGTGTGGTGGGTGCAGTTGGTTGGCAAGTGGTCTGGTCACCCAGATTATCTCATCACCTAGGCCATTGGGGAGATGATAGCTTTGGATGACCAGCCATTCCAGGTGGTGGAGACCGTCAACTTCTGCTGGCTGTTCCAACTACTTGCCCCCAACTACAAAATCCACTCACACACCACCTTTACCAGGCAGGTGGTGCCCTCCCTGTACCGGGTGTGCAGGGAGCCCACACAACAGCACCTGACACCAGCATGCATTTCACTGCAGATCTGTGGAACAGTCCCTTTGGGAGGCATGCTGCTTTTCTGTCCCTCACAGCACAGAGGTGGGGGCAGAAGAGCAAGGGGAAATCTGGTGGCATGGCCAGCCCCTCCTATATAGCGAAGCACGAGTGGACTGTGCTGCATGTAGAGGTGCCGGACCACAGGTGAGCTGTCAGCAGCCATAGATCAGCAGGTGGAGGGGTGGCTGTCCAGACAGCCAAACCTTCGCCAAGGGTTCATGGTCACCAACAATGCCGCCAACATCACGGAGGCAGCCAAACAGGGTCAGTTTGTGTCCATCTGTTTTTTGGCACACACTCTGAACGTGGTCGTGCAGGATGCGCTTGGCCCTTCTGGGGCTGCAGCCAGGAGATGCAGAAGAGGGCAACCAAGATGATCAGAGGCCTAGAGCATCTTTCTTATGAAGCAAGGCTACAACACCTGGTGCTATTTAGTTTAGAAAAACGATGACTGCTGGGAGACATGATAGAGGTCTATAAAATCATGCACAGTGTGGAGACAGTGGATAGAGAGAAATTCTTCTCCCTCTCACATAACGCTAGAACCAGGGGTCATCGCATGAAACTGATTACTGGGAAATCTAGGACCAACAAACATAAGTACTTTTTCACACAACACATAATCCACTTGTGGAATTCTCTGCCACAGGATGTGGTGACAGCCAACAACCTGGATGGCTTTAAGAGGGATTTGGATAACTTCATGGAGGAGAGGTCTATCACAGGCTACTAGTTGGAGGGCTATAGGCCACCTCAAGCCTCAAAGGCAGGATGCCTCTGAGTAGTACCAGTTGCAGGGGAGTAGCAGTGGGAAGGAAGTCACGTTGGCAGGTCAGCGGGCCATTACAGGGGAAGGGGAATTGGAAATCTATTAACTGTTTCCCGTTCCAGCTGTCTTGCCAGATCTTTGACCTTGGAGAGCAGTGCCAACCACCTTTGGAACCTCACCTTGCTCCTTTGTAATACCAGGTTGGTCCAGAAAAAAATCAGAAACCATCCATGATCTGATTCTGGATTAATGGCCACCACACATGCTCAAATGACCTCTGTGAGGCCGTGGGCCATGCCAGGCCTTGCAGAGGCCATTTGAGCATGTGCGGCAGCAGGAAAAATGGCCGCTGTGCTGATTTACAGAGCCCGAACGGGCCAAAAAGGAAGGTTTTACAGGGGGGCAGCGGTGATAAACGAGGCCAGTGGGGGGAGGGGGAACCATCACAAACACACACACACACACACAACCCGCAGCCTTTAGGAAGCCCCCCGAAGGGGCTATAGGTACTAAAAAATGTTATTTATTTATTTATTTATTTATTAAAAAATCACAAACTGGTGTGGGGGTTCAGTTCCAGTCCAGACAGAACTGGGGGGGCTGGGTTCCGCTCAACTTCGAACCCCTGAACCAAACCGTCGAACCATGAACCCCTGAACCAGCTTAAACATCCCTAGTGTACACTTAAGTCTGAAGACCTAGGATAGATTTGGACTTTTGTTGGTGTACCAATCACCCCATTCCTCAACAGAGTCCCTAACTGAGCTGAAGGACTTGATCTCGGGCTTGGTGTTGGAGTCTCCCAGGCTTGTGGTGGTTGTGGACTTCAATGTTCATTTTGGGACCAATCTGTCTGGGGCGGCTTAGGAGTTCATAGTGACCATGACAACTATGGGCCTATCCCAAGTCATCTCGGGACTGACGCACATTGCAGGTCATACACTTGATTTGGTCTTTCACTATGATCAGGGTGGTGTTCCTTGGGTGGGGACTCCTGTGATTTCCCCATTCTCATGGATGGACCACCATCTGGTTAAAGTTGGACTCACAATCACTTCCCACCTTCACATGGGTGAGGATCCAATAGGATTCCAAGAAGCTTTGGGGGGATTTAGTGCTGGCTCTGTCAGCGATCCTGTTCATGCCCTGGTGGAGAACTGGAACAGCAAACTCACCAGGGCAGTAGACCTGATTGCTCTTAAGCATCCTCTCCGACCTGTTTCAAAACTGGCCCCTTGGTATACGGAAGAACTATGGGGGCTGAAGTGGCAAGGTAGATGACTGGAGTGTAAGTGGAGAAAGACTAGACTCGAATCCAACAGATTGCAACATGGAGAACATTTGACGATCTATGCTCTGGCAATACGAATGCAAGTTCACGTCCGGCGGAGTTGTTCAGGGTTGTGAGAGGGCTAGTATGCACCCCTTCTCCCTTGAATCAGAATCTGGAACCATCAATTACCCGTTGTGACGTGTTTAATGAATTCTTTGTGGGGGAAATCTCTCATATCCGGGCAGACTTAGACACAGTCTAAGACACAGTGGGTGAGACGGCGGCGGGCCCTGGCAGAAGAGGCGACCAGCAGGCAAAAATGACGGGGAGAGGACCGGGGTGGAAGGAGGGGGGAGCGGCGAGGAGAGACTAGCAGTGCAGATGCTGTGCGCCGGTTCAGCTAGTATCATTTATTTTGTTATAACTAATGTTTTAACCTTTTCTGTTGTCATTTGTTTTGTATTGTTGTAAACCACCCGGAGACGGTTTTGGTTTTGGGCGGTATAAAAATATGTTAAATAAATAAATAAATATTCAAAATTGTATTCCTATTCAAAATATTCATATTCAACCCCTGCTAACTGGGCAAAGAGGCACCTTTTACATTGGTGATTCTCTTTATTTACCAGGGGGAGAGTAACTGGCCCTATCCACCCCCAGCACAGTACTTCCAGGGACTGTTGCTGGTGTGTGTCTTAAGTTTCTTTTTAGAATGTGAGCCCTTTGGGGACAGGAAGCCATCTTATTTATTTATTCTCTGTGTAAACCGCCCTGAGCCATTTTTGGAAGGGTGGTATAGAAATTGAAATAATAATAATAATAATAATAATACCAGGGGATAGCAGAATAGAAGAAAAAGAAATAGAAAAAATCACAAAATACAAAGATCTACAAATTGAAATTGAAAGGCTGTGGCAGAAAAAGACCAAAATAATCCCAGTAGTAATTGGCGCCCTGGGTGCAGTCCCAAAAGACCTTGAAGAGCACCTCAACACCATAGGGGCCACAGAAATCACCATCAGCCAATTACAAAAAGCAACTTTACTGGAAACAGCCTATATTCTGTGACGATATCTATAACAATTGACAATAAAATTCTGGCATCCCAGGTCCTTGGGAAGGACTCGATGTCTGGATAAAACAAACCAGTCAATAACACCTGTCTGACTGTGTAAACAAGAAATAATAATAAATAATAAATACAAAACAAACAAGCTTGATAACCTTCTCTTTCGTGGTCTAGCAGGTTTTAGGAGGACCAACTCACTCACTACTACCTTCCCTAGCAGTTTCAGCCCAACCTTACCCTGCTGGTGTTCCAGCCTTCTGACTCACACAACACTCAGCCATCTGGCTCACATAATACTCAGCACTCCCTCACAGAACTCTTCTCCCACAGTCCTCCTCCTCTTGATTGTTCAGCCCAGGTTGCTCAACCCTCCCTTTTATCCAGTTCCAAAGAGATACAGGGAGCTTTTTCCCTCAGGCAGCCAGAATCTTCTCTCTCTCTGTGCCTGGTGACAACCAATCACAACACTTTGTAACTTACCCTCCAAAACTGTGCAGCAGACGACATTTACCTCAGATTTGTCTGTAAGAGGTTGCTACCTCTTGGCTGTAGAAGCTAATCCCTGTAGAGCCTGGAACAAACTTTTTTTCAGAACAAACTGAAGAAAAACCAACCATAAAACATAATGGGAAGGAGGCACTCCACAACAATATTTTACTAGCATCTTATGGTGCTTTTACCCAACCATCCCATTCCATTTCAATTTCAGTATGAATTGGTGACCCATTGTGAACTTCCAATCAGCCACTGAATGCACTAATGAATGGATTATATTCTGTGGCCTGATGAAATGTAGTCAAAGAATGCTTTGTCAATTATTTAAAAAACAATTCAAATAAAAATCCTAAATGGTTACTGCAAGGTATATGTTTATAATTAGCTTTATAAATGGAATGGGAGGGGAAATGGAAATGGGGGGGAATGGAAAATAATGTTTACCTAGACACTGGGAAAGTGCATACCGTATTAGCTCCCTAATTAGCAGTCCCTTAAGACTTCAATACAAAGTTTGGGCATAAAACAATTTGCTTCATGCTCTCCTTAACAAGTGAAGAAAACTTTTGTTGATATAGCTGCATAGGGGATTGAGAAACCTAACTGCTGCTTTCACATTCATTTCCCCCACCCCTCATGTCCTTGTTTCTTTCCAGTGGCTCGCTCTCCAACCTATCCCCAGAAAGACTATTTAATTACAACAGAGGCACCAAAGCTTCCTTCTATGTGTGGTTTAGGATTAAGTTTAGCAGCTTCTCACCTACTTCAGAAATAGCACTATTCTGAAAGCACGCTCTGATTAAGTGTACAAAACAATTCACAGGAATCCTGGATCAGAGAAACCCTGTTGACAACAAGGTCACATACAGCAGTGTCATTTGAAGCACCAGCCTCAGTCAGCCCGTTGGACCAGCCTGTTGGACCTCATCAAATTAGAAATCGACGAGGGGGGTGTGAATCTGTTGATCCTTTTGGATCTCTCAGCAGCTTTAGATACCATTGACCATGGTATCCTTCTGGGACGCCTGAAGGAGTTGGGAGTGAGAGGCATGGCTTTGCAGTGGTTCTGCTCCTACCTCTCAGGTAAGTTCCAGATGGTGTTGCTTTTCAAAGCAAGAACTCCAATATGGAGTCCCACAATGCTCCATACTGTCTCCAATGCTTTTTAAGGAGAGGAGAGCTGGTCTTGTGGTAGCAAGCATGACTTGTCCCCATAGCTAAGCAGGGTCTGCCCTGGTTGCATCTGAATGGGAGACTTGATGTGTGAGCACCGCAAGATATTTCCCTCAGGGGATGGAGCTGCTCTGGGAAGAGCAGAAGGTTTCAAGTTCCCTCCCTGGCTTCTCCAAGATAGGGCTGAGAGCGATTCCTGCCTGCAACCTTGGAGAAGCCGCTGCCAGTCTGTGAAGACGATACTGAGCTAGATAGACCAATGGTCTGACTCAGTATATGGCAGTTTCCTATGTTCCTAAATTCTACATGAAACCGCTGGGAGATATCATCAGGAGATTTGATGCAGGATGTTATCAAATGCTGATGACATCCAAATCTATTTTTCCATGTCAACTTCATCAGGAAATGGCCTGACTTCCCTAAATGCCTGCCTGGAGATGGTAATGGGCTGGATGAGGGAGAACAAACAGGCTGAATCCAAACAAGATGGAGGTACTCACTGTAGGAGACTGAAACATAGGAAGTGGGTTAGAGCTGCCTGTTCTGGACGAGGTTGCACTCCCCTGGAAAGAGCAGGTACATAGTCTGGGAGTACTTCTGGACCCAAACCTCTCCTTGCTTTATCAGGTTGAGGCAATGGCCAGGAGTGCTTTCTATCAGCTTCGGCTGATTTGCCAGCTATGCTCACTTCTGGAGATAAACGACCTTGAAACAGTGGTGCATATGCTGGTAATATCCAGATTTGACTACTGCAGTGTGCTCTACGTTGGGTTGCCTTTGTATATTGTTCAGAAACTGCAGTTAGTACAGAATGAAGCAGCCAGGTTGGTCTCCGGGGTTACCCAAAGATATCATATTACACCCATTTAAAAAGAACTACACTGGCTGCCAATAAGTTTCTGGGTGAAATACAAAGTGCTGATCATTACCTATAAAGCCCTAAATGGCTTGGGTCCAAGGTATTTAAGAGAATGCCTTCTTCTTCATCAACCCTGCCACCTATTAAGATCATCTGAGGAGGCCCGGTTGTAATAGCCACCAGCTCAGTTAGTGGCAACCCAAAACTGGACCTTTTCTAGAGTTGCCCTAGGACTCTGGAACATGCTTCCTAATAAATTTAGATGTTCCACTTCTCTGAATGTTTTTAAGAACCACTTGAAAACATACCTGTTTAGTCAGGCTTTTAGTTTATAGTTTTAAAGCTTTGGATTTTAGCGTTTTTATCTGTATTTTTACATTGTTTTGTGCCAATGTTTTAATAGTTTTTAAGATTGTACACTGCTCAGACTTTTTTGTATGGGGCAGTATAGAAATGTAAGAAATCACTTGCTCCCTTGCCAGTGATCCCAGTAGCCTTGCAGCTTATTTGGAAAGGAATAATTATAGCTAATGTCAGTTTCGACCTTTTGTTTGAACATTCCAAAGAAAAGCTGCATTAATAGGTGAAAATTGCTTCTCAGCAGACACCTCAGTTGACAGGGGGCCAGGAGCAACAGGATTGTTTCAGCTGCTGGGGCTTGATGATAAATGAGAGCTGAGACAACTGCTGGGAGATGTGCAGTACACTGGCAACAACATGTTGAGCAGGGGTGACATCACCAGCATAGCCACAACAAGATGTCAGCATGCTACAAATCTAGCACATTTGGGACTCACTGAGCTGTTATTTCACCTCTAGATAACAATAGGCATTATGGCTTGCCAGAGTCTATAAGCCTCTCATTTGCAATCAAAAAAGAAATTTATTTTATTGGGTGCTGCCCTGTGTTTGATGATGGCCTGGGAATGTCCATAGTACTAGCCCTAATTAACATTAAGAACATAAGAGCAGCTATATTGATTCAGGCCCAATTTAGTCCCACATCCTGTTTCCCATAGGGACAACCAGATGCCTCTCGGAAGGACGCTTTATATAATTTAGTGCTAAAACTGGAAACGCCAGTGTTGACCCCTGTTTCTACCTCGATGTCCATGTTGACCATAAAGCCTCCCAAGGAGTCACGCAGCAGATCAGTACCAATGCCCATACACAAGACTCCTAAGTCCTGATACCAGCTCATCCTCAACGCCGTGAATTTTAATGCTGGATACCCATGGTTCATCGTCAAAGGTAAACCCTTCAATTTCAAAAGAAGCTAAACAGGGAAAGCCTAAAGGGACAGGAAATGTCCTTCTAACAACCCAATGTTGAACAACCCGAAGCGTAAGGAGGGAGACTTGGTGTCAAAGCCGAAGTCTTCAACATTGGAGGGAGGCCTCTCAAAAACGCAGTCAATATTGACATTGAAGGTTATCCCCTCCAAACCTAACCTGCTCCCAGTACTGGTATCAACATCCTTGATGTTGGGAAGCATGGCAACGTCATCTCTTTCAACATTTACCATTCCTAAACTGAATATTGTCCCTACTACACGTCAGCAACACTCCTCAGATATTCTGATTCTCAGCTCTCTGAAAACCACCAGCTATTTACAAGTAACTTCAGAAATAACCCCCTGCAACATCTTAGCCCTTCCATCAAAAGCAGGCGTTGCATTGTCACGGGGACTATGCCCTGCTTCATCGTCTCTCAAGGGATTGTTCACCTTGCTGATGATGATGTTACTGAGGTCCCTAATACACCGTCCATATCCCCTGCCCCTCAAAGGAGGCTCTTGGGGGAGGAATGACACAAGCTAATACACTGGAAAACTGGAAAACCCTGGTGTGCGCACTCCACAATCAACAGTCCTCTACAACCCCAATGGTGTCCTCAAGGTGGAGGAGACTATGACTATCAGAGGCACCCATACCCTATGTATTCTGCTGCCTCCCACTCCTCTTTCATTGGTTTCCTTCAGGATCACCACTACACTCCATCTTTACACAGGATGTGCTTCCCAGAACCAGTCAGGGATGAAAATGTTTTTCTTCATCCACAAACAATCTATCGCCCTAGATTAATCAAGCACTCCATGACTTCAGCAATGTGAAGTTGAAGTATGAGATCCTGAGGAAGTTGCTGGACACGCTCCAGGAAGGACACAAAAAATTACCACGTTCTCATCATGGATATAGTCAAAGAACTTGGCCTAGAACTGAAACAAGGTACAGAAGATATACAAGACCCAGTCTATAAGTTTGTACAAGCAGCTAAGACCTCGCAACCTACTGCATTTCCCATGCTACCAGTTTTACTGCAGGCTTCAAAACAAGTGTGGAAGAAACTATCCTCCACAGCTCCAATATCCAGGCATTTAGAGATAATGTACAAAGTACAAGGAGTGGAGAGCTGCTCTTGTGGCAGCAAGCATGACTTGTCCCCTTAGCTAAGCAGGTTCCACCCTGGTTACATATGAAAGGGGGACTAGAAGTGTGAGCACTGTAAGATATTCCCCTCAGGGGATGGAGCCACTCTGGGAAGAGCATCTAGGTTCCAAGTTCCCTCCCTGGTTTCTCCAAGGTAAAGCTGAGAGAGATTCCTACCTACAACCTTGGAGAATCTGCTGCCAGTCTGTGAAGACAATACTGAGCTAGATAGAACAGTGGTCTGACTCAACATATGGCAGCTTCCTATGTTCCTAAGAGGAGGGATGTGAATATCTGTTCAAACATCCAACACCAAATTCCTTGGTTGTGAACTACTCCTGTTCTACACATTCCAATAGGAAACATCCTGCCCCGATGGATAAGGAAGGGCACAAGCTAGACTCTCTGGGTGATACGATAAGGGGGTAGGCATTGGTGGTGGTCTGCCCCTTATCCTATCACATGTAGCCCTCAAGCTGTCTCAGTGTTCGTTTTCTGAGGTTCATGGGTGATTCTGGAGAAGGAAAGATGTCACACAAGCACACTCACAACTGTGAGTTTAAATGGGCTTTATTAAGACTAATGATAACAAGTGTAGGCGATTAGGCATATAGGCAAGTAGTTATCAATTTCATTTTTCTATGATTGTAGTACAGTGTTCAGTAACAGCTAAAAGCATTCCTAAAATCATTTTCCCTTTTCTCAATGTGCAGAGCTGCTAACTAGGAAAGAGTTTTGGCCTTGCCAAGAAACAGACAGTCATATATCAGTAAGCTGAGAAATTCTTCTTCTGTGTGCAAGAGCACCTTATCTGCTGTTACGTAGCAACAAGTCAAAATAACTCCTCAACCTGGCAATTCAATCAGTGTTTTCCCTTTAATTTGGTCTAAGAATTTCTATGACAGTTAACTCCTACCACTAATAAATGTGAGGCATCTTTGACTCTTAAGAGAAAAAGCATTTCTTTCTAACCCTACTACTAAATGCTGAATAGTTTAAAACCATTTCATTAGGAGCAAGTGGCTGAAGGCCTTTTGCTATCTCCTGATTGTTCTCAAACAAACCTAGAAGCTATGTTTGGCAGAAAGGAAAAAAGCTAAAGTACAGTTTTCAAGGAGGGAGGAAAACCGACAAGAGGAATGTCCATTAAAACAGCTTAGGAAAGTGGGGAAGAAGATGGACCGGAAGGAGGAGAGGGAGAGACAAACCAGACGCCATTTCCTGACACCTGGCAAATGGTGCCTGCAGCAGGGGCTTCGCTGGAACTCAGGATAGGTAAGAAATAGATCCGGGGACAGAGGGGAAAGAGGGAAGGAGAAGGGGAGGGGAACAGTCAGAAGTGGCTGGTTCATGAGACATAGCTCTGGACACTATTTACCAGTTTTCCAGTATGCTGGGACGAGATCTTCACTGGCTTCTCCGGTGGGAGGGTGACTGACTCTGGAGATACAGGGAGGGGCTACATGTTGCCTCTTCCATGAAGAAGCCCATGCCTACCCTTCCCCATGGATGGCTGCCTGCAGGTTTTTATACCTTTTTGGCCAGCTCTCCAGGTCAAAATAATCACCACATCTATGCAGAGTGTCTCAATCAGGCCTGGGTCTCTGAATCCCTCTCTCGGCCTTCCAGGAGGAGCCCATCAGGAGCCCGGCTCTTTGTTTGATCAATCTCAAGTTAGAGACATTTTTCTTTGTTTTATCAAGCCAGCCCTGGCTTGTAGTCATTTTGGTCTTGTTGATGTTCTTCAGCCCAGAGAAATATGTTAGAAGGACAGAGAATGTTACATAAGCAAGGAGGGGTTCAGTATTATATGAATGTGTTAACCCCCCCATAGCATGGCGCAGGTGTTATCCTCTCGATGTGGTTTCTTATAATTTCCTAAATCAGCTAGATATGATTATGCTTGACATGTCAAACTAGTTCTCATGACTGGTTTTTAGCTCAGCAACAAACTACCCAAGGCTCTTTGCTAAGCAGTAAACAACTTCAAGGCTGGGAACAATTGTGAGTGGAAAATTCCCCTTCTTTCTCAGACTCTCAAGAATAGCATTTCTGCTCACCGGCCTGGCTTAGAGAAATATCAAAGTCAGGCTTCCGTTTCCTGCAAGACAATTCAGACACAGGCCTCAGTCTAGCCTTTTGGCTTTGGGGGGTCTTAGAGCAGACCCTGGTTCTAAAAAGGGGTCCACCCACCTGTTCATATCATGGGTAGACGTTTATATTCAACCTCTACCCCATCTATGTACATAGCCAACTACATGACATGTATGTCCCACTATCAGCACTCCCTATGGGAGGAGTTCGCAGAAACTAAGCCAGAGGACAAGGCAGCAAAAGCTAAAGAACTCCAAACCAAGTCTGCAGATATAGCAATAGCAATAGCACTTACATTTATATACCGCTCTATAGCTGGAAGCTCTCTAAGCGGTTTACAATGATTTAGCATATTGCCCCCAACATTCTGGGTACTCATTTTACCGACCTCAGAAGGATGGAAGGCTGAGTCAACCTTGAGCCCCTGGTCAGGATCGAACTTGTAACCTTCTGGTTACAGGGCAGCAGTTTTACCACTGCGCCACCAGGGGCTCTTTATATATAACGAGACAACAAATCAGCACAGCCCTAATGATGACCTAATAGACTGTGAATTGGAAAACATGGCTGGAGCAGTTGCCCTCCATCACCATGCATGGGTATGGTCATCTACCCTCCAATACTAGTGGTGTGCATGGAACTGGCGTCTGCCAGTTCAAAGGTGTGTGTGGGGATCTCTTTAAGGATGGGGGGAGGGTGTTCTTACCCATTCCACTGCATTTCCGTGGGTGGGGGATCCGGTGGTTACCCCATTGTCATGGAGGGACTACCACCTGGTTAATGTTGGTATCATGGCCACAATCCACCCCTGCAGGGGTTATGGACCTATTCGGATGGTCCGCCCAAAAAGGCTGCTGGACCCAGCAGGTTTCCAAAAGGCCTTGGAGGGTTTCGATGTTGGTGCGGCCGGTGATTCTATTGATGCCCTGGTGGGAACCTGGAATAGAGAACTCACCAGGGTAGTAGATATTATTGCTCCTAAGCGTCCCTCCAGGCCTGCTTCTAAGATGGCTCCCTAGTACATGGAGGAGTTGTGGGGGATGAAGCGGCTTGGTAGGTGACTGGAACACAAATGGAGGAGAACTCGGCTCGAATCTGACAGAATGCAGCATAGAACCCATTTGAAGACCTACGCAATGGCAGTGCACGCAGCAAAAAAGCATTTTTGGTCGGTGCACATTGCGTCTGCGGATCCACGTATGGCAGAGTTATCCCGGGTGGTGAGGAGTATAATTTCTGCTCCCTCTGCCTCAAATCAGCTCCCAGAGATACTCTGCTGTGACACCTTTAGTGGGTTCTTTGCGGATAAAATTCCCTGTATTCGGGCCGACTTGGACTCCGCTATTTCTGCAGGGTCTGTGAGGGAGGTATCCCGCAATCCCTCTTGCAGTGTTAAGTTGGATCAGTTTCAATCTGTAATTCCTGATGACATGGACAAGCTGCTTGGAGCGGTACGACCTACCACTTGTTCTCTGGATCTTTGCCCAACCTGACTGTTTCGATCTAGTGGAGAGATTGTTGGAGATGGCCTAGTTAATATCATAAATGCATCGCTGAGGGAGGGTAGGGTGCCTCTCTGTTTGAAGGAGGCAATAATTACACCGCTTCTTAAGAAGCCTTCCCTGCATCCCTCAGTGATGGATAGTTATAGGCCAATCTCCAATCTCCCCTGACTGGGCAAAGTAATCGAGAGGGTGGTGGCTAAACAGCTCCAGGTGGTTTTGGAGGAAACTGATTATCTAGACCCATTTCAAACTGGCTTTAGAATGGGTTGAGACAGCCTTGGTCGGCCTGATGGTCGGCCTACCTTTACCAGGGAATCGACAGAAGGAGTGTGACTCTGTTGGTCCTCTTGGATCTCTCGGCGGCGTTCAATACCATCGACCATGGTATCCTTCTGGGTCGCCTGGGGTAGTTGGGAATAGGGGGCACAGCTCTGCAGTGGTTCTGTTCCTATCTCTCGGGTAGATCCAAGATGGTGGAGCTTGGTGACAGTCGCTCCTCAAAGCAGGAGCTGTTATATGGAGTCCCTCAGGGCTCCATTCTGTCACCAATGCTTTTCAATATCTACCTGAAACTGCTGAGTGAGGTCATCAGGAGATTTGGTGCTGGGTGTTATCAGTATGCTGATGACACCCAAATCTACATCTCCCTTTCATCCTCAGGAAATGGCAATCATTCTCTAAATGCCTGCCTACAGGCAGTAATGGGCTAGATGAGGGATAACAAATTGAAGCTAAATCCAAGCAAGACAGAGGTGCTCATTGTCGGGGCTCAGAATCTGAGAAGTGAATTAGATCTTCCTGTGCTGGATGGAGTTACACTCCCCCAGAAGGAGCAGGTGCGCAGCTTGGGAGTACTACTGGACCCAGGCCTCACCCTGGTTTCTCAGGTGGAGGCCATGGCTAGGAGTGCCTTCTATCAGCTTTGGCTGATTCGACAGCTGCGCCCATTCCTTGAGGAGGATGACCTCAAAAGAGTGGTGCACCAGCTGGTAACCTTCTGGCTTGATTATTGCAATGCACTCTACGTGGGGCTGCCTTTGTACATAGTTTGGAAACTTCCATTAGTTCAGAATGCGGCAGCCAGATTGGTCTCTGGGGCAACCCGGAGAGACCATATTATGCCTATTCTGAAATAATTGCACTGGCTGCCGATATGTTTCCAGGCAAAATACAAAGTGCTGGTTATTACCTTTAAAGCCCTGAATGGCTTAGGCCCGAGTTACCTTAGAGAGCACCTTCTTCTGCGTGATCCCCACCATACATTAAGGTCATCTGAGGAGGTTCGTCTCCAGTTACCACCAGCTCATCTGGTGGCGACTCAGAGGTGGGCCTTCTCTATAGCTTCTCTGGGACTGTGGAATGCACTCCCTGCGGAAATCCGCTATTTGAATTCTCTATTAGCCTTCAGGAGAGCCCTTAAAACGTATTTGTTTGGCCCGGCTTTCCAGGATTTTAAAATCTGTTTTAATATTCTAACCCGATTTTGGGGCTTTTAATCACTGTAATTGTTTAATGGTTGCTTTAAAATGTTTTTAAATTGTTAATTGTTGTTATATTGTTTTTAATTCGTTTTAGCTCTTTATTGTTTTAGTGGTTTGTTTTAATTGTAAACCGCCCTGAGCCATTTTGGAAGGGCGATATATAAATCAAATAAATCAAATAAATAAATAAATAAATAAATAATTTCCCCCACCGGTGCGGCCTTTTAAAATGGTCTGGCAGGGCGACAGCATGCCTCCTTGCCAGCCCCGGTGCCTCCTCAGACCAAAGGGGATTGCAAGTTGCCACTGCGCATGTGCACTTCACAACACAGATGTGAGCAAGTGCGATGTGCGCACACACATCCCAATGTGTGCACACACAGAGGCAACTTCCGGTCACTTCTGGCCTGAGGAGGCATTGGGGAGGCAAGGAGGTATGCTGCCACCCCGCTAGACCATTTTAAAAGGCAGTCCTTAAAGAGATCCCTCCACCTTCAAACCATCCAAACCACTGGTCTTTCAAAAGGTTCAGAGGTCCATAAAGGGCCTCTGAAACGGTTCTGTGCATATCTCTATCCAGTATGAGACAAAGGAAAAGATAGAAGATCTTCCCTTTGAAGGTGATGGCCTCTGGGAGGAGAGCTGGTCTTGCGGTCCGCAAGCATGAATTGTCCCCTTTGCTAAGCAGGGTCCACCCTGGTTTGCATTTGAATAGGAGACCACATGTATGAGCACTGGAAGATATTCCCTTTAGGGGATGAGGCTGCTCTGGGAAGAGCACCTGCATGCTTGCATTCAGAAGGTTCCAAATTCCCTCCCTGGTGGCATCTCCAAGATAGGGCTGAGAGAGACTCCTGCCTGAAACCTTGTAGCAGCTGCTGCCAGTTTGGGTAGACAATACTGAGCAAGATATACCAATGGTCTGACTTGGTATATGGCAGCTTCCTATATTTCTATGTTCAGCAATGAAACCAACGAAACATTTGAAAAGCTGAAAAAGTCTAAGCTGACTGCCAAATCTTTTGCAGTGCTTACCATACAACCCAACTATGCCCATAAACAGAAGCCAACCTATGCCTCGGGTACCTCCTATAATAGCTACAAACCACAATTCAAGGCTGTAGACAAGAGATGTTTCAAGAAACCTACTCAACCACACCACCCTAGAGGGAAGTCTGCCACTTCATGCCCTAAACAAGGCGAGAACAGAACCTATGATGCTACTGGACTCTGCTACCAGTCCTCCCATCCCTGATTCCCAATAACAACTTGAGATCTTGGGAACAGGTGACTACAGACAAGTGGGTCTTGTCCATAATTTGATCAGGGTATATGATTCACAGGGATCATAATTTGATCAGGGTATATGATTCACAGGGTATATGATTCACAGGGATCAAGTTTATGGCCCTGACCCCTGATCTATCAGAAAAAGTCACTACACTCTTGGAGAAGGATGCAGTAGAACCCATCTCCAAGTATTTCCAAGTACCGAAGAAAGACAGGGGTATCAGACCTATCCTGGACCTCAAAGGCCTGAACGAATTCATTCAAACAACCAAATTCCATATGATCTCCATTGCATCCATTACATAATTCCTAATAGGAGACACGTGGTTTGCCACCATTGACCTAAAGGATACATATTTTCATATACAAATTCACCATGCACACTGCAAATTCCTCCATTTCACAATAGGCCCTTGGGTCTATCAGTACAAGGTCATGCCCTTTGGGCTTTCCACAGCCCCAAGAGTTTTTAGGAAGGTCATGGCAGTGGTCACTGCAATTCTCTGACACCTTGGGATGGAAGTATATTCTGCCCGCCATTTTCCACAACCCCCAACCTACGCTCGAACGGTCGCTTTTCATAACTTAGATGTTCACATCTAAGCTTTTCATAACTTAGATGTTCACAAGATGAACAAGATGTTCACGTGGCCGTTTATCTTGACAAGACTCGCTCCTTCCGTAAGGATCTGGGTCTTTTTGTATCCTATAGGATGGGAAACATGGGAGTAAAAATTACACACCAACGGCCATCCCACTGGATTGTACAAGTGATAGGAGAAGCTTATAAATGCCAAGACAAGGACCCACCTGTAGACATTAAAGCCCATTCCCCCAGGGCAGTAGCCTCTTCAGAGGCAAGCCTTTCTGGAGTTCCGATGGACGGGTCAGAAGGGCTGCCACATGGTCCTTGGAAAACCCCTTTGTTAAGCATTATGCACTGGACCTTCGGTCTTCTAGAGACATACATTTTGGCAAGGGTGTTCTAAAGCAAGATCTTTCTTAAATGATCAGAAGGTAAGTTCAGAGGCACCCACCTCCAAAGGAGAGCTTGCTAATTGCCCAGTTATGTGAATATAGTGGGACCACGTCAAGTATAAACAGGTTGCCTACCTGTAAGATGATTCTTGAATGAATGATCCTGGGTATTCACACATCCCATCCATCCTCCCCATTCTTTGGAGGGCATGCTCTTGGCATTCACGCTCTCTCTATTTTAACCTACCCATTTTCTCATTTATCTTATCCAGTTTCTTTTACGATGGTTGCTGGAGCTCAGCGGTCATCCAGTAACCCAGGATAGCAATGCTGTAACCACCCCTCCTAAGACACATACACATGCTGGGCAGGGCTAAAGCGTTGCATAGAGCTTTAGAATCTCCCCGGACAATCCTACCGTGCAGGCATGATCCCAGTTGTGTGAATACTCAGGCTCACTCAAGGATTATGTGTTACAGGTAAGCAACCTGTTTTTCGCTTAACCTCCGTTAAACACTGGGTTTGAAAGTGGGGCTTGGTGTGAGTGCAGTGCCGAGAGCGACCTCCCTCCCAGCACGTCACACTCGCAGACTAATCCAGGCTGGGTTGCCCTAGCCTGGGTTAGAAGGCTGAATACCCTTTATGTTTTATTTGTTTTTTTCTTTAACATATTTACATACCACCCAAAACAGTTTTAAAACCGCCCAGAGACATAAATAAACACAATACAAATTAAAACAAAATTAAATTAAAACATTTAAACATTACAACAATTTAACAGTTTTAAACATTGTGCTACGTTTTTAAATCTGTTAAACATTTGTTTAACATTAACATTTAACAGTTTAACAATTTAACATTAACATTTAACAGTTGTTAAACATTTGCTTTTAATTAGATTTACAGTTTTTCTTAACTGCCTTTTAAAAAGTTGTCAGGGATAGGGAGGCTCTTATTTCAACAGGGAGCACATTCCAAAGACTTGGGGCAGCAACGCAGGAAGCCTATCCCTGACTAGCCATCAGACCAGCCGGTGGCAACTGCAGATGAACCTCTCCAGATGATCTCAATGGGCGGTGGGGATCTCATGGCAAAGAAGACATTCTCTAAAACATATATAATATAGCTGCTTCCCTCATAAGATATAATACAATAAATAAATATATAGAGACTTGTGGTTTTAAATTGTTTTAAGGTTTCATTCGCCCTGCCCCCCATTTTAATTTGTTTTATGTTGCTGTAAACTGCCCAGACACAGAAGTTTGGGGTGGTGTAAAAATCAAATCAAATCTATAAAATAAAATAAATTTTTTTTTTATTTAATTATTCATTCATTCATTCATTCATTTTTAAATAAAATTAAAGATCTATATAAGATTACAAAGTAATCTTAAGATTACAAAGTAATCTTATACAGATTTAACGAAAGGTTTATTCAGAAACAACTCAATTTTCTCCTCCTTTCCCTCTCTTTTCCTTTTTGACTCCACTCCCCATACTCTCTACAGGATCTCCACTGAGACAAGCTTCTAAACAACTAAACATAAAAGATTACTTGATAGTAAGCAAAGAAGTGTGTTGTATTCTAATGCATTTAAGGATGAGAAAACTGGTGAAAAGAGGCATGGTAAAAAGAAGGAAATGTGTGGCAAAAAAGGCATGCGTGAAGGAGAGGGGTTGTAGTTGCTCTCCGCTGCTAATTGATCAAAGAGGAACCTTCTTAAAGTGGTGATTCTTTTTATTTAGCAGGGAAAGAGCAGCTGGCCCTATCCATCCCCAGCACAGCATCCCTCCAGTGGCTGTTGCTGGTGGCTATCTTATGTTTCTTTTTTAGATTGTGAGCCCTTTGAGGAGAGGGAGCCATCTTATTTATTTATCTTTATTTCTCTATGTAAACCGCTTTGGGAACTTTTGTTGAAAAGTGGTTTATAAATATTCTTCGTCGTCTTCGTCGTAGTAGTAGTAGTACAGGGGAGGCATTGGAGCTTTTTGATAATGACCTACCAAAAACCTGAAGTCCTAGTTTTACAGTGCAAGGTGCGTTGTGAAGTATGGAGGTGCGCAAAACAGATTTTGCATTCTGTTTTGAGATAAAAATGCAATGCAGGTGGCTGAAATGTTTCATCGTTTTGCTCCCTATGGCCAGAACAAGCTGCATTCACAAGGTGCACACACAAGCGTTGCATTTCAATTTGCAATGCATTTTGCAAACCTGCCTTGAAAAACACTGCAGAAGAACATAGTAAAAAGGAATCTGTCCCTCCAACACAGACCACATGTTTCAAACACACTCCAAAAATGGCCAAAAGAGAATCACTGACCCAGAATCCACTGCCAGCCACAGTGCAGTAACATCATCGGCAGAAGTTGCTCTCTCACACACAATTATGACTCCTTACTTCAAAATTGCTACAGCTGCCACAGCAGCACCCTTTGCGAACACAGACCCAAATAATGGTAAGATACGTGTTGTTGAAGTCATGGAAGAAACTAGGGCCACTTTATTAAATAATTACAAAACCTGCAGTGGGGAATTGAACTACAGTGCAGGTATCCCTTATGTGGGTCAATCTCATAGGAGGTATGCCCACAAGAGGGCGAAAGACTGGGCTTTGATTCAGCTCGTTACCGTCCAAACCTCATCTTGGCCACGAGGTTACCCCTGATGAGGATGCATGCCAATTCACCTCAATCCAGGTCGCGAGGCACCGAGCGGCCTTTGCTGACATGCATCCGAGTGGGAGCGGATCCAGCCTGAGAGTCGCGAGATCACCAAGCCTTCCTCCATATTCCCACTCAGCATAACAGCCCTCCAGAACGTCATTGCAATTAACCTACCCTGTCCTACACTCAGCTGCAAAGTGACCAAATAAACCCAGTGACAACCTTAACAAAGTCAGTGAGAAGTAAGTGGGGAAAGGCCTCAACCATAGCCAATCAGCTGAGACCCAAAAAAATTCCTACTTGGTCCCAAAAGGCAACTGGAATATCCCACAGTGAGTTAAGGGATGGTGGGAGGGTGCCTCCCCACAAAGCAACTGAAGGAGAATTTAACGGAGCCAGCTGCTTATGCAGGCACTCCCGTGATCTGATTGGTCCACCCACAACATGTGACAGGGGACAAAAATGGCGGCCCACATGCCTGCCTCTTGGGCTGGGCCCACAACTCTACACACACACACACACACGCTCACGCTCACCCAGTGTTGGCGAAGGCAGCAAACACAGCCATAAGCTCTATTAGAGCAACTTCAGCCACATTTTGACTGAGTACACCTTGAAATGCAAATTACAGAACAGACCAGAGCAGTGAGTGAAGCACAAGTCAGTCTCAAGGCCAGACACAGCAGTCGCCAAGAAATATCAGAGTGAGAGAGAGAAAGAGAAAGAGATACCACTGTCCATTTCTCACCACAACACTAGTCCACAAACAAAACAAACCACAACTCAGGGAAGGCAGGCACCCAGTTCTACCTTTGTCAGTCTGAGATCCAGCAAAACCTGATCGTTATAGCATCAATCGCACAGCAAATTATACTTGGTGCTGAGAAAAGAAAACCACAAAATCAAACCTTCCTTGATTCCTTCCTCCTCTTCTGATGTATCCTCTTCATGAGAGGCATAAGGGCCGTCTCTGCCTCCCAGTACCTCCCAGTACATTTTTAAATTCCCTCCTTTTGTGTTCCCCCTCCTCTCTCCCCTCAGCCTATAGAAGCACAGTTGCCCATGACAACACTTGATTTGTATGGTAACAAGCCAACCAAGAAGCAAAGAGACAAGCCAGTGCCAAAAAAAAAAAAAAACCCCAGCAAAGGAAAAACAGGCTTCCAAAACAGCTCTTGAAATGTCAAAACATTTCGATCAAAATGGGGTTGTTCTGTTCTGAGCTTGAAACAGTTCCTTAATTTAAATGGTGTTCTGTTTCACATTTGAAACACTTGAAACGGCCTGTTTCAAGTTGAAAAGTTTTGACTTCAAAACATTCTGCACATCCCTATTCTGAAGCTGCTTCCCTAAAAGTGGCTCCCTCCTGATGCTGAAAAGTTAACATCTGAAGACAAAGCAAGACCTAGAGATCCACAGCCTGTTTTGTGAAAAATGAACCAGGATATCCTACTTATCACCTTGCTTGACAACAAGTTCATCCAATACATTCAATCTAATCAAATTACTATCTCAGAAGGTTACAGGGATAAATTTACAGTGCTGGAATCCTGTTTATATAGCGAAATCCTTTAAACTAAATAGCTGAGATTGGACAGGCTGGCTAATAAATGAAACCACGCTGTACCAAATAAAAATATATGGCCTATTGCATCTGTTTAACAAAGAACTTATTTAGTTAGTAAGTTCATTGGAGTATCCAAAGGAGGCCTGGAAAGGTGAAATTAATCAAGGAAATGTGAAGTGCAGCAAGAGACTTATCAAAATCCTGATGCTGTAGAAGTTGCTAGTGGAGTGTGATTTCTGTGATGAAAATTTCATTTGCATCAAGAGTTTAAACATGTTTTTGCACTTGATGTCAATATCACACATAAATGTGACTGGATGACATTATTACAAAGCAAAGCCCACTCAATGTGCAGGGCAAGGGAAGAGGAGGATGATTAATACTGATGAATGCTGTTTTCCCGGCTCTTAGAATCCAATTAAATTGTTGAAGTTCTGAAGGTGAAGAGAGAAGAAATGTCTAGTTCTGACAGCAATGGCTCTACATAGCCACTAAAACTTAGGAGAAACCGCAACTTCTACATGTGGAAGGAGATACTTATGAAAAGTCTGATGAAAGCCTGCCCCCATTTATTGAGCCCAGATTAGCCTGAATGGGCCATTTTCTATGGCTTGCAATACAAAAGAGCGTTACCCACCTAACAGGACCCTGGATAGCCTTAGCCTTGCCTAAGGACATGCATTTAACTATCACCCTTCTTTTCTAACTTTCCTCCACACCACTCAAGTTGCCATCCATGCTGTGCCCCCATGACCTCACAACAACCCAGCGAGATGGACTTGCCCGAGGCCACCTGGTGGTGACCTTCATGACTGTGTGGGGCTTTGAACACGAGTCCAAATGTAGCACTCAACAGTACATTGGCTCTCTGAGGCTCATCAGCAATTACTTACGCAGATAAGGTCAGATGTCAATAACTCTACTCTGTGCATTGTTGAGCCCAGGCTAGGGGTTTTAGAGTGGGATATGGGCAATTTCAGCTCCAGCAATGCAACAACTATCAGTGTTGCCACATAAGTGACCTTCCACTTTCCCAACTTTATATGGCGTTGTCATACGAAGAGGCTCTTCTGGAATGAGAGGGTAAAGGTAGTGTGTGGTCCCCTGCTCTGCATTCCATAGGCTTTTCATCAGCCCCAGAGCCAAAACAGAAGTGCAATCCTAGAGCACACATCTCTTCAGCTTCAGTTTTCATAGCAACCCACCACCTACAGCAGCTAAACATAATCTATAGGATTAGCTGGCTAATAATTGCATTTAATTTAAGAACACACGTGGCTACTTTGCTCCATGATTACGTTTGTTCTTTATTCCCAGTTTGATAGCAAGATAAGTCCCACCCCACCACACATAATTTTACACCTGGCAATTTTAAATCCAAAAAGTAAGAACCGTCCCCACTGTACCCACACCCACACTTCACTTTATAGAAATAGGATCCTGTTTCAAAATACAACTGTTTGCTGACTCTATGCTGAGAAGAGGAATTGTGGTGGAGTTTTCAGCTTTGCTCCTCCCAGGGGAGGAGGTGCTGCTGTATTTGATCTCACCTACTCACCTTCTACAGAAGCACGGATCAGGGGCCTGGGGAAACCAACCAAAAGCATTTAGCATGTGAACCTGCTTCTAGGATACAGGAAGAAAGGAGTAATAATGACCAAAGTGCTACATTTGGATGGCTCTCCATATGCATTCCAGGGCAAATCACACTGTCTGGAATGTTTAATCTGTGGCTTCTAGTAGTTCTGATGATGCAACCCACCCACCCCCCCAAAAAACCACATCTGCACTTTAGTAAAACCAAACACCAAAATTAATACACACAGGAGTCCTTTTTCTCCATAATTATCACTTTAGAGAGAGGCTGCACAACTTCACCCTCCAGCTGTTGTTGCACTACAACTTCCATCATCTCTAGGCACAGTGCCGACAGTCTGGGGTGATGGGAGTTGTACTCCAACACAACAGCTACAGGGCAGAAGCTGTGCAGCCCTGCTTTAGAATGAGGCATATAAATATACATATAAGTCTGTTAACCATCATTTTACACACACCAATTTAGCCTCAGAATCCTTATTTCCCCACATAGAAACCCAGTCGTAGAGGGGTTTAAGGAAGATCTGCTCTAACACTTTATCCTATGGGCAGGATCCTCTACAAGCTAACCCATATAATTCAAGGTCTGACTTAAATAAAGAATTGAGACTAAAAAATGAGGACACCCCCGCACACACCCCGATAGAACTCTCCTAGTTCCATGTATATAATACTGGCAGTGCATATGTTTATAGCAGGGAGAGGCTCCGTACTTCACTCTGAATGGCTTAGTTCCTGCACAATCACGGCCTTTTCTGAAACTTGTTCTTTTTGTTTCCCACATGCAATAAAGAACATTTGATTTGTTTGCCTCCTTGGCTTCATTCCTGGCTCTTGACACAGAGAAAGTCTGACGCTCCATCTGCTGCATCACACAGCGCTATTATTACATACATGTAGTGCCGCACAAGACATAGCTTGCAAAACATCATTATACACAATTGACAGATCCTTGCCCTAATCTAAATGAAAACTACAGTCTGCTTCTTGGAAGTCAATTGCAAAACCCACAAAATCACTTTCAGCACCCAACATTATCACAGTGCCATTGGCACAATTTCATGGTAGATTTCCTGATTTGTTTCCTATAGCTTTATGAAGTGATTTCTGGTCACAGAAGCAAAACATTCCAAGTATGTTTGATCTACCAAAACTCAGTCCAGAAGCTGAGAGCAGCAACACTTCTATATAAAATGGTATTGAAAATTGTATATAGAGGCAGAGATGCTCTTACCCCTGGATTTCAGGGCGGAAGTCCAGGGCCTCCACAGCCCCTGGGGGCCTCCAAATCCTCTTTAGTCTGTCCCAGGTGGTGGGGTCACCTGGTGGAGCATGATAATGCTTAATTTGCAGGGGAGGAGGGGCTTCCAAAGGCCTTTAGGTCCAGGCTCCAAAATTACCTAGGTGAGCCTCTATATAGAAGCAAGCATTGTGTGATAAGACAATTTTTGCCATTTTGCTTGCCACAGATATCCTCTCTATGATAAATGTGCAGTATTTTACTCTGCGCCATATTCTTTTGGGAGGTGGGAGCAGATTAAACCGCTTAATGACAAATGAGCCCATTTATTGTAATGTAGCAATTTGCCATTATATAAAGTTCACCACAAACTAAGAAAACAAACCTTACATATTGAGCACTTAGACACATTGCAAATTACAAAAGTCAAGAGAACAGGGAAATACCAGTGGAACTCTATTCACCAGTTATCCGTAGCATTTTAGAGCACAATAATAGTTCTTGGGCAACACAACTTGCTGTCCTAAATGTGGCAAACTTTACAGTACTATCCTTTAACAAAAGAACAAATTGTCTTGAGGAGAGTATCCAGTCTTTGAAGCTAATAGAGGATTAGTGACTTTGCACTAATGGCAGATGGTGTCACATCCAATTCAAGGATTCCTAAAGCAAAGAAGATGCCAGAACTGGCCAAGGCATTCCGACACCTGAGGTAGAAAGCTCAGTGACTCCCCATTGTAAAAAGTCTAATATTACGTAAACTGACCATTTGTTGCCCTTGCAAACTCTGTCACCTGTCACACCCTGTCTAATGCCAAGGCTGGCCCTGCAACAGATAAGTTATGCAGGCTTGTCTCACAGAAATCATCAATAAGGCTTAAGTGCACACCTAACTATGTGCTGGATTGTGGCCCTGGCAAGTTATCAGCCTCTTTGCTTAGGCACTGTCGCATCTGGAAAAAAGAGGGCCATAAATGCAGACAGTTGAGATTAACAGGATGATATACAGCACTGCACAGTCCTGGAGAGTGAAGCAGGGCAGCTATAAAAAGAAGACAGGGAGATTTAGCTATATATTGACAGAGAGGAGGACTATAAGAAACAAGTCAGATAACCTGATGAGCTGAATGAATAAGTAGAATTTAATGCAATTATAAAGCTGATGCATAAAGGTTAGTTGAAAATGGCATTTGTGAGCTGATGCAATATAACACGGCTACAAAGGAGCACATTAATAAGCTCACAGATTATGAATAACCATGCCTAGGCTAGGATAACATGCCCTGGTTAGATCTCCAGACATTTCAGCCAAGTGCTCTGATTTCAGCAGAAACAACACAAAATAAGAAACAGAGGAAGGCAGAATACACAAGTGTGGAAACAGAACATGATTTCTCAGACTGAAACATAGGCAGTAACTGATCGTGCTCTTAACATGAATTAACGGAGCTACTATAATTAGGCTCAACATGTTTGTTTTACATGGCACAAACCAGTGAAAAGCACTGAAAACTAAGTCAGTCCATGCAAACCACTGGGAAATCCATTTAAGAACTAGTTAGAAGTATTAAAAAAGAAAAAAACAGACACTGCATGAAACTGTCCAATCTAGCCCAGGCTCCATAATGTGCATTCTGTCAAGATCTTTTTCTTACGACCTTTTCTTTACAGCGGTACTTATACTAGGGAGAGGAATGTGAATGGTTCTCTCCCAGACAAGAGAGCGTGATTTCCTCAAAACGATTACCTTTTCCTCCCTCTCAGCTTTTGCTTGATATGTCTCCTGCCTGCCCTGTAAACAGACACACACTTGCAGAAATCTAGGAACATGACAACAAAGAATTTTGAATCACAGAGCATTTTCAACATCTAAACCAAATCCCTTCCTAGAATCACAACCACCCCCAGTTCCTAGAACCACTGTGCTGCAAACGATGACCACATTCCCAAACACCTTCTTATTATATGCCTGCTAAATATACTTCACATGAAACTAGGCTGTGGTCACACACCAGCCTTGTGCTGGGGGACGGCATTTTGCCTCACTCCACCATTGAATAGACACAGGGCAGGGAGGATGGGCTCAGGTCTCCTGAGAGGGCAGGGTCTTGGTGGCCATTGCTACCTGCCTGCCCTCCTGGGCCTCAGTCTCTGCTAACAGGCTCTGAAGAAGTAGCTCTTTTGCTCTCCTCTGAGCCTGTCTAGGGCCTAGCGGTTCTAGTTTTTCATAGTGAGGCACAGCGGCGGCAGCTGCTTTGGCCCCTTTGGGGTGTTCTTGGGCTCAGGTGCCTGCTTGGGTCTGTGGTCTCAGTGGTGGCAGCGGCAACCCGATCTGGAGCAGTGGCAGCTGGGGCATTTTTAGGCTGTGTGGCCTCAGGCAACAAGCCAGGGAAGGCTTTCTCCAGCTGACTTTCTTTAAGCGAGAGTGATAATGGGGTGTTTGGAGTGAGTTGGGTGGGGGGTTTCTGCTGTACACTCCCCCTGCAACTGACTTGGGTCCCTGGTGGTACTTGGCCCCTCCCCCCACAGTGCTGGCATCCCTGGGGGTATCTGGCCATCCTCTTAGGGAATTACTGGGAGTTTGTTCTCATTGGTTGTGTGGTTTTAGGCTGGACACTTTCACTACCGCCCCCTTGGTAATTGGGTTGGGCCATACTGTTGTTTGCGCCCTTGTAGGGTTGGTTGACTACCCCCCTCGGGGGGCTACTGTGTTTTTTGGCCAAGGGAGTGGAGCTGAGCTTGTGGTTGTGAGCAAGAATTGCTATTCCCTTCAAGGGGTTTGTTCTCTTGGTGTGCTGTGAAGGCTTCAGTTGGAGTACCTCTCTTTTTGACTGTGGGATTTGGGGGCTCCTAGGGTTTTCTGACTTGGTGTTTCTGGGGTTCATCATTCTTTTTGGGTAGGCATGGTGCCTAAGAAGGCTAATGGTAAGAAGGGTGGGCACCCAGTGAGGCCACCAAGGAGGCCGGCACCCCCTCAGCTGTCTTCTTCTGAGGAAGAGGATTATTTGGGTGAAGTCAAGGCACTTATCACTTGTTTGGAAGCACTCAAGGAGGAGAAGGGTGGCAAAGATGGTGGCTCAGGGCCTTCCAGGCTGTCAGGTTTGTGCAAGAAGCGCACGGGAGTGGGGGCAGCAAAAGCTGAACTTAGGTGTGCTCTTTCAAACAGGTTGGTGGTGCTGGAAAGAGGCACTGATCATCCCAAATAGGGAGCCCTGGATGTGGTGGACCTGACCCCTGCACCAGTTACTCTTGCCTCAGTTGTGCCGCCAACGATGCCAGCTCCAGTTCCTTGGCAGATGCCAGCCAGCAGCCAGATTCGGCTGCACCACCCACTAGTGAGGACACAAACAGCGTGCCGGTTGGGGAATTTGGGGAGCAAATAATACAAGTTATGGAGTATCTTAATGGGGTTTTTCCCCATATTGGTATACAATATGGCATTCCCCATATTGATATACAAATACAACGGATATTTATTTACCTCTTTTCTACAAAGTTCCCAAAGTGGTTTACATAGATATAAATGGATAGATAAAATGGTTCCCTGTCCCCAAAGAGCTCACAATCTAAAAAATAAATATATGATATATACCAGCAACAGCCAGTGCCGGGATGCTGTGCTGGGGACAGATAGGGCCGGTTGCTCTCCCCCTGCTAAATAAAGAGAATCACAACTTTTAAAAGGTGCCTCTTTGCTCAGTTAGCAGAGATCTAATTGATATAGCAAGGCATGCTACATGGATTATACTATGGTTCTCCCAAGCATCTGTTTGAAGTTCTCTCTAGCTGAATATGTGATACCATTTATTTCATAACACACATTTAAAATACTTGTAATTACTGTTTTCCAGGGGCGTACCATCCATTAGAGAAGGGGAGACAGTTGTCTCCTGGCCCACTGCCTCAAAGGGCCCCCCGGAGGCAAGTCACACACATCTATCCCCTTCAGCTGTAGTGATGTGCCCAGACCGGTTCGGAGGCCATTCTACAGGCCTCCGGACTGGTCCGGGGACGGGCGGTTCGGGTTTGGATGGATTGGGGTGGGGGGTTCCATTAAGGGCGGGGGAGGGTTTACTTAGCCCTCCCGCCACTTTCCACCTTTTGTGCTGTATTCTCTGTAGCAATGGGGCTGCAGGATATCTCCCTGCCACCCCTTTCCCCGCTTGACTGCGCGCTACAGTCCAGCGCTGGTTTCCTTTTTGGGAGGAGCTTGCTTCAGCAGCTCCTCCGACGATCGCCCTGGCAGTAGGCCTTTTCTGGCCTCCGGCCCAGGTCTTCTGCTGGTGGTGGCGGCGGCAGCCACAGCACCTCCACATGGAACTGATGCGACGGCAGCAGTGGCGAGGCAGCATCCAGCACCGCGGTTTGGTCGCTCGCTGGCTAGGAGGAGCTCACTCAAGCGGCTCCTCCGACGGTCGCCCCAGCGGCCAGCCTTTTCGGGCCTGCAGGCCTCCGGCCAAGGGCTTCTGCTGGTGATGGTAGCTCCAGCAAGGGTTACGCTGCATCTAAGCAGCAGCACAGCCTATTGTGGAGGACTGCGGGGTCGGAAGCAGAGGTGGCAGCATTCAACGAGGCAGCGTGCGGTTTGGTGCCTCACTAACTTTTGGCCAGCAGCGGTGGGGAGAGAGTTGGTCGGCGGCTTCTGCCTTGGGTGGAGCAGCTGAGTGTTAGTGGCCCTTGGGACAGCGGCAGCAGTGGGGTGGTTTGTAGGCGGCTTCAGCCGCAGACGTACCAGCCCGCCTTGTGTCTGATTAGCAATTAATTATTTAAATTAAATGGGGAGACAGAAGGAAAAGAGAGAGGATAGAAAACAAGGGTGGGGGCAGACAGCAGGGCACAGAAAGCAGGGCACCGACAGAATCAACCCCACATGGTCCTTATTGGTGTGCACTGCTTTTGATGAAGGCAGACTGCTTGGTAGTTGGAGAGAGTACAGCCCTCTTTCTTGTGCTGGTCGACTCTGTCCCCCCCACCCCGTCAAGTCAGACCGCAGGAGCTGAGGAGATGTCCTGCCGCCCCATTGCTACAGGAGGCACGCAGTCAAGTGAGGAAAGGGGCGGCAGGATACCTTGACCAGCACAAGAAAGAGGGCAGGGAGGTATCCTGCCGCCCCATTGCTACAGAAAACATGGTGCCAAAGGTGGAAAGCAGCGGGAGGGGTAAGTAAACCCCCCTGCCCTTAATGGAACCCCCCACCCCAGTGCTGGACCACAGCTCTGCGGTTCCGTTCACACCCCTATTCAGCTGTGGCACTCGCCTGATTGCAGCCAGCTGTGCAATGGCCGACAGCCTCCTCAGTGTGGTGAGGATTCTGATGGCGGGGAGGCTTTCCTTTGCCTTCAAGGCAAGAGCTGAGCAGTTGCACCTGTGTGCCCTCTCTTCTCTTCTGGTTGGGGTGCGTCAGCAGCCACATGCTGGCCTCGTGTGCCGATGACTGAGCAGCAGGGAGGTGTGAGGGAAGCTAGGCGAGGTTGGCCAGCCCAGCCCGGTGGCATGGCAATTTGCAAAAAACAAACTTGAATAAAGGACCCGAGGAGGAGACAAGGAGGAGAGAAGCTCCAGAGCAAGCAGGATAGGGACTGCTACTGTGTAGGGGAGGCATTATGTCTCCACACTCACCACTTGAGCCCCTCTTTCATTCCCCTCCTGTGTGAGTCTTTAGTAGCTATTAGCAAGCAGCTCTGAAGTTGCAAGACTCCTCTCCAGAAATGCAGGAGCAGTGTGTGCTGGGAGTGCAGGTGGGGGACAGGAGTGGGATATGAAGAACCAGCGTGTAGGTTTGGACAGCTCAAGCCTTTGAAATTAGGCTTCCCTCTCCTCTCCTCTTTCTCGTCACCACCCCCCCAGACCTGTAGCTGCAGGTAGGAATAATAATAATAATAATAATAATAATAATAATAATAATTTGATTTCTATACCGCCCTTCCAAAAATGGCTCAGGGTGGTTTACAAAGAGAAATAACAAATAAGATGGCTCCCTGTCCCCAAAGGGCTCACATTCTAAAAAGAAACATAAGACACACACCAGCAACAGTCACTGGAAGTACTGTGCTGGGGGTGGATAGGGCCAGTTACTCTCCCCCTGCTAAATAAAGAGAATCACCACCACATTAAAAGGTGCCTCTTTGCCCAGTTAGCAGGGGTAATTGACACCCCCCCCAAATTCTCCTTGACAGCTCAGCCCTGGCTGATCGATTTTCACAGTGCTTCTCCTTGGCTGAAAAGAAATGCCTTTTGGATCATGTTACAGTCTTCCACTCAGGCAGCAGAAGAATGTATTAGCATTTGCATGCTAATTATTTGTCAGAGAGACACAGGTGGCCAGGCCAGCAGGGCAGTTTGTTTGTTTGTTTGTTTAGTTTTTATACCGCCCTTCCAAAATGGCTCAGGGCGGTTTACAATTAAAACCAGAAATCATTAAAACCAATAACAATTAAAACAGAAATACAAATATGAAACACCAATTTAAAAACATCTCAAAAAACAATTAAACTATCAGAACAATTAAAACCCTGAAAACCAGATTAGCTTTAAAACAATTTTTAAAAAATTTAAAAACCCTAAAAGGCCAGGCCAAACAGATGGGTTTTAAGGGCTCTCTTGAAGGTCACTAAGGATTTAAGATTACGAATTTCTGCTGGGAGTACATTCCACAGCCCAGGAGCAGCTACAGAGAAGGCCCACCTCTGAGTCGTCACCAAACAAACTGGTGGTAACTGGATACGGACCTCCTCAGATGACGTTAACATGCGGTGGGGATCGTGTAAAAGTTCCTTGCTGTCCCAAGATGAAGACAAGACAACTCTGTTTGTTTTAAAATATCATTTAAATTTTATAACAATTACTTTTCAGCCCTTTTTTGCAGTATGAAACATACTTTTTTGCTTTTAAAATCAATTCATTGATTGTTCATTGGTGGAGAATGCTGCATGCTTTAGTTATTGAGAAAATGGGAGCTTTTTTGGTTGGTGAGTGCTGGCATCCATTGTCCCATTTTGCATTTGTAAGGTGGGGAAATACCTTACAAATGTAAAATGGGACAATACATGCTCTGTCTTGAGTGGAAAGTCAAGGCAGAGCTGAAAGATTCCTGCAAAAAGTAGTCTTGCCAATTGAAAGCCCAATCCTGCATAGTGTGTGTGCACTCAGAAATAAATCATATTGAATGGGCATAGTTGTAACCAAGGAAGCTTCATCTACTGTACTTAAAAGCAGAACCAGTTTTAAGTTCAGCTTTGTTAGCTGTTGTATTAGTAACTTGTAACTGTAGTTGGGATAGTTAGCAGAGACATGGGGCCAGGAGAAGGAGAGGAAGGCACCAAGGGGCCTATTTTAAAATCTCATCTCCGGGGGCCCACTCCAACCTTGGTACGCCCCTGCTATTTGCTCAACATTAGATGAAGATCCAGGGCCACAACCAGAAACCCACATGGCTCTATATCCAGCTGCCCCTTGTGGTGATCTACCAGGACTACAGCTTGGAGGATCTCCCTGAGCAGTGAAGCATTCCCAAGTAGTAGCTCTGCCCACCCAAGATGGCCATTGTTTCTCCCTCAAGAGAAAAGGTGGGGCTTTGGCTGGGCAATCATAGAGTTTCATGCTCTCCCTTGTCATGGAGCAATTACTTTCCCCCTCCTAAATTCAAAAGAATAACCACTTAAAAGGCACGTCTCTACCCCCTGGTAACTGGGCAAAGGGATACCTTTTAAGTAATGATTCTCTTGTACTTAGGAGTGGGGAAGCAATTGTCCATTTGTATCCAAGTACAGCGTCTTTTCTAACGGCTGTTTGCTACTGTGAGATTATTAGACGGTGAACCCTTTTGCAACAGGGAACCATTTTATTTCTTTCTCTGCGTTAGCTGCTTTGGTGACTTTTTGTTGCAAAGTGGTGTGTGTGTGTGTGTGTTTGTGTGTGTGTATTCTTGATGAGGATGAGGATGATACTGATACCTATTTTTGTTTGTTGGGGTTTTAAAAGATTCCGTGAGCCCCTTTGGGGACCGGAACTCTCTGTAGTATGTAAATTGCTTTGAAACATTTTTGTTGAAACATGATATATATTTTAATACTAAACAGAATTAACATTTTATTTGTCATTAAATATCATTATCTCATATTTTTGCTTACGAAGAAATTTTTGTTGTGATCTTAAACTCATAGGCGTAACTATGGGGGGGCAGGGGGGCACGTGCCCCGGGCGCCACTTGGCAGGGGGCGCCAAAAAGTGCCCCCGCCGATTTGCCGGAAAAAAATCTTTTTTTTATTTTTTATTTTTATTTTTTTTGCAGAGCAGTCCCCCTCCCCCGGTCCCAGCGGGGGGCCCCCCATTGGCATTGCTCATCCAGCACTGGGCGCCGCGGCGTCTTCATAGTCCAAGTCTCTGACTCTCACTCCCCGGCGCGCCCTGCCACCCCGCCACCAGTCGCACATGCGTAGAGAGGAGGACACGCACCAGAGCAAACTTCCTGAACAACTCCCTCTTCTGAACAACTTCCTGAATGCCCGAACCAGTTCCCCTTTTTTCTCATTCAAGTCCTTCCTCCCCTATAATCTAACCACGTTTTAACTGAAAAGGTTCAGGGAGGGGGAGATGGGGGGATGTGGAACCTTGGGTTCCACATCCCCCCATCTCTCCCTTCCTGGACTTTTTCACTATGTAATGCAAGCTAATTTAATTATATGTCATCATCAAAATGGATTAGCTGTTTCAGCCCATCAGGAAAGTCTAAACCTCCACCGATTTAATTAACCAGACTGAAAATTAGATGAACAGAGAATGTTTTAATGAAAGGTGGTATATAAATTTAACAATAAGTAAAACTATCATTAGGAGCAATTAGCGATTACTTAAACATTGGTGCTGCCAAGCAATTTGTAAATAAAACTTGAAGCCCTTTGAAAATAAGCTGGAATTAATTGTAGGTTGGGCAGGGGGTGAAAGTATATACTTCTAAACATTTATTGTTAAATTTATATACCACCTTTCATTAAAAAAAACCCCAAAGTGGTTTGGTTTTAGTCATGGATTTTAATTTTAATTGCTCTTTTTGTCAATGTGATGAAGATTAGTTAAATCTGAGTGGTCTTAGGCAACCAATGTTGCATCTGAAATGCCATTTCATTTTTTATTGTCATAAATACTCTCCAACCAATTTAAATAGCAAAGGTGTATATTATCGCTTTATTCAATTGCAGGGAATCTCAAAAAAGCAGGATTTGCAACTAAGGCAGTGCATATCTTCTCTAAAATGGCCCTTTTATAGTTTTTCTAACTCTGAAATCGTAACATAAAACAAAGCATAAATGCATAAATGCTTCCCCCTCCATTTGAAACCTTTTCTGGTGTAAATAGCGCACAGTTTGGAAAAGGGGAGTCTTTCTTTAACAGCGGGAGAATAAGGAGTCTTTAGCACTATCACCCTGGTCCCTCGAATTACTTTGGAGTCCTTGGTTTTCGTTTTGTTAAAATACAGTCACTCACAAGGGAAAGTCAGGAACAGAACCAGGGCGTGAGGGAGGGGCATCATAATCATAATAATCATCATTGCATCATAATTCTGATGTTTGAGATACAAGTCAACTTCACAGGGTTGTTGTGAGGAAAAACCTAAGTATGTAGCGCATTTTGAAATTTTTGGTAATTTTTGTAATTTTTTAAATTTTTAAAATAAAAGTTTTCTGAAACATGTGTGTCAGTCAGATGTATGTTGGTGGGGGCGGCGGGGGGGGCGCAATTTCAGTGCTTGCCCCGGGCGCCGTTTTCCCTAGTTATGCCTCTGCTTAAACTGTAACTAAAATTAAAAGACCAATAATGGTAGATCAGCAGGTGATAATAGGGGAAGGGAATTAAGAAATTTAATTGTGGTTTCTCCCTCAATCAGGCCCACTACTACCTATGAATGTATTATGAATTTGAACTGTTTTATATTAGTTCTATATTATGTTTTAACTTGTACACCGCCTGGAGATTTATATATCAGGCAGTATAGAAATTCAATGAATACACACACACACACACACACACACACGGATATGTATATTAAGATATGCCTAAACTTACACCACAACTCTGGAAGAGAAGATACAAAGGAATTTGAAAAGACATTTTTGTCTGCTTTGTTTGGCTACCTGTCTATGGCCAAAATCGTAAATTAAAATTTTACACCTGTCTTTTCCCAAAATATCTATCATCTGTCTATCCAGAAATATGTATACACCACTTTTCAATTAAAAGTTCATAAAGCAGTTTGCATAACAAAGAAATGTGGGTGGTTGCAGAGAAGCTTCCCTATTCCAAAGAAGCTCACAATCTAAAAATATACCATTTCTTCTGGATTAGACTTATTTCTATATTATTTTCAATTCCATGGCATAACAGTAAAAGTCTGTGTTATTGCATGCTAGTTCAGCTTTCCCATTGAGTTTCCGTAGAGTTGCAAAAGGGGCCATGCCTGACAGAACAGTAGAAACTACTACAAGTTTAGAGGGCTGATATGGACAATTACTGGCTCACATGAATAGACAAGGGACATGTCAAGGATGTACCCAGTGTAATATAGAGACTTGTGTTTTGGGCAGTATACAATAAATAAATAAACAAACAAACAATAAATATGTTGAATATGTTAAAATAAATAATATAATATCTTTCACGGATGTCCATAGCAGTCCCAGTGTGTCCCTTTATTGCATCAGGAGTCTGTTAATCTGAGTGACCACTCTATATGCACTCCAAATACAATTGTAAACTTGGACAGCCCCCACAACCCCACCCCAAGACAAACAGGCATGATAAAGGGATATGCTAAAAGACCTTCAGGATGTCAGTGAAAGATGTCACAAGAGGTGTGCTCTCAGCAGCTCCCTTTTCTAATTGCATGGGCCAGTAAGTATCATCCAAACTGGACCTTAGACATAGACACCTCTGAATCCAGAAACCCAAATACCTGAACACTGCTCCTACTGTACCATTCTTTAGAGCCATTTTCTAATTTTTGTTTCCCATCCCATGAAGATATCAACATTTCCCATCTATTCCATAAGAAATGCTGATGCCAAGTTTCCAGTGGGGCAACAAAGATTCTAAGCTCAGCTACCTTCTTGTTAAGAAGTTGTTCCACCTCACTAAACATTGCTAATAATCAATTGCTATTTAATTAGCCACTGCCCTGATACATCTAAATTAGATCCTTACTGGAGACACTTAATTTAAAGTGGAGCCAATAATTTTTATTCATTAACTGTATTTTAAACATCTGAACTCAGAATGCAACTGTAAACATCCTTGTTTGGTTAGCCGCATAATTTTTCTTGTAGCTGTTGTGAAGAAATTGGAACTACAGTAATTATTTTTCTTGCATAGCACTTCCCATCCAAAGCTACTGTAGTGTTCTACACTGAACAGAAGGTTAATTTGCGCTATTTGCATACCGAGAAATTAGACATAACATTCCAGATCTCCTAACCAGAATCACCCTTGTAATCAGAGTTTAAAACTAAGGCTTGAAGTAGGTTTGCAAACCCTGGTTATGAGAGAATTTGTTAACATTAATGATAGTCAGCACTGATACAGATCTAATGTATGGTTAAGCAAAGCATGAAAGAAAGGGGAGAATTCACACACAGCCCAGAACAGCCTTACAAGTTCCCAATCGTGGTTACATCTACACCATAACAGAAATGGAATCTGAAAGAAGCATTAGAGCTAGGGATGTGCAAAGCATTGAAAGGTTTCGACTCAAAATGGGCCATTTCGAGGGTCTCAAGCTCAAAACAAAACACCCTTTCAATATGCATGCTGGGAGAAGTAGTCTGAGCTGGAGCTGTGGTATCTCCCAGCCTCCCTCCTGGTAGTTTATCGGTTGCTCTGCTCTTCCTAATTGCTCTAACTTTGAGCACCTGGGCCAACAGAGCCTCGAAGGGTGAGTGAGAGTCACCCGGTGGGTTTTTCTTCCCAACTTTGGCCCTTATAAAGGAGAGGAGCACTGGGGGTGCAGCCTCTGGTACAGCCACCAGTGTTGCTCTCCAATAGGCAGATCACTTGCAAGCGGCCACCAAAGCCAGCCACCAAAGGGAGCTGGTCTTTCGTGAAGACCTTCAGTGGTGGGACCAAGGGCTGGGTTAGGACCTCCTGATAGCAGAATATTATTGTCTTATTATTGGTTGTGTCTTGTGCAGGTATGTGCCTTGGGTTGTCCAAAGATGGAGAGATGGGGGGGGTGAATCTGGGGTGGCCATTCCAGTGGTGGTGGGGAATCATAGCATTGGTAGGTCAGCAGGCCATTACAGAGGAAGGGAAATCAGAAATAGCTGGCCTATCAGCTCTGCTCCCCTTTCCTTGGGGAGCAGTGTCAATCTCCCACAGAGCCTCACTTTGGTACTTTGTAATGTCAGGTCAGTACAAAACACACCAGAGATCATCCATGATTTGATTTTGGATGAAGGAGCTAACCTGATATAAATTACGGAGACATGGTTGAGGGAGGCTAGTGGTCCAGTCTAGTCCCAGTTTCTCCCATCAGGATACACTGTGGAGGAGCAGGTGAGAAGATGTGGGCAAGGAGGTGCTGTGACTGTGGTCTATAAAGACACCATCTCCCTTACCAGGATCCCTGTTGGAAAATTGGCCCATATTGAGTATCTGCACCTAAGCCTAGGGAACAAGGATAATTTGGGACAACGGTTGGTGTATAGATCACCCCATTGTTCAATGGAGTCCCTAAGTGACCTGACAGACCTGGTTGCAGAGTTGGCACTGGAGTAACCCAGACTGTTGGTGGTCAGGGACTATGGGTCTGGGTTGTCAGGAGTGGCTCAGGAGTTCATAGTGACCATGATGACTATTAACAGGTGGTCTCTGGACCTCTGCACGTTGCTGGTCACATGCTCGATTTGGTCTTTTACTCTGATGAGGGTGGGTTTCCATGGGTACAGACTCCTATTATTTCCCCACTGTCATGGATGGACCATCACCTGGTTAAGGTATGACTTGCAACCACAACCCACCTCTGTAGGGATGACAGATCCATAGGTTGGTCCACCTGATTGGATTCAATGGGATTCCAAGAAGCTCTGGAAGGGTTTTGAGTTGTCTCTGCTGCTAATTCTGTCAATGCTCTGTTTCTTTGTTCTATATTGACCTATTTCTACATTGTTTTCAATTCCAAGAAATTGCAAACTTGGAATAACAAACTGAGTATAGCAGTAAACACAATCACTCCTAAGCATTCTCTCCAGTCTGCTTCAAAATTAGCCCTATGATATCCGGAAGAATTCAGGGAGCTAAAGTGGTGAAATAGATGACAAGAGCACAAATGGAGAAAGACTCTACTCGAATCCAATGGGTTACAACATAGAGCACATCTGAAAATCTATGTTTTGGCAATACTTGTGGCAAAGAAGCAATTCTTTTCTGCCCGCATTTCATCTACAAGTTCATGTTTAGGGTTGAGAGAGGGATCATATGCTCCCCCTCCCCCTTGAATCAAAATTTAGAATCATGGGTTAACTGCTGTGATACTTTTAATGATTTTTTTCCCCACATTTGAGCCAATGCCAAAAATTCTCTCATTTGGGCCAAACTGGATCCTGCAATTAGGGTAGAGTCTGTTATGGAGGTATCTAGCAACACAAGTGATCAGACTGGATCATGTTCAGTTTGTGACTCCTGAGGATGTTGACAAGTTGTTTCAGACTGTGCATCCTACCACCTGCTCTCTTGACTTTTCCCAACTTGGCTTATTTTATCTAACAATCAGGTTGTTTGGTCTGGTAAATATCACAAATATTTATAGTAAACATCATAAATGTTTCTCTGAGGGAGCGTAGGATGCCTCCTTTTCTTAAGGAGACTATCATAAGAACATACTTGGAAAAGCCTACACTGGATCCTTCAGAGTTAGGATACTATAGTCCCATCTCTAATCAACCATTGTTGGGCAAGGTGATTGAGAGAGTGGTGACTCTCAGCTTCGGATCATCCTGGAGGAAACTGATTATCTAGGCCCATTTCAAACTGGCGTTTGAGTCTGCTATGGGGTTGAGTCTGCCTTGGTCAGCCTGATGGATGATTTCCAATTAGGTACTGACAGAGGGAGTGTGACTCTGCTGATCTTTTTGGATCTCTCGGTGGCTTTCAGTACCATCTACCATGGTATCCTTCTGGGTCACCTGAGGGTGGTGGCACTGTTCTACAGTAGTGAGAACAGTGAGAGTTACTGTATGGAATTGAACTGGGTGTCTCCAGTGCTCTTTAACATCTACATGAAACTGCTGGGAGTGATCATCAGGAGATTTAGTGCAAGGTATTCTCAATATGCTGATGATACCTAAATCCATTTCTCCCTATCAAGTTCATCAGGAAATGGCATATCTTCCCTACATACCTGCTTGGAGGTGATAACAACAGGGTTGTTGTGAGGAGAAACCTAAGTATGTAGTACACTGCTCTGGGCTCCTTGGAGGAAGAGCGGGATATAAAATGTAAAAATATTTTTTTAAAAAAAATTAAATAATGGGATAAATAAGGGATACACTGAAGTTGAATCCAAATAAGACAGAGGCGCAGTGGGGAAATGGCTTGACTACCAAGCCAGAGGTTGCCAGTTCGAATCCTCACTGGTATGTTTCCATACTCTGGGAAACATATTTTCCAGACTCTGGGAAACACCTATATTGGACTCTGGGAAACACCTATATTGGACAGCAGCGATATAGGAGGTTGCTGAAAGGCATCATCCCATGCTACATGAGAGGAGCCAATGGTACACCCCTCCTGTATTCTACCAAAGACAACCACGGGGCTCTGTGGTTGCCAGGAGTCGACACCAACTTGACAGCACACTTTACCCTTACTGAATGTGGAGGGTCAAGAACCAAGATATGGTTTAGATCTGCCTCTTCTGGATGGCATCATGCTCCTCTTGAAAGATCAAGTACGCAGCTTGGGAGTGCTCCTGGATCCACTTTCTCTGGTTTCTCAGGTTGAGGTGCTTTTTATCAGCTTCTGCTGATACGTCATCTACATCATTTCTGGAGGCAAATGACCTTAAAACAGTAGTACATATGCTGGTAACCTCCAGGCTTGACTACTGTACTTAGGCAAGTAACTGCAACTAGTACAGAATGTGGCAGCCAGGTTGGTCTCTGGGACAACCTGAAGGGACCATATAACACCAATTCTGAATGAATTGCACTGGCTGCCAATATGTTTCCAAGTGAAATACAAAGTGCTGGTCATTACCTATAAAGCCCTTAATGGCTTAGGTCCAGGGTACTTAAGAGACCCCTTTCTTTGTAATGAAACTGCCTATTAAGATCATCTGGGGAGGCCTGGTGGCAACTCGGAGCAGGGCCTTTTCTGTGGCTGACTCAGTGCTTTGGAATGCATTCCCTGCTAAAAGAAGAGCTTCTCCATCTCTGATTGCCTTTTGAAAGACCCTTAAGAAACACCTGTTTGCTCAGGCTTTTAATTAAAATTAATTAAAACTTGTTTTCTTGTTTTATTCTGTAAAATTGTTTTAATTTTTTCGGTTGTGTTTTAATTTTTTCTTTTGTCATTTATTTTGTTTTGTTGTAAACTGCCCAGATACATAAGCTTTAAAATATGTTAAATAAAACAAACAAAATTATTGTTTGACTTTGTGAATTATTCTTAATTATTTATATTCTGTGAAAGTGTTTTATTTTATTTTTTTTATAATGTAACTTGGATTTTGTACACTGCCTAGAGATGTATATATCAGGTGATATATAAATATGATAAATAATAAATAAATAAATAAATAAAATAAAATGGCCAATTTCAAGCTCAGAACAAAACAACCCCCTTTTGATTTAAAACGTTTTTATGTTTGAAGGGCCATTTAGGAGGTGTACATGCAGCCGAGACTGTGGGGCTCCCAGCCAGTCCTGGGGGGATACCCACAATGCACAGCAAACTTGTGCGGTTCCATATGGGATTTCCAGCGGCCAGGGCAACGCGTCCTGGCCCCTGACCCTCTGCACAGTCGGAGAACGCTGGTGTCCTTGCAAGCATGCTATTCACGTACCCTGCAAGGATGGGGCAATTGTCTGCAGGGGAGGTAAGTTTTCACAGCCTTCTTCTAAGGCACCTGAAGCCCTTTCTCACTGAGCATAAGAAAGGGCTCAAATAATAATTTGTCCTCCATAGAGCTGTGCTTTGTTTTCCATGCAGCTGTTCATGTGTGTTTCAAAAATCCTCGTGTAGCTTGTTACTGCTGCATGCTACAATCAGAGACAGCCATGGTATGGACTGGGGGAAAGCATGTGCTCTGCCAGAGCTGTTATGAAGGCTTTCACTGCAGCCTATCTCCCAGTAGACAGGGCAAGCTGCTTTTCAATTTGAAATGGGTTTGCTTGCTCAGCTGGGTGTTCAGCTTCAGCAAACACATCTCCCCTGAACATGCACACTTACCCAGCCTGTGCTAAAGCTATCTAGAGTTGCAGCCTTCGTTTTTAGTTCCCGCTTTGCTAACTTGGTTTATCCTCCGAAGTGCTCAGTCCATTTTATGCATCTGACAAAGTAGTATGTTTGTGAAAGCTCATGCAACAACAAACTGGTTAAGCCTGATTCAAACAGATGGACTATGGTGTGGTTAAGCTGCTTGGTGGGGATATGATGAGTCCATGCCACATCATAATCTCTAACTGATTAGAGGTTAGCTAAACCAGGGATCCTCAACGTTGGGCCCTCAGATGTTATTGGACTTCAACTCCCATAATCCCCAACTAAAGGCCACTGGGGCTTGGGATTATGGGAGTTGAAGTCCACTAACATCTGGGGGCCCAACGTTGAGGATCCCTGAGCTAAACCACATCTTGCAGCAGGCAAGGGGGAAGGCTGGGTAAACTCACCTTCCCCACAGACAAGCAAGTTCTTGTTTGGAAGCACAAACCGCACTCCCAAATGATCAGCTCCGGAGGCCAGGACGAAGTGTACCCGCCTCTGGGAATCCCACAAGGTACCACGTGATACATTGGGGGATTCCCCCAGGAGACAGGCGCCTTTGTTTGCAGCCAGGTTGGAAGCAGACTGGCTCTCACACAAGCAGCAAGCCCAGGTTAAGGGAGCACTCACTCCTTAACCTTGGCTAGCAGCTGGGTTAAAAATCTAGGCAAGGCAGTGCTGGCCCACAGGGATTGGGCCCAATCCTGGAAGTTTTCATGAGCAGCCTAATGTGCAGCTGTGCACGAGAACAGACTCAGTAAGTACTCACCTTGGTACCACTGGGGATTCATAAGTGAAGTCAGTTACAGATCTTGTCTCTTGTAAGTTCCCCTTTATGCAGAACAATCCCTAATTCCAATAGCAGCAACACGGTTGCTAACATCTGAACTGGGCCCTGGTTTCCACAGCTCAATTCTTACTGAACGGCAAAGATGTCCCTGGGTCATATCACTGCAAAATGCAGGGGGAGGTGCTCCTTCATATTCAAAATTCCCTTCACACAGAAAATGTAATGCCAGAGAGAAGAGTCGCCTCATCTTTGTGACATGTAGTTTTCTATGTGCAAAGTTTTATTTTATTTTATTTTATTTTATTGGAGGAGATAAGATAGATAAGATAAGTTTGTTTGGTCATTGACCAGTAAAATTTTATTGGAGGAGCATTAAATGCTCAGAGCCCCACCTGTAATCTGAAGTGACTGCAACTAAAATTAAAATCGGACAGATCTGTCACCTCAGTGAGAACTAAATCCAAATATTTAGGGTCTTTTCAAATCAGTCTATCTCATTTGCACATTCAGCAGAATGAGGTGGTAGGATCCTGAGGCAATAGAATGGACTGTACCATTTTAGACTAATACAAGGTACTCACATTTTTTAATGTTCTACTATATTAAAATATCCCTGCAAGTAGAAAAACTGCATAGCAGTGAGCAAACTGGTCTTTTTCCTTCTATATACTGAAGTGTTTTCTTTTTTTGCTCCAAAGTTTATAGGTTAAATTCACACCTGTCTCTGGCTTCCATGATTTAACCCTGGCACCTCTATATTACATAATAATATGTATTGTAATGTCTTACATATACACTGTGATATCTAGGTGTTCTAATTTAAAGCCATTGCCCTCTGTGAGAAAATATATGGAGCTACAGCCATAATTTAAGTGGACAGTCTGTTGGTCTTCAGCTAACCTTTCTTGTTATCTATTCTGAACTTCAGCTTATTATTTCTGGTGAGATGGGATATAAATAGAAACTTCTGTAAGCTATAAAACTATATTGTCAGGCTTTACTGACAAAAAGGATTTATTAATAATTGGACAATAAGGAAAACTATACTACTACTACTGATATTTATATACTGCTTTTAAACCAAGTTTGCAAAGCAGTTTACATCAAATATATAAATAAATAAATAAGATGATGATTCCCTGAACCAAAAGGCTCACAATCTAAAAATAAACATAAGGTAGAAACCAACAGCAGCAACTGGAGAGATATGCTGTGCTGGGGTTGGATAGGGCCAGTTGCTCTCCCCCTGCTAAATATAAGTATCATTAATTTGAAAGGAGCGTCTTTGCTCAGTTAGCAGAGATAAAGACTACGCTAAGTTTGAGATTAATCACAGCAATGGAACAAAAACACTGAGCTTTTCAATTAAGGCTATAGTCCTATACACACTTACTGGGGAGAAAGTCTGATTAAAACCAATGGTACTTACTTTTAAGTAGGCATACATAGAATGGATTGCACTATAAAGCCAAAAACCTTAAACATTACAATACACAGGTAGGAAATGAGTTACATCACAACCAAGCTATCCTCCTCCAAGCTATGCCCTGTAGGGATCCTCTGCTGATAAAAACAAGGGCAACATTCCTCAGGGGGTGTCTTACTGTGAACCTCTCCCAGCCAGCTTCCTGTGCTTCACTTGCCATTCTCTAAGTCCTGCAGTTAAACAGAGTAATGACCACAGGTTTTGCCCCTTAACTCTGCTTCTACATAGGCTAGAGCTTAGCTTTTTGTTTTTAATGAAAGCTGGGAATCCGGGCAAGCTAACAGGCTAACCAGGCACCAGGGAATATGCTTAAAATCCAGTAAATATCAGGAAACCCATGGGAGATGGCAACCTTAAAAAGCACACAAAATCATGTCATCGCTTCATTCCCCAGGGCACCATTTGGCAACTTTACTGTATATTTATTTTATTTTTCTAGGTAAACTGCTTTGGGAACTCTTGTTGAAAAGTGGTCTAGAAATATTCATAGTACTAGTAGTTTCCACTGCCCACCAAGGTAGCAGCTTTCCTCCAGCAAAAGGAAGAAGATGAGTCCATTGCCCTGCCATCAGGTAAGCACTGCCCCTCCCCTCCAATCTGTTCTCATAAAGTATGTGAAAATTCGCTGAAAATATCCTGTTCTTGTATTGCCTCAGTAAGCTTTTCATATGATCGAAACCCGAGAGTCCGATGACCAGAGTCTTTTCACAGCATACAGCACAAATGTTAGATTTTCCATTTAGTTCAGTTTCCAGTCCATTGTTCCTTTTTCAGTATGAGCTTCCATAGTCCAAAAATATAGATTAGAGTAATAGGATGTATCGGACACCCCTTGCATCAGATCTGATTGGATCAAGCCTTGCTGGGTAATTTATTCATCAGACCCAAACCTGTTTGCCCAACAGGTGTTAGAGGTTGTTAATTTTTACACTCAATAGGTAAAACAGCAGAGCACTAAGGAATGAGAACACACTCCAGTTACAGAGTAGGTAGCAGCGAATGGCTTAGTTGTTGCAGCTATTTAGAGAAAACACATGGAGATCCTTGTAGAACTAAATACTAAACATTTATTGGTTAAATACATTTGGATAGGAAAGGCCTAAACCTAATCTAAAGGACTACATAATGGATAGGTAAGGAGAAGGAGATGTTTCCATCTGCTCTCTAGGAGGAAAGGAAGGATTGTGACTCAGCATAGTAAGTGCAGAAGAATCAGATCAGGGTTCATAGAGTAGAGACAAGACTCACTATCCCTACTCCCAGTGCCCCCTAGTGGTCATTAGGACAGTTGGTGCAAAAGGTCGATGCACTGGAAGTCTATCTCCAACAACAGTTCCAGTTATCAGCTCATTTGTCATCTCAATTATAGCCTTAGTGTTTTTAGTGCTTGCCAATCTCCCTGTTACAGAAAGTTCCATGCAAGCAGGAAGTTTCTGTATCCTCCAGTGGGTTGCCATATATAGTTGGTCACAAGTTGTGTAGGTCTCTTCATATACTTAACTGAAAAGGCAAAGTTTCCTAATACTATATTGTGTTTATTAGAAGCATAAATATATAGGAAATAGTGTTTCAAAGGACTGTCTTTGCATCATCAATCCTGCACTTTGCCTTTGCACCATCAGTAAAGCACTGCAGATTTCTTTTTAGCTGCCTTGCTGCCAATATCAATCACAGGCCAGCTTTGTTTTTATGGTGCTCCAGGGATTCAGTCTTGTTAGAAAGAGAAGCTCTTGTTGCTGTTTATTATAATAGTCATAAAATAGTCCTTGATGGTTGTTAGGCACTCGTAGCTGAAAGTTACTCTTTTATAGGTTTCAATGAAATTTCAATATTTAGGCTATCTGTTGGGTAGTAAAAAAAGGAGTCTGTGCTTCTTGTCTGAAGGCCTGCTTTTCTTCTCCAGTGCAAATCACAATTTACCTACAATTGCATTCATCTTCGTGACATCTTCATTTGATCATATCCACCAGCGTACATATCCTTGGCTACATAATGCAATATTAACAAGAGACTTGATCTCTTAGCAGTAATGACTGTGGGGTGATGGTGAGGGGTCATAATTCAGAGGTAGAGCAAGCACCTATGTTACAAGCAGAATGTCCCAGGTTCGGTCCCTGGCATTTCCAGGTACTGCTAAAAAGACCCCCATCTGAAGCCCTAGACAGCTGCTGCCAATCAGTCAAACGAGAATAAGCTAGAAGCACCAGAGGTCTGATTCTGTACAAGGGACCTTTCTATGTTACTCTACCAGTATTAAGCCAGATTACCTCCACCAGAATGTAAAGCCAGAATGTATGTAAATCAATGTCATTTAATGGAGAACTGCATATTCTACACCAGGCATTCTGAACATTGAGGCCCCAGATGTTTTTGGACTTCAACTCCCATAATCCCCAGCCTCAGTGGCCTTTGGTTGGGGATTATGGGAGTTGAAGTCCAAAAACATCTGGGGCCCCAACACTGAGAATCCCTGTTCTACACAACACTGTTGCTTCTCCTCATCTTGAGCACATTAGCCCTCAGTCCTACATTGCAAACAGGTTTTTAAGCACAAGATATGTATTTTATGCCTTTTTTAAAGCTTTGCTTCCATATTACTGAATTGCTAACTCATTTACACATATGTACATATTAAATTGTTCTGAAAATTATTAAAGCAGAAGTTGCCCAAATAGAAACAGTGAGCAAACAAAATGAAAACCTCTTTAGACTCCATAAATCCAGACAGGTAGCAGCCTCAGTTCCAGTACCATTACATCTATCCATTTCTGATGAACACTGTATTTTACCAGCACAATCTTTGAGTAGACCAGACTATGCAGCATAAAAATGGTGAAGCTTTAAATTAGTAATATAGGATGAACTATAAAAGGCTTAAAAAATAAAAAAGGCAAATCACATAGCTTCCACAAACAATACTAGATTTTTCTTTTTTCTAGACTTCATTTTGAGTTTTCCGCTCTTTGCAAAACTGCTCTTTACCCCCAAGTTGAAAAAATAAGTTAGGAATTCAGAATGAGAACAATTAAAAGAGGAAATTAGCCACAGGTAAGGAGCTCCTTACCAGGCGCGTAACAATGATAGGGCAAGGGGAGACAGTTGTCTGGGGGCCCCACTGCCTGGAGGAGCACCCCAGAGGCACCTCATGTGACTCCCCATTGCCCCCTGCCCAGCCCCATAGCCTCTCAGCCACTTGCCCTCTTCACCGTCTCTCCTGCTTGTTCTGCTGGCCCGCAATGGAAGCAGCAGGCAAGCTGCAAAGAGCTCCTTTTCTCCCGCCTCTCAGCTGATCGGCGGGTGGGCGGGGCTTCCAGGGAGGCCTCCGTGTAGGCCGCAGTGAAGCCTGAACTCGAGTAGGGCCCAAGCAAGCCAGGAAGGAGGAGGCAGCCAGAGTGTTCTCTGCAGCAGAAGACCCCTTGCTGCCCTGCTTAACCCAGACCAGCATTTGCCAGGTAGAGTGTGAACACCTTTTTGTGGTTACCTTTCCCGCCCCCCCCCCCCCCAATATATAGGGATCTGCTTGCCATAGGGCTTGGATGGGGGGGGGAGGGACCGAGAAGTCTCTGAATATTTATTTTGAAACAGCTTGGAAAGTTTGCTGACTTAAAAAAAAACTATCTAAAAAGTCCTATAAGTGGCTTGTTTCATGGCAGAAAATTGCAAAAACTTCTGGAACAGTATTTTATTGATTTTATTCATTCATTCATTCATTTATAAATGCACTTATGTTCAAGTTGTTTTGCAACCCAGAAGGTCTGAGTGAGAACTGTGAAGCATGTGTGGTGCTTTTATTTTATTTTTCTTGTGTGTGAACTGCTCCCCAATAACTTGCAGGGACTTCAGGGTCAATCTGGCCAACATGTGAATGCAACACCTCCATTCCAGAGGAGATGTGTGTTAAAGGGCTTTAAAAGCCTCCTGTGAAAAACCTCCTGCAATCAAACTTGACTGAATTTGTTCAGAATTCTGAGAAAACAAACATAGGTTCACCCTGCATGGTTGAAAGTCTCCTTTGCTAATCTGCAGCGAGGGGCCCATTTTAATAATTCATCTTTCTAGTGTGTTCTAGGCATTAAAAGTAATACAAATGTATAGTACTCAATGTAGATCACTATATATTGTGATGTGTGTGTGTGTATTCAGTGAAATGTATTTGCAGGCAGCATACTTATTTTGGAATATCAGACTTAAATCCTTGGGGGCCTGGGGTGTGCGGAGGCCCTGGACTTTGGGGGGGGCATTTTAAAATCTTGTCTCTGGGCCCACTCCAACCTTGCTACGCCCCTGCTCCTTACAGTACCTGCTCACCCCCTCCCTGCTGCTTTCCCCCCACCAGTGATTGGGGCATTCCTTCCTGTAGCCCCAATCAGTGTCAACATGCAAATGACTGGGGCGCATGTGTGCTGGTCATTTGCATGCTGTGTACTGACCTCTGCCTATTCAAAAGGCAGATGGAGTGGATGTTGGAGAAGCAGGAAGCTATGAAATACACTTCCTGCCACTCTAACTTCCCCAATCTCTGCTTTTTGAGCAGGTAGAAAGAAGACTGAAGGCAGGAAGGAGTGCACAAATGGCAGCTGACACCCACCACCAACAGGTAAGGAGCATTTCCAGAAAGAGCTTTTAGCTCAGAATAGAGGGTGTGCATTCACGCCAAAATCCATGCGAATATTGGGGAGCACTTCACACACAATTCAGGTTTTTCATTTTGCATTAGTGCCTAGACCAACTTATGTCCAGGTTTTTTTAAAAATCCACTTTTTGCATCTTTTTTGACAATTTCTAACTTGCAATCTGCAGTAAAGCCTGCTGTCTGGGAAAGCTCCTGCAATAGTCAGATCAGAAGCATCTGACCCGACTCTTGTAAATACTTTAGAAGGGCTCAGCACAAGGAGGGAGGCCACTGGCAACCTTCACTCTCCACATGGAGCCCTGGCAAAGCTTTGGAGGGAAGGATGCCTGCCAGCCTTTCCTCCTCTTCCCAAAAGGCTTGCAAGGGTCAATCTGGTGCTTGCACGCCTTTGCAAGGAGGAGTGCCAGCAGACTCAGCTATTTAGGAATTCCAGAGGGGCAGCTTTGAAAGGGTAACAAAAGAAAAATTGGGTGTGTGAATGAACCTATGTGCTGCATACCCCATGACAACACAAATTTAATTCCCATACAAATGAGAGCACCTGCTATTAAAAATAACTATACACCAAGCTATTTACAAAATTTAAATGCCCATTTCGTCACCTTTTCCATTCCTTTGGATTGCAGCTGAATGGAAATCCTTAGATTTGTCCAGTGTCCAACTGTAAAACATGGATATCAGACATATCTCTGCTTCTTTATACTTGAAACAAATTCCAGTGCTTGCATACTATAATCTAGAGTATGAGAGAATGAGAGAGAAGTGAGAATTTCAGCTGAATAAAAAGTGGAGAATTTTTTTTTTTCATTTTTCTTGGATCTACTAAAGGAATAAGTTAGCTCTCTATCCTGAAAGGATTAGGACACAGAACACATTTATTGTACAAGCTGATCACTCTCAGAAACACAAATCATAATAGCCTTTGTATCATTATAAAAACACTGTGCATTCATGAAAAGGTGATTTGTGATGGAAAGTAATCCAGAGTAAACTGTGAAAGGAATATTTTATGGAAATTAACTAGGCTTAGCATTTTGATACATTTTTACTATGCATTTCCCCCCACTGTACTGGTGTCTCATGTACTGTAAATGATAGCAGTTTAGCAAAAATGAAAACTGTAAAGAATGATTTTCAAGAGTTATGCCATGCAACAGAGCTACAGTTATTGCCTACCTACAAAATAGACCATCGCAGTCAAAGTGTATAGAGCCTGTAGTTTAAAAGCAATATTTATATGAGTTTATGGATTAAAGAGACTTGAGAATTTAAATGTTTCTCTTACTTGAAGTGGGCAATTATTTTGTGTAGGCTGAACTAGCCACAGTGGTTCAGCCTGTATTTTTAAAGCTTCAATTTCAGGATGATGATGATGAGATGATGATTTTAATTCATACAATCTATTTAATGTATACTACCCTGAGCCACTTTAGTAAGGGCACTAAAGTCAAACATGCATAATAAAACAATTAAAATGTTAAAAAAAAATTACACCAGATTAAAATTAAAATTAGATATTAAAAGTCAGGCTAAAAAGATGGGTTTTTAAGGCTCTCCTGAAGGCCTCCAAGGAAAATAATCTTCTTATATCCATGGGGAGCATGTTCCACAACCTAGGGGTGATAACTGAGAAGGCCTGATCCCAGGTCAGTCACCACCAGATGAACTGGTGGCACCCAAAGATGGACTCTCCTAGTGATCTTAGTGAGTGGTGGGGATCTTATAGAGAATGGCGCTCTCTCAGGTAACCTTGACCTAAGCCATTCAGGGTTTTAAAGGAGCCAATCAGCACTTTGTACTTTTTCAGGAAACATATCGGCAATCAGTGCAATGGTTTACAAATAGTTTAGGAACAGGTTGGTATCAAATGGACTAATCCCTTGGAAACAGCACTTAAATCACTGTCAGTTACTTTTTTATTAAAGTAAAAGACTTTAAGGGAAAGCTGAAAAACCTCTATTTTTTAACAATATTGAGTTCTGAAGTACAAACAAAGCGATGAGCAACAAGTGATAGTCACTGGTGATATGTGCAACGTAATACACATTAGGGGGGAAAGAATCATAATTAGTCTCTAAAAGGCAGAATGGCACAGAATGCACATTTCTGGGCATCCATCCACTTCCTCCAGTCCTCAGCCTAGTTCCCCCAACACAACATTCTCTCTTCCATTACAACTTGTCCCCCCCCCCCATTTCTTATTTTTTCCTCCCCGCCATCCCAGCTGATGCATACACAAGAAGTCACCACAAGGTTCTTTGAGGAGAACTTTGACATAGTAATTTTGGCTTATGCAGCATTTTGTGACTGATTGAACTTTTAAACTTGAATCAAGCTAGAAAAGGAGGACTCATGATCCATGAGGAGCAGAGGCAATCTTGTGGTGATACAGATGCCACTGGTTAGACGGGTCAGCCATATTAACTCTGGTCGCCTCCCAGGCAATTTTGATTCACACTCATTGAACCAGTCCATTTGGACCAGTACATTCCCTCTGATTTTCTCAGACGCCAGACTCCCTGAGCAGGCTTACCCAAGGCTCCACTCACTTATTCCTGATGGATCCACTGAGGCCTCAAGAACTTCCATTCCCACTCACCACCCACACACTCAGCAAACCTCAGATGTTACTCCTGCAACGTGAACAAAGATGTGTTGGGAATTCTCTTTGCTAAGAGAAACCCTTTTTCATTATAGCAGAGTGCACAGAGCCACAACACAGTGGAATTTAGTTAGGCATGCGTGTATGCTGAGAGTAAAGTAACTTGAAGCCAGTTCATAGTTTCAAATCAATATAAATGGTATTTATTAGAGAACTCCATTCTAGATAGGAAAGTGAGGAGTTAGGATCTCTAATCTATCTATCTAGCTGGATGCAGATGGATTCTGTATCTCTGCACACATGGTGCAGGGAGAGGAGTTTGCATGTTGCAAGGCAGAAGGAACAGGAAGAGAAGGAGAGGGAAGAGGAAGTGACAAGGCAGGAAGGAAGGAAGTGTCCCTAAGAGTAGCAATCTACATTCCAAAGGGATAGGGTCAGAGCAGTAGAGAACGGATGACCAATGTCTTGACCCTCTAGCCCTCTGACTCACTAGTCTGTCCTCCACTGTCATTGAGACAAGAGACAATGCAAAGTCCTTCACTTCCAACACCCCCTCTCGATGTCTCGTGACTCAGTTCACAAGATTCATTTTCTCTCTCAATTTTTCAAAGCTGGGTCTTGGTAGTGGCTTAGTGAGTATATCTGCAAGCATTTCATTTGTTGGGCAGTAGATCAGCTTGATTAGACCATCCTTTTGCAGATTTTTCACTACATGATACTTCACATCAATATGTTTGGTACACCTCTTTACATCTTCTTGTTTGGAGAGTTGAATGCAGCTTTGGTTGTCTTCATACACTGGTATGGGCTGTGGTATATCTATACCTAGTTCTTTCAGCAGCTGACACAGCCATTGTATGTCGTGACAGCCCTGTGCAGCTGATACATATTCTGCTTCAGTGGTTGATGATGCTGTTATGTCTTGCTTGGTGCTTGACCAGCTTATGGCTCCATCTCCATAGAAAATTATGTGACCACTGGTGGATTTCCTTTCTGTTAGGTCTCCACCCCAGTCTGCATCTACATATGCTTCTAGTTTTGGTTGCCTGTTAGCTGGTAGCTTGAGTTTAAAGTGTGCAGTGCCCTTTAGATACTTAACAAGTCTCTTAATTGCATTCCAGTCCTTGACTGTTGATGATGCAGTCTTTCTGCAAAGTAAGCCAACTGCTGTACTAATATCTGGCCTAGTGAGTGTACTAATATATAGAAGCTTACCCAATGCTTCACGATATCTATGGTTGTCAGATAGTGGCTCAGTTTGATCTTCTTGCTTTATGTAGTTCACTTCCATTGGAGTTGGTGTAGGATTCGCATCTTCCAGTCTGAGCAGGTTTATCAGGTCTTTAATTTTCTGTTCTTGGTTGATGAGGAAACTTCCATCTTTCTCTCTTTGTACTTGAATGCCCTAGTAGTGTGCAATGTTGCCAAGTCGCTTGACTTCCACATCTCTGTTCAGATGGTGCATTATTTCCTTGCTGTCATCTGGATTTTCATAGGCAAGAATCAAATCATCAACATACACCAAAATGTAAGTCCATTTGCCATCTCTGCATTTGGTGTACAGGCAAAGATCAGCTTCACTTCTTTTGAAGTTTGCTTGAAGCAGTATATCATTTAGTTTTGTGTTCCCTGCTCCGGCAGCCTGTTTTAAACCATAAATACTCTTTTGCAGTTTGCATACAAGGTCCTCTTTGCCTTTCTCTAAGAAACCTGGTGGTTGTTGCATGTAAATGTCTTCTTCTAGTTCGCGATGCAATAATGCAGTTTTCACGTCTAGGTGTTCAACATGCATTCCTTTGCTAGCAGCAATACTTAACAGAGTCCTTACTGTGGTGTGTTTGACCACTGGTGCAAATGTTTCATCATAATCTTCTCCATATTCCTGTGAATATCTTTTCGCTACTAATCTGGCTTTGTAGTGCTGAATCTCACCATCAGCATCATGTTTGAGTTTGAAAACCCATTTGCAGCCTATAACTTTCCTCCCTTGAGGTAACTTAGCAAGAGTCCAGGTTTTGTTTTTCTGTAGAGCCTCAAGCTCTTCAATTGCAGCTTGTTTCCACTTCTGGGCTTCTGGTTGTGGTAGCTGGGATATTTCTTCCCATGATGAGGGTTCTGGTTGTTCCTCTGTGCTTGTGAGGTAGGACAGTCTTGGGGCTGGAACACCTCTGGTTGAGCACCTCACCTCACCCTCTGTGGTCTCTCCCAATATCTCAGGTGCATCTGGTGGATCGCTAGGGGTCTCTGTGTCAAGCGTGGTTGGATCTGGATCTGCTCTCGCCTCCTCCTCAGTTCCACTGAGATCAGGAAGCATAATCCAGTTGTCAGGGTGTTTGGTCTGGTTGCTTGCTTTGGTGTAGGCCCCCTCTGAAGATGTAGCTCTTTCATTTTCATCAAAATACACCGATCTGCTTATGGTTATCTTGTTGGTGTCAGGATCCAGAATTCTGTAGCCTTTGGATTAGCAATAGCAATAGCACTTACATTTATATACCGCTTTATAGCCGGAGCTCTCTAAGCGGTTTACAATGATTTAGCATATTGCCCCCAACATTCTGGGTACTCATTTTACCGACCTCGGAAGGATGGAAGGCTGAGTCAACCTTGAGCCCCTGGTCAGGATCGAACTTGTAACCTTCTGGTTACAGGGCGGCAGTTTTACCACTGCGCCACCAGGGGCTCTTTTAAAAATCCCTTTTGTGGCCCTAGCCCCTAACTTAGTCCTTTTTTCCTTTGGGATGTATGAGTAAGCTGTGCTTCCAAAGACATGCAAATGTGTCAGAGACGGCTTATGACCATGCCAAAGTGCATATGGTGTTGTTCCTACAGGCTTTGTGTACATTCTGTTTTGTATGTATGTAGCAGTCATGATGCCTTCTCCCCAGAGTTTCTGTGGGAGGTGTGCGTCAGCAAGCATGCATCATGTCAGGAGGCTTCTGTTCTTCCTTTCTGAGACTCCATCTTGTGACGGATTGTAAACTACCATGGTTTGATGCACGATTCCATGTTCTCTCAGGAACTGCTGTGTGGCGCTGGACATATGTTCTCCTTCATTGTCTGTGCGCAGGATCTTTGGCTTCTGCCCAAATTTGTTGCCTGCCATGGCCATGTAGTCCTGGAGTTTCTCGAGCACCTGTGATTTCTCCTTTTGTAGAAAGGCAACTGAATATCGTGTATAATCATCAGTGATTGTTAAGAAATATTTGTGATTACCTATGGTCTCTGGCAGTGGTCCAGATATATCGCTGTGGATCAGCTCCAGGGGTCTTCTGGTCTTCCTTTCACTCTGCTTAGGAAATGGCTGGTTAACTGCTTTGGACTCAAGACAACAAACACAGTTAGTCACAATGTCACATGGTACAAAATCAATGCCATCAGCTAATCCCTTCATGTTCTGAATTGACTCATAGCTCCTGTGTCCCATGCGTCTATGCCACAATTGCAAGCAGTTTTCATGCGAGCATGACTGAGCAAGGTTCACTTCATTGGGCTGGCATGCTTCAGGTTTGGACCAGGCTGGTCTTTCTCTGTCTGTCTTTGATACAGGTAGCTCCTGCATGCTGTACAGGCCATTCTGAGCCTACAAGGCAAACTTCTCTATTCTGGGTAAGAACACATTGTTCATTTCTAATATACAGTTCACAGCCTTGTTTCTCTAGCTTGGATATTGAAAGCAAAGAGCTTGAGAAGTCAGGGATATACAAAACATCTCTTATAAAAAATTGCTTAACTGATCCATCTAATAACTTGCAATACAAAATTTCTTTGCTTTAATTGTAGTATTATTGCCCAAATGAACAATCTCTTCAGGAATATCAAACAGTTCAATATAGAAACTTAAATTATTTGAAATATGGACCATCAAACCTGTGTCCAGAATAAACTTTTCATCACCTTGCATCAGGGAAACACTGAAATTTTTATTTGAATCTGTTTCTGTAAAGTCAGCCTTCTTTGTCTGATTCTTGGGACAGTTCGCCACCTTGTGGCCAAACTGGTTACACAGAAAACATCTAACAGCATTAGTCCCCAGTTGGCCTCCTTCCAGGAGCAGTCTCCGTGCTTGAGGTCATGTGACCTCTCTCTCTGGACTGAGTTCCCTTGGCAGTGGAGCCAGACCTCTTTGTATGCAAATGTGGGGGGCCCATGCGGTTTCCTCTTGCAGCATTCCCTCCCCACCTTGGGTTTCCTCTGGAATGGCCAATTGTTGCCTTAAGAGCAGTTATTTGCCAATTCACCTTCATATCAAGAATTCAAAACTTTTCTTCTGCTTGCCTTAGAAGATATAGTTTCCACAGCTCTCTCAAAGGTTAGAGCAGTGTGGACTTCCAATTGGCCGATTATATTGCTATAGCTGGGGGCCATGCTTAGGAACAGAGCTTCCAGCTTCTGATTCTCTGTAAATTCCTCCTTTGCAGCTTTAAATTCAAAGAAAAAAAAATCTTCCAGCAATGCTACATGCGTGGCAAAACAGTCCCCGTCTTTATACTGGAGATTCTGCATTTTCTTTCTCAAGTTAAAGGTGTATGCCCACCCCTTTATCATATGCAAGGAATCTAGCTTGCTTAGCATTTCCTTTGAGGTCTCAAGATCACATATAGTAGAAAGATAATTTTTACTCACAGAAGTCACGATCAAAGCTTGAGCTTTAGCATCTTTGAGTAGCCACGCCTCTTTAGCAGTTTTCTCAGCAGCTGTGGTTCCATCTGCGGGGGGGGGGGGGGGGGGCGTCTTCTTCAGTGACTTTCTGTAGTCCTCCTGCTCACAATGCAATCCTCAGTCAGGTTTTCCATTCCAAGTAATTGTCTGGGTTCAGGATAGTCAGCCTGAGCTTTCTCTCTAGGTAAGTGGCCATCCTCACTGAGCTCCGTAAAAGGGCAGCTGCTGTAGACTAGCAATTCAAAGTGTCCACGGCTAGATCTCACTGGATCTCCTGGAACAAACCTAACTCTTTAGTTGCAGTACACGCAGCTCAAAATACTGGGCTCCTATAACCTGCTGGGAATTCTCTCTGGTAAGAGAAACCCTTTTTCATTATAGCAGAGTGCACAGAGCCACAACACAGTGGAATTTAGTTAGGCATGTGTGTATACTGAGAGTAAAGTAACTTGGAGTCAGTTCATAGTTTCAAATCAATATAAATGGTATTTATTAGAGAACTCCATTCTAGATAGGAAAGTGAGGAGTTAGGATCTCTAATCTATCTATCTAGCTGGATGCAGATGGATTCTGTATCTCTGCACACATGGTGCAGGGAGAGGAGCTTGCATGTTGCAAGGTAGAAGGAACAGGAAGAGAAGGAGAGGGAAGAGGAAGTGACAAGGCAGGCAGGAAGGAAGTGTCCCTAAGAGTAGCAATCTACATTCCAAAGGGATAGTGTCAGAGCAGTAGAGAAGGGATGACCAATGTCTTGACCCTCTAGCCCTCTCTGACTCACTAGTCTGTCCTCCACTGTCATTGAGACAAGAGACAGCGCAAAGTCCTTCACTTCCAACAAGATGCACCTTTTAAAAGCCGTGGCTCTGATATGTAGCAGGGAGAGGGCAACTGTCCCTATCCAACCTCAGAACAACATTTTTCCAGTTATCACTGCCCCTTTTGTTTCTTTGAGCCCTTTTGGGACAAGGAGCCTTTTGGGACATCTTATTTCTTTTTCTGTGTAAACCACTTTGAGGATGTTTTGTTGAAAAGTGGTATATAGGGAGAAGGAGAAGGAGAAGCATCTTGGTTCAACTCCAACTGTGCTTGAAGTTGTGTCCTCAATTCTTTTCTTTTGGTTGCCTTGCTGCTCTGCTCCACTATTATTCCTTCCTAGATTCTTTCTTCTACAGCTTTGCTCCATTCACTGGTGACTCAGCAGTAAGGACTTTCTTTCAACAACCTCACTGCAATGGGCATGGTCAAGGAAAGAAGCAACTATGGTTTCTCTGCTGCCTTTTGTTTTGGCCACAGTCTGTTGTGGTCCAGGCCTGATTTATATACTAAATATGCTCATTAGCTAGCATACAAAATTAGGCCTGTCTCATAGTGTCACCAAGTGACCAAGTTCTTTTATATAGTGACCATGTAGGATCTGGATGCAAGGAAGAAAGGAGATCAGACCAATCCTAAATGATTCAATGGGCTTTACTGAGTATAAAAGAATAACAACATCAATCTAACTGAGCAGAAAGCAGAACATTCTATCAGTATTACTAACAGTATTTCAACCCTAGCCAGCACCAATATTCACCCGGTGTTCCTAACTAACATATGTGTGTGTATTAAATCTTAATACAGTTCAGATATAGACGGAAAAGGGGGGGAGGTAAGGAAGGCTGGGGGCTGGCATGGTTTGGGGAGATCAGGAATTAGTAGAGGGATGAGGGGAAAGGAGAAGAAGGGGAAAGGATGGAGGGATCCAAGGCTTGTAGAGGCAGCATATTACCAGGATCAGAGGCCTGAGAGCGGTGGATCTTTCAGCTGAAGGAGCGAGGCTTTAGCTGGGGACAGGAGTCTTTAGAGCGATCATCAAGCATGCAGTTTGCTCAGAGCAAGGCTGAGAGTCAGAGCACCATGGTTGGGGAAGTCTTGACTTCTCACTGCACAGCAGAAGTCACAGAGTTTCAGTTCATGGACAGAGTTCCTGCTTGTTGCCCTGCGGCTTAGCAGCAAACTCTGGGATGGCTCTTGAGCAGATCTTGCTTGTAGGCACAAGATTGCTTGTAGGCACAAGACTGCTAGTTCTCTGTCCAGTAAGCTTCATTCTTTATAGTTGTATTTTCCTTTGATCTCTCATAGAGTCTATTTGAAATCTCCTCATCTTTTCCTGGGTCCCCAAAAAGGTGACAACTTGCTGTTACCTTCTGGATATAATCTTTTAATTATTCAGCCAGTCCAGAGAGAGCTTAATCTCATCTTCTGTTAGCTGCTATCTTGAGGAGGGGACATTGCCCAAAGCAAATCTGCATCTCTGAGTTGCAAATGGGCCCCTTCTCTTGTCCCAGATTTGCTCGCCTGGTCCCAAAAGGTGTTAAAAGTCAGGAGTTAGTGAGAGAATTAGTTCTATTTGTGTGAGACAGCAATTACATTATTTCTTGTGTACCTCTATCTAGTGTGTAATTATAACAAGAGAATATTTAAAGTAACATAAAAAGGGGGTACATGTGTGAGGCAAGTTAATCAACACATTTGACTAAGGCAGAAGCATCCTGTCAGTGAGGTAAGGGGATTACTGGACAGCAGGTTAATTCCAGCAGTGTGAGACTGGTAATTAAGCCTGACCCATTGTGTTTCTTGTGAGTTCCACAAACACTGATAACCAATGCTAGATTACCCCTGCCTCTACAATTCATTTACCAGGCATTACCCAGGCAGATCTGGGTGTCAATTCACCCTGAGTCCAGGCATCAATTCCTGTCTTAATAAAATTGAACTAGACACAGGCCTGAATTCCATACAGTTCTGGGTTGGTATCTCTGGGTTGAATGTTGGGGTCCCCAACAAGTCATGGTTCAGCAACCATGGGCTCGGTGGGGGGCGGGGACCATGAGAGCTCAGAATTTGGTTTGTAGCAGATCACAGTGCCATCCTTAGGAAAGTATGATGTTAACTTTCCAAGAAAACAGCAGTCGGCAGGGATATGAGAGGCATTAGCTAAAAGATACTATGGGCAAGCAGCAGTAAGTCATTCTAGGCACCTGAAATGTGTTTTATGCTGCTGGATACTGTAGCCAAGAGCTTGCTTTGAGAAGTTCAGACATTCGATAGAAGTTGGTAATGGCAATCTGGATCTTCAGGCCAGATCCTCTGCAAGCCAGATTCCTCATTATTCATATTTGGATGAAAATGATGACACAGGTGGCTCCCATGTTTCCTTCATCCTAGTTTGGTTAGAGTGCTGCATCTTGGCATTGTGAATAATTTTCTGCTAAATGAGGTGTCTAAATCAGAAGTAAATACACTTTATAAAACAAATGTTTCTCTTGCATATCTGCATAATAAATATTAATCATTATAACAGTTTAGGCAGGGGATGTTTATGCAAAAACACCGCAGATGTGGTAAAGCAATGAAAATTATCAAATCATTCTTAACCTTTTGCCTCAGACATTACATAACACTTATGCTAAAGCTGAGCTTAATTTTTCAAGGTCTTAGTGGTGTTGTAATCATAGCTATAATGTGTGAGTTCACTGGAGCCTTCATTTTAAATATACTGTTGTCAGTTGATGCAGACATCTGCCTCTCAGCCATCTGTTGCTGGAACTGGCCATTATCAGTTTTGTCAGTCTGCTACTATGTTCTGCAGATGCCAACCAGTTGGAACCATCTGTTTGTGTCAAAAAAAAGGTAACAATTCATTTTGAAGGGGAGAAAAGAGACACCATTATTTAATATACTTGTGATATACTGCTGACCTAAACATTTTTAGTAGAGGTAGAGAAAACTGATTAACCAAAACAACTGCAATGTAGGGGTATCATTGGTGAAATAAGTATGCTAACACCAAGGACTGTTCACATAAACCTTCCCTGTGAAGTCAGTCTGAAGCTAACAACAGTATACAGTACTTTGAATGGGGCTTATATTCATTGGGTAGCTCTATGGATTGAGGTCATCATTTTAGTGCTCTGTAGAACTGCTCCATAATTTCTTTTTTCCCCTCCATATTTCCTCCATACATTCTTCCATAATTTCCTGTTCCATAATCCTACATCATACAAAGCATTTTTCCTTCCAGTGGAATAGTCACACACACACACACACACACACACACTCCTATAATCCACTGGTTCAATATGATCTACCACCTTTGGGGAACCATTGCCTTAAACTGTAGCATGTTGAAGGCCTAATATTTCAGTTTGCCACTAGCTAGCTCAATTTTATGGGAACATAAATGAAATAATGAATATATTTGATAGATCTCACAATAGATGTCAAAATTCAACAACTTACGCAGGCATCTATCATCCTAAAGAATGGGCTCTAATGTACTAACAGTCTATGTAGGTAATGTATTTAAAATAATAAAGCAGAATGGGGCCTATTATCACTGAAGGCTCATTCTTTTCCTTGAGTCTCTGTCACACCATTATTTATTATTTTGCTAGTTCACGTATGGCTGCTTAAATTTACAGGAATAAAAGCTCAGTGCCCAAAGCATCAGCAAAATGAAAAATGGTCCCATGAACTTCAACTGAAAGTGGAACAACAAGGTGAACATGGTGAAAATCAAATTTCTAATCGGATGCACCATTCAAACTATAGGGACCAGACATTCCCCTATGACAAGACTAAAAACATTTAGTGAGTTTAGGTCATCTGACAGACTTTTATCATACAAATGAGCACACTTGTTAATAAGATCTGATTTCTCAAACAGCACAGCAAGCAGACCTGCGGTAAGAGGAAGAGGTCATTTGATTTTTGCGTAGGTTTTTTAACAGGTTTTTGCTCTCGTGCTCTCAATTTTGTCTGAAGTGGTCGACATTTTTTCACATTTTTTTCATACTACAAATAGGAAAATAAGTGTTGTGCAACACTTTTGCAAACCACCATTAATACAGTGCAACTCTAATTTCCCGTAGTTCCAAATTCATCCAGAATCAGTCCCTCAACTTCATCCAGAAACAATCAGCCTATTGCCACTGCTGTTGAACTTTTACCTAGTGCAACTAACTTACTGGTTGTAAATTTTGCTCTCCATTCCTTAAAGTTTAACAAAATTAAAAGAAACAAATGCCTATACAACCTCAGATTTGCTCACATAAGCACCTTTTCAGTAATTCTGGGCACTCCAGAGAGAACTAGAACGCTTACAATGCAACCTTTCAGAACCACAGTTAGGGTTGCCAGGCTGCAACCTGGAGAAGGTGTGTGAAGCTTGCATGGGGGGCAAACTAAGCTCTTCTGTTTACTCAGTTGGCCTCCCAGCCCCTCAGTCTCTTCTCTGGAATGGCAGAGGAGCAGTGCAGTGTTGCCTCAACAGCAGCCACAGAGTCAGTTTTACAAATACTACAAGCCTCTTGTATAGGTAGTATTGTGGCCCTGTCCAAGGTACCAACCGCAGCAGACTTCTCTACATCAATGTGAAAACAAGATAGCGGAGATCAGGACATGGCTGGCTCTGCCAGCCATATTGGCCAAGGCCTTTCTGCACAGAGAGTGAGCATAGCATAAGGGGAAAGGGTGGGAAGCGGCTTTTACATAGTATCCAAAGACTATACACCACAGGCCATGTATGGCTTTGTGGAAGGGTACTGAAGAGTTACTACAGCTCCTTTCCCTTCTTCCCTAGGAATCCCTGGCAAGGCCCTCTACAGACCCACCTAACTGGAAATCATATACTGTATAAACATTGCCTTTTCAGAAATGACCATAACTTTTTAAATGTTTGTTTCTCAGCTATGTATTACCCCCCCAAATCTGAAAAGGATATCTACTCAATTACTATTCTACTCTGTTACTAATCTACTCCGCACAGTACATTAAGAATAACTTTTAGATTCATCCAAACTGCAAACATTTTTCCCAGTTGAACTCTGAAGATAAGTCTAAAGGCTATAACTTCCTCATAAAACAACAGCCAGAATAAGCAGATCCCGAACTGCTAACTAGGTACTATACACAAGAACTAAATTCATTTGCAGCAGCAGAGAGGCCAAAATGAGTGACAGATTTTATTCTTATGCTTGGCATGCAAGGCACACAATTAGATGTTCATTGATGTTCCTAGGGGAACACAAATTCATATATCCCAGTGATGAGGGCAATATACATGCTTAACTAGATAGTAAATATTTGCCAATACATATTTGTGGGTCTATTTTACTTGAAATAGATTAATCCTAACAGTTTGTTTAAGGAGGGAATACAACAGAATTAGACCTACAAACTCAATATTCATAACATTGTGTGGGATAAACAGTACATAAATTGGCTACAGATGGATTTATCTGCATTTAGGGACTGTATATTCTAAGGCCTGTAAATCCTTCCCAATTATGGTTTAACATCGGCATATGCCATGCATGTAGCCTGCAAGCATGACTGATCCAGTCAAATTTTAATTACAGTACAACCTCATTTATTCCATTGCCCCGAGGGACATCCAAGACATTCAGATAACAAACAGTTCAGGTACATGGGGCAGCTACTTTTATAAGGCAGAGCTGACACAGGGTGCCTAAAGGAAACACAGTGAAGCCAGGCAACAAAAAGTCATAACATCATTTTTAATGGAACATTTGGCAGGTTTAAATTTGGAAAAGCAGGGGCTCTGAAGCCATCACTCCCTACCTTTTTGGCTTCCTTTTAGTTTCTCATGAACTGAGGACTAATTTTGAGCAACCTCATGTTCTCAGCAGTTCTCAGTTTACTATGGGCCAGAGCAGTTCGATGGCTAACCGGCTCAACCTCAAGCCGGTTCACACATCCCTAGAGCAGGGATAGGGTGAGCCCAGAGGGGTTCAGTGATTATCATGCAACTTCACTCTTCCTTTAGCGGTGATTGGACCCTCATGGCTCAGATGCAACCTCTTTCCTCAGAGATGGAACCAGACGATGAAGAACCGAAAGCAGCCCGGGGGTTAGGCAGCAAGGGTAAATCCAAAAGGTGTCTGTTTTTGTGCAGCCAACTTCTAGTAGCAGCAAGTGCCAGTGATTCTGTTGTAGCAGCAAGTTCATTTCCCCATGACCAAAACTTTGCACAGAAATTATTCTGGCATGGGACTGCTCCACCCCAGCTCATTAATTTCCCACACAAAGCCCAACCACATTTAGGGGTGTTCGCCAATTACCCCGGAGCAGTTCCATTAACAAACCTGCTCCACAACAGATTAGCCTTGTGGGAGAAGTTGGGCCCAAACTGGGCAACTTGCCTCCCCCAACCAGGTCTCAGTTATACATGCCAGGTTGGCTCCTTCATCCACGACTGGCATTAGCCTAGCACTCTCACTCCCTTCTTCTCTCTCTCTCTCATTACTTTGCTGGATTATTCTTCACAGGAGTTAATACCTTGGTAGTGTGAATTGCTGAGCTTCTGCTCAATTACTCGGCTGCAACCTCTGCTCTTTCTTCTCTGTAAGCCTCCTTTTTCTCTGTCTCCCTGCCCCTTTCTAACCTACTAGATTTCCTTGGCCCTGACTCTGCTTTTCACTTAATCCTGGTCATTGTACCTTCTTCTCTGACACTGTTTTGCACCTAATCCTTGTCACTGTTTCCTTGCTTCAGTCATTATGGTATCTTGTTGTCTGGGTTGAGGTGAGGGTTCACCTCTCCCTACTTCCCCCCCATCCCTTCTCTGACACTGATCTGAAACTATCTTCAATAAGACTTAGTCTTGGTTAGTGATTTAGATACATTTACCGAGTTTGTTAGCTGAATGCTTAGTTAACTCTTTAGTTATTCATTACCTAGCTAATTACATAAATATTAGAGAATCCACTCCAGCCATACAAAAAAGGTTACGTTTTACTACCTAGACACCACTACCTACTAGTATGTTCTGTGTAATGTGAGAATACTCACGTGTGTTCTTAAATGCCATGCCTCCTCATTTATAATCTATCTTTATTTGGGCCATTAAATCCGTGGCTGTCTTTTCTCCTGGGGACTCCTTAACCAAGCCTTGCAATCCAAATTTAGGGGTACCAGGTCACCCCAAATTTACAACCTTAAGGAGCACATCCTTACACATGAACCTAATCAACTATAACTATATAGCCTGCTTCATCTTTTGAAAAAAATCAACATGGCTAACAAAATCATGAGACATACGATGCTGCCATATGCTGAGAAAGACTAATGGTTCATCCAGCCCACACACTGTCTATTCCAGCTGGCAATAGCTAGCTGATGTCTCAGACAGAAGCCCTTTCCAGGCGTGCTACCCGAGATCAACTTAACTGAAGAGTCCAAGGATTGAAACTGGAACTCTCTTCATTCAAAGCATGCATTCTGCTTTGGCCCTTCAACAATCTCAGGTCACCTGGTGAAGCCCGAATCTAGATACCCATCTGAGGTTAGATTGGTCAGACTGGAAGCAGGCCCATTTCTCCTGTAATATTTTCCGCAATGGAATGCTTTCCCCTACACATTTATATATTTTCTGAATATCTAAATGAAGACTCTTTTATCCTATCAGGCTTTTAAAATTTGACAACAGAACATTTTTTTAATGCTTTTCTTCTTATTGAGTTTTAATAGGTCTTAATTTACTTAATGTTTGATTAATTTTAATGCATTTTATAGTCTGTCAAAAATAATGTTGCAAAATTCCCAATTTAGAGCCAGTAAGATAATGTTCATTTTCTTCTGCTGGAGCAGGATGTTTCTCTAATGTCATTCCTGTGTCAAGACAATTGGGTTTTCAAAGTAGGGCAAGAGTAAGACCAGAACTCAGTGCATCTTGCAAAATGAAAGTAGTGAAGAAAACTAGTTAGCCTTGCTCCATTACTCATCCTAATTGAAATATGTGTTAGGAGTCTCAATGGAGTTTTCTGCTCTTTTCTCTTCATATGTTACACTCCTTCCCACAACAATAGCACAGAATGTTATTGCCAATCTATTCTGCTTAATTTCTGAGTGAATGGAGAGATTCAGTGCTAGCTAAAAAGGGCAGCCTTTCACTGGGCAGATCTTCTCCCTAATCCCAGATAGTGTGGCCTTGCTATAGTTAACGAGAGGTGAGGGAACACCACTTTCTTCTTTAATATCACATCATATCTGCCAAGGCTGAGCCTGGAGCTGGAAACAGGATCCAGCTCCAGAATGGCTTAAGCTTTAATCCACATTGCCCAACTATCAACTGATTGCTAATCTCCCCTTTTAGACAAGGTGAAGAGTGGCAGCCCAGTTTCAGAAATTCCTGGATGATGATTATGTAGATCCATTTTAGTTGGACTTTTATCCTCATTTTGGAACTGAAATTGTCATGGTTTCTCTGGTTGACAACCTTGCCAGAAGATGGACTGGGTGGAGTGTATCCGTGGCTGATTGTCCTGGACCTCTCTGCAGCTTTGAATACCATCAGTCATGGTATCCCTCCTAGATCACCTGTCAGCCATGGAAGTGTTCCAGCAATTCTGTTCCTGTATGATGAGTCAGCTCTGGAAGTTGGTCTGAAAGTTTAACTCTGCACAATGGCATTTATCCTATGGGGCTCCACCAGGACTGGATTATAATGAAGCAACTGCTCCAGGGATGGGAGGCCCTTCCACTTCATCCCACCCTCCAACAAGACTGTCAGTCCCCCAAGCAGGCAAAGATTGCCAGAGTATGTATGTCTGTAAATGGATACTTTAAGGTCCATGGGTCACCACCCTACCAGCCAGTTGTGATGCAGCTAGTAATTAGAGATGATGTTTGCTTTATTTTATTCATGCCTACCTACTCCACCTTGGTTCCTGTAGATTAATAAAGTAACCTTTTAGAGAGAACAATCTCACCTCTAGTGTGTGCGCATGCTCAGAGACTCTGGAATTGCTGCTCCCCATGAGCGGACTGTTTGGTTGTGCTACTTAAAAGAGAAACTTACCTGAAAGGGGTGAATCAAGCCTGGCTCACACTCTGCGAGGAAAGAGGGGACCCACCAAAGGTTGGTTCAGACCCAGACTTGAATTCTCTTTGGAAGCAGAGAGTGATGGCAGCGACTACCAGACCCGCACTGGAGCAGGGGCGAGTGAATGAAACTGCCTAAACTCTAGTGGGGTTTCATTTAGAGTGAGAATATGCCAAGATCAGTTGTGACATATGAATCCACCAACTTCAGCATATTGCTTCAGGGAACTCAAAATCTGAAACTCACTTGAATGCTAGGATTCAAGGAAGTTGTACGAACCTTGGGTTTATTAAGCGTGAGCTTACCCTATAGTAGTATTTTTGTTACATATAGTAAAGGTGATAAAGAGAGTCCATTTCCCCTCCTTCCCACAGTCATAAAGTCCAGTGAATATTGCCAAGTCATAAAGTCTGTCATGAAGTCCAGTAATGCTGCCAAGTGCCCAGGCAGCACAGTAGTGCTGACCCCTGAATCCTGTGCACACTGACCTCAGAGTAAACCCCACTGAACAAAGTAGGATGTCTTTCAGAGTGTACATGCCTTATCAATAAAATGATAAAGGAGCATGCTAGGAGAGTGTCAAGATCTGCGGGAGATCTCATGACACAGGCATGCTCTCAGTGCATCCCCCTTGCATGGGTCAGGGAAGTACTGTCCGAACCAGCAACCCATCTTAGTAACACCCAGCCTTGATTACAGTAATGAATTATATGTGTGGCAGTATCACCTGCTCCCACAGAAATGATGGCCAATGCAGGTGCTCCTCCAATAGTTGGGTGGTCACTGGAGAGAGGATTTCTCCGAGGTTGGACTCTCCCCAAAGAGAAGTTGCCTGGTGCCTTCTTCACTTTCTTTTAGCCATCAGACAAGTCTGTCCCATTTACCTGAGCTGTTGGCATTTAACATTTGTTGTATTGTTTAGCTTTTGCTATTTGTTTGTCTGTATGTTTATTGTTTGATTTCTATACCACTTTTCATTAAAATAATCCCAAAGCAGTTTACCATTAAAACAATGCACAATTAAAATGCAATTTAAAAATACAAATACTAAATATACGAATAATATATTTATATTCCAAAGCTTAAAAACCTATATAAGACAGTCACACACAAAACACAAAGCAGCAACAGCAAAAACTGTACTCTCATATAAAAGCCTGGGTCAAGAGCCATGTTTTTACTTGTTTTCTAAAAACTGTGAGGGAGGCTGAGGAGAAGATGCCAGCTGGGAGATCCAGTCAGGAGCTGGTTATCCACTGTAACGACTGGTTTGGCTTAAGGTATGGGCTGCAGAAATATTTTTAATGTATAGTATTGATTATGAAATTATTTTTAACTGGATTGTGGTTTTAAATTGGCTTAAGGTTTTTATTTTTGTCTTAATTTGTTGTATGTTGTAAATCATACAGAGATGGAAGTTTGGAATGGTCTACAAGATAGATAGATGTGTTGTAATTGCTTGATCTGTTCTTTCATGCCTGTACTATGATTGTTTCTTGAAATCGTTTTAATGATTTCTCATTAAGCCATCCTGAATGCCTTTTAGGGCAGAAAGGCAAAATGTGTATATTTTATTAATGGAAAACAGTAAACAACAAAAAACATATTCACCACAAAAAACAATTATATTCTGCTTATGACGCATTTTGAAGATATTGTGCTTTTGACCTTTCTAGTGCGTAATCCTTTTGATCATCCATTCCCCTTTTTCCCTTGCATTTCATCAGGCCCAAGTAAAGACAGGGAAAGAAGTGGCATCCAAAAACGGATCGCTGGCAAGGTTAAAAGAGCACAATAAAATCTGTTAACTTAAGCAGCTGGCAGTGCAGCAAACAGCACTGCAGAGATAACTTTAATGAAGCAAAATAATAATCATGATCATCACATAATCAAGACTGGAGAAGAGGAGAACTACAGAGGGGCCTGCATTGCGTATCTGGCAATTCTGTTTTGCTTCTTGTGTTATTTTCTGCTGGTGACCACAATAAATACTCTTTCCTGAGTGCCAATTAATTCAAGTCACAAACATCTGCCCTGAATTCTTGCTGGTAATTAGCATTGCAGGTTATCAACAGGAAGCTGGTACCCACAGGCACTTCAGATAATTGTCTTTCAATATTAGCACATCTCTGTCTATCACTAAAGGTCACTGAGCCTTCAATTCTGCCAGCTCCATTCCCTCTTTGCATTTGCTAAAGAAGTGGAGAAAATTATTGCCACTGTTGCAGATGTTCCAGAGAGGCACTGGCGAAAAGCTATGGGCATTATAAGCCAGACACATGAGCAACATAAGCATTATGGCATTTTCCTGTACTAATGCTGGATTTCTGAAATAGCTCAGGAGTTAATGAGAAAAACACTAAAGCCTAGTTAAATGTTCATGTGTTTGAATGTAATTGGGGGGAAACCATATGGAGAGAAAAATATATAATTAGGCTGGAGCAAAACTATTGGTCATGCCCACCACTATATGGGATATGGGTAAAGCTACTATTCCCCAGTGAAAAAAATTCTAAGCATGATTTTGCCGATTTGATGGAGGCCTGTAAAGGGCAATTGTTAACTTAGTTATAGCACAGCTGATTTTCAGAACCAAGCTAGAAAACCATTGTCAAACAATCCTTGAAAATTCTGTGCTTCCTTCTACCCTAAGTTTTTCTTTTTTAATTTAAAACCTCTCTAAACAAAATACAATTTTGTCACACACACCCCCAAAAAAGAGCTACATACTGAGAGACTGGCAATAGAAATATTTGCACATGTGTGACTATCACGGTAGGTCATGAGCCTGGAATCTCACCAGCTCCAAGTAAGGGTCATATTCAAACATTCATTATATAGCACCTTAGAGTATTCAAATAACTTCAGATACACGATTTCAGTACTTGTTACAAAAGTCCTGTGAGGCAGATGGATATTACTGTTGCCAGACTAGGAAGTGGGAGCTGGAGCTGAGAGTATGTATGCAGCTGAGACAAGCTATGGAACAGGGATTTAAGTCTTGCAGCTTACATGCTTAGCCACTTCATTACATCAGTTATCAGCTCCAACATAGCACCCAGGTGTCTGCAATGCTTTAGTTTGTCACCAGGAAGGACTACATTAAAAGAAATCCCTGCAATCTCTACAGTCTGAAAAGTCATTTTTGTCTGAATGAACTCTGTTGAAATTGGTCACAAGTGTGACATTATAGAAAGGCAGGTGCCCAGAATTTGTGCAATTGCCACAAAATAGTGTATCAAAGGGCATTCAAAGAATACAGTTCACCTTTTGGCATTGCAAGTAAACTCTTGATGTATCCCAGCTTTTTTAAGACTGGAGAGATGTCACACATCGTCAGTGATGCTATTAAAAGCATAATTCCCTACATCCATAGCCATCAGGCAAAAGCCATAAGACTTGCCAGCATTGGATGTGATTAATGAAAATAATGGTGGTATTGAACAAAATAAACTCACACACACAAACTGCTAAGTAACAATAGTTCTAACCACAGTATACTGGTTTATATACACACCACGGCCCTCCTGATTAAAAAAAGAAGTGCCTCCTGACTGAGAGATACTGTGAGCGACACTTGCTTTCAAGAAAAATCAATATTCACTTCACAGAGTGCAAAACTTTTAGCCTCTCTCAAGGTACAGCTTTACAATCAATGGAATATTTTGGCCACAGTGACCTTCACCAGGGGATGCTGTACTTGCCGCTCAGTAGTCAGCACACTGTACAAACAATCTAGTTCTTCGCGCCTAATTAAAGCTTTTGCATCATAATGTCACTAGATTTCCCCCTCTGGCTGAGCAATGTGGTACAGTGTCACCCTTTGGCAATACATTGTCTTGTAGTTGCTAGGTCAGGACTGAAAGTGCACATTTGAACAAAGAGCAGATTCATTGTTCAGGTTTGTTTCCCAACATAGGAACATTATACTGAGTCAGACCATTGGTCTATCTAGCTCAGTAACAAAGAATGCATGGTAGCCAAAGGCATGGCCACAGAGCCACAGGTCAATGTGGGCTTCCTAGAAGCATCTGGTGGGCCACTGGGTGAAGCAGGATGCTGTTGGGCTGCCTTGGGCCTGATCCAGCAGGGCTGTTCTTATGTTTCTTAATGTCCTCAACAGGAAAAGGCAACCGTGAGCAACTACACCGACCCTAGCTTTACTTTACAGTTTTCAAATTTATGATGTCTGTCTTAATGGCCTCCCTCCATTTCTACAGGCCTCCACCAGAGGGATCCTCTACGATTACATTGTCACCCATGACTTTACAATTATCCTCTGTCAGGCAAGAACAATTGGCTCCTTCAGTCAACTTGACTCTAGTCTGGAATCACAAACACCCGAAGAAGTGCTAACACTATTCCTGAGCGATGCCACTTTAGATTGCTTATGAGCGAGGGGGATTTGCATGACTGAATGCTCCCATTAAAAAAACAAAACCACAATTCCTGTATATAGAAAGCAGTCGTCAGTGAAACATATTCTCTACTGTGACAGGCTAGCATTCTCTGTGTAACTGGTACCTTCTGCGAGCAAATCAGATGTTCAAATACTAAGCTATAGTCCCATCTCCAAAGACGACATTATCCCTTGCTGCTGACCTCCTTGCTTAAGACATCAGCACAGTGCTACTTGGCTGTGGGGCCAGAATTATTTTATTATTATTATTATTATTATTATTATTATTACTACTACTAGTAGTAGTAGTAGTAGTAGTATGCATTTATATCCCACTCTTCCTCCAAGGAGCCCAGAGCAGTGTACAAGGTTCACAACAACCCTGTGAGGTAAGTTAGGCTGAGAGATACATGACTGGCCCAGAGTCACCCAGTGAGTTTCATGGCTGAATGGGGATTTGAACTTGGGTCTTCCAGGTCCTAGTCCAAGCACTACACCATGCTGGCTCTCTTGTGTGGACATTATAAAGATGTTATAATCTCTATGTGGGGCTGCCTTTGTATGTAGTCCAGAAGCTATAGTTGGTCCAGAATGTGGCAGCCAGGTTGGTCTCTGGGTCATCTAGGAGAGACCATATTACTCCTGTGTTGAAAGAACTACACTGGCTGCTGATATGTTTCCAGGCAAAATACACGGTGCTGGTTATTAGCTATAAAGCCCTACACAGCTTAGGCCCTGGATATTTAAGAGAATGCCTTCTTCACCATGGGCCCCACTGCCTGTTACACTTATCTGAAGAGGTTTGTCTGTGGTGCTGCCAACTCGTATGGCGGCTACTCAGGGACGGGCCTTTGTTGTTGCCTCTGGACTTTGGAATGTGCTCCCTGTTGAAATAAGAGCCTCCCTATCTCTGGCAACTTTTTAAAAGGCACTGAAGAGACATTTATTCACCCAGACTTTTAACTAGATTTATGGTTTAAATTTTTTAAAGTTGGTTTTAAATTATTTTAATGTTAATGATTTTAAAGTTTAAATTATTTTAATTGTTTAATTGATTTAGTTTTTGATATAAATTGTTTTTATTTTGATATAAACCACCCTGAGCCATTTTTGGAAGGCCGGTATATAAATCAAATACATACATACATACAGTACATAATCCAAGGATGTTTTCTAGTCATAATAGGACACAAATAACATACGTAGAAACATGTCAAGAAACAAAGCCAAAACAAAAGCAAAGAACGTATTCTATTATTGCTAGGTTATTAGTTATGTGTGGAAATCAAGGCAGTCAGGAAAGGGTTCTCTACTCAGCCATGTGGAAAAGGGCTAGATATTGTTCTGAAAGCTAGTGTATGTGTCTAGCTTCATTTCCGCAGGGATCCTCAACGTTGGGCCCCCAGATGTTATTGGACTTCAGCTCCCATAATCCCCAACCAAAGGCCATTGGGGTTTGGTATTATGGGAGTTGAAGTCCACTAACGTCTGGGGGCCCAACGTTGAGGATCCCTGATAGAGCATGAGGATACAGGCAGACAACAAGATAAAGGGTAGGGAGTATTTAGTGGGCAGGGATAGCAGCCACAGTATTTGCAGTACATCAGATTTTGGGTGTGGTTCAGGGCAAGTCAGTTGCAAACATTAGTTTAGGATCTGATGTTTTATTTTTAAAAATTACTTTGCATAATGGCCAGATGTTCCAAACTCTGATAATTTGTTGAATGAGCCAAGCAGTCTCTGCAAACCCTCCTGCTCTCACACACGTGGCTAAATGCCAAGTTTCCCAGTTTGTTAAACCATGGTTTCCAAATATGTCCAGACTGGGAAACTGATTTAAGTGATCCCAACAAACCAGTGCATCAAACCAGGATCAAAGAGTAGTTTAATGTCCTGAATGCTGCTCACAGACCAACTGCTTTATAATCTGTTCTAGCATTTCCCTCTTATCAAAACCAGATTGACCAGTCCGGTCAATCTTTTTGCCCAGACCTTCCTTTTCCCTTTTCTGAAGTCTGGGATAACACTAGCTCAACTCCAGTCCTGTGGCACCTCACCTCTTATCCACTTTCTCAAAGATGATAGGCAGAGGTTCAGAGAACACATTCAAGTTCTTAGTACCCTAAAATGCAATTCATTGTGCCCTGAAGATGAACTCACTTAAGGTAGATAGGTGTTTCCTGATGAATTTTTCAAAGCTCACTCCCACTCAGCTTTTGAGAGAAGAGGGAGAGAAAAAAGAAAAGAAAAAGAGTTGCACTGTTCCACATTCTCTTTGCCACCCATTAACATTGTACTATACTTACTGAGCAGCAGGCCCAAAATTTCCTTCCTCTGAACACATCAGTGGGGAAACTCCTTTTTGTTGCTCTTAGTGTCCCTTGCCACATCTTGTTCAAACCTTCATTTTTCATCCTTGGTTAACTTTCCCTACCTTCCATTTATTATACATTGTTTATTTTCACAAAATATTCAGCTCATCACTCAGTTTTCTGTGCAGTCACATTGGCTCATTAGCTTGTTCACAATACAACAAACAATGGTTTGTGGTATCCTTATAACTGAGCCACTAGCCCCATTCGGACATAACATGAAACCTCAGGTAGATGAAGCTGTAGTTAATCTTTGAAGCCAGGAATCATACCGCAGATCACTTGTCAACCACAGTTTCGCAACCTACAGCTTCTGGGCAGATGAACTCCTCCCTCTTCCTAGTCCACCCAGGCTGCCTCCCAGCAAACTCCATCTCACTCATGTCACCATGCTGTGGGCCAAGGTGTCAGCACACTAGTGAAGCTGCAATCACTGGCTGCGATGTTAGAGGGGACATGTCCAGTGTAATCATGCCTTCCTGGCCTTGATCGCCTGCCCTTGGCAAGGCAAAGACATCTTAACCCTTTCCTTGCACCACTTGCAGCACTGCCTTTGGAAGAACTATGGAACCAGACTGTCATGCCCAAGCACAATAATTGACAATGGCAGAATTTCAATTGTATATTTACTCTGTCTTATTTATAAATTTTTGAGTTTTAGTAATTAACTCCCTCCTTAAGATTGGGAGGCTTTTGGTGGTTTCAGGAATATACCCTAGGGTACTGTGATATAAGTGGTATTATGGTTTTATAACTGTGTTATATGTTCTGTTCTATTTCCTTGTTGTGCTGGTCATAGACTGTGATAAACCTTGAACTGAACTGAACTGACAATGGCAGGGGGCACTTTTACATTGTTATGGGGTCTTTGGGGGAGGGACGCTGAACAGTACCTGAGAAATTGGGGCAAGTGGGAAGTGAGGTTGGCTTGGCAGGTGCAAGAAGGGATGGTGCCCTCCAAGAACTGTTGCTGTGTAGTGTCCATGCAGCTGGTCCTGTGACCCAAGGGTGGATCTGATGCAAATTAGTTGCTGCTGGCATCTGGGGGCACTACTACCTTCTCGGAAAGGTGACACCTGGCCAAGTCAAGGTACCTGCCACATTTGAGCAGGAGGAGTTACCTGCAGTCTATGCATCCCAGCTTTGAGATATTATTTATTTATTTATTTAGAATATTTATACCCCACCCCTCCAATGCACTACTGCTCATGGCAGCTCACAACAATAAGATAGACACAGATACAATAAAAGTTATATGATTAACTTTTTTTAAAAAAAAAGTCAGATTAAAAACCACAATTATTAGGTTCAAATTAAAACTGAAAATTATATTTTTTAAAAACCTAAAGAAGCTACAGAACCTACCAGATATAACAAAACAATAATGCATATAAAAGCCTCCTTTAGAAGGTGTGTTTTGAGATGCTTTTTAAAAACACTGAAGGAGGGAGCATGGTGAAGCTCTTCAGAGAGGGTGTTCCAAAGCTGAGGGGCCACAACTGAAAAGGCCCTGTCTCTAATCCTTGCCAACCAGATCTCTGTTAGTGGTGGGGTCGTGAGCAGGGCCTGAGATGATGAGCAGAGGGCCCTGGCAGATTCATATGGGCGAATGCGGTCCGACAGGTACCCTGGTCCCAAGCTGTGTATTGGGGGGTGGTCTGCTCGTAGTCTGTAACTGCTGCATTTAAAAAGGCTGTTGTGGGAACACCCCCAGTTGTGATTCCAGTGCTAGCCCACTGGATGTGAACCTACAACCAGCAAGTGGACTCTCCCTGGGGGGAATCTGCTTGCTGTACTGGCCTTAAACATCCAGAAAAATGGCTTGTCAATTCTAGCTGTGATTATCCCTGCATTTCCTTTGTAGGGATCCTCTTTTAATCTCCCCCTGGGGAAAGACAAACTGCCTTTCCCAATTGGGGAAGAAAGGACTTGGGTTCCCTCCCTCCCTCAGGAAGAGAGGATTGGGCCCTTTCAGAGGCGTAACTATAGGGGGGCAGGGGGGGCACGTGCCCCGGGCGCCATCTTTTCTGGTCACATGGGGGCGCCAACATGACAATTTTTTAAAAAAAAAATTTAAAAATTTTTTGTTAATACAAATGTTTCCTGCTCAGTGCAGCAGTGCTGCAGCAGTCAAGGGAGCGCGTCGGCAGCCCATCCCCCACGAGCGGTCCCTTCCACGCCGCCCGCGCCCCCCCCATTGCTTTGCTGGCACCTGGCGGCCAGTCAGTGGCCTGGCTTGGCGGCGGCGGGCGCTTGTGAGGAAAAACCTAAGTATAATGTAGTGCAGGGGAGTGTGGGGGGCACCATTTCAGTGCTTGCCCCGGGCACCATTTTCCCTAGTTACGCCTCTGGGCCCTTTTCTTCTCACTTTAGTTGGTTAACGAACAACTGTGAAAGCTTTCCCTCTACATGTTCCCAGGTGTGTCATCAAAACAAGGTTTGGTGTTCTGTCTGAATGGGGCCACTGCCTTTCACAAGAGCATAGGGTGTCCCAATGGCTCAGTTTTACTCTATGCTCATTTTATATGTGTATATTTCTTTTTAAATATCTTTTGCTTTGGTTCTGCATTTGTATACTTTAAATGAAGATATACTCTCTTCCTTTCTTATGCAGATTGTGGGCAAGGAAAAGAGAGGGGCAGGGGAACCTAATGGAGGTTTATGCTGTCCAAATTTTAAAAAGCAAGAAGGACTTCAATTTTCTTATTTGCCTACTGAAATTGGTTCAAATGAATGTATCTGAAATGGTTGCCTTGGAAACAATAGACTTGACTTTGATTGTCTGGGGTGGCATTTCATGCATTGCACTGTGTCAAGGGGGAGAGAAACACTCTCATTTGAAAGATGAAAGCTATTGGATGGGTACGGAAGAAAAACAAAGCAGACGGCTGTGCAGCCATCGTTTGCTCAGAGCAAGAGACGCCACAGCTTTCAACAAGCTTTGTAACAAGCATTATGTGTCAGCAGATGCAGAGAGGTGAGATCATCACCAGGTTAACCCTCATACTTCACAGTTCCATTACTGTTTCTGGGAATCTCAGCATTTGGGGAACAGTGCAATATAAGTGCGATGCAGTGACACAAATTGGGGCTTGTTCAAGAGAGAAAAAGCTGGGAGCACTGTAATGTTTAAAAAATTTTACTTTAGGGTGTTTTTTTTAATAGTTGTTGCGGTTTTTGCAAAACAATAAAGAGGATTTATCTTTAAATATCTGGACTTTCTCAATCGGGTTGACACTCCATGCCTAAGTCACTCACCTTTTATCAAGTGCAGTAAATATTACATCAAAAGACTGTTAAAAACAAATGGTGGCAGTGGATACAGGAACAGTCACAGTTCAGTACAGTTAGTGAACTGAATAAGCCATTTATTTTTATTTATTTATTTATTTATATGTAAACTGCTTTGTGAACTTTTGTTGAAAAGCAGAATATAAATATTTGTCATCATAATTATTATGCAGTAATATAAATTGGGACTTGCACTACCATAGGCAAAACTATACATGGCCTCCATGGGGTCAATATCCTTTTTACTTTGGAAGTTGGGATCCTGGTTGCACCAGTTTCCAATATTCCTGCTGGACTGAAAGGTCCATACAATTTTGTAAAGTTTTCAATAGTGCAGCTTTCTTGCTCCCTGCACAGGAGGGAGGTGCTCACATATTGCCACCAATGGCTGTTGATGCAGTGAAAGTGGAGTCAGACCTCGGCACCATTTGCCAGAACTATAAGCTGACTCCTGTGTACTCCAACAGCGGAGCATCCAAACACAAGACTAAACCTTAGGCTTAGCAATGCGTGTATGTGTATGACACATGTGTATGACACAAAATTGCTAACAGCTCACACACAGAATTTGATGTTGCAAAAGGAATAGTTAAGCATGCTTGTATTTTAATAATAAGCACTGCTGTGTTAATTTCAAGCTCTGTTGGAAACACAAGGAAATCGATATTTGACAGATAAATGGGCATAGATGGGTCAGGAAAGATTCTTGTTCTGGGAAGATTCTGACAACAATGTGGATTTAAAACAAGGAACATAAGATATTCCTTGTTCCTTAAAACAAGGATCATATGGGAAAATATTTGATGTTTCTTCAAAGTACGTTAAGGTGTGTACTGCTGGATATCACAATGCCCTCCAAGAATGAGAGGTGAAGTAAATAAGATGGTGTGTGTGTGTGTGCGTGTGTGTGTTTAAACAGAAGTATGTCCCAAGGATATGCAAGACCTTGAAAAATGTAGAATAGGGTAAGAGTGAGTTATCTCACACAGCTGTCAATGAGGGCAGGGGCCTAGCTAGGGGAGAGGGGGCCCGTGTTTACCCCTCTCCACTGGTGGCCCCTTGGAGTGATGGAGATACTGAAGAAAATAGGGAGGAGTGGAGTGGGGGGGGTCCCTTGAGAGCTGAGGGGGTGGATACTTTGAATCCATATGCTCAATTGTAGCTACACCGCTGGATAAGGGTAAACATCAAGTATGTTGCAAGTGTCAGTGAGAGGCCACAGGAAAGCGGGCTGCCATCTCAGGGCTCCCCACCCCCCATTCACAACTATCATCCCCCAGAGATGCAGACAGAGAAAATAAATTAGGGGCTTGGGTTTCTTCCCTTTGACAAAAATCTGCTTCCACCTCCACTCACTTGGGAAATTGCATTATGGCATGGGAGGACCCAGATGGACTTAATGGGAACCCTTCCACCCATCCTCACACCACCAGCACATATTTAAGTTTTCAAAGTCCTTCCTGTACATTACCTCACTAATCTTAACAACTATTCTGCTGTTGCTCAATATTACTATCTCCATATTATAGATGGGACACAGAGGCTGGGCAACAGCAATATGGCAGAGGTACAGGTAAAGTATGCCATTGCATCAGTGTCAACTTCTGGTGACCACAGAACCCTGTGGTTGTCTTTGGTAGAATACAGGAGAAGTTTACCATTGCCTCCTCCCATGCAGGATGAGATGATACCGTTCAGCATCTTCCTATATCACTACTGCCCGATATAGTTGTTTCCCATAGTCTGGGAGACATACCACAGCAGAGATTCAAACCAGTAACCTCTGGTTTGCTAGTCAAGTCATTTCCCCACTGGGCCATGAGGTGATTTATGCCAGAGGTAAGGTGGTAGAATTTTAACTGGGGATTTTCTGGCTCACAGCTCACTCTCTGATGAGATACAATGAGGTGGGGTGCGGTGGGGTGACCAGCTAGACAGACAGAGGCGCTCTTACCCCCGGACCTTGGGGCTTCATTCCGTGGCCTCCTAAGATGTCAGGAGGGGGCCTTGCACTGCCACCCCACCACTGCCAGAACCCACCACTGCCCCAGCTGCCGTGCCACTCATGACCCAGAAATTCAGGGGCCCATTGTGCATGTGCGGCAGCTTCCAAAATGGCCACCACGATGGGAGAAAGGCCCAGAAAACTAGTCAAGGTAGGCAGGCATCCAAAGTTCTGCCTTTGTCAATCTGAGATCCAGCAAAACTAGATCATTATAGCAGAAATAACACTGCATATTATACTCAGTGCTGAGAAAAGAAAACCACATCAAATCTACCTTCCTCCTCCTCTTCATCCTCTTCAAGAGAGGCATAAGGGCTCTCTCTGCCTCCCAATCTCTTTGAATACATTTTGAAATTCCCTCCTTTTGTGTCCTCCCTCCCTTTGCACTCCCCACAGCCAATGGGGGCACAGTTGCCCATGACAAAACTTGATTTTTATAACAAGCCAATGAATCAGCAAGGAGATTACAAGCCAATTGGAAGCCAGAGCCAGAAAACCAATCAGTGAGAGGGAAACAGGCCTTCAAAACAGTGCTCAAAACATCAAAATGTTTTGCTTGAAATGGGATTGTTTTGTTCTGAGCTTGAAACAGGCCCTTTATTTAGAGGGCATTTTGTTTCGAGCACAAAACACTCAAAACAGCCCATTTTGAGTTGAAACATTTTGACATTGAAATGTTCTGCACATCATTAGTGCAGAGGGGACTAAAGGGCAGAAAATGTTTTTTTTAAGGGATAGAGAATTCTGAGAGACAGATGTATTCTGTCTAGTAATCATTTATGTTTTGTTATTTAGAAGTTTGTTCCAGTGGGGATCCACTGTGGGGGGTAGAATCAGAAAGGAAAAAGGAGGGGAAGGGGAAGGAGAAGGAGAAAATGGAGTTGTTTCTGAATAAAGTCTTCATTAAACCTATGAAAGAGTACTTTGTGTTTATGAGGGTGGCAACAGGGTGGCTTGGTGAGGTAGGATTGGAACTCCCCTGAACAAGACCTAAATGAGGTACCTATGATATCTAGATAAAATTATACCCCTTTTAAGATAATATATTAAGATGGCTCTGTCACCAATGCTTTTTAACATCTACATGAAACCCCTGGGTGAGGTAATCAGGAGATTTGGTGCAGGGTATTATCAGTATGCTGATGACACCCAAATCTATTTCTCCTTATCAATCAATCATCATCACATTCACTCCCTAAATGCCTTCCTACGGGCAGTAATGGGCTGGATGAGGGATAACAAATTATAGCTGAATCCAAGCAAGACAGAGGTGCTCATCGTGTGGGATTGGAATCTGAGCAATGAGTTAGATCTTCCTGTGCTGGATGAGGTTACACTCCCCCAGAAGGAACAGGTATGCAGCTTGGATCCAGGCCTCACCCTGGTATCTCAGGTGAAGGCTATGGCCAGAAGCACTTTCCATTTTACACTCTCAAAACAGTGGTGCATCTGCTGGTAACCTCCAGGCTTGACTATTGCAATGAGCTCTAAGTGAGGCTGCCTTTGTATGGAAACTTCAGTTATTTCAAAATGTGGCACCTAGAATGGTCTCTGGGGCAACTCTGAGAGACCATATTATGCCTGTTTTAAAACAGTTGCACTGGCTGCTGATAAGTTTCCGGGCAAAATATAAAGTGCTATTACTTTTAAACCTTAGAGAGTGCCTTGGTTATTACCTCTCTACCTTAGAAAGTACCTTCTTCTGTATGGTCCCCATCACATGTTGAGGTCATCTGGAGAGGTCCGTCTCCAGTTACTACCAATTCGTCTGGTGCCAATGAAGAACTGGGCCTTCTCTGAAGCTGCTCCCAGACTGTGGAATGCACTCCCTGCAGATTTCCACAGTTTAGGCTCGCTGTTGGCCTTTAAGAGAGCCCTAAGGACTTACTTGTTTGGCCTGGCCTTTCAAAGTTTTAAAATTGTTCAAAGTATTTTAATTGGTTTTAAATTCTGTCAAAATTGTTTTTATATTGTTTTAAGTAGTGTGTTTTCAATGATGTTTCTTTTTATGTTTTTTAAACTAGTTGTACACCGCCCAGTGCCTCTGGATGGGGTGGTTTATAAATGTAAATAAATGGTTAAAGGGATGGGAGTTTCTGGGTAGTCAAGCAAGGCTGGCTTGTAGGGGGAGAAAGCAGAGATTCTTCCTGGAATAGGTGAATGGGAACAAGCTACAAACTTTAGCTGAATAAAATCAGTTTCACTCTTTTATGCTTTCCTGAGCCAGCTGTGAAACACTGGTGGCCAATTCACACATGCTTTTGTTCAAAGTAGGTTTTCTTTTTCCTCAGCCAACTCAATACAAGTCACTATCCACAAGCTCCAAAACACCCACAAGCATCTTAGTGTATCAGCACAGAGTGAACATATACAGACAGCTGGTTGCTGCAGGGAGATTCAAATAAGGTGTAAAAAAATCAATCCAGTTGGAAGTAGTATACAAAAAATGCTCATGTGAATCTGTGGTAGACTGCTTCTAGAAGATTACTTTTCACTCTTCAGTATTTAGATTAGCCTTAAGCTATATGAGGAAACTGCAGAGTGAATAAAGCTCTGGTTTTAGAGACTACACCACTGTGAGTTCATGTTTGTTAGGGTATTGTACTGAGAATATAAAAGAGGAATACTTGAGAGAAAAAGTTCCTACAAAAATATTAGTTTATTTGTCTAGCGTTCAGTATAGCATATATAGAACAACAACAACAACAAAGATAGACTAATCATAAAACATCAAAATAGAATTTATTAAAAAGGGGTTTATATGAAAGAATTTCATATGGCTGTAGTTAGGAACATAGCTCTCAGTTCAACCCTACCACAGACATACTTACCAACTACAAAGAAGAGTCAGCTGAGGTACTATAAGCAGTTCTGATTCTCCATTTGGATGTACACTTCTTTTATCCTAAAAAATGTCAGGACTATACAGGGACAAGAACTTAAGAGAAATAAATCAGCATTACAATCTTTCTCTTAATGGAAAATTCACTCTCATGTATAACTTGTTTGTTCTTCCTCCTTTGATCGATTGTTACTACAATTCAGATATATAATTAGCCCCTTTTATGAAGATATAAATTCCTCTACTTATGTTTGTGGAACAGAGAACAACTAGATAGTGAAATACATTTTTTTTTAAAACCCTGGAAAATAAAAGCTTAAAATTTTGGGTGAAAAGATTAGAGGTAAGAAGGTCATAAATCTCTAGCAGAGCCAGACCACAGCGACCCATGTCTGGTCGTCACGGCAGCCCCGCTCACCACACCCCCTACATCTGACATCGGACACGGGGGTTATACATGCCCCCATGTCTGATGTCAGACGTGAGGGGTGTGATCTGGCCTGCCCACGCAGCCCCATTTGGGAGTTGGATCCCAGCCAGTGCTGCGTTCGCAGCATGGCCAGGAGCAGCTCTTCCCTGCCTTAAAGGCAGGGAGAGCCTCTCCTTGCGGCGCTGCAAATGCAGCGCTGGCCATCCAACTCCCAAATGGGACTGCACAGCCCCATTCGGGAGATAGATCGAGGCCAGTGCTGCGATTGCAGCACAGCCAGAAGTGGCTCTCCCTGCCTTTAAAGCAGGGAACAGCTGCTCATGGCCATGCTGCAAATGCAGCGCTGGCCATTTAACACCTGAACACCTGTGTGACCCTGCTCAGGAGCTAAAACAGCACCCCCGCATCTGATGTCAGACACGGGTGGCATGTCGGGGCCACAGGGCATGGCCCCTGAGGGGCAGTGGCCCAGGCTCTTTGAACCCAGTCGCCCAATGGTGGCTACACCCCTGTCATAAATGTCTAAGCCGGAACTGAATTTGATGACTGAAGGAAAGAAGGAATTGTTTTATTTTCACTGTTCATAACAAATCAGTGTTGTGTTTCATTTCAACACTTGATAACATCGTGCAAAATATGTGCATGTTCATTGTGATCATATGAAACCCTTTTGTTGTCACAGTTTGAACACTGCCTCTTTAAGGATTTCAGGCATGGCTGCGAGTCAAGGAAGGATTTCAACCTTCACTTCCACTTTTTTCAGACATCTCGCAGCAAGTTCTCTATGGAAAGATTCAAGTTGTGAGTAAGCAGTCAGAGGGACTTTGCGATTTATAAGCCAAGTGTGGCAATTGGTAGCTCCAGTGTACCTCCATGAAGTCAACCATGGCTGATACAGGCTCAGACCCTGCCCTTCCCCTGGTGTGATCACTTCCAGAGCCACGGGGAGTTATAATGGAAGTTATTTCTAGTTCAAAGAAATGCAGGTTTCTGGGGCAAGGCAGGAATGGTCTCTTTTATCTCTTAAGGGTTGCAATCTTGCCATGACTTTATCAAGCAATTTTGAATTTAATCCAAGGTCCATTCAAGCAAGAAACAAGAATTGTAAGTATTATTTTTTTAAAAAAAATCAGCATGTTGAAATGTCTGATCAGAGCCTTCATTGCCTCAAGTGCCATTTTGTAAAACCTGATGTGCATTCAAAAATCTGCTTATTTCCATAAAGCCAAATTCGTAGTGAATCCCAATTTTCTCAGTATTACAGACATAATATGGGACAGAAGCGCGTGCATACACACACACCAAGCTTGAAGCAGCAATGTCAGAGTTAACTTCTGGTCTGCTCTTACATTTCTGTGTTGTGTTGAAAAACACACCACTGTAGTTGCAATTCTTTCTTATTAAATATAATTTTATTTCAGTGTTGCGGCATCCAAGATCAAGGCTAACTGGAAAGAAGAGAATGTGGACACAGATATAAACCAAATACAATGGATGACAGACAGCTAAATTAGACCTACATCAACAATACATCAAAAATGCAAACAAAGTCCAAGGCTGAACCAGGTGGCCCTCGTTGTCCACGGGGGGTTCTGTTCTTGCAGATAATGAAACCGCAGATAATGGGGTGGGAATTGGGGGGTTAGGTTCCTGGAGATCAAAAAAGGCTAAAGCTGGGAGGAGGAAGAAAAAAGAGCATTAAAGTACCATACCATGCTCTCCAGGTCTCCAGCTGTCCAGCAATGCCCCACCAAAACCCCCAATTCTGCAAAAAAAAAAAAAAAATCACACAGGATTTTTTTTTTAAGAAAGAGCCACAAAATGGCTGTGTTTTGCAAAATGGTGGCCAGAAATGACTTTGTCCATAATTTCCAGGTATCCAGGAACTGCAGATAGGTGAATTTTCACTATTTTTAGAACCACAGATAACAAGGTTGGGTCTCCATTGTCCAACTGCAGATACACAAAACCGCAGATGCCGGGACCATGAATAACAAGGGCCACCTGTACTAATTTTCAAAACTCATACTGTGAGGGCTGGTGGGCACATTACCTTTTACCTCTGGGTTTCATACCAAGAGGTATCTGCTATATTTGCCTTCATGCAGGTGCCAGCTTCCTTCCAGTGAAAGGAAAATAATAATTATCTCTCTTTTCCAATCATCATCACTACAATAGATGTGTGTATAGCCACTGTCGACTTGAATTCTTACACAGTTAGGGCCTCGTCGCATAACCTCAGATGCAGCAAGCTCCCAAGTGCTGCTATCTATCTATCTTGCTTGGAAGTTTGCCTACAGAATAACATTTTATCCAAGGATGGTTTCTAAATCTGGGCTAAATGCAGCCTACCTCCAGTTAATCATGAAAACAGATGGCAACTCCCCATGGAAAGGGTTAACTTAATTGGTTTGATCCCAGTTAGTGCATCTTATTTTTGTTCCTCTCAACATACTGATGATTTGCATCTCCAGTTTTTTTGATATTGTGACACCTTTGGCTCCCAGTTTGATGCTGCATTTGTAATACCTTTAGTTTTGAAGATTGGATTTACTATTGCAAACGATTGCCACAGTAGCATTCGCATTAGTAATTTTCTGTTAAAACTGTCTTAAAATTGATTTATGCAATGCTGTAAGCAGTCACGGTATATGCTTTACTTAGAAGGAAACTCCTAGCATAATTCTAAGGATTTAATTACCTACTCCCCCCTCTCACAGGGAATTAGAGTCCATTCTGCAATTTAACACTATGCCAGGATGGATGATTCATCATCAGCGCATATCCAAATGGCTCTAATTTATGAGATCTGCTTAACCCAGGCTAGTCTCACATGGCTGACAGGACTAACTTAGGGCCAGAATGTGCTTAAGAGTCTATACACCTGGCTGTTTGCAGTGAATGTGGAGGTGTTCCAACAGAAATAATAAGTTTGGAAAGCATTAGGCCTTTAAAGAATTTAATCTAGAACCGGGGAGACCCGAGTTCAAATCCCCCTTCAGCCATGATACTTGCTGGGTGACTCTGGGCCAGTTACTTCTCTCTCAGCCTAGCCTACTTCACAGGGTTGATGTGAAAGAGAAACTCAAGTATGTAGTACACCGCTCTGGGCTCCTTGGAGGAAGAGCGGGATATAAAATATCCCCTGGTGAGAGCCCCTGGTGGCGCAGTGGTAAAACTGCTGCCCTGTAACCAGAAGGTTACAAGTTCGATCCTGACCAGGGGCTCAAGGTTGACTCAGCCTTCCATCCTTCCGAGGTCAGTAAAATGAGTACCCAGAATGTTGGGGGCAATATGCTAAATCACTGTAAACCGCTTAGAGAGCTCCAGCTATAAAGCGGTATATAAATGTAAGTGCTATTGCTATTGCTATTGCTAAAATGTAAAAATAAAATAAAAAATCAACATCTTCCACAACCGACTTCTTCAATAGAGTTGGTTGTAAGAGGGGACTGAACTTCTCCAAGAATTCTATATCTTTCTTGTATAATGTACAAGAAGTAGAAGTGGGAGGTGGGTGGGTGTGGAGTAGCTGTGGTCCATAAGAATACCATCTCCTTTCTCAGGGCCCCTGTGAGACAGTTGACTTATACTGAGTGTGTATTTTTTAGGCTGGGAACTAGGGATAGATTGGGGATTCTGTTGGTTTACTCTCCACCATGCTGCCCAACTGACTCCCTGACTGATCTGGCAGAGCTGGTTGCGAAGTTGGTGTTGGAGTCTCCCAAACTTTTGGTGTTAAGGGACTTCAATATCTACTTAGGGGCTGGCTTGTATGGTGCAGCTCAGGGGTTCATAGCAGCCATTACAACTATGGGCCTATCCCAATTAGTGTCAGGACCAACTCATGTTACTAGCCACTCCATTGGTTTGGTCTTCTGTTCGGAACAGGGCAGTGTCCCATGGGTGGGGGATCCAGTGGTTTCCCCACTGTCATTGACCGACCACTACCTGGTAAAGATTGGCTTCACAGCCACAATCCACCCCTGCAGGGGTGGTGGACCTATTAGAATGGTCTGCCCGAAAAGGCTGCTGGATCCAGTGCCTTGGAGGGTTTTAATGTTGGTGCTGCCAGTGATCCTGATGATGCCCTGGTGAGAGCCTGGAATAGGGAACTCACCAGGGTGGTAGACATGACTGCTCTTAAGCATCTCTTCCAAACTGCTTCAAAATGGCCCCTTGGAATACAGATGAGTTGCGTAGGCTGAAGCAGCAGAATAGGGGACTGGAATGCAAGTGGAGAGAACCCGGCTCGAATTTGACAGGATACAGCATAAGACCCATTTAAAGGTTTGTGCAGTGGCAGTGTGTATGGCAAAAAAATTTTTTTTTGGTCTGCACTTATTGCTTCTACAGGTTCACGTTCAGCAGAGCTATCCCAGGTTGTGAGCAGTTTAATTTCTGCTCCTTCTGCTTTGAATCAGTCCCCAGAGAATTTGTTCTGCTGTAACACTTTTAATGGGTTCTTTTTTGATAAAATCTCCTGTATTCAGGCCAACTGTATTCAGGACAATCTCCTGTATTCAGGACTCCACTATTTCTGCAAAGTCTATGAAGGGGCGTGTCCAGTGATCCCTCCTGCAGTATTAGATTGGATCAGTTTCAATCTGTGATTTCTGAGGATGTGGACAAGCTGCTTGTGATGGTGCAGCCTACTACTTGTGCTCTGGATCCTTGTCTGACTTGGCTGCTTCTATCTAGCAAGGAGATTGTTGGAGATTAATGCATTGCATGTCCCCTTGTTTGAAGGAGGTAATGGTTAGACCAGTTCTTAAGAAGCCTTCCCTGGATCTCTTAGTGATGGATATAATTACAGGCCAATCTCCAATCTTCCATGTTTGGGCAAAGTTTTTGAGAGAGTGATGGCTGACCAGCTCCAGGCAATTTTGGAGGAAACTGATTATCTAAACCCATTTCAAACTGGCCTTACAGCTGGCTATGAGGTTGAGACAGCCTGATGGATGACCTTTACCGGGAATCGACAGAGGGAGTGTGACTCTGTTGGTTCCCTTGGATCTCTCAGCAGCATTTGGTACCATCAACCATGGTATCCTTCTGGATCACCTAAGGGAACTGGGGATAGGAGGCACTGCTTTTTGGTGGTATTGCGCTCCTATCTCTCAGGCAGATTCCAGATGGTGGGAGCTTAGTGACAATTGCTCTTTGAAACGGGAGCTATTATATGGAATTCCTCAGGGCTCTATTTTGTCACTAATGCTTTTTAATATCTACATGAAATCATTGCGTAAGGTTATCAGGAGATTTGGTGCAGGGTGTTATCAGTATGCTGATGACACCCAAATCTATTTCTCATTGTCGTCGTCGTCGTCATCAGGGCTGGATGAGGGATAACAAATTGAAACTGAATTCAAGCAAGCCGCTCATTGTAGCAGCTCAGAATCTGAGGGATGAGTTAGATCTTCCTGTCCTGGATGAGGTTACACTCCCCCAGAAGGAACAGGTATGCAGCTTGGGAGTACTCTTGGACCCAAGCCTCACACTGGTATCAAAGGTGGAGGCTATGGCCAGGAGCGACTTCCATCAGCTTCAGCTGATTCAATAGCTGTGTCCATTTCTTGAAGAGGATGACCTCAAAACAGTGGTTCATCAGCTGGTGACCTCCAGGCTTGACTATTGCAACGCTCTCTACACGGGGCTGCCTTTGTATGTAGTTTGGAAACTTCAGTTAGTTCAAAATGCAGCAGCCAAATTGGTCTCTGAGGTATCCTGGAGAGATCAAATTATGCCTGTACTTAAACAGTTGCACTGGCTGCTGATATGGTGGCGACTTGGGACCAGGCCTTCTCTGTAGCTGCTCCTGGACTGTGTAAAGCACTCCTGGCACAAATTCATAGCTTGGGTTCATTGCTGGCCTTCAAGAGAGCCCTTAAAATCTGTTTCTTTGGCCTGGCCTTCCAAGGTTTTTAAATTGTTCTTAAATGTTTTTAATTGTTTAATGTTGTTAAATGGTTTATTTGGTTTTTGTATTGATTATTCTGGTTTTGTATTGATTACTTTTAAATGATCGAGTCATGGGTTTGGTTTTGTCCCTGTGCACCACCCAGAGCCTTTTGGGTGGGGTGATATAAAAATGTAATTATTATTATTTTTAAGTACACAATATAAATAAATTAAAAATTAAAATTATTGCATATGAGAACTTCACACCAGACAAACATCAACAGGAAGGGGTCTCTTCTAATTTAATCCCATTTGTTGTCAGACACAAAACCATGCACAACTAAGACTGCAATCCTATGCATACTTGCTTTAGAATGAGTTCTATGGAATTCAGGGGGGCTTACTTCTAAGTAAAGAGGCATGGGATCATGCTCTAAGAATTCCTTGTCCAGCAATCAAGTTTGTGGGAAGGAAAATTTTTGTCACAGCTAAGATGAAAGGAGGCAGAACCTCAAACTGCACTCTCAATAGCTGAAAGAGGCAGGGCAAAGGAGGGCTTATTCACCCCAAGTGTGCGCTACAAGATGCATTTAGGGAACACCAGAAACAACCCCATACTTAGTCACAACATTGGTCCACCTAGCCTAGTCTTGCCTACATGGACAGACTGGCTCTCTAGGATTTCAGACAGGGGTCTTTCCCCATCTTACCTGGAGTTGAATCCTATCAGGGACTGAACCTGGAACCTTCTACAAATAGCACAGGGGCTCTACCACTGAGCTATGGCCACTACCCATTTGAAGATTCCCTTTGGTAACAGGAGACCCACCGACATCAGCTGTGATAATCTCATATTGGGGATTGGCAGATCATGTTCTCCCCTGGTTTGGACATGCTACCGTGCATCTAGAACAAGTGATGCCTTCTCTGTCAGTGCATGCTATCACAACAGCAGCAGTGGTTTGAAATTGGAGACTTATACCTGAAATAGTGTCATCTGGCTTGAGCTGAAGATTCATTCCACATTTAGAGAAGACAGGGTTATTTGTTTATCATTAAATTAGCCAGGAAGCAATGCTCAGGACCACACTTGTATTTGTGTACCTTATACAAGGAGGATGTGGAATCCAGGGTCAAGTCTTTTCTTACCCTCATCCCCACTGAAGCAGTCCTGTTTCAGTCATGGAAGATGGTCCTTTGCCAATAATAAAGCCTGCACAGAGGACATTGCCTATAAAGGTACAGATAAGTTGTACCAACCCAGCTCTCTTCCCCATGGTTTAGACTAGGGCATTGAGTGGCTAGATCTGTTTTGGGAGACAAAAGTAGCCCCTTAGATTTTTCGAGGAGAAGAAAGTTAGTTGGCATTCCTGCTAGCCAACAACACTGCAGTGAGGAGGAGATCTAGCAGTCCTCTTCGTGCTCCCTGACTGTCGTAGATTCAAGACCCAGAATTCCTCTCACTGTCTCTTCCCCACTGCTGGTATCAAGTTGTTTAAGCTGTGCATTGTTTAATGAAGTTGTGATCTTTATTAAATTCAGCAACAGACATGCTGAACAGGGTAATGTGAGTGGTTCTGAACTGCCCACACCACTGTGGGTGTCTAAGACACAACCCATAGTGTTGTGGAACAGCGCTGGTGTGTTAAAGCTGCAAAATTGCACTTTCACAGCTCTACATACATTATTTTCAATGCACAAAGTACGTTGTGCCGCAAAAGTGTAATTGCACAGTTTTAAATACTGTAGCAACAACACCACAGGCATTGTTTTAGACAGCCATAGTAGCACAGGGAATTCAGAACCATCCACATTACCTTGCGCAGCATGTTTGCCTGTATCTGGCTACGGATAATCATTCCAAGTTATCATCAACCAGTAGATTGAAAGGTTTTCTTCCTTAGAGCAAAAGGTTCTTACACTCATAGCTCAGAGTTGAGACTAATTGGATCATCCAGTTGGCCTGTGCTCTTTAATGAAACTACAGAATAATTACAGAATGGGGTAAAGGCATCAAACTAATTAGTAGATCTATGAGCCAAGCAGCCCAAATAGATTGAGCTGACGAAGCAAATTCCTGTTTGCAAAATCAAACCAACAAGTAACAATTATTCATTCTGTTTTTCCTCAGCTGTGCAAAGAGCACTGTGAATTGAAGATAGATAAATTCATTACTCCTATTAGTAAAATGAGAAAGAAAGCCAATTCCATTGAAGAGAATAGGTTTTGGGCTTAGCTATGTAGGCAGCTTTCATTAAAATCACTATCACTGAAAGCCTCAGAGCATTTTTAATCTATTTTGCCAAACTGTCTGTGGATGTCAATAGCCCCAATTGTCAACAGTCTAACTAGAAGAGCTATACAAGAGCTACACACCAATCTACACAAGCTGTGAAAATACTCCAGATCCCAGTTTGGGTTGCTGGCTCCCAATTGAGACCGATTTCAAACATCATACATTCCCTACATGCCCCTGGTGGCGCAGTGGTAAAACTGCCGCCCTGTAACCAGAAGGTTACAAGTTCAATCCTGACCAGGGGCTCAAGGTTGACTCAGCCTTCCATCCTTCCGAGGTCGGTAAAATGAGTACCCAGAATGTTGGGGGCAATATGCTAATCATTGTAAACTACTTAGAGAGCTCCGGCTATAAAGCGGTATATAAGTGTAAGTGCTATTGCTATTGCTATGTACTATCACTTCTACAGGTAGTTTGGCACACTTTCCCCCCTGGACAGATCACCACATGTGATGTTTGCACATGCATATTGGTGTGTGCATACACAATGAAATAGATGTGCAATCTACACACAAAGTGTAGAATTAATTCATGACATGCTAGCAATGTAGAAAAGTTCGAAATGGCTCTCTGTTGCAGGCAACACTGGATGTCCTGAAGGCTTCGGGCATTATATGTTTTGCCAAGAGTGTCACTTGCCCATAGGATCATGTCCAAGTATACATGGCTAGGATCTACAGGAATGTGGGAGAGGGAATGTTAAAGAACAAAACACAGTATAGTCTTAATCTAAAGCAGACTAAAAAGGTTTTTCATATTTCCAGTCATCACAATAAGTGTACAGGTGTTGCCCAAATATTTCCTACTTCTATATGTGGCATCCAGAAGGAAAATAATCTTTCTCTCAGCAAGCATGTCTATTGCTGTTGTAACTGCTGTACGAAATGAGATTGTGTGAATATCACAGACATCTATTTGCTATTGCCTTGGTGGTAACACTACTCTCCCTTCCTTATATTGTATGCTTTATTTCCTTAGTGACAGTCCATTTTCCTGGTGTGCTATTGCACTCCTGAACCATATCTCCAGCCAAAAAAAAAAAAGTAAAAAAGCAACAAGTCCTCATCCTGCTTCACCAAATGACCCCCCCCCCCCACACACACACATTTTAGTACCCTTTAGTTTTAAAAGATTGCACATTTTCTTGCAGAGGAGCGCATAGTCCCTCCTTTGCAAAGCAAACACTTGAGCCAGAGCCAGCCAAGCCTAAAGGAGGTACACGAAATTGTTTAGGGTATATCCAAATGTAGGAGGCACAGGGCTCTTACGCTCATGGCATTGGCTGGATGAGGCATAGCATGAATACAAAGCTCTTATGATAGGTTGCTGTAACCGTTGTGTGCTGCTTTCATCCCAGGCATGTGTATTCCTACACTGAGCTGCAATTTCCAAACAGAAATTTCCAAACAGAAAGCTCTGCTGACTTAAATAGAAATGCCAAGCACAGCACTGATATTTTGACATGGGTGTGTGTGTGTGTGTGTTTTATTTTACTTGCCAACCCCATTGCCTTGATTTTAATGCCTTGCAAAGGGCCTATCAAAGGCTTTATCTTAATGTGGTTATTTATTGCATTTGAGAAATGGCTACAGGCCAGTTACCCTTTGCTCTCTGCTTTTCTCTAGCACTCTAATTTGAAAGCTTTTTAAAAAGGCTTTTTGCTCATCAGAGGTCAAAATCAAAATGTTGTGCTGCAGCACCTTTTTGGCTTCAGGTACAAGCAGCTCTTCAAAGCAGAGGAACAGCTTCCAAGAGTGTTTCCAACTGACTTCAGTATATACAGTGGCCACGATCCAATACTAAGTTAGCTCATGGATTTCAAAAGACTAAAGTATGCCTCATTCAGCATTGGATTGGGTTCAATGTTCTCTTGGCAGATGTAAGTTGTTGCTATCACCTGACTCCAAAATCCCACTTCCAATTCTCTTCATCTAAAACTTGCAATCATTTGTGATGCTAAAAAGGAGATATTGTAATAATGTAGCTATTGCAGCCATTTGTAATTTCCCAATAATGAGTGTCATTGTGTGCAGAGATACTGTGAGTTTCTCTCCCCACCGTCTATCAATTAAACTTTTGCTTCAAGGCTTTGTTAATCATGAATGCTGGCTTTCTTCTCTTATACTATCAGAAATACTGGATGTGGTTTTTGGCTTAGACCACAAACACACACAAGGGCTGATGGGTGCCCAAGGACCTTCTGTTGATTTGCTTCTGTCATGTACCCTATGTCTAATTTTCATGTAACTTATCTCATTATATCAGATGGCTCTGTAATCATGTTTAATTTTGGTTTACCCATGGTAGTTCAATCTGGCTTCAGGCCTTTAATTACATTTTACCCTCTTAATCCATTGATTCAGTCTAGACCTCAAATATAAAGTTTTCCTCTGCCAGTTCTTTCACTTGCATAACAGATGAATTATAAACTTGCACAGCAGCATTTTGCACGACACATTCAAGAGCTTCCTCTTCTTCAAGAGCTTAGATCTGAGAGCCAATCCACAGAGATTAATAATATGATGAAAAAGATCAGGAGCAGAACCTGTGCAATGTTACAGAACAAAAGGGGCAATAGAAAAACCTGTTGGGCACCCATCACCAGAGTCAGACAAAGTCTAACTCACATGCTGGTGTCATGTTTTGTGTATGATAATGGAACATTCAGGTTATGATCAAAGTACAGGTGTACAGTATTCAGAAAACCTGATGGCTCAAATCATCCATGCAAGTCATCCTTGATGCTAAAGTAATCAAGTGAAGAAAATGCATGTATGAGCTAGCCTCAAGCAGACTAAAGCACTCTAACCAGAAGCAAATGGATTTTAAAAAATCTTCTGCTGTTTTCAAAATTAGGTTTTATCTGAACATACTATTTGTATTTGAAGCATCCATGAGTGCTTCCATTTTATCTGTTGCTATACACGTGCAATGTTAATTAAATGTTATATGTGAACATCTTGCATCGCATCTGTCTGCAATCAAAAGTGATCCCTATTTGGCAATTCTTTTCAACATAATAGAAACACACAAATTCTTTTATGAGCATTTCATTATGGCACAGATTCCATGACATGCAGAGATAAGGCATACATGACAAAAGGTCAAATCAAATCAAAATCAATCAATAGTATGGTGCTACTATGGCACACAACTCCCTTACACATTTCCATACACAGTTGGCTTTCGTATCAATTTCCTGTCCAATTCCAACTAGCCACAAGAAAAAAGATAGAGAGTAGGGGGGGCCTAATTAGGAGGGTCAGAGCATAGAGGGGCCCAATTCTGATCCCTTTGACATTCACATCTCTACAGTAACATACAGTAACGCCTCAACTCAACATCCAGCTTTCTACTGTTCCCTCTTTTTAGATCTACTCAGTCTCTATTCTTCCTAGCTGGTTCTTCTCAGCATTCACACCTATTCTGTTGGCTAGAATCCAGCTAATGACTGCTGAGTCCCAATGTAACATTTTCATATCAATGTTCTTCCTTTCCTTTCCCATTAGCCGGAGTACTTTAATCACAGGGCAAAATACAGTGGCTGGCAGTGCTCTCTCAGTTATCATGCAGTGTCTCTGTTTCCAAACCATAAGTGTCCATGGGACAAGAAAAGCCCAGGTGAAGCTTGATTCAAGCTTGGAACATCCTGCCCAGGGATGCTTTGCTTCCCTTCCCACTCTTCCATCTGCTCTCTTCTGCTCCTCCCCTTCACTTTCTCTTTTGCCACTCTCTTTTCAAAGTTGCCAAATTGTTTAGAATCCTAAGGACTGGGGGAATTAAAATCCTATACCATGCATGTGTTTTTGGAAATTTTACCCACAGTGCTATTACATGAAAAGTTATCTTCCTTTCCTTTAACACTCACCTGTGGCTGCTGATTATTAGAATTTTTCATCCCTTTTTCGCTTGTACTGACAAATTGCTGTCTTTCAGAAAACTCATTTTCAACGTTTTCCTTTGGTGCTACAATTTTCTTTCTCCTATTCTTCAAACTTTAATCAAACCTCTCTCAATCTTGCACGCATTCTCCTCCAGCCCATATCCATGCATTTCCTCCTCATTTTGAATCTTGCCACTCAATCAACTCCTATTTCATCTGCACAGACCGACCATGAATCTGTAATAGTCACATTTTTGTGCACATTTTGTTTTATCATATAGTTTCCTTCCACTCTTGGACTACCCCATCAGTTCTTTCCCCTTCAGTCCTCTCTTATATGGGCCTTCCTTGATTGATAACACTTTACCATGATGGATAGCTCAATCATAACTCCTACATGCTAAACCCTGCTAATAGATGTTAATTTTCACCCCCAAATATGGTGTAGTTCAAGTACAATTCCATCTTGTTAAAGTTCCATAGGCTACATTAATAATAAAAGTAGCCTGATTCCAACAGTCTACTTTAGATGTGGCAGTGAATACTGTAGATTCATCAATTGGAATTAAAGGGTTCTTCTGTGTTTAGCAATAGGGGAGAAAGGTATGCAATCCTGTCATTTGCCATTAGAGAGTTTGCCATTAGAGAGGGTTTTGTTTTGTTTTGTTTTGTTAAGGAAAAGGCAGCACACAGATTGGAGGAAACTAAGTTACTGAAGTTGTTGGAATGAGACTTGATATACTGTGCTGCTGTAAGCTCAGGTGGAGAATACGGCCATGTAAAGATATAATGATAAATGTGTAAAATGTGCGTAAGCATAAGGACAAAATAAGAAAGCAAAACAGAAATGGCACGGGTAGTGCTAGAGTGTCCATGTTTCATAATACTTCATCAGTCAGGAACGGGAGGCACCTAAAATGGCATTTTGTATGTAGAGAAATATCATAAGGCTTTTGACATAGTAGATATAATCCCTTTAAAATAATGAGTTGTATGCGAATCCTTATTTTAAAATATTCAAAATAATTTAAAATAACTATAAAAAGAGAACCCTTCAAAAGTTACATAACAACTTAAGAGCCAGCATGGTGTAGAGGTTAGAGTGCTGGAGTAGGACCGGGGAGACCTGAGTTCAAATCCCCCCTTCAGCCATGATACTTGCTGGGTGACTCTCTCTCAGAGTCACTTCTCTCTCAGCCTAACCTACTTCACAGGGTTGTTGTGAAAGAGAAACTCAAGTATGTAGTACACCACTCTGGGCTCCTTGGAGGAAGAGTCGGATATAAATGTAATAATAATAATCAGCTACTGTAATCAAAAGAAAGCCTCAACTGAGCAGTGTTCAAGAATTTTTATTCAAATATTAGCATTGCTAAAGGTTAAAAAACAAAATTATTTTGAAAAAGCTTTTTAAAAGCAATTAATGGTCAAAGTTTATGTGGTATGTTATACTCACTGTAGTGAAGAGCTACGCCATATCATCTTGTGAATTCTCAGAAATAGCTGATTTTGCAAACAGCTGTAACTGATGCTCTTAAATGACTTCCAGGCTCACCTCTTAAAGAAACATGACCTTAAATTATTTTACAAAAAGAAGATTTTGAAAAAGAACATTTTATTTACATACATCTGATAACTGCAATACATCCAATGCAGTTCACATGTTCATTTGTCCCTGTGATTTAACCTATAGTGGACAAACTACTTGAGCACTCAAATGCTGTATTTACATATAAGATGAAACTGGAGATGAAGGGGCCTTCACCCTCTGGTTTTAATTTCTAAAAGCCTGAATGCAGGCAACTTAAGTTAAGAAAGAAAATGGACCCACAGTTTCCCTGATTTGTACCTTCAGTTTGTAGCGAGGTCCATCGCCTGGACCTCAGGTTCCACAGTGCCAGCGTTACATCTGAACGATGGCACTGCAGTCTGGTTGCTTTGGAACTGGAGTTGAGGGAGGAAGCTCCTCCCTTGCTCTGGCTGCTATTGGCTGCCAGGCCTGCCCTTCAGTAAAGAAGGAAGCCCAGGCAGCCAGTTAGATTGCAGAGAGGGAGCCCTCCTGAATGTCTGAATTCGGACAGGAGAGCAGGTGGTGAGCGGGGAGCAGAACTGTGAGTCCATTGGACCTGCAGTTCCACATTATGGGTGAATGCAGCCAGAATAAGAATTCAAGGACACAGGTGTAGGTTTAAGAATGGTACAGGGGACACCGTCCTAATTATACACTTTCATGATCATAGAGACTTTGTTGTTATGATTGTGGATAAAATTACATCACTGAGTTATTTTAAATATTGACACAAAAGTCAATAGGGCTGCTTCTACACCAGCAATGAAGGTAAGACCAAGTCTGCTGAGTTAATTTAAGATCCTGCTAAGGTTGAATCAGGAAGGGTTGAATCATTCTGAATGCATATGCATACACACTACCTTGATACTGCCACCCAGAACAAAACTCATTCTGAATACAGACGGGGGGGAAATTAGAGAGAACACGTGACTGAGCCCCAATTCATCATACTTGATTCAGTTACAGCCTCACCCTAGGCTTCTTTCCTCAGAGGCCAGTCCCACTGTGTCCAATGGGACTTGCTTCCTAGTGAGTTCCTCATTTAGAACTGCAGTCTTAATTCTCTTAGTTTTTTCAAAAAGTTCCATCATTAAGTGCACTGCTTGGCTTTCTAAATGAAACTCCAAAGTGCTCACCAGAGTGTCTGAAAATTAAAACATGTTCATCAGACAGGCTTCCAAAAAACATGCCCAATCTATTGTTTCATTACTTAGAACAACACACACAAAAACAACCCAACAACAATCCAGCATGCAGTGTTTATGAACAAATTTTTATTTCAAGGAACTCAATCAATCCTGTGATTTTTAATGAATTTTTCCCTAGTGCAATAAAGCTGCCAGAGGGAGTTATCTCTATCCACAGGATATTCCCACTAGTGAAACTGGAACTGTTACATCCGAATAAACAAACTCCCCTCCACCAAATGCACTATGCTCAAATTGGATTATGATCCAAATGGTCTGCATGAGAACTGTGAAGCAAGAGATATGTGTTGTGGTTTTAATTTATTTTCCTTATGAATGCACTATATGTTCAAATTGTTTTGTGTTTGAACTGTGGAGCAAGGGACACATGTTGTGTCCATGTTAGTTTGTGAATGGTCAAGAAGCTGACCATTCTGGTCAAGAAGCTATGTGAATCCACTGGGGCTTGCATAGGGTTTTTTTTTGAAGGGGGCACTCTGGCCGAGATCTGTGAGGATGGGGTGAATAATCTTGAAGATGTATGGCTCATTTGGAGGTAGTGTAGTCTTACCCCCCAGCATGTACTCTGACCCCAACCACGGGCTTGTAGTGAAGTGTGTGTGTGTGTGTGTGTGTGCTTATTTTGCAGGGCAGGGGTGGTGGTGGTGGTGGTAATAAGCTCATTACGTCCAGGGTCCAAAATTACCTAGCTGCACCTCTGAGTTCATGAAAGGCAGTATGGTAATTTAACTATAAACAGATATGAAGGATTGAAACTGAGGCCTTCTGCATACAAAGCATGTGCTCTGCCACTGAGCTTTGGCCTCATCAGTTACACATAACATCAGAACAATGGACAAAAAGTAACATTTCTGTATACTTTCTAGTATATTACTTTCACTCAGGTGATTTTCCTTACAAGCGCAAAGATAAAATAATAAATTTCAAAGGAGAGAATAGCCTGTTCTTCTATGGAAATGTGTTATGGAATTCATATTAATTCTACCATATAATACTATTGCATGCAGTTACAATTGTGTGTATTTTATTCTAACTTTCCTAGAAGGCCCTTTTACTCTCTATAGCAGTCATTTACTTCTCTCACAAGAAGTGTTTAGGTACATGGGTGTTTTGTTCTGGGAAACTGTTATTTTCTCATAGATTAATCTCTTATTGATATTTCTTCAGTTATCTGGTTATTTTCATGTCTGTGATTTAATCTGTTTCTTTCAATTTATTTTAAAAGTACCACTTACCAATAAGCCTGGCACACTTCTATCAAGCAAAACAAAAATAAAACCCAACTCATATGTTGACTACCACAGGCCAATTCTTGACTGAAGTTGACTTTGACAATTAATCTGATGCCAGTTGCTGAATATTGACTTTTCTCCAATTCCTTTAAGAATGATAACCTTGTTCAAGCATGACAGTTCATCCAACTTGTTATATACCCTCTCTATCTTGTATTAATTGTTCTAAATAAAAGAAAGAACTGTAGAGCATAAGCAATGCACTTCTAGTTTTATTGCTGGTGGGTGGTTGTTGTTTTTAATGTTGGTTCTCTCTCTATGGAGAATTGGTTCCCATTATGAAGAGAAAATTCGATAATGTTTGCTTTAAAAAGGAAGAAGCATAGCTCACTAGAGGATGACACGGTTTGAATAAAAACATGAAATGCAGACGGGAAATTCTTACACCTAAATATAAAAACAGAAATTCATTAAAAAGCCTTCATTGTGAGACCTATGACTATTTGTTAGACTGTAGGTCTCACAAAAAGTTAGTTGCACACAAAGGAATGGGGCTTGGTTGTGACTGACATGTTCCATTGATTTCAACAGAAATTAGTTACAATTAACTTTTGTTGGATTCTGCTCATGAATTTCAAATTATCCTTTCCCCTTTTTGCCAGTATCCTAGTCCAGGGATTCTCAGCCTTGGGTCTCTAGATGTTGTTGGACTTCAACTCCCATAATCCCCAACCAAAGGCCAGTGGGGCTGGGGATTATTATTTTTTAAATTGTATTTATTTTTACACTTCTATCCCAATCTTCCTCCGAGGAGCTCAGAGCACTGTACATGGTTATTTTTATCCTCACAACAACCCTGTGAGGTAGGTTAGGCTGAGGGATACATGACCGGCCCAGAATCACCCAGTGAGTTTCATGGTTGAATGGGGATTTGAACTCAAGTCTTCCCGATCCTAGTCCACCACTCTAACCACTACAGTATGCTGGCTCTTGAAGTCCAATAACATCTGGGGACCCAAAATTGAGAATCCCTGTCCTAGTCTTTTCTCATGCCTGTTCTGTTCTGTGTAGGATTTTAAACCTAACAAATTCTGTGTACTCCAACCATAATGATAGACAGCTAATAGAATATATCTTTGCATAACATGTCTCTTGGAAGCTGACAATAAGGCAAGTGAAAAAAGAATATGAAGAGCACACTGCTAAAAATAGCACAAAACAATACAAGTGTATTTAAATACACAAGAAGCTGGAAACTAGCCAGGAGATGGTCAAACCATTCAATTACAAAAGTGTAAAAGGACTGTTGGGAGGACGTAAGGGAGAATGCAGAGAGGCTGAATTCATAGTTACTCTGTACCAGGGGAAATGAACAGATCTCCAAACTTGAACTGCCTTTTTGGGTAAACCTCTGAAGGCTATAATGCTATACATACTATACAATGGGGGAAAGGCCCATTTAACAAAGCAGGAGTTACTTCTGAGTAAACATGGATAGGCTCATGCTACAAATCAAAAAGAAGCAACAAGAAATGGCATTTAGAGTTAACTGACAAATTAAACATTAACAAGCCACCAGTCTGGTTGGCATTTATTTTATTTATTTATTTATTTATTTATTTATTTGATTTCTATACCGCCCTTCCAAAAATGGCTCAGGGCAGTTTACACAGAGAAATAATAAATCAATCAGATGGATCCCTGTCCCCAAAGGGCTCACAATCTAAAAAGAAACACAAGATAGACACCAGCAACAGTCACTGGAAGTGGATAGGGCCAGTTACTCTCCCCCTGCTAAATAAAGAGAATCACCACGTTAAAAGGTGCCTCTTTACCCAAAAGTTATGAAATAGTTATGAAATAACTGTTTGTCTTTTCAACAAAATATACAACTTATCACTAAAAAATTATCTCCTCACTAGAGGACTAGAAGGTAGCCAATGTAATTCCTCAAAAAGAACAAGAGGAGGAGGAGGGGACACAGTCAAGACGGAGCCACAAAATTACAGGTCTGTTCACATATGGCAATAATTAAACTGGAATTATCTATGGAAGAACAAATCTTGCTTAGGAAAAGTCAGGCTATGTCAAGCAGCTGGGATGTGAGCATCAGGCAGTAAGAGGCATAAGTCCAAAGCCAGGTCTAGGAGGGTCAGGAGCACAACAGAGGTCTCACCAGGTAGGCAGAAGCCATGAAGATCAAGGCAGGAGCCAGGAACATCCAGGGGTTCAAACCAAGTAGTCACCAAGAGCAAGGGGGTCAGACAGAAGCCAGGAGCAAGGAACACATTGGAGGTCAAGCCAAAGGTTAGAAAAGGAACTAGAAACTAGTCAAAGATCAAGCCAAATCAACAGTCCAAAGCCAGAGGGTCAAGCAGCCAATCAGGCATCCATAAAAGCCAGAGGTAACACCAAGCAGAAAAGAAAAGGAGCTAGACAGATACACCAGGAACAAAGAAGACTTGATACCGAGAAGCCTCTTATACTTCCTGCTGCAGATAAAGGCCAATGAATGATCCTCTAGGGTAGGGCTTGTCCAGGGCCTCTGTGGCCTAGGAACCTGCTGAAGTGTAGCATGTTGGCACTGGGGGCAGCAACATAGAGGGTCTCAGAGCAAACAGAGCATGACTGGCAACTGCAAAAGAAAGAAAATTTTCACTTTAAAATTGTTGAAAAATCTGATGAAATCTGAAAATCAAATTTAAAAGGCCTGCGTGAACAAAAAGGTCTATTACCTGGGGGTCGGGGTGGGATTCTATACTGGGGTTATTAGGAAAGAGATTAAAAACAAAATTGCCAGCATTGTAATATATTTATATCAGTCAAGAGTTGGTACAAAACAGGTAGAAGGATATTTATGCCACAGTCTATGATGTGGTTCATTTGGAATTCGGTCCTAATGATCTTCTGGTCACTCCATCTAAAAATAGCATTGTAGACCTGGAAAAGGTACAAAGCATAATAAAAATGATCAAGAAGATGGATCACTTTATAAGAAGAAGATGGATCACTTTATAAGAAAAAGCTATGGCATTGGGGGTGGTTTCACTGGAAAAAGATAACTGGACTGATGGATGGACATGGCAGAGGTTTATAAGATTATGCATGTTTTGGAGAAATACAGACAATTTTCTACCCATCTCTCAGCAATGGAACTTGAGGTCACCCAGTGAAGTTAATTGGCAGTAGATCCAGAACAAAATAAAATACTTCTCATACAATGCATAATTTATTAAGTTCACTGCCACAAGATTTTATGATGGTAACTGACTATGATGGCTTTAAGAGGGTTAGACAAATTAAGGGAAGATGGATCTGTCAATGGCTCTTAACTTCAATAGCTAAACAGAACCTGCAGATTTAGAAGCAGTGTACCTCTGAACACTTGTGCTGTGGGAAGGGCTACTACCTTCATGCTCAACCTGTAGGCTTTCTAGAAGCATGTGGCAGGCCATTATGGAAACAAGATGCTAGGCCTTTGTTCTTCTTTCAGTGTGGAAGTAATCAGTGACTTCATTTCAAGTTCATATTCTACCAGCATTAAGAAGTCCTAGTCATTACAAGAAATCCTTTCCTGCTCTATAAGAACATTAATTCTGATCACAGACACAAATCTCCCTTTCAGTATTTGCTTAGCACTAAATCAACTATTTAACTTTCCCCTTATTTTTCAGAATAGGCTTGAGATGGGAAGCGAGAGAAAGAAATAGGAATGTAATGAGTACAGGTGGCCCTCATTATCCGCAGTCCTGGCACCTGCAGTTCCGTGTATCCACGGACGGGCAATGGAGACCCAACCTTGTTAAAACAAAAAAGGGTAAAAACAAAAAAGAGTAAAAACAAAAAAGGGTTAAAAAAATCCGATCTATAGTTCCTAAAGGTAAAGATGTGCTGTCGAGTCGGTGTCAATTCCTGGCGACCACAGAGCCATGTGGTTTTCTTTGGTAGAATACAGGGGGGCTTACCATTGCTATCTCCCACGCAGTGTGAGCTGATGCCTTTCAGCATCTTCCTATATCACTGCTGCCCGATATAGGTGCTTCCCATAGTCTGGGAAACATACCAGCAGGGATTTGAACTAGCAATCATTTCTGAGGTCATTTCTGGCCACCATTTTGCTGAATAGAGCCATTTTATGGATCTTTGGTTAAAGAAACAAGAAAAAAAAACCCTCATGATTTTTCATGGAAAATTGATAGTATTGGGGGTGGGGGGACATTACTGGAGAGCATGCCACAGTGTTATTGCTCTTATTTCTGACTTTTAAAGCATTTGAATGCCTTTTTTTTAAACTCCAGGAACCTAACCCCCCAATTCCCATCCCCTCAAGATTTCATTATTCATGGTTTTGTTATCCATGGTTGTAGGTGAAAATGGAACCCCCACAGATAAGGGCCGCCTGTATTTTGAAATTACCTGCAATAAAAATATTTATGAATTAAAATGCTTTAAGCTCTGCTTTTATTTCTACTTAGAATGGTTACCTGAACCTACCTTTGGTCAGACTCTTCAGTGGTTCAGGCATAATAACAGACCATGGTTTGGCTTGGTATGATGCCATGTGAATGAGCAGTCAGGAGGTTCAGGTTTGCCAGGAACACACATACTACATTTTTCTGGCTTGGACAAAAAAGCAAGCTATAATCTGCAACAAGCCAGGACAGAAGATAGAGAATTGCCACATGCAAGAGAGGGAAGATGGAGGTGGAAGCATGCAAGCCTTGATTCACATAATGTCAAAATGCCCCTCTTTTAAAAAAGAATCTTGTATGCTATTCCACAGAGTAATGTTAGTGAAACTGCTCTGGGTTGATTGGTGAACACCCTGAAATCTACCTTTTGGGCTTACATGTGGAAGATTAGCTCATAAAGGAATAGTTTCACTTTAGTTTTAGTTTGCACAAAGTTGTGGACTCAGGAAATGATTGGACTGAGACAAGATTTAAGTTTCAAAAATAAAAAGAGGAGATTTATTATAGGGAGGGGTACAGAGGAGAGAAATGTGTGATTAAAGCAATATTACTATCAAAAATACATTTAACTGCAATGAGGTGTTTTAGCTTAAAGTCCTAATTGTGTACGTTCTCAGGCAGGCAAGAGAAGGAGACTTTTAAGAGAAGGAGGCAGATGTTTTTAAGAAAGGGGAATAAAGATAGCATTTGGGCCCAGGGAAGGGTGAATGCTCATATCACCTGGTCTGGATGAAGAACTCCGGGAGCAACCAATGAACTTCATTCCTCAGGAACCAGCTTCCTATGTTAGTAAGGAAGACTGGGCGATCTGCTGGTCAAGAAAGCCAGTCTGGAGAGTGGCACAAAAGTACTGAACACAGCCTTGTGTGGTGGCCTGTGGACAGTAAATCCCTCAAAAAGCCTCCAATGTAGCTGGTGCGTAGAGAGCACCAAGATCACAAGGCGCATGCTGGATCATGTAACTGGGATTCCTTATATCCACGAACATCTCCTCCAGCCACATTCCAAGTGGCCTTTTTTGCCAAAAAAAGGTGTGTTGGGCGGAACCAGCAGGGATTCTGTTGTTACTGATCTTTCTTCCTGGGTGTAACAATGTGGGAATTGCCAAGGTATGCCATGGCTTTTGTCATGAAGACAGAGTGCATAGACGTGAGAAGGGAAGTCTGCATAGAAAGAAAGGTCCAGGAATCCAATCAGTATTTTTAATGGGTGCATCTCTAGGTTTGTATAGCTGAGTCAACTTCTTTTGTGAGGGGGGAGATTTACCCTGCAAGCCTTACCTGTGTTCTTTCCTGTGGAGCTAATTGGTACATTAGCTGGTTGCTATCCTTTTTGCAAAAGGAGGGGGGTGGAGGCGGTTCACTAGGAGGGCAGAATGGCCTTGGCAGAGAGTTAGCCTGCTTTTAGTTAACTTCTGGGGTCTACTTAGAATATCCCAGCATTCGGGAGGGTGTGCATCTGCTCCCCTTTACAATTTGCTTGTTAGGAGCCAAATTTAGGGGTGACTGGCCCATGGTCACTAAGTGACCTGTCCCCATGAGCTCAAATGCTGTGAGGCTCCTGCGCATATACAGAGTTAGATCTTCAAGCCTAGAGACTCAAACACAAACGAGGGGGCTCCTGGGAGCCAACAGAAAAGCATTGCTAGTAACAGTAAGGTGCCTAAGCATTTGTCTACTTTCCTTCTGCAAAATGGGTTGGAGTAGTAAAAGGTTTTGCTAAGAAACTGACAACAGCCACAGATTGCCAGATGGGATGGTGATGTATTAGTCATAGGATTTACAAAGCATAGAACAGGCACATAAAGGGCATGGCAGGGATTAGGTGATGACAGATTTGGAGACATCTCACCTATTTGGTATTTTAAAATGCATTTAAAGTGCATCTTTCAGACACTATTGCCATACTAGATGATTAGGAAGAGAAGCACCTGGAAGCAGTAACCTGTTACAATGGGCTTCTATGAAATAAGCAGTATAGCAAGATGGATGAAGCTATATCAGTGCATTTACTTTGTGTACTTTGCCCTGACATATTTTTAGATCAGGTGTCAAATCAGTAATTGTCTGTAGGCAGGCAATGACACAGGAAGGCATATCCAAAGCACTCAGTTCGTTTAGGATGAGAAAACAAGTTTTCATCAGATTTTTTCCATTAGGATGCCAGTGTTGGGCAGTACAAAAATGAATTGTTGTAGTTACTAAGAAATCCATAACTATGTAGAACTTAATCCTCCTGTTCCTTTGAACAAAATCAAATGTGTTTGATTCCAGAATTAGAAACAGTGGAACATTGCATAGCTTTTAGTTTTGCAGAATAATTAAAACTCAGGTTCACCCGAAATGCTGGCCACATCTATGGAGATGTGATCTTATACCAGAGGACTGGAGAGTAGCAAATGTAACACCGATTTTCAAAAAGGGATCCAGGGGTGATCCGGGAAATTACAGGCCAGTTAGCCTAACGTCCGTTCCAGGCAAATTGATGGAAAGCATCCTCAAGGATAAAATTGTAAAGCACCTAGAAGAACAGGCCCTGCTGGGAGTGAGCCAGCATGGCTTCCGCAAAGGTAAATCTTGCCTCACCAACCTTTTGGACTTCTTTGAGAGTGTCAACGAGTGTGTGGATCAAGGTGATCCAGTTGACATAGTCTACCCGGACTTCCAAAAAGCTTTTGACAAAGTTCCTCATCAAAGACTCCTGAGGAAACTTAGCTGTCATGGGATAAAGGGACAAGTACATGTGTGGATTGCTAACTGGTTGAAAGACAGGAAACAGAAGATAGGTATAAATGGAGAGTTTTCACAATGGAGGGAAGTAAGAAGTGGGGTCCCTCAGGGATCTGTACTGGGACCGGTGCTTTTTAATTTATTCATAAATGATCTAGAAGCAGGGGTAAGCAGCGACGTGGCCAAATTTGCAGATGATACCAAACTCTTCCGGGTAGTGAAATCCCAAACGGATTGTGAACAGCTCCAAAAGGATCTCTCCAAACTGGGGGAGTGGGCGGCAAAATGGCAAATGCGGTTCAATGTTAGCAAGTGTAAAGTGATGCACATTGGGACGAAAAAACCCAGCTTCAAGTATATGCTGATGGGATCCGAGCTGTCGGTGACAGATCAGGAGAGGGATCTTGGGGTTGTGGTGGACAGCTCGATGAAAGTGTCAACTCAATGTGCGGCAGCTGTGAAAAAGGCAAATTCAATGCTAGGGATCATTAGAAAGGGGGTTGAAAATAAAACGGCTAACATTATAATGCCCTTATACAAAACTATGGTGCGACCACACTTGGAGTACTGCGTACAATTCTGGTCACCACATCTTAAAAAGGACATTGTTGAACTGGAGAAGGTACAGAAGAGGGCAACCAAGATGATCAGGGGCCTAGAGCACCTTTCTTATGAGGCAAGACTACAACACCTGGGGCTTTTTAGTTTAGAAAAAAGACGACTGCGGGGAGACATGATAGAGGTCTATAAAATCATGCATGGTGTGGAGAAAGTGGAGAGAGAGATATTCTTTTCCCTCTCACACAACACTAGAACCAGGGGTCACTCCATGAAATTGATTGCCAGGAGATCTAGGACCAACAAATGGAAGTACTTTTTCACACAACGCGTGATCCACTTGTGGAACTCTCTGCCATAGGACGTGGTGACAGCCAACAACCTGGATGGCTTTAAGAGGGGTTTGGATGACTTCATGGAGGACAGGTCTATCAATGGCTACTAGTCGGAGGGCTGTGGGCCACCTCCAGCATCAAGGGCAGGGTGCCGCTGAGTACCAGTTGCAGGGGAGTAACAGCAGGAGAGAGGGCACGCCCTCAACTCCTGTCTGTGGCTTCCAGCAGCATCTGGTGGGCCACTGTGCAAAACAGGATGCTGGACTAGATGGGCCTTGGGCCTGATCCAGCAGGGCTGTTCTTATGAACATCCAATATTAAAAGTTGAGAAAAATTTGTCGCATTATTATTGGAGAGCTTCACATGTATAGTGTCTAGAGTCAGTTTAAGAATAACTTTCTAACCCAAGCCATTGCACTGCAGAAGAATCATCATATAAGTATGATAGATGTGCCTCAGATTTCTGGCAAATATGTTCTAGGAGTGGATGAGTCCAAAAATACTGATAAGGGTGGCAATAGTATAACATTTTAAGTGCGGTGAATATGGTCTAAACAAACATTTGCTGGCCTGAAAACAAATACCCCAAAATGCAATGAGTGTGTGCTCAAACCACTTCCACCACACTTAAAATGTTATGTCTGTCTTCATTCTTAGCAGGGGATTATTTTCACGACTCTCCTAGCATATGGCAGCTATAAATCTCTGACAGCTAGTGTTGACTTCCAGCTGTGGTTTTCATGCACTGAGGTAGTTATTGTAAAACAGGCCTTGACACATTTTCTTTGGATCTAGGAGCCAGAAAAGGGACACTTGACAAAATTACCAAACTTAGTGATGGATCCTGTAGAGGGGGAGGGTAATGGGCTTCTCTTTACAAGTAACATACTTAGAACAGAAACAGGGCTACATGGGACAAATGAAGATTTTATTAAATAACTCTGCCTCTGAATATTCTAGCCCAGGCACATTTAAAATGACTAGGTGCCATGGCTCCCTGGCACCTGAGATCTGTCATGCTCTGAAGTAAAAGCTGAAGGTCTGCACTGAACTTAGTACCTATCAGTTTTGTTTGAACTGCCACCATGAAAGCAGCATGTTAAACTTGCAAAAAGCTGACCCCACTGATTTCAGCTTGTTCCATTACATTCACTGCAAGCGAAAACGTCTGGAACAAAGTCAACTGAGAGGATTATGAAAAAAGGCCATTAAAAATTCTGGCTAGCCTCCTTAGTCATTTGAAAAGAGATAGAGTTTGAATGATGCCATGTGAGCAATAGTTTTCAAATCATTTGAAAGGAACATCCATTTCTGTTCAGAGAAATTTTGCACATTATTTGGCATGGGCAATAATAGGATGTCTAAATGAAAAGGCTTAAGAGGCTGTACAGGGCAGTGAACATTGTAAAAGATCCAAATATCCAAACTATTTTTAAAACAACACCACCACCTGTATAATAGAAGTAACACAAATTGGGCCTCCCCCATCCCCCAATTAACTGTTTTTCTATAAAGGCACATTTCAATTTTTGTACTGCAGACTTAGCCAGCTTGTACAAATGGCATTTTTTGTGTGATGACACGTGCTGGTATGCAGTACTGGCCCCTGGCCCCACCCCCAAACTCTGAAATCACCCAAGGCCATGCCTGGAAATTCACTCCCCTTCATGGAGTGAGTACCCAGACACTGTGCCAGGTGTTTCTGGAGTTTGGCCACACACCCTTGCGTAACGGCCAGGCTCTGGAAGCACCCAGCTGCTGCGATCCCCAGCAGGGAGTGAGTGCTGCACCACACCCCTTGCATGGCCATGCAAGCACTAAGGGGTGTGGCCACACAAGGGGGCATGGCCACGCAAGGGGCATGGCCATACTGGCTCCTGGAGTATTACAAAAAAAACCAACCCCACGGCTTGTAAATAAGTTTTATTTTTCCTCATATTGCAGAAGAATCTGTGCAGCAGAAGTTCCGTATCATTTACATAATTATGTAGCGAAGGTTAAGAAGCTTGGGTTGTAAAGCTATAATGCCTAGAAAGAGTTTACATTAATAGTTCTTTTGTGCATGGCCACTTTCTCCAGAAATCCATGCAAATGGAACACCAGTCTAAGTACTCGTGGCCACAGCCACTACTTGGAACACTTTCAAAAAATGAAGCTGGTTTTTCAAGGGGAGTGTAACCTCATCCAAAATAGGTTGAACTCATATCATTGGACCCTCAATCCTGCTACCATATTTACCTGAATCTAAGATGAGATTTCCCCCCCGCCCTAGTTCTTGTCTGTTAATGTGGGGGTCATCTTAGATTCAGAGTCCTCTTTCTTTTGGATAAATACAGATATAACCTGTATTTAAGCTAAGTCTTTTAAGGCATTGTCTTACATTCAGAGTCACCTTCTATTCGGGTAAATATGGTATCAAAAGCACTATGGCATTATCTAAATAAAATTTAACTCATATTCAGTTCCTTGCTGATCTCAGGCACAGGTTCAGAACCTCCTCAGCTTCCCTAGGCTGAAATGAAGAAGGGACTCCAGATCTCCAGTCAATCACTCTCAGCAGTTTCATGTAGAAATTAAAGAGCATGGCAGTCATGATAGAACCTTGTGGGATCTCTTAAGACAAGGATTTTCTAGACAAGGATTTTCTTTATTGATAAAACATACTACTGAAATTTTACAATACGATACCTTTACAATATAATATACAGACCAGTCATAAATACAACCATAAGTACATTACAAAACCTCAAGAGGTACATTACAAACATCGTTACAAGAACAATAAAAGTTACAGACCCAGGTAATACAGAGGTATACAGACAAAAGAAAACTATCATGTAATCGGAGGGGGAACATCGATTGTCCATTTCCAACATTTTTCCCACTTCGCCCTCGATAACACACTCTTTTCTTTTTGAATAAAACCATATAACCTCTTCCAGGCCAACTGCACCATTTTATCCGCACTAATCTTGTAATTCCTCTTTACTTCCCCATTGCGGTGCAAAAACATGGCATAAATAATATACAGGTTGACCAACCAAAAAACATAGATTGAAACCTTCCATTTAACCTCTATAACATCACCCACCCCATCCCGTTTCCGGAAAGATTTCTTACGAGGACCAGGTGGAAGGGGATCCCCAATTATACCCGAGGCCAAAGCCTCCCAAGTCTGCGTACTCAATTCGGGCCAACGGAACAGTACCCCCATCTTTCGCCATACCTCCCTCGCCATTACACAGTCCTTTAGAAAATGAGAATGGGTTTGTAGAAACAGTATTTCCATAGCACTGGCTTCCGGTTGACAAGCTATCCTAGGACACAGTCTCTGGTCAAGTGGGAACCACAAGCTCTTTGCGTTTAAAGGTAAGACCTGATGATATATCCTCCACCTGATTTCCCAGAGATAAAACGGGACCTTCTTTTCCTTCAGGAATGCAATGGGTTCACCCATCTGACTGAGATATTGCGAGTGCTCGGGTCTGGTCATCCTGCGCTTCTGGGACTGCAAAAGGGGTCCCTCCGTTAAGGTGGTATCATATACGGTTTTACTCATCTGACGGACAGACTGAGACGCTCTCAAAACAGAAGGTACAATCTTTGCTCGTTTCATCCAGTAGAGATCCTCAAAGAAATCCAGAACAGCCTCTTTGACCTTCTCGGTCACGTTCCTGGCAAATACGCCTTTCTCCCATCATTCCACTCCCCAATGGGACTTCCGCCAACCGGTAGCGAATAACGATGCCCAGAGCCTCTGTAAGATGTTACTCCTGTTGTAAACTGCGTAGAAGATCCAGATTCCAAAATTATAGGAAACAAATGTAACCAAAAAGAGAGATTGCAATGCCGGCAGAGCCAGACCTCCCTGTTCCACTGTTTGGTAAGCCACTGCTCTGGGTAACGGGAAGGATCTCGTTCTCCACACGAATCCAAAACTAGACCCTCTACCCTCCTCAGCAAATCGGCTAGAGGGGGGTAGACGGTCGCCAGATTGTGGGCGATAGGCACCAGATAAGTTCTGACGTAGACTGCCCACTGATACATCAACAGCTTCCAGTTCTTCCACAAGGCAATCTTAGCATTAACCTTCTTTTCCCAGGTGACCCAGTCTTCTTTCCAGATTTGATGCTTGACTCTGAAAGCAATTCCCAAAACGTGCACCGCATCCTCCCACTCTCGCGGGGATCCACCACCCTCCAGGCTATCTCTCATACAGTCCAACACCAGTAGACGGCGCAGTTGGCGCCACTCACAGTCCACCTCAACGAAAAGGCTCTTATCGACATTCACCTCAGAACCCGAGATCTCTCCATACTTGGCAAAGAGGTCCAGCGCCACCTGGACCTCGTTCTCCTCCGTTAACAGCAATGTCACATTGTTGGCGTGAGCTATAAACTTCACCCTAAAGTCGGCAGAGATCTCTGCTTCGTACTCAGGTGATATCTCCAAATCGGTCACGGCAGAGATTTGCTCCTCTTCCACATTAACTCCCGGAAAGGTCTCTCCCGATAAGGGCAGGGGGACCACAAAGCCCAGCAAACGGGGTTCACGCTGAATCCTCATCAAGAATGGATCTAAAGCAAAAACATACAACAAGGGACTCAAGGGGCAGCCCTGGCGAACCCCAGAACACAAGACAATCGGGTTGCCTCTCCAACCTTCGTGTTGGCGTACAACATTCGCACCCCGTTCACAAAACGCGGGGGAATACCTTTACTTTCAAGCAATGTCCATAGATAAGTGTGATTAACCTTATCAAAGGCCTTAATGTGATCCAGGAGTAACAGATGACCCTTCCAAAGATTCCGCCGAATAGATTGAAAAACTTCTCTCATCAGACAAAGAGAGTCCATCATTCTCCTGCCCGGCACTGCACTCGTTTAGAGACTATGGATCAACGTAGGTGCTGTCGTCACCAGTCTGTTATTCAAAATTTTTGCAAAAATTCTATAATCGACATTCATTAAAGTAATAGGCCTCCAGTTCTTCGGCAATGATGTATCCCCCTTCTTCAGAAAGAAAATCAGGAGCCCGTCTCCAAAGGACTTGCCCAGAACACTCTCTTCCATACAGAAATTAAACAATTTAACTAAAACTGGTAACAAAAGAGCCACAAATTCCTTATAAAAGGCCCATGTCAGGCCAAGGAGGAGTTTCCCAGTGAAATCCACACGCCAGGAAGAAGCAGAACCACTATAAAAGTTTGCTTCCAAACCCTCTCCCAGCCACATGGTTTGTAAGGATAATTTTTTTTATTTTATGTACATTTATATCCCACTCTTCCTCTAAAAGAAGCAGTGTACATGGTTATGTTTATTCTCACAACAACCATGTGAAGTAGGTTAGACTAAGAGATAAGTGACTGGACCCAGAATCTTCCAGTGAGTTTCATGGCTGAATGGGGATTTAAACTCAATTCTCCCCCATCCTAGTGGTTATACACTCTAACCACTGGTATTTTCAAATGCTGGCATTGAAAGCTGCTGAGAAGTCCGGCAGAATCAACAAGGACAAAATTTTCCCTTCCAGTTCCTGATATAGACCATCCACCAAAGCAACCTCAGTCCCAAAAACAGGCCAGACCAACATGCAGATAACTAGTACCATCCAGTATTACTGATCACCTAAGCAATTCGGAAGAGCAAGGGTCAAGGCAACAGCGTAGGGAGGCTGGCAGCACCCCGTGTGCGGCCACCATTTTGGCCCCCTGGCCCCACCTCCCACATCTGATGTCAGACGCAGGGGACGTTGTCTCCCTCCCAAACGGAAGGGAGATCAGCCTGCACTGCATTGGCAGGGAAGAGCTGTTCCAGCTGCACTGCCAATGCAGCATGGGCCAATCTCTCTCCTAAATGGGGCTGCACGGCCCCGTTTTGGAGGGAGATCGATCAACCCCATTGCGTTGGCAGTAAGACCAGGAGCGGCTCTCCCTGCCTTTAAGGCAGGGAGAGTCACTTTGGCCATGCTGCCAATGCAATGCGGGCCGATTTTGGCTCCAAATGGGGCCACGCGGCCCTGTTTGACATCAGACGCAGGGAGCATGTCTGGGGCCACGCTTGGGGCCACTGATTGGTGGCAGCCCGGATTCTTTGAACCTGTTTGCCCAATGGTGGCTCCGCCCCTGGGTCAAGGGCCTGGGTTTTCAGTCTAACTCCTCCAAGGATTCCATTCACATCCTCAGGCTGCACAAATGAAGAGCATCCATAACAGGACAAGAAATTGCTGAAGATATATCTAATGATTCTGCAATCAATGCAGAACACATATAACAGATTTGAGTGATACTATTTGCAAAGTACCTTGCAAACTGGTCACAGAAGCCACTGAGTTATACTCCATTCCTCCATGAAGACTAAGATGCAACAGACTCCTCACCACTTAGAACAGCTCCACTGGGTAACACAGTGCAATGGTGTCTGAAAAGTGAGTTTTCCTTGCAAATCACTGCCATAGACTAGGTCCTAAAATAGAATCTAGCAAATCAGTCTTGCTTTCCTCTAGCCATTGTCCCTGCTAATTCAATGCCCACAGCTTCCTAGTTATGGTTGCCAATTGTTCCACAGTTACATTCCACACTATGGGCCAACTCAGACAATACAGCCCTGGCACACCTGCCTAGCAAGTCCCTTATCATGGGGAAGGGGGGGGGGTGTTCATCCTCAAGCATTTGTATAGAGTCCATTTGGATGAACAGCTCACCCTAAGGGATGCTCTGGAAGGGTGTTGAGATGTCCACACACATCCCAATGGGCATGTTCTCAGTGCATCACTTTAATAATTGCATGTGCTGGGGGTTGAATCATCCAAACCAGTCCTACATCAACATTTAAGAATGAGAATCTTCATAGGAAGGATGGAGGAAGCCTCTATTTCCCCTGCTCTTGGGACAGATGTTGCTGGCATAAGAATCAAGTAACCATGGAGTCCACTCCCACTCCCTTCAGAGAGGACCCTTAGGAGCAGCTGTGTCCACTGCCCTGGTGAGTTGATTGTTCCACTTCTCCACCAGAGTGTTGACAGGGTCACCAGCAGAGCCAGCACTAAATCCTTCCAAGGCTTCTTGGAATCCAATTGGATCCAGTAACCTTCTCGGATGGACCATCCTAATGGGCTCTTTGCCCCTGCGGAGGTGAGACATGGTTGTGAGTCCAACATTAATCAGATGGTAGTCTGTCCATGACAATGGGGAAATCACCGATAGTTTAGAAGACTATCCTCTTCATTTGCAGGCAGGCTACCTTCTAACAGGTTTTCAGGATTCCATGTTCCTTCCCTAGGGAGCACTCGGAATCACAGAACCTGAAGTCAGTACAGGTTATGGAGGAGGTGGTTACCAGGAGAATCCACAAGCAGTCAAGTTGGGCAGGGTACTTGGTCTTTACGAGACCCTTTCATTGCCTACATTGCACATTTCACCATTGGAGGTGGTCCCTAAGAAGGCCTTGGGAGAGTTTAGATTCATACATCATCTCTCTTTTCCTAGAGGTTCCTCAGTCAATGAGGGTATACCAGCAGTATTATGTTCCGCTGAACATAATGAAATTAAGTAGGTATACTTCATGTATAAGGCAGTCCAGACTGTTTGCAGTTGTGGCCCCGGGGCTTTGTTGGTGAAATGAGATGTGTTGCCAGAACCTAAGGTGTATACTCGTGGGTCAAATGGGCCATAACCCAAAATTTGGCTTAAAATAAGCCAAATCTGGCTCCACCCCTTGGATTCTGATCTGCTGGGTTTTAAGTTTCAGGGATATTATTTTATAGATCGTGCCTTGCCCATGGGCTGTTCAATGTCTTGTGCCATGTTTGAAATGTTCAGCTCCATGTGGTCAGGAGTTGGCGGTCAGGCATCGCATGGGGGTGAGGACTACAGCCCACTTTGTGTGGATTTTCTTTTTGTTGACCTGGCTGGCTCAGACTATTGTGCCCATCTGCTATACAGATTTACTAGCTTGTGTCTTGAAGCTGGGTGACCGCTTGCTCATACCAAGATGGAAGGGCCGTCTTCCAAGATTATTTTTCTGAGCATTGAGCTAGTTACACAGTTGCCAGTTGTTCCAGGCTTCCTCATGAGAAATTGGCCTTGCTGTCTGCCAAGCTGGTGGAGCGTTTGGGCGCCCGGGAAATTACCCTACAGCAAATACAGGTTGTGGTGGGACATCTCAACTTTTTTTGCCGGGTTGTCACTCCGGGGCACCCATTCTTGAGGCATGTCTGTGATGCCCAGCAAAGATTGTGTGAGCCACAGAATAGGATTAGGATTTCTTCTGCTATACAGGCTGATCTGGAAACTTGGTCTTCCTTTTTACAGTCATTTAATGGGGTCTCATTTTGGAGGGGTGAACAGCTTCTCAAGGCCGACCTTCAAGTGCATTCAGATGTGGCTGGCAGTTTTGGTGTTTATTTCAGAAGCCATTGGTGTTCTGGTCATCTGGTCTGATCTGGCTTGTGCATTTCAATTCGGGCACAAATCGATTTGTGCCCGAAAATGGCAATTTCAGATGAGTTGTCTACAAATCAAAACCAGAATTAGACCTCCGATAATTTCCGTTTACAAACCGAAATGGCCCCCCCTCAGATCCGAATTTTGATTACTTCAGAAAACGCATCAGCGCTCCATCAGCATTGCATTGCAAATTGTCCTTTTTGTCTCTCCACACAGACTCCAGCAGCAACTGACTGAGTGTTTGTCAGAAGGATTAGCATAGCAGAAGATAAGATATGCAAAAAGGGACAGCTTCTGAAGACATTTATTTGGTCAATGGATATTTAGTTAAGAGAAATGAGCTGTATTGTGATGCAACTGTGTGCTGAGAATGAAATGATTAAGCTGAGAGCAGCCAATTCATTGTCAACTCTAAGTAACAATATCCAGAGCTTCCCACTCTGTCTGGAGGGCTGCTGGGAGCACCTGGAGGAGAGACTTCTTACAGCTTTGCCCCCCCCTTTATTATTTTGTGTGTAATGATTAAGATTCCACATGCCCTATCCTGTTTGCATTTAAAATATTTAAGCCCTTGCAGAAAACAAGACAAAATGCCAGCAAGGACACCGCCTGCCAGCCTCTTTCAAGGTATATGGGAGGCACAAGCTATTATGCTTGGTTAAAGCAAAAAGCATACACTTGCTATTAACACACTGGGAAGTACATAAGTGGAATATGGGGAGTGGGAGGGTTTGGGAGGTAACATGATATAGGAAGACATCCTGATTGACAGATTTTTAAATTTCAGATTTGCATTGGAAAGGAAATGAGTTGGAGTTTAGACACAGCTGCCTTTATTGAGTTGATGGCTCTATTTCCTGTTTCCAGAAAGAGAGAACTGAGTTTGCACCAGGAATATATATGCTGGTGTAGGGCACCATTTCCTCCTTACTGCTGCATGTGTGGGTGAAGAGAAAGCTCAATTCATTGCCAGTTCCATCATCCTTTGCCTCATCCTCCACCATTGACTCCACTTTCCCAGGGGAGCTGCCATTCTCCAGGATTTACACCCTTCCTTAGCCTCACTGACCAGCCTGCTGCTTCTCCTGTGTGTTCAGCCTTTTTTTAAAAAAAGGCTTGATGTTGGAATGAAGGTTACAAATGTGAAATGTTAAAAAGATAAACATTATGATGCTTGCTGATGCTGATAATGTGATGATAGTAAATGCAATGCTTTGCCAGTGTAGTGAAGTGGTTAGAGTGCTGGACTAGGACCGGGAGACACAAGTTCAAATCCCCATTCAGCCATGAGACTTGCTGGGTGACTCTGGGCCAGTCACTTCTCTCTCAGCCTAACCTATTACACAGGGTTGTTGTGAGGAGAACTTAAGTATGTAGTACACCGCTCTGGGCTCCTTGGAGGAGGAGCGGGATAGAATGAATGAATGAATGAATGAATAAATAAATAAATAAATAAATAAATAAATAAATAAGATGTCTGCTGTATGAGTCTTTTCTTTGTATTTCTCCAAAATAGAAAGAAGCACTCTGTGACTGACTAAAGCGGCAGCACAGAGAGACAGACACACATGCACCAACCTACCCCAAAGGACTCTGTGACTTGACTGACTAAAGTGGCAGCACAGACAGAAGCACATGTGCTGACCCACCCCAACCCGCCCCCACCACCAGCGGTGGCCATTGATGAGCTTGATGCTACTAGTGCCCCCTCACAAATGTCTGCCACTCAGACTTGGAGAGCAGCACCTAGCATTAGGCCACAGCACCTGCTCAACTTCGACCCTCCTTCAGATGTTGGCCTACAACTCCCATAATCCCTGGCTATTGGCCACTGTGTTTGGGGATTATGGGAGTTGTAGTCCAAAAGCAGCTGGGGTGCCGAAATTGAGCAGGCCTGCCCTAAACCCTCTCCAACCCTCTCACAGAGCACGCAGCCACGCACACAGTATAAAATGCTAATTTTCACCCACCCATGTCTAGCAGACAGTAATATATAATGAGGATTGGGTCATATAGTGAGTTGCTACGTCATCAGGGTTTTTATTGAAATATTGCTTGAATCGACAAATGGGTGGTGCTGCTGCACCAAAAAATTGAGTGCCATTGTTCATCAGTCTTCACTCTTTCAACTTTTTTATGTGGGAGTATTTTGTTTTATATCCTTGCCATTCCCTGCTTCACCCACATCACATGTTCTGGAAGTCTCAGTCCCTGTGTGTGGATGACAAATACTTGGGTGGAGAAGGGAGGGCAGGGCGCACTTGATCCTGCTGTTGGCTACTAGTCTGTTGCGCATATCATGCTTGCTTTGGAAACCTGGCTCTTTGCAAAGCTCTGCTGTTGTCGTTGTCGATGTGTGTGCTGCCTGGTAATGTTCTTCGTGGCAGCATTGGGGCAGAAAGGGGGCTTCTGGGGCAGAACAGTGGGTTGGGTAGAAGTGCCCCAAGGGGTGCCTGCCACAACCTAGACTCCCATGGAATTGGCCTAAGGGCTGCTTTCTTAGGAACTGTCGAAGTTGCAGTGTCTTTGGGGCAGAAAGGGGTCTGCTGGGGCAGAAGAGTGGGTTGGGTGGAAGTGCCCCAAGGGGTGCCTGCCACAACCCAGATTCCAAAGGAATAGGGCAAAGCGCTGATTATTTGTGATTTGGGGGAGTTTGAGAGTCTTTAAGCTTTTCCCCCAGAGAGAATAATGGTGGTTTCAGCAGCCCCATAACTGAACTTGGGGGGCACTGGTGTGGTGCTGAGCGAGTGGTGGTGTAGTGCACAGAGGGTGCCAACCACCCCCCTGGATTGCTAACCCATTGGGGTACTAAGCTTTGTTGTTTCTGAGGTGTTGAGTGTAGATTCTCTGGTAGCAAATGAGATTTTTAATGAAAAACCATGAATCCACTCTCATATGCTACCAGAGAATCAAACTCAGAACACCTCTAGAACAACAAAACCCTGTACTTCATGGGTTAGCAACCCATGTGGGTGGTTGGCACCCTATGTGCACTACACCACCACTTACTCTGGGCCACCCCAGTGCCCCCCAAGTGGAGTAACGGGACTGCAGGAACCTCCATTATACCCTATGAGGAAAATCTGAAAGACGTGTAACTTCATTCATTCTTTAAAAATCAGCCCTTTGCCAAATTCCTCTGAAAAAATTGTGGTAGCTTCCTTGTACCAACTGGGCACTACCACCAACCACACTCCACTATGGACCCCCCTCCCCCACGTGAAGCTATACTTTTCCTGAAACCTCCATTATACCCTATGAGGAAAATCTGAAAGACATGCAAACTTCAAAAATTCACCAAAAATCAGCTGTTTGCCCAATTCCTTTGAAATTTTTGTGGTAGCTTCCACTCATTGGGCACTACAATACCGACCCACTCTTTTGGCCATGTGACCTATTTTTAAATCTGAATTAATTCAGATTCGGATTCGGATTAATTCGGATACAAAACAAAACGGGGGTGATTTGGAAGGCTTAATTTTGGACAAAATACAAAATGGGGTTGATTCGGAATTGGTACAAATCGAAACAGAAAAATACAAAACACACAACCCTACTGGTCATTGAATGGGTAAAGAAGAACGTGACTAGGGACCTCACCTTCCTGGAGTGCTTCCCCAAGACTGTGGCAGTCCACATTTGGTCAGACCTCCTCTCTAATTCTACCATGAGGTTTTGGTGTGACAACCAGGCTACTGTACAGTTCATCAGCAGCCAGATTTCCTGGTGCCTTGGGGTGATGGGCCTTGTCCAGGCTTTTGGCCTACATTGCCTTCGCCACAACATTTTGTTTTTGTCAAGGGACATGCCAGGGGTGCACAACTGTATCATGGACAAGCTGTCTCATTTTCCGTTTGAGCGTTTCCGTGAACTTGCCTCAGGCACTAGGCGAGAACCAGACATCATGCCACCCCGGCTATGGACTCTTAGTATCGTGACCCAGAAGGCCATTCAGGCTTCCCTGGCCCCATCTACACAGAGAGCCTATGATAGAAAATGCAGGTCCTTATAGACTGTTAGGGAGCAGGTACGACTAGATGATCAGTAGCCCCTATCTCCAAAGCACTTGATGCATTATCTTGTGCATCTGAAGTCTCACAGCCTATCTTCAAGCTCTGGCAGGCCACCTTTCAGCACTCACCTTCTATGTAAAGGCACATGGTTTACAGAACAGTACAGGCAATTTCAGGGTACATAGGATGCTGGAGGGGTGGGCTAGGGAGCATCCACAAACTCCTGACCCAACCACCCCCCACCTTCCTTTATAATCTGTGGTGGTTGAGGAAGTGATGCAGCTTTTTTCTTCTCTGTATAGCTCTTCATATGAGGCTGTACTTTTTCAGGCTGCAGCTGCACCTTTTTCAGCACCTTTAGGGCATCTGAATTGTCTCTGAGGGGCCGTTCTGGAGCCACTTGCAGGGTAATGGGGCTGTGCAACCTGTCTATCCAGGATGATGTAGCATCATTAGTCCTGCAGTACTCCAAGATGGACCAGAAAGGGTTAGGGCAGGTGGTATCCCTTCATAGGGTGCTCTCTGCCACTTTATGCCCTGTTGGGACATTGGCGATATAATTGGCCAGGTGGGCTCCTTTACAGGGGTGCCTTTTCATTCATGAAGATAAGTCCCCCCCCCTTATCAGATATCAGTTTGGGGCTATATTCAAGAAAGCTCTGACTAGGCTGGGGTGGCCCACAAACCACTTGTCCTTGCATTCTTTCCAGATTGGGATAGCATTGGCAGACTGGTGTTTGGGTTTTCCTGCTATGACAATTTGCAGTATTGGACGCTGGTGTTCCAGCATGTTTAAATGTTATGTTTGTTAAGTATTCTGTGTGTTGCTGCATTTTCTCAGATCTCTGGGTGCCTGTTTGGCCAACCAGAGAGTTGATCATCAGTCATTCTATTGGTTTTGGAGCCCACAAGTGGGCACGTGAATCTGGCATTGGGCTACAGCTCTGCCTGGAGCAGTGGGTGTTGATCTCTTGGAACAGTCATTGTGGGACGCTGTTCCATCAGCTATTACCAACTTTTTCGGAATACCAGGAGACTAACCTGCCTCTGGACATTTTGTTATTTTGTATAGTACCCAGAAATGTTGGGGGGCAATATGCTAAATCATTGTAAACCGCTTAGAGAGCTCCGGCTATAGAGCGGTATATAAATGTAAGTGCTATTGCTATTGCTATTATTACATTTGGAGAGAAACAACATGGTATAGAGGCCACTCAGGACTTGGAAGTGGCATCAGTTGGGTTCCTGGCTTATGCCCAGTTTGGTCTGATCTGCTTCAGTGAAGGTTCTGGAGGGGGACCAGAGCCCAGGTAAGATTGATATGGCTCTCAGGAAGTTAGGGACATGGGCAGGTTTGTCTGTTTTCATGGCACGGCGGGGGGCACTCCTCACCTGGACATTGTTTTTATCTTCTCTAGAGCTCTATAGGGACGATGGAGTGCATCTGTCCCAGGGGGACAGACATGTTCTTAGCTGACCTGCAGAGGGAATTGGCCATGTTGCTTCAGTGCAGTAGCTGGCACAAGGGCCCAAGCTAGCCCAGTCCCATGCTATGGCAGGTACATTGCAGTTCTGCAACTCTTAGGGCTGGTGAGCACCTTAGCAAAGAGAGGACCCGAACAGGCCCTAGACACTTCACAGCTCAGGGATCTTTGGCTATGGAATTTTCCTCCAATCTGTGGTAGCAACACCTCCCTGAGAGGCTCTGCAGCTTCGGGTGGAGGTGATGCTGTTTGAAGATGCCTGACATTAGGTCAGCTAGGAAGGGCAGCCTCACTACCTAGGGCAAGGGGGCTACCTGGAGCCAAGGTGTGTCATCCATGGCATTTTAGGATGGGATCGCTAGCTACGTTGGAAGCATGCCCACAGATACCACACTGTAAGGGGTAGAGCGCCAATCCCCATCTGATTAAATTGTTAATAAAGTTGTGGCCCATTTATACCATTCAAGTTTGTCTCGTGTCTTCACTGTCTGAGTGCAATAATCAGTTTCAATATTAGTGTGAAGTTGGGGGGAAAGGAGATTAAAATCCACATGATAGTAATTCCATAGGATTCCATGACAGAAAACTAAAAATACATATTGTTGTATCTGAATGGCAAACAATGACAGAAAATGTCCTTTGAACACACCAAAAAGACACCTGAAATCCGAATTGCTTTTAGAAAGAAGCCGCCCAAAGAAACATGTACACATGCTCCCCTGTATACATTCAATCTTATACTCAGTGTTATCTCTACAGGGACACATTATCGCGCAGACAAAGCCACCTCTTTCCCAGAGATACCTTAGGTTACCAAGATCATTTTATTTTCTCTGATAAAACCTGACTCTAACAAGTAAAGCATATTTAATCTAGATTCCCAAACACGTTGCTATAAATAACCGGGAGGATTGCTGTTTACAAAGAGATGTGATACTTCCACCACTTGTTCACTTTAATCTGAGCCACTCTGTGCAGTTCTAATGGCTTTCCTAATTGAATTCTACTGGCAGTCTACTTTTCATCATGATTCATATTGCAATAGTGCCCGAGAACCTCTGGTTTTCAAAGAGCGTCCATCAATTCACACAATGTGACTGTACCAAAAAAGTGTCCAGGTTTCTCAAAAATGTTTGTTTGCTAATGTATTCAGAAAGAAAATGAAATGCACAGCCTCTCATGCAAAGCAGCTACCTGAAAGGTTCTCAAGGACAATTCATATGCTTGCCATAGATCCCTTGCCTGTTTCAAAGTAGTTAGTATCCCTAACTAAATGGACGTGAATGGGTATTGGGTGGGGACAGCTAAATAAATGGGACACATGAAATCTGCAGTAAAGTCAGTTAGTCCCCCGCCCCCCGCTCTTCACCATTTTAAGAAAGGAGATTGCTGTCATGCCCTTACCTTCAGATAGTGAAGAGGAGGAGGAAGTTGGCAACCCTCCAACAGAGCAACAGGAGAAGAGTTCATCTGTTGGGCCACAGGAAAAATCTGAGGCAGGCTAAGTTGAGGCTGCAGCTCCTGAGGGGCTGCCAGCAGCTGCACAGGAGAAGGGGGGTGCAGGGCCAAGCCCAGAGCCAGAGAGCATGCAAACAATAACACCCCAACAGTGGAGATATGAGCATCGCCAGCAACAGCTGGAAACACTCAAATGGAGCAAGCGGCTGCTTAACAAGCAATATAAAAGCTGAATCGTTGGCAGCTGATCGGAGGAGGAACCCAGTTAGTCAAAGCACTATAAATCAAGGCCAGCAGGCAGTGAACACTGCTGGAAGCAACAAGTCTCTTTGAGCCTGCTATGGCTGAGCCTCTGACTCCGAGGAAACCCCTGCTTTGTGTTGGCCTCTAGAGACCCAGGCTTTTCCTGTTGCTACTCTGCTAACCTGACTGAGTCCTGATAGCTGCCCTAGCTGCAATGCCTCCCCCGGAAATGCCTTGCACTCCTTTTGCTCTGGAACCGTGCTAACCGAGCGAACTGTGTTTGTGGGGGAGACTGTCTGAACCTGATACGTCCAGCAAAGTGTTCTCTTGTGTTTTCTTTGCAGACCAGGGAGGACTTCAAGGAGCTGCTTCCGACTTTGACGTGGACATTTGACAGACAGGCTCCTGAAAATTGCATTGCTTTGTGGATGGTATCTACTTGTGACTCAGCATTGGCAGCCCCTGCAGCTGATGACTAGCAGAGGAGGGAAAAAGAGCAAGTCACCACCTGGAGAGCTAAGCATCACCCAGCCACCCCTATCAGGCCAACACTTGGGGATGTGTGGGAAGACTACTTGCCTACTAAGCCCCAGATGGGGTGGCAAAGTCAACAATGATGAGGCAGGGCTTCCCCCTTTACCTAGTCCTAGACTGACTTACATAGGGAGGAGAGAGCAGAAAGCAGCAAGGAAAGGCAGTGGCAGGTTCAGTACTACACCCTCCAGAACACAACTGGAAGGAGCCTGGGTACCTCCTAGACCACCTCTCAAGATCTGTCTCCGGCAAGGCGACAGATGGTGTTTCTTGTGAAGGCAACAAGGAGCCTCTGATGAGGTAGTAAATGTGAGGGGTCTGAAGAAGGTTGAAAGAAGCCAAGAGTAGGACAAAGAGATTGAGACAGAGAAGCTGGAAGGCACAGGACATAAACAGCAGGAGAAATCTAGTTCTGCTTTACCTAGTTCAATAAAAGATAAGTTAACTGCATCTCAGTGGTATTCACCTTCTCGATTGCAAATACTCTCTGCCAATGCACCCATACCCTTTGATGTAGAATTGCCCCCCTGAGGTGATGACGTCACACTACTGCTGAGTGGATAAATATTGGAATCTGTGATATTTGATCAGTTCATTTGGAAGCAGCATGCATATAGTCAGAGATGTACAAACAGGTTCAAATTCAAACCAGTTCAAATTTGAAGTGGTTCGGTTCAAAGGTTTGAACTCGAACCAAACAGGGCATTAAATTGGCAATGCTGGTCTGAGTCTGTACCAAACAGAGCCTAGTTCTTTTTGAACCGGTCTGAACCAGTTCAAAGGTTCAAGCCTCCAAAACTGAGTTGGGGTGGTAGGCACCCATGGGTGCCAACCACGACACTCCTGCTTTTTTTAATTTTCCCCATAGGGAATAATGGGGATTTGAGAGTGCCCCAACTGCCCCCCCCCAGGGTGCATGGATTTCAATGCAAGGCAGGTATGGCCACAACTCCCCCCAGGAGCCCAAAGCCAGTGGGGTTCATGGTTTAATTTTTTAAAAAAGATTTTAACCTGTTTCAATGCAATGAATAGGAATCCCTCCCCCATTCAGAACAGAGTGTGACCTGACCTCCTTAATTGCTGTGAATTCTGTAAACTGCTCTGAGCCATTTTGGAAGGGCGGTATAGAAATTGAATAAATAAATTAAATAAATAAATTCTTTGAACTCAAGAGTTTACAGCAATTAAAGTCACACACTGTTCTTTTTCTGAATGGGGGAGGGATTCCTTTTCATTGCAATGAAACAGGCTAAAATATTTTTTAAATTATTAAAAATAAACCATGAACCCCACCTGCTTGGGGCTCCCGGGGCGGGGGGGAGTTGTGGTTATACCTGCCTTGCACCCAAACCCACTTTGGTGTCCAGGCACCCCACCAGGAGGCAACTGGGGCATCCTCAAATCCCTATTATTCCCAATGGGCAAAATGCAAAAAAATGAAAAATCTTCATAAAAAATCATCTCAAATCACAAGAGTGCACAATTGCTTTGGGGTTCACTGGGTGGTAGGCACCTCTGAGTGCCTACCACCCACCCCTGTTTTGTGCCCCTAGGTGCTCTGCATAGGGAATAATGGTCCAGTTCGAGTCCCCATTATACCCTATGTAGAACCTTTTAGAACTGGTTCGAGTTGGGTTCAGATTTGAACAAAATAGATTCAAGAAAATGGTTCAAAGAAATGGTTCAAGAAAAACCAAACCTACCCACCCTAGTTCGAATTCAAAGCAAACAGGCCAAACCAATTTTGTGCACATTCCTACATACAGTAGACTGCTATTTTCATGTTTTATATACGTACTGAACAAGTTTAATAATCATGCCCACTGTGTGCCAGTAGAGCAGTTTCAGCAGGACACTCGACCTCTATGGCATACAGTATGAGCCCATTTGCAGAGAGAGATGGGGTGAGGATACTGGTGTGCTTGTTGAACATTAAACTGTATGACATCAAAGCAAGAGTACTTGGGTTTAATAGACCTGTTTGGCTAAAACTCTGAATTCATATGGCTGTATTTATTCCTTGCTACTCAGCAGCAATGGCTTAATGCAATAAGCAGAAGAGACATTCTGTTCCCTCTTTAGCTTCCAGTCCAGTGAAGCATCTCATACAGCATACAGTACTGATGGTAATAATAGCAAAGGGAACCAGGCTAAATAAAAAACCAAGATTTCACCTCAGAAATGCATTTATTATTACTAGTACATACAAGGGTTGCCTCCTGCAACACACAGTTAGCATGCGCTTAGTATGCTAAGTAGATCATGTACATACTGGATTCCTGTTTATGGAATTATGAGCAACTCTATGTTGCCCATAATCAGAAAGCATCCACACATCACAGATGTTTAAAACTTTGGGCTCCACGGGAGATCCTAATGGTCTTAGTGCTGCTTGGAATTTACACATAGCATCTTTTCTCACACATGCTTTCTGACTTTAATCTCGCTTATTTTAGTTATGGCTCTGGAGTGCTCAGGTGTGCTTATGTCAATCACCTGACTCTAATTCCATCCTCATTAAAACTAAAACTGTATACAGATGGACCCTAGGGGTTGCAATTATGTCATATAAGCATGCATAGGGGGAAAGCATTTTATAAAGCAGGGACCAGGTAGATAAGAACTGTAGGTATTGTTCCCTTCTCAGAGCTTAACAAGAGTCAACTTCATTCCCTTGTGTGATGCCCAACCATTAAGTAGACACTGAAGTTGTGTCCTAGCTGACACCACTGAATTTGAATTAGCATAACTGCACTCAGATACAGGCTGAAGACATGATTTTTCTGGATAGTTCAGGGCAACCCCTGTCCCACCTCTCTGGCTTTGAGTTCTGGCTTCAGCAACCTCTGTTGCTGGACTGGACTGTACCACTTCAGACAGAGGGCAGGCAATAAATATCCCTACTCCTACCTGCTGTCTGAAGTGGTACAGTCCAGGAATACATGAGGCAGCAGAGAACTTAGCTTGGCTCTTGGTTCCATTGGTGGTAATCTTACCATAATCTCACATTAAATGACCAGGCACATCACTGAGATGAATGGATTGCAACATTTCAACAGTTTAAGAAAGATCACATTGATTTGGGCATGGTATCTACTGCTGAACTGAGAAACCACAGGTATCTGGGATATTTGATCAGTTGGCTGAAAAGCAGCATGCAATACGATTTTTATGTTTTACACAAAATACTGGTGATAGAAAGAATTATTGTGGAAATTGAATGTTTCCAAGGCAAGACCCTGTTTCTCCTGCTATTTCAGCAATAACTATGCCACACACATTCAGTTCTTGCTATAATTCTTCACAATATAATGGAGATCTAAATAATATGAACCTTTATTACGGCACTATGTTTGACGTATGAAAAAAAAATTAAGAATGACTCAAAAAACTCATTCTGCATTCTCTGCCCTGGGACAAATTTTTATTGGTATTCATGTTACTGTGCATTCTCTGTACTTGCTCAGAAATTTTCTACCTGGGTTAATCAGTATATCTGAGGACACTTTGGACAATCATTTTCAATGAATTCCCTCCTACCCCATCAAGCTCCAAGTGTTTTGGATTATGAAAAGGGAGGGCAGAAATCAGTTAGAACACATATTCAGTGAAGCTAAAATGTGGTGTGACAGCACTGAAAATGTTATAACGTCTAAAATGAAAGCACTGTGCTACTTAGAAAAAAATAAGAACCATCTTACTCTCTAGCCTAACAGTAAGTGATGACAAAACAAAGCTCCATAAAATCAGAGATATTCTTAAGAATACAATGGCTCCAAGTGGGCATCAATTCTGTGTGCAGAACAGATTTCAGAGCTCTGTAATACCAGAGCATCTGTTCTTTGGGGAAATGTTGATTTGGCAGAAACCCTGCTTACCACAATTGGTGCCTACAGTCATACATATCTGCCCTTTGAGGTGTCAAGCCAGAAAGGTGACTTGTGCCAGATCAGCAGTACCACTTTTACAAACTTTTGACAAGGCTCCTTGCATTCCTGGTGTAAGAGAGATCTTATTTATTTGTTTGTTTGTTTATTTATGCATCTATATTCTTCTTTTTGAATCATATAATGACCCGCAAAAGCTCACCATGATATACACACACACAGTTTAAATCTATTAAAAACATATATCATATCCTAATAGCACAGCAAACAAGGAATTAAGAACCACAGGAGGGGAAAAAATTAAAAGCTCATCCAAAAAAACCCTGTCTTTACCTTCCTTCTCAATACTGAGGCATGCAGGCAGATGTGACCTGGAAAAGACAGTTCCAGAGCCAACTTGCTTCTTCTGAGAAGACCTTGTCCTACATACCTACCAAATTAACTTCAGATGGAGGAGGGAGGTGGAGCAGAGCATCCCCTTGATTGTCTTAATGGACATGAAATTTCATGAGGGAGAAGGCAGCCTTGCTCAGGTCTTCATGCCTCCTCATGATCCTAGTCTCAGAGTTCCTGCTGCAGATCTCTGTACATGACATAAATGCCTCTCTGCCCTGAGTATGGCAAGGCAATCAACACTTGATCAAAACACTGCCTGCCAGGGCTGATCCACCCTTTACATGGCAGTGGTGGTTTCCTATCCATAAACATAAGAAGCTATCAAATACCAAGTCTGACCACCGATTCACCTAAAGTCTTCAGAATCTTAGACCAAGATCCTTTCCAGTCCTACCTGAGATTGAACCTGGGACCTTCTGCATGTAAAGCATGTACTCTACCCCTGTGCTACAGCCCCATTCTTAAGGAGATGGGGAAATTAATGGCCCCAAATATTTAGTGGAATCAGATGCAGTTGCCGTTCATCATGGGTGCCTGGCATCTATTCCTAAGTGTTTTTGTCTCCCCAAAATATCAATGTAGAGGCAATAAACTTGATTGCCATCCAATCTGTAAATTACTCCTCAGTGAGCATGATTTCCTTTTTACAAGGGCAGGGTGGAACTGTAAGATGTGAGGGTATGGTGATACAAGCAGAAAATTTCAGAGTCTTCCCTCTTGACCTTTAGTCCTTCCTAACTGAACTAAAGAACAAAAAATAGTGGCCACAACAGGTGATTTCTTAGACACCCAGCAAATGCAGATCACTAGTTACTTTTCTTTTCATGTGAACATATGAAACAATCATTTTTAAAACCCAGTGGCTGATAGCCATACCAAATTACTCCTGAGTAGTCCTATTGAAATTAAGTAGATTCAGTTGCTGCCTCCTGCTGAAATATGATAAGAACATAAGAACAGCCCTGCTGGATCAGGCACAAGGCCCATCTAGTCCAGCATCCGGTATCACACAGTAGCCCACCAGATGCCTCTGGTGAGCCCACAGGCAAGAGGTATGTGCATGCCCTTTTGCCTGCCATACAACTGGTATTGAGAGGCATTGTGTCTCAGAGACTAGAGATGGCCCACAGCCACCAGAGTAGTAGCCACTGATAGACCTGTTCACCATGAATCTATCTAAGCCCCTTTTAAAGACATTCAAGCTGGTGACAATCACCACATCCCATGACAAGGAGTTCCATAGATTAATTATGCGTTGTGTAAAAAAGTACTTCCATTTGTTGATCCTAAATTTCTTGGCAATCAGTTTCATGGGATGACCCCTGGTTCTTGTGTTATATGAGAGGGAGAAGAATTTCTCTCTATCCACTTGCTCCACACCATGCATGATTTTATAGACCTCTATCATGTCTCCCCTCAGGAGTATTTTTTCTAAACTAAATAGCCCCAGGTGTTCTAGCCTTGTCTTATAAGGAAGGTGCTCTAGGCCCCTGATCATCTTGGTTGCCCTCTTCTGCACCTTTTCCAGTTCTACAATGTCCTTTTTGAGATGTAGTGACCAGAATTGTACGCAGTACTCCAGGTGTGGCCGCACCATAGTTTTGTATAAGGGCCTTATAATTAGGCTTGAGCCCAAAACATTTCAGAGGCCATTATAGAGGCCTCCGAAACGTTTTGGCCACTGGGACTGTTTTGGCTTTTGGAGGCAGCAGAGGTGTTCCCTTAAGGGTGGGGGAGGATGTACTTACCCCTCCCGCCACATTTCCCCAGCCAGTGCTCCACTGTAGTAAAGCCCCTCAGGGCAGCAGCATACCTCTCTGCTGCCCCGTTGCCCTCATCGGCTGGAAGTAGCTGGAAGTACTGGGCGTGCATGCGCCCATTGCATGTATGCACATGCACAGCAGACAGGCATGCACGAATGCACGGTATGTCCGGCCACTTCCAGCCGATGAAGGCAACGGGGCGGCAGGGAGGTATGCTGCCGCCCCAAGGGGCTTTACTACAACGGAGCGCCAGTGAGGGAAATGCAGCGGGCAGAGGAATGCAGCAGGAGGGGTAAGTGCACCCTCCCCCGCCCTTAAGGGAACACCCCCACCACCTCCAGAACGGTTCCGGGCACATCCCTAATTATAATATTAGCAGTTTTATTTTCAGTCCCCTTCCTAATGATCCCTAGCATGGAATTGGCCTTTTTCACAGCTGCCACACTTTGAGTCGACACTTTCAACGAGCTGTCCACCACGACCCCAAGATCCCTCTCCTGGTCAGTCACCCACAACTCAGATCCCATCAGCGTATACTTGAAGTTGTGGGTTTTTTGTCCCAATGTGCATCATTTACACTTGCCAACACTGAACCGCATTTGCTATTTTGTCTAATGATGAGTATGGAGAAGAGAACTTTGAGACTTTCCAAGTCTTACCTAGAGGCATTGGGAGACTCAAGGCCCCTGAGAGAGGAGGGGCCACCAACCAGCTGAATAACAGGTTGCTCTTCATTCTCTCTCCTTTAATATCTACGAAAGAGGAGGTGGGGGAGCAGGGACTCATCTTCACTTTTTGTCCTAGGACCCACTCCAATCTTGCTATGCTCCTGGTCCCTGAGTAGTACTATCAGTCAGTATAACCAATACACCAAAAAAATTCAGAGCTAATGATGAACAATCAACTCCATTATTGAACTAGGCAAGTCACCTATTGTGTCAATCTGTTTTGGAATCACTGTGAAACTGCTCTCTACATATCTCCAGTGTTAGTTAATGATCTCATGATCTTCTACGGAAAGGTCAGTCTTCTGTATGGAATGTAAAGCTATAGAAAAACAACAGCTAGGTGGTTGCAACATATTCGCAATTTTTTCTTCGCCTCCTGCATTATTTAGTTGGGCTGTGCACAACTGCAAAAGTCAGATTGGTTTGGGTCCCAGAGGTCTGGAGTCAGAGGTCGGAATCCTCCGAATCCCAGCGGTCAGAGTCAGGTCCTTTGGACCCATCAGAATATTGGGGTTGGACCCAGTCCAATCCCTGATCTGATTTTGGGGGGTGGGGGCAGAAAAATCCCTTTAGATATCCATGGGGAAAGTTTTTTTTTGTTTTTAAATCACCGGGGTGAGGGAGATGCCTATTCATTGAGTTTTGCAAATTGGCAGAGAAGCAGGCAACAATGGCCAGATTCTATGTTGCAAGGGAATCTGACCAGCTGCGATTTTTAAATTAATTTTAAAAAGTAATGCTTACAGTAAACCAGAGGAAAGCACTATAACACCAAAGAATGGAAGGGGAAGAAAAGCAGTGTAACGCCAAAGAATCACAGGGGAAGTTATGTCAAACCCAGAAATATTCTGCTTTCTTTTTCAAACTGTGAGTTAATTTACAGCTTTACAACTTTAAAAAAAGTTTAAAACAAGGGCATGGGCGGGGTGGTAGGCAGACATGTCAGGAAATCTCTCTCTCTCTCTCTCTCTCTCTCTCTCTCTCTGTCCAAGCCACATGGGGAAATGGACTTCTGCTGCCATATGGAGCTCCAAAGAGCTCCAATTCTACCCAAATGGGATTGAAGAAGTTCAATTCAAAACAGACTGTGCAAGGTCGGGATTGGACTCTCTCCAACCCCCTCCAATTTGGCCAAGGTTGGTCTGTTTCTGACCTCCCCAATCCAACCTTGCACAGCCCTATTGTTTAGTTTAATAGTTTAGAACAGTTAAGTTCAAAGTTTAGACTTTGTTTATGCAAATTAAGAATAACCTTGAGTCTCCCCACCCCTCTAGGCAAGACCTGGAAACTCGCACAAAATTATCTCCTCCATACCTATCATCTTTCAGCAGGAGGCAGAAACTGGATCTTGAATAAACAATTCTAGAAAAGGAGTGTGCACACACTTTTCCTTCTAGAAAATAAAACTTATTGTCACCTTTTTTCAAAGATCTGAACTGTAGTATGCCTGCACAGACTACTGAGAGAATTATATAAAAATGATAGACCCAGAACTAGGAAACTCAATTTATTTTTTATGCTTTGATGTTTGTGTGTGTGTGTTTTGCACTTGTGAAATGTAAAGGAAGAGCTAGGAGAATTGAGTTAATACTGTTCAAATCATCTGGGGATGAAATGGCAGAAAAGTCTCTTTGAACTCAGCCTGATGACATAAAGTGAAATGTCTTTTTTAAAAAAAATCCTTGTGTTGTCACAGCATTAAAGATACATATTAACACACTCTTGATTGAGATCAAGATTGAGATCAAGATAAGCTTATGATATGCTTATCTTACACAACAAATATATACATCCCATGTTGACCAAGCAGGAATTATACACACCTCATTGTGATCAAGCCATCTTTAAATTAAACAAGGCAAAAGTTGCAACATCTTTCCTAACATCTCTACATGGTATCAGTAGCAACTAAGTTAAGTGGTTTCCTGAGACAGTGTTTAAACCAGTAATTTCATTATTAATAGTCAAGACAAAGGTGTTCCTGTCATCCATAGGACAATCTTTTTTAACAATTGTCTCTCCAACCTAAAATCAAACTTTGATCCTGGCAGACTATAGACGTTGTGCACTTGACAGAAACTTCCAACAACCTGCAAGCCTTTTACAAGAACCAAACTATACATTAAGTTCAATTTGTTAAGTGGCTCTAACATGTTTAGTTTTTTGTTTTTGTTTTCTTTAGCAGCTGTGCGGGCGGGAGGGATGTCTTCAATCCAAGCCAAGACCACAGCACTGGGGAGAGGGGATTTAACCCTTCCCCGCTTGTCATAGTCGCTAGCCATATCACACAGCCCTGCAGAGCCTATTTGCCCAGGAGGGAAGCTCCTATTGGTGTCAATGGAAGCTTCCCTCCTGGGACAAACAACAACTATGGGGGGCAATGTTCAGTACAGATCAGAATTGCAATAGGGGCAAAGTGTCACATCTCTCCGCACCACAGTCCTCAGCTGGATCAGGCCCACGTGGTTGCTATCTAGCACAGGAAAACTAAGCATGAGAGGCAATGACACATTTTACACAGTGTGTAGAGAGTTTTACCCCAACAGGCAAAACCAGAAACTTCTGGGAGGAGATCACAGAACTTTAAAAACAACATTAAAAATATAGGACAAAAGGACTATAAATCCAGATCCATTCTGCATAAGTGATTTCAAACTCATGTTTTCAGGTTTCTCCATTCTGCCCCCTGCCCCACGGAAAAGTTTAGGAAAGAGAATCATTCCCCAAGGAACAGCCATTCAGCAGGCAAGGAAAATCTGCAGATTTTCCACATATAAAGGGGTAGGAGAGAGAGAGAGAGAACCCACATACCCAGATATCAGGGGCAGGTTAGCTCAAAGCTAGTAGCCTCTGGGTACTAGCTTCATGGGCAGTGCCAAGGACTGGTCAGGACAGGTCAAGGTCAAGGACCCATACACATAAAAAGGGCCCACACCTGCCAAGCTAAATCCTGAAGCCACAGAGAGGCTGCTAATGCAGCCACTCCCCACCACCATCCAGTAAGTCAGGGTCCAAGCAGTGGTGGAGACAAGCAGCAGCCCATTGTCTTCCTTCCATTGACATCATTTTACAATTCCCAAATATTCCTACCCACATAGGAATTGTAAAATGATGCCCGTGGGAAGAAGATAGCCTTCTGCTCCCATCTTTGACTAAGAAGCTGGGGTTCAATGGAGAAGCTTACCAGGAGACAGGGGAGACCTGTGAACATGAGCCATCCTTCACACTAGGGGTGTGCAGAACCAGTTTGAATCAAACCTGGTTCTATTTGAACTGGCCCGGTTCAAGCTCAAACCAGACCGGCCCACCCCCAAAAGGGGGGTGGGTCCAAGTTCAAACTAAACTGGGCCCAGTTCATATCAAACCAGTTCAGCCTTACTTGTAAAGAAGAATCTGGTAAGGATGCCCCTTTACAAGCAAAGGGGGATTTCCCTACATAAAAAGGTGGGGGGGGGGCAGAGGGCACCTTACCGGGTGTGGCGGTGGCTCAGGCAGCGACTCTTGGCCCTGCCGTGCTCCCCCATCTCCATGCACAGAGGCCGGAATGGGGCTACCTGCAGTGCGAGGAGGGAGTACTGGTGGGGGGAGAGGGGCCGCTTCCACCACCATCACAGCCACAGCTGGTTAGGTGCCCTCTCGCCTGCCCCCTGAATCCCTTCTTATGTAGGGAATCCTCCTTTGCTCTTTAAGGGGAATCCTTACCAGATTCTCCTTGACAATCAAGACACTCAAACCGGGCCAGCTCGGTTCAACAGCATGTACTGTGCCGCTGACCGGTTCTAACAAACCAGTTCACAGACTGGTGGGTTTGGTTTTAATTTGGTTTGAATTCGATTGAACTGCCACTGGTGATTCCATGCACAGCCCACCAACCTACAGCTACAGGAGGGACACTGAATGAGAACTTGTGGCCACTTGCTGCCAGTTAGTTTTCCCTACTGGGATCAATGCTTCCCATCCTAGAAAACTAACCAGGCAGCAGATAGACAAATGCCCTCCTTCAGTGCCACTGTAGCAGCTGTGGTTGGTGCCACAAAGGGCTCACCTGCATTGTCCAGTTCCAGATCAGCATGGGGATGCAGTTCACACCCTCACCATCAGTAGGCAGTGGAGAGCAGCATCAGGATGGCCTGTCAGGGCTTTGTCTGAGGGCTCCCCAAACCTAGCACTAACCCCAACTGTCTTTTCATTACCCCATATTTCCAATCTCTTGTATTTTACAATATAGTTGCATTTGTGACTTGCACTGGGTTGTGTGTTCTCGTTAACTGGTTATTAATGGAGGTCAAGTGGGTTTTCCTGAACAACTTGGCCACCACTACTGGTCTTACCCCTTGGGTAGTTGCAAGGGGGCATTAGCCATGTTTTGTGTCACAACCTTAGTTAATGCAAGTCAATGTTCAGGCATAGCTCGTGTTCCACAAGGTGTGTCCTGGCTATCTGCAACATTGATTCTGTTGAACTGTGGTAGATGGGTAGAGTATTGCAGAAAATCATAAGCTTTATTCCCTTCTATTTGACTGGGTTTATTCCCTTCTATTTGACTGGGTTTTCTAAAATATCTTTTATAAAGATATGGTCACTGATGGTAACTGCACATACCATCCTGTTGAAATGACAACTCTAATGTGAAGCAGAGATTGAACAGGATATAGAACACATGAATGATAAGATTGAAAGATACGGCATATACAAGTGAAGGAAGGCAAAGTACAACCAATTCCAAGATAAAGGGTACTGTTTTTATTGATTTTGGAACAAAAACTATCACGGAAAATACTTCTGGTCTTAACTGTTTCACCTCTAGATATTACAAATGTGTACGAACATATGCTTTCTAAACTTTGATTTCTTTTTTTCTTTTGTAGAACATATTAAAATTAGAGAGAACTAGTGCTATTTGCCAATTTTATGGTATCCAGATACTTTTCATCCAGACAGCTCTTCTGTTATGATGACACTGCATTCTCCAGCAGTAAACTGCAGCATCTTGTTTTAGGGGAAATGTGATTTTCCTCTGTACCTGGTGTTTCTATTTCAATGTTGAGTGCTATAAGATAGGGCTTCTCTCTCTCTCTTTTTGTACATTTCCCTTCAGTGATATTGATATATACAGTACATCTCCCTGAATACAAACTAAATGTCTAGCTTCCTTCTCCCCTTCTAGTAGATCTCACCTTGTACTGTGGTGCCATCACATGCTGTATTTCCCCACTACTAGCTGCCAATAGCAGAGGACAGAGAAACTTGGAATGTTATGAGGATATAACACAAGATAAGGTCTACTACACCCTAGAGAGAGGGATGGAGGGCTAGACACTAGGCTTTCTTTTTGTGGCACCACTTTCCTTCATGCAGGGCCGTCCCTAGTGGGGTGCGGGGCCTCCTTAACATTTCATATCATTACAGAATCATACTGATTGATGACATACAGTGTACAGTAAATAGTGTGAGTGAGGTTTTTGGACATGTCCAACCATCTTGGACATATGATGCATTTCTAAAGAAATAAAAATAAAAAGCACAACACATGCTTCGCAGTCCTCAGACCTCCTGGGTTGCAAATCAACTTGAGCATAGAGCATCCATAAATAAATAAATAAATAAATAAATAAAGCATTCTTTGCTTCTGAAGTTTTTGTAATTTTCTGTCATGAAACAAACCACTTAGAGGACTTTTTGGATGTTTTTTTTTTCAAAAAACACAACAATTTGCCCAATCCACTTCAATTTAAATATACATATTCCTCCCACCCTGCCCTATATCTCTGCTCAATACCAAAGCCCTATGGCAAGCCAATCCCTAAATATTCAAGCAGTGGGGAATAACCACAAAAAGGAAATCACATCATACCTCCATTACTAAGGCTGGGCTAGGCAGAGGGTCCACAGAGAGCTCTAGTGCTGGACACTCACTCTCTGCCTGTCTGCCTGCTTCCTTCCTTTCTTCCTCAGCTTCAGGATTCAGCGAGGCCTGCATGGAGGCCTCTCTGTAAGCCCCACCCACCCACTAAACTGCTGAAAGGCGGAAGAGAGGGGACTCTAGCAGCTTGCCTGGGAGGCTTTCAAGCTGCACACAGACACAAAAGATCGGCTGCAGGGAAAGATAAGTGGCTGGGACTGGGGGAGAGAGGAGGGCAGGCTGAACTGCAGTGTGCCAAGAGCAGGGACTGTGCCAGCTCAGGGCTCGGGGCAATTGCCCCAGTTGCCCCACCCTAAGGACAGCCCTGCCTTAATGTCTAGTTTGGCCCATAGAGGGAAAGCATATTCCTCCAGTTTTGTTTACTGAAGAATGATTGGCATCACTACACATCAGATTCAGAAACCTTTTAGGAAGGTTTCGGTCTTATGATCCATGGGCCAGAATGAAGATTGATTGAGGCTTTACAGCAACAGGCTAAAGAAATTTGTCTAAGGTATGATTTAGGAACTATTAGGAATGACAATATACAGGTCTTAGCCAGACCTCCTCTTCTCTCTAAATAAGCTGTGACAACTGAAGCTAGCTGCTGCTGTACCAGGGGCATAGCTACCAGTGTTCAAAGGTGTACAATGAATTCAGGCCTGTCGGGCCACCATGCCTTCAGGGGCCCTGCCATGTACCCCTCTCCACTTTCGCTGCTTGCTGCTACTGTAGGCAGTTCACACAGTGCTGGGGGATGTTCCATTGCTTTTCTCCTCAAATGAGGGGAGAAGTCATAGAATCCCCCTACCATTGTGTGAACTGGCTAAGAAATGAAAGGTACACATGCATCCAGGTGCATGCGTACCTTCCATTTTTTAGCTGGCTTGTACAGTGGTAGAGGATTCTATGGCTTCTCTTATTGTTTGAATGAGTAAAAAAGCCATGGAACATCCCACCATCTCTGCAAAAACTGGTTGCCAAGTGGTGGGAGTGAGGAACAACAGGACAGGAAGCAAGGAGGAGGAGGAGGAGGAGGAGGAGATGGCAGCAGCAAGTAAAAGGTTTTTGTTTTTTTAAAATTGTGCCACCAAAAAAAAAAAAATTAAAGGTGGGAGCCCAATGTTCACTTATTGAACACAGACCCCTGCTGACCTTGCTATCCCCCTGCCTCAGTTGAAGGGCTAATTGGTGCATGTATGTTGGTGTACTTTTAATTTGTTTTAAATAAATGAAGGACAAACTGTGGTGAAGCTTTGAAAGGTCAGATTCTGCATGGAAGGGCTTGAGTTTTCCATTGATAATACAGGAAGATGGAGTTCCTGTCATCATTTTGTTCCCCTGTTCTGCTAGGGAACTGTGTATGTTTTTCTGAATTATTTTGTTCTTACATGTTTACTAGGAATTCCTAGCATGTTTTGCCATTCATTTCAATGTTAAATAAATAATTTTAAAAATTAACTGTTTCCCCCTACTGCCACAGTCACAGCACAGCATCCTGCAGTTCTTTGTGCAAAGAAGGATTGTACCCACAGTTAGTATTCTAAACTGTTTTGCAGGGCCCAAGCTATCAGTTTTGCCTGGAACAAAACTTGTACCGCATCTCAAGTGAGGGACCTGCTTGCACAAATGCATACAGTCCATGCTTCCCCTTTGAAATGCAATGGATTCTAAGCATGACTGACAGAACAAACCAACCACTCACTGAGCTGTTCCAGCATTTAGATGAAGTTTCAGTATCTGTTCAAAAAGCTACCTGAAGAATTCGAGTGTTTCTAGAGCTGAAAGGTATAAGGGGAATTGTCAGGACAAAAGAATGCATCAGATCTGTTCACAGGGTAGCATTCTTGCCTGTGGGCTATGAAGGCTGGAGGTTTCAAACCCGCACAAGCATTTAGATATCAATCTAGCACGTAAGTGGGGAAAGGCAGATACTGAAACTGAAAGAGAGAGAAACACTTTATGCAGACCTGTATGAATCAGTCTGTCCTTTCTATTCCTTTCTGGAGAAAATATAATATAATAAATAATAAATAACAACAACTCTATTTGTTAGCCACCCCATCATAAATTGTTCTCTGGGCAGCTTACAAGTTGTGGTATTTTAGCATTTGGTTCAAAATCATATTCAAATTTAAAATACAGTATAAGCATGTTTGTTTATTAACCCTTCTAAATGGCAAAGGATTTTAATCATGAAGAGAAAAAATATCCTTTAGATCTATTCACCATTTAGTTCAGCATTTGTGATGCTGAGTGGCAGCAGTGTTCCAGGGCAACATCTGCCTGGAGATGCCAGGGATTGAACCTGGCATTTTGTGCATGCCAATGTGCTACTGAGTCTATATCCTGGTAGTACACAATGCTGCAGAGACATACACATACACTACTCCTCGTGTATCGAAATTATCTAGCAAGACTTCGCTTCCTGTCTTCTTTTCACAGGGCCCTTCTCCAAAAAAACCAGCCAGACTAGCTCAGTCAGTTCTTCGTGACTGTTAATCCGATTTTGTTCTCCCAGGCTTATGGTACACCAGGTACAGCTGACTGTTTTGGATTAGAACTATTTACTAGCATGCAATTGTGGCCAATGCTTACTCAGAAGGCAAGAATACAATCTAAATAGGTGTATTGGTTAGGTACATTTGAGAAAGGAAAGACCTATCCTAACTATCAGCATGAATAGGTAGGAAGAGAGAGATGTTTCCATCTACTCTCTAAGAGGAAAGGAAGAGGACTAACTCTCTACAGCCTGACTCTATGACCCCTGCCTTGACTACTCAGGTACTTCCTGTAGTCTACAGGGTCATAGAGCAGAGGTAAAGCAGGGACAGGTAAGGAGACCCTCACTAACTACTTCTACTTCCAATGCCCCTAGTGGTCATTAAGATAATTGGTGCAAAAGGTCGATGAACTGGAACTCCATCTCCAACAATAGGAGTCCATTGCTTTTTTGTTTGTTTTCTCAGCCCAGACATCTTTTAATCTTAGATTTTGATTTTGATTTATTTTGCATTCTTACTATGTTTAGTTACCTTATTTTTCATTAAGTATTTGGGAATTCCTTGAAAATAATCTGCTGATAATCCCAAATACAACAAATATTTATATACCGCTTTTCAACCAAAGTTCCCAAAGCAGTTTACATAGAGAAATAAAAATAAATAAATATCATTAAAGTTACAGTACTAAAAGTAGGTTACAGTACATCAGTATCATTAAGGTTAACAGTACTAACAGTACTAAAAGTAGTTTCCTGTGAAAAAAGTTGTCTTCTGGTTTTGGGTGTAGCATTTGTTTTCTGACTAGGAACATCAGTTGTTGGTATGTATCAACCCGATACTTATCTAGTTCGCATTAGGGCCAAAAACCGCTATGACTACAAATACAGGTTGGGGATCACATGATGAATTTATTTATTTATTAAACTTCTATACCGCCCAAACTTTCGTCTCTGGGCAGTTAACATAAAAACAATTAAAACACATATAAAAAGTTAAAACAATGCAACAATTTAAAATTAGCCATAAAATTAAAACAGACAATTTTTAAAAGCTGGGAAAGCTTGGGTGAAAAGATGGGTTTTCAGATGTTTTTTAAAAATTGCCAGAGGTGGAGAGGATCGTATCTCAGCAAGGAGCGGATTGCACAATCTTGGGGCAGCAACCAAGAAGGCCCGTCTCTGTGTAGCACCAGATGAGTAGGTCGTAACTGGAGACAGAACTTCTCAGACAACCTCAATGAGCAGTGTGGCTCATAGTGAAGAAGGCGCTTTCTTAAATACCCAGGGCCTAAGCCATTTAGGGCTTTATAAGTTATAATTAGCACTTTGTATTTTGCCTGGAAACCTATTGGCAGCCAGTGTAGCTCCATCAGCAAAGGAGTAATATGGTCTCTCCAAGATGATCCAGAGACCAACCTGGCGTATTCTGAACCAACTGAAGTTTCCGGACTACGTACAAAGGCAGCCCCACGTAGAGTGCATTACAAAAGTCAAGTCTGGAGGTTACCAACAAATGTACCACTGTTTTGAGGTCATTGATCTCAAGAAACGGACACAGCTGGCGTATCAGCTGAAGCTGATAGAAAGCACCTCTGGCCACTGCCTCAACCTGAGAAACCAAGGAAAGGTGTGGATCCAGAAGTACTCCCAGACTGTGAACCTGTTCCTTCTGGGGAAGTGTGACCCTATCTAGAACAGGTAGATCAAGATCGTCTCTGGAGTTCTGACCCCACACAATAAGTACCTCCGTCTTATCTGGATTCAGCTTCAGTTTATTCTCCCTCAGGCAGGCATTTAGAGAGCATATGCCAGCTCCTGAAGAAGTTGACATGTAGAAGTAGATCTGGGTGTCATCAGCGTAATGGTAACATCCAGCTCCAAATCCCCTGATGATCTCTCCCAGTTAAAGAGCACTGGAGAAAGTACAGAGCATTCTAGCACTCATGTTAAAGAGAACTGGAGAAAGTACAGAGCCTTGAGGGACACCATACTTAAGCTCAGATCTCAAAAAGCAACAGTCTCTAATCAACACCATCTGGAATCTGTCCGAGAGGTAGGAGTGGAACTACTATAAAACAGTGCCTCCCACCCCCAACACTCTCAGATGTTCCAGAAGGATACTATGGGCGATAGTATCAAAAGCCACAGAGAGATCCAAAAGGATCAACAGAGTCACACATCCTCTGTCAATTCCCAATTGGAGATCATCCATCAGGCCGACCAAGGAAGTCTCCACCCCATAGCCCACCCCAAAACCAGGTTGAAATGGGTCTAGATAATCTATTTTCTCCAAGACCGCCTGGAGCTGAGAGGCCACCACCCTCTCAATTACCTTGTCCAGTCATGGGAGGTTGGAAACAGGACTATAATTGCTCAACTCAGAGGGATCTAATGCAAGCTTCTTTAGAACAAATCTAATAATTGCCTCCTTAAGACAAGGAGACATCCTGAGAAGCATTTATGATTTCTACCAGGCCGCCAACAACAGCCTCCCTGCTAGATAGAACAAGCCATGTTGGACAAGGGTCCAGAGAACAAGTGGTAGGCCTCACCGCTCCAAGCAGCTTGTCCACATCCTCAAGAGTCACAAACCAAAACTGATCCAGTCGAATTGCGTAAGAGGAGTTGCTGGACACCTCCAGTTCAGACATCAAACTAATTGTGGAGTCTCCATCTAGATCGGCCCGAATCCGGGAGATTTTATCTGCAAAAAACTCTTTAAACACATCACAGCGGGTAACTGATGACTCCAAATTCTGGTTCAAGGGAGGGGGGTGGATACCCTGAACAACTCCACTGGGCATGAACTCACAGAGGTAATTCAGGCAGAAAAGAACCACTTCTTTGCCGCACGTATTGCCTGAGCATAGATCTTTAAATGTGCTCTATGTCATAATCTGCCGGATTCGAGTTGAGTCTTTCTCCACTTGTGCTCCAGTCGCCTACCTTGCCGCTTCAGCCCCTGTAGATCTTCTGTGTACCAAGGGGCCAATTTTGAAGCAAGTCGGAGGGGGTGCTTGGGAGCAATCGTGTCTACTGCCCTGGTGAGCAAGTTGTTCCAATTCTCAACCAGGGCATCAACAGGATCACCAGCAAAGCCAACATTGAATCCCTCCAAGGCTTCTTGGAATCCTACTGGGTCCAATAACCTCTTCAGGTGGACCATTCTAATGGGCCCCTCGCCCCTGCGGAGGTGGGAAGTGGTTGTAAGTCCAACTTTAACCAGATGGTGGTCCGTCCATGACAATGGGGAGATCACAGGAGTCCCCACCCACGGAACACCACCCTGATCAGAGTAGAAGGCCAAATCAAGTGCGTGACCTGCAATATGCATCAGTCCAGAAACCGCTTGGGATAGGCCCATAGTTGTCATGGCCGCTATGAACTCCTGAGCTGCCCCAGACAAATCGGTCCCAAAATGAACAAAGAAGTCCCCCAGCACCAAAAGTCTGTGAGACTCCAACACGAGTTCCACGACCAAGTCCTTGAGCTCAGTAAGGGATTCCATTGGGCAACGGGGTGATCAGTACACCAACAGAAGTCCCAATCTATCCCTGGCCCCAAACTTAAGTACACACATTCAATATGGTCTGATATCCTAACAGGGACCCTGGTGAGGGAGAGGTTATCCTTATAGACCACCTCCCTGCCCATGTCCCTTCACCTGCTCCTCTACAGAATATCCTGGCGGTAGAAGCTGAGACCAAACTGGACCACTAGCATCCCCCAACCAAGTCTCGGTAATACATACTGACATAATGAATGTCAGTGACACATAAGCTATTGACATTTACTATTCTAGTTAGCTATTCAGCTATGCTTGCTGTTCCTCTATGACATGTAACTTCACTTAATGTAAAGAGAGAGAGAGAGAATATATGTGTTGTGTTGACTAATGCTGGCAGTTCTGCAAGTAGGACAAGATTAACTTGCCTCATTGCTGCATTTCTATAGTTTCTCTCATGGAACTAATGCACCAGTCCATTTACTTAAATCCAAAGTCATGCAGAGGAATATTCATTAATGTTTACTCATGTAGAATGCGTACACTACATTAACCACAGTCCTATAAATAAACACACTTTTCCATGCACACAACATTAATCTTGATCCCATAAACAAATAGCCAGAGATTTCTACGATGTACCCTCCAGAAAGAAAGCTATTGTACCAAAAAGTGCATCTAGCTTTGCTCTTGCATCTGGCCATAGAAGATGAAGTCATATTATTTCAATTATTAGTTTATGATAGCAGGTTTATTGAAGGAGAACAAGAGTGGTTTTGTTTAGGGACAATGCATATGTTTCTCTGATATTGATTTTTAGTGTTACGTTTTAATAGTTTGTGCTTCTGCCTCGAGCTTGGAACAAAGCCTTCAAAATAAACCCAAATGAATAAGTTCACAGCTACATGAGCCAATCTGAATGACTGGTTCATGCCTCAAGATGGTTCTTTACAAGATGAGGAATGGGGGGCAGGGAGAGAAGGAGTAATCTTGGGAGTCAGACCACACAACATTGGTTTACAATTCACTCTGGAATACCCAAAATGCTTTATCAACCAAACATATGAGAAATCAACTTGCCAGAAATGAAAAGGGCTTTGAAATCAACCTGCAGAAATCTGAAAATTTTGAGGACTTCCCCAACATAACCTTTGGCAACCAGAATATTCATTTCAAGGCTGCATTATTAGAGGGTTGCCATTCATCAGTATTAAAACAATACAGAAATGTTAAGCTACTCACAAAAAGCATTTTTTTTAAAGATATTGCATTGCCTGCACTGAAAATGTATTGTTTAAAAGCAGACATAGTCCTTCTTCCGGGGAATATTCAATGTTCAATGTAACTATATATGAAAGTGTAAGAAAGGGGGGAGGGCCTAGAAGTCCATAAGGGTTTCTTCCAAAGAAACATGAAAGGTCTCAAATATCCTGTCACAAACAAATTCTGGACTAGTACACCTAGTATCAATCCACCATTCCAGTTTTCATAACCATGGTAGTGGTGGAGTTTAAAAACTGCTAAAGTAGTATTTACTGTAAATTGCATGTGAGCAGACTGCTTAGATGAATTGCTCACACTCAGTTATGAAAACTGGAATGGCAAGCCAGGAGGAGTCGGCCATTTGGACTCGCATCCCTTACCACACGTGGGTGGAATGCCACTGCAACATATCATCCAAACCAGCCCACAGACACTGCTCAAGTGACAAGGCAGAAGAATTATTGCCATCCCTCATGGCAATGTGTCTAGAGGGAAGCATATGGAAACTTACGTTGAAAAGCAGTATATAAATATTTGTCATTTTTGTATATAAGCGCATTTGCTACATCCCCCAATGATAATTTTGCTTTTGGTATAGGGCTAGTTATAGCAGTTCTGGTGGCAACCCACCATGCCCAGGCCCACAGATATAGGAGTTAGGATCTACAAACTGGGGAGAAGACAAAAGTTGAATGGCAAAGTAGAGATGGGTTTACTAGTGTTAGGACCAGCTGTTTTTGAACCCAAGGCAGATATTCAGAATTACACCCTCCCCAACTTCATATGTTTTAAGGTAATATGTTTAATAAGGTTTTAATGTGTTTTAGGTTTTCCTTTTTATAAAATAAGGGTGTGAAACAAAACTATCCTTTAGTAATTTTGTTCATTTTATCCATCAAACCTGTTGCCCAATAATCACTTTGATTTTTAATCAAAGTGAACAGATTAAAGGAATTGTAAGAAAATACAATGTGGTTTTTTGTAGTCTAAAAAGTGACAGAATGTTCATGATTTAACAACAGAGCACCCAGTGTCTACTGTATTGACCTCTAACAATGCCTTCTGAAGAATCAAAATCAAGAAAAAGAAAAGCCGAGCTGGGAGTCCCAACAGCACTGCTTCCTTCTGCAAAATTCCTCCTCCTCTTCTGTATGTACAGTATAGAGCCACACGCTGGCTAACATTTGCATAGGCATGATGGGGCACTCACTGAAATTCTATTCTGGAATGTCCTGTTCTCTCAAGTTATCCAGGCCTGTCAGCTATTCCTCCTTCCCCTCCACTCCAATCACATCCAGATGGCAGACAAGCATGCAACTCCTCCCTCCAATTCAGCAGCAGCACAGTTCCTGCTGTTTTCTAGCTTGAACAACTGGCCATCCTGGAAGGGTACAGGTGGTGTCTTTTTCTCTCCCACAGTTGTGCCAGAGCGGCACAAGCAGCAGGCACCTCACTTGCAGGGAGGGAGGGAGGAGAGCAGGACTTGGACTCTCATCTCTGAGCAAGCAAGTGACCATCTGATGTCTCTGTTTGCCCCACCCTTGTCCTGGCAAGAGGAGGCCACAGGAGAAGCAGCAGTCCTGCTGTGATGGAGGTGGCAAGCAGCTGGTTCCCCTTGACCTCTGGACAAGGAGGAGAGGAGAATTCCCAAAACAAATTCCCTTGACCAGGAGTTATGTCCTCTCACAAGAACAGGCCTGCTCAAGAACAAGGCAAGGGGGTCAGCCAATAGGCCTGGCTGAAAGGCCACATGTAAAAGAGAGAGAAAGAGGAAACCGGAGGAAAAGGGGGCTTTGTTGTGAACTATACCTGGTTTCACACTCTGTACATGCTCAGAGGGAAAGAGGCAAAGTCACATCATACACAAACTGAATTGGTTCTTGGAGATGGTGACCATGTATGATCTGGGCGCGCAAACAGAGATAGAGAGAGACACACTCAGAAAGTTCAATGGGCTTTATTATGAAAAAGTTGCTCATCAGGACAAACTAAAAACATGTTTCCGATTCAAGGTGTAGTGTAATGTGCCTAACTAACATATGTGTGTGCAATCAGTAATTACAGATATCTAATAATCTAACAAGTCCTAAATAAAACATTTAGAGAGAAGCAGAGAAAGAAGGAGGAGGAGGAGGGGAGGCTCAGGAAGGGGGGGGGGTAGTAGTGATTAGTAAGGAGGAGGAACGTAGGGATCCAAGGCTTGTGAAGGCAGCATATTACCCAGGATCAGAGGCTTTGAGAGCGGTGGATCTTCTCAGTTGAAGAAGCCAGGCCTTTGGTAGGAGACAGGAGCCTTTTTGCAGTCTGCCCAGGGCACGGCTGAGCATCCATGGGCAGAGTTCCTGCTTTTTCCATGCGGCTTAGCAGCAAACTCTGGGATGGCTTCTGTGAGCAGGATTGCCCGTAGGCACAGAACTGCTAAACTCTCTGTCTAGTGGCCCCCACTCTTTATAGTGTATTTTCCTTTGATCTATACAAATCTCATCTTTTCCTGGGTTCCCCAGAAGGGGTGACAACTTGCTGCTATTTTCTGAATATTGTCTTTTAATTACCTCAGGATATTTGGTCAGTCCAGAGAGATCTTAATCCCATCTTCTGTTAGCTGCTATCTTGAGGAGGGGACATAGCCCAAAGCAAATCAGTCCAGAGAGACCTTAATCCCATCTTCTGCAAACTGTGCACTTGGAAGGGATCGGGAGAGGGAGCAAGTGTTAGTAGAAAGACTAAATCTACAGGTGTTCTCCTAGGGTGGAATTTCTATAGACAGCAACTGAACAATCCCCTGTAGGCATAGCAGGGCCATCATTGACAATGATTAGCATAGATTTCTTGCACAGACATTATCTGATGGTGAGTTACATTTTAGCATATTGATTAGCTCAGGCCCGGCCCTTTGTTTTTTGTGTTTTCTTAAGTATCCAGTTCACAAGGCCCTGCTGGAATGCCTCTTCACCCAGAGGCCGAGCAGGCAGTTCACCCAGAGTTCAGGTGTGATTTCATCTCTTAATATAAAATGAAATCAGACACAGGCCTGTATTCCAGGCCTATACTTCACCATACTTCTGAGTTGGTACCTCTGGTTCTGATATGTTATAGACCGTTCATAACAGCTTAATGACTCCAAACAAGGAAAGGAGAAACCAGGAGGGTATGAGAAGAAGAAGCTAGGTGACTGTTATTGTAATATGTCCAGCCAGTAGGTGCCACTAGCAGTGATCCTAATTAGAGGCAGAGTCCTTTCCTGCCTCCTGCCTGTACTTCTTGTTGAACTTGTCTCTTCCTCTAACACAATAAAAGAACTTATCTTCTAATGGCTGCCTTCCTCTGAACTCCCATGATCGTGACAAAAAATACTCCATTTCCTCCAGATAATTGCAAATCTCTCTGTAGAAACAGAGGGCATGAGTTATCAGACCAGATGATTAAGCCACCTAGAAAACTGTGATTTAAACTGAAGAAACACCAATTACTAGACAAATTTGAAAATGAGGACATGTATGCACATAATGGTCAAAACCTGAGGTACTGTTTAATGCATAGTAGAATCGGCATTCCAGCCCAGCCCAGGAGTCGTAAATGGGATGGATTATTGGGATTTGGGGGTTCTGTCACCTGTTTGGCTTGGATTTGCAAGCAGGAGGCCTCTTCCATCAAGGTGCATCTATGTCTGCAGAATGCAAGCTTCATTTACCCGTATAGTTCCAACTCTCTACAGAGCCAGGCCATATGTGCTATTTACCAGGCATGGTATCTTTCCTCTTAGTAATGAATAATGACTGTAACACAAACATCTCCCTCACAGGTATCAATAGCTGTTTATTCCTGCATCTGTGCATGCTGCCATTTAAGATTAATGTGTGTATTGCCGTTTGCTGCTCAGAGGTAACCAATAACTGAGTGCAGATGAAGGTGCTGGTCATTTCACATCAGATTCCGCTCTGAGAGACAACTTAGATAGATCTGGGTAACCACACACGCTGAACATGTGGAAACCCTGAAGTACACGAAAGCCAATGCTGAAATGGGCTTCTGGAATTGCTGTGGTATTTGTAACATGTTATGTCATCCTGACCTCTATAGTGGGAGCAATAACCCTTTTGTACACTGCCAGGCTGTCAAATTATTTGTCAACAATAATAATACATGGACCCAGTTTGCTTAAAACATTGGTTTGGGGGGATGTTAGAGGCTAGAAGAAGAGTGTCAGGGATAGATAGTTCTTGTCCTGCTCTTATGTTTCAGCCAAACAATTTATGTTTCTCTTTTGTTTGCACCTTGTCTTAATAATTGGCAGTTGAAAAGCCACATATAAATTGGTTCATTAACAACATTGACCTATTAGTCTCTATTTTTACCTAGCTTTCTCAGGAGTATGGAATTAAACCAAAATTAATTGTTCCATTAAGAACACCATGTTGCAGCTTGAACCTGTATAACATTTCATCTTTCAAAGGCTTCTCTGGGGTTTACTGTGTCTTATGGGTTGTCCTTACATTTTCCATTAATCAGTATGACTTCTTCGTTGCATTGCTAGGCAATTGCAGATAGTGGTTTGGGAGAGTTAGTTCTGCTACTTGTTTTTCTCCCCTTCAGCACAACAGGACTTATTCAGCACTCCTAAAGGAAAGGACACTCTTGAATATGTGCATGCTACTGAGACACATCAACTATCCTCTGTGTACCTATGTTAGACTACACAAACATGATTTCCATACTAAGGCTTGGACATGGAGATGCATGAGCAGAACTCCACTCATACTTATACCTTTTCCATCCCTTCCTCTCCACTGCAGTCCCCTGCACGGAATGCTATTCCTTGGGGGCAAGCGGATCATCCAAGAACTTACCTGTGTGGTATGGCTTAATTTCTAAGTAAAAGTTGCTGGGATCCAACAGCAGCTTAGATTCAGAATATCCCTTGTGCAAAGAAGGCACTTCCACCTGGGCACAAGGGGCCCCTGATTTCTGTCAACTCACCCCCTTGCACCACATACCATGCTACTGGGGTGGGAAAGTGTGCCACAGTCCACACAATATCATCTGTCTATAAAGGCACATAGCAATTCATTGGGAAGGAACTGACATAGGAACATAGAAAGCTGCCTTATACCGAGTTAGACCATTGGTCTATCTAGCTCAGTACTGCCACTCAGTACTGGCAGTGGCTTCTCCAAGGTTTCAGGCAGGAGTCTCCAAGCCTTATCTTGGAAATGCTAGGGAGGGAACCTGGGACCTTCTGCATGCAAGCTGATTGCCTAATGCTGCTAATAATGGCAATGGAGATTGTTGTTTGCTTAAAAACAGACACACACACACACACACACACACACGATGTGCATGGAACCAGCTGGCCCAGTTTGGTTCGAGTCCAGACTCAAACATGACCAGACCAGTTCAGTCCAGCACCCCTTCAAACCACCCCCCTGGTTTGGTACGGGGGGTGTCCCGATTTAATTTTTTTAAACCTTTAGCCCCTTCAGGGGGCTTCCTCTAGGCCACGGGGGGTCCGTGAAGGTTCCCCCTCCTCCTGCTAGCCTTGGTCATCACCTCCGCAGCCCATTCAGGTGCTTTATTCAGGCCTCCGTATGCTGGCGCAGTGGCCATTTTGTCTGCCGCACATGCACAAATGACCTCTGTGGGGCTTAGCATGGCCCAGGGCCTTGCAGAGGCCATTTACCCATGTGCAGTAGCTATTTTTTAAAAAAATAAAAAACCTGTTTGCACATCCCTAACACACACCATTCAAAGATAAAAAATTTAAAAGTTGCTGGAAACTGAAGGTTATATTGGTCAGATTCTAAACTTCCTCCCCTCAGCTTCCAAAAATCTATTGTGGTCATACTTAAGTTTCAAATGATAATTGGAATGAGAAGCTGTAGAATTGGAATTCAAACAGTTCTGATGCCATTTCTTTGCATTTGAATATGGACTATTAGCAAGTCTTACACTGTATTAATAGTGCATGCACGGAGGCCATATGCTTACTGGCGTCACACATGGGCAGCTGAGGGAGAGTGCTGTCGGCACACAAAGATTGCTGGGAGCTGCGCCACTGATTCAGGACATGGTGGTGGGTGGCAGCAGCAGAGGTATGCACCTTCTCTCCTCCATTTTAAAAGGGGCAGGGGATGTGTTATGAATCATGCTTTGAATCGCAATTCGTGCACATCCCTAATATTTGTTTTTTATGTTTGTTTTTTTTAACAGATAGTCTCCAGATAATCTCTTGGGCTAAACTTCTCTATCACCAGAGCATACTCTGCTGTGTGAGGACTGTGTTTCTACTCTTTTTAATAGGGATTTGCAAACAGATTTGAATTTGAACCAGTTCGAATCTGAACTGCTTCAGTTCGAAGGTTCAAACTTGAACCAAACAGGGCAATGCCAGTACGAGTTCAAACCAAACAGAACCTGGTTCTATTAGAACTGGTTCAAGCCTCCAAAACTGTGTTGGATGGTAGGCACCCATGGGTGCCAACCACCACCGAAACCCCAAAGCAATCAGACACTCCTACGGTTTTTTAATGATTTTTTTGTGGAAAGTTATTTTTCTCACAGGGTATAATGGGGACTTGAACCAGCCCATTATTCCCTATGTGGAGTACCTGGGGCACAAAACCGGGGTGGGTGGTAGGCACCCAGGGGTGCCTACCACCCACCAAATACCAAAGCAACTGTGATTATTAATGATTTTCTGATTATTTTTTCAATTTTTGCATTTCTCCCATAGGAAATAATGAGGATTTGAGGATGCTCCATTCCCTACCTTCGGGGAGTGCCAGGGCACCCTAGAGTGGGTCTGGCAGGTCTGGCCTCAACTTCCCTCAGGCAGCCCCAAGTTTGTAGGATTTATTATTTTTTTTAAAAAAAGAATTTAAAAAGTTCCTTTCATTGCCATGCATAGGAGTCTCTCCCCATTCATTATTTGTTTGTTTGTTTGTTTATTTGATTTCTATAACACCCTTCCAAAAATGGCTCAGAGCAGTTTACACAGAGAAATAATAAATAAATAAATAAATAAATAAATAAATAAATAAAAGTAGAACAGTGAGAGTGACCCTAATTGCTGTGAACTCTGAATTCAGAGTTAACATAAACTGTTAAGAAAGGCCAGAACTAAAAAATTCCTAGGGGAAAAACTCTGTAAACCCCACCAACTTGGGGCTGCCTGGGGGGGGAGTTCTGGCAAAACCTGCCATGCCCCCAGACCCAATTTGGGTGCCCAGGCACCCCCCCCCCAAAGGGGGGAAATGGGGCATCTTCAAATCCCCATTATTCCCTATGGGAAAAATGCAAAAACTGAAAAAATCTTCAAAAATTAATTAATAATCACAGGAGTGTCCAATTGCTTTGGGGTTTGGTGGGTGGTAGGCACCCCTAGGTTTTGTGCCCCTAGGTGCTTCACATATGGAATAATGGGCCAGTTCAAGTTCCCATTATACCCTATGCAGAACCTTTTAGAACCAGTTCGAATTGGGTTCAAATTTGAACCAAACCGGGGGGGAGGGGTTTGAGCAAAACCAAAACCAAAACCAAACCTACTCACCCTGGTTCAGAGCTGGTTCGAATTCGAACCAGACAGGCCAAGCCGGTTTTGTGCACATCCCTACTTTTTAAAAGTTGTCAGCGATGGGGAGGCTCTTATTTCTGATGCATTACAAAGCTGGGGCACCAGCAAAAAAGGCCTGTCCCCGAGTAGCCACCAGACAAGCTGCTGGCAACTGCAGACAGACCTCTCCTGATGATCACAATGGGTGGTGGGGTTCATAACATATGAAAAACTCTAGAGTAAAGGAGGATTCTTGGACTTCCTTCAGTTGAGGAAAGTAGCACTCCAGCTAAAGATAAATTGGTTTCAGTACTTGCGAGTAAGGGGAAAAAATTTAAGTGCCACAGAGTACTGATTTAGGTTACAGTAAATCTAAGTTAGAACAATCATTTATATCTGGGAATGTATGCAAAGGGGGTTTATCAAAAATGTATGAATTATTAAAAGGGGGTACTAAAGAATCTGATCTATACAAATGAAAATGGGAAGCAGAATAATGAAGCACTTCCAATAGACCAAAGATTGAGAAGGTAACTTAAAAGTACTGCTCATTTAAAACAAACTAGCTGACCCTGCACAGAGCATCTGTGCGGTTGTGCACTAGGGATGTGCATGGTCCTGAGCGGTCTGGACCGGCACCGAAGGGGGGTCTCCCTTTAAGGACGGGGGGTAGAACTTACCCCTCCCGCCACTCTTCCCCCTCCAGCGCCCGTATTTTCTGTAGAAATTGGGGCGGCAGGATACCTCCCCGCCGCCCCTTCTGCCTCCTCAATGCCGCCTCCAGGACGGGGTGGGCCCACGCGCGGCTTCGTTTTGCAAAGATCCTGTTGCTGCTGAGGGACTCACGGTTTCAAAAGTAATTACTGCTGCGAATGGTATTAAACCCGAACAGAAGCCGGCACAGGTCTCCGCTCCGGCGCCTCTCTGCCCGGCGGCTCCCCCATCCCGAGCCACCGCCGCCCAGCAGCCACTGAAAACAGCTCCGTCTGTCTGCCAGGGAGGATGCGCCGTCGCCGACACGCCGCGGCGCCCAGGCAACCCTCACTTCCGGCTTCCATGCGACTTCCCCCACACATTCTGCAGAAGAAGGCAGCCACGCTGTATGTGTGGGGGAAGTCGCATGGAAGCCGGAAGTGAGGGTTGCCTGGGCGCCGCGGCGTGTCGGCGACGGCGCGTCCTCCCTGGCAGACAGGCGGAGCTGTTTTCAGTGGCCCCACAATGCTCTCGCTCACTCTCACCCCACACAATGCTCTCGCCCCCCCCACCGCTCTCGCTTGCTCTTGCCACCCCCCACAATGCTCTCGCTTGCTCTCACCGCCCCCCACAACGCTCTCGCCGTCCCCCACAAGTCTCTTGCTCGCGCTCTCTGTCCTCCGTCTTTCTATCTCTGTCTCGCAGTCCTTGCTTCCCCCTGCCACTGCCAGGGACTCACCCGCTCGCCTGACAGCCTCTGAGCTCCCTTCTCCCTGCCGCTTCACTGCGCAGCTCAGCCAACCGCTTGCCACCCACAGCCCCCAGAGCCAACTGTCCAGCTCCCGAAGCTGCCCCCAGCCTCCGAACTCCCTGCTGCTCCACGGTGCCCCCGGGCCAACTGTCAAACTGCCTTCCAGCCGCCCCGCAAAACTCCCTACTGCTCCGGGACTCTCTCCCCCTGTCAGCCAATCGCCTCCTTTCTACCACGTCCCCATGCATGGCCCATCTTGGAGAATTAATAATATAGATTGCCAGCAAATAGTACTCTTAGACTAGTGGGTTATGTGGATGCAGACAGAACAGATCGTAATACCACAAATGGATACCTGTCCATTTACGGAGATGGAGCAATTAATTACTTGGTGCAACTGCAAGCAAAACACTATTGTTCTTTCCTCTCCGGAAGTGGAATATGTGTCAGCTACTCAGGCTTGCTAGGAGGTAGCATACACAAATTGTTGCACGACTTTGGAGCTGATGAACCAAATCCAACTGAATTGTTGTATTTCACTTTCACAATTCAAGATAACAAAATCCAGAACAAAGCATATTGAGACACAATACCATTATGTACGTCATGCACAAGAAAAGGGATTTGTGGAGTTGAAATACTGCCCAACAGAGAAGATGTTAGCAGATGTACTCACAAAGCCATTGCCAAGATATCAATTTCTTGCATTGCGAGAGATGACAGGAGTTGTTGATTGGTGTTCAACAATAAGAAGGAGTGTTAGAAGTGAAAATTATAAAGCATTGCTCTTCTGGCCACTAGAGAAATGATAGGTCTGTTAATAGGTCTGTCTTGGTCAGTTAGTGTCAGAACTGTACAAATGAAGGCTAGTGCCCATTTAGGTATATTGTTTTATTCTTTACATTTATATCCCACTCTTCCTCCAAGGAGCTCATACATGGTTATGTTTATCCTCACAATGACCCTCTGAAGCAGGTTAGGCTGAGGGATACATGACTGGCCCAGAATCACCCAGTGAGTTTCATGGTTGGATAGAGATTCAAAACCAGAGTTGCCAGAACCTAAGGGGTATACTTGTGGGTCAAATGGGCCATAAGCCAGAATTTGGCTTTTTAAAAGCCAAATCTGGCCACCTAGATTCAAACTTGGGTCTTCCCAGTCCTAGTCCAGGACTCTAACCCAGTGGTTCTTAACATGGGGTCATCCAGACAATTGTGGCTAAGGATGCTGGGAGTTGTAGTTCAACTACATCTGGAGGGCCCCACGTTAAGAACCACTGCTCTAACCATTATGCTATGCTGGCCCTCTCAAGGGCTCTCTCTTAGTATGTGATGTTTCATTTCTTAATAAAAGTCTTTTGGAAATATACAAAAGTTTCAGCTTTGATCTAAACAGCCAATTACATTCACTTTTTGAATTATGTCAAAAAGTTTGACTCGGAATATTCTACACCACAGTAGTTAGCTATGTATAGATTTCTCACAGTTCTGCTGAATGCATACATTCATACTTGACACACACTCAGATAGAACTCTGAAAAGACACACTATTCCTGTGAAGCGCTTCTAGCCATTCATAAACATTTATTGTGCCTTACATTGATTTCTTCTTAAATCCATGACTTAAAGTGTAACCTGTGCATTGCAACGCATTTCAAACACATGACTGCGAACTAGCATTTAAAACCATCCTTTACTGGTGGGAAAAACAGCAATTGAATTAGCTTTCCCCAGACAAGTTCCTTGCAACTTTTCAAAATCTATTTTATCACAGAAAATAGATCCAGGAAAACATCACCACACCTACTTTGTCTCTCTACTTCAGAGAGGTGAAAAATGGTTTATACAATAAAGGTAGAAATGCACAAAATTGCTACAAGTTTTTTTACTGATCTGTTTATTTTAAATTCACCACTTTCCATGTCTCCATTGCATCAACAGGTGCTTTTTCAAATAGAACACTGTTTGCTGATCCCTGCTGATGCTAGCTAGCAGGAAATAAATGTTGCCACAGCAGGATCACAGGTCAATTTGAAACCTCCTAACCTCTCTGCACCTCTTGCCACCAAAGCATCTCCTTTGGTAGGCCAGAATTCTCTTCTGGAACATATCGACTGAGGAGGAGGTGGGAGGTGGTAGCCTCCCAGCTCCAGGCGGTCTAGGAGGAAACTGATTATCTAGACCCATTTCAAACTGGCTTTCAGGTGGGCTATGCCTTGATCAGCCTGATGGATGATCTCCAATTGGGAATTGACAGAGGGAGTGTGACTCTGTTGGTCCTTTTAGAATTCTCGGCAGCCTTTGGTACTATTGACCATAGTAACCTTCTGGAACGGTCTAAGGGGATTTGGGGTGGGAGGCACTGCTTTGCACTGGTTCCACTCCTACTTCACAGGCAGATTCCAGATGGTGTCTCCTGGAGACTGTTCTTCAAAATCTGAACTTTTGTATGGTGTCCCTCAGGACTCCATATTGTCTCCGATGTTTAACATCTACATGAAACAACTGGGAGAGATCATCAGGACATTTGGTGCAGGGTACCAATCAGTAGGATGATGACACCCAAATCTATTTCTTCATGTCAACATCATTGGCAGAAGGCATAACGACCCTACATGCCTGCCTGGAGGTGGTGATGGGCTGGGTGAGGGATAACAAACTGAGGCTGAATCCAGGTAAGTCAGAGGTACTAATTGTGCGGGGTTGGAACTTGGGAGATGATTTTGATCTGCCAGTTCTGGATGAGGTCATGCTCCCTCAGAAGGAACAGGTATGCAGTCTGGGGGTGCTTCTGAATCCAAACCTCTCCCTGGTGTCCCAGGTTGAGGCGGTAGCCAGAGGTGCTATTTATCAGCTTCAGGTGATACAGCAGTTGAATAAGCACTTGAGATAAACGACCTCAGAATGGTGGTACATATGCTGGTAACCTCTACGCTGGACTACTGCAATGCGCTCTGTGGGGGCTGCTTTTGTATGCAGTCCGGAAACTGCAGTTGGTACAGAATGCAGTGGCCAGGTTGGCCTCTGGGACATCTAGAAGAAACCATATTGCTCCTGTGTTGAACTACACCAGCTGCCAATAAATTGCCAGACAAAGTAAAAGGTGCTGGTTATCACTCATAAAGCCCTAAACAGCTTATGCCCTGGATATTTAAGAGAACGTCTTCACCATGACCTCATTGCCCGTAAAGATCATCTGGAGAAGTTCATCTGCAGTTGCCGTCAGCTTGTCTGGTTGCTACTCAGGAAGGGGCCTTCTCCGTTGCTGTCCCTGGGCTTTGTTGAAATCCCCATCTCTGGCAACTTTTTAAAAGGCACTGAAGATGTATTTATTCACCATGGCTTTTAATTCAATTTATAGTTTTAATACTTTTAATGCTGTGTTTTAACTGATTTTAATGTTAAGGATTTTGACCGCCCAGAGACGCTAGTTTTGGGTGGTATAGTGATACATTAAATCAATCAATAAAATAAATAAATATTGGAGGCAGGAGACTACAGGTGGTAAAGGCATAGCTATAATTGAACAAAGAGACACAAATATCCCTGGACTTCTGAGGGAGAGGGGACCCACCAAAAGTTTGTTCTTCACTCTTCCACCTCCACACCTTTTTTTTTTTTTAAGAGCAGAGGATGGGAGGGCAGGGGCCGATCTTCAGTTTTTGTCCAAGAGCCCACTCTAATCTTGCTATGCCCCAGACAGATGGAGCTGCCAAATTACACACACACACACACACACACACACACACACACACACACACAGAGAATGTATTCTCTTCTCCCCCTTTGGAAAGAGCCTATTACTATATGAAACCTCCACATTCAGAGGTAGTATGCCTCTGAATACTTATCACTGGAAAGCAGCAGTTGTAGAGGTCTATATTTATCCCACAGAGTGTGTCCCAAAAGGATCTAGTTGACCACTGTGTAAAACAGGATGCTAGACTAAGATGAACCTTTGGTCTGATCCTTAGTAGAGTTATCATCTACAATGTAGCTGTGGTATACTGACCATCTCCTGTTTGGAGCTGAGCATGCTCTGTGTGTTGTAAAGATGAATATGGATAACATGGTGCTAGCAAACCTGAGTGGGATTCCCCCCACATCAGATAGGTATTTCGGTTCAAAACCTTTTTTTCTAAACACCTCCAAGCCTATTGGGTTCTTCAAACAGTAAATGAGCCATTTTCACCCACAGAAAATACTTAATCTGCTTACCTCCACAAGCAATGTTCGGACAAATTCAAAAATCAGGATTTTTGTGGCTAATACGTAATGCACTGGCAAACTTAAAGATTGTTGTAATGGAATACAGAAGTGTCATATTGGACATTTATTTTGTACTGGACCACATCCAGAATGTGGAACTAAGGGTACAGCATCCGTTTAATATAATTGGTGGGGGGAGGGGGGGACCACCACTTCACACATCCATTCAGAAGGCACAGCAGAAGTGCCCATGTTAAAAATAGTTCACACACACACACACACACACACACACCCGCCCAGAACTGAAAGTAGCCTCATTCCTTCCAGCATTTTCTAAACTAAATCTTAAGTTTATATGTTTCAGGTTTGTTAAGCAAAACAGCTCAGAATTCTGTATCTGCAAGAGAATGTCAACTTTTCAAATAGAAAACGACAAGAAACAAACCTTTGCCATGATGTGAAGACAGGCTACATGCTCAGTCAGTACCACTTAAGGATTACTCATTTACAGAGAAAGATGTGTGCCCATGGCTCATGTCAAGGAGGGCCAGCAGTTTCATGTTAGGGTGTTATTGAAAAGGTTGTGTTCTGTCACTTTAAAATCCAAACAGCGATCCAGAAATCTGTGTTTTCTGTGCCTGTGGGATTGCTCCGGGCTTAATTAGGTTTTGGTTTTACAAAAGCATCTGTTGCCTGTTGTGTATTCTGCAAGTCTAAGGGGACTGCTACAGGCTTGGTATATGTTTTGTTTTTACAGAAAACAAAAACTTTATCAAGCCTTGAGCAGTCCTATTGTCCCTGAGGCCTGGGATGGTACACATGCATGCAAATGTAGAAATGGTAGAAAAGGCAGCACAATTGACAGTGACAAGCCAAGCAATCTGATCGAGCCTGCACATTCTGTAAATTCCCTGGCATGCATTCATCTTATGCTTATTTCATCCAATTAATCCCAGGTGATTGGTTCCCGAGTGAAAAGGAGAGCTGGAGAAAACAAAAGTGGAGAAACAAGCTTTGGAAAAAGCAACAGCTGAACAAGCTCTCTTAAATTTAGACATAAAGAGCTTCTGAACAGCCACATCATATCCCCTGCTAACTGAGCATAGAGGCACCTTTTTAAAATGGTGATTCTCCTTATTTAGCAGGTAGGAGAGTAACTGGCCCCATCCATCCCCAGCACAGCATCCCTCCAGTGGCTGTTGCTGGTATCTATCTTGTGCTTCTTTTTTAGATTGTGAGCCCTTTAGGGACAGGGAGTGAATTTATTTATTTATTTGTTTGTTTATTTATATCTATGTAAACTGCTTTGGGAAATTTTATTGAGAAGTGGTATATAAATATTTGTCATATTCGTATCATCCTTATCTTCAAGAGAATTGCAAAGGCAGAGGAATTAGATCTACTAAAAATACCTTCAGCCCTAGCATAAAAACACCTGTTACTTAAGCCTCTCTCTATCATTCATGCATAAATACAGTAACCGGTATATTATATGCAGTCAATGGTACTTTCTGCAAAGTCCGGCACTCCTACAGAATCTGCAGGGTGAGCTCTCAGAACTTCTCTGCTTCATCCAATGTAACAGGCTCTGAAGCCATGCTGAGCCCACAGAATGGGGCATGCCTGAACATTTTGTATGTTTGCTTTGGTGCTGTAGCAGTCCCTTAGAAATACAGGAAGAACCATCCTTATTTAGAAGGATGTAGCTTTTCTCCCAAGCCATCCTTGTGCCTATATTGGGCAGGGGTGTATCTAGGGTAGGGCAGGCAGGGCACGTGCCCTGGGCGCCACTTGAAGGGGGGTGCAAATTCCTAAAATTATTTAAAAAGAGAGAGAGAAAAAAAAGGCCACCAAAAACAAAATGGCCTCTGTGAGGCCCTAGGCCATGCCAGGCCTCACAGAGGCCATTTGAGCATGCACGGTGGCCATTTTGTTTTCAGTGGCCATTAAAAAAAAATATTTTAAAAAATGGCCACTGCTCATGCTCAAATGGTCTCTGTAAGGCCCTAGAGGCCAGCAGTGGGAGGGGTAACCTTTGCAGATGCCCCCCTCTCACGGCCTATAGGAAGCACCCTGAAGGGGCTACAGGTTAAAAAAAAATTAATTTAATATAATATAAGTCACTGTACACATATTCAGTTTAGCACTATGTACAGAGAATCAGGGCCTGTGAATACTGAGCTGAAGCTTATGAGCTAAGATTGTATTCATTTGCTCTTACTTTGCTTCTTATGATAAGTGAGTTAAATGTGATGTCTTAATAATATGGCTATTAGTGGTGAGTTTGTCTTTGAATCAGTGTGAAATCCTTAGTATTAAGGCCCACTGGGAGTTTCTTGCTCTCTTTCTCTCATTTTAACTATCTTTCTAAAATACTAGAATATATTCCAAGCAGTGACACAGTTTACTCTGCATATCCTTTAATTATTTTCAGAGTATCTGGGAAAAGCCAAATTCTCCATTTATTTTTAAAACTTATGTAATAGTGATGCTACAATGCATAGTAAAGAATTATACAGGCACTTCTGTTTAGTTTCCCAAGTACACCTCCACATAGTATTTGGGTATTTCATGAGCCCCAGCATACTGACATTTGTAGTTTTCCAGCATTTTTTGGTCTGGCTACATCCACTGCTAAATAGTTTTTGAAATTTTAAAAGATTAACAAGCTTGACTTATATTTTTCAGCTGATATTATAGTAAAGTTATCTGAAAGATGGGTGTCAGATGTTTGGGTAGGGGGTGCAATTTCAGTGCTTGCCCTAGGCGCTATTGTCCCTAGATATGCCTCTGGTATTGGGTTGCACAATCTTCATTCCTACAATTTCGCTTCTCCCTTGCATGACCATTGTTCTGAATGAATTTTATTACAGTCAATGACCAGCTATTTATTAATACACTAAATCACATCAAATACATCAAATACAAAAACATCCAACAAATCATTTAAATACTCAAGCACCTGAAATTAATTTCTTTTTGGTTAACTGTTGCTAGATATTGCAGGCTGCAGCACAGAACCTAGCCACATTATGTGATATGATTGGGGTCTGGTCTGAAAGGAGAAGAAAAACATACAATTCAACAGACCTGCCTGGCAAATTCACTAAAAAGCGTGAAATAAAACTGTAGTGAATGTCTCAATAAAAAGAACAACGCAAGAGAACATTGTTCTGTAAAAGCCTGCAGCAAACGTCAAATAGCAGGCATCGGGAGGAATGACCACATCCAGTTCCCAAAATAAGCACCATGCAGCTGTGCATCCTACATCAGGATTTCAGCCTAAATTATCAAAACAGTTGGTGCCTTAAAATGCACCCAAAACTGTATGTGTGTATAAAGCACACATACACATTGTACAAGGATGATAGCAAATCCATATCATGCACTTTAAATGCTATTGCCGACATCTTAATGTTGCACCTGTGGAAGCAAAAAAACCCCAAAACACGCATACAGAGCTAGCAGCTCCACTTCTGAAGCGCTCACGTGGGGTGGGGGTGGGGGTGTCCATTCTTCCTTATCCCCGAAAGTGAGGGAGAGAAGATGGCAAAAATGAGCCTTCCTCCCTGATGGGAGCATCCACACTTCTGAAGCATGAAAGCTCTCCCAGGGGAGGAGGGAGGATTTTTGCCCTCTTCCCTCCCCTGAAGTGCTTTGTGTTTCCCAGAAATAGGGCCCTGTTGCACAGCATTCAGGAACCTGCTTCTGAGGGGAGGGAAAAGTGATGAAAATATCACTCCTCCCCACAAAATCTGCACTTTTCTGTGCTTGCCCAGGCACAGCACTAATCAGGACATCGCTCACTATCTCTAACTTTGACCCAGGAGCATAGCATTTTACTATACTAATATCTTTGTGAAACAAAAATACTTTGAGTAGTGTTTTTGGCTGGAACATCCAGAGGCGCCCTTTGGACCAGACATCCTGGCAGAAGTCCAGTCCTCCACACTATATATACCCCCCCACACACCAAAACAACATATTCTGCTGGGGGTCAGGGTGGCCGCACCACCAGCCTGTGCTGGATGGCCAAGCATGAGACTCTGAGGGCATTTGCTGATCTCCTGCCCTGCACAGCCGGGGGAAGCCAAGGACCAAGCAGGTCTGCCTGCAGCCAGCCCCTGGCCGCCTGCTTCTGCAGCGGCTAAGACACTGCTGGGCCTGGCCAGGCCTGGAGCAAGCAAGCCGCTTCCCCACGCCTGTGCAGTGCGATTCACGAGCACTGCAAAAACATGCAACAAGCTCAATCCCTGAAAGAACATTTGGAGGCCCCACAGACCCATCCCAGGCCAGGCCCAACTGCTTCTTTAAGTGGCAGGACTGTCCATGCCAAGGGTGGTATGTGCAAGTCAGTGGGAAGTACCTTATTCATAATTTATTATAAAAATAGAAAAAAAGCTTCCAGCTTTCCCAAGCATGTCCTGGTGTAAGAAATAGTGAATTACAGCTTATCTGGCGGTGGTGGGGGCTCTGAAACACCTTTTAATAACCAATTAATAACAGAAAAACATAACTTTCAGAAACTGATTTGCTGTAGTTAATTTATGTTGTGTGTTTGGAATGACAATTCTCCTGAATACTGTGTTTTGATTATCAATTTCAAAAGCAGCATTTTAAAGAAATATCACTAAGGAAAGGCATTACTTCTACTAAAGATTGCATCTGCACTGAGAAGTCTAGCCACAAATCTATAGGTTTCTAACTTGCTAATGTTGCTTTGTTCTCCAGATTGTGTGGATTGACCTACAGCAAGCAGTTTGGTTGGCCAATGGCCCTGCCTTTTAGCTGGTGATTGAACTAGCTTTCAAATCCCTATGACACTACAATTCCCTCCCATGTCTACCATCCAGTGGTCACCTTAACGTGACACTGCCAGTTATCTGGTAAATACACACAGTATGACATTGGCCCCTACGTGGCATGGTGTTGAACTGATCTAGGATCTATTATCACAATATTAAGCCTGTTTTAAAGCAACTGCATTGGCTGCCAATAGGTTTCTGGGCAAAATACAAAGTGCTGATGATTACATTTAAAGCCCTAAATGGCTTAGGACCAAGTTATCTGGGAGTGTGCCTCCTCCTGCATGATCCCCACCACACATTAAGATCATCAAGAGAGGTTAGTCTCCATATACCACCAGCTCGTCTGGCAGTGACTCGGGAGCGAGCCTTCGCCATAGTCGCTCCTGGGCTGTGGAATGTGGTCCCTATAGACATTCATGGTTTGAAACATCTTTAAGAGCCCTTAAGACACACTTTTTTAGCCAGGCTTTTAATAATCTCTGAATGTTTAAAATTTTTAATAATTAATTTTTAATTATAATTTAATTTTTAATTTTTTTATTGTGGTAATCTTTGAATGTTTTAAGTTTTGCTAAATAATTGGTTTTGTTCTGTTTGTATTGTGTGTGTTTTTGTAAACCACCTAGAGTCTTTGGAGTCAGGTAGTATATAAATTAAATTTTTATATTTATATGAGACCTAGGATTAACCCCAAAAAGATCCTTTGCTTTACCAAAGCCAACAAGGAGTACTGGGTCCTGTAAAATACTAATATTTATTTTTATTTATATTTTTTTTTTAAAGCTATACTGTCCACAACATACATCTCTCGGAGGTTTACAATAAAACAAAACAAAAATTAAACATTAAAACAATTTTAAAATTAACACAAGCTTTAAAAAATTAAAATAGTAAATCTAATTAAAAGCCTGTGTGAACAGAGGTTGTCAGAGATGTGCAGGCTCTTATTTCAATAGGGAGCACATTTCAAAGCCTTGGGGCAGCAACAGAGAAGGCCCGACCCTGAGTAGCCACCAGATGAGCCGGTGACAACTGTAGATGAACCTCTCCAGATGATCTTAATGGGCAGTGGAAATCATGGCGAAGAAGATGTTCTCTTAAATGCCCAAGTCAAGGAAACAGGTGGTAAACCGCACCATTCCAAGTAGCTTGTCCACATCCTCAGGAGTCACAAACTGGAACTGATCCAGCCTAACCACATAAGAGTAGTCACTGGACACCTCCTCATCAGACACTGCAGTAATTCTGGGGTCTGAATCTAAGTCGGCCCAAATACGAGAGATTTGGTCTATTTAAAAAGCTCATTAGAAGTGTCACCTGGGTAACTGATGGTTCCAAACCCTGATTCAGGGGAAGAGGGGCACATACTAGTCCTCTCACAACCCTGGACAACTCCGCCTGAGCAGAGATTTTCAAATGTGCTCTATGTTGTAATCTGTCGGATTTGAGTCAAGTCTTTCTCCACTTGAGTGGCTTCCACTTCAGCCACCATAGTTCTTCTATATACCTAGGGCCTAATTTCAAAGCAGGTCGGAGAGGACACTTAGGAGCGATCATGTCTACTGCCCTGGTGAGTTTGCTGTTCCAGTTCTAAACTAGGGCATCAAAAGGATTTGATGCCCTAGTTTATACCGGCAGGGCCAACATTAAAACCCTCCAAGGCTTCTAGGAATCCTATTGGATCCAATCACTTTCTCAGGCCTCTCACCCCTGAGAAGGTGGGACATGGTCTTGGGTCCAGCCTTAACCATCCATGACAATGGGGAAATCACAGGAATCCCCACCCATGGAACACCACCCTGATCAGAGTGAAAGATCAGATCAAGCATATGACCAGCAACATGTGTTGGTCCTGAGACTACTTGAGATAGGACCATAGTTGTCATGGCCACTATGAACTCCCGAGTCACCCCAGACAGACTGGTCCCAAAGTAAACATTGAAGCCCACCACCACCACAAGCCTGAGGGACTCCGAGACCAAGTCTTTCAGCTCCATTAGGGACTCGAGAATCAGGGCAATCAGTATACCAACAGAAGTCCCAATCTATCCCTAGTCTCCAAACCAAAGTACACACATTCAATATGGTCTGACAGGGATCCTGGTAAGAGAGATGTTATTCTTATAGACCACAGCCACACCACTCCAATATATTTGTTGCTACATAAATTATATTATTCCACTTTTCAACAAAACGTTCTCGAAGAGGTTTACACAGAAAAGGGAATAAGATGGCTCCTGTCCCAAAAGAGCCTATATCAGTAGTTCCCAAACTGAGAGCCTTCAGATGTTGCTGAACTACAGCTCCCATGATCCCTAGCCACAATAAAGTATAGCTGGGAATGATGGGAGTTGTAGTTCAGCAACATCTGGAGGGTCCCAGTTTGGGAACCACTGGCCTATTATAGTTTAGAAATACAAGAGAGCCACTGGCAGTAGCCACTGGAAAGAAGAGGTTGTATAGAGCTGCTTTTCCCACTTAAGATAAGAAAATCTCTACTTTGAAAGGTCCCTTTTTGCCTAGTTATCTGGGGACCTTTTAACAGTTGTTGGCCAGGTATGCTTATTTGAATATAATGGTGTTAAAAACTGATATGAATAATGCAGAATATAGTCCCTGAACATCTCATTCTTAGAAAACTGTATAATTTCATTTTAACTAAAAGAATGTTTAATAGTATGCATTTACCTGAATGCAAATGTGCAGAACTGCAGAAGTGTTACTTTGGTATTATACTGCTTGCAAAACGCAAATGTTATGTTAACACACTACTATGGCCTAGCCATTCACATTTATTTTCACCATCTTCATTTTTAAACCCAGAGTAACAGGTGTTCCAGACGTAAAATTTAAGTGCAACCCGTCAGAAAGTACAAATTGAAAGCCTGTGTTTATAGCTTTAAAAAAAGAGAAATAAGGCCCTTTTGGACAAAGCATGAAACTTCTGGTAGACGAACCTGTGGTTAAGCTGTGAACCCCGGAATCATCCCTTAAGACGATTGTCCAGCCGCAGTTTTGCATCCTCTTGCTTCTAGGCAGAGGGATTCCTCCCTCTTCCTGGTCCGCCTAGGCTGCATTGCAGCAAGCTCTGCACTGCACCCATCGCCAGACCACGGGGCAAAGCAGCAGAATATCCATGAAGTGGCAACCATTGGCCATGCTATTCAAGGGGGCATGCTCAGTGCAATCATGACTTTTTGGCATCTATCACCCACTGTCGGCAGGGAAAAGGCAATTTAACTCTTTTCTCATGCCACTTCAACACTGCTCTTGCAAAAGCCCTGCAGACATACAATATTGCACCCGTACATTTAGTGGTGCCAGGCGATGGAGACGGGCACTAGTTTTCTGTTGCTCTAAGGAAGGGATAATGACTACAGGCAAAGGATCCTGGGGTTTTGTCCACTGTGACAAAGGACATTCTTGGACTCATAGACCCAAGCCAAGAAGTCCAGGAAGCCCCAACACACTCCTGTCCCTGTGTCAGCTTGCCAGCCAGAGATTTGTGCTCATGAGGCTTTCTGTGTGACTGCCCCAGGGCTTTGGAGCATGTTCCCTGCTGAAATAAGAACATCTCCTTCTCTGTTTGTTTTCAGGAAGACTCTCAAGACTCTCTTGTTCTCACAAGCTTTTAATTAGAATTTTAATAATTTTAATAATTTTTTAATATTGTTTTTACTCTGTTTTATGTATTTTAATCTGTGATTTTTAATATTAAAATGTGTACACCACCTAGAGATTTATATATCAGGCAGTATAAAAATATATATGAGAGAGAGAGAGAGAGAGAGAGAGAGAGAGAGAGAGAGAGAGAGAGAGAGAGAGGACCAGTCCACGGGGGAAAGCCAGAGGCACCATGTGCTTCGGGTTTCTGTTGGACTGCACTCTCATGAGGTAGGCCATCCACTTTTAGGGCCCCCCGCTGATGTGGAGCTCCCGGTATCTCTGGTTAAAAATAGAACCCATAATCTATACCTTCCTCCTCCACTCAACCCTTCCAGACTTCCAAGCACTCCCATCCACTCCATGTGTCTGAGTGGTTTGGGGTGGACAGAGTTGGGAAAGCACAATGATGAATCCTACATCCACAGCCAAATGGAGTGGGCAGGGACCTCCAGCCTGCAAGTGTGTCTCCATGGCCAAGCACTCTCATGAGAGAGTGGTCCTTGGGAGAAGGGAGCATACATCTATTGAATGTATCATCATCATGCAGGGCTCTCGAGCTCATTCCTCATTGGACGGTTCTGCTCACAAGGTATGGCAGAGACTGCATGCTTGCACCCCAGGAGAGGTGGCTGGATCCCTGAACCCCAACAAACTGGTACAAAAAAATTAGAACAGAACCACTTAAAAATCTAGAGGCTATCTTTTAACCCATACTTTGGGTTATCCCATTGCTAGTAGAATTTCCTTTGCTGGTGTGTATGGTTCTGCACCAATGAGGCCAAGGCTAAACATTTGGATTCAGAGAGAGAGAGAGAGAGAGAGAGAGAGAGAGAGAAGCACACACAGAGAGTTTAGGGCCACTGTACACAATTGGAAGAAACAGCAACATCCACGGGAACCTTAAAAAATATAGAGACTGACAAGGCATCCAGGAATATCAATGCCCTGCTGCACAACCAAACAGCACACCTTTAAAAGGATGCCTTGCTGGGCAGCTGCACTAGATCAGGTGTGTTATCAATGAAAGGGTTCCTTGCGCATGTGCCTTCTCCCCTTCTCCACATAGAAACTGTCAAAACATTTTGTATGGCAATTCCAGATCAAGGTCCCACATGCCAGCATGCCAAGGTGTGGGTGCATTGCAGGTTTCTCAAGAAATCAAATCAAATCAAATGGACAGAGACATACACTGGATTTGTGGGGCTATGTGTTGTCCAGTCATATAAAGAAAGAGACAACAGGAAGGTTTCCAAGTGTTTATGCACAGGGTCGGCACATTGGTATTTCTGCCAAGCGACGTGGTATCACTTCCCCGGCATGTGTGCCTTTTGTGGGGAAACAACTGCGTTTCTCAGTTTCTAGTGTTACTGGTGCCTTGTGTGTTTGTGCACATATCTCTGCTGTCTTGAATTGCTGTCTCTCTTCAACAAGATCTCTCTTGTTGTGCTTGTCTTGTCATCCCATCCTTTTTGTTTGGATAGATAAGGGGTGCCTCATAAGACGCAGGGGAAAGCAGGGTCACTCCAGTTTGATTCTCTCCTTTTAAATGGATGAATGTTAGATATGCGGCATCCATGTTGCCAGACAATGGCAGGATAATTCGGAGGGTGGGGAAACAGCTCTGAGAGGTGGCCAGTGAGAAGCATGGCTGGCATAGAGCTAAGCCATTTCTGGGCTGCTCTGAGTCACCTTCTCTATGATTTTGGGAGGAGACACAGCACAAAACCCAGGTTGCAACAGTGGCAGAATTCAGATAAAACAATGGCCCTTTAGAACCCAAGGTTTCAGCAGCAAAACAAACCAAATTCAGGTTTGGGGTTGAAAAAATGACCCACCATTGGGTGAAAAACACACTGTTCACACATTCGGACAACCATGAACTCAAACCTCTGGCACATTTGTCTCCAGTTTGGCGTTACATCCAAAAGGTGGCCAGAGAAAAAATAAATGAAGTTTGAGACTCCTTTAACTTAACCATTCCAGCAGCCTCAGCAGGGGTGTAGCTTTGATTGAATGCATGGGTTCCAAGAATGCAGGCCCCCCGAACTCCTGAGGCAGCCCCCAGCTCCACCCCTCCCTCTTTTCTTCATTATCTCCCTCACTCTGAGGGGCTGCCAGAGAGAGGGGTGAACATGGGCCCCCTCTCCATTAGCTACGCCCCTGAGCTTCAGCAACTTATCTCAAGTGCATTCCAAACAATGAGGACTTGAGACAATTAAAAATTACCAAGACGTGGCTGAGTGATCAAGTTGTGAGGGGAGATGTTAGTTAAAATAGTTATATGAAGGTTTTTCCCTCAGGATGAGAGAAATAGCAGAAGCTAAAAAAAATTTCCAGCCAGAGGAAAGGCAAATCCAGAATGAGATCATGTCTCATTCCTGGCTGCTGGGATTATGTGCTTGTCAGGCTGCTTGCTGGGATTATGTGCTTGTCAGGCTGCAAACCTGACAAGGCTTGCAGCCTGACAGAGACAGGTGCCTAGAGCACCTGTCTGACGAGGGAAATCCCCAATGCACCGTGCTCATCACAGGGTGTCATCACAGGGTGCATTGTGGAATTCCCAGAAGCTGGGATGGCCTCTGTCAAGCTATGCAGTAAGGAGGAAATAGTCTGGAGATCAGTGCAGCCTTCCTCCCTCCCACCGCCAGTCCAGCGTCCAGTCATGTAAATAGGCTCATAGATTGTCACATGTATATTTTGTCTCCTTGTTGCTTGTATACATGAGTAGCTACAAATAGTGACTTCCCATCACATGTAGAGCCAATAAAATGAGAATGTGCGTGTGCACGCTTGCATGCACATCCAGTCAGGTTTAATTCACACCTGTGTGAATTACCGGTGGTTCCCAAGATATTCCAACATGAGATTGCTATCCAAGCAGGAAGTTCAACACATCTGAAGTGACCGTTACCCTATGTGGGAAAGGCGAATAGACAAGGCAGCAAAAGGAAAGCTATAGGAATGAAAGCCCTACAGAACACCGAATGACAAACATATTGGCCAGGATACCAAAGCCATGCAACTGGTTCCATGAATCTAGGGGACCTTTAGACTTCCTTTCCTCCAACAGCAGTCCTTGCATGCCACACGGCACATTGCTTTTGAAACAGAGAAATTTCAAAATACCTTCAATCTTGGTGACACTATGGAGGGGGAAGGTCTCCTATTCAAAGCAGGGCAAAGTTAAATACACCACTGGACACACACAGGCTCTTGGCAGGCTAAAATAGCTTACTGGATATTGGCCATTCATTTTAAAAATTCTCTAGACATTGACTTTTCTTTGTCCACTGCAGTCTAGCATTTCCTACTTCTTTCTTTGACTGTGTTCTTTTGTTAGCATGTTCTCTTTCCTGACTTTGGCTCCCCCATCTCTCCCCTCATTCCCCATTACCAGACCCTAGGGGGATTCCCCCCCAAAGCAAAATCAATCTTCAACAAAGATTTTGAAGCTGAAGCTATAATTTTATTCACTACATTAACATTCAGAACTATTAAAGATGATGAAACAGAAAACTGTGCTTGTTTGATTTTCCTACTTCAAAACTAATTAAAATTGTAACCCAGCATCAGTTTAATTAATTTTAACATACCTAACACACTGTGTAAGAAACACTGCAGTAGCCTGAAGCGAGGAGAGGGGGTGAATTTCAGAACATACCTTTTGGCCTAAACTGAGCTAACAAATGACCCAAACAAAAAAAGCCCCTTCAGTCCAATAATTGTAGCTTCATTACCGATATCTCAGTCCAAATATCAATGGAACTGGCTTTCAAATAAGTACCAGAATGCTTAGAATCCTAATAGTAGTGAATAAAAACAATAGTGAAGCTGAACTCCAAAATGGTTTCCTTTGGAATAATGAGACTACTTCATAATTGTTTTGATAGATGCCAACAGGAAAACAGTACCTACATTAGTAAGAACTAGTAAACAGACTAGAAGATCATTTAATCCAAGTAGGGGAGCATCCGTTTGTGCTCCAGTGTTTATCTTAAGTGTTTATTGTGCTCCAGTGTTTATTTAGGAGTTTGTGCTCCTAAATTTATCAAAGGTAAAGTTATCAAACAAAAACAAAACAAAGAAATCCCATTTCTTGTAATGCTTACAAAAACATTCAGTGGTCTCCAATCGCAAAGCAAAGCATAAGTCCAGACCATGCATGAATCACCAGTTCCAAGGTAGGGTTCCAACTACAACAGGAACAACAACAACAAGGAAATCTGTCAATGTATAATATTAGAATCCCACTCTTCCTCCAACAGCCTCAGGGTGATGGCCATGCAATTTGCCTATTTGGATAATCCTAAGATTACTACCCTATGATTGTTGGAATACAAAAATGGAATACATACAACACACTTCCTTATCATTAATGCTGTACTTGCATAAACAGCCTACTTCATACCCATTGACTTTTGTGTTTCTTTTCTCATCACGGTACTTTAGTCCCATTCTCACTCTTTGAATCTTTCATATGGTAAGAACAGGTAGTGACATGGGTAATAGAAGCTGGTTTCCTGTGCTGTGCAACTTTGCCACATTGAGTCACTTGCAGTGTAAACTTGCAACAGTACATTAGGGATGTGCACAAAACAGATTTTGTATTTTGTTTTGAGCTCAAAACAAAAAATGCAGATGGCTGAAACGTTTTGTCAAACATCAGTCAACCCACATGTTTCGACCGAACAAACCTCAAAATGTTTCGAGTGTTTCAGCCATAGGGAACAAACTCAAAACAACCCATTGTTCCCCATGGGTAACTCCTAGGGACACTAAAATGGATTGGGTAGTAGTGCATGTGGAAGAAAACTTCCACATGTATGATGTGTGCTACCTACCACCCAACCCACAAAAGAAATGGGCAAGCAGGCAATTTTAAGCAAATGTTTAACCTTTTCCTCAAAACCCCATAGAATCGCAAGCCAATTGGAAACCAGTGCCAGAAAATCAATCGGCAAGGGAAAAACAGGCCTACAAAATGGCGCTCTAAACATTTCAAATCGAAACAGGGTTGTTTTGTTCCAAGCTCGAAACAGGCTCTTTACTTAAAGGGTTTTTTGTTTTGAGCTCAGACACTCAAAACGGCCCATTTTCGAGTCAAAACATTTCGGCGTTAAAACATTTTGCACATACAAAACATAGAATAGGAAGCTGTCTCATACAGAGTCAGACCATTGGTCCACAGTCTACACTGACTGACAGTGGGCTCTCCAAAATTTCAGGCAGGAGTCTTTCCCAGCTCTACCTGGAGATGCCAGGGATTGAACCTGGGACCTTCAGCATGCAGCGCAGATGCTCTTCCACTGAGCTATGGCTCCATCTCCAGGCTATGATCCCATCCTAGTACAGTATGTGCAGCTGGAACTGGCTACAGTGTTATGTGTCCAGAATTTTTAGCATAGAAGAAGAGCTATCTGGTTTAAACTATTGCAGCTCATATCTTTGTGTTAGGTACACTATCAAACTGGCCTCATGCCTCTGCTTCTACAGCATAGCAACATGCATAACTGCTGAGCAGGACTCTAGCGAAAAATGACTGATTGAGAGCTTGTCTCAGATAGCTTGCTAACTACTCAATAATACTGTACTTGTCTTGATGAATCCATTGGTAACTTGAAGATGATGTTCTTCAAATACAGTTACTAAGAACATAGAAAGCATTTTGTCAGGGCAACGCCAGGCACATGCAATTTTTTTTTTCTGGAGAGAGTTAGCCAAATAAACGATCTCAGCAACTATTGCAACTTGGTGCAAATTCTGCCTTGAGACAAGTTATATTGGGGAGAATTCTGAAACTTTCCAAATAGGATGATAGAAAGCCAGGGGTGAAATGAAAGAAGGGACGCTCCCTTCTAGTTAAGCGAGAGAGGGTGAAGTCTGATATAGGAGAAACCCAAAGTTTCATGGAGTGGTGGCCAAAGATAAGCCACCTTCTACCCCAGTCTCCAAACCTTTTTATCAGGCCAGTTGCTTTGGGGGAGTCAGATATTACAGGAAAGTCTTTTTCTGCAACTGGGTTCAAGCTGGGAGCATTCCTTGCAGACTGCCCTTTACCATGCTAGTTCTTTTCAAACAGCATTCCATTTCTTCCACTCTTTCCCCAACCTTAGGACCCTCTTTGCTTCAAAAGGAGTCATCTTAGCACTCACTCAAAAGAGAATACAAACAAACAATGGTCATAAACATGTAAATGGGACCCATATTGGAGCCTGCATACCCTATATATTTACTGTAATTTCTGCACCACAGGAATTTGCTACTTGTATGCAGGGTAACTCCATGACTTGCATGATCCAAATGTTCATGTAAAATAGGATAGAATTTACCCCCTCTTTGACATTCATTCTGATACATTTTGGGGGTGGAAGTTGCTCTCTTGGAAAATGTTATAAAGATTTCTATCAAGGCTAGTTTTATTCACTTTTTGTGTCAGTGGTCTGGAAAAAAAATATGTAGCAAGGTGATAAAGGAAGGATAATGGCACAAACTGGAGGGGCGAATCATTGTCAATTTAAGAGGCAATGGTAATAAACTTGAAAATGATATGGGCCATGCAGGAGTGGGTTGGTAAATGATTTATGTGGTTCACCAGAGAGAAATGGAAGGTGATGATTTAGGGCTGTAGTGTTTGTCACAAGATTGGTTTAGCAAAAGTCTACTGGTGAAAAGGACAAAAGTTATTACATGTAGTTTTCAAAATGCAGAGATGTAGTCATTTCTTTGCAATCAAATAAATGTGTCTCTCTTGCTTTTTAGTGCAGGCAATAAGTCATAAAAGAGTGTGATCCATAAAGCAGTAGAGCCTCAATGTTTAAGCTTAAGCACGTATACAGCATAAGGTATATGTTCCCTACTGAATGCAGGGATTGTCTGCAGGGCAAGCTTTTCTATCATGCATACATGGAATGAACAGCCACTAACCATGTTGATTGTCCAGTCTATATACCCACAGCAGAATATTCATGCATTGTAATAAACACACAATTTTCCTAAATGGGGAGGCTAACCATGTGGAGAAACTATAAAGTATAAGACAACTCTTAATTCCTGGCTGTAAGCCAGTTTAATTATAAATATATATATATACCAACTCAAGTGGATAACAGCATAATGTTCGGTGTTTATCTGATAAACCATACACAAGGACAAAGGGTCCAATGCAGAACCTTATAAAACCAGTTAAATCAATTGGCATCAGAGTGGATTAAAACACAAAAGTGACCTCAAATACAATAGCATTCAGGTGCCATGCTGGCAGAAGCACTAACACGCACATATAAAGACCCTGTTGAACTTATAAACTCATATTTGTATAAATTTGTTAAGAATGGACTCAAAGTAACAAAAGGTTTTGTTGAAAATTGTGTTTTTTATATTGCTTGGGGAGTTTAGTGAGGTAAGCATAGTAACTGTTGCTAGGTACTGGGATTGCCAACGAGAGTTTCATGGATGTCACAGCCTAGGAAGCAGGGGCAGTTAGAAGTTAACTGCCAAGGAAAACGCTGGGAGAAAAGGACACAGGCTGAATGACCTCAAACTGTAAGTGGTTGTGCTATGAACTCTGTATTCCTTTGAAATGATCAACTTATTTTTATTTAGTGAAACTATACATCCTCTCTATAGTATTTGGATTTTCTATTGAACCAATACCCCATGTCTATAGTGTTCACTGGCTATCAAGGGAAGTTTTATCTGCATTCGTAGAAGTGGCCAGGTAGGACTGTTGAAAGCAAATGGTGGCAGTGGATACAGGAATCATCACAGTGTTGGTGCTCAATACCATTGTAAAAGATAAGCAATACTTTTCAGGAAAACAGTTTCTGCATTATACCTGGACACTTCTACAAATGCAGATAAAATTGAAGGTTTCTGGGGGGGAAACTGCTGAGGAGTCTCAGACAATATAACCGCTCTAGCTGACAGAAGAAGCAAACAGATTTGTTTGAGGTGGTGGTGCTTTTTGTTAGGCCAGCTATAGCAGCATGCTAAGCTTGAGAAGTGGTGCAGAGTCATTCAGCACAAGTCCATTTGTTAGACCATGTACTTCATGCCCAAATACTGCCCCACAGCCATGTCCTAATAATTCATTCAACTCTGAAGAAAATCCTAGATTAGATTGCCTTTCTCATGACAGATGCAAGATTCAAACTGGAAAGTCCCACTTTTCATTGTTCATTATCTTAGCCACTATACTGTGCCAGTTTTTGATATGATAAAGGTATCTTGAAAAAGCCGTGCATGGTGAAGTCACAGAAGTAAGTATGGCCAAGAAGAGGGCCTTCAGTGCCCTGAGAATTCCTTGCTCCTTCTCTTAACAAGCAGTATAAATTATTTAAAATGTGTTAATTTGAATAATATATACATATCACAACTTTTCTTAGAACAGAATTTGAATTATTGCGGAGCAGAATAGTTAAATCTTTTTCCAGTGCAATATATACAGTCTTGATCATATGGCCTGTGAATCAAATTTCATTGCAAAACCTTGCTGGCATTACAAATTCAAAATGTTGTTTTGAATCTAAACAGCAAGGGGTAATAGGGTCAAAATACACTGCAACCACTGGTAATGATAGCTTGAGGCCCCCTCTCCATTGTAAAATACCATCAGGAGGACGTGATCCCTTGCAGACGAGAATAAAAAGGGAAGAAGCAAGTGTTCAACCCGTTTATGAAAAAGTTGCAACAAAAGAAATCATATTATTCATACTAAAACAGTCTATTAAGGAAACTGATGTCAGAATGCTTAATATTTAAAGATATACAGATTAAGAGTGCTATAAGACACTAGAATATCGTACAAGCGATTAGTCAAGTATTATCACCCTAACCCTTATTATGCCAGCAATTTTTATCTGAAACTTCCACCTTTGCTTTTTAATTAATATATTTATATCCAAGTTTTTAAAGAAAAGTTCACAAAGTGATTTATGAAACAACAAACAATACACAAATGATAAAACGCCCAAACTGCAAAATCTAAATAAGATAAGCAATTTAAATTTGTCAGTACAGCAGTAAGAAAGTCTTCTGGAACAAGAATGTCTTAGTCTATAAAGAGGAGTCTATATCTGACAAAGATATAGTCTATATCTGACAAAGTCTATATAGTCTATATCTGACAAAGAGGAAGCCAGCCTGGTCTCCCTGGGGAGGGAGTTCTATGGTGCCACTACCAAAGGGCCCTGTCCATGGTACCCACCAACCATCTACTACAGGCAGGTCACAAGCTAGGCCTCAGCAATTTGTCTCAAGGCTTCGGCAGGCGTCCTGAGATGCAAAGGTAAATGTATGGTCAGCACTTCAAACTGAATGCAGACGCAAACTGATAACACACACAACTTGAGGAAAATGGGTACAATATGCTCTGACCAACAGGCTCCTGCTAATGTTTTAGAAGCCATGATGTTTTGTACTAGCTGAAGCTATCAAGCTATCTTTAAAGACAGCCCACACAGAGAGAACACTGCACAATTCCAACCTGGAAGTTCAACCTTTAGCCCTGCAAGTGTTCCAGACCCACATTTACTTCACACAAACCAGTCTGGACTCTGGAGCCCCACTGGGAGTAGAGGCAGCTGGAGGGGGTTTCAGAAAGAAAGCAGCTGGCAAATATTAAGCACCCCTTCTCCTCCATCCTTCCTCTTGAGAGTACTCTGCAATCAAGAGGGGGCCTGGACTATCATGATTTGTGTCTGCAGTATTCTGTAACTCAGGTAGTATATTGCATCTTGCAGTATTTATTTATATTTATTTTATTTATTGTTAAATGTATATATTGCCTTTCATTAAAACAATCCCAAGGTGGTTTACAGCAAAATTTAAAAATGAGATTGTAAAAAAAAAAAAAAAAGATGATTACAATATTAAGCTAAAAATATAAAACAAACCTGATTAAAAATTTAAAACACAAGCCTAAAAACAGTACTAACGAATGGCGATGGTTCCCACTCCTCTTCTCTCCCTGCTGCATGCACAGCGGCAGCCCTGGCCGAGTAGCCGGGGGAGTAGACAGCCCAGCCCCCATTGCTCATCTGGCCACCACACACGTGTGACAGCCAGCTGAGTGACTGGCACGGCAGTTTGCTGTCATGCCAACCACTCAAATTTTTGGAAGCCGTACCCAGTATGCTGCAACTCAGAGCTGGGGGCAGGGGTTGGCATTTAGGGGCAGCTGTCAGGGCTCACTACTGATCCCCAGGGCCACCTGTGTGCTCATAACCTTTATGCAGTGGCAGCAGCATGTTGACTCTCTCAGGGCCCACTGAGATATGAAGAGGCCTCTGGAGGTAGTTTGCCTAGGTTCCTCTGAAGCTAGCCCTGCTGTAGCTTCCAGTTTACTATTGAACAAGTTTACTATTGCCAGAGGGGATGAGGTATCCTAGAACTGAACACACAAGGCCTACACAAAGCACAATGTTCAAGATGCAGCACAGATCCAGCTTTGTTTTGACCCATGAAGTAGGCACCACATGCTCATAAAAAGTAGCTTCTTTCCATGATCCACATACATTTATGAATAAACATTTTCATTCTTGGCAGGGACACAATTAGTCCAGCCCAATCCAGTCCAGTCCAGCTCACAGTCCAACTACTCAGAACCAGGATGGGGAAAATAAAAAAGGGGGAAGAGGGATAAGGACAGAGTAGAACAATCTGTTTTGCATATCACCAGGGGCAAACCACTGGGCTAATCCTAACCCTCCTCCACCCACCCACCCACACACACCAGAGAGTAAGAAGAGGGCTTCAGTCCCTCCTTTCCTGCTTCGTGGCAGTTTAACTTTCAGTCTCTTCTCTCTCCACCACACACAGAAGTTGCACCCACTGGACAGATGCAAGTGAAAGCCCATTTCTGGGGCAGTGGCAGTGGGGGGTGGGAATGGCCCACTTACCATACAAGTTTCCTTCTGTCCCTCAGTCACATTGTTTTTACTACACATGTTTCAATTGAGAGCTTAAACAAATGTGTGATAACCAATGGCAATACCAGTTGTATGAAATCGTGTCCCAATAGCATTGTGCAATATGTTCTGCACCAGGACCGCTCCTGAAATTATTACAGTTCTATAAGGCAGGGGTTCTCAAACCTCAGTCCCCAGATGATGTTGGACTACAACTCCCATTTTCCCCAGATCCAATGGCCATTGGGGCTGGGGATGATGGGAGTTGTAGTCCAACAACATCTGGGGACCCAGGTTTGAGAACCCCTGCATTACAGAATTGTAAGTGCATTGTAAGTGCGGGGTGGGGGAAACAGACAGAGGCTACAATTTTTAAAAAAATTACTTTGAAACAGTTCAATTCTAAACTGTAGTTCTTTTGGAAATGTTAGTACAAAGTAACAGTAGCCAAATAAGCATAGGGAACAAATAAAATATGAGGAAAAATGCATCCAAACTAACCTGCACCTAATACTGTGCAGGAGTCTTCCTGTACCCAATACTTCCCAGAAATCTTCACTTCTGTTCAGCTTCTACAGTGAACCTGGCTTTCTAAACTTAAGGTGTTGCTCTTTTTATCCAATTCTGGTGGTTCAATTCCAGACTGATCCCTCAGCTGCTTTGAGAGTGATTCAGTTCTTCAGAGAGTTTCAGCTCAACCCACTTGAACTGACTTCAACTCTCCAGCTCCCCCATTTTTCAACAAACTCTCTGCTGCAGGCAAGGCTCCTTTTATTCTCTCCCCCCCCCACTCCAAATTTCTCTAAATCAGCCAATCAGGACAACTCTTCTCTCCATTATTTTAAAACATACCCAATCAAATCAAACCCTCTCTTTCCTCCAAAGGTTAACCAGTAAAAGTCTTTTCTTTCAAAAAAAAAAAAAAAGTGCTAGTTATAACTTACAAAGCCCTAAACGGCTTAGGCCCTGGATACCTAAAAGAGAGTCTTCTTCGTTATGAGCCCTACCACCCATTGAGGTCATCTGAGGAGGTCCATCTCCAGTTACCGCCAACTCATTTGGTGGCGACACAGAGACAGGCCTTTTCGGTCGCCGCCCTGAGATTGTGAAATGCGCTCCCTGCTGAGATACGATCTTCCCCATCTCTGGCAATTTTCAAAAAACACCTGTAAACCCTTTTCACCCAAGCTTTCTCAGCTTCCTAAATTGTAGGGGTTTAAATTTCTGGTTTATTTTAAAATTCAAAATCTGATTTGGGTTTTTTTAAGTCACTGTAATTGTTTAATTGTTGTTTTAAAATGTTTTTAAATTGTTAATTGTTATATTATTTTTAATTTGTTTTAGCTCTTTACTGTTTTAGTGGTGTGTTTTAATTGTAAACCGCCCTGAGCCATTTTGGAGGGGCGGTATACAAATCAAAATCAATCAATCAATAATAAAGTATTTTGCTTCATTTACTTTGGCCTGTTGTACTAGTTGGGTTTAGGGTTTTTTTGTTTTTTTAAGGAAATGGTTAGTCACCTTGGATATTCACAGAACAGCAGTATATAAGGTTTTTGTATAAATAATTTTCTCTCTTGAGAGATATTGCTGCATCTTAAATCTAGGCCCTTAGCCTCCAAACAGCAGCAACATAGCATAGATTGCACATAAAAGAGGAAGATTTTTTTTTCATTAAGCAAACAATTTCAACTAATGACATGTGACAGTATTACCCTCCACGCCCTATTCCAGTAAGGCCCATTTATGAACTGCAACCAAAGAGCAGGTGCCTACACGGTCACTGACAGTGCTGTGCTTGGGTGCCCTCCACTTGAGTCCAATTTCTGACTCACTGTCAATGGAAATCTTTCCAATGTGGCTCACATCTGTACATTACTAGTGAAGCAGAACCACTAGCAACATGGGGTGTCCTGCCTTTTGCATCTCCATGGCAGCTACTGCAACAGAGAAGACATGACAATGATAAATGTGGAAAACTCACCCACTGTAGCACCAGTCTTTCCTTCTCATCTCTCCTCCAGATGCCTTTTTATAGCAATTCAGAGCAAGGAAAGGGTCAGCTTTATATATAATGCCTTGTAGAAAGAGGTTAGTTATTCCTAGTTTTATTTTTAATTTTTAAAAAAGGGTTACATTTTCTTCACAAGGATTTAAATTGGCAGTGTTTTTTATTAATTGCTTGTGGATACCTTTTATTGCATATACATTTTAAAATGCTACTGTGGGAATCTCAGTCTTCCGACAGAGTAGCTATATTCGCACTTGAAATTCTTGATGATCAGCCTGCAGGCATACCACTCATTTTGCTACTTATACCTTCATTATCGGCTGACTCATTAATCATACCCTTCGCTTCTAATGCAATGTGAACGGCCAAAGGCAGCACGGAAGAATAAGGCTAGAAATCTTATTTTGTTTCAATACGGACCACCACTATTTAGGATTTTAGAAAGAAAGAAAGAAAGATTAACAATTCTAAAAACCCGTTGATCTACTAATTTTATGGGCATCATTAAGCCCAATTTTATGTGTACAGGTCTTACAAGTAGGAGGTATCATTAGTAAGCTATTCAAATGGGAGGAAAGGAGGCTTATAAATGATATATTCTGAATTCAAAATAAATGCTGTGAGGAAGTATATGCAGTAGTATCACTCACCCACAAACCTGACAGGCCTATACTGAAGCAGATCCAAAATAATAGCAATTGCCAGTCAATATGAATAAGCACCTTAGAGCTAAAGCAAGCACCTAGATTCTACACCTGTCAACCTAACTTTATTCACATTAATGCAGTGCAAAGCCCTAAAACTTGAATAGTGATGGCACACAGATTGCTGGCTTGCTACAGAAAACTTCTAATAGTCTAGCTCTATGCACATGCACCCCAAAGTAAGTTCCACTGACTTCAATTTACCTCCCAAGTAAGTCTGCATAGGACTGAAGCCTACGATGTATGGGGTTCTAGTAAACAATGTATGTGTGGACTATTTTTAGCCCCAAAAAGCCTTCCATATAATTAAAGAAAAGCTTTAGAATGCCTGAGAATCATGCCCTTACACCTGAAATTATTAATCCGGGGGGGGGGCTTGCAAAAAGAGAACATATTTGCACATGCTCACAGTAGTTCTCTTTCTTAATATTATTCCCCAGCTTCCACTGCTGAACTCTTAATGGATCAAGATTCCAGGAGGAAGCCCCGACTGAAATCAAGATCTGTTTCATAGGCTTTTCCTGAGCTTTCTCAAGACAAACAATGGACAGCTGTTACAGACATAAAAAATAAAATTGAGGTACGGCCATTCACTTTATAGGTTGATCATCAAGTATTTTATTTTATTTTTTTAAATTTCTTTTTACATATTACATGTTACATGTTATATCCTGCTCTTCCTCCAAGGAGCCCAGAGTTCTGTGCATACTGCAAACTTGTATATGATTGCTCAAAATCCCCCACAACGAGTCATAGCAGAGAAATGTGCATTTCGCACTTATGCATGACTACATGGTGCACATTCACAATCTTGAGAAACTCTAGCCCCTGTAGAGAAAAACCTGGACGCATGAAGGCAAGAGTGTGTGTGTGTGTGTGTGTTTAAGACACAGAACATTTTATTCCTTCAACACATGCCCCTGCTAACTGGGCAAAGAGGCACCTTTTACTGTGGTGATTCTCTTTATTTAGCAGGGGGAGAGTAACTGGCCCTATCCATCCCCAGCATAGTACCTCCAGTGACTGTTGCTGGTGTCTATCTTGTTTTTTGTTTTTAGAATGTGAGCCCTTTGGGGACAGGGAGCCATCTTATTTATTTATTATTTCTCTGTGTAAACTGCCCTGAGCCATTTTTGGAAGGGCGGTATAGAAATTGAATTATTATTATTATTATTATTATTAATCAGCCAATTACAGCCAATTACAAAAAGCAGCTTTACTGGGAACAGCCTATATTCTGCAACGATATCTATAACAATTGACAATAAAATTCAGCTATCCCAGGTCCTTGGGAAGGACTCGATGTTTGGATAAAACAAACCAGTCAATAACACCTGTCTGACTGGGTAAACAAGAAATAATAATAACAACAACAAAACAACAACAACAACACAAATGCTGCTTCCAAACTGAACCCACCAGGACATAACTTCAATCTTTAAAAGGTCTGCTAAGATTATTGATGCTGAGGTAGTACAAACATGGAGTCTGGGGAGGCAGATGTGTTACCTTTTTGGTTATACTTATCTCTCAGGATTTGTTTCACAGCTTGTGGCCAAATTCCTTGACAGAGGAATTTGGGATGGGCTGCTTCCTTCTTCTCTTTAAAAAGGTAGAGGCATAGTCTCCAGATGAACACTGGGTAACCCTATTACTCCTGACAAAGGACACATCTTTCTTGCATATGGACTAATGGAACTTTCCAGACATCTTTCCGGCATACAGATTAATGGAACTTTCCCAGACAGCAAGCTTTACCACAGGTTTACTGCAAGGCTTTACTGCGAGTTTGAAGTTGCCCAAAAATACAGACGCAAGAAGTGAATTTTTCTACCCTGGATATAAATTGGGCTACACCCTAACGCACACTGAAAAACCTGAATTGTGTGTGAAGTGCTCCCGGGACTTGGGGGTAGAACTGGCCAATAAATGAACGCATACCTCCTTTCTGGAGGAGATGTGAACTAAAAGCTGGATGTGAAAAACCTCATAGTGGTGAGAGTGGCATTTGGTGAAGTTCTGCCTGTCGGCAGCTCCTAATAGCACAAAGTATTTGTCGGGGGAAACAGTGAAAATAAACTTACCCAGTCTTCATTTGGAGACTTTGCCTCCACCTTTAAGTATTCCAAGGCAACAATAATGGAAGCAGTCACTACACTTCTCACCCCGTCAAGGCTGGCCTTAGCGGTAGATGAGCCCAGTGGTGGTTGCCTGAGGTGACTAACTGAAAGTGCATCAAGCTGATCTTACACGAGCCACACAATCTGGCAATCTTTATTAATTAAAATCATGAGCCTCAGGGAGCACCAAAGGCGTTTATTGCCCTGGGTCCTATTTATCCTAGGGCTAGCCTGGCATCTGTTTTCTCCACTGGGCACTTTGGCTTCAGCCTTGGAAACCAAAACAGAACCTTCATTGCTACAGCATAGGAGAAGCCACCAGAGTTAGAACAAGATGGAGTAGCACAGCAGCCTTTGCGGGGATCAGGATAATTAAAGAATAAGCACCATCTTTAGGGAAATATATGGCTGCCCTTTAAAAAAAGAAATCCTGCCTGAGGATTGCAACCATCAGCATGGTTCCATTCTTCAGGCACCAGAAGTTTCTCTGACTCTCTTGGGAAAGAATACAGTTCCTGTTCAGCCTCTGTCTCCACTTAAAACCTGTTGGAATATCTTCGATTACTAATGATATCTGCTATTGCTATTGATGAAGTGATGCTGCAAGAGACAAAATTAGGTAACCACACAACACTTGCAACTGATCTCAAAATGGCTGCTTCCTTAGATATCTATCAGTTTTCTGTTGGTGTCTCCCAAAGGGCTTTACTCCATGCACAGCATGATTTGGTTCCTGCTATCATTTCAACTGTTAGTAAGGGTGTAAATCCTAGCCAAACGCCAGAACCCTATTGCTTAAAGGCTCTATATGCAGTTTGCTTGATGAGCCTACTGTGGGTTTGCACTCACCTACTTTTGTTCAAACATAGAATCCTCTTCAGAAAATCAAGTTTGAGAGCAACTAGTTCTCCACGTTTCCAGAAAAAACTAGCTGTTGCTACTGCTAATTGGCTGGCTCTTCTGACAATAAGGAAGCCATTCTTCCCCCATAATTCCAGGCAGCTGTTTCAAATGCTACTGATAAACTCTTTTCAGCTCAACTTGAAAGTACTGTTATGTCAACTAATTAGAAGTGGTTAAATTTTTAGAGGGCAGGGAGACTCTGAATTGTAAAGCTGCATACACCACTTGGAGGAATATTTTAGGTTTTAAAAAAAGATAGAGATCAATTTATAGAGGAGGAGTCAAATAAACTTTTGATCAAACAAACATGCCAGGCACCTGAACATTTTTGTTAAGCCTAAAGCTTGCCCAAACCTTGATGTACATCATGTGTGAAAAATCACTGCTAGTTTCTGAACCCAGTACATGATGGCGGGGGGAGAGGAGGAAGAAGAAAGGTGTAGATAAACTTTAGTCACCCTCTAGCAGAAAAAATGCACCAGCTATGGTTTCATTATTGTCAAAAGAGTCAGCGCACTGCCAGCTATTCTTGGAAACCAACTGATTATCTGAGAAAAAATGTAAAGTAAAGTGTGTTGTCGAGTTGTTGTCGACTCTTGGTACATCTGGCTGAAAGAGTGCAGCCCTTCAGCAGGCTCACCATGCAAATTTTGTGCCTCTGTATATAGCTTTTAAGAAGAGTGGTTCTGGAGTTTAGTCAGTAGGCATCTCTGTATGCACTCAAAATGTAGACAAAAAAGAAAGTCTAGTACTCAGCAGCTATACTGACATGCAGTATTGTATATCCTCCAAAAAACTGTTTTAAATTACACCTTTTTTGTTGTTCTTTACATTAAGCTATTACCAATCGCTTTTCTGTTCATTCAAGAAGCCATGCAATGTATATTGCATGAAGGAGTCCTTCCCAAGGACCTGGGATCCCAGAATTTTGTTGTCAATATTGTTGTTGTTATAGGTATCACTGCAAAATGTATGCTGTTGCCAGTTTTTTATTATTGTTGTTTGTTTACACAGTCAGACAGGTGTTATTGACTGGTTTGTTTTATCCAGACATCGAATCCTTCCCAAGGACCTGGGATGGCTGGATTTTATTAGATATCGTCGCAGAGTATAGGCTGTTCCCACTAAAGTTGCTTTTTGTAATTGGCTGATGGTGATTTCTGTGGCCCCTATGGTGTTGAGGTGCTCTTCAAGGTCTTTTGGAACTGCACCCAGGGCGCCAATTACCACTGGGATTATTTTGGTCTTCTTCTGCCACAGCCTTTCAATTTCAATTTGTAGATCTTTGTATTTGGTGATTTTTTCTATTTTTTTTTTCTATTCTGCTATCCCCTGGTATTGCTATGTCGATTATTTTGACTTGTTTTTCTTTCTTCTCGACTACAGTTATATCTGGTGTATTGTGTGGCAGATGTTTGTCTGTTTGTAGTCGGAAGTCCCATAATATTTTTACATCTTCATTTTCTACCACTTTTTCAATTTTATAATCCCACCAATTTTTGGCTACAGGTAGCTTGTATTTTTTGCAGATGTTCCAGTGTACCATCCCTGCTACCTTGTCATGCCTTTGTTTGCAGTCAGTCTGTGCGATCTTTTTACAACAGCTGATGAGGTGGTCCACTGTTTCATCTGCTTCTTTACAAAGGCGGCACTTGCTGTTTGTTGTGGATTTTTCGACTTTTGCTCTTATTGCATTTGTTCTTAGTGCCTGTTCTTGTGCAGCCAGTATTAAACCCTCTGTTTCTTTCTTCAAGTTGCCATTCTTAAGCCATTGCCAGGTCTTGGTGATGTCTGATTTTCCACTTATATTGTGCAAATATTGACCATGTAGTGGCTTATTTTTCCATTTTCCTGCTCGGTTCTTGACTTGTTCTTTCTTGTAGGCCCGCTTTGTTTCATTGGTGTTGAATAGTTTCTCGTTATTGACCATTTGAAGTGCATCTTCTTCACTGTCCTTGATATATTCTTCAAGGCCTCTTTTCTCCTCCTCTGCTGTTTGATGGACTTACAGCATTCTTCTTCCACCTGAGCTGCGAGGGAGGTATAGCCTATCGACATCACTGCGGGGGTGCAGAGCATGATTGATGGTCATTATTTTCCTGGTCTTACAATCTAGTGTCTCTAGCTCTGCCTGGGTCCAGTCTAATATACATATATATATATTTGTTTATATTATTATTATTATTATTATTATTATTATTATTATTATTATTAATTTATCAACACTTAGACAAGGCAGGAAACAAAGCACAAATAGATAGCTTATTGTGAGTTCAAGCAGCAGTTTTTAGATTTTTTAAATCGAGCATACAGCTATAGATGATTCTGAATTAAATTTTAAATCCATTGCTCCTCGTGCATCTATCAGTAACTACACTGAACCAATGAAGTCTCCCAACAGAAACAATCTTTCAGTTTCTGAATCACTTCTCACATGCTAAAATTAATCTAGCTCCCTCCAAGCACATATAATTTTATTTCCAAATCATACCATCTTCCAAAATTATGCTTTATCGTGCCAATTTTCATCAGCCTCTCCTAAAATTACTGCCTTTCCTCTCCGCTTCCACACGTGTCACCTGCAATTTGCAAATTTAACAGTTCTGCTGGGGCAAATGTCTGGATTTAATGAAGTAGCCACCCCTCTCCCCACCATGTATTATTATAGTAGGAAATATGTCAACACATAAAAACTCATATAATGAAGAGACAGGCCACAGAGGAGCAAAGAGTTCATTCCACAAAAGCTGCATTAGTGGCACTCAGCAGGATATGCAGTTATTTAAAAGATTAATATTCACATCCGCAGACAATGAAGTTGTCATTATCATATAGTTTTTTCCAATGGCGTCTCAGTTTCTCTGTTGACTCCATTTCTCAGCTCTTATACATTTTTATTGTTCTGCAGGAAAACACGCATATGCACACACAAGCTCTCTAGTAATCACCACATAAATGGAGGCCATTAAGCTAATCTCCTGCTCATCATGAAATCTTTTCCTGTTGATGGCCATTATTATTACTCCATGATATCATCAGGCAAATTATGTATTTTAATCATATTTGTTGTGTAAATTTTCTTTTTCCAAGTTGGAAAGAAGCGAGAGCACAACACCACAAGTAACTCTGTTTTATAATTTGGTAATTCATCGGATTTTATAAGGATTTTTGGTTTTGGATATTGCATTATGACAAGAGACCCATTTGTTCATGTTGGAGAGCTTGGAGGGGAGATTTCTTTATCTACCGCAGCTACAGCAAAACTGCAAGGGGAAGAGAACACTGCTCAGTAATATTGTCTGGAGACATGGAGTTAAAGTTATAAATAAAGTAGTTTATTCAGGAAATCCATCAGGGAGATAGATAAGCCTAACATGCCTCTCTGCTAGCTACATATAGGAAGAGGGGAAGGGGGAAGTGTTCCCACTAAGGTGTGCGCACATGCATCCACTCACAGATTTTTTGATGTCCGCTCAGTTAATTTTAGATCCTGCTCAGGTTGAATCAGGAAGGCCCCACTCTGAATATACGTGCGCACACACAGCCTTGATACTGCCACCCAGAACAAAATTCGTTGTGAACACAGATGAAAAAAATTAGAGAGAACACGGGAAGGGGGAAGACGGAAGTCTCTCTCTCCAGGTGAGAGAATGAAACCTGAGACTATCAGTCTAACAAAAGGGGGAATCAGAGTAAAGGAAGCATGGTCAGAGAGGGAATGCCCTTACTGGCCATCTCTACCCCTAATGCCCCTAGTAGTCAATAGGGTTTCTGGTGCGAAGAGTTGATACCATCAGGAGCTGCATCTCCAAGAGTTCATTCATTTGAAAAATGAGGATGCAAGCCCTGTTCCCCACACTGACACGGTAACCCTGCCTGCGTGCTGTCCACGAGCACACCACTTGTCTGAAGAGACCAACACTGTGCTTGAGTAGAGATTCTCCCTGTGATGTGGAATGGTGGGAGCCCATGTGTCCAATCATCATGTTAATCTCTTTCCGAATACAGTGTGTGCCTCCTCAGATCCATGGTATAGCATGGACAGTGGGCAGCGGGGTGGGGGGTGCTTGCTGGCACACTCTCATGGATGCAGCACCTGGATATAGTGTCCATGCTTTAAAAAAAAAAAAATCCCACGCACATTGGGCAAGGCAATGAGTACATGTTATCCCTTTGTTTTACAGTGCCGAATTCCTCCCTGGTTGTCCTGACCATGTGCAATAGCCAAGGCTCCTAAGCCTTGAACAGCTGGATGGCAGGTAGAAAACCAAAAGGTGACATCTAAGGACACTTCACCTCTTCAACCTCTGGTTACCATGCAGCTATTAAAAAGTAAAGGAGCCTTAAAAGAAAGGGGAAACACTGATTTCACTAGCCATTACAAGCCTGTCTACCTAAGGTGACTGTGTTTGAAACAGAATTAATCTTTTGGCCCTTTAAGGTAAGTGACAGATGGTCCACAGCTACTGTTTTTTCTATTATGATCGGGAAAGCTGCACCTTCTTGCCAGGTCTCCATTGAAAACAGGCGGCAGGATAACTCCCTGCCGCCCCTTTGCCGGCTTGGCTGCAAATGGCTTCTAAGAAGGGGTTATCCTGCCGCCCGTTTTCAATGGAGACCTGGCAAGAAGGGGGCGGCAGGGGGATTGGGTGCAGCAGGGGGCTTGAAGGGGGCAGCCGCCAGCCAAGCGGGGTTTTTGAAGGGGGCGGCAGGGAGGTATCCTGCCGCCCGATTCTTAATTCTTAAGGAGCCAAGCGGGGATTGAAGCGGGCGGCAGGGAGGTATCCTGCTGCCCGATAGCTCAACGAAATACGGCGCCTTTGTTGGGAGGGGTAAGTAAAGCCCCCCCTTCCTTATTGGAACCCCCCCACCCGAATCTTGCCGGACCAGACCGCCCTGTGTCCGGACCGGTCCGGAGGCCTATAGAATGGCCTCCGAACCGGTCCGTGCACATCCCTAAAAAACAATAGTCCCTAAGGAATGAAGAAGTGATTCTGTCACCGTTTGTTCCAAATATTATGTGAGCTTGTGGTTTATTACATCACCTGGAATGTTTTCAATTCTGTTTGCCTTTTTTTTTTTTTAAACACCCTCCCAGCATGAGAACCATTAAGTAAGTCATTTTACACTCTTCAGCTTTATACGACATAATGATGTTCAGCATTCAGTGTGGCCAGTTGTTATACACTATAGACTCTTTGGGATAGAATATGGCACTACAGAGGCATAATCTTGTTCCCAGCAACAGAAAGCATTTCCAAGAGATTGGGGATTTATTTATTTATTTATTTATTTTATTTCTATATTGCCCACCCAAAAATGGCTCAGGGCAGTTTACATTGAGAAATAATAAATAAGATAAGGATTGCAGTGCAATATTATCACAGTCTTGCTGCTGTTGTTCTTCATGGATGAGCAGTGGATCATCAAGTTAGGTGCCCAAGAGTGCCAATTTTCAGCATCCACAGGGAGAAAAACAAGTCAGGTCTAGGTGCTCTTGAGCCACAGAATAAAACAAGATAGGATACAGAAGCTCCACCCTCAGCTGTTCTGCTGTCATTAGTTCTTTCTTCTAAGTACCAAACCACAGATGCTTACCGGAGAACAGCAGGTATCAGCTGCATTAAAGTGTGCAACACATCCAAATAATATTTGAGGATTTTCTCATGGGGTCTTTTAGGAGGTGACACACATTCAAAATAAGCTCTTTATGACACAAACCAAAAAACAAACTTTATCCTACACACTGATTTGCAGCCTCAGGAGGTCTATTGTAATGGAGTCTGAGGCGCCTTGTGACCTTTATTTTAGCAGAAACACTACTAACATCCCGATCGTTGAGGAGCTAAAAAGAAGGCCATACTACTGGAAGCATCCAGCTATACAACTTCCTGGAACCACCAAATGCTCAAGACCAGAATGTCACCATAACTTTCCTCAGACAGTTCAGTACTCAGAGTGCAGTTCTGTCAGTGGTTACTAGACAAGATGGCTGTCAGCTACCTTGAGATGAAGTGGCAGCATGAGAAGCAACACTAGGAGGCTTATTTGCTCTATTATAGCTCTGACTACAACATGGGCCAGATTTCTAATTTTTTTGCCATTCATGCTAACTGAGCAAAGTGGCGCTTTTAAAAAGTGGTGATTCTCTTTATTTAGCATGGGGAGAGCAACTGGCCCTATCCATCCCCAGCACAGCATCCCTCCAGTGGCTGTTGCTGATGTCTATCTTAAGTTTGTTTTTTTTAGATTGTGAGCTCTCAGGGGACAGGGAGCCATTTTATTTATTTATATCAATGTAAACAGCTTTGGGAACTTTTGTTGAAAAGCAGTATATAAATATTCATTGTTGTGTCATCGTGTACTTTTCTCTTCCTTTGGGGCAACTATATGCAAAGACAGACAAGGGTCTTGTATTTTATTTTAAATAGAAGAGGACATTTTGACAGATATAACTTGTAATTCAGGACTAGAGAAGTCACAACTACCAAAATCCTTCCCCCCTCTAAATAACTATTATTTTTTTAGTAGAATTTCTTTATCCCACCCATCCTCGAGAGAGAGCTCAGAGCAATATACATTGTTCCCCTGCTCAATTGATCCTCACAGCCACCCTGTGAGGAAGACTGAGATGTAGTGATTAGTCCAAGGTCACTAGAGAGCTTATGACTGAATGGGAATTTGAACACAGGTCTACCAAATCCACTCCATCCTACTGGCTTTCACTTTTGTATCTTTTTCCCCTCCCCAAAGAAAAGCTCATGACAAAAATAACCGTGGAGCCACCAGAACAGCTTACCTTAGACTGGGGCATGACCCACTGACTAAAGAATAGTTTAAAGCAAAAGCAAGCCTGGCAACCATTACTGCATGTGCAACAGAGCTGGCCTGTTGAGAGGAGCTTGTCTCTCCTTAGCGAATATTTCCCTTGAACGTGTTGTGACATCATACCCGTCTGAAGCCAAATCTGCTAATAGGTCCTTCACATGGGCCCAATTCACTTTGCTTCTTTTGACATTAAAATTTAGCTACCCAGTTTACATACATTTCAAAGACAAGGCAAAAAGAAATGAGTCACAATACACATACAAAGAGCAGCAAAAATGCCTATCAGACTTGACTCCTCAGAGTTTCTACAAGATGGCAGCTATATGCCTCTCTATATAGACAATAGTTTTCTTCTCTGCCGGTACGTGCTGGCTGTTTTCTTATCGGAGGGCCCCACACATTTAAAGCGAACTCATTTCCTTCCTACTGCAGAGGTGCTTGCTTGAAAAGACAATATGAGCATGGGCAAAAGGCACTGAAGAGAAGGTACTGGTTCATTTGTTCATTTCAGTATCCTGTGCTCTAGTTATGGGGCAGAATAGTTGGCAGCAAGGCTTTTGTCCCAGCTTAGCCAACAGAAATACTGCGAATTCTTGAGTAGCTTCTACACCTTTCTGCACAGTTCTACAAGGTGCTTCTCATGTAATGCATGCCTTAAGTTAACTAAATATCTGGCATCCTAACCAGCTGGGGGAAACATACAAAAAGGAATTAGTCTATGTGAACATGATAATTCTAGTGCACACCACTGTTATTATACTAACCCACAATTAGAAGAGAGTGTTCAGATTTCTGCAACTATGGGAAGGTATTTTGAGAAAAGCTTTTAATCACAGCAGCTGCTCTTCATTGTATTCTTCCATTGGGCTGTAGTGACATCCAGTGTCCACTTTTAGACGGCACTTCCCAAGGCTAAATCATCTCCTTATTTTAGCACCAAGCTTTCTTTTGCTGTCACTAATATTTCCAGAAAGTTAGAGGGATCATCATTGGAGTAATAATATTCTCCGAGTTTAAGATTGATTGCATTCTAATTGAGTGATGTGGAGCATTAATTCATCTGCTCTAGGTTCTAACTGCTACATCCCCTCATAACTAGAATATTCATTAGACGCAAAATACACAAATGTGACAGAGCAGACGATTTGTGGACATATGGGGAAAACCAAGATGAATTGGGGAACTGTACAGTGCCTCTTCTGTGAAGATCTGTACAAATATTAACTTCCAAACTGAAAATAATGATAGCTGTTATGGAGCAAACTTACCTGCCATTCCATACTGCATGCGATAGGATAGTCGACGTTACCACTTTTTCATCTTTTGCTTTGCGTATTTTTCAGGTTTCTGGATTAATGTATGCTATAGACAATGTAATGTAGGTTGGCCTGAAGCAGCTGGTATCTGAGTAAACATCAGATAAGTAGCATAGCTAAAGAAAATTGTGGCACAGTCCAGCCAAAGACAGGCACTTTTCAATGAGAGTGTTAGGAATACATTTACATTTCTCCCACTGAATTCAATACATCTTAACACCGCTTTACTTTGCCTGGATCACATGCATTGGATTTGTATATTTGCTTGGATCACATGCATTGGATAGGTAAAACTTGAAAAATAGAATCATGATCAGATATTGGGGGCGGGGCACTCCTTTGCATTTAGAGAAAGACAAATTAAATGCATTTTGTGATAGATAATAGGTTAGTGTTCACCTTTTCGTTGTTCACTCATTTCATCATCTAGCAGGAGAAAGAAAGGGGTTTTACACCCAAGAGTAAGAACACAACAGCCGTGCTGGATCAGGCCCAAGTCCCATTCAGTCCAGCATCCTATTTCACACTAGCCCACCAGATGGCTCTGAGAAGCCCACAGGTGGGGGTGGGGGCATGCCCTCTCTTCTACTGTTGCTCGCCCTGCAACTGGTATTTATAGGCATCTTGCTTCTGAGGCTGGAGGTGGCCTAAAGCCACCAGACTAGTAGTATATGCTCACTTCCACTGCCTGGACTTACCTTTCTCCAAGTCTGCTTTTGATCCCCTGAAATCTGGTTTCCAACCCCAGCGTGCCTCTGAAACTGCTCTCTCAAAAGTCACCCATGATCTCTTCATTGCCAAAGCACAAAATCTGTTTTTATCTTTCTAGACCTCTCTGCTGCTCAGGTGATTCCACAGGGGAATTCTTTCTCCTTCTGTCCACTGGGGTCTTTCTCTGTCCTTGGCCCCTTATTATTCTCCCTGGGTGACCTCATCAAGCCACACGGTACCTCAATACCATCTATAGGCAGAGACATAGCATTACTTCTCTCCCTAGAGCCTTTCCCCTCCATCCAATCCCATCTCTTTTGTGTGACTGGACTGCAGCTGCTTTGACCCCCTCCCCCACCCCCATTGCAGCTTCCTTGTTGAAAGTTACGAGCAAGACAATGTCAATATTCCATAATCCAGGGAGCGTCCAACTGAGGCCCTCCAGCAGCTCTTGGCCTACACCCCCCATCATTCGCAGTCACAGTGGCCAATCCAGGGATGATGGGAGTTCTAGGACAACAGCGGAAGGACTGCAGCTTGATTGACACCCCTGCGTGTTCAAAAATAGCATATTTTGCTAAGTTTTTGTGAATGTTTTAGCCAGATAGTTCTGTTCCCCCCCCTAAGCTAATATCCTGTACCAGAGGCCAGCAATTAATGTTTAGCTTGGGATATGTTTTAATAAGCAGTTATCCAATTATCTGTGACTTGCATGTGCAGTTAATATTAACTGTTCTGGATATTGTATAAATAGGACCCGACAAGGGTGGAACGACATACAATGAAACACACATGGATGCTTCCTTAGGTGGGAGAAGTCAGAGCATACCATCACCTTATTGCGCTTTACCAGGAGAGAGGATTGCTGCTTGTGATTTATTTGAAAAGGGTCCTTTATGTGAACAAAGGGGGGAAAGGGCTGGGTTTGAGTGAGGAGAAGAGAGAGAGTAACACTACAAACGAACTAAAGTTTTTAAAAGCCTTCTATCTAGGCTTCACTTCCAGTTCTATGGCCTACTCCACAAGTTCCAGATCACCATTGAGCCTGGAACATAAGAACAGTCCTGCTAGATCAGGCCCAAGGCCCATCTAGTTCAGCATCCTGTTTCACACAGTAGCTCACCAGATCCCACTGGAAGCCTACAGGCAGGAGTTGAGGGCATGCCCTCCCTCTTACTCCCCCACAACTGGTACTCAGAGACATCCTGCCTTTGAGGCTGGAGGTGGCCTATAGCCATTTGACTATTAGCTGTTGATAGACCTCTCCTCCATGAAGCCCCTCTTAAAGCCATCCAGGTTGTTGGCTGTCACCACATCTCGTGGCAGAGAATTCCACAAGTTGATTATTCGTTGTGTGAAAGAGTGCTTCCATTTATTGGTCCTAGATTTCCCAGCAATCAATTTTATGGGATGACCGCTGATTCTAGTGTTAAGGGAGAGGTCTTTTATGTCCAGGCAAACTAATTTTTTCAGTTTGATTTCCCTGCGACACAGGGAAAATCTGCTGAGCAGAGCTAAGCCAATCATTGCAAAGCTGTGCAAGGCAGCCAAGACTTTGCTTGCAACTTTCTCACTGAACACAAATGGGAGCTGCAAAGCACTAGGGATGTGCACGAATAGAGCACTGATTTGAAACACAGTTTGCGCACGTTTAAAAGTGAAAAGAGCAGGTTTGTACCTGCTTCTCCGCCACTCCATGCAGTTTTCTGTGGCAGTAGCAAGCACTGCCACCCCAGCACCTTTCATGTGGCGGCAGCAGCACGCACCCAGCCGCTGTCCATGTGCGGAGGCCATGAGTGCGCTGCCACCACGCACCACCATAGCAGGAAACTGCATGGAGTGGTGGAGGAACAGGTACAGACCTGCCCTCTTCACTTTTAAAAAGGTACCCAAACTGTGCTTCAAATCATGAATCTATTCATGCACATCCCTACAAAACATACATATGAACCAGAGCTCTACACTCTGGGAATACAAGGACTTCATTACACTGCTGGTTTGGGCAGCAAACCTGTACATTATCTATAGGAAACTCATTCAGCTGGAGTAGAGGTCTCTTTGCTTAGTTTAAGTCCTATCCACACAGGTCAGTGTAAAATTACAAAGGATTACGACCTGGAGCATCTGCTGGCTCAAGCTTGTGTTCCTTCCTTCAGGTAGCTTGTTCATCTAAAACTCACAGAAGCATTCTTCTGAATGTTACACTGCTCATTTGAGTGAAGGGGAGATGTGGAACTCTGAAGATCAACATCAGTGGGCAACTACATTAATCTGTAGTATTCCTCTACCTACCTGAAATTGCATCCATATGGCAGCACCAGGAAAAGTGGCAGTAGCTTATGTAATTGCGACTGGATGGCTGCTTGCCTACAAAGAACAGCCGTCTGTAAATAGTTTCAGGGGGTCTCCATTAAATAAGTGGGTCTTCATCATAGTAAACTATAATGAATGTTTCAACAAGTCCCCCCCCCCCGCACTTGCCCATAGTAGTATCCAGAGTGGTATGTACCATAGCCCAAACCTCAATGTTTTGTTTTTTAAATAGTCTCCCCAGGGGCCCAGCTGCTTGGAGAAACCTCCTCAATGGCAACACACAGCTTATGGATATCAGAAATAAGGACCCAATTTCATGGATAAAGGAATATAATCAGGGTTACTGATTATGTTCATAATCAAGCTGCATCATGAAAAAAAGTTTCCCATGGCACAATTTAATTTCTTGTAATTCCAAGTTTAGTGACAGGATTAGAATAACTACAACAACAGTTTTATTTGCTCAACTTTATTCAACCAGATGTGAATGTGCTGGAGAACCGATATGGCCTCTTGTTGACAAAGTAATATTTTTATGGAGTCTAATTCTAAGCTTTGCTGCTGAAAGGATAAAGAATTGAGAATTGCATCATGAGCCAGTTGGTCCCACAGAAGTAACCAGCAATTAAAAGGAGCCAACAAATGGATGTCATGTGCAGTGTGATCCAAAAATATAATTAAGGCTGCAATCCTATGCACACTTATTTGGAAGTAAGTCCCCTTGAACAAAGTGGTCCTTACTGATGAGTTAACATGCTTAGGACTGGGCTGTAAACCTACTTAAAATATTAGTACTGAATTAATTGGCATGTGGACTGCAGCTACATTTAGTCATTTCATCTTGGTCTATTTTTTTAAAAAAATCTGTCTCCAAGGTGAACTCTTACAATCTTCAGTTAGTCTTAAAACATATTTTATACAATGTATTTACAAACTGAGTTTCTTAAACTTTATTTCTGCTATACAGGAAAATAAAATAATTTATATCTCATTTAAAAAGAAGAATTACTGAATTTGTATGCCAACACTATTTCTCAACCACTATATGTTTTGAGCAACAGAATATTCTATAGACATTATAATTATTATAGGGTGACAGATCATCCTTGCACTGTTGTAATACACCTGTAAGTAGCATGACAGTGCAATAATTTAAGAATCAGAATTTAAAATAATTTCAAATTTGAACCAACTTTTAAGATTACACAGCATTAGTGTATCAATTTGTCCTATCCGTTGACAAAAAATACAGCTGGCTTTTGGAGAAATGCAACTGCTTAAATTGGTAAGCTTCCTAAATAATTGAACATCAAAAATCCTTGGTGTACAAATAGTGCAAAAATAAAAATAAAAAATACTTCAGTTTTCACTGCTTGGTTGTGCAATGCTACCCAGTGTCACAGTTATAAATAAAAAAGGATCCAGTAAAACTACTACATTAGGTTTACTCTTAACATGCAAAATTAAAATAGTCAGCAGCTAATTCAGACACCTTAAAAGATTGGGGTATAGTGAATAGCTTCATTTCAGATTTCCTGTATAATTACAGAATTACACTAACATATTTCCAAGTACACCTGTAAGTAAAGATTTTCGCTGCAGTTCAGAGGAGCATGCCCACCTGAATGCCTCTTTTCAAAAGTTAACCACACGGAACTCCTCAAACTGCCTTTGAAGTTTTGCCGTGTTCAAAAAGCAGGGTGGAGATCTGCTATAAGATCAATTTAAAAGAAAATACCACATGTACTCCAGTGGCAGCTCCCTTTATTCTTGTACCACATTATTAAAAATGTAAGATTGCATTTGTGGGGAGACCTTCTGAAGATTAAAGTCTATAAATGATTTGGGTGTACATGTAATATAATAATAATGTAGAACATTGTGAGCATATTAAAGTCCTTTGGATACAGCTTTTAGGTTTGGGGTTTACGTTCCCAACTTGTGGAAGGTCATCTTATCTTAGCCGAACAATCCACCTTTTTGGAAATCTAAGATATTGGATCTATAATTGCCCAGCAGTTTCATCAGAGTATTTGTAGAACTAGGCTACCAATTTTAGTCCTCAAAGCAGCATTCCAAGGAAACTAAAAAATTAATAGAGAAGACAACCAAACCTAGTACCATTGTTAGATGTGCTTTAACATTTGTTTCAGAATTCTGCTCAGACACACAATTTCAGTGCACTGTGAGCTGAACAAAAGGCCAAACCAACCAAGGCAAACAAAATATTTCAATTAATTTTTTTAAAATCCATCCATTTAGGGTGCTATTAGTCACAGATAAAACAGCCCACTGCCAATTAAGAATGAATTGTGCAGCATCCTTTTAATAAGTTCAAGAGAAACCAAATAAGTTTTCTTCTATTTTTTTCATGAAAAGAAACATACAAGCCACCATTCACAAATGGCTGATGAGAACTGGGCCCGTGGTGTAAAGATTAGACACTAATCATAATACCACCAAAATAGAAGTACATCCAAGAACTCTAGAATTATCTTACAAAAATAGCTACATTAAAATTTGTTGGCTCTAAAGCTATATAGTCAAGCCCTATAAAAAGGCAATCTTTTAAAGGATCTGGCTCAGAATCGGCTCTGTACAAATATTAAAAATGCACACCCAATGTAAGATATTTTGAAAGCGCTTTAAGGGGCTATTGCAGCTGGTTTGTTGTGTAGCAATTATTAATATTGCATAGCTGAAAAATGAGGTCACTTAACTTGCATTAACCCTGCAAGTTTACACACGGAAGGAGTGATATATACCATTTGCTAGAAATAAGTGGCTCTATGCTGAGAACAAAGCCATTTATAAGGGTCCTGACTGTTCATATTTTCACACACACACACACACACACACGTACGTGATTTTTCCAGATGTTATACAGAAACAGGTGCGATTTGAGAACTGCTTCAAAAATTATCACTATAGTAGTTCATAGGGCATAGACATAGCTCAAAAATATACTGCTTGTTGATGCTGAAATACAACTGGCACAACAGAATAAACAGCTCATTCATTTTCAGTGCATGTGCATCCATGACAACATCTGAATCATTAAATGAGGGAGTATGGCCTCAAGTGTTTAATCAGTCTCAAGGGTACTGATATTGGAGGCAAGTTCTTACTGGTTGACATATTGTACAGTGAGCTGTCCATTCAAGAGGGATGTGGGTTTGTTGTTTCCAAGTCAGCCAAGAGCCCATCCCCGCAACTTCTGGATATGAAGCTGTGTGACATTGCTGCTGCACTGCTACTGCCATGGGAAATAATGGCAGTAGTGGAGCGTCAGCAATGACTCACAGCTTCAAGGGCACGGAGCAGCCTCCGATTTGGGAAGCTGCATGAACAGGCTTTGGCTAGTGCGGAAGCAAACCTCTAGGTTGAGCAACTTGCTGTACAATATGTCAGCCACTGTATTTAGTGGACCTGAGCAATGGTGTACATATTGGATTATACCAAACTTGGCCAAGAGATCTTCCCTACTGCAGTCCCCTAAGCTCCCCACCACCACATACTCCAAGGCTGCTTAGGGTCAGTGGATTCTAGGTGATGGTGTGGCATGTGGTGGTGCGAGGGCTGCAGCCAGAAGTGGGAATTCCTGGAAACCAGGCAGAAGCACCTTTTGCGAATAGACTAGGAGGTACCTCTGCCTAGTTTCTACCGATTCCCCTTTTCCACGTGAGCTCCCTGCATCACATGCCATGCTGTTCCCAAGGGCCCATCAATCCTTGGGAGGGTTTTTAGAAAGGCTCAAAAAGCTGCAGCAGGGAAGAGGAAACAAGGAAGATTCCTTGAACAAACTTGGTTCCACTTAACACAAGTTTGGATTCAGCTCCTCATATTCTCCACATGGAGAACCCTGGAAGCATCTACCAAGTATTTAGTTGTCCACATCCACAACTGTGAGATCTAGAGTGGCTGACCACATGAATTATTGCCACCACAAAAGGTATCTTCATTCACACACGATTCTAGCAGCAGTGGGGTGGCTATTCTCCACATGAGGGCACTATTAAATGGCTGTAGACATAGCTTCAGTGTGGAATTCCCTACACAGAGATGGGAGGCTATTTATAGCAGCCTCTGTACTAGGAAGTATAATGCATAAACTGGACCTTAGATGAGAGATTCCTCTGATCCCAGGAAGCAAGTCTTTAGCAGCAGGCCACACTGGCAGAAAATATGAAGGGTGAACATGTAGCAATCACCATGTTTTCTCTTAGGAATACAGAAGTGATGAACAGTCTCCTGCTCACATGTGTTTTAAAGAGCAATTGTCAATTCTATAGGTGCATTCTTCAAGTATATTTTGAACTATAGTATCTGTGCCAGACTACGAGTGTCATAAGATGTAACTGCTTTTTAAAAACTAATCAATGAATGAAAGCCCTTGTTAAAAAAAATAGTCAGGTCTACAACAGACTAACTGAACTAACTATCTGATTGACTGAATGATGGACCCTGCTCCATCATTCAGTTAGAACTATATTCTGTACAGTACAGAATATAATTTGAACAGAAAAGGGGGGCACACAAAGGTTTGTTTTTAAAAAGCTCCCCTATCAATGTAAACAGTATTTTTTTAAAGGGGGTGGGGCACTTCCTATTCATTTTCCACTGGAATTTTTGTCGGCATTATATATGCCACAAGAGGAGGAAGGTAGAAGAATAAAAGCTGTTGAGGAACAAAATGATTTTCAGTTTGATAATGTTAGGAGCCGCAAGATGCTTTTTAGACACATCAAGCCATTTTGTTGAATTTGGGATTCCTTTTTTATCTGTTTACCTGAAATAATGTTTAAAACTTCAAAAAAATTTTTTTTTACAGTTAATACTATGAACATAGAAAATATTTGCAGGGGGAGCTACAAAGAATAGTTGGAAGAATTAAACATCTATATGGTGGAAGCATATCTTGGGAACGGTAGTGGTGGTTTTTACCCATTCCTATGTACTTCGCAGGCATTTGTCCCAAAGAGTGAAAAGTACGTAGGATGGTTAAATCCAGTCAGTTCCAATTTAAGCTGAGTTTAGATTTACTTCTTTCTAGATAATCTGTTGCTCATTTAATTTATTTAGTTTGCCTACACATCTCTTCTCTCTTATGCACAATGATGTGAACATCAATGCATGGTAAAAAACCTAGTGGCCCCTGTGTCTGTGGAAGCCCAAATCTGTCACTGGATTCCAGAAGTTTCTGGCATTTGGTGACAACCATAGCTGATTATCTTTAAGTGCACTCTCATGGTACCTCACACCCTTACAAGATAGGAGGGCTGGGATTTTTCTGAAGTGTTGGCAATAGCTAAGAAACACAGGATCATGCTCTAGTTCTTGAAAAGGTCAGCTTTGAGCAGAATTCATCCTGAAATGTCATTAAAGCTCTGCCAGATTTGGTGAACCAGACCCTGCATTTCAGTAGGGTTACTGGACTTTGGGCAGCTGAAGTATTCTTTCACCCCAAAGAAATGCACTTCCTGGCTCATCAAATCCTTTATACAGAATAGATTTGATGGATGCTCTTCTGTGACGAGGATGCAAGTCACACAAGGTACACCTCCAGTGTCCAAAGTAACACATATGCAGTAGTCAACTATATATATGTACACAGGTCAGAGACGATATACTGTATGAGCTAGAGCTCCCAGTCTATTTCTTCTGGCCGGTTTTCAGGCCAAGTTCTTTTGATGGATATTTTAAAAAATCCAGCCTCAGTAGTAAATTCATCTAGCAGGTGTACTAAGGAAATGGGAAACAGCTTCTAGAACATACAGTTTATATGCAACTTCATTAGTGAAGCATTCCAATAGGCCATTTCTCCCACTCGCTTGTTAGAGAATCATTTTCCTTTAACTTGCAAAACAGTTCAAACTCAGTTTGGTGCCTGGCTGTACATAAAACAGCTGATTGAGCCAAGGAAACAAGCAACATCTTATTTCTGGAACATGTTCACACCAGGGTTTTCACATTTCTGTAGTGCCCATCACCGAGTAGAGGTTGGTAGTCTTAGCATATACTTGTCATGCTAGAAGTGCAACACCAATGGGGCAGATAGAAGTCAGATATCAGCTCTCTTTCCAAACCCACCATGCTAGATTGACATTATTTCTTATCTTTGCATTCACTTGAAGGTGTGTCACAATGGTTTATGGATCACAGCTACACCTGAAAGTGAAGAGAGTAAATGCACATTCAATAAATTGGAGCAAAATGAGTTTGAAGATAACCTGTTGTCTGCACAGTGACTTATAGAATGCCTTGCTGATTCTTGGCTTGCTGATTCATTTGCTAGCAAAGCTTCCTTTACCTGTAATAGACAGGAATCTAACAGATATACCATCTGCTACTATGGACTTCAGGTGGGGGAACCGCACCTGTTGAATTTCTGCCTGTTGCAGGAATAGGATTATTTCTACAAGTACTATTTAAGCACTACTTTTTCATCCTAAGTTTAAAAATAGTTTATACAGAAAATAAGTAAGATGGTTCCCTATCCCAAGGGGACTCGTAATCCAAAGAGAAACATTCGGGAGATACCAGCAACAAACACTGGAAGAATGCAGTGCTGGGGTTCGATGGGCACCCTTGCTTCCCCCCCCCCCCCGCTTCCCTCCACCTATTTAGAAGGTGGCTCTTTTCTCAATTAGCAAGGGTAACTCATTTCATGAGTGACCTAACAGGATCTGTGCAAGCGGGAAAGAGCTGGCAAATTCATTGAGAGCCACAACAGAAATCTGAGGACAATTCTATTGTGCTGTTAATGCTGTGTTTTGTATACTCCTTTTAGTTACGATGTATTGTAGATCTAGCTGGTCAAAGACCATAATAAAGTATTGTGCCTGTTGCACAACTTTAAGTTGTCACTTGGCCCATCATTCTGTTCCCACCTGGTTCAACTTGCTACTTACCTGCATAACTTCTCCCAGTGCTCATATTGGTTGGTAATAATGTCCATTTATCAGTGACAGGATTATAGTATTCTACAGATGCCAAGTTGCAAGAACCATCATCTCCTCCAATCACATAGAGAAGCCCATTCACTGCACAAACCCCTTTGGATGAAAAAAAAAAGTGTGACATTAATATATACTGGTGCTATATGCAACTCTAAAATTCAAATTGGATGTGCATTCAAGTAGTTCTTCAGCCCACCCCCAAATGCAAAATATTTATGCAAAACACTTAAGATAATTTAAAATACATCATTTATTTATTTTCAGAAGTTTTCTTAGGGCAAGATTTGAGGTGGGATTTTTGTGTGCAGAATTTAGAATGCTTGGGCTGAAGGCTGAAGGACAGAGAGCAGGAGCCATGCATGAGTACAAATGTCTCAGCCTCATAGGAATCTGCCGGTACAAGTGTCCTCATAGGAATCTGCCAACTTTGTTCATCATTTGAGGCCCTGCTCCATGTTCCCCTACCTTCAGAAGTCCATTTGGGAGACAACACAAGACAGGATGTTTTTTGGTCACAGCACTGAGATAGTGGAATTCCCTTGAGGTCTAAATGGCCCTCTTGCTGTTGATTTTTTGGCAAAAATTTTCACAATAATTTTTGTTTCACCAAGCTTTTTAATATAGTTGATTCCCATGGTCCAGTTAAGCTTTGGTCTCTTACTTTTTTCTTAGGCTTTTAAGTCCTTTTCAGTTTTTGCTCTTTAAGTTCTCTTTATTAGGTTTCCAGTTCTTGCAAACTGCCTCGGGGATCCTTTTGAGAGCCTAAAGATGGGACAGAAATGCCCTAACTAAATAAAATAAGAACTCTGACTACAAAACAAAACCCCTTTGGTTTCTAAGCTTCCTGCAGACAGTGTCTGTCCCACATTCAGATGTTTTCCGTGCAGTCACAAGAGCTGAAATATAGGAGTGTGCATGAACACCACCAATCAGATCAGACCATGATCTGAATGCATTGGTTCACCAAAGCACACAGGCAACCCACATCAAACTGGTCTGATCGTGCCGACAGCATTAGATCAGTTTGATGCATTGGGCCAGAGAAGTGTGGGGAGCAGGGAACAGGAGAGTCTTGCCTGGAAGCAGCACAGTCTCTCTCTCTCTCTCTCTCTCTTCTCTTACTGAAGAAACTATGCTGCTTCTAAGTGCCGCTTTTATCCCCAGCCGCCAACCCATAATGCTCCAAGGATGGAAGCATGTTGCTGCATCCTTTCCCCACCACATTACTAGGGACACACACAGGGGTGGCCATTTTTGTGCATTACTGAGGCGATTGCCAGCTCCCACTCCCCCACTGGTAAAGGCAGTCATGTTCTTCCCAGTAACACACCAAGCAGGAAGATGCAACATCATGGCTTTGCTTCCTTCCTCAGGGCATTAAGGGGCAGCTGCTGAGGAAAACAGCAACACCACTGCAGCAGCCCACAGAGGCGGCAGCTTTTCTTCAGTTAAAAAAAATAAGTTAAATTAAAAAGTCAAGTCATCAATACAATGCAATTCAAGGTCTGAACCTTACATCAGATCAGATTTAATTGGTCCTCACTGTCAAACTCAAACCAATGCAAAATTGGCTAATAGGCCTTGCATCCATTCGGATTTGATTGCATCAATTCGATGCACAGCACTACCAAACACTCTTTTTAAAAGAAAGAAAACAGATTCCCAGAAAATCTCATTCCATGCTAGATTCCAGACTGCTTGCTGAACAGGTAACAAGATGCAGGCAACTCATGGGACTGTTTGCTATCCAGAAACGTAACTTCAAACCACATCTGTTTTCATTTTAATGTTTTCCCCTGCTAACTGAGCAAAGAGGCACCTTTTAAAAGTGGCATTTCCCTTTATTTATCAGGGGGAGAGCAACTGGCCCTATCCATCCCCATCACAGCATCCCTCCAGTGGCTGTTGCTGGGGTCTATCTTAGGTTTCTTTTTTTAGATTTTGAGCCTTTGGGGACAGAGCAGCCTTTTATTTTATTTTATTATTTTATTATTTGTGAACCACTTTGGGGACTTCTGTTGAAAAGTGGTATATAAATATTTGTCATATTCATAATCATATTCCTAATGTATGTGAATCTAAAGAGCAAGACAAAATGAAGACATGAATGGCAATTACCCGCATTTCTTCTGCACATATTCATATCTGCCACTTGTTTCCAAGTATTTGTCCCAGGATCATATACTTCCACGCTTTTCCTCACCAAAGGACCATCATGTCCTCCTGTAGCATATAACTGTCCACCAAGGACGCCAACACCTGCAAAGTAGAGGGCAGCTTCTATCAAACCTTTGCAGTACTGGCTACTCTTGCAGAAGCAGTTTCAGACAATGCCTATAGCGTAAGTTTCAGCTACATATTCAAAAGAGAAATCTCTCTTAGCCCAAATGTATAAGCCATGGTCTTCATGCAGCAACTCACAGGATGCACAAACAAAAATAGAAAGCAATTCATACCAATACTGGGGTGCTTATTAGTCTAGAATTTTGAAAACGTTAGCACACCACTATACCTCTTATTTTTTTAACAGCAGGAAAAAATAGTGTTACGACGAATCAGGCAGAATGGCTATTCAGCAAGCACAGCCACTTTGGCAGTGCATCTCAATGCATGCACCACTGAAGCCAACACAAATCAGTAGCACCGGGCTACTTGAAAATGACTTTGGACATCATAATCTCACAAACCTGGTTAATGCATAGCCACTCTTACGTTTGGCTGGCACTAAAGGTTTATCATGTCCAAAAGGGAATTTGTGAAAGAAGGTTCCACAGACTGTGGCTGCAAATACATCTGTGCAACTTCCTCCTTCAGATGTTGATAGCCGGATCACCAGGTGAATACAGACGTGGCCACACATTCAGTAGACTGTGTGGGATTGCTACATTTAAAGCCATTCTGAGACAACTCTCTCCATGTCTATAACCATGACAGATTCAATGGAAAACTGACATTTTATTTCGTACCTTCTTACTCTTTAAAGTTATTTTCAAATTTCTCTTGTAATATGTCTTGTCATATTGGTCTAATCCTAGTACTTATACACTACCTATGTTGGGCTGCATTATTAGTCACCTGATTCCAAGATGAGCTGAAACCTGTTTACATACTTAGCCTAAACCTGCAGAAGGCAGGGAAGCCGGAAGAAACAAACAGGAGTACACCAACTAGCCATGCCTCCCACAGTGACATGCTGAGTGGTCATACCTCTGAAAATGTCACTTTGTTCAATGCCTATCTGCAATGGAAAGTGGTGAAACCAAAGAGCTCCTGCTTGTAGAAACTCAACCATGGAGAGGAACTGCCCCCACATACAAAAACGGATTGCAGAGACATTCCAGGACACAGCAATAGAGTATGCTGGTGTGGGGTGTGTGGCTAGCAGAAAGTCTCTGACAACTCCTGTTCAGACTGAATGTGGGGATAATGTATGCAAATAGATCTGAGGTTGGTGCCATTAGGCTCACCACATCAGTGGTTTCTGCAAGAGCAGTACCAGCAAAGCGACAACATGAAGAGAAATATTTTCAAGAGGACCTGAAGTCTGCAGACTCTGCAAGTTTCCTTCTGCAAAGGAAGTTTAAGGACCTGTTCAGAGATTTGGCTATCTGAATAAATGCACATGGGAAAAAGCACACGCGCACATGCCCCACCTACAAACAACAACATCTTGAATACCTGCACCACTGCGCCGAGTACTCATATCTGACACGTAGGACCACTCATTTGCAGCTGGATTATACTGCTCCACAGTACTAAGGCACTGCCGTGATGCTCCATCATAACCACCAACAGCATACAGTTTACCTAGAAGAAGGGAACATGCACCACCAGCACATCAATAGAAGCCATTAGAATGGGTGTGGAGAAGCAACAGCAATATTTTGCAACCAATGTTTCATCACTAATTTATATCATATAATTTACACAATCCTGTTGTGAAAGCCTGTGTGACAAGATCAATAGATATCAGTATATATAATATGCTTCAACTGGCCCTCAACATATGGAAAAGCTTATACACCAGATGCACAGATCAATGAACAGCAGAAAGGTTCTTCCTAAGTGAGAGCCTAAAAAGCTCCAAGGGAAATAGTTGCTTTTGTTTTTGCCCCCAAACGGAAATGCATTTTTTGCCACTCTAATGAAATACTCTTGTTCGCATAGGATCTTCCCTGTATGCATTAAACAAAACACAAAACTAGGAACAGTCATCATGGAATAGTTATGGTGAAATCTGAAGAACTCAACTTGGGCCAAATTTACCAAAGGATATTTCACAGAATTTCTTACAGACACAAACATATGGGATTTTACAGTACAGAATAAAGAGGCCCAGATTACTGATGCAGGGGCAGCTTACACATCTTTCCATTTGGGAAGAAGTGAAAACAAATATTTTACCCTCGATGGAGATATGAAACCACAGGAAAGCAAACTATTTGTGTTGCCTGTTCTCTGCATGTTATTGCAGTATCCAAAACTAGTCACTGACTCTGCTTTGCTAAGTAAAAACAATTCATGATTCATATCAACAGACATCAGTGCATCCACTGTTGAAGGCCTAGGCAATGCTCTCTGTGTAAACCGCCCTGAGCCATTTTTGGAAGGGCGGTATAGAAATCAAATTAGTAATAATAATAATAATAATGCTGAGAACAGGGAACATTTATGGTTTATGTTCCTGAAACACTCCTATGATAGTGTTTTCCATAAATATCCTTTTGTTTAGAATTCAGATTTTAGTGGTTTATTGGGTAGTGTGCATTATTACCCTAGAATTATTAGTTAGCAATTGCAGTTCACTAGGTGATTCAGATTAGCCTATCTAAGGTTTGACCTTACACCAGTATCAGGTGAAATGTAAGTGGAATTTCTTAGTACAACAACAAAACATATACCTAGAAGGCAGGCTGTAGAAGACATGTCTCAGCGACTACTGTGTTTAGCCTGCTTCAGTTGAAAGTGTGGATTTATTTATGGAACATCCAGTGTCAAATTAAAATTTTAACTAGCTGAATTTCATTTTTATACTTTAATTAGAATTTTACATTTAAAAGGTCCTGTGGTGGAAACAACAGTATGTTGTTCTTACCCTCCACAACTCCAACTCCAACGCTGCTTCTCCTTGTGTTCATAGGAGCCACAAAAAACCACTCATTGATTTTATAGTTATATGCCTCCACCGATGCCAGACCTATTTTGAAAAGATTAAAAGGATTTTCTAGTTCAACAGCTTAGCAGAGTACAGTGCCTCCTTTGTCATAGGTGCCATTTTGTCTTAATAGTTATTTCCCTTCCAGACAAAATGGGAAAACGAGACCGAGGCTACCCAAGCAGTCAATAAGCTTCCTGTCTGGCCAAAGCCACACTAGCCTGGCCAGTTGCCGCTGCTAACACCACTAGCAATGAAAGCCCACATGGCAGACCACCTCCCATTTCTCTTCTAACTCTTCAACAACAGATTTTAAAAGTCATGAAAAAAAGTTTAAACTGCATTCTTGTGGAATGCTAATCACTGATTTCTAAAAGTAACTGTGTCTGTGTGCTTATCTCCTTGCTTCTTGGTTGGCTTATTATACAAATCAAGTGTTGTCATGGGCAACTGTGCCTCCATTGGCTATGGGGAGAGGGGGAGGACACAAAAGGAGGGAATTTCAAAATGTATTCCTAGAGAGTGGGAGGCAAAGAGACTAGATCCCTTATGTCTCTCTTGAAGAGAATACATCAGGAGTGGAGGAAGGTAAGTGTGATTTTGTGGTTTTCTTTTCTCAGCACTGAGTATAATATGATGTGCTACTGCTGCTACAACTATCTGGTTTTGCTGGATCTCAGACTGGCAAAAGCTCTATGTCTGGCCTTGAGACTAACTTGTGCTTCACTCACCGCTCTGCAATCTGCACTGCAAGGTGTACTCAGTCAAAATGTGGCTGGACTTGCTCCAGTTAAGCTTATGGCTATGCTTGCTGCTGAGAGTGTTGCTGTGCCAGCTGTTGCAATGCTAGGAAGTAAGGAATCATAATTTTTTGCGTGAGAGCAACTTGTGCCAATGATTTTACTACAAGGCAGGCACCTGGCTGGCAGATTCTGGGTTAGCGATTCCTTTTTGGCCATTTGGACTGTGTTTGAAATGTGTGTTCTGTGTTAGGACAGAGAGGTTCCCTTTTACTGTGTGCTTTTGCAGTGCTGTAAAATGCTTTGCATTCTGTGAGTGCAGCTTGTTCCAGCCATAAGGAACAATGGGGAAACTCGAAATACCCCATTGATCCCCATGGGTAACTCCGAGGAAGAACCAAAGTGGGTTGTCTGGTAGGTCATGATGGATGCTACCTATCACCCAACCCACAATAAGAAATGGGCACGTGGGAGATTTTTAACCTTTCCCCCAACCCCCATAGTATCCTATGGTTTGAGAGAAAGGTTAAAAAATCTCCCACTTGCCCACTTATTTTGTGGGTTGGGTGGAAGGTAGCACACACTGTGCTCTACTACACAACCCACTTTGGTCTCCCTAGGAGCCACCCATGGGGAACAATGGGGTGTTTCGAGTTTTCCCATTATTCCTTATGACCAAAACATTCTAAACATTTTGAGGTGTGTTCTGTAGAAACAGCGAGGGTTGACCGCTGTTTAGATTAAATGTTTTGGTCATCTGAGTTTCATTTTGAGCTCAAAACAGAATGCAAAATCCATTTCCTGCACATCCCTATTAAGGAGGTTGGGCAAAGTGTCAAATGTTGCTTCACAAAACGGAAGCTTAACATCCAGTAGTATGAGCTTGAGATCTTTTGTCCTTGCAATGGTACTCTGAGGAGAGAAGACATGAACATCAGTCACAAAGTGGTGTTGGCTTTTGTTAAGCAACTTACCTGTGCTTCCATCAAATCCACCAACAGCATACAGAAGTTCATTTAACACAGCTGCTCCTAAAGTGCTTCGCCTTTCTTGCATGCTGGCTATTGATGTCCACTGATCTTTCACTCCATCATATACATCTACTGTTCGAACTCTTAAAGAGCCATTAAAACCTCCCACAGCGTAGACTTTGCCTGCCATGAATACCACCCCTGACAAAATCAAGTGGAGGGGAGGGGGAGGGGGGGAGAGAGAAAGAGACACTGAGACTGACGGCAAGTCATGCCTACTGCAAAAGCCTGGAAAAACACAAGAACATCCCTACTGGATCAGACAGAAGGCCTATCTAGACCAGCATCCAGATGCTGTAGCCTTGCTCATAAGGAAGGTGCTCCAGGCCCCTGGGTCATTTTGGTTACCCTCTTCTGCACCTTTTCCAGTTCTACAATGTCCTCAAGATTCGGTGACCAGAACTGTGCACAGTACTCAAAATGTGGCCGCACCGTAGATCAAGACATTACAATATTTGCATTTTTAATTTCAACCCCCCTCCTAATGATCCCTAGCACAGAATTTGCCTTTTTTCATAGCTGCCATGCACTCTTTCAATGAGTTGTCCACCACAACTCCAAGATCTCCCTCCTGGTCAGTCACCAACAACTCAAACTCCATCAGTGTATATGTGAAGTTGGAGTTTTTTGCCCCAATATGCATAAGTTTACACTTGCTTACACTGAACCACATCTGCCATTTTGTCACCCACAGACCCAAGTTTGGAGAGATCCTTTTGGAGCTCCTCACAATAAGTTTTGGATTAAATTACCCTAAATAGTTTAGTGCCATCTGCAAATTTGGTCAATTTGCTGCTTAGCTCAACTTCTAGATCAAGTTAAAGAGCAATGGTCCCAGTACACATCTTTGGGGGACCCCACATCTTACTTCTCTCATTGTGAAAACTGTCCATTTATTCCTACCCTATTTTTCCTGTCCTTCAAACAGTTACCAGTCCACACTTGAACCTTTCTCCTTATCCCACGACTGCCAAGTTTCCTCAAGAGCCTTTGGTGGGGAACTTTGACAAAAGCTTTTTGGAAATCCAAGTATACTATGTCAACTGGATCACTTTTGTCCACTTGACTGTGGACAGGCATGTGGAAGTCTGTCAGATTAATTTAGGGTGGCTTCATATTATATAAGCCACCTAATGGCACAGCGGGGAGGCAACCTGCCTATAGAGCAGGAGGCTGTTGGTTAGAATCTCTTCTGGTATGTTTCCCAGAATATGAGGAACTGTAATGTTTGAATGCTGCATACAATATGCATCAGATCTACTATCAGGGGAGTTGAGATGCTGGCACTATAGATTCCTGGTGTCTGTTGGCATTGATAGAGTACCAACCAACCAACAGGACTAATCTATTAAAGCACATTTTAAAATTTTACAGACTTCACATGTAGTAGCAGAGGTCATGCAGAAGTACTTCACAGCAGCCTCTATTGGTCATTTCACTCATTACACAAAGAAAAGACCAGGTTTGCCACCAAGTTTACATTCCACAGGCAGCTGTACTCCGTCAATATTCCCTGGTGAGTTCACACCAGTATGGTACACAAGTTTGTGGAATCATGTGTTTGTGTGCTGCACTACACATTGTTCATATCTATAAAAGTAACATAAGAACAGCCCTGCTGGATCAGGCCCAAGGCCCATCTAGTCCAGCATCCTGTTTCGCACAGTGGCCTACCAGATGCTGCTGGAAGCCACAGGCAGGAGTTGCCCTCTCTCCTGCTGTTACTCCCCTACAACTGGAATTCAGAGGCACCCTGCCTCTGAGGCTAGAGGTGGCCTATAGCCCTCCAACTAGTAGCCATTGATAGGCCTCTCCTCCATGAAGTTATCCAAACCCCTCTTAAAACCATCCAGGTTGTTGGGTCACCACATCTTGTGGCAGAGAATTCCCCAAGTTGATTATGCACTGTGTGAAAAAGTACTTCCATTTGTTGATCTTAAATTTCCTGGCAATCAATTTCATGGGATGATCGCTGGTTCTAGTGTTATGTGAGAGGGAGAAGAATTTCCCTCTACCCACCTTCTCCACACCATGCATGATTTTATAAACCTCTATCATGTCTTCCCACAGTCATCTTTTTTCTAAACTAAATAACCCCAGGTGTTGTAGCCTTGCCTCATAAGGAAGGTGATCTAGGCCCCTGATCATCTTGGTTGCCCTCTTCTGCACCTTTTCCAGTTCTACAATGTCCTTTTTTAGATGTGGTGACCAGAATTGTACACAGTATTCCAGGTGTGGCTGCATCATAGTTTTGCATAAGGGTATTATAATATTAGTAGTTTTATTTTCAATCCCCTTTCTAATGATCCTAGCATGGAATTGGCCTTTTTCACAGCTGCTGCACATTGAGTCGACACTTTCAACAAGCTGTCCTCCACAACCCCAAGATCCCTCTCCTGGTCAGTCACTGACAGCTCAGATCCCTATCAGCGTATCCTTGAAGCTGAGGTTTTTCGTCCCAATGTGCATCACTTTACACTTGCCAACATTGGAGCGTATTTTCCACTTTGTCGCCCACTCCCCCAGTTTGGAGAGATCCTTTTGGAGTTCCTCACAATCTGTTTTGGATTTCACTACCTGAAAGAATTTGGTATCATCTGCAAATTTGGCCACCTCGCTGCTTCTAGATCATTTATTAATAAATTAAAAAGCACTGGTCCCAGTACAGATCCCTGGGGGACTCCACTTCTTATTTCCCTCCATTGTGAAAACTCTCCATTTATCCCTACCCTCTGTTTCCTGTCTTTCAACCAGTTAGCAATCCACACATGTACTTGTCCCCTTATCCCATAACTGCTAAGTTTCTTCAGGAGTCTTTGATGAGGAACTTTTTTGAAAGCTTTTTGGAAGTCCAGGTATACTATGTCAACTGGATCACCTTGATCCACACACTTGTTGACACTCTCAAAGAACTCCAAAAGATTTGTGAGGCAAGATTTACCTTTACAGATGCCATGCTGGTTCTATCCCAGCAGGGCCTGTTCTTCTATGTGCTTATTTTATTTAGTTAGTTCGTTAGTTAGATTTATATACTGCCCTTCCAAAATGGCTCAGGGTGCTTTACAATTTTATCCTCGAGGATGCTTTCTATCAATTTGCCTGGAATGGACGTTAAGATAACTGGCCTGTAATTTCCCGGATCACCCCTAAATCCCTTTTTGAAAATCGTTTTTACATTTGCTACTTTCCCGTCCTCCGGTACAGAGCCTGATTGCAGGGATAAGTTATATATTTTGGCAAGGAGTGTGGCAATTTCACATTTGAGTTCTTTGAGGACTCTTGGGTGGATGTCGCCCGGCCCCGGCAATTTGCTAGTTTTCCGTTTTTCCAGACAGTTTAGAACATCATCTCTTGTCACTTCTATCTGATTCAGTTTTTTAGCCTCCATCCCTGAAAAGCCTGGTTCAGGAACAGGTATGTGCTTAGTATATTCTGCTGTGAAGACGGACGCAAAGTAAGGTGTGAAGTGGTCCTCGGTGATTGTTAAAAATATACGAAGTGGACAGTAGAAGCTTTTGTTAGATCAACAATCATCTCCAGTGTTTTGCATAATGCAGTCTACACAATGATTTAGGAACGTCTAAAATGCACCACAAATAGTATTTGGGATTCTGATTGATGCCATAAAAATATTTACCTGCTCTACATCTCCGAGAAGGAAGTTCAGCAATTTGATCCCATCGTTCCTCCTCAAAATCATAACACTCTACACTTCGAATGGCTTTGGGGGCTTGTCCACCCACTACGATCATTACCTTGGTAGGAGAAAAACAAGTTGGATAAAGAAATCCTATGTGATCGGGGTACTTCTAACAGCACACAGAAATTTGGAAAATAAAACCCTTCATCTCATTTGAGACATCGTGGCTAGCAGATAACACTCGGAACAATAAGAACGCTACCAAGCAACAAACACACTTTTCTTCCCAAACATGGGAAGTTGGCATCTGCAGAATATTAAACTGGGAATATAGCCAAGAAGTTCTTGATAACATAGTGATCATAGCCTTTGGGCAAAGCCTGTGCACTCTTAGCTTTCACAGGTTATCTAACTTTCTCTACAAAAGGTAATTAGTTCAGCTCCCCGAAGAGCTACATTTTAATAAAATGTGATAAAGGACTAGAGGTATATGGAAGCCCTAACAATACATACACATTGGTGGTGCTTAATATCAGGAGAGACTTGTTCTAACATGGGAAGATTAGAATGAAACTGAGATAAAGGGGAGAAAGGTTAATTCAAGAAGCTAATGAGTCTATTCATTTGTTTTCCTTTTCATGAATGCACAAACCTACCTGCCTTCAAAATGGCAGGCCTTTAAAAACCTATGCACATGCCCTTTAAATTTTGGTTGCTCTAGGCTCACAATGAATCAAGATTCCAAAGATTATCTCCACTACAAGTAGTCAGGAAGATATCCAGCATCTTCAGGCAGGGAAAAAGCAGAAAATACAAATATTAGTGACAGGCTATAGAGTCTGTCACCCCTACCCCTGCCTTTTCATCTTCCTTGCACCATTCATTCACACAATACCTTAGCTGGTATTTACACCATACCATTCAGTGGTATGGCCAAGGAAAATTCTTAACACAGAGAATGTCTTCAATGGATTATCAATCAGCACTAACAGTTTTGATGGAAAAGGATTAGGTGCCAGAGTAGTTCCAGAATTTGTCCAGTCGGCAATAAGTTATACCGGTAATGTTGTATCACAATAATTCATCTTAGGAACATAGGAAGATGCCATATACTGAGTCTGACTATTGGTCTATCTAGCTCAGTATTGTCTTCACAGACTGGCAGCAGCTTCTCCAAGGTTGCAGGCGGGAATCTCTCTCAGCCCTATCTTGGAGAAGCCAGGGAGGGAACCTGAAACCTTCTGCTCTTCCCACAGCGGCTCCATCCCCTGAGGGGAATATCTGACAGTGCTCACACTTCTAGTCTTCCATTCATGTGCAACCAGGGCAGACCCTGCTTAGCTAAGGGGATAAGTCACGCTTGCTACCACAAGACCAGCTCTCCTCCTTGAAAAGTGAGAAGAAAGTCATAACTTCATAATCTTCTGTGGGCTGTTTCATACATTCAACATGCACTTGTCCATTACTACCACCTCCAGACTGTCATGGCTCATACACTTCCTCAGACCAGAAGTCCCATCCCCATGGTAGAGCAGGGCATCTCCCTAACATACTTGTAACAACTATATGGATGGTCTACACAGAAACCATTATGTGCTGAGGGTCAAATCACATTATTTCCTCACCAACCTTACACTAGTTCTTCGGAGGGGGTAAGGTTAATCATGAGAATTTCTCCACATACAGGCAACCACAGGAAGCATCCACAACATATAATGAGCATCATGGCAGGATGCATGTACACTTCCTCTACGACAGGAACAGGTTATTCAGCCCAGGTAAGAATCTTAAACCAGGTGATAGCATATGATTTAGGTAGAAAGGTTGTACATGTATGTTCAATACCTCCAGACCTTTCACCTTAAAACAAGGACAGAAGAGTCAGGACCACTATACAACCAGCACATAATGCTGAGAATATTTTGTGTATGTGATGGTGTGCTTGCATGTAGCCAGCATTCCACTGAACCTCTATGAGTTCTTTACCAACAAATGTGTGAATTGTGCCCAAGTTTTCCTTTTTCAGCAAGACAATTTAGCTTACCTTTGGCAGACTGACTGGTGTTCTTGGCTTAGTTCTAGGATTCTTTATCAGTTGTCTTTGATCCAGAGGGAGTAAATGATATTTCATGGCCTCAATAAGGAAGTCCTTACATGTATTATTATTCTTGATTAACGCTTCTTCTTCAACTGTCTGAAAGTGCCAAAGAAGATTAGTACAAAGGTTGTATTTTGCTAGAGAAAAACATAGATAGAAGGGTGATGGTCACTGGGAGTTTTCCTTATCTGTCATTAATGATTTTGGTGTGGCAGTACTAATAGCTGTAAGAACTTTTGGTCTGGCTTCATTGTGCCATTTCTATATCTCACCCATTATATTATCTAGTTCAACCAGGTAGTGATGTTGTATGTGTTAAGTTATGCTACCCTAGTCTAAATATTTTACATTGTGCAAATATGGCAATCCTGCATTAATACCTGGCCCTTGGACATGATCTGAGGGCATGTAATGCAGCCACCCTGCTGAAGCTAAGGAGGGTTGGTCTGGTCAAGGCCTTGATGGGTGACAATCAGAACTATGTATGCTACCTTGAGCTTCATGATGGAAGCAAGGAGGAGAGAGATACTTTTAAAAAAATGCTAACAAGATTAGCAACATAGGAAGGTGCCATATACTGAGTCAGACCATTGGTCTATCTAGCTCAGTACTGTCTTCACAGACTGGCAGCAGCTTCTCCAAGGTTGCAGCAGGCATCTCTCTCAGCCCTATCTTGGAGAAGCCAGGGAGGGAACTTGAAACCTTCTGCTCTTCTCAAGAGTGGCTCCATCCCCTAAAGGGAATATCTTACAGTGCTCACACGTCTAGTCTCCCATTCATATGCAACTAGGGCAGGCCCTGCTTAGCTAAGGGGACAAGTCATGCTTGCTACCACAAGACCAGCTCTCCTCTTAACACAGGGTTCAAAATACATACAATAAGGAAGTGGTACTGTACTTTACAGTTTGGGAAGGTCAAAGGTTCTGGGGATGTTATATTCATATATGTTTAGTGCATACGTGTATCAGCCCCAAGTCTATGCTAGGGCTGCAATCCAAACTTGAATGTGTGAGGCTTCAATCACGAGCTATGCAAACCGAGCTGGTCAAATGCAGATGACTTTCTTTCTTTCCAGGGCTTTCCCTTCAACAAAGGGAAAGCCCAGGTTTTGTACATGCAGCAGTCCACTTAAACTGCGACTAAACTGAACTTTAGCTGGCAGATCAAGATGCTGGCTCCAGGCTAACATACTGACTCCTGAAAATATGTCCCTGATGGTTATGTGACCCTCAGAGACATATTTTCAAAAGTCATAGTCACCTTCAGAGGGAAAGTGAGATTGACTAAAATAGCCCATTTCTGTATATGAATATGCAGCATTTCTGCCTGCATGCTGAATTAGTCTGGATGTTGGTCATTGTATTTTGTGGAGTTAAACTATTCATGCCTTTCAAAAGCAGCAGCCATGAAGGGGATGTGAGCATTTGTTTCTGTGAAAAAGAAACAAGTTTCTGTGTTTCCCTTAGAGAAGCCCCAACACTAATTCCCCACCCTCACATTCTTTTTTTAGTGCTGGAGATCTGGTATAGGAGTTGGAAAGGAACACATAAAAAGGATTAACACAAGATTATGACCAACTTTCATAAACTGGAAGGAATTTTTTTCATTGCTTACCCCCTAAATCTGTTAGCTTCCTATTGTGACAGCTGACCCCCGTTCTACCCAGCTGAACCTTCCAGTAAAGAGAAGATTCAATGTGCCTAATTGGTGAGATAGAGTACACCGACAAGAAGTATCCACTGTTCAGCCCATGGTCTTAGAAGGATGGCAAGCCACAGCCAAGAGAAACAGCAATCCAAGATTATTATGAAACTGTATACAGTCTTAACAGTTTACATGGTGTGGAATTTAGCACAGCCACCTGAATTTGCAGATTCCACACTTTTTTTAGAGCATGAGTGAAAACTGTAAGCACCTTAACTCTCATCTTAAATGGTTTTTTAAAAAAATATTTCAAATTATATAAAATTTAATCCTATGATCAGATGTGTACTTACCTGTACAAGGTAATCTCTGGGCAAGAGAGGGAGTCGGACATGCTCCATCAACTTTGCCATGTGTTCCAAACGAGACTCTTTTTCATAATTTATCCATGAAATGACAGCTTCAAACACCTGAACAGAATGAAAGCACAACACTGAATGAACACTGTCAAATTCTAGTTCACAAGCAGAAGTCTGATGCAGTGAGCAACAGGTATGTAGAAATCAAAGGAGGAGATTTTTAAAGGTGTGTTGGATGCAAATACACTATATTAATCAAGTAAGTCATTGCCCTGAGGCTTTTTACAGACTATGCAAACAAGTACACAAGTAAAATAAATGTAAAATAAATGTAAAGTAGTAAAATAAATGTAAAATAGTAATCATGGGGTTTAGCAACTGGAGCTGCTAAAAAGACTACAACCAAAACAGTCCGCCCTGGTTCTATCAGAACAAGTCATGTAAATTGGATGCATTTGCATGAAAATAGTTTTAGTACTGTTCCTTTGCAGTTTGGAAAATGTTCATGCAGTAGAAGAGATATGTGGCATGTAGGAATGTTGGTGCATTTGTGGAACAGCATTTGTGGCTGTTCAAATTGCCCACTACTGTACAGTATATGGAGGCAGGGAGCAAACAACAAAAGGTCATGGAAGAATCCCACAGTTGTGTGAAATGAAGACAGGGTCATGTTGGCCAGTCAAAACCTTGCCTACAACCTATTAGGCCATTCCCCTCCCCTCCAAAAAAAGCAGGAGGTAGAATACAGGAGGCCCTCGCTATCTGTGGTTTTCCGTATTTGTGATTGAGTCTTAGAGACCCGGACTCCTTATCCACAGGTAGTAAAGTTTTGAAGAGACTGTTACTCTTCGAAATCTGAGCTTAAGTATGGTGTCCCTCAAGACTCCGTACTTCCTCCAGTGCTTTTTAACATCTACATGAAACCGCTGAGAGAGATCATCAGGGGATTTGGAGCTGGGTGTTACAAGTATGCTGATGACACCCAGATCTACTTCTCCATGTCAACTTCTTCAGGAGCTGGTATATCCTCCCTAAATGCCTGCCTGGAAGCAGTAATGGGCTGGATGAAGGAGAATAAACTGAAGCTGAATCCAGATAAGACGAAGGTACTTATTGTGTGAGGTCAGAACTCTAAAGACGATTTTGATCTGCCTGCTCTAGATGGGGTCACACTTCCCCAAAAGGAACAGGTTCGCAGTCTGGGAGTACTTCTGGATTCACACCTCTCCCTGGTTTCTCAGGTTGAGGCGGTGGCCAGGGGTTCTTTCTATCAGCTCCGGCTGATACGCCAGCTGCGCTCGTTTCTCGAGATCAATGGCCTCAAAACAGTGGTACATCGGTTGGTAACCTCCAGAATGGACTTCTGTAATGCGCTCTATGTGGAGCTGCCTTTGTACATAGTCCGGAAACTTCAGTTGGTTCAGAATGCGGCAAGCAGGTTGGTCTCTGGTTCATCTCGGAGAGACCGTGTTACTCCTTTACTGATGGAGTTACACTGGCTGCCAATAGGTTTCTGGACAAAATACAAAGTGCTAGTTATAAAAAGCCCTACATGGTCAGGCCCTGGGTATTTAAGAGAGAGTCTTCTTCGCTATAAGCCCCACTGCCCACTGAGGTCATCTGACGAGATCCATCTCCAGTTACCACCAACTCGTCTGGTGGCTACACAGAGATGGGCCTTCTCAGTCGCTGCCCCGAGATTGTGGAATGCGCTCCCTGCTGAGAAATGATCCTCCCCATCTCTGACAATTTTCAAAAAACACCTGAAAACCCTTCTTTTCACCCAAGCTTTCTCAGCTTCCTAAATTGTGGGGGGTTTAATTTCTGGTTTATTTTAAAATTCAAAACCCGATTTCAGGGTTTTTAATCATTGTAATTGTTGTTTTAAATGTTTTTAAATTGTTAACTGTTATGTTGTTTTTAAATTTGTTTTAGCTCTTTACTGTTTTAGTGGTGTGTTTTAATTGTAAACCACCCTGAGCCATTTTGGAGGGGCAGTATACAAATCAAATCAATCAATAAATAATAAAATAGGCAGTTTTCACCTATCTGTTGTTCCTGGGCCATCAGAAGTGACTTCTGTTGCAGGGGCGTATCTACGGGAAATAGTGCCTAGGGCAAGCACTGAAATTGTGACACACACCCTCCCCCCGTAGAAACACCTGACATCCATCTTTCAATGGAAGGTAAAATGCTTGTATTGTGTTAAAGAGTAAATATTTATCAGGCATGAGTACATCCATTCAAAAAAAATATTTGATTTCTGTTCACTATTATATGGCTTCTCTTTCACTGAAGGTGAAACTGAATATTTCTTTTGCAAACGAACAGTCAGTATCCCCATCCATGTTGAAGCAGATCAACTGATACAGTTGAAATTTTTTTTCTTTTAATATACCCAAGAGCAGGGGGGGAGGGTGGTTGAGGAAAACGGTTGCGTGTAGTGGTTAGAGGGTTGGACTAGGGCTGGGGAGACCCAAGTTCAGACGCCCAATCAAGCCATGAAACTTACAGGTGACTGTGTCAGCCACTTATCTCTCAGCCTAACCTCTCTCATGGGGTTGTTGCAAGGATAAACATAACCATGCAGTCCTCTGAGCTTCCTGGAATAAGAGTAGGTTATAAATGGGAAAACCCAACACATTAGGTGCTTGCTCCAGCACCCGATTGCCTAATCCACACCTGATTGCCCAATCCACACACACACCTCGCCCAGTGAGCACTTGCCGTTTACTTCAGGCAGCGTTTGCTGCCTGAAAGCATCTATTCCCCTTTCTCTCCCTCTCTGGGGGGAGATAAAGGAGAATAGATGCTTTACGGCAGCAAACACTGCCTGAAGTAAACGGCAAGTGCTCACTGGGGGTGGGGTGGGGGCAGGGTGCCTCTCCGGACCGCAGTTAGGGCCGGGGGCGGGGCATGGCAGGCACTTTGCGCCCCCTGTAATGGCACCCAGGGCATGTGCCCTGCCTGACCCACCCTCGTTACACTCCTGTTCTGGTGTCATTTACAGTCTGGAAGCAATGCCAAGCCGTTTGGTGGCTCTGTAAAAAAAATCATGATTGGGGGGGATAAAAACAGGAGATTTGGAGGGTTAGGGGGCATTGCTGGAGACCTGGAGAACAAGGTACAGTGCTTTATTCCTCTTATTTCTGCCCCACCCCGCTTTTTGGGTCAGGAACCTAACTTCTGGATCACCATGCAGTAAGATTTCTTTATTTGTTGTTTCCATATTCACGGAACCCTTGTGAATAAAGAGGACCTACTGTATGCCTTCTTGTACAACTTGAATAAGAGATCTGATAGCTCCTTCAGAATACAGAAGACTCATAACACGTTCTACAGCATAATCCTGGCCACACAAAATATGAGCAATGCCTATCTTAAGCATCAATTTCTGCCGAGAAGCCCAAATGCCGAGCAACTAGAAATTTCTTTCAAGTTGGAGGGATCATGATATGTACAAAATTCCATACTGCAAACATTTATATCATCCTCCAAGTGCATGAGAAGGATTTTTCAAGTGAAAAAATGTTCTGGTGATTGAGCATGCAATGGAATGCAGAAGTCATCAGGGACTTTAAACTAAACAGTGGTGCAGTTTGTGTACATAAATGTGCTGATGGTTTTTAAAACCATATCATTTGACCAGTGTGAATTAGTGATGGGACATTAAATTTAAAGTGGTGGTAATTGCCTTCTACTTAGCTTGCTGTACTTTCTACAAAAGGTTAATTAATTGCTTATTTAATTATGTTTTAAAATGATGAACTTCAACCGTCTACCTTCTCATCTTCCTACTTAATTAGTGACTGTTAAGGTGCATTCCCCGCTATGCCTGTTACTTAGATGTTGTGTTCTTTAATTTATATTAAATATTACTAAAATACAATTGTCAAAAGCCTGGACTGCTAGAGACCAGATTAGTCTCTCTTACACTTTGGTCTTTCAAGCAATCCCACTTCTGTTCTTGATAACATGACATGGAAGATTGTAAATTTCAAAGATGCAAGAAATAAAGCTAATATTATGGGATGTCATTGATTTAGAAAGAATGTTTATTAAAGTATGGTGTTACCTCCGTTTTAAACTGTTCTATTTTAATGCATCATACTTGTACCAAAGTTGTACTAAAAGGCGTGTGGCACAGTTCTGCTGCTGAAAATTCTGGTCCCATAACCTGCCTAGTTGAGAGACAGTCTGGGAACCACATGAAAGCCACTCAGAATTCTTTGAAAGAAGAGCAGCACAAGTGTAATAAATAAAATAAATGACAGCATTTGAAAAGGTTTCAAAATCATTAGCAATCAACTTGCTGGGAGAAATGACTTGTATAGTCATGACACTGAAGCTTAGCCAGCAATGTAGTATATTAACACAATATAGTATCAGCAGTTGCCCCAGGGCTATGGAACATGCTTCCTATCCAAGTTTGAACTGCACCATCTCCAATGGCCTTCAGAAGACCTACTTACTCAGTCAGGCTTTTCATTGATTTTTTAAATTTATTATATAAAATTAAAATCTGATTTTAATTGTTTTAACTCTTTATTTTAGTGTTATAGTTATTTTAATCATTTTTAAACTACCTTGAGACCTAGTTACAGGCAGCATATAAATACGTTAAATAAATACAGATTACTACTAGACAAGGCCCGTGGTTGACCAAGCACAGTCCTTTTGCATAGAATACACTTCTAGGCAAATTCCGGAAATTGAATATATGTATAATAGAGTGTTTTATTAGTGTGCTTGCAAAAGCAAAGTCAAAGAACAGTTTGAAATTTGTAGGATTTTAACTTCAAGCATTATAAATAAATGAATAATGACCAGATATGGTAAAAATGAATCATAGTAAATTTGAATCTGAAAAAAATCTTCTGCTTTTCTGGGGCATGATGTCATTTTCAAAGTACTGATCTAATAAAAATCCTGTTGGAAAGAGCTAAACTATTATGGCTAATTCAGAATTTCTGCTAAAAAAAATTATGTGTCCAAGCATTTTCCGATATAAAAAGGTAGTGCATTCTGGTAACTGAAGTGGTCAGAGTGCTCATGCAAAATTTGCTATCTGTAGGTCATCAAGAAGTATGAATTTTTCACACAAATTCTTCAAAATATGTAATAGATTGTAACGAATTTATGTTGGGCATCTGTGAAGACCATTACTTGCATATCCATCTTGGGACTCATTTCTGCTGTGCTGAATGCACAACATACACTTTACTTTCAGTTTTTAGATTTAGTCATGCATGCTCCAATTCAAGACCGAAGAGTTTCCTTGAAGTTTGTTTTCGAACATTCAAGTAGAAGTTTTGGTTTCAGTTCTGTAATTCTAACAGGTTTCATTAAATAATAGCATTTGCACAAGTAAACTGCAATCATATGAACATTTACTTGAGAGTAATCCTTCTGAAAGCAGCAGGACTAATGTTTAAATATACATACTTAAGATTGGGCTGCACATCAATATGGGCTGATGTATTTGCCAACATGTATAGTCAGAAATAGGTAAGTTTAGGCCCTGTAACCAGATCCATGAGCTCCTGCTCCTTGGACAAATTTAGTTTTTTTTAAAAAAGTTTGTTTTGCAAGGCATTTTTTAAAAAATCTGTTTTTACATTACAGATTGTACATCAGACTGTACCTTTTCCTCTGATGAAACTGTAAGCTTGTCACTAGATATCAAGCTGCAAACCTGATCCAGACTAAGGCTAAGAAATTCTTCACCAACCATCACTTCAGGAAAATGCTGCTCTGTTCAAAACAAATCAGATGTTGAGAAAGGAAGATTAGAATAAAATCCATGATTTTTAATGTAAAAATAGAAGCATTAGTAACAGTCCGTCACAGCCATGGATAGCACCAACCCATGATATTTTGCTGACCAAAGCACAGCGCTAAATGGCAACCCTCCCACACTTATCTTCCTCTTTTTCTATTAAAATCACAGCCCTAATTCCTTCCTCCTCTCAAAATATCCTCCTTTCCCCCTTTTTCTATTAAAAAGAGAAAAAGTAGTACGGGCTCATTTTGCCTTTCTTCTTCTGCAGTCCATAAGTTTGGGTGGGGAGCTCACATGCTGGCCCTGAAAAGCGTCTACTTTACTCTGCTTCGTGATAAAGTGAAACTGGTTGTGGAACCATCAAATCACTAAATAAAAAGAAGAGAGTCCAACTGGCAGACAGGGATGCCTACACTGGAGAAGGAGGGCAGCTCATTGGACACAGAACTCTGAATTTCACAAAAGCATGGCCGAACCAATCAGAATGGTTTATTCCCCTATGCCAACCTCCATAACAACCTGGACATTGGTACATGGAAATCCTGTTTCTATTTGTACAATACAACCCAGTAAATTATTGCATCTGTCTAAAGGTTGTGGAACTGGGTCTTTCAAAACGGGGAAGTTTCCCTATAGTTTATTTTTCTCCTAGAAAATTTTCCATTTCTAAAATTTCACTGGCCAACATCCAGATTAATGAAGAACTTGTGCTAATGCTCTACTAGTGGCAGGAGGGAAGGACAATTTTCAACTATCTCTTCCCTCTGAAGTCCATCAAGACTCCCAAAAATGTGCACCCAAGGGTCGCACAGCCCTCGGGAGCATATTTTTGTAAGACATAGTAGACTTTAGCAGCAAGGGTAAATAGATGAAAATCACCCCTCCCCCAATGCATTAGTGCAGCATTAGCAGCACCAGTGCCTAATTAATCTGGATGTCAACCACAATCTCAAAATATCTTAGTAGCAGTAAATGGATACTAATGCAATATTAGGCAAGCTCAGCAAGTTGTAATTAATGTTCTTCGATTATCTTTAGGAAATGTGTGAGCAAGTATGTATTTGTTCTATTAATCTGTAAACTGAAGAATAGTGTGGTGTGGTGGGGATTGCGTTTTTTTTTTTTAAATATCAATAGATCAAATAAAATATCAAACTAAACCAATCTCTGTAAGGCATTAGGAAAGTTTGCACAGGAAATATTTATGCAAATGAGAAAAAAATTGCATGGGAAATATTCCTGAAACATTTCCAGACGTTTTTCTAATTTGAAATCCGCCCCCCCCCAAACCACACAATTACATCTATCTTGTTTTTCTAGCTAAGAAGCACCATGTTGGTGCTGTGATCACCACAATACATACAAGCAGAGATATGATTTTGCCCTACACTGTGTTTCCAACATCACTTTGTTTTTATTATGTAGTGAAGGGCTACAGTTTTTCAACTAGCTCTTGGCAATGTTATACCTATGCTTGCCAGCAGATGGCATTCTCAAATAGGCCCAGATCTCAGCCAAATCTCACACAATATAATGGCCTACTCATCACCCAGTTTAACAAGTCTTTATTTACATGAAAAATGTATATTTGTGCAAATAAGTGTGTTCCTATACAAATACTCATAGTTGTACAAAGTCAGAAGCTTTTGTTCTTATGTTAACATGTCATTTGTTTTAAGGCAATTTTCAAAGAGGAATTTATTGTCAGTTGACCTCTTATGCACCTTTGGTTCTCCCTTTCATTCACTTAACATGCAGATATTTGGCTCAACAGGGTTAATATACAGTCAAAGAATTCTGATAGCATTTCTTGAATGCATTTCATTAACAGTACATAGGATGTTGTACCAAAAAGGGCCTCATGAAGGGCAATAAAACAACAGAAGCAGCACTTGTTAATTACCCAACAGCCAAATAGAAACTGAATGCAATACCAGGTGGGTTAAAGATTAAACAGTTCTAAAAATCAAACAGTTCTAAAAATCCCTTTAAGAGGGAGCCATTTGTCCCAGACCAAGTTCTCCTTTGCTGGCTGCACACCAAACAAGTGACTGAAAAGGCTTTATCTGGATTTGTACATAATTTGGCTCATAACTAGCATTTTCTGCCAGATTGCCTATTCACTGTGTTTGTAGGTTCAACTGTAAATATTATCGTCGAGGTCAAAGAACTAGCATATTGGGAATGGGTCCAGTGTCTCAAAGAATACAAACATTTGCTTCACTGTATTTTCAGTACAAGCTCAGAGACTACTGTACCTCAGGACATGTCAATTATAACAGAAACCCCAGTGACAATGCTAGGTTCCCCATCCCTATCTTGCCCACCTGATATAGAGGCAATTCAGGCAAAAATCATATTTTGCCCATCTTACACAGAGCCTTCCCAGAACTGCACTACATTGGATTATAGGTAGTAGAACAATTTACATTTCCTGTGGCAGAAAACCTTCCTGCCCATGAAAAGTTAGCTTGTGAGAGGCAGAGCTAGATTACAGTCTCACAGACATGCTAGCTAGCTTTTAATGCAAGAGCCAGAGACAACCAATATATTTTTATGTCTGAGACAGAAAAGCCAGATAGCACCCCCATGGTGCTGATGTAGATATAGATATATGGGGAGCAGGACAACTATATAATCCACCCACATTCTGAAGTGGTATAATTTCAAGAAGACTATAGCATGTGTTTTGTTGCATGTTTGTCAGTTCCTAGGTTACAACCCCCTAGAAAGAAGCCATACAGTTCTACACGGCTTGGGGTCCGGGTACCTATCAAACCATATTCGCCCATATGAACTTCCCAGGGCCTTCCGTTCATCTCATGCCCTGCTCATGGCCCACTAATGGAGATCCAGTTGGCGGGGACTAGACCACCTTTTCAGTTGTGGTCCCTCGGCTTTGGAATGACCTCCCTGAAGAGCTTCACCGTGCTCTCTCCCTCAGTGTTTTTAAAAAACACAACTAAACACACATCTATTTAAAGAAGCTTTTTAATGTTCCATCTTTGGTTAAAACTGGCAGGTTCTTTAGTTTTTATATTTCTAAATTTTTAGCTTTTAAAATAACTTTTAATTTGAAACATTTTTGATTGTTTTAAAAGCCTGACTTTTAGCTTGTTTACTTAATTTGGTTGATTTTATTGCTTTTATTTTACATTGTATCTATTTTATTGTTGTGAGCTGCCCTGAGCAGTAGTGTACTGGAGGAGCGGGGTATAAATTTTTAAAATAAAAAAATCAATAAATTATAGAGCATCTGTGTTCTGCCTTGTGCCTAACCCACTCTGGCACTATTCAAAGCTTAAATGCTGCTCACTGCCTCAGCTCTATCCATACCCAAAAGTGAAATTATATTTTAGTTCAGTTATCTTCACTATTTAAGTGGGGACTCATCCTCCTTCAATGTGAGAACCATTTCCCAACTTGTTCTGCTTTTCTCTGTGCCGGGGCCCGGGAAAGCCCTTTGAGAGAGATGGAGCCCTCTTCCAAGAGCTCTAAGGGATACACTTCCCAGCATTTTGTGTGGACCTTCCGAGATGGTGCAGGAGCTCAGTTTCCCTTGAAGGAGCCACACTAGCACTGGGCAAAGTGCAACACTGTACAAAGAGAACTGTCACCTTCACATGGTGTCAGGGGAACTTTGGCCAGGGCTTTGCACAGGCCCAATAAACCATTAGTTAGGAAGCCAAACTTAGGGTTAATGGGACCTACCTTTGACCCAATCTTCTATTCATTCTTCCCTGTGGAATAACCCTCAAAAAAAATTTGAAGGGATGGGTAGGTAAGCTAATGTATGGATTCCTCTATCAATCAACATGGTGGGTAATTTTAATACATTTAGAAAGATAGAGCAAGAATATAATTTCCTTGTGGAAGCATTTTGGATAATAAATCCAATTCCTCTGTTGCCTTGCATCAAATTTTGGCATATTGCACTTGGATGCTTTTAACAGGTTCTGCACTCACATTAAAATAAGCCTAAATGGTCAGAGGCCAAACATGTAACACAGAATCAAGCATGGTACTACAACCAAAGCAACATCACCAGCACCGAAATCCATGAAAAAAAGAAAACCAACCTGAAGCATCTATTTTGGCTTAGCCCTCAAATTATGCATGAAGAAGAAAAAATGATTAATCTGGTTCCATCAGCATAAGTTCCTGTTTCAACCATCTAATATTAAGACTATATCCTGAAGCTTGAGCCTTCTCATATTATGGTGAATAGTTTTCTAGAACTGCTTTAGTGATTAAGTGTATAGTTTTACAACTCTGGAAATCTAAGGAAGCTCCAAAAAAAACCACAATATAAAATCTGAGAAAAGAAAAGGAAATGGGGCACATAACAACAGGTAAACTGAAAGCAATGTGTAGCAGGCCCACTTAATTTTCATCAAGTTACCTCCAAAAGTATGAACAGACCTGTAACAATGTTTCTTTGAGTGGTCTTCTGTGCATCCCATATGTGGGATTCACACCTGTGCAGAGGCCAGCTTCGAAACCTTCTAGAAATAGAGGTAACATTTTTGACGGTAGCCCTACCCACTTATGTATCTACTCCAGGCCATCCTGTCTATCTCCTGTTGTGGCCACCACCGCAGTACCTGAAGAGAAAGAGGTTGTGGCAGGGAAATGGGAGGGTCGTGTGAATGCACAGAAGACCACTTGAAGATAATTGCTTCTTCTTCGTCGTCTCTGTGCATCACATGTGTGGGAGATAGCGAGAGGCTTGCCTGGCAATGGGACAGCCTAGAGAGCACCCGTAACTGCAGAGGTTCCTGGCAAAGGAAGCATCATTTCTTGCCCATTGGTCCAAGGTGTAGAGCTGGATGAACGTGGAGGTCTGACACCAGGTGGTGTCCCTATAGACTGTGTCCAGTGGAATGCCAGCAAGGAAAGCAGTAGAAGATCCAGCTGAGTGCGTAGCAGGTAATGGTTTATTCACTAGTCGGTAACAAAGCTCAATGGTACAGCATATCCAAGAGGAGAGCCTTTTGGAGGAAACTTGGAGACCCCGATCGGCTCCCCGTAGCATATAAAAAGTGTGTTAGCTGTGACATTCCTAAGTTCTATGTACATTGGATTGTCTGGGCTTGGTGGCTGCAGGTGTTCTTGTGGTGAACTGGTTAGTGGGTTTATGAAAGGAATGCTACTTGTTAGTATAGTAGGAGTCTGAAGATGCTGGATAAGGTCTAGTAGAGGCCGTCTGTCAATTCCGCTGGATCTTGTTGGCCTAAATGGTTGAACAAGCCATTGATTTCAGCATTTGGACATGTTCAAGAGTGTTGTCAGTCTTGTCCTCTAACAGGCGTTCATCAAATGGTAAATCCTCAATTCTGGATTTGGTTTCAGGGGTCAGAGAGGTGGATCTAAGCCATGTGTGTCTGTGCAAGGCAATTAAGGCAGAGATGGTGCGAGAGACACAGTCCGCATTGTGACATACAGAATATAGTAGCTGCTTCGCAACTTTCTGTCCCTCCGTAAGTATAGTACAAGCTGTCTCCTTCTGGTAGAGTTGGATAATCTGGCCCATGAGCAGGGAAATTTTTTCAAAGAGCATGTGAGCATATTGCACCATATAGGCTTGGTCATTGGCAATGCACAAGTGCAAGCCATAGAATAGTTCCATTTTCTGATTGTGTACAATGTACGTCTGTTTTTGTCCACTGGTGTTGACAGTGGCTTTTTATAGTGCTCACAACTGGGATATTTCCTTGACCACTGAGTCTGATATCAGGTGTGAACAGAAAACTGGAGTCCACGGGCTGTGTACAGTACATATGTTCCAGTCATTTTGCTGTTGGGGAGGACATAACTGGTTTTTCCCATGCACACTTAACTTCCAAGATTGTAGGAATGAGTGGCAAAGAAAATGGGGCCCTTGCATCCGACTCAATGAGGTTAAATATAGAGTCGGGTGCCACTGTGGTGTTTGGATGTGCTTCACCCCCAAGAGTCTTGGCCATATGTTCTGTTTGTCCTGAATATATGAACAGTTCCTCAGTGGGAGAGTCTGGATTTGTATCAGGTTCTACAACATCATATGACAAGTCAAGTGGGGGGTCTGATAGGGTTTCGAGTGGGGTAAGCAGCGAGGAGGCCAAATTTGCAGATGACACCAAACTATTTAGGGTAGTGAAATCCAAAACAGATTGTGAGGAGCTCCAAAAGGATCTCTAACTGGGGGAGTGGGTGACAAAATGGCAAATGTGGTTCAAAGTTGGCAAGTACAAAGTGATACACATTGGGATGAAAAACCCCTTCCTCTTTGGCTGAATTAGCAATCCCCTTAAGCAAGGAGGGTTGGACTGAAAGAGCTCTCTCCCAGAGGGAGGAGCGGAGACGCAAGGCTTGGTTGTGACATGCTTGATACATGAAGCCTTGGCAGATAAGACCTGTGTCTCAACCCTGTGTCCTTCTCCCAAACAAAGCAAGCACTTTATTTAACAAATTTATATTCTACCCAAAACTAACTTGTCTGGGCACTACCTACATCTGATAAGCATGTGATTTGGCCATGCAGGAGACACAATGTTTGAGAAAGATCATACTAGCCATAAACTAGGCAAACAAGGAGGAAAGAAAGGGGCAGGGGGACTGGTTGGAAATAAAAATGCTAACCCAAGCAGGAAAGAAGAGGATAGAAAGACAGAACAAGAGTGACTACTTTCCTGCAATTGATCTCTAAAGGGTTTTTTGTGTGTTTGTGTTTTTTAAAGGTTCGAAGCAGTACAATCTCTGCAGCAGTTGGTGAACAACTGAGAGCATAGATGGGATGGCCAGGAGTAGATGGCCGAAAAAGGGGTGGGGCTACTGCCAAAAATGTTATCTCTATCTCTAGAAGGTTCTGAAGTTGGTCTGTGCAGGCATGAATCCCACACGTGTGATGCACAGAGACCACAAAGAAAATCGTGTAAAATCCAGCATTTAGACAAATTTAAGACTATTGCTGAAGGAAAATGGCAAACTTATCATTGCATCACTATAGTTAGAACGGGCAGTTTATTTTAAAACCTCAATTATTTAAATTGTTTCTATTCTTTTTTTAAAAAATCAGTAGTCTGCAACGTTATGTAACTTCTATTCTTTCACCTCCCACATTCTTTGCTTATGTCAAAGCTTGAAATTATCTCTACAGGCATCCATCTCTTTACATTTTGGAACAAGACATCTCTAGGACTGCTGTGATCACCTGCATAGGCGTTGGCCTGTTGCAATAGTTCAGTGCAAGTATGCACATCTGCAAAGGCGCGAATTCCAAGGCAATTTGTGGGATGAAGCTGAGCCTGAAGGAAGTCGCAGCAGTTTTGCCGAACATCCATTAACTGTAATAGGCTGGCTGCTGGCAACAAAACCTGGGAGGACAGAGAAAGAAAGCAGGAGTCAACAAAAGTGCTAGACCGCCTTTTGGATAAATAACTCATTGAAACTTGTTCAGTACCTCTTTAGAGAGAGATAGTTAATGGGCAAAGCTATTGCAGATTTACAAGTGTCTGTCAGTACATATGACAAAAAACCTCAAGAGTCCCCGACAAGCAGTCATCCATGAGATATTTGTTCCCTACTTTGTCATCAAAGAGAATGAATATGCCTTGAGTAACAGTATTGCCTATGTACAATAGGGTACACACACCTAAATCCCTCAATTTCCCACATAGATTATTGTACAGAATCGTGGATATTCTCAAGGAAGCACAGTAGCATTCCATTTTCATTTCTGCATTTGACTTTTCTTCACCAAAGAACAAAACAAATGCTCATTACTTCATCATCCACAGCCTTTTGATTTCATCACTATGCTTGACTCATCTTTCCCATTTGTTATTACTTATGCCATGTCAGCAATGTACGTGACACCTTGCAAAATATAGCTTCATTTTTTAGCTTTGTTTTACTTTTAGATAAAGCAAATACATTCTTATATTTGCCTGCCAGCCATTATGCTCAAACATAAAGTGACAGAATCATGGTAATGGCATACAATTTAAACATGCAAAGTAGGTCCCTCTTGTTCATGGCATTCATAAGAACATAAGAACAGCCCTGCTGGATCAGGCCCAAGGCCCATCTAGTCCAGCATCCTGTTTCGCACAGTGGCCCACCAGATTTGAATGTGGTTCTCATGGACAAACAAGCTGGGCATGCCAAAATCTTTTCCACTAGTGATACAACTCTAAACAGTTACAATGCACAATAATTAAAATGAGTCTTACCACTAAACTTCAGTAAATGTTTAAACAACCTAGTCCATTCTTTCACATTGTCTTGCCACTTACTGCCTGAAACTGCTTTGAGAAAGCGATTGGTCGTTTTCAAAAGCCACAGTAACCTACATGTTGCTAACACTATCGGAACACAATGTAATTTCCATAGCATTGGTGGGAGTGCTCCACTCATTTTTAATGTACACATTAGGCATTATAAACATTTTATTTACATCAGAGCTGCAGGAGCCCACCCCCACCCCCCGCATTGGGAAGATGGCAGGTTGTGAATTTTGTTTTGTTTCTAAGTTGGAGGACCATGTTATCGGTTAACCAAATAAATGATTTCCCTAATTTCCACAGAAATACTCATCTTAATGAGCTCCATTGATACAACAAAAATGCAGTAACCCTATTGCACCCACTGGCCAATTTCACACCAAATTGTTTTCATTACAGACAGCAAACAGTTCACATTTCCAAAGCTAGAATCATATCTGCATGAAGCCGAGAAAATCAGCTGGGGCTCTTAGATTTGTTCTTCTCCTCTCAATTTCTTTCATTCCAACATCATAAAAGGCAAACACTGATTAAAACTATGAACCTAATCAGTATACCTTTACTATTTCCAGTACTTAAGTTATTATTCTCTTAGAATGAAGAACACTAGTAAGTGTGTCTCCAAGACATCGAGAGGAACACGGACAAAAATGGTTAAAAAGACTTACTTTGCTATAACATTGTGAGGGCAAGAGCAGAACTGCATTCATCCAGTGCCTTAGTTCACTTCATCCCAAGAGAACAGTAGTAAAACTGCATCGTGCCCTTAGGTGCATTCACTGTACTATTACAACAAGAAAAATCTAACCCAACTGGAGCACACAGGAATATTACAAATCAGTAACTTTTCAGAGAGCACTCTAACCCCAGCAGGCAACAATAGAACACAAAAATCAATTAGCTATAGGTCTCCAGGCCCTACTACTCTGATTCCTAGAACAGATTAACTTAAACCAGCAAAGAGAAACTAATGATGTATGGCTTTTAAATACACTTTTCTAGGAATTGCTTTAACCTCTTAATATGCTACTAAAATGAAGTTCCAAATTTAATTGCAACTAACACAACTGTTTCCAGTAAAGAGAAAATCCATATCTACATTAAATCTCAGTGGTTAATTATCGGCATCTGTGTACCATGTGTTATTTCTTAGCAATTAAGAAACTGAGCTATCAACTCAGCAATTCCCTTGTTTGAAACTTGCTTTTCCTATAAACGGAGTAGACAGTCTGTAGGTGAGCCGTTTCAGACATCATGGCCAAGACATACTTTGGCCACACCTTAGACTTATGCACACATCTGTTCATGCACTTTGATTCCTTCCCTCACTTCTTGTTCAGCATAGTTTCAGCTTGCTATGACATCTGAATAAGGCAAACTATGGTTATTGAAAGCAGTAGTTTGCCTGTAAGCCAATATCAGCAACCATGGCTTGAACTGCAATTCCAGTATTAATCTGAAGGAAAATGATGTTTTGCAGTAACCATAGTTTGTGCAATTTGAATGTAAACAGCAAACTGTGGCTTTCACCCACCAGTTAGTGAGGGAAATAAAGCATGTGAGCTTTAGGCACAGCCAAGCCATGATTTAGCTGTGATGTCTGAACCAGACCTGTTTTCAGTCTCACTCACTCACTCACACAAACACACATTACAACCTCCTTTAAAGATTTGCTGAACAGATTAGATTACATATGAAGCATTTCAAAAACTAAAAATACCAAGTGTGGTTATTTTATGTTTTAATGGTTATGGCTCTAACATACTGATGTTCAGCAGTAACAATTTTAAAACTATGTTGAGAACAATCATGTTGGGACAAAGTGACATTGTCCTGTCTCATATTTCCATTAACAGCCCTCAAAAAACAGGCAATACTGTATTGCTATATATTGTCTGCCCATAAAGTAAAGGTAAAGTGTGCCATCAATATCGACTCCTGGCAACCACAGAGCCCTGTGGTTGTCCTTGGTAGAATACAGGAGGGGTTGACCATTGCCATCTCCCGCGCAGTATGAGATGGTGCCTTTCAGCATCTTCCTATATCGCTGCTGCCCAATATAGGTGTTTCCCATAGTCTGGGACACATACCAGAGGGAATTTGAACCGGCAACCTCTTGCTCCCTAGGCAAGTTATTTCCCCACTGCACCATTAAGTGACTCCGTCTGCCTATAGAACCTTTCAATTATGCACCTATCCATTAAAATAGAGGGGGAAACACACTGCTCGGGATATCTGTTAAGCAGAAGTCCATTTCCTTCAACAACATCAGGAAACTACTCAACCCGATGACATGAGGGCCAAATCCTAATTCTATTGCAATACCGAGGAAATTCCTGTCATGTATTCATATGCAAATTATTTGACGTTGGGTTACATTCTAGCCCTTGAAGATCATTCAGAGACAAGTTTGTTTGATTTCCAATGGACCACCTACACATCTATTATTCTTTTCTCTAATCTTCTATGTTTCTATTTTCAGATAAAAGCTTTTATGGTATTTTGCTGTATTGTAGTTTAAACACTGTGTTTTTATTATAGGAAACTCAGAGCAACCAGTTTTGAACATATGAAGCTACCTTACACTGAGTTAAACCACTGGACCATCTTGCTCAGAGCTGACTCTATAGTGACTGAGCCTCTCCAGGGTACAGATGGGGTCATTCCAGCCCTCTCTGGAGATGGAACCTGGAACCTTCTTCATTTAAAGCAGGTGATTTACTGATAAGCTATAGCCCCTCCCCAATTCTGAAGTGGAAAGATGTGTTTATTTATGCAATGTATAACTCATGTTGCACACATCTCTAACAGAATCCTGCCATGGAGAAGCAAGTTTGGGGAAGAGGGCAGTTTCTGCGAGGACAGCAATGGGTGAGGAAATGCCTTCCCTCTGCAGCTTCCGTGTTCCATATTTCCCACTCCTGAAGTGACTGCTCCTTAGGGGGAAATCACCATGATGTGTTTTTAATACATGGTGCAGCAGGGAAGCAACCTGCCTCGAGAACAGAAGGCTGTTGGTTTGAATCCCCGCTGGGGGCAGCAGCAATCTAGGAAGGTGCAAGGCATCATCTCATACTGTGCGGGAGGAGACAATGGTAAACTTCTGCTGTATTCTACCAAGAAAACCACATGGCTCTATGGTAGCCAGGAGCCAACACCAAATCGACAGCACAACCTTTCCTTTCCTTTATACTTTCAACACATAGCTCCAGTTTAGGATTAACACAGGAAGCTCCTTATATCAAGTCAGACCACTGGTACATCTAGTTCAGCCTTGTCGACACTAGTAGCAATGGCTACTCCAAGGTTTCAGACAGGAGTCTTTTCCCAGCCCCACCTGGAGAGGCCAGGGATTGAACCTGGGACCTTGTGCATGCCAAGCAGATGCTCTGTTAGTGAGCTACAGCCCCACCCTGGTATGTGTAGCTGTAACAGAGTTAAAACCAGCTGAACAGTTCTGGAGCCTTTTAATAAAAAGGACACATGCTGTGGGTCCTTATTTTACTCACTCACATCTACTCCTTTATTAGATGACTCAAACCCTGATTTACTTGAAGTTTCAGAGCATCTGCTCACTTCATACTGTTTTCCAGTCAATTTCATTAAATTATTGTAGAGAAAAATACAGCACGTTCTGTAAGTCATTTGCACCAAAAAAAGTTCCTTCCAGAAGAAACCCTGTACAAGTCACTATCAAACTATAGCATTTAAGAACTTTTATCAAACTAAACACCAGAAAAAGAAAAAGCAGAATCATTTAATCAGGAATAGTTCCAACCAGGTTTCAAAACTGTATGCAATCCTTGATGCCCAGTTTACTGAAAAATGCATCTGTACATCATTACTTTGGCCACTTATGTCCTTCATGGGAAGCATTCTTGTGAGCTCAGTAATAACAGGGGAGAAAAGCTCCAAGATCTTATCTGCTTTTAACTCTGTGTCTCTAAAATGTGCCATCAAGACGGCAGTATTATATAAGTAACTGTCTTGAAGTTTGTCAAAACATCAGTCTATCTAGTCCTGTACCGTCTACTCCAACTGGCAGCAGCGCCAGTATCAGAGTCAGATGTACTTCCTAGCTCTGGCAGAGATTCTTTACCCAAAAGATGCCAGGACTAACCTGGGACTTTATGCACGCAAATTATGTCCTCTGTGCAGTGGTTAAGAGCTAAAAGTCCCTGCTTCTCCTACTGTTTTATTCAGAGGTGTAGACAACTCCCATGAGTGCTATAACCTGTCAAGTAAAATCTGAACCAGGCCACAGAATGTTATATTTTTAAAATAGCTGTAGCCTTGAAGATTAATTTGAATTCTGTTGCTGTAATCCCTCCTAATCTCTGTCAAACTCTACCAATAGACTAAACCAAAGAGTCATTTCATTTTCATTCAAGTTTTACATTTTACACTTCTAAAATGTATGGGAATACATTAAATTGGTTGGGAAAGCCTATTTTATTGCTTATTTTAGAGTACTGAAATGGCAACTGACAAATCCCTATATGAACTGGAGAGATGGGGAGTTACCATATGTATGTTCTAAACCTAGTAAGTTCAGCAACATCAGGAGGCTCCCAGTTTGGGAACCACTGGGCTAAGGCATGGCCCCAATGGTCAAAGCATGTCTCGGCCATGATGTCTGAAACAGCTCACCTACAGACTGTCTACTGAGTTTATAGGAAAAGCAAGTCTCAAACAAGGGAATTGCTGAGTTGATAAAACTTTAAAAATTTCTATGGAATCTACACCTTTACTATACTTTCACTAAGTGTGAAATAAAACGGAAATCAAATGATAAGCTTCACATTCAACAGACCTGACCAGAATCTACAACAGATATTCAAATGCTGCTTTTCAACAACAAAAGTTCTCAAAACAGTTTACATAGAGAAAAATGATGCCCTGTCCCAAAGAGCTCACAACCTAAAAAGAAACTCAAGGTAGACTGTAGTCTCTGCCTTCAACAGAGGAATGCAAGTCTTGAGGCAGGAAAAACAATCCATGATTGGCCCTATGGTAGCCTCACTTCAAGAAAGACAGATCCACTTTGCAGTACCTACTCAGTCTCACCAGCGCAACACCAAAGAAGGCATTTACCAGTTTACGTTCTCAAACCATATCCTCGGTATATCTTGAAGGTAGATTTTGCAAAGTTCCTGTGGAACAGTACTTCTGCCCAATGACAGGAGAAAGTGGAGGACATTAAACATTACATCCTACACTGCACTCCTTTTATGGAACAGTAAGAGAAAAAAACACGGGGTCAGATTATTGATCAATTCATGGGTTCTGAAACAGAATGTGTTAATTACTGGCTGGTGGATACTTTTCCTTATGTTAGTTACAAAGTGGCCATTTTTGCTTTATTGGCTTTTAAAACTTGGAATAAAAGTGTATCTGCTAGCCCTGCTACACATTTGGCTAAGTTGTAGTTCCAGGACTAGCTCTCTTATTCAAGTTGTACCCCTTAGAGTTGTAACTACCAGTAGGTATTTAAGATTCCATCTTTTTATTTTCATGCATATTGTTTAGTTACTGTATTGTGTTTTTATGTCTTGTCTGTTTTTCTTTAAGTATGATGATGTATTAGCTATTCTGTTTTAGTATGTGTTATGACCTGAGGTTACAACAACCAACTACCTTACTTTACAAGGTAGACATCAGCAAAAATGTTATGACAGAGCTGGATAGGTACAATTGTTCTACCCCTGCTAAATATAAGGGAATATGGGGCGTAGCATCCATTCGACAAGGGGGAACAATTATCCCCAGGCCCAAAGGATCAGGGGCCCCAACAAGGCTCTCCCTGGCTCATGGTGCACCCTGCCACCACTGCCCTTTCCACCAGGCGCTGGTGCCCTACAGCTGGGGAGTGTGTGATGGGAAGAAGCATTGCTTTGAGCCGAACCAACTCCCCGATGGGAACAGTGGTGGAGGATCGGGCAGGGGCGTAACTACTATTAGGCAAGGGGAGGCGGCTGCCTGGGGGCCCCCACGCCTCAAGGGGCCCCCCAGAGGCAAGTCACATGTGAAGTGTGTGTGTGTGTGTGTGTGTGTGTGTGTGTGTGTATCAGCGAGGGGCCCATTTTAAAATTTTGTCTCTGGGCCCAACTCCAGCCTTGTTACGCCCCTGGGATCGGGTGTTTACATGCTTCCACCTCTTGCTGCAGCTGCCACTACCACTCCACTCTCACCTTCCAAACCCTTCTGGTAGTTATTCCAGCTAACTTGCTAGCGAAGCTAGGTGGGGATTTACTGGACTGCTTCCTGGATTCCCTTCCTCCCTGGGAAGAATAAGCCCAACTCTTTTCTCTTGGGTACTCCATTTCCAGCACAAGGTACACAAATTTCCTTCTCTGCCTTTTCCAACCACCACCACCACCACCAAACCCTGAACTGGAAAACGCCATGCATGAAACTAGATTTCTCTCTTTCTCCCCTCTCCCTCCACCCCCGGTGTCTGGAAATGCAAAAAAAAAGGATTTGCATTTGGTTCTAACCCAAGACTCTAGGATTAGCATTTTGGTTGGAGATTGTAAGTTAGTCTGTGGCTTCAAAAGATCATACTTCCCTCCTACCCAATTTTTTTCTTTTTCAAGTCATTTCTCTCTCTCCGCGCCACCCCCAACCCCTTTTTTCATCAATCTGGATTCCTTTTGGTTCTCAGTATGAACTGGGAGTAAGGTAGGGCTGTGTGTGTGTGTGTGTGTGTGTGTGTGTGTGTGTGTGTGTAATTCTGCTGTCCAGAGCCACACACCTACGGTTTGGAGAAAGTGGGGATGGTGCATCTTTGCGGGGAGATGTGGGATGAGGGGGTGGTACATGTATATGCGTTAGAACTGCTGACCATTCTTCCTCTTGTTTCTTGCCGGTGCCTTAAAATCTAGCAACCCCCCACCCCTTCTTTCTCCTTGATTCTTGACTTGGATCCAGACGCCCCCTTTCCAGTGTTCTCGCTAATTTGTTTCATCTGTGTGCAGAATGAGTTTTGTTTTGGGCAGCAGTATCAAGGCAGTATGTGCACACATGCGCTCAGAGTGGGGCCTTCCTGATTCAACCTGAGTGGGATCTAAAATTTACCGAGTGGACGTCCAAAAACTTATGAGTGCGTGCACACCTTAGAGGGAACACTGCCCCTTTCTCCTCCAATCATGAATCCTTTACTATAGTTTCACATCGGAGTGGAGGCAGCAGTGCAATCCTTGCCTCTCTAGCAAGGAAATGCAATCCTTGCCTCTCTAGACTGGCCTGCCTCTAATTGCCCCGCCCCCTTGAGTCTGACATCGGGCATGGGTTGGGGCGCAGCTTGGGGCGCATACACACTTCATGAGCACAATGAAAAAACAGGGAGGCCCACTGGCTGCACTTTGTCCCCTGGCTTCCAGGGAGCTCACTATGCCACTGAAGGGAGTCATCAAAAGTGTCTCTTTGCCCAGTTAGCACGGAATTGGCCAAAAGTATTTAGAATATACATATACTAGCATCAGAGACCCCTATAGTGACCAGGCTGAAGATACTGTCCACAAGAAAAGATATTCTACATGCAGAAGCCTGATTTGATAGTCAGAACACCAGCTTTTTGTTTAAGTCCCTTTGGTTAGTGTTTAGATACTACAAGTTTTCTGAAAGTTTTCCATATGAAACAATAATTTCGAAGTGTGAACATTTATTTTAACAAAACTTCTGAAATCCAAAGATGCTTCCCTGCAAATGAAGTGAGAGGATGTGTGTGTCCCACTCACAGAAAGGTATCACCTTTTGAATTATTATATGAATAATCAGTGGGGCTTTATCAGTGACCAAATACATCCTTAAAGTAATTCCATGAGGCATACACAAAGCTAACTAGCTGATTGACAATACAAACAAGACTGTGTGTAATTAACGGTAACAATTCTTTGAACATGAAGAGTACATGCTTTCCATACAGAAGAAACCAGTTCAACCTCTAGCAACTCCACTTAAACATCAGGTGATGACAAGGGCCAAGCTCCAGGTCAGAGCATGGGCTTTACATGCAGAAGGTACCAGTTTCAATCTCCAGTTAAAACTAAGATACTTAGGGAGGGAAATACTTCACCCATCACCCTGAAGAGCCAGCATCTGAGTTTTTAAAAGGTAGCTGAATATGTTCAGACATGTGTCCCTCACCACAGATACAAGATAATTCATAACATGGGTCATATACATATAGATCATACAGACACAAATCTATTTTGTACAATCTTTCACCCATTTTATGTCAGGGAAGGCCAGCACTATGATTACACACGCATCAAATTTGTAAAGTAAAGTAAAGTTGTGCCATTGAGTTGGCGTCGACTCCTGGCGACCACAGAGCCATGTGGTTTTCTTTGGTAGAATAGGAGGAGGGGTTTAGCAGGTGGGCACATATACATGTGTCTCACCACTTAGAACCTGTGGGCAATAAATATTTGAACTGGCCCTCAGATAATAGTATTAATACAAGCGCTCAATTTTCTCTCATTCTTGAATTACACTAATGTAACATCACTGACTCCAGTAAGTTCCATCCTGATTTTACATCAGACACAACTATAACTGTCTGGTTGAGTGCTGTTTTTTTTTTTAAAAAAAAATGTCTAAACTACAGCAAGTAGTATGTCTAAACAATCAAAGCACAACCAACAGACTGGGTGGGGACTAGGAGTTCTGACTTTTAACATCAAGCTTGTTATTGGTTTACAATGTGCTTGAAGGCTACCCAAAGGAGGGTAGTATATTTTAAACACTTTTTCTATATGTAGCAGTTAAGTAATGGAGATTACATTCCAGGCAAATCCATATTCTCTACTTTTGATTGCTAGGTAAGCCTTTAAGCACTCCTTACCTGAACATTCTCTTCTGTGACCTCTATCTCAGCCGTGTAGATGTAATCAATTAGCTTACTTAATGTTAGCCCGTCAACATCTTTGATTTCAATCTTCTTTGCTTTGCTTTCCGTCATATCTCCTGAAAAAATGTTTAAAACTTAGTATGATTGCACTTCTCCACATGCTCCTTACCTCTCCACATGCTCAATAAATACTGCCTTTCAATTTAAAAAAAGGTGCAAAGCAGTTTACTAAAGCAAAAGGAATCAGAAGATGGCTCCTCATTCCAAAGGAGTCATCACCACCAACCACTGTGAAGGACGCCATGTTGGGATGAATGGGCAGTTGCTCTCCCTGGCTAAATACAGGTTTTGAAGAGTGCCTTTTGCCATGTTAGCATGGGTGATTTCACCCATCCCTCTTTTAAACAAAAACAATCACTCATCTTTGGAACATGAGTTTATTTTCTCCAAGTCTAAGCAAGAGTCCCCAAAGTCTGTCACTGCTACATTTAAAGCTACTTTTAAAAGTCTGAAGCTTCTCTCCTGTAGGCTGCAAGAACCACTTACAACTCAGAGAACTGAATAGGAAATGTTTCAACAGTATGTTTGATAACAGTTGACATTATGTATTTAATCTTTTTCCAGGAAGAGAAGTGGAAGAGCACCTTGTTCCTTTTTCCATAGCTTTAAGAAGGAGCAGAAGTGAAGAGGTGGCTACAACTCATACTCTCTGAACAGGATCTCTCTTCCTTTGAATAAAACTTCAGCACAAGGAAAAGGAATCAATAACTCTGCTTATATTAAGTTCCCGTGCATACATCTCATGCCAACATGTTCCAACTGAAATTCTTTTGTGTTTTGCATTTGATATAACGGCCCAGACCAGATGGAACGATAAACTGTAGTGCAGTGCTACATGAGTGAACCTAAGGAAGCTGTGGGCTCACACACTCCTCTGTTGTACACAAGAGGAGGAGAGTGAAAGCCTTCACTTTTTACTTTAACAAATATGTTCTGCATTACATATGAATAGGAAACTGTGGTTTGCTACAAGAGTTAGAACAAGACAGACTATCAAACTAAACTTTGAGATTTATTATTTATTTAACGTATTTTTATACTGCCCAACCCAAGGTCTCAGGGCAGTTCACAACAAACAAAAACAAAACATTAAAATCAATTAAATACTAAAAACAGTTTAAAACAAATCGATAAACAATCAAAAATTTGAAAATTTAAAAAGTTAAAAAGCTAAAAGGCCTGGGTAAAAAGATGTGTCTTTAGACACTTTTTAAAAGCCGCTAGAGATGGGGAGACTCTTATTTCCACGGGAAGCGCGTTCCAAAGTCTTGGGGCAACAACAGAGAAGGCCCATCCCTGGGTGGCCACCAGATGACATGAAGGTAGCCACAGACAAGCCTCTCCTGATGTACGCAGTGGACGGTGGGGATCATGCAGAAGACGATGTTCTCTTAAGTACCGTGGGCTTAAGCTGTTTAGGGCTTTATAGGTTATAACCAGCACTTTGTATTTTGCCCGGAAACTTATTGGCAGCCAGTGCAACTCCAGTAATATAGGAGTAATATGGTCTCTGAGATGACCCGGAGACCAACCTGGCTGCCGCATTTTGTACTAATTGTAGTTTCTGGACTACATACAAAAGCAGCCCCACATAGAGCGCATTACAGTAATCAAGCCAGAGATCCTGGCTTATTTTAACTCTAGTTAATTCAACTGCAGTTCTCAGAGTTTGTGTATAATGTGGAACTGCAGCTTTCACTTTAGAACAAACAGCAGGGGATAATGCACAAATCTGCAGCTCCCTTAGACTTGTTCATGTGGTTTAATGAACAGGGTAGCAGCCTCCAAAATAAGAGCCCTAAATATAGGACACACCAAAGGTCATGCATGCAATGTGAATTGTACAGAATTTCCAGTATCACAACAGTGCAGGAGACCCTTGTTATCCATAGTTTCCGGCCACCATTTTGAAGCACAGAGCCATTTTGTTATTTTAAACATTTAAATGAAAAATAAGAGGATTTGGGGGGCATTTATGGAGACCTGGAGAACAAGGTACTATGCTTTTCTACCCTTATTTCTGCTCCTTCCTGCTTTGACTTTTTTCTTTCTTTCTTTCTTTCTCTTTCTTTAGAGTAAGATACCTAACCCCTGGATTCCCAAAGGAGTAATGTTTCCTTATTCACGGTTTCCTTATTCACACTAATTGGTGGGAACGGGAACCCACAAGCAACAAGGGCCACCTGTATATATTTTTTGAAGGTTTTTCCTCTACAAGTTAAAGAAGATGATGTGGTGACAATGGCAAAGTCAATTAATAGAGTTTTCTTTTATAAGTTCCATCAGAAACTCATCAAGCACTTCATAAAGTATTGAGCTTTACCCAATCTATTTGAAGAATATTCTACAGAAGCCATTTTGGAGGAAAGCAGATTGCATACTTGCATGTGCCCCACCCAAACCCCTCATGTGTTCATATTTAATCTTCAAACCTTTCTCCAATAACAAGGCTTGTGTGTGTGCATCTTTGTTTTCCTGTACTCTGCAGAACAGAATATTTTTCTAATGGCAGACACCTCGCTTCCCCTCTCAAAACACTGGAAGTCCAATCCATTAATTTTTGAGCCTTAAAAAATGCTGCCTGCATATTTTCCAAATGTCTACCTGGAACCACACAAAAAAGAAGAAACTTGCCCGCATACTGAAAAGAGGTGTAGCTTGTAGAACTGAATAGGGTTGTAGTTTGTATTCGTTTCATAATGCTGTTATATGTTAGTTTCATCACTGTGTTATATACTTGTACTTGAGCACACATGTCCCATTATTGAAATTTCAGTTAAATTCTTCATGCAACCCATGTTAGGAGAAGAGAGCTGGTCTTGTGGTAGCAAGCATGACTTGTCCCCATAGCTAAGCAGGGTGTGCCCTAGTTGCATATGAATGGGAGACTTGATGTGTCTTGATGTGCTTCTCCAAGATAGGGCTGAGAGAGATTCCTGCCTGCAACCTTGGAGAAGCCGCTGCTAGTCTGTGAAGACAATACTGAGCTAGATAGACCAATGGTCTGACTCAGTATATGGCAGTTTCCTATGTTTCCTATGTAGTTAGTCTCAAAGCATCTGTAACACACCAATCTCCCTGAACATATGATTATCAAGACATTTCTGGATATCTCCTAGGCATTTTGAACTAACCAGACATTGCTCGGTTTATAGCCACCTACCACCATCTTGCCACCCCAAATTTTCTAGATACTCCTGAATGCCTTTTGTTTTACACACATGAAGTTCTATGTTACGTTGGACGTAACAGCAGAGGTAAATGATAATTCAGAAATCTGCATTCTGTACAAGTTATGTAAATATGTCTTTTGCAAAATTTATTCTTTTCAGTACCTGGTAGTTCTAATAGCATGCAGGGCACAGAAGTCCCACACCCTGACTGATTTCCTGCTCCACCCATCCCTAGCTCCTGTGCTTTTCTCAGTAGGGACTGACCACACAATTCCAATCTTACCTTTGGGAAAGTGAGAGAGAAAATGCTGAGACACAGAAGCTAATGAATTCTGGCCCACTGCCAGTTTTGGTACCATGTGAGTGCATAATTGTGGGATACACACTATAACCCTGGATACAGGGGTCTGTGGACTGCAGCTCAGCAGCTGCAACTAGCTGTCTTACTGAGAGGAACATTTTGCAATCTTAATCATTGCACAAGCTGCTGATCCATGGAGGGAGCAGCTTGAGGGTGGGCGTCTCAACTCACACAGCACTTATTTTTGCTGGCTCTTCTGCCTAAACGCTGCAGAGAGGAGAGAGAAATGATATCGGGCCAGGTTCTTTGAGCTATTTGTGTATCTGAGGCATTCCTACAATAGCAAAATAGCTAAACTTTGGATAAATTGTGCTTGAAACCTTCCTAGTTTCCATGATGATGATCTTCAACTTCCTCTGTTATAGGATGTAGCTTATATCACAGATCAGCAACTATGTGGGCACTGAATTGGCCCACTGGCCAAAATACTAAATTGAGGGACTCCCCCTAGATTCTCATCCCTTCTGAGTGGAGGTGGTGGTTGGGAAAGCTCTGCTCTTGCCATCTTAGACTAAGGCATTGCAGAACCTCTTCACTTTCTGGAGACATGCGTGCCAACTTGGATTAGTGAGAAATAAACTGCAACAGGAGGCAGGAGATAGGGGCAGAAATAGAAACAATCACTTGTATTATTGCTTGGCAACCACACAAGCATCTCTTAATGCTTCCTGTTAACCCAGAATCAATCAAGGGCACTTGTATGGTTGCACAACAACCAGAGACATTATTTCCATTCACCTCCCTTTCTAGCATAATGTTGGAAACTTAAGTGGTTGCCACTGCAGGATTAGTTTCCAAACTCCTCAACCCTCACCCAAGGGCCAGAACCTTGCCATGAGCAACACCAATTTCTGGGCCTTAATATAGGCCACAGCATATATTTTATCTTCATTGAGATTTAACTGGGTGACTAGTATAAGCAGCAAAACTGTTAAAATACATGTCAAAATAGCATCTCCTTCTGTTTAAGGGTTAGTTCACATGGAAGAAAGTCGTTTCCTTGTTAAAAAATACTGCATGCATCTCACATGTAGTTTGTCACATGTGATGACTGCACATGTCTATTCTGCCATGTGTGAGCATCTTTCCACTTACCTAAGCCAAGAGAAAAACAGCATGACTAGCAACAGTAATAGTTACTCTGCCTGCAGAAAAAGTAGTCTCTTACCAGGAGGACAAACTATCAGTTGAGAAATATATTATTGATGCGATATCTCCACAATTAAGATTAAAGAACCATGGTCTGTGTTATGCCCTATGCAGTTTCTTTTTCAGTGTAATGCATGAAAGCCTGTTTATATGTTACTGAAGCCACACGGAGGGGTGGTGGAGCAAGATAGGAAAGGGCAAGCCAGAGACCAAAGTGAAGAGAGTCTTTTGCAGGGACCAGTAGCAGAACTACCCTAGTGCTCAGAGCATGAGCTGACCTTCCTGTACAAGTCTGGCAGTATCACATGACCCATTCTGACCATTTGCTGCCAAGAGGCTTTTCCTGGTGACTTCCATGCAATGTCTTTCATTTTTCAGAAATTGGTGGTGGAGCACATGCTGAATCTCCAATATATTCCTCTGATCCCAGTTTCAGGAGCCACTGTGAATGTGAGTGGCAGCCTTAATATGAATCTCCAAACATCCTGTGGATGTGAGGGGCAGCCTCCAAACCTTCATTATGAGTATGCCTATTTTTGGAGGTATATCATCAGTGTGTTCAGACTAAGGGCACAATGACCCTGGAAATGTTCATTAACATCCACTCATATGCTTCACATGGTTTTCTCTTCCAGCAGAATGCTTTTATCCAGACACAGGCCTATACTCCAACAGTAAAGGCAGGTTTCTCACCTGTAACTTCCAGTTCTTCAAGTTGTCTTCTGTGCATCACACATGGGATTTGCGCCTGCGCAGATCCACCATCCGGAAACTTCTAAAGCTTTTCCTTATTAGGAAAAAAGAGCGAGAAAACCGGCTCCCCCTATCTGAGAGCTTGCCTCATTCTCTCAGTCTAGAGAGCGCCACAGCTCCAAACCTAAGCAAAAAAAAACACAACAATACGCTGCAGCAGGGAAGATGAGTGGGTCGTGTGAATGCACAGAAGACCACTCGAAGAAATACATTTACAGGTGAGAAACCTGCCTTTCTTCTTTGTGGTCTCTGTGCATCACACATGGGATAACAACAAGCTACCGTACCAAGATGGAGGGTGCAGCCCAGGCGAAAACACACAACAAAGCAACTTAAATGAAAAAAACTTTATTTCTCAATGGAAGCAGAGTGGAGAACAGAGCCACCAAACATTGCCTGAGACCTGGAGTGGACGTCCAAAGCACAGTGTCAGATGAAGGTAGTTGGACGCGACCATGTAGCGGCCTTACAAATGTCAGACATAGAGACACCAAAGCCACCGAGGTAGCCCTTGCCCACATGGAGTGTGCCCTAATCGGGGCAGGTAAGGGTTCTGAGGCCAGTTGATATGCTAAGGAGACAAGCCTCCTTGACCCAAGTAGCAATCCTCTGTGATGAGACAGGTAATCCCTTTGATGGGTCTGCATACAAAACGATCAAGGATGTATACTTGCAGGACGATTGTGTCCCGTCTATATAGAAAGCAAGAGCTCTTCTAACATCAAGACAATGATATGCACGCTCTTCATCTGTGGCAGGTGTGGGGAGAAAAGTAGGCAAAGAAATATCTTGTGACAGGTGAAATTCAGAAACAACCTTAGGCAAAAGGAAAAATCAGGCCTTAATACAACTATCTTTATGGAACACCAAATAAGGAGCATCAGAGCGCAACGCTTTCATCTCACTCACTCTTTAAGCTGAAGTAATAGCAATGAGAAACACTGTTTTAAAGGACAACAATTTAAGGTTACATGTAGCCAGGGGATCAAAAGGAGCTTTCATTAACTGTCTCAGAACCAGTAATAAATTCCAAGTTGGGGCACATTTGGGAGCAGGGGGAAACAAATGGAGCATCTCTTTTTAAAAAAAAAATACAATTTCTGAGCAAACCAACCAGGTATAGAACGCCTATCAGCTACTGCAGCTAAAAGAACCCTTAAGGAAGAAAAAGACAACTCATTGTCTTTCACAAACAACAAATAGTCAAAAATTAACGACAAAGGAGCTTCAGTTGCAGAAGAACCCTTGTCAGCCATAAACCTAGAGAAATGAGTCCATTTGGCTGCATAGGATTTTAAGGTGGAAGGCTTCCTTTCCGCCGTTAAAAATGCCTGCACCAGGTCACTGAAAAAAGTCACACTTCTATCCACCAGGCAGTCAAATGTAGAGACTCCACTTCTGGGTGGAAACAACAGCGCCCATCCCCCGTCAGTAGGTATGGCACCAATTGAAGATGCTGGGACGTTCTTTGCTACAGCTGAAGTGTGGTGAACCAGGGTTGCCTGGGTGATCAGAATACATACAGCCTTGCCATCGATAATTTTCTGTAGGACTCTTGGTATCAAAGGAAAGGGGGGAAACATATACAGGAGCTGGCTGCCCCAGTGCAGGAAAAACGCATTCCCCTCCGACTCAGAGTCCCTTCCCGCTCTGCTGCAGAACCTCACACACTGAGAATTCTGGGCCAACGCAAATACATTAAAACATGGAGTTCCCCACTGCCGGAAGATCACACAGTACAACCCAATTCAGGTGCCATTCGTGAGAGAGGATATTTTTGGTGAATCAGTGCATCTGCTAGGGTGTTGACCTTCCCCTGGATGTGTACCTTCAATCCAGGCACCACAGCCAGAGTTGCACTGCCAGACTGAGCAGAGAACGGGATGCTGTTCCCTCCCTGCCTGTTCAGGTAAAACCTGGCTATAGTATTGTCTGTGAGAAGGAGTACAGAGGATACTTCTATCCAAGGATGGTAAGCCTTGAGTGCATTGCCATGAGCTTGAGATAATTGATGTGATGGCACCATTCTTCCTTTGACCAAGTTCCAGCGACCACTAGGTCTTCAAAATGCGCTCCCCGACCCAGTATTGGAAGCATCTGTGGTTATCATAAGGGTGGGTACTGGCATTCAAAACAGAGTCCCTCGAGTGAGGTTGGACATTGTTGCCCGCCAGGAAACCACCGTCTGCACTCTGCAAGGCTCAACAAGGATCCTTCACTGAGAGTGTATTTGTGGGCGAAACTTGCGCAGAAACCAAGCCTGTAAAGTCCTCAGGCAGAGACGGGCCTGGGGCAATGCCACAATGGACAATGCCATCAGACCGAGCAAGCGTTGGACAAACCTCGCCTTGTGTGTCCGCTGTGTGTTGAAAACGTGAGCCGTTTGCCAGATCGACTGGATGCTCTGCTGGGGTAGAGTGGCCAGCGACGTTTTGGAGTTCAAAATGATGCCCAGGAACACTATGGATTGCACTGGCGTTAATTTTGACTTTAAAAAATTTACTCATAGGCCTAGACAACGAAGAAGATGAAGAGAAAGCTCTATGTCTTTCACAAGTTGGGTTCTTGTGGAGGCGACGAGGAGCCAGTCATCTATGGAAAGACGGTGATGCCCCAGAGTCGTAGGTACGCCGCCGCCATCACCATGCATTTGTTAAACACACGCGGAGCGGACGCTAGCCCAAACAGAAGGACAGAGTACTTGTAAGTCGTGGAATCCATGCGGAATCTCACATATTTGCGATGGTATGGCACAATGGAAATAGCTGTCCTTCAAGTCTACGGATGCAATCCACGCACCTGGAAAGAAGACAGAGGATGGCAGGATTGTCACCATCCAGAATGTCTTGTACGTAACATAGTGATTTACCCTCCTTAGGTCGAGAATCAGCCACAGTCTCCCATCTTGTTTGGGGATGGTCAAGTATCTTGAATAGAAACCCATATGTTGGTTGTCGCAAACCCTTTGAATAGCTCCTTTTCAGAGAAGGGATTCTACTTCTGCCACGAGATAATGAGACGGGGCGTGGTGCAGATTCCCCAAAAAGGGGCAAAGAGACAAATTCTATCCTGTATCCATTCCTCACAATGGCAAGGACCCAGGATCTGATGTTATTTTTCTCCATGCCTGGTAAAACTCCAATAGCAGCTGCTGCACAGAGGTGTCATTGTAACTTGGGGTAAGATGCTTTCAGCCTGATGGCTGATTGGGGCTTAAAGTTAGAGCAAGAACTGAAGGGCCTGTGGTGCTAGAAGTGTTGCTGCTGGCAAAAGGAATCTCCTGTGCAGGAGAAGGACTGTCTAGGCTGAGTAGCACTGCCATGGCTTCCGCTTCGCAGTGTTGGAAGTGGATGTGGAAGACTGGGAGAAAGCCCATTGATCTTGCCATAGCGTGTAGCTTCTGAACTCTTTCGAGTGTGTCATCGGTCTTAACTCCGAGCAAAGCCTCCCCAACAAAGGGCAAGTCTTCTATGCATGGTCTGGTTTCTAGTGATAGGAAAGAAGACTGCAGCCATGCATGTCTCAGGGCAACTGCAGACACCACAGAACGCAAACCACAATTGGTACAATGCCTAGAGGAGTGTAGCTGCTGCTTAGCTACACGGAGGCCCTCATTCAGGACAACTAGGGCAGCATCAATTTGGTCTTGTTGGAGAAAGGGTGCTAGCTTCTCCAGGATAAAATGCTGGTAAGGCTCTCAACAAGCCTGGTGGTTAGCAACTTGCACTAGGAGACCAGACGTAGAGCACAATTTTTCCCCCTAAAGAGTCCAACTTCTTGCCCTCCCTGTCCACAGAAGTACTGAGTAATTGATGTTTGTTGTGCGACTGAGCTGAGTCTATGACCACTGAATTTGGAACAGGATGCTTCATTAGAAAAACCACGTCCTTTGGCTGAATCGTATACATATTTTCCAGTTTTTTGAAGTTGCAGAGATAGAGGCAGGCTTCTCCCATGACATCTTGACCACCTGGGCAAGAGTGGGAATGAGAGGGAGGGCCACTGGGACATGGGACTCCATCTGAATTAATTGAAAAATGGGATCCTCGGGCTGAGAAGACTGTTGGTGAAGTACTACGCCCAAAGAAGTCGCTATACAGATCAACTGTTCTGCATAGCGCTTTGATTCCTCTGGTGAAGTGCCTTCCACCAACTCCTGCGCACTGTCTTCAGTGACAGGAGTGGGCACTCTACCTTTGGACTCCTCTGAGTCTGATGGAGCCGAACTGGTATCTGAGGATCGATCCAAGTCCTCTGTGTAGGATTCTGTGGTGGAGGCTGAGAAGGTAACGGCTGTTCTAGAGCTACAGGTAGCCTGGGGGCTGGACCAACAGACTGTGGAACCAGCATAGGTAGCAGGACCACAGGTACCAGGACTGGCACTGGCACATCATTACGCACTGGAGGCTTTTGCCCAAATCTCCCCAATCAGGCGGCATGCATGGGGACCTAGAGCAGGATCTAGGTCTAGGTGGGGAACCAGAGGCAGACCTTGACCTGGACCAACGCCATCTTTTCGATCCACGAAATCGTTCATGATGATAGCGAGCGTCACAACAAGCATCTTTCGCATACCCACAGTGTGACAGAATAAAATAAGGGGTAGCGATGATCCGGTGTGTAACTATCCTAGTATGCCATGTAGCGTTTACTAGGGGCACGAAGTTGGTCAACATAATAGTAATCTGGGTCCTCTCCCCTCTGAGATGAGTCATCAGGGGAGGAAGAGTGCCTATGACTCTTTGAAGCTGGGTGCCTTTTTGGGGAGTACAAACTGTCCCACAAGTAACTTCTGCACCTTTTATGCCTAGATCTCTTAGAGGAGATGCTTAGACTCCTACTCCGAATACCACATGACCTGGTGCTTGAATTGTCGCTGAGAGGGTCAGCTTTAGATAACACATACTCTGGCTCTGACCGTTCGGTTTCAGGTGAGGCAGAAGGCAGAATTGGGACAGGCATTGAAAGCATGGGTGTCAAATGCTTAGTTTTCCTTTTCTTCTTGCCCTACTTTTGTTCCTGAGGCAGTGCTGCAGGAACTGCAACTTTCACTTTCTTCTTTTTCTTCCACTTCAATACCGATGAAGCTTCCATCAGTACCAAGCCTGAAGACTGTGCTGGGATTGAGCAGGGAGCAGCAAATCCCCCTTCGCTGTCTTGCTTGGCTCCCCTGTCGAGCCCGATTTAGACTCCACCCCCTTTTTCGATTTCGTGAGACCTTCCCCACCTGGAAAGAAGATGGCTCCTTGCTCGGGCTGGGAAACAGCAGACCAGTAACGAAGACAGGAGGAAGAGGAGCAGCCGGGGCTGACAACTCAGGCTGAGGTATAAGCAGCATGTTTGGTCCCGGCAGCACTGGAATGGAGGAGGTGGGCAGCACGGCAGCCGAGGAAAATGCCAGGGGCATGGGCATGCGAGGTGGTAAGCCGGGGGCAGCCTGCATATTCAAATCGGACCAAGGTCCTTCCATAGAGGGGAGAGAACACAGAGCAGGAACCAAACTTTTCGAAACCCCCTTGATCGAAGAGCTCGCTAAGAGAGCTCTTTCCCACGGCAACGCCTGAAGGAGAGCAGTCCAATTACGGTGGGTCTGCTTTGTAAAGTCCCGGCAGACCAAGCAGAGATCCATGCGGTGTGTTTCCCCCAAGCAGGCTAAGCACAGGGAGTGGCCGTCTGACGAAGGAAGCTTGGAGGCACACTGCAAGCATTTTTTACAACTGATTTTTGTGGCCATAAGTGGTCCAGCGAAGGAGCGCAGGGAGCACGATATAATCAAAAAAAGCAAAATGCGAAAGGCAGAAATGAACAGAAGGATTGGTAGGAAATAAAAACACAACAAAATAGAAGGGGGGAAATTTTTCTACTAATACGAACAAACACTGTGTAGACCCAGACAGCAAAGCAGAAGACAGCCAGAGGTGTTGTAGCTGCAGCAGTCAACAAAAGACTGAGGGAATGACGCAAGCTGTCAAAGAGGGGGAGCCAGTTTTCCCGCTCTTTAAAGCTTTAGAAGTTTCCGGATGGTGGATATGTGCAGGCGTAAATCCTATGTGTGATGCACAGAGACCACAAAGAAGAATGGATGTTACCTAGAACAGAATTCACCTGCGTCTTGAAATTTGCATCCTGAGATACAAATCCCAAGTAGCAGCACCCAGCATACCTTTGGTTCTAAATATACACTAAGGAGTAATGGTTCTTTGCTTAGAAGCACAAAGTCACCTGTAAACATTGCACAGAAATATGGACTGCAGGCTGCCAGCACAATACGATGGGCTTCAATCTCAACATCTTCAGCAACGATCACCACATCACAGAGAAGGCACTTACTGTGGAAACACCAAAAATAAGAGTTTGAGAACATATACCCACACTGTGTTTTCTACATGCACACTGAAAACAATCATGTTTCCTTTGACAACTCTTCTGCAGCTGGATAAAATATCCAGATTGTTCTATCTGTGGAGGATAGCTGGTCTTGTGGTGGCAAGCATGACTTGTCCCCTTAGCTAAGTAGAGTCTGCCCCAATTGCATATGAATAGGAGACTACATGTGTGAGAACTGTAAGATATTCCCCTTAAGGGATGGAGCCGTGCTGGGAGGAACATACAAGGTTCCAAGTTCCTTCCCTAGCATCTCCAAGATAGGGCTGAGAGAGATTCCTGCCTGCAACCTTGGAGAAGCTGCTGCCAGTCTGTGAAGACAATACTGAGCTAGATGGACCAAAGGTCTGATTTAGTATATGGCAGCTTCCTATGTTCCTATCTGGATAAAAGATCCAGATTGTTTAAGCTTCAATAGTAATCAGAAGGGGAGGAGCAGGAAGTCTACATAATAAACTTGGCAAATTTTCTGCTCCTCATACCATTGTAACAAATGGTATGAGAAGCAGAAAAGGCTGAATCCTCTGTATCTAGGTTGCCAGTTCTCCCCTGTGTCAAAAAGAAATTTGTTCAGATCACTAAAGTCACAGAACACAGTCCTCTTTTTATTATTTCAAGATTGTAACTTTATAGACACCAGCATGGTTAGTTAAATTTGGTATATTAGGAGCGGAGACTAAAATCTGCAGAATATGAACACATGTATACACAGTCATGGCTAGTTTGAGCAAATCGGATTCCCTCCAGCTCTCACCACAGACTTGTAAATGATCCTGATGGGTGAAAGTACTTATACTGCCAGATGGCTTCTGTCTTCCTTTACAGTTCATTTAGCTGTGTGGCTTTGGGCACAATTCCATTAATCTGCACCAGTTCCTCCATGTAAATAATCAGTTCCATTTCCTACTTCACAGGTGGCCTAGGTGCCAATACCCAGGCTATGCTTTCAAGGCACAACGGTTATCAGTTATCCAAAGGGAGCATGCAAGATAAATAGGAGCTAGGTCCTGCCGCCCTAACGCCCCCACCATGCAAGTTAACAGAGCCTCGCAGAGAGGACACACACCATATTTAAATAATTGGAACCTTTGGAAAGTAAGGGACAGGTATAAACTTAAACAGCAGTTCCATCACATTCAATATAGCAATTTTATCATTTCTAAATCTGAAAACATTACACAGAGCAAGGTTCTTGGAGAATACAGCATGGGAGAAGAGGAGTGGGAATAGAATGAAGTGCCACCAGGTATCCACTGGGTTCAGATGGCCATAAAAATTGGAAGTGAGGAGACAGGGAAGGAAAGCTTACACACACACACACACGACTATCAAATGTTTGCTTTAATAAAAGCTTCAACTCAGTGGGGGCTAAATGTAGCATTACATGCTATTCTGTAAACATTAATTCAAGAGGAGCAAATTCTGGAGTGTAAACAAACTTGATAGTTTCTGAATATTATTTCAACCAAGGGTAAGTTTAAGATGCAAAACAGCAGACACATTTTTTAAAAAGTAGCCCATTTGATGGGTACTGAGCTGAAGATATTTATATCTACAGCTTCTCTAAAACCCAAAAGAATTGTCCTCTGTAATTATGTGTAGGTGTCTCAATTCCAGAAATATTCCATTATTAGTTTTTAAATAAAATTGGAATGGAGGGCCTGCAATTTTGTTTCCTTTGCACAATAGCCACGGCTTGGTGGCATAGCAGGGAGACTGGCTCTGTGGACTCCTTTAGCCTGCCCTCCCCTGAACCTCTGGACATACAAGTTAGCCTCAAGCTTCCTGGAATGTGCTCAAAAGAAGAGGCTAGACCACATGTATTGATAATGGAGATGTTGGGGAGGAAGAGAGCCAACCATGTTGCACTGGGAGAAAAAGATGCCTTGCAACCTGCTTCCACCATAGCCACAGAACTCCTTGGTTGCTTTGCTCACTGCCTCCATGCAAGGGGACAGCAAAAAGATTGGGTGGGCAGGTGCAGAAGCCCCATTGGGCATCACTTAAAGCCCTCTGGGCATCCATTGCATGAAGGCACTGAACAAAAAGGAACCTGACACTGTCATTCTGCCTGACACATCCCAGACTGAGTAGCAGTAGAGACAGGCTAGAGTAAGAGCAGAATTACAGCAGGAATCAGTCCACTGTGGGCGGGGGCAATGTGGTGTACAGCGAGACCCAATATCCTCTCGCAGACAGTACGGAAGCCTGAACAAATGCACAAGTCTCAAGCCGCTGAGGTGTTCCCTGCAGCCGAGTCTAGTACATGTATACTATGTACATGTACCCGTTAGGCTGAGACACCGCAGAAGCCTGCTGTCTGTTCTCCACTAAAAAGGCCACCAAGCATTGCCCCTAGGCAAACCACCCGAACCACTCGAAGGAGGGACACCTGGCCAGGGGTCCAACTCCCCATGAGTGGGAAAACAAAAGGAAACAACCACCACTACTGTCAGTAACGAACCCAGCCCAAGGACTCCAGGCCAAGTAGACAAGGAGCAGCACCTGCATTTATAAATATATGCAGTGCCTACAACCATATACTGTACATTTGGTGGGGAAATAAGTGGGCCATGTCCAAAGTCTTACCATCAAAAAAGGGCCCATGGCCACGTCACCTCTATGAAAGATGCCCAGTACCCACAGACTAATTTACTGGAGGCATTCAAAGGGAGGGGTGGGGGAAGTAAAGAAGAGTGCCCAACAATGCTAAGTTCTCACTGGTCCCCACTCGCTCTGCATGCAATATTGCCATGGAAATCAGCCTTTCTTTAAAAAAAATTTTAAAAAGCAATTCAAGGCATTCAAGCAAATGCCACAATTTAGTTTTAACAGCAGCAGCGGGGAACTGAAAGCAAAATCTGGCAATAAGCATGCAAGGGGAGTGTGGGGGGAGAGAGACAGACACACCAGAGGCTTGAGGGCAGCTGTAGTCTTGTATGTTTAGAAGAACACCATGCACAGCACAAGCCATTAGCTTCTACTAAGCGAAGTGCTGTCACTCTCTCACCCATTATTCCCTTCTGCACTCAAGTTACAAAAGGAATAATCTATCTATCATCATCTCAGTGAATCCCTACAAAATTCAGGCAGCCAAGTGCTCAGGCACACAAACAACCATACTCTAGTCCCCTCAGGTTCTTTACCAGCAGAGGTGAAAGCATTTACAGTTCCAAGAGAACAAGGAACTTCTCATTTCCCTACATAATTCTGGTGCTTGTTTGTTTTGCTTTTGCATTACTTGGGCAACAACAGTATGGGAGCCACTTTTTCCTGGGTGTTCGTTCCATAGCACTGCAGAATGTTTCAAGGCCCACTGCCATATGGGCAGTGGGTTACTAGCAGGCAATCTTGCCCAGTGAGCCAAAATGGTGGAAAGCCTTTAAACATGACAGCAGTACCACAGAACAAGACGATGGCAAAGTGGCTTCCATACTGCTGCCAGAACCTCAAAAGGGCACCCTGACTGAGCTAGCCAAGGAGCAATACTGCAGCTACCTCTAAAGAATACTATACTCTGGCCACAGTCCACATTTTTTCCCTTAAGCTGCCACAAGTCACAATCGGAAATATTATAGTGCAAACTACTGTGTTTAACCATACATATGCAGCCCCTTGCATTTTAGTGTGGTCTTATTTTTAGTCTCTCGAGCCATAGGACAGGCAGCAGCCTAGTGTGACACAGGCAGGCCAAAGAGTAGCCCTTCCTTTGTTTGCATAGCTGACACATATAACTTCCCGCTCAAGAATGGCACAAAGCCTCACCACCTGGGCCACAGGTGGACCACCCATCCTATAAATCCTCTATTTTCCTGTCTTGCTCTTCAGCTTAAAAACCTCCCAGGGCAGCTTACAATAATTACACAAATTAAAACAGAGCCCACGGCATACAGCAGTGTAAAACCAGTTGAAGCAATCGAAGAGGCCTGGGCAAATAAGGTCTTTACCTGGCACTGGAAAGAAAACAAACTTTATGCCAGGTGGAGTGCCCTAGGCAGAGAATTCCCTAGGTGGGGCACTACCACAGAGAAAACCGTCTCAATTTCCCACCCACTGCACCCGGAGGGGGACCCTAAAGCTGATCTCAACATCCATTGACATGGGTCAAGTGTCAACAGATGTCAAGATCAACTGGAGTCCCTCTCTAGGTCTAAGCCAGGTAATAATCCATACCTTGACTTAGGTCTGGAAAGACACAGCGAGTCAGTGAAGTTGTTTCGGCTCTGGGGAGATATACTGCACACACCCATTCAGTAAACCCAACTTTGTTTTGAATTCGTTTCCTAATCAATCCTAATCAAGTGCAGCGCCACATACAGCACATTATAACACTCCAACTGGGATGTTAATCAGAGTGTGGATCGTTGTACCCAGGCTCTCTGCCCAGGAGAGCTCACAGTCAGCATACCACCCAAAGCTGGTAAGAAGTGCTTCATTCCAATGAAGCCACTTGGGTCTCCACTAACATTGCCAGATTTGAGACCTGTAAACTAGAGACCTGGTTTTTCAAGGAGAGTGCAACCCCATCGAAAACAGGCCAATGCCCAAACAGCCCAGATGAACCACCCACCAACAGCATTTCCATCTTGTCAGAATTCAGCTTCAGTTTACTGATCCCAGGGATCCCATAATTGATCCAAGGTAGCAACCCGGTACTTCCACAGGTTCACCCAAGTTCAGGCCTGCTCAACTTTGACCCCCCCCAGCTGTTTTTAGACTACAGCTCCCATAATCCCCAGCAACAGTGGACAATAGCCAAGGATTATGGGAGTTGTAGACCAACATCTGCAGGAGGATCAAAGCTGAGCACACTCGCCCAAGTTAGATGAAAAGAAGAAACAGAGCTGGTGTCATCAGTGTACTGACAATACCACACCCAAACACCTGGTAACCTCACTCAGCAGGATGTTTATACAGCATGGGCAACAGAATAGATCTCTTCAGCAGACTGTAGCATAGTTGCCATAGCAAAGAGCAACAGTTCCCCAGCACTATCTTCTGGAAATAACTACCCACATTGGAATGGAAAGCTCCTCCGTCATATCTACCCTAGACAGCTGACCCAGGAGTATATCATGGTCAATCATGGAGAATCTGAACAGCAGAAACACTACTGAGAGATCATCTCCCACTGCCTTTCTCCCAGCTTAGGTCATCTGTTGTTGAGGCCAAAGCTGTTTTAGTGTGAAACTGAAATTGATCCAGATAATCAGTATCATCCCAGAGTGACTAGAGTTGAATGGCAACCACCTGCTCAGGCACTTTGCCCCAAAAGGGTATATTTATATACCCATGTAATTGGAATGATCTTAAGGCTTCAGGGAGGCCTTCAAAAAAAAAAAGATGGCGGGGGAGAAGAGGTCTTGCAGCTACTTCTCAACATGGCCAGGACCACTCTCTCCTCTTTGGAAGTTATTTATCACTTCCTGGACCTCTGAATGGAAGCAGCCACATGTCACCAGGTCAACAAGATAGTTACATGGCAACCTTCCACAAACTGGACCACAATCCTCCTGCCCTTATGAACACAGCAGTGTAGCCTATAACACGTTAGGCCAATGACACACTGAAACAACACTATGATTGTCATGGCAGCCACAAATTCCTGAGCTACCCCAACAAGGCTGCTTTGGCATCGATCAGGTTCTCCAGGACTACCTCTTAGGAACGACCACACATAAGACTAAAATAATCACTAAAGTAAGGATTATGACAAAACATTGGAGCAAAGAGTGGTTTGCTTCAACTTGTTTGCATAAACAAATGTTTTAAATGCACTAAGAGTTACCCAACTGATTCATGGGCACATTCACAAGCTTAAGACACACACTGGCATATAATTTTAAGGAGACATACACTTCAATAAATGTTCCCTTTCATATAAAAAGTAAAACAGGTATTGAATGAAAAAGCACACAGAATTTTCCCTAAAGCGTTACAGATCCTTGATTCATATTTCACATGGAATGCTCATAGGCAGATATGAATAATAATATGCATTATGAACCAGACAGATGGGCACACACATACATGCACTTCTGTTCCTTGTGTGTGCGTAAGAAATTGCATCTCATCACATGACAAGGAATGGATGTCCTATTTACAATTTTTAATGCGCTTTCATACATCACCATATCTTGCCAATATTGGCCCAGAGGTGTTATGGATTAATTTGCAACACTGCTAAAAATATACATTGACAGATGTGCAGATTTTGCTCTGAAATAGATCACACATGAACATAGCAACTCACATATAAAGATTAATTTCTAAAGTGATTATTAACAGAGCTGTTTATAATCACCACCACCCTGCTGCAGTGTACAATGTGCTGGGTCAAAATTGGACTGGACAAGATTTTGCAATATCTAAAAACAGAACACATTTAGCATTTACCTTTGAATACTAGAAAAAACACAACCTAAACATGCATGCACATTTGGAAGAGGGCACAGCCAAGAGTTCTCTCTGCTAACGTGAAAATTTTAATTAGAACGTAGGAGGGTTGGCAGTCAAACAGAACTCAAGTAGCACACTAGCATTTTTTCCTGTACAATTAGATGTAGGTGTCTTAATACCTGTAATAATGCATTACTGATTTTAAAATACTTTTCTTTCATAAATTTGTGCCAAGTAAAAGTGTGCATTGAAGTCACCCTCTGTTTAAAGAAAGATTATTTTACTCAGGAAATATTTTGAAGATGCTGGTAGGAATAGGACTTTTTTGTTTTTAAGCAAAGGAGCAGTAGCTATACGTGCATGAAGGACAAAAAGAAGCAAAGGTCTGCAAACGTATTAAATATAATTGTTTGCTTCTGCTGAATAATCTGTGAGCTGTTTTGACTCTTACTGAAGGAGAATTCCAGCCCAGTTCAAATATTTGGATCAAGGGGTCATTTGGCTCATATAAGTACTTTCCACACCAGCATCCATTTTTGTTTAACTGATTTTAATATGATTTTATGGGGCTTTATTGTTTTAATTTTTGTACAATGTCTTGGGATTTCTTATGAAAGGTGGCACAGAAATTGAATGAACGAACGAATAAATGAATAATCCCAATGAAGGGGCAATGCTGGTGTGGGAAGTACCCAACTCACAAAAATGTGGAACTTCAAACATTACTTATTAGACCTTGCCTCAAAAGGCAATAGGCCTCTTTCTACATTTTAAAAGTAGAATTGTAGCTTAGATGTCAACCAGTTCCAACTAACCAGTGTGATAATTGCAAGATGCAAACACAAAAAAATACCTCCTTAATTCATTCATGACTTTGAATGCCTTTCCCATGTGACATGGATTGAAGGTTACTGTTCGCTGGTCCTTATCTGCATCTGCCTCAGGTGGCTGAGGGGACCGCTTGCTGCTGAAGAGAAAAAGAAAGAAAGAAAGAAAGAAAGTTAACACTTATCCCTTTTATTTATGATCAAGATCCAAGACAAAAGTGACCGAATAAGCTACACAAAATCCTTATCTCAATCATTAGCATCTTTCACGACAAGGTTACAAGATTTTATCTGGCATGTCCAGCTGTCCATTCTATGTGTGTGAAGTGTAACTGGAGTAGGCTTTTGAAAGATCTCAGTTATGCTGAAGTGAATGCCTTTTATGTAACTATGTGAAATATGTGCCAGGAAGACATGCACACGTTCTTTGCCAAGACCAGTATTTCTGAACACTGGAGATGGGCTTTAAAGTCTCCAATGAGACACCCACATAACTCTACCCACTTCTAAAAAAATGTTGAGAGAATAAAATATATCACCTTATAACAGACACAAGTCATACTGGATTCACAACTGATTTGCAGCAGCTAATATACTTTGTTAAACCAGGATAAGCCAGCGAATGACACACAGCAGGAATGGAGGATACACAAATGAATCAGGCTTCCTCTAGGTTTCCAAGTATTGTCCAAATGCATAATTCCACCACAAAAGTCACTAACACATCCTCTATCTCTACCATGTGACGTACAAAGCAACCCAAAGAATGCTTTTAGTAAGTCTTAAGGTCAATTCATGCTACCTTAAAAGTGGTTTAACATGTGAGAACACAGTCAGATGCCTTCTCTTCACCACACATCCAAATACTAATTTTACAATAGCTGCACATATTTCTGAAAGTTTTATGATGGCACAGTAAGCCATTGTTATGCACTGAAAACAACAGGACACAGCCACCCCGCTGCATGCACCAAAATCAGCCATTTAGCTTTCAGTTAAAAGTTATGGTTAAGTCAAGTGAAATGGACCTTGAATAAGGCCGCCAGACTCATTTCATTGGAAATGCCTGAACTTATTTGAGTAGAAGCGGTAGTGTTTTTTTAAATCCAAAGGACTGATTACAAATCTAAAGGCAATGCTTTTCTTCCACTTAACCTAGAAACAAAAACAAAAAAACCCTTGCCAAACCAGTTTCTTTTCTAAACAAAAAATACATTCATTGACAGCACTGCCCATATATCTGTATGTAAACACTTCCTCAAAGGAGAAAGCTAACTGAACCATTCTCTCAAGAGAGAGGCCTATGTAAGTGTACAGTGGGCAAGCAAGAAGTTACCCGTGCAGCCTTCCACATAGAGAGCTCCATGTTTTAAACTAAGCACTCAGCTACTGCACATGGCAGGCCATGGATCCCTGCTGTGATAACACTGCCAGCACAGACAAGGCAATCCAGTTTAAGCAAAGCATGGGGTATGTGGAATACCACATTGGTCAACTTTGATTACATGCTGGGTATCATGTTTAAATTAGGCCAGATATTTCCTCAAAAATATTTGCTAGTATCCTTCCTGTCACTCCATTACTCTTTACTAAAGGAAAAGTGTGCCGTCAAGTCGGTGTCAACTCCTGGCTACACACCAGCAAAATGCCCATGAGATGAGGGGACTAGGGTAAAAGTAGGGTCCCAACCCCTTGCCCCATCTCTTTCCACTCCAGCTTTCCTATCCTATTCCTCCTCGGAAATATTTCTCGGGCTGTTTCCCTCTCAAATACCCTTTGGTTACAGGCTCTCACTCTTCCTCCACAACTAGTCACTTACTCTCACCCACCAGCCAGAACCCTTGACTCCACACTTAACACACACAAACACACCATACAGCTATTTTCTTTTCTCATAGGAATGGATGGCAGCCAGTCACTTATGTAGGAGAAAGTTAAGAGATGGACTGAGGGGACCGAATCTGTTTGCTGTCCTCATGTTATCAGCTTTGAGAATCAAGCTTGCTGCTCCCAGCTGCATGGTTGGTTCTTGGCCACTCTAAAGCAAGATAGTCGAATATAAGGCTTAGGGGCCTTTGGAATCCCCAGTGGTCATCACAGAAGTTACTGCACCATCTTCAAGCTTTATTTAATAAATGGTGGGGGGAGGATTTGGCCTTTCAAGAACTACTATTCCTATGTTTTAAAATGAGTGCACACACCCCGCCCTCATCCTTCCATTTAAATTAGCAGTTCACCCCTTAAGGAATATGAAATTTGTCAACATTTGCTGCTAAGCAGGGGGTGTGGAATGTGGGGGGAGAAACTTTCTCTGGTGAGTGAAAAAGACAGCTTAGATGACAAGAATGTTCCTGATGGCGAGACTAGGACAGCTATTTTGGCATGTGAAAGGATTTTGAAGGGTGGCACGTAGCAAAATAGTGGTGTGCAGAGGGCCATAGGTGGTGTGCAGAATTGGGATGGGTGGGAAAGATGCTGACAGTTGATGTACCCCAGCAATAATGCTGCTGAAGGGATTTTGGCAAGCAAGTGATTTGTTTACAACCCCCTCTCTTTTCCAACAGAAAAACTCAAGGCTTCAACAAAATATGCAATACAAACAGGCAGAGGAAAGAAACTCTCCGCTCCTGCAAAATGGCTGGTTACTCTTGGAGGCCAAGAGGAAAAGGGCCTCAATTGCAGCAGGCAGGTCGATGGAAAGGCCTCACATTTGACCATTCTAATTTATAAAGGGTTCCCAAACAGACATGAATGATTCAGTAGACATACCATGTACATAAGCTGAGACTTTCGAAATTGAAGCATAGACCCACTCTTTCAAAAACCAATCATTTAAGGGATTGAGTGCTGGACTAGGACCGGGGAGAACCGAGTTCAAATCCCCATTCAGCCATGATACTAGCTGGATGACTCCGGGCCAGTCACTTCTCTCTCAGCCTAACCTACTTCACAGGGTTGTTGTGAGAAGAAACTCAAGTATATAGTACACTGCTCTGGGATCCTTGGAGGAAGAGCGGGATATAAATGTAATAAATAAATAAATAATCCTAGCCGCTGTAATCATATATAAACACAACTCGTTTGATTTGGCAGGAATATACGGTTTTATCATACTTTTTAAAAAATTTCTGGAAGAAAGGGAATCTTAACTTCTAAGATTTGTTCAATTTTCATATGAATTTGTTTCCAGAACCGTTGAGCTTTACCGCAACTCCACCACATATGGTAAAATGAACCTAAATGTGAGTTACATTTCCAACATTTCTTAGAGAAAGAATCATCTATTTTATTAGTAGTCAAAGGAGTTATATACCATCTGAAGAACATCTTATACCAATTTTCCCTTAGATTGGTACACAAAGTAAATTTCACATTCTTTTTCCATTGGTATTCCCAATCAGAGAGATAGATCGATCTATTAAAAGTTCTGCATCCATTTTATCATACATCCTTTTATCTGCTCAGTCTCTGCTTCATACTTCAGTAATAGTTTATAAATTCTGCCTAATAAATGATCAGTGTTTCGGGTGATTAATTCTTCAAATTCAGTCAGATCTCTGAGTTTCCCACCCTGTAACTGTAACTCTTTCTGAACTATTGAGCTGATCTGAGCTTGTTGGAACCAGGATGCTTGTTGAGTTGTTTGCCTAGAAGAAACTGATTTGTCCAGAGCTAAATACTGGGCCAAACTTTGTAAGGAGTATAGACCGCCTCGCCAAAAATTATTCTTAGAAGAAAATTCTTCTTCATGGAAATAAACATTCAGTATAGAGGCCAAAGGTGATAATCTAGGACTTATTCTTTTCTGATATTTATCCCAGACATAAAAAAGACTATGTCAGATAGTATGTTGTTGTATCTCCAAATCTTTCCTCAAACCAGAAATCCATACGTAATTATGTAATCTTAAGACCAAGTTCCTCCATTTGAGTAAAACTTCCATAAGGTGATAAAATCCAATTCAAAATCCAAGTAAAGTTTCTAGTGTGATAATAAAGTTTCAAGTCAGAAACTCCAAGACCACCTCTTTCTTTGGAATCTTGCATCACCTTAAATCGAATCCTTGGTTTTTTTATAATTCCAAATGAATGAATTAAGCCGATTCTGCCATTTATTCAATATCTTGTTGTCTATCTTTATAGGGATCATTTGAAAAATAAAGTTCATCTTAGGTAATACATTCATTTTTACTGCAGAGATTCTTCCAAGCCAAGCTAGAGTCAGCCTTTTCCATCTATCCAGATCAGCCATAATTGATTTCCAAATTGGAGCATAATTATTCTTATATATAGATCTTTCTTGCTCCTCTTAAGATTAATCCCCAAATATTTTATTGGCTTCTTCATTACTCGTAATCTTAAAACTTTAGAGAAATATTCTATCTCTGCTTCTGAGAGATTCCATGTCATGATCTGAGTTTTATCTCTGTTAATCTTACAGCCAGAAACTGAACCGTACTGATGTATCTATGTCATGAATGTATCCAAGGAGTCTTTGACTTGCATGACAGTAAGCAATACATCATCGGCATATAGTTTTATTTTATGTTCACAATCACCTATTTTGATACCTTGAATCCACTGCTCTTGCCTAATTTTAGCTGCCAAAGGTTCAGAAGCAAGTATAAACAGCAAAAGAGAAAGCGGACATCTTTGTCTAGTACCTTTATTGATGATACAATTTGAAGACAAGGATCCATTGACAATAATTTTTGCTGATTGCTGTTGGTATATACTACGAATTCAGGATAAAAAAAATTAGGGCCACAATTCATTTCTTCCAACACTGAGAACAGGAAGGGCCATTCCAAATTGTCAAAGGCTTTTTCAGCATCTAGGAAAATCATAGCTGCTTTTGTATGTGTCGTGGTTACTTTATCAATTGCATTCAAAACATATATTATCTTTCATTAGTCTTTTCGGGATGAAACCAGATTGGTCAGACTATTTCAGACAGGAAATTTCTTAATCTTGCCGCCAAGATTGAAGTAAAAATTTTGTAATCCACATTTAAAAGGGATATAGGTCTATATGATTCTGGTCGTGTTGGGTCTTTCCCTTTATGAATTAAGAAAATGAATGCTTCTTGCCAAGAAACCAGTAAGGTGTGATGAGATAATATTGCATTCATTACTTCTGTTAAAGTTCCAATTAATTTGTGTCCAATTAATTTGTCCTGAAACTTTTTGTAGTACAATGAAGATAATCCATCCGAACCCGGAGAATTATTTTTAAGATTTTTTTTCATTGCCGCCCTGGTTTCATCCCTGGAAATAGGTTTATTTAAACAGCTCCTCTGTTCTTCTGAAAATGACTTCAACTGTACTTCCTCTAAGAATTATTTGATTTTCTCCAGATCTTTCTTATCTTTGTATAGTTTAGAATAATACTGTACAAATTGTTCAGACATTTCATGATTTGACAAATTCCTTGCCATTCCAAACCGATGTTATCATTCTTTTTTCCTGTTCTTTTCTTAACTGATATGCTAACTCCTCATCTGGTTTATTACCGTTCTCAAAATATCTCTGTTTCACGTAAGTCATGTGCCTAAATGTCTCTTTGGATTCTATAAGATCCATTTGCTTACGAAGTTCTCTAATATTTTGCCAAATATCTTGGGAAAGATTAGTCTTGTGAAGAGCTTCTAAATAGGATAATTCATTAAATATCCGGTCTTTTTGTATTTGTAATTCTTTCTTCCTTTTGGAAGATTCAGAAATGAATATTCCTCTCATAAAAGCCTTGCTGGAGTCCCAAACGGAAAAAATAGAAACATTAGGTGGCTAATTTCTTTGGAAAAAATGTAACAGTTCATCATTGCATTTCAGAAGAATTTTCTCTTGTAGCAAAAGAAAGTTATTCAATCTCCATCTCTTTTGTCCAGTTTCCAAGTATTGGAATTTTACTATCAATGGATTATGGTCAGCATATGGTTGAGGGTACAATTTCAACGTCATATATTCTAGATAGCAATGACTTGGTTTCACATACACATGTCAATTCTAGAGTATGTTTGATGAGGTTGAGGGGGGAAAGTAAAATCTCTCTCCAGTGGGTGTTTATTTCTCCATGCATCTTCAATTGATAAAATTCTCATATATTCCAATACATTCTTAGGCAGCTTTCCGGAATTCTGCTTATATTGACCCAATTTGTCCATTAATGGGGAGAGAACAGCATTCCAATCACCTGAGATTAACAGTTCACCTTCTGCAGTATCCAACAAAAGCTGAAAGTATTTGATAAAATTGGACTTTATTATCATTTGGAGCATAAATAGAGGCAATGGTAATTTTATTTTGCTGGGTAGTTCAAAATTTTAATATAATAAACCGACCACAATCATCTTGTATTTGTTTCTCCAGAGACCAGTTCAAATTTTTGATATAAATTGCCACACCATTTTTCTTCTTAGAACCAGAGGCAACAAAACATTGGCCCAATGCTTTACAAGTCAATAAATTGGCATTGCTTGTCTTAATGTGTGTATCCTGAAGACAGGTTATGTCCACTCTTTCTTCAATTTTAAGAAAATCTTTTGTTTAGATGTGGAATTTAAGCCATTAATGTTTATGGAAATCAATTTCCTAGGAAAATCCACCATGTCCAAAGGCTACTGTTAAACAATATGCGGTAGATCATCAGCCGATTGGTTCGAAGCTGTCATATCCGGAATGTGTAAGGATTCTAAAAAATGTGTGGCATCTGAAGGAGTGAAAATCTGTGCTTCCCCATGATCCAAGAATACTTCTAAACAGAAGGGAATACGCCACCTATAATTTATTTTATTTTCTTGAAGGACAGTTGTAAGAAATTTCAGTTCACGCCATTTACATAGAATATCAATAGGAACATCCAGAAGGATTTGTAGACGGGTATTATGGTATTCCAAAGGAGACCTTCGTTGCACCTGAAGAATTGCTTCTCTGGTATTTTTACTTAAGAATTTAACCAACTATCTCTGGGAACTTTCCTCTCCCGAGAGTATCTTGAATTCAATCTGTAAACTTAAATGTCCAAGGGGCTTTCAGAGTCCAGGTATTCCTGAAGCAAAGTTTTAACAGCAGCTCGAAGGTCCCCTTTCCCAAATTCCTCTGTTAGCCCACGAATTTTTGTATTAGATAATCACTGCTGGGATTCCAGGATTTCAATTTGATTCTCTAATCGCCTAAAGTCTGCTTCTCAGATATTTTCTCAGCTGTTATTTCCTCTTGTATTTTGGCAACTTCAGAGGAAAGATAATCATGTTCTGTGAGGTTTTGAGTAACCTCATCAAATCTTGAAGTGACCTCCATCCGGAAACTATCAAATTTGGCGTCTAGGCCTTGTATCCGGGATGAAACACTCTGCAGTTCCTTAAGAAATGTCTCTTTAAATTTAGAAAAAGAGACTGTTCCCATTTTCTGGATTTGACTTCTAGTGTTTTCGATATGTAACTCACAAGAAGCTGACCAGATTAGAATTTATAATTTTAAGAGTCTGAATTTTTTTTTTGCTTTATCTTGTTCTTGATATTTTCTCTTTACTGAGGTAATTAATTAGAAAAATGAGGTTTTCTATTATGAATAACGATTGGTTTTATATTGTCTTTAAGGTGATTTGTCTCTGTCTTCTTTGGTTTACTTCTTAATAAAAGTTCTTATTAAAAAGGAAAGGCCTCACGTTCTCGCTCTCTCTTCTCCCACAAAGTATGAAAAGGTAATATATTTGGGTCGGGTTGCAAATCAAAACCAGCAATGTTTTGGTGTGCAAAATTATAGTCCCTAGGCATCTGCTAGATGCCAAGTTTGGCCCTCCAATCCATTTGAGCTTGATATTACTACTTTAAAGTGCAATGGAATGTTGGAAGAGTGGAACAGAATGCTGGCAAGTGTCCACATGCATATGTGAGAAAGGGAACTGCTTTCCCACCATTCTAAAACAGGTTGCTGACCTGTAACTTTGGCTCTTCTAGTGGTCATCTGTGCTCTTACACGAGTGGGCTCTGCACCTGGCACAGAGACCACATTGAAATCTCTCCAAGTTTCTCTCTCCCCCTCGAGGTCTTTTAGAGGTTGCCCCACCCCTACTGATGATAGGTGTCTGCACCAGCTTTCCCTCCTTCAGTCCCCAACTCCACTGATATGGTGAACTATTGAAGAGAGGATGGAGGGCATGCAAGAGCACAGATGACCACTAGACGAACCAAAGTTACAGGTAAGCAACCTGTTCTTTGATGTTGTCTGTGCTTTTCATAATTAGGCACATAGCAAGCTATACCCAGAGGTGGGTGTTCATGCGAAGAGTGCTTGTAAGACTGCTGTGCTGAAGGATGCATCCCTACAAACCCATACATCCAGGGCATAGTGCTGCATGAATGAATAAGAAATGGACCAAGTCACAGCTTGGCAGATGACATCCAAGGGTACTGCCCTGTCAAAGGTGGCCAACATTGCGACCACTCTAGTGGAGTGTGCCCAATCTCTCGCAGGCAGTGGCTCTCATAATATCGTAACAGGTGGACAGTGTTGACTAGCCAGTGGGACAGCATGTGGGCAGAGCCTGACTTCTGTGTCAGGGGCCTACATAGGTGACAAACAGCAAGTGAGATTATCACCACTGAGCCATGCAGTGGACACAGAAGACCAAGGCACGTCTGACATATAGAAAATGTTGGCAGCAATGTGCTGAGTCCTTGGGGCCTGGGAAGAAAATGAGTAATATGAGCAGTGAAACAAGACCACCTTGGGAAGAAAGGCGATGCCGTGACGTAATACCACTCTGTCTCTGTGGAAGGTGAGGTAAGGGGGGGGGGGCGGTCCAGTGCTGGCAGTTCACTGATGCTTCATGCTGACATGATGGCTACAAGGAAGGTGACCTTCCAAGATACTAGAATGTAGTCTGCTGTAGCCAAGGGTTTAAGAGGGGGTGCCATCAAGCAGGAGAGCGCTAGTGACAAGTGCCATGCAGACACCACGATGGGGTCATTCAGGTACAGATGCATCAGTCCTTTCAGGAATTGTCTTATGGTGGGGTCCTGAAATCATGAGGGCCACCACATGGAGTGGGGGGATGGGCCATTATGGCTGCTAGGTAGACCCTCAGGGAAGACACTTTTAAACCAGATTCTTTGAGGAGCAACAGGTAAGAGGATCTCTCTTTTGAGGTCAAGTTAGCCAAGGTCAAGCTGTTCACCTGTAGGAATCTTAGAAAGCATTTCCATTTGTGATTATATGATTTCATTGTTACAGGTTTTCTAGCCACTGTGAGGATTCATCGAAGCTCCTGCAGAAAGGAGTCTGAATTCCCCACACCTTGAAGTGTGTGTATGTCCGAATGAAGGAGTCTCCGACGCTTGGGTGAGAAGGCGAGCATACAGAGGCAGTGTGGAGTGGCAGCCCACTTACAGCAGAAGGCGGGTGAACCACAGTCTTCTCGGCCACCATGGCGTTATCAAAATGCAATCAGGTTCCTCTTGTATTTTGAGGAGGACCCAAGGTATTAGTGGAATTGGCAGGAACAGATATGTGAACAGTCCCTTACAACCACTGGAGAAGGTGTCTGCCAGAGAATGTTTGCCCCTACCTGGTCTTGAGCAGAATTTGTGGCACTGATGATTCTGGGGTGAGGTGAAGAGATCCATGTCCAGGATACCCCAGTTGTGGAATAGGGATTGGAGCACAGAGGTGTACAGTTGCCATTCGTGGGATTCTGATTGTGCTCTGCTGAAGGGATCTGCTTTTGTGTTGGCAGCGCCTTGGATGTGCACCACTGTGAGGGTGATGTCTTGGGCTCTGCAGCAGTGCCAGATGTCTATTGCGAGAAATAATAATGTGGAGCTGGTACCCTGTTTAATTAGGCTTTGGATGTGGTTTTGTCAGCCCATTCACCCTGTCACCCCGAGGGTGGGGGGTACCTAGGAAAACATGTATTTATTTATTAATTTTTAATATCTTTCTATACTGCCCAAAACGCAAGTTCTCTGGGCAGTTTACAAAACACAAAATGTAGAACACAACAGAATACCAAAGCAAAGAAAGTGGAGCAAAAGCGAAAGAGAGGGAGAGAAGCGAGTAACTATATGGGGAATTGAATTGGAAGCTCAGAGCGATCCCAAATGGTGTAGATCCCAAATGGACGAAAACAGACTGAAGGAGAGAAAGCCGGCGCAGGTGCATATCATCGGTAGGGGCAAGGCCACTGCCAAAAGACCTTGAGGGAGAGAAGTAAGCTTAGAGATATTATGATGAGGTCTCTGCACAGGCACAAAGCCCAATCGTGTAAAGCACAGAGACCACGTCGAAGAACCAAGCCTTCATTCAGCACTTGTCATGCTTTGAGAAAAGCTTATATTTTCTTAGTGTGTTTTTCTTGCTGCCATCAATCTGATTATTCATTGCACCTTCATAAATGCTGAGGGTACCTCCCTTGCAATTACATTAGAACTTCACTAAAACCAATGAACAAATTTTTTCTTCTTGATCCCATCTTCCTACTAGACTCATTGGCTGGTATATTCAAGAGTAACAAATTTGAATACCAACATGCTGTGTTCAGTTTGTACACTGCTAGCATACAAGTGTGCGGGTTTCAAAGGCCTGACTCTCTGCACACAATAAAACACAACCCAGCCAGGCCTGTTTCCATCATTGGTCAATGCAGAGACACAGACCGGAATGTGGCAAGATCTGAGCAGCAACTCATGCAGATTCAGCAGTATGTATCCTTTTGTAGGCTAGGTTTTAGCTAATGGGATTTTAAAATTTTATTTCTCACAGCCTACTAGCAATTTTGAAAAGACAGAATTGTGTCTTAGCACAGTTTAGTAATTATTGCAGTATTGCTAGAAAATTTTGAGTATAACTGCTATGTTTTGAGTTTAATTGCCTCTTCAGCAGTGTGATCACACAACAAGCACATGTTCTCTAGGTTTGTAGATTCTTTTATCTCCAAACCCACTGATTCTGTGCAGTGCTTGTTACTAATTTACATGCCTGCTCCATTTCATAGTTTGTCAACAATTCACCTCCTTTCAGCAGAAGGCTTAACAGCAATGACAGAAAAGCTGTTAAGGTGAGAAAGCGCTTGTTTTACTTCCTAGTAAAAGCATGAAATTTTGCATCAAAATGCTACAGTTCCCATATCCTACTGTACAGGGGCCAACAACTTTTGGCTTGGCTTAATAATCAAACCCATTCATGCTTGCCACTGATCTCTCCCTTCCCTGAGTCCTGTAGCATGTGCAGAGAATTTGGGGGACAAAGGAGTGCTTAGCCTTGTGCTAGGCTCTTACAGAAGTTGCAAGCAGTGCCTTACTGCTACCTCCCACAAAAGCTCAACAGGAAGGAAAAGAAATTGCCCCTCCTTTCCTCTAGAAAGAAGCAATGCCTCCCTGCTGTCTCCGGCAAAAGCCTGAAGGGAAGACCTGCCTGACTGCCAGCAAGCTAACTCTCACTGAAGAAAAAAGCAGTCAGTTCTTTGCCTCCCCACTGGGACTTTACAGATGCTTGCGGCAGCAGCAGCAAGGTACTGGCACTTTCTGCCAAGAGCCCAATTTGCAGGACAGAAATCCCTTCTACCGCACGCTCTGTGATAGAAAAGGGTGATTTTGCTCCCACATATTGGACAATTACATGTTGGTATTGAAAGGACTATCTCTTCTTTCCTCCATAGAGAAGAAATTGTACATGCAGGAAGCAGCAGTGAAGCTGCTGTTTGTTTGTTTTAAGCCCAACTTGTAGGAGAAAAGTTCTCTTTTCCTCCACAGGTGAGAAATTAGAGGAAGTGCCTCTCCCACAAGCAGAACACTTGCTCAAAGCACATGGTCACTTGCAAGCGGTTAAACGATATGTGTTGCTGGTGAGGGTGTTTATGGAATCCTACTACTGTAATTAAGCCCAAGAATGTATAACTGAAGCATACTCTTGCTGTCCTCTGACACCCACACACACACCCCCGCCCAGCACCCTGTGTTGAATTTTAGATTTTAAGCTCCTTGGGACAAGGACCTATAAATAAAAATAGGACTGTTACTAAATCTTACACAAATTGACTTTTGGAACTTATGGTTGGGGTATATTTTGACTTAAATATTCAGATAAATATAATGCTTGTATGGTTGAGTGGAAACATTAAAGTAATAAGTATAATTTCATAAAACTGACCACTTTGAATTGCCAACCATCAAAATATACAGGGTTAAAATACAGTCAGTTATCTGGAGCAGGAAGTTTTTCACCTCAAAAAATGTTTTGTTTTTTTTAAATTAGTTCACAATAATGGACACAGTGCCAGTCAACCTGGACAGTTTCAAAGTTGTATCTAGTTGAGGGGCTATCCCTAGGAAACACACACACACACAATGAATATAAATGCCCAGCTTCCAGCATGCTAACATTAGCATGTTTTTAGAGCCTTCATTATTTTTATTGAAATTTAAACAATGTGAAAGTAGGCTATGGAGTTTATTTCTTAAGGTATTAAATATTCCAACAAACTTTCCGAAATAAAGCTTTGAATTTGTTTGAATAAATTTAAACCACATGACGTGGACTTCATTGAGTTTTCTTCCTAATGAAATATTCCAGTTCAAGTATTTTTTATTACTGGAAAAATGTTTAAGAATTTTATACAAGATGTAATGGCATAATTTTGCATGTTTACTTACATGCAAGTTAAACATGCTGGATCACATCCCAGTTACCTTAGGGCAATGGAAAATTTTCACATCAAAATTTTCCAGAAAACTCACATTGTTTGATACAGCACTTCAAATGAAGCATTTAGAATCTGGATCAAATGCAACATTGTGTCTCATGGTAACATATTGACTTATGGCCAGTTCTAGTTCTGAACAGCTTTGGTGCTGCCGCCACCACAACGGTGTGAAAGGTGAATTGACTTTGAAGAACTGGGCAATCCTTTTTCTAGGGGCACAGAACAGATACCTTTTAGAGAACATAGTGCAGAAGGGCAGAGAGGCAGTCAGATGTACGTACAAAATTGGATGCCACAGTTTAAAATATTTTGGCATCAATATTTGATGGCTGAAAGACATAATTGATCATCTCCAGAAATTTTTTCCAGGGGGGCAGGGAGAGAATCAGTGCTGCTTCTAAACAGAAGTAACAGATTGCTGCTATGAAGTTATTTGAATCTATTCTGAGACTATCACTTGCCACTCATGAAGACTATATCTTTCCCTGGCTGCCATCTGTTTCTGAGAGAATTTGATCTGGTGCAGGTACAAAGCCTGGCATAGTGAAGTATCTCTTGTTTCTTGAAGAAACAGTTAACAAATCAGTCTGACATAGATGGCATATAGTTCTGCTTTTGTGAATGTGTTCCATGGTGGCTGCTCACACATTTCAGGAGTTCTTTTTCTTGCCACATATAGTGAACCAGGCTCAATCAATTGAGCTGATGTGTGGAGTGTGCATCACAGATATGCTCTAGAGAAGTGTGTAACCCTAAAGCAACTCTCAGCACAGCTGCTTACCAGCTGGCAAGAGCTGATGGGGAAGACCGAACGGTTCAACTTTGATTTCAGGTTATGATTGCATAGTGCAGACACCTCCAGAGAGCACTTACAGAGTGCTAGTCATTTCTAATACTATTTTGACATAAGTGTTGCTGCTTCAGGCAGTCATGAAGAAGGTGGGGCTTGAAAATGGGATCTCCAAATGCGATCCATATAGCTTCCTCATTTTTAAAAATGCTTAAAATCTTCACAAAGTGTTGAAAATGTTGTTTGAGATCTTGACTAGCTACTATGCCCAGTTGGATTGCCCTTTTTCATTGTTTGGTTTGAATTTCATTACTTTGTATTACTTTATGGATATTTTTATTGTTTTGATTTGTGAACTACTGATGTAGAATTTTTGGGTGTGCAGTGGTATGTAAATAGCCTTACATAAATAAAAAACACAAAAATGGGTCACATGCGATGTGCTGCTGCTACCACCATGATGGTTGTTCAATAATTTGATTGAGTATTGTCAGTCCTGATACTATAGCCTTCACTTACATTGTATGTTAACTAATTTTTAAAATCTTATTTGCTGACCTTTTGTTCTGGTCGGTGACCGTAACAATTAAGACTGACTGACTGACATAGCCTTCACCGATTCATTCTTTCTGCCAATTCCCACTGTACAACTGTATCTATGTTTTGATACCAAGATGACATATAGATGTGCTGAGCAGAAATGAAGTGCAAGTCTTATACAAATATTTATCAGAATCTAAGCCCCCGCCTCCTTCAGTGGTACATAGAAGTTACTGTGAAAATGCTGAGAAAATGTTTGATTCTTGGAGTTATCTGGCTAGGATCAACTGGCTAGGATCACACAAAGAGGAAAGTAGAAAGAGAGTCACTGAAGCAGTAGCAGGGGAAGGAAAGCAGGATGTAAGTGGCTGGAAAGAGTTGTGAACAGTCACACAAAAAACCAATCGTTTCAGGATTAGAGAACACGGTTATTTTCACTATTTTCAAGGCCAAAGTCGAATCTGGAGAATATCTGGCTCACTGCTTTAGAGACACAGCTGCGTACGATACTGTCATCAAGCTTGCCAAATAGAAGACCAAGGCATTGCCTCCTATGATGCATTCCCTGGGTGTGACACACTGCAATTTCCCCTTTTCTGGCAAATGACAACTGTGTGGGACATATAGTTTTCCAAGATTTTACAGACATTCCATTCACTGTCAGTGTCAAAAGGCAAGGAACTTCAGCAGCATTTAGGAAATTTGGAACAGTACTCTACACGTATCAAAACAGTGAATGCATTTCAGGAAATGAAGAGGTAGGAATGTTGCTTCCAGAGGATAGATCAAACACATTCTACTGATGGATGATGCAGTGTGACACATGCCATCTACCAGGCTGATCATGTGCAAGGACAATCACTGGTGAACACAGATATTTCCACCTCAGTTAGCATGAGATTGTGATCAGAGTAACAAAGTTAAAGACACACTAAATTGCTCCTCTCCAGACTCAGGAATCCTGCCACAAACTAATTTACTACAAATACAAGACAGCCTGTTACAGAAACTATCCCTATCAAAAGAATGAACTGCAATATACATGTATATTTGCACAGAAGAAATTGTTATGTGCCCCCAGTGAATGGCTCATTGCAAGGCAGGTATGAAGAGAACACAATGTGCTCCATCATTGGCATCCTCATTCAACATGCAATACAACAAAGCAGTTCCCAACAGGGTGAATCTAAAGCTAGACGCTAAGAATCTAAAGCTAGAAGGCAGTTGCCCAGGCTTTCTGATATTTTATGAATTGTCTGAGAGATTGAAGTGTCTTGCTCCTGTGTTTCAGGTAAAGGAGCAAGAAAGATCTAGCATGTTGCCATTAGTATAGGGTATTTATGAGACTAAGGTTGCAGTCTTACATGTTTACTAAGGAAGGAATTTCACTTGAACTCAGTGGGACTTGTGAATAATGGTTAATCCCTGATAACCTTTTCTCCCCATCCTTTCACTCCTATTGTTTTCGCCAATGTCAAATTCAGACTGTATGCTCATCAGGGCAGGAGTGTCTTTTTCTCCATCCAAAAATTAAAAGTAGGACCTTGGCTATGCATCTGAGGTGCAAAATAGGAATCCCGTGTGTTGACTCTAGCCTCTGCCATGAACCCACTATGAAGTCTAAGGCAAAAAGAGAGATATGGCTTATCTAAAATCCTCCATCACTTGTGATTTTGAGGATAACTATACCTATTCAACCCAGCACAGTTCCTCCTAGTGACTGTTGCTGGTATCTCCCTTGTTTTTTCGTAGGCTGTCAGACTGCTTGGGACAGAAAACCACCTTATTCATTTTGCTATGTAAACTGCTTTGTTAATTTCTTCATTGAAAAGCAGTAGTACTGTATAATAATCATCCTCAGGCTATTGCAGGGGTAACAAAATAATGTATGGGAGTTTGAAGTTGAACCCTCTAAGAGCTAAACAAATGTTTAGAATAATACACATTATTGGCAACTAATTGTCTACAGAAAGTATTCATTCCTGGTTTCACACAACTAAGCTCAACTCTGCTAACTTAAGAGACACCTTTCAAAGTGGCGATTCTCTTATATTTAGCAGATAAGCAACTGGCCCTATGCAGGCCTAGCACTGCAGCAGCCCTCCAGTGGATGTTGCTGGTGTATACATTATGTTTCTTTTTTAGATTGTGAGCCCTTTAGAACAGGGAGCCATCTTATTTATTTTTCTCTTCTTCTATGTAAACGACTTTGAGAAGTTCTGTTAAAAATGGTATATAAATATTCGTAGTAACTCAACTACTTTAGCAAAATTAAGATGCTTAGAGTTATGTAGTTTGTAAAACTTCTTTGCCTCCCAGTTACTGCAAGAAAAATAAATACAGCATTCATACAATCAACCCTTCCCACTCCTTTTCTAAGTGTTTTCCTGCCTCAAATGTGAGGCATATCCCTCAAGATGAAACTGGGGGGAGGGGTTGGGGTTCGCTGACATGTAACTGAAACCTGTGTGTGCTATTCAGAAGTCCCACTGAGTTCAAGTGAGCTTCCTTCCTTAGTAAATGTGTAAGACTGCAACCTTAGTCTCATAAATACCCTATACTAAAGCCAACATGCTAGATCTTTCTTATTCCTTTACTTGAAACTTTTTGGGAGCCAGTGTGGTGTCGTGGTTAGAATGCTGGACTAAGACCGGGGAGACCTGAGTTCAAATCCCCATTCAGCCATGAAATTAGCTGGGTGACTCTGGGCCAGTCACTTCTCTCTCAGCCTAACCTACTTCACAGGGTTGTTGTGAAAGAGAAACTCAAGTATATAGTACACCGCTCTGGGCTCCTTGGAGGAAGAGCAGGATATAAATGTAAAAACAACAACAACAACAACACAGGAGCAAGACACTTCAGTCTCTCAGACAATTCATGATAGCAGAAAGCCTGGACAACTGCCTTGGCAACCAGAAATTCTCAACCTATTTAAATCTTAATGCTTTAATTCTTCAGAGGTTTATCTTCCCCTCTCACAGCACTTTTTAGTGTCACCTTTCAAAGAAAATCCCTATTTATTCACTCAATTTATACACCACCCTTCCTAAAGTGGCTCAGGGTGGTTTACATTAATCAAACACACACAAAACAATTAAAATCAACACACATTAAAACTAGATTAAAACTCATTAAAATTAAAACTAGGTATCATTAAAAGCCAAGCTAAAAAAGATGGGTCTTTATTGCTACTGGATTGTAAGTGGAAAGTGTTGTCCATTAAAATGTGGTCATCTGTGATCCAGAAAGCCCAGACACATAAGAATTAACAAGGTTCTTTCACTCTCAAGGACTTTTCTTATCGTGAACAATGCAGAAGTCAAATCCTCAATTCCTCAAAGACACTAAACTCCTAGCAACTCCAGTAGGAGTCCAAAGCAAACAAAGAATCCCAGAACAAGCATGTAAATCAATACCACTAGTACAAGAGAGTGAAGCTGAACTATTGAAGGCATAGAATTGGGACACCCCAGCAAACCACATTTTTTTCACTAAGAGCATATCTTTCCCAGCAGACTGTGAGTAGACAAACCTTTGCTGGTATGATTTTGCAATAGGCGCCATAGAAAAGCTGCTCCCTCCACATCAAAGCTTTCACACTCCAGCCAGTGAGCACTAAGGAAAACAAAGACCATTTTGCCAACCTCATAACACTCATTTTCCTCCTCCCCCTGGCTCTACAACCGAGCTGAGGAGCTTTTAGGCCATGGTACAATCCCACATGCTTACAAAATGCACATGCATACTTCAACCAGGTGGGAGAACAATGACTGTGCGTGAAAGACCTATGCAATTAGCTCCACCGTGTAGTAGCAGCTCTCGTATGGGTGTGGGTCAGAGACAGTGTTCCCTCTAAGGTGTGCGCACATGCATCCGCTCACAGATTTTTTTTATGTCCACTCAGTTAATTTTAGAGCCCGCTCAGGTTGAATAAGGAAGTTCCCACTCTGAATATACGTGTACGCACACTGCCTTGATACTGCTGCCCAGAAATTCATTCTGCACACAGATGAAAAAAAAAGAGAGAACACTGGTCAGAGGGGATGTCCCAGAGTTCAACTGGCTTACTCCCAAGTAAACCAGGTAATGTATACTGAGATCTATACACAAGGTGAATACAAAATAAGCAGATCCAACCATTCTGTTTTGTTCTAAGTATGTTAAATGAAATAACTACAACAGTGGATAAGTTGATCTTTTAAATACATTTTTAGGATAAACTATTTTCCACATCCTATTTGGAAGTTCTGAGATTATACTTTCATCAACAAGCTTCAGTTTTTAGAAAGATTTATTCCATCATAATCTACACTGTTCCACTTAAAGATCAGAATTTGAAATTGAGGTCACTGGGTCACCACAGTGGACTTTTCAATATATGTGGACTTTGTGTGGACATTGCAGCACAAGTGCACTTAATACTAAGTGGATTTTTTTTTTGGTTAGTCATAACCATTGTACATAATAGAATATTAAATGTGTTTTGAACATAGTTGGGATCTGTTTATTTTGTATTACTCCCAAGTAAAATATGCACTAGATCCAACCTGCTTAGCCCCTGCTTACTGGGCAAAGAGGCACCTTTTAACATGGTGATTCTCTTTATTTAGCAGGGGGAGAGTAACTTGCCCTATCCACGCCCAGCACAGTACCTCCAGTGACTGTTGCCGGTGTCTTTCTCATGTTTCTTTTTAGATTGTGAGCCCTTTGGGGACAGGGGTCTATCTTATTTATTTATTTATTTCTCTGTGTAAACTGCCCTGAGCCATTTTTGGAATGGCGGTATAGAAATCGAACAAACAAACAAATCAACAAACCTTGCAGTGTGATCTACATGTTAATTCAGAAGTCTCACTATGTCCAATGGGACTTACTCCCAGGTAAGTGTGCACAGGATGTCAGCCTAAAAGCAGCATCCAAGGCTGCATTCTTTACAAACTGACAGCAGACAATTGTCAAACACAATGCAATGGATCTGCATCTCATGTTTCTATTTCATCTATGCGCAGCTGAATCCTGGGAGTTCTCTAAAGTATTCCTGTTCCCAATGTGAAAAGGAAGTGCAGTACTTATCCTGTTTTTCAAGAAACTTTTTTTTAAAAATGGCCATTGTTTCAGATACCTTGGATCCTGTCACAATTAAGTCAGAGTCATTCAAAGGAAAACATATTTGTACTTTGTCTACTGTAAAACACTCCCACTGTGTTCCATATATTTAGATGACAGAGTTTTGTCAACTTAGTTCAACACTACAGATATTGTAAGTGAACAACACTATGTCTCAATACTGTCACTAGCATTGTTTGCCTCTTCATACGCCAGAAGCTTCACGTCACTGGCTGCTGTGTTTATTTGCTTTGAAGGATGCACATACAGTATCTTCAAAACAGATCTGTAAATGTTCTACACTGCCTAGAAAAGTGTCAGAATAGCACAATTAAGCTTTAAAAAATCTGAATTAAACCACCAGAAGTGGAGGGGGATGAGAGTTGGGATAAATTATTTTGGCACACACTAATCACTACTGAAAGCAGATTCACTCTCCACACTTATTTCCTTACATAATTAACCATAATCTCCCTTTATGGTAAAGGTGTATCATGTGACCAAGGTATACCATGTGATTAATCACTATAATGAGCCGATCATACCAAGACCTACCATATGATCAAAGTGTTCGAGTGAACATCAAGAAATGACAGGTGGAACACATGCAGCTGCTTTCTGCACAGTTGCGCATGCACCTCTTGTCCCAAAAGCTTCTGATTGCATTCTATCCCCATAAGAATTGCAGAGCACAAGGATAGCTGCTTTCCCACATTAAGAAAGCACATTGTGTATATCAATCCTGTGTTACTTTACTAAAATTCTAGCATTTCTTTCTAGCAACTGTTGAGACTGCCCTTTCCTCCAATCATACCTCCTGCACTTTTGTGTTTCATTAAACCCAAACAAGTTAACCTTTTGCATATATACTTACAATGCCAGGAACCAAGCAGACATGTTTTTGTGGAGCACAGTGAATTCCAAAATGACAGTGGAAGTGAAGGGGCGGGGCGGGGAGGGGGGAGAGAGGACAGAAGCAAAGTTCATATACTACAGTCAGCAGTCCTGAATTTAACCGCGGCTCTTGCATTCTAACGCCTGCTCAGCCACTGCCCTGGTGCTGCTCACACACATCGCACTTCGCCTCATCATCTTCCTGGTGAGCTTATGACTCTCTAAATAAGGTTTTCGGAAGTTAAAACCTGCCCAGAGGAGAACGTGGTTCCACATGAGGCTGCCTTTTCCAAAGAAGATTCTTTTAAATTGCACAACTAAAGGGCGCCCCGGGTCAGACGCTTGCAAAGGGATTTTCAAACCTAAACACACGCACACAGAGAAGCGGAAGGAGGGAGAGACTTTTAAACAGGGGCCATCGAAGACAGGAAGTGGCGGGGGGAGGATCTGTAAAAGTGATGAAGGGAATCCCGTGATGAATGAGCCCTTGAAACCCGCACTGTGTTAGCATCACCCCCTCCAAAAAGAAGATTGACAGCCCTCGAACGAGTCCGGCTGAACGGTGGGAGCCGATCTGCGACCATGACAAATAAATTCAGGCAAATAAATCGCCGTCGCCTGATTACGAACCAACTTTGGAGTGATGCTAATGAAGCAGGCGAACTGTCTCCCTTCCGAATCGATCGGCCAGCAGAAAGCTCGGAATGCCGGGCCATCCCCTCTACGCAAACACAAAGGCGCCTGCACTCCTTCAGTCGTGGACAAACACACACACACAGAGAACAGCACAAACCTTTCGTCGTCCATTGTGCGCAGTCGGAGTGGAGCTTGAACTCTGCATGCACCCCCGTCCCCAGTCCTCGGGCAATGCCGCGTCTCCCACCGTTGTCCGCGATCCGGGTGCAGGCAGCCGCAAGCTGGGAAAATCAGCGCCTGTGATTCAGCATGGCTGCAATCGGATCCCCCTCCTCCTTCGGCTCCGCTTCCTTTCACTCCTAAAGCAACAGCAGCAGCTTAACGTAGCGGTGGCGGCGGCAGCAGCAGCCGCCACCGAACACTCCTTACCCAGAGCTCCCCGCTGCTACTGCTTTTGCTCCAGCCTCGGCAGCCCACTCCCTTCTGTCTCTCCTCCTTCCCCTCCGAGCTTGCTACTCTGTCTCCTGGCAACAGCAGCTGTGGGCATAGGTACGTTGCACCGCCCCAGCTGCTGCATTTACACAGTGCATCCTCCAGGCTATTTAACACACATGCAATCTCTCTCCCCCCTAACGGGGATTTTATGGGGGAGGGAGGGGGGAGAGAGCAAAGCCAGAGAAATAGCCTACTTTTTCTTGATCTGTTAATTACCTTTTTGCTCCCAGAATCAACACACTTTTCTAAGGATTTTGTGCACCACTTACCTGGTTGTATTTATATCCTATTCTATTCCAAAGGCTCTGGGCAAGAAGCAATATTTACACATATTGTAAATATTTACAATCAGATATAGGCAAGCAACCACATATTTAAACACTTGATGAAAAGGAAGTATTTTCAAATATGAAGCAGTTCCTACCAGACATTAGGGCGAAGAAAACGCTAAGAACGCTCTATGGTGGTGCAGCAAAGACAAATTTGAGGGGCTTGCCCACTTTACAAAGACACTTGCCCACCCATGCCTTTTCTGAAGCCCCGGCTAGTCTGGCTAGATACTCCCCTTTTCAGCTTAACTGCGACCACTGAAAGCATCTTTGAAGCCTGGAATGCATCCCTAGACATACCCACTAGGAAACCCACCCACTGAACTCGGCGAGGCTTGCAAGAAAGCATGTCTAAAGATTGGGCTCTCAGTGGAATGTGGCTTACTCCCAAATGCCAGTGCCAACAGCCCCAAAGCCAAATTTGGGAGTCAAAGCTAAGCCTTGGAATCCATTTTGAGTATTGGGGATCAAACCAGAAAACGGCTGAGAAGAGTGCATTTGCAAGGGGCAGACTCTGCTTGAAAACAATCTGAAAAGCCACATTCAACTTTCAAACATTTTCACTCCTGTTCTACAATGATATATTAGAACATATAATAGGAACTCTACAGGTTTCTCCCTCAAAGCTGATGCAGTGGAATGGCCAAGAGCATGAGTTGTGAAGTTTCTGTCAAATCAAAACTTCAGCCATGTATTCATGAAGTCTGTGTTCTTCATTGCAAAGCCTGGGAGCCAATGACAGCTCTCATCAACCCTAAGAGTGGCTCCCTATTAGATCGGTATGAAGCTTTGGCCAAAGCTGAATGCTCGCTCCACACAGAGGCAACCATGCCCACCATGCAGTGGTGTGCATTGTCTAACACCAGTGGGAATCCATTAAAGGAAAGAGAAGCCCAGTGCCATCTTGGAAGGTGTGTGTGTGCACAGCGCACAAGCAAGTGTAGACCTTCCCAGAGCTTTCCAAGATGGTCCTGGAGCTCAATAAAGCTCAATTTCTCTTAAAGGGGCCCTCCCTACACTAGGAAAAGTGCAGCACTACATGGTGGTCAGCACACTGAAAAGCCAGTTTTATGCCAAGAGTGGATTTTTATTTTATTTTTTGTGCTAGAGTGGCCCTTGTTTGAAAAATAGTAAAGATCACTGCACAAAGAAGTCTTCTGCAAGCCACTCTTTCAGCCTTCGTTTCCCACCAGAAACACAGGGACATTCCACTCAGAATATATATATATATATATATATATATATATATATATATATATATGAAACACACAAACATATATATACACACACACCACTGTTCTGTGCTTTTCTCAATATTGTCGTTGACTTCTCTATTGCTGTCTGTATGAAGCAGTTCAGCAATATGGGTTCAGCCATATTCCCCCCCCCCCCTTTTTTTTTTGCTCTGCTACATTCCACCTATATAGCATAATGAAAGACTATTCCGGAGAAATGCACAGTCTATTTAAGCATTGATCTTAATACTGGCTGCTGTTACATTTTTCCAAGCTTCTGTTCAAAATGCAAGGCAAACATAACCATTGCATACTAACCGACGAAAGTCTTAGCATGCATTTATTGAACCTCCACGTCGCAGAACAGGCCCTCTGTGTGTGCCTATGTTGGGCTGATCCAATACCACTTCAGGGAACTATGAAAGTACCCTTTGTGTAGCCCCCAAACTCCCTTGATGAAATCTTAACCAGCGGGAAGTTGCTTTTGCTAGAATGCCCATGTGTGCTGCCCTTCCATATTAATGATGCAAGATTTGAACAACAATCCTAAACAGACTTGCTTGGAAGTTAATCTGTTTAAATCAATGGGATTGACTTCCAATTATTTTAGGACTGGCATTTTAGGTGGGCAAAATAGCTTGACAATGTGTTTTGAGAAGACAAGGTGGCTCAGAAAAGCAGACCACCACTTGTAAACTATTTACATTGCTTAAGCCCCCTGTGGAGGTTTAATGATAGACAAAACAGAGCAAACAAGACATTTCCGAGAACAGAAATACAGTGATAGCAAAAACTGAACTTGCCTGTTAAGAGCATTGGAGCACTCCAGAAAAGAAGGGCGCATACATGACATTTAGCAGGGATAGCAAAAAAATCAAAGTTTTTCCACTTACTCCTCAAAATATGAGGTATGAATAATGCCAGGTTCTGTTAATTCTTCCTTGCCCCATGAGACATAATGGCAGTTCATAAATTCTTATGTTTAACTGATTGCAGCCAAAAGTGTTTGCTGTATTTTGGACTGAATCAAAATTCTTCTCCAAGCAGATAGAATACTTAATACCATATGGAACCTAGAATGGAAGGAGAACCAAAGATTGTCTAAGTATTTATGGTAATGTGCATGTTATGGTTATGTCTTAAATGTATAGATCAATTCCAAGTGCAGCTGCTGAGGAGAAAACTTAGTCCTAAAGATAGTAGAGAAAGTTATATCAAATACATTTCCCCATCACAATGATACTGTGATAGTAAAAGCCATACTTGGCGCGCACGCACACACACACACACACACACACACACAATCAATCCTTCAGTGCAGCTCTTCAAAGTATAGGAAGCCTGTCAGGCTCTCTGTTTGGCAACCATACGACAATACAAAATATTTTAGTCTTCAGAAATAATTTCACAGTGAGAATATGACTCCCTCTGCCACCCCTAGAACCTCCATCTTCCTAGGTCTGACAATGTGCATTTAAAAAAAACCAACCATCCAAATCTTCAGACTTCTTGTACTAGCAAAAAAATAGTTAGGTGGTGCACAATCTATCAGGCTAGCTCAGCTGTATCTGTCTAGGGAGAGTAAGCTGCTAATTCTACTTTAAGAAGCGAAGCATCCTAGTGTTTCTTGCTTATTCTGCCACTACATGCATGTTTGGGGCTTTACATCTTTTCTTTTCTGAATTTCACAGATTCAGCACTAAACTAAATTTACAATAAGCTTCTTCACTTGGGGGGCACCCTTCATAAAAGCATATGTAACTTTCCTCCAGTCTATTTAGATTACAAATAATTCTTCCACACCCAAAATGAACACTGGGATAAACGGCCAAATTTTATAGACTAAAATACAGCAAATTACACTCTGGCGCTTCTTCTTGGGTCTCTGTCAGATAGTATATATGGGCCTGCACACATGCACCCTTCAGCAATGTAGTATTCTGGAATACTTAACAGAACAGACTACACTTCTGCCCCATTCCCAGTTATGGCCCAAGACCTTTGTGCACCTGAAGCAAGGTGACAAATGCCTCCTCTTGTGCACACCCTCCTCCCTTTCCCTTTTTTAAAAGTGGGGGCTAAAGGCCATCTTATTGTCTTGCTACTAGTCCCCCAATAATCTGCTGCTTGAGGCAACTGTCTCAACTTGCCTCATGGAGCCTTGGCCCATTCCTTAGCAAATTTTCTGACTAATAGCCAGGTCCCAAGGGGCAAGGTAAACACTTTCCACTCTCTCTTCTGATCCCCAGCAGCAGCTGCAAGAACTGTCTTTTCTCCATTAGTAGTAAGTTACTTTGCAGAATACATTATCTTTTCTCTATTTCAGTAGTGCCATTAATTAGATCTACATAAGCAACTTCCATTCTTCCTCCAACTAACTCAGCATATATGTGGTCATCCCATTTTACTGAGGCCATCCTGCAAGGTTGGTTAGATTAGTCCAAAATTGGCCCAAACCCAGATAGCAAAGCTTCATAGCACAAGAAAAAGTTGCAACTAGCTTTTAAAACATCCTGACCATAGCGCTACAGTCAATTGAGTCACTTAGGCAGGCAGCACCAGTTTAGAGTCTCATTGAGATTAAAGCCCATTTCCCACCTCTATGCCTATGACTCAGCACAGCAGATTACTTTCAAGAGGTTTTTGGGCTTCAGAAGACGATCCCCAGATCTGACAAGTAAAGGCCTCATCTTTTCAAACAACAGATAGCAGCTCCTTGCCAGACATTTACTGAGCAAGTCCATAGGAACATCTCTCAATATACAGCCATTCTGTGAAAGGAAGTCCTGGTAGCTGCAGAAGCAGGCTTGCCAGAACTGATGGTTTTTAAAGCAGGCTTCACTCCTCTGTGCTACCACCAGATCAACTGGACTCGGACTCAAGGTATTTAACAGTTGGTAACCCACTATACTATAAGTCAGCAGAACTTGCTCCAAGGCGTCCAGATACTCCATCAGGGCTGTTTCTAGGTAGCCAGCGTTTGAAAGGAGTCTCCAAGCATGGCTCATGCTCTCAAAGACTATGCTTTGGGTACGAAAGTCAGGAAGGAAATGAACAGAAAGGTGTTTGCCTCGCTACATTCTGCCCAATACATAGAGTTCTTCTAGCCACACTTTTTCCCTTGCTGTGCTCCCATGTTTTTAACTAATGTGAAGAAATTAAGTTGGCAAAGTCCTCCACCCCTTCATTTCACTTGTTTAATTTCTGTATGCCATGTGCTGTTAAAGGCTCAGTCACAACACAGGTAGCAGAAATGTCCTTGGATTCAGAATATACAGCATGAGCACACACATTCTTATCGGTCCAGGAGCCTGGCTTTAAACCCGTTAATTCAGTTCATCTTAAAACCATTCATTTCTGGGCTCAATATCCAGGCCTACATATCCCACCCCCAAAAAACCTATATAGCTGCTCAAGGCTAACGTCTCCAACATGCGAATGGTCCTCCCACAGCCAATTCAAACTGTTCTTTCCTATCAAAACAGTTTGTTCTGACTAAAACCAGACCCTGTCTGGTAAAAGTGGGCAAAACCAAAGAGTTAGCATCACATTCCCATTGTCTTAAATTGTGTTTTTGGTGTTGTAAAGTTTAATGCTTTGACAGAAACGTAGTCTATAAGTTTTCGCTGATAGCAGGACTAAGTTACTCATGAGTAGTCTCACTGGAATTAAAGGGACTAGTCATGACTAACTTGTCCCATTAATTTCAGTGGGACTGCTCATGAGTAATTTATTCTGGATGTCAACCACTGTAAATATTTATTTATTTATTCCTGCTTAACTATGGATTCTCCAGTGGTGGCAGGCAGGGTTACCAAGTTTTGCAGCTTCAGTTTCTCCATTAAAACAGAGGAATATTAGTGACCTACTTTTCAGGACTACTGTAGCAGGACAAATACAGCAAACTACATGAACTAAAAATGAACAAATTGTGATAAAACTACATTGTAAGGAAGTACGAAACAACCCTTCAAAGAATTCATCACCAACTGAATACTGTATTTTTTATCAGTCACACGGAAGAACATAGGAAGCTACGTTATATAGAGTCAGACCATTTGGTCCATCTAGCTCAGTATTGTCTACCCAGACTGACAGTGGCTTCTCCAAGGTTGCAGGAGAGAGTCTCCCTCAGCCCTATCTGGGAGACGCCAAGGAACTTGGAACATCTTACAGTGCTCTTCCCAGAGCGGCCCCATCCCGAGGGGGAATATCTTACAGTGCTCACATGTAGTCTCCCATTCAAATGCAAACCAGAGTGGACCCTGCTTAGCAAATGGAACAATTCATGATTTATCACAAGACCAGCTCTCCTCCCAAGGCTACCATCACCAACAACAACAGCCCCATGCATAGTTAAACAAAGGTCTCTTTTCCAAAGCATGGTCTAAAAAGCAACCCCAATATCTTCCTTATTACTGACAGTTTAACGGCGTAATGTTGTTTACAATACTCACAAGTGCCCCAATCCAGAAATCAGTATGCATAAACAGACTTCCTCTCACATATTTGTTGGATTAGGAGCTGTGCGAGTAAATCAGATGCATGTAAAAGAGCAAATGCACTCCATTGCTATAGCATCTGCATAGTATCTCCACTCCATTCCTTTGAGAAGTATGTGCATGTGGACATGCCTTACATTTTGGCACTATCATACAGTTAGTCTAGCCACTAACAGAGTGTTAGAAGACCTAAGGAGGTAGTCTTCTCCTTAGACCTCTCTCCCTCAGGGAGACACTGCCCACGTAAATGCGTGAAGTTACCCAAGATTTTAACATCACTGTGACTGGACAGCACTTTGGCTCCCCCACGCTATAACAAGTATCAGCAAAGAGCAATTTCTGCTTTAACTTGGGTCTTATTTCATATGGAATTTATTGTGTTTTTCAACATTTAAGAGCAAGAAAACTGCACGCAACTCAACATGTGCTTTCGACATGCTGGATTTGGGCTCAAAAGGGATCCAAGGCAGCAATTTAAATAAATTTTGCTGTAGCCCATGGAGAGTTTTGTATGAGAATTTTTGACTTGAAATCTAAACCAGCATCAGCCTGCACCTCCTACCAGCAATATGGGGGGAAACAGACCGTTTTAGATTTTGCATTAGCAGAGCTACTTTTCAAGTGTTGTAATTTTAAAACACTTCATATTTTTCATATAAAATAAGACCCAAGCAAGCATGAGCAGGAGCTCAGGTACCTTTTGTTTGGGGGGGGGGGGGGAGGAGAGGGAATACTGCTATCTAATCATAGCTTTTGTAAAGTCCTGAATTTCTCCATAGGTTTCTATGAGCAACTCTCAGATTTGAAAATGAGAAAATGCTCATGAGAAAATCCAAACATTCCTTTAACTGATTATGTGCATCATTCTGGACTTTGTATATCCATGGATGCTACTAGTCACATGAAAACTCTACCCGTCCCATTTTAGTAGTGCTGGATGGGGCTTACTTTTTAGTACTTGAGAGTAAGACACACCTGTTGAATCCAGGGTTTATGGTACTTTCCAACTAGTGTAGGAGTGCTGCAACCTACAGCAAGATTTGCATAGCTAGACGTTCAACTGTGTGTTCTGCCTATACAAGACAAACATAAGGAAATAGAAGCATGAATACACACACGTTTTACAGTATATATTTTGAAGGATTTGTTGGTTGGTGCAAAATAAAGTCATAGTTCCCGATTACCTGCAAATACCAAGTTTTGCATATACAATCCTGCTGCTGAAATTAATGAACGCACAACTTTTTACACTGGAATATGCTCACTGGATGACTTAAATAATTGTGGGTTTAAAAAAAAACTGTTCTTATATTTTAACTGTTATTGTTCTCAGATTTGTAACAATCAAATCAATAATTCCAGAACTACATCATGCCAAAGAGAAGATCTTTCTCAGATTCAAATTTACTATATATGGTAATTAGTCAATAAAATGAACGTTTGAAGTTGAAATCCTAAAAATTTCAAGGTGCTCTTTTACTTCCCACATTAATAAAAGTTCTATGACATATACAGATAGCCCTCACATAGCAGTTTTGCCCATTCGGGAGCTATCTCCCTGTACACCAGTTTAGTTATTGTGGTGAGTCGTTTTAGTTATTTGCAGTTTTCTCCCAAATAAATTGGTATACTGTTTAAATAGCTACTCTCCCAGCTTCTCAGCTGGCGTGTGGAGAGGTTTGACATTTAAGTAGTGACTACAGATGTGCAAATCGATTCAGGTACAAATCAGTTTGTACCTGAATCTAGCTGATTCAGGTGATTTGGAGACAAAACAAATCACCCCTGCGGTCCATTGGCTGGATTCGGGTACAAATTGAATTGCGCCAGCCGCCAGATTCAATTTGAATTGATTCAAGATTCAGATTCCTCCTGTGAATTTCCCCAGATTCCCAGCTTTCATTTTTAAAAAAAGCTAAGTTCTAGCCCTTATAGAAGTGGAGTTGTGGAGCAAAATGTGTGGTCACCATTTTTCAAGTGTTTGGATTCTTTGGTGTATAAAAACTTTTCCTCAATGAATCCCTATGAGGATTCATTACACACCTTCATTTCTTCTATTCATTTTGACTGTCTTTGGACAGTGCCAACTGTCAACTGTCATGTGCCAACTACAACCCATCCACCCCGCACACGGGGGTACTCAGTTTATGTTCTAGGATTTTTTTTTCAAGTGTTTAGACTCTTTGGTGTCTAATTTTGCCTTATAATTTATTTATTTATTATTTATTTATTTTAAAATTCTTGTATACCACCTCCTCCAAAGATTCTAGGCAGTGAACCACAATACCAATAACATTTTTTTTAAAAAAAAATTAAAATTAAAATTAAAGGGCAAAAGCCTGACCAAAAAGGTAGGTCTTAAGAAGGGCCTTAAAAGCAACTAAGGAAAGGGCTGAATGAATCGGGGGCCGGGGGGAGTGCTCCAAAGAAGAGGGGTGGCCACAGAGAAGGCCCGCCTACAGGCCCAGGCACCACACATTACTCCATGGCCTGGGACACTAAGGAGAGCCAGCTGAGAAGATCTCACAGGACAGGATACAACCACCCGAGAGGCAAGCCCAGAGATATACAGGTGCTAAGTCCATAAGGGTTTTGTAGGTGAGAACCAGCACATTGAATTGGACCCGGAAGTGAACAGGCAACCAGTGCAGCGAACATAAAAAAAGTGTGACACTATCAAATCTATGGCCACCCATAAGGAGGTGGGCCGCTACGTTCTGAAGCTTCTAGAACGCTTCCAGAATTCTGAAGCTTCCGAATTGTTTTCAAAGGAAACCCCAGGTAGAGTGTATTACAATAATCCAAACAAGAGGTAACAAAGGCACAGGTTACTGTTGCCAAGGAAAGGCCATAAATGGCAAACCAGTCAAAGCTGGGCAAAGGCGCCCCTGGCCATGGCCCCCACCTGCTGTTTAAGAACCCCCAGAGCATGAACAGTCTCTCTCAAGGGAAGCATAACCCCATCAAGTCAAACTCACGCACAGCAATCGGCCAGATCGCAAACTGAACAAGAGCAACTTGGTCTTGGAGAGATTAAGCCTGAGCTTGTTCTGGCCCATCCAGGTCCTGACAGCCTCCAGGCACTGAGCCAGCACATCGACGGCATCACCTGTTGATAATTAATTTTAATGAGGATTCATTACACACCAGAGTCTAAACACCTCATAAATCCCTAAAATAGAAACTGAATAACCAGTGGCTTGTGGGTTGGGGGGTAGTTGGCAAATGGGATGCCACTAATTCCCCACCCCCAAAGCAGTGGGGTCAAAATGAACAGAAGAAATGAAGGTGTGTAATGAAAACAACAAAGAATCTAAACACTTCAAAAATCCCTAAAAAAAAACCTGAGTACGCCAGTGTGTGTGGCGGGGGGCAGTAAAGTTGACACATGGCAATTGACATTTGGCACTGTCCAATGACAGTCAAAATGAAAAGAAGAAATGAAGGTGTGCAATGAATCCTCATAGGGATTCATTGAGGAAAAGTTATTATACACTGAATCCAAACACATAAAAAATAGTGGCCACACATTTTGCTCCATAACTTCACTTCTACAAGGGCTAGAGCTTCGTTTCAAAAAAAGAGAAAGAATTCAAGCTGGGGGTCCATGTTAGCATTAGGATAAGGCAGCTTCAAATCCCCATTATTTCCTATGACTGAAATATACAAAACCAGTAAAAACTAAAAAATAAAATCATTAAAAATAAACCAAGTGCCCCACAGTCTTGAAATTTGAGTGGCAAGTGGCACCTATGGGGCCCTACCCACCACCCTAATTTGGCGCCCCAAGGACCTTTATAAGTGGGCCAAAACGATCAGAATCGAATCAAAATACAATCTGAGTTGATTTGGGGGGACAGATTTCACCACAAGAATCAGGGGTGATTTGATTCAGGCACAAATCGAATGGAAAAAATGATTTGTGCACATCCCTAGTCGTTACTGCCTCTACACAGGCTGCTCCATCCACTCTCACTGCAAGAGTGCATTGTTTAGCTAAGGAACCTAACCCCCTTTTTTGGTTAGCTTAAGCACTCCAATATCATGGTTTCTGCAAACATTACCCCCATATTAGAGGGCCTCCTGAGTTTCATTTCTTCAACTTACCTAGCAACTTGACCCATCGACCCACCCACCCTTTGACCCAGCGACCTACCCACCCTTTGACCAGTCAACAAGCGTCAGTTACTAGTACTTAGGTGTGTACACACAAACACACCCCTCTCAAACTCATTCACTTCCTATTTGCATTTTGAATATGTATTGTCACTCCCTAGACTAGAGGATACTGCAACAATCTTCCCTGTTTCACAATCTTCACTGTTTCAAACACCAAACAAAGCATTGAAGGGTTCTGTTGCATTGAGATAATTGTCATGCATTTATAAGGCAGTAGAAATGTCTAAGTCTTGTTAAACTATGGAGCAACTCAGAATTAATGTCATTATCCTAACACGCTCCTAGGACCAAAAGTATTATGCCTACTTTATGTCAGTAACTGTGCCTTGCTGTTGCTATGGTCCTTTAAAGAAAACAGTTGCTTCTATGCTACACATGCATGGTCAAGCTTCTTTTCACTTGCATGTCTAAGCCCAACAGGTGAGCCTTCTCTGTAGTTGCCCCAGAGCTGTGAAATCCTCTTCTTGCTGAGATTAGAGCTGCTCCATACCTGTTGACCTTTAGGAAACAACTAAAGACACATCTCTTCAGCCAAGCTTTTTAGCTTGGTGGTTTTTTAGCTATTTTAATTTGAATGTTTATATGTTTAATTTTTGAAATTTTGTTTTATTTTAATGTTGTAAACCACCTAGAAACTTCAGTAGTGGACGGTATATAAATAAGCTAGCTAGCTAGCTAAATAAATATAACACAAATTACATCAATAGCATGGGTACCACTGTAGTTCTGAGTAAAGGGGGAACCTTTTCAGGCAGTTACCTGTCTAACCATTATTTCAAAGTTTCTGTAAGTTGAAGCTCTTCCTCCTCTTTTCCTCTATTCTTGGGATTTGCTGTTTTTATTCTGTCCCTGGGCTGACCTCATCAAATCCCATGGTTTCTAGTATCATCTGTACACTGACAAAACCCAGCTCTACCTCTATCCCAGAACTCTCTATCATCCAGTCCTGCATCTCCAGCTGCCCAATCAGCATTGCAACCTTAATGCGTCATCTTTGTCTCAATATGTCCAAATCTAAACTGATCTTTCCTCCTAAGCCTTATCCATTATCACCACCAACCCTGTGGAACAGGCCACAAATAGGGCTTTTAACTTTGCCTCCTCTATCTCCATTACTCCCACATATTCATGTCACCAAATCATGCTATTTACAATACAATACAGGCCTTTCTCTCTGCCCCTTCAGCAAAAGCTCTGATTCATGCCCTGCTCATTTCTCACTTGGACTACTGCAACTTTCTCCCTGACTTCTATCGCCTTATGTGTCCCTCACTTCCATCAAGCACTCTGCTGCTAAAATAATTTGCTTCCTCCCTCGCCCCAGCCACATCTCACTGGCATAAGCTCCTTGTCCTTACCTTCAACATCCTCCCTGGCCTTGCCCTCCCTACCTCTCACTGTTACACTATTACCTGTGACCTGCACTCCTGTGTTTGAAACTACCTTCAGCAACACCTGATTGATGCCCCTTCTGTCTTTTAAATCCCCTTCTAAAAACTCCCGTTCTGTGAAGACTTTGGCACAATGCCATAGTACTCATTCCCTACTGTAACTAAGTGCAGGTACATGCAATACTCACAAATTCTACCCTGCCTTCATGTTTCTTCCCTTCTGTTTCTCTACATTCTAACCACATCAAGCAGAGACCTGTCTCATTCTTTGTACTGAACTACACACATGGATGGTGCAATAATTGTACAAAGAGGTCCAGCATAACAGACCAGTTACTAGTCTCTTACTCAAAGTTATTAATTTCTTAGCAGTATTATGTTGGAGCCACATGGATACATGTTCATACAAACCAAGTACATGAAGAGGCATCCATGCATTTTGTCATGCAACAGAAACACTGTCAACATTCAACCTGAGTCACAGTCTCCAGAGTCATGAAAATTGCACAATTAGATACTGTTAATGAAACTAAGAAAAGTGACACATTTACGTGGGTAGGAGGCAATAGCAGCTTTAGGTTCAGATCTACTTATCTATTAAGCTCATCAACTTGTCTTGATGGGTCATGGCTCATTCGCAAATGCAAGTCTACAAGTGAATATGCATGTGTAAATCACAACCAGATTGAAATATGTACCAGTGAACAAAAAGAGGAAAGTTAGTTGCTTTCATAACCATTTGCCTTTCTAAGCACACACTACGTGATGCAGGTGATTCTGCATACTTCATGGCAACATTGAATGGAGTAAGAGTCAAATGCTCAGAGGAGCTATTAGCCACATGATTTAGTTTCAGCTAAAAGGTTCACCATTTGTTTAGATGTATGGATCATTTCTAGATATATCAGTTCACTCCAAGAGTAGACTAAAAGTCATACCTTCCTTTCACAGTAGTCATAACTCAAGGTGTATAAGATGACATCATCTTGAAGGAGGTTGTCAACAACCCAGATTGTGACACAAACCTTTTCTGCATATCCATCCATTGGCAAACTCGAGTCTCTAGACATTCATGCAACTCACACAAATGAAACTTCAGGACTAAATTAAAGAGAACACATTCACTTGGGATTTGCAGGTAAATCATCTACCAACATGCAAGAGTCAAAGCTGCAGAGTCAGATTATCTGTGCAGCAGACTACTTAACATTTTTAAGATTAAATGTTTTCATGGTAATATATTTACACACAAACATGAACTGTTGGAAGACGATCTTCACAAACTTAGTTGTGCCGGTAGTGTACAGACATTCCTGTTCATATAGATCTTTGTACCACGGGGGGGGGGAAGAGGGGGGCAAAGAAAACAAATCTCTTTACAGATGTTCCTAATTGACCAGGTAACAAGCAGACTGACATGAGACAAAAAAGCATGGAGCACAAGTAGTGAAAATAATTGGTTTCTAGAAACCATTTGTTTAATCAGATTAATCTCCCTTTAGATCTATTATTCAAACTTATGACAAAGAACTAATCTTCCAGCTCTCATGTCAATTAATGCTGCAGGTATGTTCTGCTCACTAAAAGTGCAATCTTTAAGACACAAAAATAAGTTAATTCCTCATTACTTTCAAATGATGGTAAACAAGCAGCCCTTGGATTTTGCGAGCATCTTTTTATACTCCAGCAGGCTGTGATCCATTCATAAATATATCAGCAAGTTAAGCTACTACAATTTACCACATTAGTAAGTTTAAACTACCACATTTCCATCCTGAAAAGTTCCATACCCCATTCTCAGTGCTCTGGACAGGTATCACAGATCACTACAGGATAAAGAAAGTCAAGGTAACCTTATTTCATTTACCCAAAATGAATGTGGTATCAGCTATCACATTTGGCTGGTTTTATGATAAAAATCAACTAAGTACTGGTGAAAGCCATGCATGCAAGATACACATATAGCAGTTAAAAGTTGCCTTAGACAGTTATTTTTAAAATAGTGCATTTCATTCCATTAATTTTTGCACTAAACTGAAGAGCAAGATACAACATATGTAGCTGGCATACAGCTTAGCTTCTGTTCTGTGACTCTGCCAAAAAAACCTCTCTGCCTTAAAAAAAAACTGAACTAGGGGGAAATATATTGGTCTGAAAACAGCATTGAATTATAAGAGGACTAAATCACATACAGGTGGACCTTGCTATACACAGTTCCGCTAACCACGGTTCTGCAGTCCACAAAGAGGCAACCAATCTCATTATCCACGGATACGAAATGGTTAAAACCCATGTATCTGTGGTTCCTAGAAGGCCGGAAATGACCACAGAGGTCATTTCTGACCGCAGGAGCCATTTTGTGGCTCATTTTGTCAGAAAAAAAATTGTCAGGGAAAAACCCATGATTTCCTCACATTTGGAGGGGTATTGCTGGACACCAGCAGCACAGTATGCCAGGAACACAGTAGGGCACTTTATTTGGCCCATTTTCACCCACTTTTTTTTAGATCTGGGAACTTAACCCTCACAATCCCATAAACTTCAACAATTATCTAGTTTCATTACCAATGACAATCTGCAGGAACAGAACCCATATGGATAATGAGGTACACTTGTATCTTTCGCCATACACAGAAGTGCTTTAGAGTTCCAGGACTCACAAGAATTACCTGCTAACAACCAATTCTTTGAGATAAAAACTGAAAACATCTTTATACTGAGCCCAAATTTTCAGGGTGTAATTGTGGCACAATCTCGCAATAGATTTGCAAGTTCACATGGTATTTAAAACAATTTTAAATCTTTGGTATCACCTTTTGGTTTTCTTTACTAATACAAGTGGTCCTCATTAACCATGGGAGTTCCAATTCCAGCCTATAACCATGGATAATGAAACCATGAGGTCTTGAGTCTATGGAAATTGGGTTAGGATTCCCCCCCCCCGGCCCCAAGCAGAAATAAAGGGAACAGAGCACAGTATCTTGCTCTCCAGGCCTCCAGAAAGCACTCCACCAAAACCCACAAATCCTCCAAATTTCTGAGAATTTTTAAGAATTCTCAGAAAGAAAGAAAGAAAACTAAGAGCCACAAAATGGCTTCAAGCTGCAAAATGGTGGTGGGAAATGACACCAGAAGTCATTTCAGGCCACTAAGGAACTTGATGAATTTTACTTATTTTTTTAACCATGGAAAATGAGGTCAGGCCTATAATGCCTGATCATGGATATGCAAAACCACAAGCGCCAGGACCATGGATAACGAGGGCCAACTGTAGTGGCATATAAAATCTTCCCTTGTTGGCCAAATATTCATAATTACATAGCCAACTGTTACAACTAGAATTTCAAACTGTGGTGGACAAAAAAAATACTGCTATAAAGGTCTGCTGCACATACTAGCATTAGAAGACTTATATCATACATAAAGTTATTACTATAAATGGTGATGCCAGCTATTTGATATTAATACTTGCAGTGGACAGTTCACAACCAATACCATTAATTATCAGAAGCTGTTATATCAGTTATTCCTCCAGACATACATGAGTATTACCTTAGTACTGGAGATATTTGATTGGTAAATAGAAATATTTGACGAACTGGTGCTCAGAATCCCATCTTGCCACCAAGTGCACTTAGCCCAAGTTTTTCTGCACAGTATGACCCAACTAGAAGTCCTTAATTCGGGGATGTTTTTCATAATGCTTTAGAAAAGCACAAGCGCACGCACACGCACACACAGAGGAAATACTGCATGAAGTACATGAAACTTGCATACAACAATTCAGTTGGGGTGTTATGCTTTTTTTAAAAAAAACACAAGTGCTTTTTAGGCAAGGACAGAACAAACATGCTGCAAACCAACCTTAAGACTCTAAACTAAATTGCTGCCCCCCTCATTCTAATCTGGTACTTTTTTGTAATATTTTACCCAAAAACAGTCGATAATTTTTGTAACACACTGGATTGATTCACATACTTGTGTGCTTCTCTTATGCATTCAAACAAGACAAAGTCAATCCAATTTATTGTCGCACAATCGTAGAGTCTAATTCTAAAGCAAACTTCTCCAAATTTGTTTGATTACACCATGTAAAGAACTGTGTTTAGTTCAGTAGCTAGTAGATTTACATGAAACCCCATTAAAACCTATTACAAAATTACTGACCAACTATACCTTGCATTTACTTTTTTACTGAAAACCTGATGAGTCAGACATTTTCAAAGATCATCAAACCTAAGTTTTAGGACCTAAATCCTATGTAAAACAGTTTATCCAGCAATTTAGGTGAAGCAGAAACGACTCATAACACTGCCCCATGAAAGCAGCTCAGTTGAAGTCTGAAAATTTTAAAACCAGCAACGTTTTAGCAGTTTCATACATACTCACTGAAGCATGTGAAGAATTGAATTCTTTATTTGCAATATCCATAACTATTCTATTTCTATTGAGGAAGGCAGTTTCTCGCTAGAACATTTTAACAGAACAAACAAACTATAATTCTACTGTGTGAAAGGGCTACAAATACATCAAGCAGACTACAGAGATTTTTATTTACAACTGGCACCTAGGTTACTGGCTTATTTATAAATCACCTACCACAAAATTGGGAATTTTATATTTAATCAAGAAAAGTTCTTGTGGAATTTCAGATATGTATCATTTGTGCCAATGTTCAGGTATTTTGACCACACATTTTGACTTTTTCCTAATAGTCTTTATATGTTTGAAGGCCAATTTTGTCTGTTGTAAAGATTACAGCAGTGGTCTGCTATTTTGCCAGCAGATGGTGCTCTAAGGATTCTTGGGTTCTTTAGCAAGAACAGTTTAGATAGTGAAGTCATTTCAACTGGATACTATGCAAACAGAGTATTTAATAAAAGGAAACCTCCCCTAACTGTTTACAGGCAAGCCAATAAATAACACAAGGTGAAACTGAGCAATCTGTAATTTTGAACACTTATATGAAAAAGCACATGCTTTAAATGAGTTAGAACTACATATACTGATGGGGAACTCCATATACAAAAAAAAAATCAGACCAACTGCGTCAGCAAGGCAAAGTGCCCAATTACAAAATGGTGGCTACACAATAATGTATTTTAACTGACTTCATCCACCAATGGGAATTTCAAAAATGTGTCTATAACTCTTTAGCAGTAATAAATCCAATATATAGCAGGGCAACATAAAGGTTAATTGAGGCCTTTACCAGAAATAATAATTTTATTTGAAACGTAGAAATTTGAGAAGTAACTTCTGTTTCAGACTCAAAAAGCCTTTGCTTGAACTGTATGGAATGAACTCTAGGAAAAAAAGACATGTAAAGGTCAATGAACACAATGATTTATTTAAAAAATAAAAATGTAAAAACGATTTCTCCCCCTTTACAGCCATGGGATCAGAGTAGATTTTGTAGAAAAAAATGTGTAGGTATCCAAGTCCTTACAAAGTTAATTCCCCTTTCCCTCCCAAGTTTTTACTCCAGAATCAGCCCAACTTTCCCTCCCGACCCCAAATAAACCAAAAATTAGAACAATATATTGTTCCTAGTATAAAAACGACCAATGTCCAAGCAATAAAAAAATAGAGTCCATCAATGACTAACACAAAATTGTTGTGTGAGAGGCCCAGTCCATCTTCGGAAAGAGAGAAGTGGCACAGGCAGCAGAGCGACCCCAGCAGGGACATTCGAGAGAGGCTCCGCATCGTGGGAGCCTTCTATATGGAGGTGCCCTTAGGCGAAAAGTAGGGGAACTATTGAAAACCTGGCCCGGTACAAACGGAGGGCATACTCCATGCAGACAAAACTGACATCCCCAACACGAGCACGGGCGAATTCCCGCTTAGAAAGAGCCGCCTCCGTAACCTCCCCCGCCATAACCGCCTCTGTATGGTCCACTGTTACTGCGGGCCCCCCAGCTGCCGCCCCCGCCGCCCCCCGCGCCTCCGCTCTTCATGGGGCCGTAGGAGGACTGGTGCTGGCTGTAGCTGCCGAAGCCGCCGTACCCGTTGCCATAATCGCCGCCGCCGGCGCCTCCTCCGTAGGAGCCCCCACCGTAGGACCCGTAGCCCCCACTGCCTCCGCCGTAGCCTCCGTAACTGTTATAACCGCCGCCGCCGCCGCCTCCTCCTTTGGAGAGCCCGTTATGGTCCCGGTTGCCGGCTCCACCGCCTCTTCCCCGCCCCCGGCCGCCCCAGCTAGACCGGGAAGAGCCGCCGCCGCCGCCGCCCGCCTGGATGTCTTCCTTGGGCACGGCCTTCTTGACCTCCACGCGGTGGCCCTGGATGGGGTGGAACTTGACCACGGCGGCCTTGTCGGCGGCGTCGTGGTTCTGGAAGTAGACGAAGCCGAAGCCCCGCTTCTTGCCGCTCTGCTTGTTGGAGATGATCTCGGCCTTCTCCACCGGGCCGAACTGGCTGAAGTGCTCCACCAGGTCGTTCTCGCCCAGGTCCCCCTTGAGGCCTCCCACGAAGAGCTTCTTCACTTTCGCGTGGGCCCCCGGCCGGGCAGAGTCCTCGCGGGAGACGGCCCGCTTCAGCTCCACCGCGTTGCCGTCCACGGCGTGCGGAGAGGCGGCCATGGCAGCGTCGGCCTCCTCCACGGCCGAGTAGGTGACGAAGCCGAAGCATCGGGAGCGCTTGGTCTGTGGGTTGAGCACGACCACGCAGTCGGTCAGGGTCCCGTAGGCCGCGAAGTGCTCTCGGAGCCCAGCCTCCGTCGTCTGCACGTTCAGGCCGCCAATGAACAGCTTACACAGCTGGGAGTTCTCCATGCCGGAGCCGCGACCGCCAAACCCCTCCTCACCTCCGCCTCCTTTCGGCTGCCGCCAGTAGGGGGCACCTGCGGCCGAGCAGAAACCGACGGCGCTGAGGCTGGTGTTCGTCCGGGGGGCGGCCGGGCCCAGCAGCTTTACCGGCAGAGAACGGGGAAGGGGGTGGGGAAGAGGAAGCGCACACGCACAAAATGGCGGCTTCTACTCCTCCTCAGGCGCGCTCGCAGCAGCCGGCGACTGGTGCCCACACACAAAGGAAACGCTTCGTGTCCCGCCCACCGTGGAAACGCGGGACATACACACCCCCTTCCTAAGTGCCCAAAGAGCCAGAGAGCGTGCGCCGTCGCTTTTTGTGTCAGACGTTAACCCGCTGTTGAGCGATAGCTCTGAAAGCCAATCATTTTTCTTTCTCGCTCAAAGGGGGGGGCTTAAGAAGTAAGTGACATTCGAAAGAGCCTATCAAGTTCTCCCTCAGACCGCCGCGAACCAAGAAGGCGGACACACAAGTTGAGCAGTTAAACTATGGTTGGGAAAAGGTAAAGGGTACGCGGATACGTCAGCGCTTGAAAGCACCGGCCAATAGGCATTCTGTTTTCAAGAGCGCGCGTTTTCTTAGGGGGTCGGGCGACTCGGGGCGGAGGAGGGAATAGAAGGCACAGGGGTGACACAACGAGGTTCATTTGAAAAGTTCAGGGAGCGATGTGACCGTTACGCGGCGTTCTCGTGCCGCCGCCCTCCTCCTCCTAGTTCGTCTTGGGCGGCCCTACGCCGATGTGCGTCTGTGTGCGCTTCTGTAGGAAGTCTGTGGGACGTATCTGCGCACACCTCGTGTGTGCCTTGCGCCGTAATTCTAACCATGCTTGTTCTAGAATAAGATCCACTAATTTCGGTGAGATTTCCTTCTAAGTGAACATGTTTAGGATTCTCGTCTTCGCATATCCATCCCGGCACAGCATTCTTCCATTGACTGTTGCTGGCGGTTCTTATGGTTTCTTTTTAGATTGTGAACCCTTTGGGGATGCATCATATTTCTCTATATATGCTGCTTTGGGAACTTTTGTTGAAAAGCGATATATAAGTTGTATATCTTTCTACAGCGAATCTACATAGCGAATCTTTCAGATACTGAGACGTTTTAGGTAGCCTACCATCAAGACCCAGATAACCCCATGGTGGGGGGGGGGGGAGAGACATGAACTCACAGTAAGAAACATCTGATCAAGTGATTTTTATTTTTTAAATTATACCACATCCCTCCAATTAATATAAATTAATAGATTTTTAAAAGCAGGAAGACCAGGCTAACACCACAATTAAAATGACAAATTTTAAAAAAAATGTAAATAAAAGTTAAAAAGCTAAACACCAAGAAACGTAGATATAAGCAGCAAATAAAATATTTAAAAGCCTCTAAAGAGATGTCTTCATTTGTGGTTTTTTTTAAAGAACACTGAGGGAGGATGTTCATCTTGGGCCTCCCCACCACATTCTCTCTTAACCAAAGGAGAACAATTATTTTCCACTTGCAAAACAATGTGTATCGCATTTCTTTGATCAAGAGGGACACTTCCTTATTAATTTCAATATTTCAGATATTACGATACTGAAAATTCATTCATTATTTACAATGCAAATTCTAGTGTTCCTTAAGAAACACAAAAGTTACTAATTCATCCTAATTTAATGATGCATTGAATTCCATACTTTTTGCAACATCATAGATGTCCTTGTATGATTTGAGCCTTACGGTGCCTGCCATTATCAGTGTAACAGCAACTAAGAAATTTAAAAATTAACATGATTGTACTGAAAGTATGATTGGCAAAATGCAAAACAAAACCAGAAAGAGGAAGAAATGCCTGGGTCAAGCATTGGACTTCCAGCAGATATCTCCGGATTCATGCAGCCACGACTACTAGAAGCACCCAGCTGCTCATAGTTTCAGGGGCTGAGGAAGAAGATGTGTGACTTTGCTCCTCTTCTTTTTACACCAAAAGCATTGCTGGGGTTGATCTTGGACTTGATGGATACAGTAAGCTGCACTCTGCTCTGAACCCAAGTCCTGCAGCGGCATTCCGCTTTGAGGGCACTCTTGCTTTCCTCTTCATCTGCCAAAAGCTATTGCAAAGGGCTGTACTAGGTTGGGGATGGGAACTAACTTCAAATGATGCATGATTAAAGGAACAAAGGCCTCTGGAACATCATACCTTCTCCCACCCAGGAAGACCACCATAGCATGGTGAAACAGCCTGGCCCCAGCAGAGGCATAGTGAGACCCCTGGGGACCAGGGAACAAAGTCTTCTTGGGGGCTCCCCATCACGCATGCCCCCCGTACCCTAAGCCACATTCCCTGCATCTGACATCAGACGCAAGGGGTGGGGCATCAAGCATCTTCCCGCCACCATCTCTGCCCACCAGCATCTCCCCGCCACTGCTACTTAACTGTTGGTAGCAGTTAAGTACTTAACTGTCAGTTTAGATGGGTAGGTGGTATCCTGAACAACTGCATGGTTTCCAAGCTGACAAAGTAAATACCCCAAATACAGATTCTTCCCCAGATTCAACTGGCTTGAAGTGGCAGTTGTTCTCAGTTTTTAGCCATTCATTCAGGATAGTCTGACTAGCAATGATTGAGAACATGGCTACCAGTGGGACAACTTCCCAGATCTTCTTGGTGCTGTTCTTACCTGACAGTTAAGTAGCAAGAACAGCACCAAGAAGATCTGGGAAGTTGCCCACTTGTAGCCATGTTCTCAATCATTGCTAGTCAGACTATCCTGAATAAATGGCTAAAAACTGAGATGAGCCGAGCGGCAGCTGCCTGGTGGGCCTTTCCTCTTCTCTCTGGCTGGCTGAACTGTGTGCCTGTGCAGTTTGAATAGGGGGCCCATGGGCCCCAGCAACTGTCGGAAACTTCTTTCCCACTCTCTGGCAGAACGAACTGTTCCAGATGCCACTTCAAGTCATCTTGAAGTGCTAGTTCCCCACCCCATCCCCTTTAGCCTCCAGGCTGAGAAGAAGTAAGCTTTAGGCCACTTGCTTCCCTTCAGCAAAACTCCCAGTTCTGGCTGACAGAGCTCATGCACTGCTCTCTCCTGCAAACACCCTGAGGCAGCATCAGGGCAGTGTACATTTGCAGACCTCAGCTAGTTTGGGGTGGAGGTGGGAGATCATTTCAAAAACCCACAGTTTCCCTGCATATTATAGAATCTCTTCAAATCAAATGCACATCTTGCATCAGTTGTGAATGGTACATGGATGTTTACATTGCTCCTTCTTGCAAAATCCACAGAAGTGCAGTCCCAATTATCTTCTGATTATTGCTAACAAGAATTTTGATGGGGAAAATATTTATATACAGCACCATCCTATGCCTTGTTACAAAGAGAGCTTGTTTGGGGGCTCCCCCAAGGAGCACCCCTCTACATTTGAAACTACAAGTCTGTAGTTACCACTGTCTGCACTCTGGATTCCATGGGACCATGAGATCCCCATTTTGTTCCACCTGTAGCTAACTCAAAGGGCATGTCACTTGGGCACATAGCCTGGGAGGAGGAACTTTTAGGTCAGGTTCAAAGCACAGGACTGCAGGAGGACCTCCCTGCGCTGTCACCCCCTGATTACTTACAGGTGAGAAGCTGGAATAGACATGATTTAAATCAAGAGCTACTCTTTTAAAGAATCAGCCAAGCATTCTCCCTATGTTGGCACAGCAGATCAGGTCAAGATAGCATCTCCTCAGGAAGGAATGATAAGAGAGTAACAGGTAATCTCCTTTGCTAACGGCTGGCTCAGGGCGAGGGAAGCTAGCTTGTTTACATTTTAGCCACCCCCAGATATTCTAAAAGACATGGTCTTTGCCAAAAGGCCCAAGATCCGTTCTTTGTCTATAGATGGGCACAAGATTGAACAGGTTCCCTGCTTTAAATACCTGGGGGTAGTCCTTTACTCCACCAACACTAGGAAGACACATAGGGACTATGTTGCTTTAAATGCACAGAGGAGTACTTCTGCCATCCTCAAGTTTCTCCGGACAAGAAGTGGCAGGCAGTTATATACCTGTAGCGCTCAAACTGCTTGAGGCCAAGTTGCTAACACAGCTTGTCTATGGTGCCCAGCTGGGTCCCTTCTCCAACTTCACCCCATTGGAACTTGTGCAAGCAAAGTTCTTAAGAGCAGCCCTTCAAGTTCCAAGATGTGTCCGCCGCCCTGTGACTGGAGACACGCTTGATGAAAGTGGAGGCCAGAGTCTGGATTGCCATAATTAACTATTGGCTTGAGGGACGATATAGGAAGATCCCACTCTCAGAACGTCAATGTCCTTGCGACTCTAGGAAGTAGAAACAACAGAGCACATCCTCCTTCAGTGCTCATATTACAGAGCTATTCGCTCCACCTTCATTCTACTGTTATTACATAAGTATTCAGATCATACAGACCAATTTTACACTTCTCTGCTGCTTTCTGATACGAAGCCCACTACCACTTACAGTGTTGCCAGGTTTTGCATGGCAGCAATTAAAATGCTGCGGATGATGACCTCTAGCTTATGCCCAGCGCCCAACTTTATGGACTAACTTCAGCATGCCCTCAGCCTGCTGCCTCAATTCGCTCTTACAGTTTTACAGTCCTACAGCTTCTTGGCTTCTTACCTTGCCTTAAATCAGCAAAACTCTTTTTATACCCTTTTATGATTTTATAAGCCTTGTTATGCCTTTTATATAAATTTTTAATTTATTTTTGCTTTTATGCCTTTATGTCCTCTTATATTTTTTATGCTTTTTATAAACTTTATATTAACATTTGTAACCCACTTTTTACTAGGAGTGTGCACGGTTCGGTCGGGCACAATAGGTGGGCATGGAACTGTTTCTTTAAGCGGGGGTGGTGGTGGTGGTAGTAGATAGATAGATAGATAGATAGATAGATAGATAGATAGATAGATAGATAGATAGATAAATCTTTATTGTCATTGTCCTGTGCAGAACAACGAGATTGAAAAGAATCTACAACCACTACTACAGGACCTAACAAGAATAATCTAAACATATACCCATACGCCCCCCCTCCCATCAACCCACTAAAAACCCACTAAAAAACTAAATACAAAAAACCCCTCAGAAGCTGTGTTTTGCTGCGTTCAAAGCTGAGACTGCTTTTGGGTAGAAACTACTCCTCAAGCGGCTGGTCCTGGTCTTTAAGACCCTATACCTCCTTCTCGAAGGCAGAAGCTGAAAAAGATCATTTCCAGGGTGCGTGGGATCCTGCGCTATCTCTACAGCTTTATTATAACACCTGGTGGCATAAATTTGATCTAAGGTAGGAAGAGTACACCCAATTATTTTCTCCGCAGTCTTAACAACCTTGGACAGCAGTGTTCTTTCTCTGGCTGTACAACTCCCAAACCACACACAGATCCCATAAGTCAACACACTCTCTATAGCACAGCGATAAAACACCAACAATAGATTACTTGAGAGATTAGTCCTCCAGAGAACTCTCAAGAAGTATAATCTCTGCTGTGCTCTCTTCACCAGATCTTTGGTGTTTGCTCCCCATGTCATGTCATCTCTCAGCTCTATTCCCAGAAATCTAAACACCGAAACCCGTTCCACACAAATCCCTTCAATAATGAGTGGCTGGAAATCCAATTTGCATTTCCTGAAATCCACAATGATCTCCTTTGTTTTCTTTAAATCGAGGAATAAGTTATTCTCCCTACACCACTCTGTCAGCCTCTCCACCTCCTTCCTATAGGCCGACTCCCCTTCTCCAGCAGTAATCAGACCAACCACAGTTGTGTCGTCTGCAAACTTAATAATCCTATTGCTGAGGTAATTGGGAACACAATCGTATGTGTAAAGCGTGTACAAAAGTGGACTCAACACGCACCCCTGCGGCGTCCCTGTATTTATACTGAGATCCGTCGAGACATGAGAGCCCATCCTGACCCGTTGAGAACGATCTGATAGAAAATTCAGTATCCACCTGCATAAGCACGGTGGAAGCCCCAGGTCCAATAATTTTGGCACCAATCTATATGGGAGAATAGTATTAAATGCAGAGCTAAAGTCTACAAAAAGCAGTCTTGCATAATTCCCTTGTTTCTCCAAATGGGTCAGGACAGTATGTAAGGCCATAGCCACAGCATCCTCCGTGGATCTCTTCTTCTTATATGCAAATTGATAAGAATCAAATCCATCTGGCAAACAAGCCATAATACGATAGTACTTACCCCCCCCCCCCGGCGCTCTTCCCCCTCCGGCACTGGTCCGTTGAAAAATCTTCTTGGGGTGGCAGAGTTCCTCCCTGCCGCTCGTCTCTGACGCTGCCACGTGTGCGCTGTGTATGCGGTGCGCGGCAGCATCAGAGACGAGCACGCACGCCGAGAGGAGGGCACATGTGCGCCGCTAGCGCTCGTCTCTTTTCAGCCTTTACAAACTTTAAAGCCTTTACAAAGTTTTTACAAAGCTCATCTCTTTGAAGCCTAGTACAAACAACGACGGGGGCAGGGGCGGCAGGGAGGAACTCTGCCACCCCAAGAAGATTTGTCAACGGACCAGCGCCGGAGGGGGAAGAGCGCCGGGGAGGGGGGGTAAGTACTACCACCCCCACCCACCCCGCTTAAAGAAACAGTCCCCCCCGTGCCGGACCGGGGGCCCGCCGGACCATGCACACCCCTACTTTTTACCATCATTAACTAATGCTTACAACACCCTTCAGATCTCAGCCACTTAGTTTGTGGTTTTGCTTTTTGTACTAGACAGCCATAGTTCTGATTTTTATAGTCTTTTATAGTTATTATAACAGTTCTGTTCTATTTTATTTTTTTATTACCATATGCTTGTATTGTTTCACTCAACTCTAGGCTTCTAATGTGTCACTTACCATGTTTTATGTCTTTATTGCTCTTATGCTGGTCTGAGACCGAAATAAAGGTGATTGATTCTAAAAGACACGAGAGATCATCTTTGATGCGTCCATTTCACTTCTCTCTACACAGGTCTTTCAGAGCTTCTTTAGCCTTTGTCCAATAAGATGTCCATTCCTCACTTTTGAATAAAACAATCTTGCATCCTATCCTTTGTCCCTATTGTCCACCTTTGCAAGCATATGATTAGCATACTGCCCTCAGGCAAGAATTTTCCTATAAGAAATCAAGATACCATCAATCAGTGTGTCTCCTGGCAGAGGCGTAACTATAGGGGGGGCAGGGGGGGCACGTGCCCCGGGCGCCATCTTTTCTGGTCATGTGGGGGGTGCCACCATGACAAAAAAATTTTTTATTATTTTTTTTAATTTTTTTGTTAATACAAATGTTTCCTGCTCAGTGCAGCAGCGCTGCAGCAGTCAAGGGAGCGCGTCGGCGCCCTCTCCCCCACGAGTGGTCCCTTCCGCGCCGCCCGCGCCCCCCCCCATTGCTTTGCTGGCGCCTGGTGGCCAGTCAGTGGCCTGGCTTGGCGGCGGCGGCGGGCGCTTGTAAGGAAAAACCTAAGTATAATGTAGTATGTTGGGGGGGCGGGGGGGGAGCCATTTCAATGCTTGCCCCGGGCGCCGTTTTCCCTAGTTACGCCTCTGTCTCCTGGACTACGTGTGTCTCCTGGGCCACTTGTGTCCCTACCTCAGATTCATCACGTGGTGCTTCCTCAGATTCACCATCTTTTTCCTACATCTTGGCACAGGCACTTCCATTTTGCCCTGCCTTGACTCTCACTCCTGCTTTACTTCTCACCTCCAGACCAGCCCTTTTCCTAACCCAGTCTGCACAGCACTCCTGGCTGTGAGATTCTGGTCCATTTTTGGATTTTCCCTGGCTCCAGGACCTCTGTCTGGTTCCTGCTTCCAACTTCCTCAGAGGAAAGAAGCATCTCTAACAACCAAGCTGCAAGGGTTCACAGCATTCCTTTGGGGAGGAGCAAGGTAGTATATAACCCCCATTTTCAAAACTCTTCCCTTTTTCCTCATTCCTCCTCCTAAAATCCTAAATTGTCTGTTTCTCTCATCAGCCTTGAGTGAACCTAATTCGGAAACTCAAGCCAAATTGCCTCCTCGTGAGTTGTAACATAGTCCTTTGTAACTTCTTGGTTTTGCTCATCTTGCTAGTTTAATATTGTTGCTCGTTAGCCATTATTTTCTCTTCCTGTACCCCAAGAATCCTTCAATAAATGTTTTTATTTTTGAACTTTAACATCTCTGTTCAGTTCTTTCTGTGGCCAAAGCTTTGAACAAATTTATTCTGATGGTGGGACTGCTCCATTTCAAGCTAGCTAATTCCCCCACACAAGCCTAGAACATAGCTTGGGGTCCCCACCAATTCCCTGGGAGCAGTTCCATTAACAGCCTGTTTCCTAAGACTGGAATTCAATGAGACTTATTTTCAAGCAAGCATATGTATAAACACACCTATGCAATTCAAAACCCACACGGGTCAGGTGGTTTATATGAGTATCAGTACCCAAGTATCACAATCCAGCCATATGCTGGATATCTAATATGGAAGTCCTAGAACAGATTTCCATTGGGCGTCAGAACTCAGCAGATTCTCAAACAGATAATCAAACAGGGTCAGTTTCCAGAAAGAAATGCCGAGGATCCAAATAGTCATCGGCAGAGGATATAGTTGAAGGCAGCTGGTAGTCAGACCCCAGAGTAAGCTAACAGATCTGAGACCAGATGTGAATGACATGTCAAGGACAGAATGGTAGTCAGACCAGGTAAACAAGGCAACATGGCACAGGCATATTTAGCTCCTTTTCCCAAGTTGCCCAGACAGGGGGGCCAAGCCCAGAGATTTCCTATACAGAGCCAGCAGGCGCCCTATTGGGTCTCAAGGCCACCCAAGTTTTCTTGGGATGGCTGCTGCAGTTTTTTGCCCACACCACACTCAGGCGCCGCACTCCTCAAGTATAGGCTGTCAGTGGCACAAGAGGTAAAGTGTCAGAGTTCCACTACTAGACCCATGGTGCAAGCCTACTGGCACCTTATGTTCCAGGACCAGTTCAGATTTACAAAAATAATGGTGCAGGTATTGATGGGCTGTACTACTTCATTCAGAAATGAACAATTGCTTGAGTGTATCTGAGCCATTGGCTATAGCCACTAGAGCCCTACTCAGATGTTATGTTTAAAAAGCTGTACTTGCATACAGCTGATGAAAGGGTTGGGCAGAAATCCCCCCCGCAAAAAAAATGTGTCAGTCTCCCTCATTCCCCCTTCCACAGCACAGTTGTCTGAAGAGACAACTGCTGTGATACCAGGCACTTCCATGATCAGCAACCTGGGAAGATCCAGGCTGCCAACAGTGGTGGCGCCAGGGAAAAAAATGGGAGGGCACAAAAGGGGCAAAGTGCATTCATGAGGGGGCAAGCTGTGTCCCATATATTAGATTTCTGAAACATAAGTGAGGGCAGGTGTGGTGGGGGGGAGGCAAAGTACTTAAGAACATAGGAAGCTGCCATATACTGAGTCAGACCCTTGGCCCATCTAGCTCAGTATTGTCTGCACGGACTGGCAGCTTCTCCAAGGTTGTAGGCAGAAATCTCCCTCAGCCCTATTTTGGAGATGCCAGGGAGGGAACTTGGAACCTTCTGCTCTTCCCAGAGTGGCTCCATCCCCTAAGGGGAATACCTTACAGAATGTCTTATCAAGTCTCCCATTCATATGCAACCAGGGTGGACCCTGCTTAGCTAAGGGGACAGGTCATGCTTGCTACCACAAGACCAGCTCTCCCCCTGCCCCCTAGCTACCTTTGGCTACTAACCACAGAAGCACCCACCATCACACTTAAAGTGGTTGCCTATTCAGACAACCGCTGAAACTGTGACTGTTGCAGAAGAGTGAGTGAGGAAGACTGACTGATACATCGGGCAGGACTTACTTTTTGCTTTTGACAGCTGTACACAAGTACAGCTTTTTAAAATATAATGTCTGCGTAGGGCTTAGGTGGTGGCATACCATCTGAGTGGGGCTTAGGTTGACTCTCCTAGGCCAGGAGAGCCAAGTAACCAATCAGTCAAAGGTCAGGAATGTGCCAGAGGTCAAGCCAAGCAGACAGTCAATTCTCAGGAGACCGTACAGCAGTAGCCAAAGGCCAGGCACACATTAGAGATCAAGGAAGGAAGGACACACCAGCAACAACGAGGCCTTGAAAGTGAGGGAAGACAGAGCTCCTGTCTCCTTCAGAAAGGAGGCCTCTTATACTCTTCCAGGAGCATAGCAAGGTTGGAGTGGGCCCAGAGACAAGATTTTAAAATGCCCCACCCCCACCCCCACTGAAGCTCAGCTCATGAAGTAAAGAAATCTTTAATGAGGCTGAATAGTGGTAACAAAAAGCATAGTAAATTTATTTTTATCTATATCTATATCTATATCTATATCTATATCTATATCTATATCTATATCTATATCTATATCTATATCTATATCTATATCTCCATCCATCCTATGTGCCACAATAGAACATCATCCTAAATTATTTAAAAGGTTTTGTAAATTGTGGACGATGCAAGTCATTTAATGGTATTAGAGAAAGACATGCTGTTCTGGTAGCTCCAGGTCTTAACAGTCACATCGGTTTCGGAGGATGAATACAACTGAAGGAAGCCCAGATAGGCTGGGGGAATCAGTCATGTGACTTGCCTCTGGGGGGGCCTCCCAAGGCAGTGAGCCCCCAGACAACCATCTCCCCTTGCTCTATTATAGTTATGCCCCTGTACTCTTCCTGTCTGCAGGGAAGCCAACAAAAGGCCTCCCATGGCAGGAGCAACATTGGACATGGAGACTCAAAAGCTCCTGTAGTGCAGCAAGTTACCACAAGGGGCAGTGGTAAGCAGAGTCAGCTTTAGGGAACTCTGATAGCTTCCCCATTAAAAGCACCTTTCTCTTCCTATATATTCCTAGAGATACAGGTCATATTTGGATAGACCCCAGAAAACTGGACCCTCACATAATCAGAATACATGGGTAATTAGGGCATTCCTAGTTGTTAAATGGGTGATCCTCAAACACTGTAAAGCCCCACCAAATCATGAGAAATGGACTGAAGAAATGCTAACGCAAGCAACTTTAGAGCAATTCATCTATATGAGGCAAGAAAATCTAGAGAAGTTTGAGGATGTGTGGGGTGAGTTCCTGGAACTATACATGATCTAGATGCCACTTGGATCATGCCAAGAAAGGAAGTCAACTGTGCAACTTCTAGCTATAAATCAGGAGTGTACTATATGTACATTTTCCTTTTTTACTTGGGGTTTTTTGTTTTTACTATTGCTTTATACATACTTATAAGTTGATGACCAAGGAATGGGGTTGGTGAAGGTAAATAGGCAAGGGGACAGGAGGAAAAGGGGAAATGGATCTGTTTATAAAATTAAAAAGAATCTTTCAATAAACTGTTTACAACAACTGCTTCCACATGGAAAGCTAGCATCTTTTACACTACTTGAAGAGTGTTAAACTACCTGGGGAATGAGGACAAACAAATATACAATCCACTTCCTACAGCATTTCATTATAAACTTTTCTGCAATTGGTTTGAGCAGAGGTCTCATAAAAAAAACAACACTAAGCATTTTAAGTCAATGATGTTTGCTTAGAATTAATTAAGGTTTGGTCTTACCAGCTGTTCTCACCCAAAGAAGGCTGTGCCTTATTCCTGGGCTGCTGTTGTGGCTTTTCCAGAAGGTTCTCCTGCTGAAAGCAAGCCGCAGTTGGGTGCCTCTCCTGCAAGACTTTTCCCCTTCAAACCCCACTCCCCACTGAACTTCCTCCCTTTTATGTCTACAGGCAGTGAGGAGGATTTCCTCCAATGCCCTTCCCTTCCTGTCTCCTGCTTCTTCCCCCAGCTTCTGCTATCAGTGATTTGTATGGAGACATGGGTTCAGCTGCTTTGACTTTCTGACAACATGTGAGGGGTGTTCATTGGAATTTCCCCTCTATACATGCTGCAAAAACATGGTTTTGTAGCGCATATGGAGGACCAATTTCAAGGAACACCCCTCACACACAAATATGGGACGTGCCAAGATAGTCTTAGTGATGTCTCACCGCAGCCCCAACATTATTGTGTGTAGCGACCACTGTTCATTTGAACCAGCCCAATGCGATTTAAGAAATATAAATCCTGAGGTTACCATTCTGGGATGAAGTAGTGTGTGTCAATGAGTACTGAGATAAAAGTGAAATGAAATAAGAGTGCTAGTTTTGAATGGTCTGAAAAGGTGCTAGGGGGATTTATTTTAGACTGTGCCCTTTTAAGACAAAGGCATTCTTAAAATAGTTTACATGTCTTTTTACTCTGTAAACCATTTTAAGAATGCTTTTGTTTAAAAGCAGTATCTAAGTATTCTAAATCAATACATATATTAGGTTGAGGAGTGCTGCAAAATCATTTAAGTTAACAAGGTGCTGTATATTTTACAGATAGATACACACACACACACACACACACACACACACACACACACACACCCCTCCCTTCCAAAAATGGCTCAGGACAGTTTACATATATAGTTATATATAAGCTAGCTGAGCACATATTGTAAATGGAAATTAACAAAACAAATTTCAGCTTCTCAGCACAACAGCAGTAGCAGTAAGGTCCTGAGCTGCAACTTGCTACAAGACAAAATTGGATTCCTACATGCTTTTGTAATCCCCAGTTTGGTACTCCCTGACCTTGGAAGTAGTGGATGAGCCATTTGCTGGCAGGGATGGTGATATAGGGAATATTATGGCAAAAACAGATCCTGTTAACCCACAAATCTGTGCTTTAAAAAACAACACCACTTAATTTTGACTGACTATAAAGATATTTTCAGACATAAATGGGACTTTGGTCTCTCTTATTGATGCCATTTAAGTCTCTCCCTGTCAGATTTTTAGAATTTGTAAGCACCTTAGTATCCTTTTGTCACCACATGGTACTAAGTATATGTAGATAGAACTATGCCCCATTGATTGCTATGAAATGTACCTGTACAATAGGTGTGTTTAGAATTACTGTACATTTTGGCTTTGTTCTCTAAACAATACTATTTAGGAACCACATGGTGGCAGAATAACATTAAAAATCAGTGTGAATTCATAAAGACAACAAATGCAAGACCATGTAGCAGCTTCAGGTACCAGAACTCACAGGCTTTCCTTTTCCACATCAATCAAATGTGTATACAACCAGAAATACCAAAAGTTATTTGATAAAGATTTGCAACCTGGTTCTGTTCACTGCAGCACAAAATAGCAACCAAGCTCAGGATCAAGTGCTAGACTCCCCGTAGCAGTGTTTTTTGAAGGTCTTCTATCTATGAGGCATTTGCATGATCATATGCTACACTGGAAGTTCAGGGAATGGATGTACTATCTGGGTAGAGTATATTACCAGGCCTGCCTAAGTTAGGGTGAGGCAGGTGCTCCAGGTGACAGGCTTTGATCGCTATTTCAAGATAATAAAGTGTATACCTTTTTGATTTGCTGCTTTGTTTTCCAAAATGCTTTGAGGGCTGCCACAGGTATAAAATATTTCACTTTAAATGCTTGGAAAGTTCAATGTCCTCACAGAATTAAAACCTTGATTAAATATGTGTTGATTGTATGTATCAAATAACTAGCACATGTGCATTTGTTATACAAACACTGAATCTATGGAAAGTCCTTACATTAATTTCATAAACATCCATAGTATTTCTGGGTGTTGCCTAATTTAGTCCTAACATGCATTTCTCCGGCACCCTTATCGTTCAAAGGGGATTAGATACCAGCAAAACCAGTTTTCACTTGGTTTACTATATGAATAATTGTTTTTTAACACTTTCTCTATGCTTTATCTCTGTGGATTCTGACTACATAACACAATCTTCATGAGATTTTTCTGTTTTCTAACGTGAAAAAGAAGTTGACCAACAAATCCTCCATAAATGGTGCTGAATAAGAAAACCATATTAACAAAAACTTGGGAATTGGGGTTGCCAGTTCCAGATGGTGAGAAAAGAGGATATCCATCACCAAAAAAAAGTGGAAATAGAGGATGCTTTTCACCAAAAAAGGTCTCCAAAAAGTCTCCACTTTGCATACAATTTCCTCTGTCCTCCTCCTGCATGGGTCACCCAACCTGCTCTCCCCAGCCAGGCTGGCAACTTCACCTCACAGCTCAAGGCAGGGCAGTCAGCTAGCTGCCAAGCCAGCCTCTTTGCATGCTGGTGTAGTGATACATGCACAGTCTCCCACTCACTTGCTGTTCACTACAAGTACAAACATTTATAAACAGCTTTTCAACAGCAGGTTTCACAGTGGTTTTCAAATAAAAATAATAAGATCAGTGGTGACTCTTACCTGAGGGCACAGTGGATGGTGCCCACCTGAAAATATCTGAAAATATTTGCCAGCCATTTTACCTCCTCTGTATGTCTTCTCTAACTGGCTCTCTGTCTGTGCCTCTTCTCTGCCTGCAGCCTGGCCCCAGTGTTTACGTGGAGTGGGGTGGACTACAATACCAGAATGTTGCAAACACCAATAGGAACACAGAGAGTTGTTCAAATTTGAATATTAATGTGGCAGGAGCCAATTACAAGGCTTTCCTTTGTTTTCAGAAGGTGGACAGAGCTTAAAATGCCCTGAGCACCAATCAGAAGGCAACATGCTGATTGACTCCTCAGGCAGCCAATCAGAGAGCCAAGAGGGTGAAGAAGACTTTTTCTTTGAACTGCTTGTATTCTGTTCAGTCATCTTTTGCAGTTTGTTTAGACATTTGTCCCAAGGGGGATCTTGTAGAGAGTGTGGAGGAGAAGTCAAGAGGAGAAAGGAGGGAAAGGGAAGGAGAAAATGGAGATGTTGCTGAATAAACCTTTATTTAAATCTACTTAAGATTTTCTTGTGTGTTTGAAGGAAACAGCTATAAAACACTACTCAGAAGAATCGATCACTATTTGGGTTAGGAAGCAGGCAGGCTGGCTAGCTGGTGGTAAGGCTGATATTTTGCTGGGTTCTTTGTGTTTGGAGAGGAGGAATGCAACCTCTTCCTTGCTCTCTGGTCTGTAGCAAAACATTATGGTCCATTCTCAAAATGACTTGCCATAAAACATTGGAAGGAACAGCAAACTGTAAGACTGAACTTACTAAATTAGAAACTGGCATAAGAAGCCAGAAAGTTCTTTTAGGGCATGTGCATAGATTTCTGTCCAAACTGCTTTTCAAATAATTTTAGAAGTGGCTTTCCATGTTGAGAAGGAATGGATTCTGTTGGAAGGAAAATAATTTTAAAAATCTATTTGCTATGCAGGTTGCTAACCAGGGATTGTTGTTGTTTTTCCCCCTGGATAGGGATGTGCAACCCCCCGAACCGGTCCGGTCTGGCATGGGGGGGGGCTGTAGCTTTAAGGGCGGGAGGGTAGTACTTCCCCCCCCCGGCGCTCTTCCCCCTCCGGCGCTGTGTTATTTTCCAAAGTTTCTGGGGCGGCAGCGTTCCTCCCTGCTGCCCCTGCCCCCCCTGCCCCCATCGTTAGCCCGCAAGAGCCAATGTAAAGAGCACGCATGTGCCTGTTCTGGCGTGGGCACTCGCCGCCGCGCGCGCGCTCCGCATACGTCACACATCGACGTGTGACGTATGCGGAGCGCACGTGCGGCGGGTGGGCACGCACGCCGGGACGGACGCATGCGTGCTCTTTACATCAGCTCTTGCGGGCTAATGATGGGGGGCAGGGGCGGCAGGGAGGAATGCTGCCGCCCCAGAAACTTTGGAAAATAACACAGTGCCGGAGGGGGAAGAGCGCCGGCGGGGGGAATTCTACCCCCCGCCCTTAAAGCTACAGCCCCCCTCCGTGCCAGACCGGCTCGGAACCGGACCGGTTCGGAGGCCTCCAACATGGCTTCCGAACTAGTTCGGGCACATCCCTACCCCTGGATTGTGACCAGTATCTGTAATATGTTCCCTGGCAGTTATAGTTCATTAGGCAAAGGTCAAGAAAATAATCTCTATTTAAAAATAATGATAATAATGATAATAATAATATTATTATCAGCATTCTCCAGGCTGATAACATCGCACACACTGAAGTTAAAAGAAAAATTGGAAGTGAATACATCAGGAGAGTTAGAAAAATCCTCAAGTCCAAACTCAATGGCGGGAACACCATACAAGCCATATACACCTGGGCTATACCTGTTATCAGATACACTGCAGGAATAATAGCATGAACCCAGGCAGAGCTAGAGACGCTAGATCGTAAGACCAGGAAAATCATGACCATCAATCATGCTCTGCACCCCCGCAGTGATGCCGATAGGCTATACCTCCCTCGCAGCTCAGGTGGAAGAGGAATGCTGCAAGTCCATCAAACAGTAGAGGAGGAGAAAAGAGGCCTTGAAGAATATATCAAGGACAGTGAAGAAGATGCGCTTCAAATGGTCAATAATGCGAAACTATTCAACACCAATGAAACAAAACAGGCCTACAAGAAAGAACAAGTCAAGAACCGAGCAGAAAAATGGAAAAATAAGCCACTGCATGGTCAATATTTGCACAATATAAGTGGAAAATCAGACATCACCAAGACCTGGCAATGGCTTAAGAATGACAACTTGAATAAAGAAACAGAGGGTTTAATACTGGCTACACAAGAACAGGCACTAAGAACGAATGCAATAAGAGCAAAAGTCGAAAAATCCACCACAAACAGCAAGTGCCGCCTTTGTAAAGAAGCAGATGAAACCGTGGACCACCTAATCAGCTGTTGTAAAAAGATCGCACAGACTGACTACAAACAAAGGCATGACAAGAGAGCAGGGATGATACACTGGAACATCTGCAAAAAATACAAGCTACCTGTAGCCAAACATTGGTGGGACCATAAAATTGAAAAAGTTGAAGAAAATGAAGATGTAAAAATATTATGGGACTTCCGACTACAAACAGACAAACATCTGCCACACAATACACCAGATATAACTGTAGTCGAGAAGAAAGAAAAACAAGTTAAAATAATCGACATAGCAATACCAGGGGGTAGCAGAATAGAAGAAAAAGAAATGGAAAAAATCACCAAATACAAAGATCTACAAATTGAAATTGAAAGGCTGTGGCAGAAAAAGACCAAAATCATCCCAGTGGTAATTGGCGCCCTGGGTGCAGTTCCAAAAGACCTTGAAGAGCACCTCAACACTATAGGGGCCACAGAAATCACCATCAGCCAATTACAAAAAGCATCTTTACTGGGAACAGCCTATATTCTGTGTCGATATCTATAATAATTGACAATAAAATTCTGGCATCCCAGGTCCTTGGGAAGGACTCGATGTCTGGATAAAACAAACCAGTCAATAACACCTGTCTGACTGTGTAAACAAGAAATAATAATTGTTGCCTGCTGTTCAGCTGGCATGGAGTAGGGAAAGGGTGTCCACATGCATCTTTGCTTCCCATGGTATCCTCTAAGGTACAGGAGATGGTTCATAGTTGCAACAAGTATCATTGTGATTTTTCTGTTATGTATGCATTTTTAAAAGGGCTGGCAGAGCTGCCCTTGTAACTTCAGAATGCATTTGTTCTCCACTTTTGTAGCTGGTCTCTGCTTTATATAGATTTCTATAAATTTAGATTTATTTATAGAGTTATCAATTTATAAATAAATCTTATATAGATTTATTTGCTTTTACATGTTTAGCCTGTGCTTCCTCCAAGAAGTCCAGAATGGTGCACATGGTTAAATTTATCCTCCCTATGAGGAATGTTATGCTGAGATACAAGTGACTGTCCCAGAGTCACACATTGAGTTTCATAGCTGAATGGGGATTTGAACTTGGATTTCCTCAGTCTAGTCCAGCACACTAAACTCTGTACTACTCTGGCTCAGAGTTGTTTCTTGTTGGTGATGTTTGTTACTATCTATCTATATATTTCTCCTGGGTGTGCCTTCGAACGTGTGTCCTGGTCGCAGGCCTGGCCCAGCCGCGGAGGTGAGGAAGCGGGCCCGGAGGCAGAGGCGGGCCTGGCCGCAGCGGCGGCACTCAGCCCAGCAGCCTGGGCCCGTGCCCGCCCAGAGACTGGGGCAGAAGGTGAGGGTGGGGGTAGCTGGCCTCAAAGAGGCTGCCGCAGAGGCTGGCAAGCAGCGGCAGCAGGCCACAGAGGCAACACTTGGCGCAGCAGGCCCGGCCGCAAAGGTGGCACTCGGCCCGGCGGTGGGCCAGGCCACAGAGGCGTTGGGCCCGGCCGTGGAGGCGGCTCATGGCCAGGCAGCGGCAGGACCGGACGCCGAGGCCAGGCACTCGTGGGAGGCTGGGGTGGGAGGGAACCAGGCTGTGGGACTTCCCTGTTCGCCACCCGGTAGGAGGAGCGGCGGCGGAGCCCTTCTTGGCTGCCCACCACCCGGTAAGTAGAGTAAAATAAAATGCGTGGGGAGGGCAAGAGAGAGTGGGGGAGGGCAAGAGGGAGGGGGAGGGCAAGGGAGAGAGGGGAGGGCAGGAGAGAGGGGGAGGGGGGAAGGCAGGAGAGACTGGGGCAGGAGGGTGAGAGGGGGGTGGGAGGGGGAGGGAGGGCAAGAGAGAGTGGGGAGGGGGAGGGGAGGGGGCAAGAGAGAGTGGGGAGAGAGGGAGGGGAGGAGGCAAGAGTGGGGCAGGAGGGAGGGGGAAACAGCCAGCCCCAAAGAGCACACAGATGCTCTGTGCGAGTTGGCTAGTTAGTATTTATTTTTAAAATCAGTCAGACATTGCTGCCCTGGTCACTTCAGAATGCATTTAATCTCCACAGAAACAGCCTTTTGTAGCTGGTCTGTGCTTTACTTGTGGATTGTACATTTCTTTTTTCTCTCTGTGTGTGTGCTTGTGTTTTGATCCTGCCATTTTAGGTACAAATCTGCACACTACTATGGTCCTGTTAAGCACTACAAAGCAACTAATGATCTGGTACAGGATCCGTTGATATGCATTAGAATGGGTTCTGCGCCTGCGCGGAAGCCTCTCGGTGTCGAGTTTATACAGCTCCTTTCAGGCGCCTGCGCCCCGCCCCACGTGACCACGTGGCTATTTAAGGCGGGAGGAAGCGCAGGCTGCTCAGTTCCTTTGCGACCGCCGTGGAAATCACTTGGTTTCTACGGCTCCTTCGCGCTAGACTTCCTTGGAAATACTCTCGTTTTGATTCACTGGCTTTGAAAAACGGACTGTCTGACTATTCTACTGACTGATATATCGTGTTGAACCTGGACTGAAATTACCTTGGCTTTCTTATTCCCACTGTTTTGGCGAAAGATCGGACTGATTCTCTGGCTTCTGACTTCGGATAGTGAGTACTATGGATACGCCTGTGGGGAAACGCAATTTTAAATGTTGCGCAGAGTGCAGGGCTAAATTACCCTCACAGGATCGACATAACTTATGTCTATTGTGCCTGGGCGAGGCCCACAAGACTTCTGCGTGTAAAATCTGCCAATTGTTCTCGAAGCAGACTAGGAGAAATCGCGAGTTGCGTTTAAGGGCCGCTCTATACGATGACGTTCTATCGGGGCCCTCTTCAAAATCTCCTCAAGCACATAGCTCGAAGAACCTGGGTCCGGCCCAGTCTAAAACTTCGAAGCTCCAAGTCAAATCCCCTAAGCCCTTGAAGAGGCCAGGAGAGAAAATGGTGACCGCGGCTGCTCCCGCCAAAAAATCACGGCGCCGAGCTCTGTTGGAATCGACACCCTCTCCGGGCACCACGCAAGACGTTGTTTTCGTCTCGGAATCGGCGACTTTGGCACCGAAAGAATCGACACCGAAGCCTTCGCCGCCGACGGGAATTCCTTCGACATTGAAGGCTCTGACCCAGTCCACATCGAGACCTGCTGTTAGCTCGACGTCAACACCACCACCTCCCATGTCGACGGATTCGATGCCGATGGAAGCCGTGGAACTTAACGCTGCCCGTCGCTCCTCGGCATCGACATCGACACAGACAAAGGACGTCTCGATGCCGACAGGAGATCTCGCACTACCATCGGCTGACCAAATACAATGTCTACAGTTTTACCAAATGTCTCGATACCGACTACCAGAGAACTAGTACCGGCACCTACACCAATCCGCTCGCCATCGATTTTGAGAGAGGAAACTCAGACTTCGGCATTGAATACCCCAGCAAATGTCACGGCTGTGACTCCACATTTTCGGGCTCCCATAACTTTTGCTATGATAGAGACTGTGGAGGATGATGCTCCACAACTGGACCCGTTAATTAAAATGCTGGACTCTGCTAATGGCACCCCCGCTACTGATCGAGGTTTCCCCCAATCTGAAGACACTGCCTCCAATGTCGGGACCCGGGTGCTAACGGCTGTACAACTTGCCTCTCCAACTCCATGGCACACCTGCGGATTCAGGCATCAGGTGTCGCCCTCAGCAGAGTCTGCCTTACCAGGGACTGTTTCCCCGGGTGCGGGTTATGATTTCCAAGAGGACCAGACATGGCGTATTGGCATGACCTCAGTACAGACTTCTACCTTTCCTACGGAACAAGCTGCACCACTTCCTGGCAAGACATTTGCTGACGTAGGGACACAGACCAAAGTTCGCATTACCTCAGCACATACCCAAACAGAGGTGCGATACTTTATGGATCCAGATGCACAAACTGACCCTTTACCGGCCACTAACCCTAGGAAGGACACGTCGCCTCAGTTACCGTCTCACCATTCTTGTTCGGATCCAGATTCCGGTGAAAGTCACCATGGATCGTCGGACTTTGAATCCGACGCGGAAACTGTCAAGGCGGACCCGTCTCCAGACGTGGCAACACCATCCCACGTGTCTCCGACGGAAGAGTTAAAAGCATACCATTCCCATGTTAAGCGTATGGCGAGTGCACTAGGACTGGATCTTAGTTCACAGTTGAAAACCATAGACGATCCTGTCTACAATTTTATGTGGAGGTCACAATCAGCGGAACCAGTAGCGCTTCCCCTGCGGCCAATTATTTCAAATGCTGCACAGTGCGCCTGGGAAGTCCCTCATACCTCCACTCCAACATCTAAAAGACTGGAGGGGCTCTACTGGGTTCAGGAACGGGACAATACCTACCTTTTTAAACATCCTGTCCCTAATTCTTTGGTCATCGATTGTGCCACGTCCTCCAAATCCACTCGACAACATACTACTCCTGCGGATAAAGAAGGCAGGAAGTTAGATGTGATGGGAAGAAAATTGTATTCTACTTCCTGTTTGTCAGTGAAAGTAGCAAACTACTTAGCCTGTATGGCTAAGTATAGTTATTGTATTTGGGAGGATCTAGAAAAGAATCTGGATTCCTTGCCCTTGGAGGAAATAAAGCTTCGGTTCCGAAAAACGTTAGAAAGAGCGGGGGACCTTACCTGTCAACAGTTAAGTACTGCGAAACACCTTGCAGAGTCGGAGTCCCGTTCCATCGCGACGGCTATCACCTTGCGTCGTCACGCCTGGTTGAGATCAGCGAACCTACAGCAAGACATGAAAGACAAAATAGAGGGTCTGCCCTTTGACGGCAAAGGTCTCTTCTCCGAAGAAACAGACACCACCATGGAGAAGATGAAAAAGTTGAAGTTTACTGCTAAGACCTTCACTTCTGCAGCTTCACCTGCTACATCTTATGGCAGCAGACAGCGCTCCTCGTATAGGTGCAGTTCCTCATATAGACAGCAGGACCGTAGAGACTTCCGAAAAACCTACCATCAGTTCTCTAAACGGACAACCCAACAAAAAGGAAAGTTTACGTCTAACCAACATAACAAACAATCTGACGGAAACAAACAGCGTCTTTGAAGTTCAGGACAGCCCATTGTCCACAAATGGTACTTCCCTATTCTCGTGCTCCCAGGACATCAACGAGCATTGGAGTCTGGTCTACAACATCCCACAACTGGACCCACTAGCTGCCAACACCATCAGGCTGGCAAGTCATGCAAATGCATGGCGCAACATAACATCAGATCAGTGGGTTCTAAAGATTGTTCAAACAGGTTATGCAATAGAGTTCAAGGCCAGACCAAAATTCAGGGGAATTCGCTTCACAAGCGCAACACCTACACTCCTACAGGAAGTGAAGGAACTCCTGCTCAAGAAAGCAATAGTACCAGTACGATGGGCAAACCGCCAGGAGGGATTCTACTCCCGGTATTTTCAAATTCCGAAAAAGGATGGAGGGATTCGGCCCATCATGGACTTGCGACATCTGAACAAGTTCATTCAAGTGAAAAAGTATCGAATGATGACGTTACAGGACATCCTGCCTCTTCTACATCTGGAAAGGTGGTTTGTGACATTGGATTTAAAAGATGCCTATTTTCACATTGGGATCCGACCTTCATCTCAAAAGTATCTACGGTTTACAGTGGGGACCTCGTTATACCAGTACAGGGTACTACCGTTCGGCCTTTGCACAGCCCCCCGTGTCTTCACAAAGTGTATGGCGGTGGTAGTCGCCCATCTCAGGACGAGGGGTCTGAAGCTGTATCTATATCTGGACAATTGGCTTCTGTCCTCGACAAGCAAAGAAGAATTGCTTCCACAGATAGAATACATGCTGAAACTTCTCCAGGACTTGGGTATACAAGTGAACTGGAAAAAGTCGAATCTAACTCCAACAAGATCCCTATCGTACATTGGAGCACAGCTCAACGCTACGTTGGGAAGGGCGTTTCTGCCGGAGGACCGGTTTCAAGCCATAGCAGCACTAATTGGAACTTTTCAGTCCACGCCGTTGCAGACAGCATGGCATGTGCAACATCTATTGGGCCTAATGGCGTCTTGCAGGACAACCGTCCGATATACCCGCCTCAAAATGAGGAAACTGCAATTGTGGTTCCTGTCCTCCTTCAATCTACTCAGGGACAGCCCCGGAAAGCTACTGACAATTCCGCTTCCAATCCTACGATCTCTCTCCTGGTGGACTCAATGCTCAAATTTGCTCAGGGGAATCCCGTTCCACACCCAGCTTCCGTCCGTGTGGGTCACAACCGATGCCTCTCTCCGGGGATGGGGAGGGCACTGCAATGCCACTACTACACAAGGCCTTTGGACCCGCGACCAGAGCCTGCTGCACATAAACTTCTTGGAGCTACTGGCTGTATTCCAGGCCATGAAGGCTTTTCTTCCCATGCTACGCGGCAGGGTAGTCCAGTTACAATTGGACAACACCACAGCTATAGCCTACCTCAACAGGCAGGGGGGAACGGTCTCCGGATCCCTCTTTGCTCTCAGCGTTCAAATTTGGCACTGGTGCATCAGGAACAGCATAACACCAGTGGCAATACACATAAAGGGCTCCGACAATGTGTTAGCAGACAACCTCAGCTGCTCGTTCACCAAGGAACGCCACGAGTGGGAGCTGAACAACCTTTATCTTCAACAGATCTTCGACCTATGGGGTCAACTGGAACTGGACCTATTTGCCACTTCAGAGAATGCAAAATGCAGACGGTTCTGCTCCAGAGCGGGACACGACCCGAACTCAGTGGGGGACGTGTTCCAAATAGGCTGGTCACTTCAACGATGTTACATGTTCCCACCATTGCCACTCTTGAACAGAATCGTAGCCCATCTCCTGAACACCCCAGTGAAGTGCATCCTGATTGCCCCGTGGTGGCCGCGCCAGCCATGGTTTCCACATTTACTCAGACTGAGCTCTCGCACTTACAAAAGGCTGCCAAACCGCCCAGACCTGTTAATCCAAGAATGCGGTCAGATACTACACCCAGAAGTACTGACGCTACAACTGACAGCGTGGCGGATAAACTTCTGAAAAGGATCCTCCTGAACGTTCGAAAACCATCTACCAGAAAAAACTATGCTGGCAAGTGGAAGCGGTTTTCGATTTATGCGGAGGCGCACGGGTTCCGACCACGGCAGGCGTCCATACGACAAATCCTGCTATATCTAACAGATCTTAAGAAGTCAGGTCTTTCTAATGTATCCATACGAGTACACTTAGCTGCCCTTACATCAAAACACCCTGGGTGGGATGGCAAAACACTGTTCTCCCACCCAACATGTAAAAATTTCCTAAGAGGACTGTCCAATCTCTACCCTCCTACACGCAAGCCTATTGAACCTTGGAGCATATCCTTGGTGCTCTCTGCTCTAACAGAACCTCCGTTTGAGCCCATGAACACGACCACTCTTCGCCATGTCTCCTTAAAGACAGCCTTTTTAGTGGCTATCACAACTGCCCGGAGGGTAAGCGAGTTGACTGTGCTGCGTATGGACGTTCCTTATACCCGTTTTTATCCGGATAAAGTTCTTCTACGTCCGGACATCAGATTTACACCCAAGATAGTTTCAGAATTCCATGTCAATCAGGACATAGTTCTGCCAACCTTTTTTAGAGCTCCATCTACACCGTTAGAGAAGGCTCTACATTCGTTAGATGTCCGCAGAGCACTGCTTTACTATCTTTCAAGGACAAAACCATTCCGAAAGTCAAAAAAACTTCTGATATCATACAAAGGGTCTTCTAAGGGCCAAGCACTGTCTAGACAGCGTTTATCGCACTGGCTAGTGGACGCGATCCGCCTTACTTATTCAATTCAGGGAGTGCCGGCACCAAAAACTATCAAGGCACATTCCACCAGAGCATATGGCACTTCTGCAGCATTTCTATCTGGAGTACCCTTCACGGAGATCTGCAAGGCCGCTACTTGGTCATCTGAAGAACCGTTTGTGAAACATTATGCTGTTGACCTACGGTCCGCTGCGGAGGCAAACTTTGGGAGAGGCGTTCTCAAAAGGGTGTTGCAATAATGCACTGCTCCCTCCTCCTTCCGGAGCTAACTAAACACCCATTCTAATGCATATCAACGGATCCCGTACCAGATAAACAGGTTGCTCACCTGTAACTGATGATCTGGTAGAGATCCGTTGATATCCATTAGACCCTCCTGAACCTCCCCTCTGCAGTGCATCATAGGTTGTTAAAGTGGATCTGCACAAGTCTACGACTGCTTCGGCGGTCTCCAAGGAACCGAGCAGCCTGCGCTTCCTCCCGCCTTGGCGCAGGCGCCTGAAAGGAGCTGTATAAACTCGACACCGAGAGGCTTCCGCGCAGGCGCAGAACCCATTCTAATGGATATCAACGGATCTCTACCAGATCATCAGTTACAGGTGAGCAACCTGTTTTTTCCCATGTTTCTCGGTGTCTCTGCTGATTGATTGATTGATTTAATATATTTATACACCGCCCCATCTAAAGGCTCTGGGCGTTACATAACAAGTTTAAAAAGACATTTAAAAAAAAACATTTAAAAACACTGCTTAAAACAATGTACAAACAATTTTAAAACAATTCAAAACCATTTAAAACCAATTAAAATACTTTAAAACAATTTAAAAACCTTAGAAGGCTAAGCCAAACAAGTATGTTTTTAGGGCTCTTAAAGGCCAACAGTGAGTCTAAATTGCTACTATCTGCCGGGAGTGCATTAGCAATTGAGGTTTGTTTGCTTGTGTATGTGTTTGTATTGAGATCCCATTCATTAGCTACAATTCTATACTTTGCCATTTAGTACTAAGGCACCCTCCTAGTCCTCCCAGCTGCCCACAATTGGCTCCATCTCCCTACCTGTGGCTCCACCCCTGTCGGGGGACTGTTGGGGGTGAAGGCATATGGGATGCCCTTCCAAGCTCTGCCTGAGTGGTTCAGCCTGCCCGATATCTGGAGCAAGAGTCTTGGGGGTCTCAATATCAGGGGCCTCCTCATTGGAGGAGACAATGGAAGTAACCCTGACAGCCCTTCAATATGTGTATTTCCAGGGCAGGCAGCTTACAAAAATTACAATTAAAAACAAATAAAATTTTGTTTAGTAGGTTGTGGTGATTACACTAATTATTCTATCTAGATATAAAGAATAAAAAGAGACACCAGCAACAACTGCTGGAGGTATGTTGTGCTGGGGCTGGATAGGGCCAGTTGCTCTCCCCCTGCTGAATATAAGAGAATCACCACTTTGAAAGGTGGCTCTTTGCTCAGTTAGCTGGGGTTGGTTATTGCAGCATGGGGGATGGGACCAAAGGCCACCTAATGAATTCATGGCAAAAGTAAAACTCAATTCTTGATTTGAATTTCTTGATTTGTAACTCGATGCTACAGCAGTCTACCTGACTGGCAACAGCTTCTCCAACATTTCATGCATGGAGCTTTTTCACCCCTGCTTGGAGCTGCCAGGGATTCAGCCTGGAACTTTCGCCATGCAAAGCTGGTGCACTACCACAGCCCCTACTCTGACAGAGTGAAGCACAGGTTTCTGTTGACAGAATAAATGTCTAGACAACTCAGAATCTACCAGTTAATACCATCTCGTGCATTTCTCCGTTAGAGAACAAAGTTGTTAAGAGGGAGGAGCAGAGTAAAGGGTTACCCTCCTCCAGCTAAAATGTTTGACCAGGGAGTTTGGTGCTGATAGCAAGTCTGCGAACAAGAGTTTGGGACATATTTAAATTAAAAATTAATACAGTCATCCCTCGGTTTTGAGTATCCACGACTGGGAAATTGTGACAATTGTGATTTCGGGTGACTTTTGCCTTTTTTTGGTCAGTTTTTCTGTATTTTTTGGTATTTTCATGACCGTGATTCCCCTAACCCCCTGTTTCCAGAGCTTTTCAATTGCTCACCAACCGTGAGGTTTTCCCAGAACGGAACCCTTGAGGTTGGTGAGGGATGACTGTATTACCTTAAATCTTGTCATCCCATTGCTACTATTTGGCTTTTTCACACAACTCTCAACAGTCAGAAGAGCACCCAGCCAAGGTAAGAGAACAATGCACACTCCCGATCCATGGCCATGTGCACTTGAAAAGCAAGGTAGAAGGAGGAGAGAGTGATACGAAGATGTAAAAAAATTGTTACTCATTGCTGCCAGGTCCTCAGGGGGTGCTGCTACAGAGGGGTCTCCGACGGTTCCCCCTCCCCTTGCCAGACTCCCCCCGCTCCCGGTTTTAAAAGTGATGTTTTGGCCCATTCTGGCCATTTCTCTGCATGTGGTGGCCGTTTGGGAGGTCATCGTACATCTGCACTGGCCATTTGCAAACAGCCAGTGTGCATGCATGGTGGCCTCCAAAATGGCTGCCACCAGCGTGGAAAAAGCCCAAATGGGCCAAACTGGTGTTTTAAAAAAATAAAATTCCCCAGCACCCTCGAACTGGCCCAAACTGCACCCAGACAGGTCCAAGGGGTTTGGTTCAACTTCCAGCCAAACTAGGCCCAGTCTGGCTCGACCCCAAGCCCTCAAACCGGGCCAGCTTGAGTTCAAACTGGTTCATCCTCAAGCTGGCTTGCACATCCCTATCACTCATCCCCTCGTGCCAGGCACTCACAGTTATGGAGTGTGTGTGAAGGGGGAAGTGCTGTGTCCAGCTTGTGTGTGTGAAGGGGGAAGTGCTGTGTCCATGATGGCCGGTCCTTCTGTGAGCAGCAACCTCAGAGCTTCTTGGTGCTCACAGAAGCACCGGCCATCACAGATACCATGCTTCCCCCTTCATGCAACTTCTCTGTAACTATGATTGTCCGGCAGGAGGGGGTGAGTGAGAGCTCCTGGACAGGACTTTCTCCCTGCTTTTGCATCTGTGAGCATGAGCACAAGGGTGAGCAATGCTTGAAGAGGGCTTTTGTCCCCAGCATTTTACCAAGACTGGATGAAAAGCTGTCCTGCTCAGCTCCTGCCTCCCACACGACCATGAACCCCTGCTCTCACCTTGCTTTTCGAGTTCATACAACTGTGGATTGGGAGAGCCCATAGCTCTCCTATCCTCGCTGAGTGCTCCTCTGATCCTGTTTAGAACTGTGTGAACAAGCCTCTTGTGTGAGAAATCAAATGGAATATCTGGAGCATAATGAGAAAGATGTTTCCTACTGCCTGAGATGCAAATTCACCCTTGCTCTGCTATCATTGTATAGAATGAACAGCACCATGTCTAACAACCAGCATGATTGATTCTGTTTAGCAGGGCTTTTATCTGCAATATGCTCTTAATTCTTTTAAATCAGATTACAGTTATTATATCATTGACTCCCTAATAAAGCTGTGGTCTTGCCTTCCATTCAGCAATCAATCTGTGTTTACCTAGTGCTAAAGGCTACTTGGGTATAGTCTTAACTTGGCAATTAAAAGTAGCACGAATATTCAAATAACACAAACACAATCCTGGTATTCATTAACTTTTTTTGCAAACACAATGTAGGGAGAAATGTTATTTTGATGCTATTTTTGGCTGGAAAAAATAACATTGACTCCATATCTTCTATTTAGCACACTCATAAATCTTAGAAGCTCTGTATCAAGGTTTATCACATCTTTAAACCAAAATGTCTTGGGCTGAGTTGATTGATTGGTAGTCATCCTGATCTTATAGAGAACTAAACATAGAGCAATTGAGGTGACCACTTTTATTGGATCAATAAGTGTTTAAAATGCTTCAGGTGTGAACATTCAAGTTGCACAGATCAGTTCATAAAGCATCAAAGCCAGGCCCACTAAAAGTCTAGGGAAGTCAAAAAGTCCCACCAATGGATGTGGCTGCCTGACCTTGTTGGAAGGATAAGACTGCAACTCTGCTAGGATCAAGGTAACAAAATATGGTAGAAAAGCAAGTGTGTTTATCAAGGGAAAAGATTCAAACAGAATTCCTTAAATAATCTGGCTCCATCTGGTCCAAGATGTTCAAAGACCACACTATCCTATTTGAACCTACCTGTATTTTAATATCAGCCTCAGAGGCCCTGCTTCAGGTTCCATTTGTGGTCCAGAGGGGCAGATCTTTCTTCCAATGGTACCAAGATTGTAGAACTTCCTCCTTGGAGATGTTCTGTATCTCACCCTCCTTGTTGGCATTTAGATGCCAGATAAAGCTGTGCTTTTCCAGGGGTCCCTGTGGTCCTCTGAGAATGAAGATATTTCTTTGTTTAGTTTAGGGTTTTTTGGATTTAACTGCTGGTCAATCCGTTATTAGGGATGTGGGAGTGGGGGTTGTTTGTTTTTGCTTCTGTTATTCTGTTTGCTATTGTTTTTATTATTATTTTAAATTGTATATTTTGGATTTTAAATTTGGATTTTAAATTTGCAAGCCACCTTGTAGATATATTTTTATTAAAAAGGCTTTTGTTGAGATCCTCAGCACACAAGGACAGCATCCCATCAAAAGGTCTGAAGTGGCAAGTGGAAGTCCAAACAGGTGATTCTGTAGCCCAGTGGTTTATTGTAAGTTCAGGAAATGTTACAGCTCAATATTTCCTTCCATTCCATGGCTCTTCCTTCTCCATTGACAAGGACTGTATTCCATTACAACCCTCAACAGTCGTGACTGGTGGCTTATAAAGCCATGTTCTTCACACTGCATTTCTTGCATAGTCCCTCTCAGCCTGCCTGCAATCTCCCTTTGCAGGATCTCCCCCTGCATTTACTGGTGTGCCCCTTTCACCTCTGCCCTCTGACCTCCCTTTAGAGTCAGACATTCTGTAGGCTGGAGGACCCACAAATGCACTCCTCCGGTTCCTACGGCCACAGATCCTTGTGGGTAACAAAGGGGCACTTCTGTCTGCTCCCATGAACCTTGGACATCCCCCACTCTTGCTAGGTGTAGGGTTCATGGAGGGATATACATATTTTAAATTTTAAAATACATAAAATAAGGGAATACAAGGCTAGATTGCAACACACACATCTTTTCATTTGCATTACAACTGGGCTAACTGAATCCTTGTAAGGTTAAGAGAAGATAATGCTGAATATATTAGTAGAGCTGATGCTAAACCTGGATAAATTTCCCCTAGATGAAATTAATATAATTCAAGAATACATTGGCTGGAGTTAGGTTCATTACATTCATATAGAAGTATTGAGATCAGACCTGAACTCCACAAAATTGTATTCATTGGTGGCTTTGAGAACCGAGAAATATGTACACTGGGCTAAGAAATTCTGCTAAATGACGTCAACAAATGTTAGGCTTCATTAGTCTATACAGATATGGGCAATATTTATATGCTTCTTCAGAAGTCATTCTTTTGCAGAGAATGCCACTAATAAGTTCAACAATAAATAAATACCAATTAAGGACAGATATTTTGTTTCCATATAAAACTATGTTCTTTTAGCTAGTCATCCTGACTGAGGGCCAGTATGTCTTTCACTAAGCAACCTTCATTCATTCATTCACCAAGCAACTCTTTATTGGCAAGTGTTTGGGGGGGGGGTTGCCCTTTGACACCCCTAGCAATAGTGCCATAATTTATTTGTTCAACAAAAAATTGCTTTCTTGTGCAGTTTCATCCCATTATAAAAGCTCTGTTTTACAACACAATACAAACTAGTCACACAAGGAGTGGAGGGAGAGAGAGGGAGGGAGCACAAGGTGTTCGTTTCAAATGACAGAGGAATGCTAATAACTCGAGATAGTCCAGGGTGTTGAAACTCCACACAAGCAGTCGAGAGGGACAGGGACCAGGGCTGGCTCTTTGCCCTTTGCTACTAGGAGAGCCAGTGCTGGCATCACCCCAGCCTCCTCACCACTCCTTGCCAAGTTTGGGCTGAAGTGATAGCAGAAGAAAGAGCAACCAGTAACAATGAAAAGAGGCCAGTGGGATTCTGCTGTTGTGAGCTGGAGCTGTCACTAATGCCACTACTTACATGCAGCTGTATTTACCTGCATGGGCTGTCCTCAGGGCAGTGCACGCCAGAAAGTAAGAATGACGCAGGGAGAAGAGGCGCAGGGTCTGGGCTGCTGAAGCAATGGCAGGACTGACACAGAGGGTGGGATGACATTACTGCCACCTCTGGGCAGGGCCCAGGACCAGCAAGGGGGGAAACGCACAGGGAGAGTGGCAGGGTGACAACGAGATTGGGGTGTTGATGGTTGGCAGGTGGGTGACAGACATCCACAGTGGTGGATGAAAGTCAGGTCCTTTTTTGCCCGGTGGTCCTTTTCTGCCCCTACGTCTCTAAGAAGTTTACAATAATAAAGCAAGAAATTCGAAAACAGTTAAAACATATAAAAGTTCAAATTAAAATAACTAAACCCTAAAAAGTGCTGAATAGCTAAAGATGTGTCTTTAGTTAAAACATTAAGAGCCAGGTCTCATGATCAGTGAGACCTGATTCTTGAGAGTGTGCGGGGAGACCTGGCTAAGCCCGCTCTCCCCGCATAGAAGCAGGGAGGGGGCCCTGGGCAGCCAGATCAGCCGCCCACACGATTGCCAGCTCCATGATGGAGCCAGTGGGGGCTGGGGAGCTTGGGGGCCGCACGGCCCCCCAGAAGCTCCGGTTATGCCCTGCGCAAGCATGCAGGGCATACTGGGGAGACCCCCGGAGCTGGGAGGCAGCTTTTCACCTCCCCTCCAGAGGTCTCCTCATGAGTAGGCGTGGCGTGTAGCCACACCGCAGCTACCCACGATCTTGAAAACCAGGTTTGTGACGCGCTCGCTTCACAAATCTGGTTTTAGGGCAGGAGTACTTGAGCGGGTTACCTGCTCTAGAACCACCGGGCTCGCAGCTGAGCCCAGTGGTTCTCACGATTACAGAAAATCGGGCTAGCGGAGGCTAGCCCGATTTTCTGTGATCGTGAGAATAGCTCCTATGTGTTTTACACAGAAAACAAGGGGGAAACAGAACTTAGATTAGATGAATGTCCATAAAAGAGACATAGAAATAAACAATTGTTTTCAGTGCAAATGATAAGCTTTTATACCACTATGCACTTCACCAGTCTCCTTCCCCTCCTGCTTAGATCACTTGGAAGCTCTACTTGTTCCCAGCAATAGGCAATATTTTAAAAAGCACAGTTAAAATACAAAGACATAAAATTTGATGTCTACCAATCTTCAAGCTGAGGAGTCTCTAACTGTCTCCAAAAGTTCAAAATCAAATTAAGCAGGCAAGATTAATACATATTACAAACATGTTACAGCAAAAACAACATTTGGTTAAAAAGGAAAAAGCAAAGAAAGGTGGAGAGGGAATTTCTTTAAAGAGTTTCTTTTCATCCTGAAAAACTATTAGTCCAAAAAAGAATTCTAAAAGAAAAGAACAAGCCCCCAAATGCTCAAAAGGTCCTCAAAGGATCCTTGATACACCAGGCCTCCAGTCTTTATACTCCAACCAAGTTACCCCCACTATTCAGGCCTCTCATTGACTTATCTCGTAGCAATCTGGCTATATTCATATTAATAAAAGCTGTTCCTATTTCCCAATCACTATCACTACCCATCATCTCTTTCTTCTTCTTCTTGGCCAAGGGCCACTTTACATACAAATCAGATTCTGTACACAGATGTGGCTGTGTGTACAGAAACTTTGTCAAACCTGCATACAGATTGCCATGTATGATGGTTGCATGTTAATGTATTTACTAGCTATGCTAGATAAAATACAGAATAGCTGTACATGACAATGAAGGGATAAAAACCTCATGCCTAAATGAAGGGGGAGGATGTGCCTCCCCTTCCTTTCATTTTGCCTGTGATTAAAGATGGATATCACCATATCTTAAAATATAACCTAGTGTGAGTGATATGGTCCTTTTGATGGCAGTTCTTCTCACATTTAATATATACATTATATAAAATATGTAATGTATGTGTAAGTGTAATACATATAACTGAGTTTTGAAGTGTACCATTTTAATAATGACAGTGAGAGCAACTGTAGCATCATAGTTGTTATTATGCAGGCTAGAAATGGTAGAGCAATAAATACCATATTGCTCAGCAGTGGGTTGCAAAAGCCCTACAGATCTGTATAGCTTGCACATAAGAATCAGTAGCTTACTGTGAACAAAATAACCACAGTTTTAATTCTGCCACCAGCAATACCTCAAAGGAATAGAAGTGTATTCTCCTATCAAAGCAATCTACTGTATGTCTCCCATATTATTATACTTCCACATTCTACACCGAAGCAATAAGCTATTCGTAAATATTTACACGTGTGAACTCTAGCATGGATTTTTTTTTTAAGTAAACAAGTGTGCTATAGAACAGATAACTGCAAATCAAGTTGCAAGAAAGGGCTTGAAAAAACATGCATAGAAAACATCATCCCCATGACTACTGGGCTCTCCTCCCAGCTGCCTCCTCATTGGTTTTTCTCTCCTTTCAGGCTCCGGAGCTTGCTTTATTTCTCAGTTTCTCAGCAGTAGCTTTCCAGTGTGGTAGTTTCAGTTCCCTGTTGGAAATCTCAGTCAATCAGTTTCCTTCAGAAAGCAGAGAACAGAAGAGACTTTAGACCTGATTTTAGAAGCAGGGTCCATATACCTCTGATCCCTTTGGACACAAAATATATGTTAGTTGATTTTGCCATTATTTAGTATGAAAAGGAAAAGAAGACCAGTCAAAGCAAGAGAATGGAAATGTTGTTTGAAATTTCTAAAAGGTAAGAAGTTGTGGAGTGTTCAAAACACAACTGTATTATATTTTTATTATTTACTTCCCTGGTGAGCAAAGGTCTGGATCTAATCCCCAGTTGAATGCACTTCCATTGTGCAAAAGGAAGGCTATTTCCTTCCAATGGCAGTTCCTAGCATCTCATGAGTTGCCTACCTGAAGGATCTTGGAGGGTCAGAACTTTGCTTCTAGAAGGGGGAACTGGAAGACTCTCATGCATAAGCAGAACTGTGTGTGTGGCACTTTGGATTCCAGTCATTGTTCCAGGTTTATGAATGTGTATTGAAATTATTCTAGATTTCTAGAACGTAAGGCTTCATAATATTTCATCTGAAATCCTTCTAGGGAAGCCTTTGTGTAATTCTCAGTGTTTATGAGATCAACTTTATTAAACAATTATGGCAGAATAGTGATAGATGATTTATTACTCAAAAGTTTATCTTCATGTGTTATGTTAGCCTTTTCTTTTCTTTTCTTTTCTTTACTTTACTTTACTTTACCATTAGTCTTATTAAGGATACTTCCACAACTGCCTGAATGAAAATGGTAGAATGAATAAATTTTGGACTATCACATTTTTAAAAAGATCTTGTCTATGTGACTATTTATGGAAACAAGAAGTCTTTTATTAATATACTGTTTACAAGGAATTGCTTATATATTTATCATACAATATGACAAAGATCACTTCCAAAAACTTCCAAAAGAAAACTCACTTCCAAAAACAACTGAAACCAAAATGTATCATCATCCACAATCTGTTCATGTAATAGTTTATAGCAATCGAGATGGCTATCATATGCTACGTATTACATGTGACATATTATAGATGATGGTGTCTTTTGGTTTCAGTTAGTGTTTAGTTTTTAGGAGTGATCTTTGTTGGATACACAAATAATATCTTGTTAACAGTGCATTAATATAAGACTTGTTTCCATAAATAGTCACATGGGCAGGATCCTTTTTGTTTATGTGAAACAGGTTTCACAAAATTGATCTATACTAGAATGGAGATAATACAGCTTGCACACTACAATTCATAGGTATATGAGAAAGATAAAGGGTAGGGGAAAGATGATGTCCCTCACCTTTGATGAATGAGATCATAAAAACGTTTATCTCCTCCTTACATGTTTAGTCCCTTTGCACAACCCTGGTACAGTTTTCCATTTTGCTTTCTAGCAATCACATCCTTAGCACCCTGAACAATGTTGTGGCTTTTAAAACAAACAAACATGAACAACTTCTATTGAGCTCTGTAAAGCTGAGCCAGAGTTTCATATTCCTTACACTGCTTACTCTAGAGGAAGTTCCATTCTAGCACTATTCTGAAGTAAATGGTGTCAGTATTGTAGCTCCTGGCTGCAATTCTGTAACGGTTAGGCACATCAAAGCCACATTTATTTCCTTTTCTACTACCAACTTTTATTTTTCAAAGTTTCCCATTACAAATTACAAATAAGAAATACACAAAAGACAGCAGCTAAAACTGGAAAAAAGAAAACTCCAGGAAAAAGATAATTAAAGTAACAACACGTTTTGATACAAGCAAACTGAATGAAATCTGGAGGATTTATTTATATGAATTTTGTCTTCATTAACAACGTAGTAAAGAGAAACCATATGTTCTTCCCCCCCCCCAAGTCATATCACTGGTTGGTTGACTTTTCTCTAAAATATATATATATCCCAGATAGCAGCACTTGTTTCTATACATTTTGAGTGTTTCTTTAGAAATATATTCCATTATTTTATTATTGAGGAAATACTTTTATTTTAATATAAGTGATAATATATGTTCAGTTTGTCAACTTTTGTACACAGCCCCACCAAAGACTTGCAGTACAACAGCTGGATTTCTTCATGCAAAGAAAGAAATCCAGATATTGGTTTTCAGTGCGACAGCTGGATGACTGTGTGCACACAGGAGAGACTGCCAATCCCCACCACCCTCGCCATACACTCAGAAAGATTTCTCTGAAAGGTTGAGAAGTGGCTTCTGGAGTGGCGTTGGGGAGATACAAGAGGCTGCTGTCAGTGGTGAATTGCCCCCCATGCAAGCTCAGAAATGCCTTCCACTCACACTTGACCATTTATTATTATTATTATTATTATTATTATTATTATTTTATTTAATAATCTTTATTTGTTAGCCATCCAATAACAAATTGTTCTCTGGGCAGCTCACAACACAGCATTAAAACACTGAGTAAAAACACATAAAACACGAAATCACAACACATCGAAAACAAAATACAATACAAAACAATTTTAAAACTTTTTAAAAGTAGTTCTAAAAATCAAATTTAAAAGGCCTGAATGAACAGAAAGGTCTTTACCTGGCATTTAAAGGAACAAAGGGATTAAACCAGGCAAATCTCACTGGCGATGCTATTCCATAACTGGGGTGCAACCACCAAAAAGGCCCTCTCCCTAGTAGCCACCTGCCTCACCTCATTTGGCAGGGGGACTCAGAGCAGAGAAGATCTTAAGGTCCGAGTCAGACATATGTGGCAAGGTGCTTTCTCTCAGGTAACCAGTCCCAAGCCATTTAGGGATTTAAAGGGCTTGAATCCCATGAAGTGTGGGATTCAAGCTACTGAAAATAAGGTGGGGTGTTTTTTTTTTACAAAGCATTACACAAGAACCCAAGTTATAATGGTATCAGGACAACATTGAAGAATTTGTTTTCTTGACCAAACAGTGGATAAAGACATAATGTGCTACAAATGAGTAGATTTGGAGCAGATGTGGGTGTGTTGGATAGAGAAGCCTATCCTTTTTTGCAAGTGAAATATTCTGCTTCTTCACTCCCAAGCAGGCCTGTTCAATTTAGGTGGGGGGGACCTGTTTTTGGACTACAATTCCCACAATCCCCAGCCACAGTGGCCAATAGCAAGGGATTATGGGAGTTGTAGGCCAACATCTGCAGTAGGGCTGAGGTTGAGTAGCCTTGCTCTAAAGCAGGGTTTCTCAACGTGTGGGTCCCCAGATGTAATTGGACTTCAACTCCCATAATCCTCAGCCCCAGTGGCCTTTGGTTGGGAATTATGGGAGTTGAAGTCCAATTACATCTTGGGACCCACACGTTGAGAATCCCTGCTCTAAAGCAGTGATTCTCAAACTTGGGTCCTCAGGTGTTATTGGACTTCAACTCCCATAATCCGCAACCAAAGGCCACTGAGGCTGGGGATTATGGGAGTTGAAGTCCAATAACACCTGAGGACCCAAGTTTGAGAATCCCTGCTCTAAAGTCTCCCTACCCCAAATGAAGATATGGTAAAGTCTCACATGAATTCTCTACTCCGACTTGCCACCTCCTGAAATTTCTATTTCCTAGGGAAAGGGACCATTAGGAATTTGTTCCAAACATGTGTAATGTGTAGTTAGACCCCCAAAAGTGTGTTTCTTGGAAGTAAAAGACAAATAAAACAGTAGCCACTAATTGATGCATAAATGTCATTTCCATTAAGTTTTGAGACTAGCTTGCATTGAAAAATAGGGGATCAGTATGTGACCCTCAACAGTTGTGCAACAAATATCACAAAACCATCTGAACTATATGTGCTGCCAGGCATAAACGAGAAGGGCCCTCCCCTTGCTGCACAGATTCAAGCACGGGAAGCATGTCTGTCCTGTGCTTTAATCCTAAGGCCAGTTCACACACACATGTTCACCACTTGTTGACTCTAGCATCAAGTGATCATGTTCATGTTTGAATGAACCATTAACATTTAATCACCAAGATAAAATGTCCATGTGACTGAATGTGAACTCAAGCATAACGCTTTGCAATGGAATTAGATCACATCTTCGGCGTCAGATCATGAGTCACTAAGGCCTACTACAGGCAGCAGCAATCCTCACAAAATTGCCTGGGAGGGTGCCCAAGACTACTGGTCTGATAGGTGAGGAGCTTAGCAGCCTTTCAGTCCATTCAGGTGGGCAGATTGTGAGGCAGAGGATCATACCTAGCAATAACAATTGCCTGCAGGTGTTTCATGGCACCTACCTCATCCTCCCAGTTTAAGATCTGCAGGTACTGAAAAGGCTCTGAGCAGGTGTGGGAGCTGGATTGATGACTAAAAAAAATTGTTGGATTGATATGCCTGAGGATGATAAGATGTTTTAGAAATCTGAGAATAAACCAAATAAACACCCCCTAAATGATGGTATCCCTGCCCCTTTTTGATGGTACTTTTGTTGCAGCTGCAAAAAGCAGGAATCCAGTAGAAAAACAGGAGCCCTGACAATGCATTTGTGATCCATGTTATGGTGTGTTATAATGTTATCACACATTTTAGGGACTTGTGTTCAGACCATCACGTGTTGAATAGCAACCCTAAAGTCAACCTCCAAATGAAAAACATCCTGAAGTATCCCAAGGAGATCACCCTGTTAATGTGTTGAAGCAAAAACAAGAAGCCTTGAGACTAACATCAGACAAAATGATCCACAAAAGCTTGTGACAATTTTATAAGATAAGAACAGTGTTCAGTTTCATTAGTGTTTCCTCTTAAATTTATACAGCTTGCTTCCTCCTCTCAGCATTACCTTGTGACAACTGGATACTTAATTGACAAAGGCGAAGGATGATTGATCCAGGCTTTTGTTTCAGTGTCAAAGCATAGACTAAGGTGAGTCATATCTGGGGCCACTCAAAGGAAATGCTTTACGTGTCCGAAGACTGCGATAAGGTTTGTTTTAGGAAAGAAAGATGGGGAAACAAGATTTTGATTGAGTTGTTTTCCTTCTATAAGTTTTTCTGCCCAGACTGTCAGTGCCCAAAATGTTGCTGAAACTTTAGCTTAAATCCAAAACAATGTTTTCTAACCTAAAGTCTGATTTATTCTTGTCCTTTATACTAGTGTGAATCAGCAACACACATTTGTAAATCTGTGAACATTTAGAAGCATACAAACAAAAAGTATATTCAAGCCTTTGAAAATACCCTTCATCATGTACTTTATTCGGTCTCTGACCAGCAAAACAAACAAAATACATAACAGCACAATACAGTACAGCCATAAATTTCAGCTTGGTAACCTTATGTCTTACCTACAGCAGATACCATCATCCATATAATTCTATTAGCTACCACACAGAACTTTGCCACACAATGTGTAAGATCAGAAATCTGGTCTGAGAGCAAATAACAAACATAGAAATCATCTGACTGGCCTGGAAAGTTACAGATTCCCTGGTATTCAGCATAGTAGAAGAATGAAATAATGAAATCACCATACACAGTGAAGACCACATAGTGAAAAGTACCATAAACCCATACATGTTTAGTACTTCCCACCCCGCTCCCAGTCTCCAGTTGTGTTTCCCACACTGACCGTGCACCATGCTGGGAGTACAGGAAGTTGCTGTGTAAACCTATGCTTGTTGAAACACAATGAAAGAATAGCTGCTGCAAGCTAAAAGCAGCCAAATGCCCCAGTCTAGATGAGACAGACCCTTTTCTGGACTAGCTCCTATGCATGCAAAAACAAGTTCTGGTAAGAACTAATCTGCCTACTTTCCTTTCACTGTAATCTTAATTGATAATTACCATCCTCACAAGTTAGCCCACTTCAGCCTTAAATGTTCACACATCCGCCATCTTGATTGGGGTGAATGACATTATCACAAACTATGTCACTGAACTGTCCGTACATGTCCCTGCTTCTGTAGCAAATTTGGTTCAAATCAGTTAGGTGGTTCACAAGTTATCCCACTTGCGCCTCAAATGTTCATGTGTCCGCCATCTTGAATTGTGGTGAATCTTGAATTGTGGGGCATCCTTGAGGTGTCCCTTTGTGTCATTCACTGTACACAATTTGGTTCATATTGGTCCAAGCATTGTGAAGTTGATATCCGTGGATACTCACAAGGACACACAGACACATGGACTCATGGACACACACAAAGAATGCCGGGTGATCTCAGAAGCTTAGTTTCCTTAAGGAAAGTAGGCTAAAAGTGCTACACGGAGGTGGGAGGGTAACCCTAGCCACTGAGAGTTTTGGGTTGAAAAGTGATATAATGATAATAAATAAATAAATAAATAAATAAATCTTTAGTTATCTTTGACCCTTGGGAAGGGCCTGATAATTAAAGTACCAAATCCAGTCAATAACATCTGGTAGACTGTGTCTAAATAGCATAATAATAATAATAATAATAACAACAACAACAATTAAAAATATAGGAACTATAAACACAGTGCTGAAAAGATGGTCAGTGTTGTCAGCTTTAAGAGTGCCAGTCACCTGCTTGTGGGATGAGGGCACCTCTGTGGATCCAGGATCCTCTCCTTCCAGTCACGGGAGGCCATCTCTTCCCTGTTGTGTACTGGAAAATCCTTACATGCAGCTGTATTTTTGCAGCCTGGTACTGCATATGAATATGTATGGATTGGGACTAGTGATGTTGGAGAACTTTGGGTTTGGTCTCAGGAAATAATTTTGGATGTCTGAATGTGATCATCTCAGCTGATTTGTGCCAGAACCCCAAATTCTTTCCAGCAACCCACTTCCCAACAAAACACCCTCCCTACCAGCCCCTCTCATCCTTCGAGAACCGCCCCCCTTACTCTTTACTTAGTTACCATGGCAGTGGGAGGGGTAAACGGGGACCACATTTTCAGTGTATGAATCCAGTATAGCTCTCGTATATGTATTTCTATTCTCCTATTATGGGCCTGCTCTACACACCAAAACTTCACTCTGTGCCTGATGCTGGAAATGGATGAAATGTTTATCCAAGGGCACCTGCATTTTCCTATTTCTAATGTAGCTTTTCTGTTCTGTTATTATCATTTTATCTGCCTTGCAGTCAGACCCACATACAGTAGTCCTCAAGGACGTTGTATAATATAGGTATACAACGTTGCTACTGCAATTGAATAAATCCCTGATGTGGTGTATTCTCTGATTCTGAGGATTTTGGAATGTTGCAGTCTTTCACAATTGCCACAAACTGAACACAGTGGGAGGCATAAGCAATAACTTCTCTGGTTAGATTAAAATGACACATCAGCAAACCCTTTTTAGCCTATTTTCCTTTAGGAAAGATAAACTTTATTACAGTCTTTGACCAGTACAGAAACATGAAGAAAAGAACACATTGAGGTCATTCACACAATCAAAAACTGTGTTCTACCCAGGTTTGGGAACTGTGTGTGCTCCCAATTTCTGATTGTGTGGAAGCAAGGTTAGAGGAAAACCTGGGTAGAAGTGATTGTGTGGAAGCAAGGTTAGAGGGAAACCTGGGTAGCTTTTTCTCCTACCTTGCTTCCACACAATCACTTCTACCCAGGTTTTCCTCTAGCCTTGCTTCCACAAAATCAGAAATTGGGAGTACACACAGTTCCCAAACCTGGGTAGAATACAGTTTTCAATTGTGTGAATGACCTCATTGAAGCTATTCTCATGACCAGCAAAAACAGGGCTTGAGGTCTGAAGGCGGGGTTAGCACTACTGTGTGGAACCTCAGCAAGCTTTCAAACAGGGCTTTGTCAAAAGAGGGTCACCCAGTTCCCAGCCCCTCCTCTAAAACCAGGTTCAGCAAGCAGGGGAGGTTGCTACCCCCTCTCAGTGCCCGTGTGGAGCCACGGAACGCTGTGGGACCCTGCTTGAGGCTCCCTCCCCGGGGATACCATCAGGGGCGTAACAAGGCTGGAGTGGGCCCAGAGACAAAATTTTTAAATGGGCTCGCCTCTCGCTGATACACACACACACACTTCACAATATATAGTCATGTGACTTGCCTCTGGGGGGCCCCCAGGCACGCGCCTCCCCTTGCCTAATAGTAGTTACGTCCCTGGATACCATAGAGACTGGATAACAGAGTGGGCTGCAAAGCAAGCAGAAGTTTGCTTGGGGAAAGCCTGTCCAGCAAACAGCACTGAGCTTCCTTAAAGTGGCAGGCACCTTGCAAATGAGCCCAAGGGAAAATATGAACATAGGAAGCTGCCTTCCACTGAGTCAGACCATTAGTCCATCCAGCTTAGTACTGACTTAGTACTGTAGACACAGACTGGCAGTGGCTTCCCCGAGGCTCTCAGGCAGGATTCCCGCTCAGCCCGACCTGGAGATGCCAGGCAAGGAGCTCAAATCCTTCTTCCTATAGCAGCCCTATCCCCTAAGGGGAATAGTTGCACAGACACATGTCATACTATTCATTCATTTTACATTTTACTAGCTGACCCTGCACAGAGCATCTGTGTGGTCTTGCACTGAAACTGTGGCATTGCACCCCCACAACGCTCTTGCTCGCTCTCGCCGCCCCCGCAATGCTCTTGCTCGCTCTCGCCACCCCCGCTCTCCCCCGCAAGTCTCTCGCCACTCCTGCAACACTCTCGCCACCCCCGCTCTCCCCCGCAAGTCTCTCACCACTCCCGTAACGCTCTCGCTCGCTCTCGCCACCCCCCTCTCCCCCCGCAAGTCTCTCGCCACTCCCGCAATGCTCTCGCTCGCTCTCGCCACCCCCGCTCTCCCCCGCAAGTCTCTCGACACTCCCGCAATGCTCTCGCTCGCTCTCACCACCCCGCTCTCCCACCCGCAAGTCTCTCGCCACTCCTGCAATGCTCTCGCTTGCTCTCGTCACCCCGCTTCCCCCCTCAAGTCTCTCCCCCACCCCGCAAGTCTCGTGCTCGTGTTCTCTGTCCTCCGTCTTTCTATCTGTCTCGCAGTCCTTGCTTCCCCCTGCCACTGCCAGGGACTGTCGCCTGCTCACCTGACAGCCTCCAAGCTCCCTGCAGCTTCACAGCGCAGCTCAGCAAACCGTCTGCTGCCTGCAGCCCTCAGAGCCAACTGTCCATCTCCTGAAGCTGCCCCCAGCCTCCGAGCTCCCTGCTGCTTCACAGCACCCCTATCCAACTGTCAAACTGCTTTCCAGCAACCCTGCAGGGTGCATGGCCTGTCTAGAAGAATTAATAATATAGAATATCCCACTCTTCCTCCAAGGAGCCCAGAGCAGTGTACTACATACTCAAGTTCCTCCTCACAACAACCCTGTGAAGTAGGTCAGGCTGAGAGTGAAGTGACTGGCCCAGAGTCACCCAGCAAGTCTCATGGCTGAATGGGGATTTTTGTGCTCTTTCCTGTCCCCTGCAAGTCACTGGACAAGAGCAGGAGTGTCGCAGCTGCCCTTGCCTGCAGCATGGTTTAGTGATTAAAGTGCTGGACTAGGACTGGGGAGACCCGAGTTCAAATCCCCTTTCAGACATGAGACGTGCTGGGTGACTCTGGGCCAGTCACTTCTCTCTCAGCCTAGCCTACTTCACAGGGTTGTTGTGAGGAGGAACTTGAGTATGTAGTACACCGCTCTGGGCTCCACCGGTTCCTCCTTCCATCTGCTAGTGGAGTGGGAGCGACCGCTGGAATGACTGTCCGTGCAAGGTTCACTGGTTCGGCCTCATGGCGGCAATGGCAGTGGGGGGAGGCTCGCGGTGGCAGCAGGGGGCTCACAGCAGTGGTGGAGGGCCTCACAGTGGGGACAGTCCGGGTGCCCAATTTGCCTCGGTGTGACACTGCACCCACCCGCCCACCCTCTGCACCATCATCAAGATGCAGAGGATAACAGTGCCAATGAGGGTGTGCAGGTGTGGGCAACACTTTTGCCACTCACTCTCCCACCCTGCTGGCACTGCAAGAGTGGCAAGTGGCAGCATCAGGGCAGGTGGGTGATGGGGACACCCTCCCCCACATGCCCACCCTCCTACGCCCAGAAAGGCTAGCAAGGGGTGGCAGTGGCAGATTGATGGGGAGGCAGAGTCACCACTTGGCTACGGCAGCAGTGGGGGGTGGGGTTCTCCCTTTTACCTTCTACACACACTATACAGTGTGGGGGGGTGCCATGGAGGCCACAGCTGCGGGGAGGGTGAGCGAGGGGAAGGTTCCCCCTTTTGCCTTCCCAAACCATGCTATGGTGTAAGGAGTGTGCCTTGTGCCTGGGCTACTTATGGGGGCATCTTGCAATTGCTCTCATCGGCATCTGGCAATTGCTCCAGGGGGCATCTGCTGTGTCCCTCCTGGATCTGAGGAGTGCGTTGGGGGGGGGGGGGTTGACTCTCCCTTGGGGCTGGTTGGCAGCTGCAGCTGCTCTAGTCTTCTCTCTCCTTTTGAGCATCAGGATGGAGTTCAGTTCCTCTGACAGTGCTGCAATTGCCAGGAAAGGGTTAACTGAGGCTACCAATCAGGGAGCAGCAAAGAGGGACTGCAGCTTGGAGCCCTCTGAGTGGTCTCCTTGGGTCACGTGCTTGCTCTGTCCACTCACGCAATGCTGTTGCCATGGGTGGGGCTGGAGGACCAACAATGCTAGCAATGGCTGGAGAGAACCTTAAAATGTTAATCGTGTGTCGCTCACACTCCCTGCGGGTTTGCAGCATGTGCCCGTCTGTTTCCTATGAGGTAAAAATAGGGTTCTATCTGCTTTCAGAATGTAACCCTATTTTCTGCTTGTCTGAATAGCTTCATTGTCACACCCATACAGCAATATAGCAACAATACAGTTTTATGACTATACAGTATACAGTGACATCTATATATATATTTCTCCTGGGTGTGCCCAGGAAAAATGCGTCCCGGCAGCCCAGCTGATTGGCTGGGCTGCGGGGGCACCTGATTGGTCCTGGCGCACCCAGGAGAATTGCCTGGCTGGGCGGCTGCGGAGGCAAGGCGGCGGGCCAGGCCGTGGCGGCACTCTCGGCCCGGATGCGGCGGCGGCACTCTCGGTCCAGCCGGCCACCCGCGGCGGCGGCACTCACGGCCCGGCTGGCCAGCTGCCCGCGGCGGCGGCGGCACTCTCAGCCCAGGCGGCAGCGGCGGCACTCTCAGCCTGGCCGCCTGCCCGCGGCAGCACTCTAGGGGGGTGTGGAGGGAGGAGGAGGTGGCGGCATGGTGGGGGGTGAGGTGGCGGCATGGCTGGCTCTGCCCCCAGTCCCCAGGACAGCGGGGAACGGCTGTGTCCAGCTAGAGGCGCAGATGCTCTGCACCCAGGCCCACTAGTAGTAAATTATTCCACTACATTAGTCATTAGGTGTTGTCATATATTCATTGCTATTAAACAGAACTCAGCCATGCTATAAGTAGCATCGGCTTGATGGCCTGAGAGAGAAATGTGATATATACTTCTCTGCAATATATATCTTCTCTGCCTGGTGTGTCCTTAATCAGAAGTAAAATTAATGACTCACACAAGTCCCTATAAAAATTGCAATATAATAAAACATGACCCATATCCTCTATGACCTGTAGGGGTGTGCATAAAACTGACTGGCCCAGTTTGGTTTGAGTCCAAACTGGATTCAAACCTCACACACACACCCCGACTCCGGTTCGGGGGCGGGGTTCGCAAGCTTTTTCATTTTTTAAAAAATTGTACTTACCACTCCTGGGGGCTTCTCTGAGGCTGTGGGGGGTCTCCAAAGGTCTCCCTCCTTCAGGCCTCCATTATGCTACAAATTGCCCTGTGCCCTGTCTGGTCGGTCTTCAGCCCATTCTGGGCCTCACCCCAATTGCGGTGGCCATTTTTGAGGTTGCCACGCATGCCCAATGGGCCTCTGAGTGGCCTGGGTCATGACCTGGCCATCCAGAGGCCCATTTGGCATGTGTGGTGGCCTCCAAAATGGCCACTGTGATAAGGCCCAGAATGGGCCAAAGACCACGCAAACATGGTGATTTGAGGCATAATACAGGCCCATGGAGGAGGAACCTCTGGAGAACCCCCCCCCACGGCCTCAGAGAAGCCCCCCAGAGGGATTAAGTTATATATGACCCCACAACCCCGCCCCCAAGGTGTGTGTGTTCAGTTCGACATTGGACCACCAAACCAAACAGGTTTGATATAGAACCTGTTCAGCATCTAATCTGTTTGCACATCCCTACAATGGATGTGCATATAGTAACTGTATAGTAACTGTGCCACTACTTTTGCCTCAAAAAGTTTCAGTACCATGAGGACATATCGCCCTCCCTTGGTATGATAGTAGGATAAAATGGCTGAAGCACTTCTCTGTGCTACTTGTGAGGCCTAATCTAAATGTGTATCTCTCCAACCAGATACTCAAAACACTCAAATACTCAAAACAATATACCTGGTCTATTTTATTGCCATTAATAAACCAATTATTCTCCTTCACTCTCCTGGCAAAGGTCATTTTTGTCCTTTTGTAATTTATCAGCAACTTTTAATCCTCACAAAATTGTGCAAAAGATTTTAGGGCTCTTCTTAGCCCTACAACAGATATTGAAAGGATGACCATATCGTCAGCATACAGAAGCAGTGAGATATGCCTATCAGCTAATTTGGGCAGATAGAATTCTTTTTTATCAAGATGTTGTACTACTAAATTTATATATAATAAATAAATAATAACGGGGCGAGCACAACACACACCCTTGTTTGACGCCTGGTTAATTGACCTGTTAATTGTTAATTGACCCTATATGCCACATCTGGCCCTCAATTTGGTATTACTATGTAGCTTATATATCAGCAATAGAAGTCTTTTGTCAATATTAGTTGAAAATAATCTCTCTAGGTATAAAATCAAAAGTGGACTTTAGATCTACAAAGGCTGTGTGAAGTGGGATCTTGAAACCGTATGCATACATCTCTTCTAGATGTTGCAAAATCATCGCTTGATCTATAGTAGATATTCCTGGCCTGAATCCTGCTTGTTCTTCAGCTAGAATATTGTTATCTTCTATCCAATCATAAAACTTCCCAAACAGATGCTTTGTGTAAAGCTTGCTGACTACATTCAAGAGGCTGATTTGGTGATAGTTGGCAGGATATTTCCTTTGCCCTTTCTTATAGATTGGGACAATGATTGCCATACCCCAGTCTTCCAGGATATGGGTGGATTTATCGATATATGTGAAAAGTGCTGCCAGTACTGATGCCCACCAGTCAATGTTAGATTGGAATACCTCAACCAGGATAAAATCATAACCAGGGACTTTGTTATTTTTCAGTTGTCCAATTAGTTTGATAGTGATTGCATGAATGGCTCTATCTCTAGGGACATATAGTCCATTGCATCACTTTGTTGTACACATATTGAATGAAAGTGAGCTTCCCAGCCAGCTGCAGAAGGAAAATTATCTTATGAGATCACCCAACATTCTGTGTGCGTTTGTATGTCTGTGTATCCCCCACTATCAATTTTTCAATAACTGGACCAATATGAACCAAATTGGGCACAGTTGTAAGGAAATATAAGGACACCTCAACAGCATAATTTGTGATGATGTCATTCACACCAATTCAAGATGGTGGACACACAAACCTTTGAGGTGCAGGTGGGCTAACTTGTGAACTGCCTAACCAATTTGAACCAAATTTGCTACAGTTGTAGGTACACATAGGGACACCTCCATGGCATAGTTTTTGATGATATTATCCACTCCAATTCAAGATAGTAGATGCGTGAACATTTGAGGTGCAAGTGGGAAGGAACCGATTTAGACCAAATTTGCTACAGTTGTAGGGACACATAGGGATGGCGGGCGTAATTTGTAATGATGTCATCCACCCCAGTTCAGGATGCATACACATGAACGTTTGAGGCACAAGTGGACTAACTTGTGAACTGCCTAACCAATTTGGACCAAAATTAGTCCAGTTGTAGGGATAGTGAAAGGAAAGTAGGCAGATTAGTTCTTACCCAAACAACTTGCTTCTCCTTAAGCTTAGCTTCCTCCCATGTCTGTTCCTGGGACTAGTAGTCTTTCCAAAGGCTGCTGCAAAGCCCAACCCTTTATTGTGATTACAGGTTTTTGTATATGTGTAGAATGTGGATGTTGGAATATGGAATATGGATTTTCATCCTTAGAAAATGAAGTATTGGAGGAAGCAAAACTGGGCTGCAATTCTAACCTCACATATTAGGAACTAAGTAGAAATGGCATCCCCCATGAATATCCCTTCAGCATCAGAGACACTGCCATACATCCACTCCAGTTGGCTGCATAGAGCTGTCCTCAAGGCTAAAGTACATGATGTGAATACCCTGTTCATATGGATCTCTGGATGACATCCAGACTAATGTTGCACACACCAAAAAATGTTGCATATGCATACACAACAGGAGGACAAATGTTGCTGTTCTCCCCTTCCATCTGCAGCTGCCTGTGCCTTCCAAAAACATGTAACCCTCAGGGGTATATTTTTGAGAGGCACAATGAGCTTCATAGAGAACTAGGAAATTGGCACAATATGCCCCTTCCCTGTTGAGCATGCACAACATTAGTCTGGATGTGAGCTACTATCAGAGCTCTACAGAAATTTGTACTGGCATGACCGATAGGCTGTAATTATGCAGGGTTTGGTTGGGGTTTTTAGTGGGTTTAAACTTAAAACCATTTATCCTTTTTGAAAATCCGCAGTTTGCAACTTGTGTCTCCCAAATACCAAATTCCCCAGGGTCCCCAAAGCATAGTTTAAATAGCGCAGTATCAATAAACTGGTGTAAAGCAGCTTCCCTCCCCCCTCCCCTTCCTTGTGTTTCAGAGTCCATCCATGATCAGATCTCCCCAACCCATTGAAACAATATGCCAAGAAGAAGTTTTTAAAAGTACTCCAACTGCAGAGATGCTCTAGGAAAAAATTAATTGAAGCAAATAAATAAAGAAAACAAAGACATGTTTCTTTTTCAAAAGGTTTATGTCTAAATCATGACTGGGGCTTCAGGGTTTCTTCATGATGAGTGAAAGCATTCAATAGTCTGCCATGAATTTCCCTGCTGCGAGGAGCAACCAGACAGAGTTTGTGCATTTTGAGTCATGCCAGCCCTCCTTCCCTGCAATCTTCTTGCTCATCACAGCTTATGCTTTAGTCACGCTGATGGGACTTTTCGGCAACCTCTGCCTGATCGTTATTATCAGAAAACAGAAAGAAAGCCAAAATGTCACCAACATCTTAATTGCCAATCTCTCCTTATCTGATATTTTCATGTGCATCATGTGCATTCCATTCACTGTTGCGTACACTTTGATGGACTACTGGGTATTTGGAGAGGCAATGTGTAAACTAAACAATTTTGTACAAAGTATGTCGGTTACCGTTTCTACATTGTCACTTGTGTTAATTGCTGTCGAGAGGTATCAGTTAATAGTGAACCCACGTGGATGGAAGCCCAACATTTCACATGCATATTGGGGAATTATCTTCATATGGGTTTTTTCTCTAATAATGTCAATTCCCTTTTTTGTATTCCACAAAGTCACGGATGAACCGTTTAGAAATCTTTCTGCCCATAGTGACTTCTACATGGATAAGGTTGTCTGCATTGAAGACTGGCCATCTGTTGCTGAGCGACTTGTCTTTACCACAACCATGTTGGTTTTCCAGTACTTCTTCCCATTAGGGTTCATTTTTATCTGTTATCTCAAAATATTTGTGTGTCTTCAGAGGAGGCATGGTAAAGTGGATAAGATAAGAGAGAATGAGAGTAGACTAAATGAGAGCAAAAGGATTAACATTATGCTGATTTCCATTGTTTTGACATTTGCGGCTTGTTGGTTGCCTCTGAACATATTCAACATTGTGTTTGACTGGAACCATGGCGCCCTGATGAACTGCCACCATAATGTGGCTTTTACTCTGTGCCACTTAGTAGCCATGATTTCCACATGCATCAATCCATTTTTCTATGGATTTCTCAACAAGAATTTTCAAAAGGATTTGGTAGTGCTGCTTCATAACTTCAGGTGCTTTGAATCTCAAGAGTTATATGAGAACATCGCCCTTTCAACTATGAACACTGATGTCTCAAAAGGATCCCTGAAACTAAACAACATGCCCACAAATATCTGAAACAGGAAACTAGTTTCTAACCATTTAAACTTGCTTGTAAATATATTACACATATTGAACTGTTGCTCTTATGTGGAACTGTGGTGGTCTTGTTGTGAAGTAGGAATGGCTCCTGCCATTGGCTACAATGGGAACAGTGGCTGAAGCCTGAAATATCCTACAAATAAAAGAAACAAATGAATATGAATCCCATTAATACTAAAGTTCCTTGCAGGAGCTTTCCATACTGAAATACTAAACAGGAAGTCTGGAAATCGCTACCCAGAAAAGGAGGTATTGCATTGCTTGAGGGTGGTGCTGCATTCTCTGTGCAGGCTGTTCCACCTATGTTTACCCTGCAGTTACCCTGGCCTGCCCAAATCAATACCCTAACAAAAGCCCTGTGCCTGCTCTAAGATAATTCCAATGCATTAAAGCAGATGGCCAAATGTCGGTTGCTTAAGATGCTAAATAACTAACTTTTGGAAACCTAATTCTTTTCAAAATTAAAAAAGGATCACCTCTATAACATATTACATACAGCACAATGCACTGTTCATGGAATGTTTTTGGCTTCCACAGCAGCCAAGAATCTATCCCCGCTGGTAGCAGAGACAGGGGCCTCTGTGTGCACGTTAAGCCGTGTTTTCACTCCCAGATAGGGCTGAGAAAGGTTCCTGCCTACAACCTTGGAGAAGCTGCTGCCAGTCTGTGTAGACAATACTGACCTAAATAGACCAATGGTCTGACTCAGTAAATGGCAGCTTCCTATGTTCCTGCCATAGGGAATAATGGCAGGAGTAGAACAGGAGCAAAGATGCATGGCTTAGTGCACATTCAGCAGCCCCCTTCCCCACAGCTAGTGAGGATGGGCTCTTGGCTGCTGCAGATGCCACACACATGCATCCCCTTTCCATGGGTGGTGAACTGCTTTGTATGTTAGCCACTATTCCTTTGATAATACCTCTCAGACCACCTCTTCTGTTTAGTCCTGCACCAAAGTACACATTCCTCTTACCTTCCTAACATTTGCTTCTAAAATTCAGATACAGCTTCATACATCAGAGACTAATCAGCCTACTTGCTGTCTATTGCTCCACCTATCAATATATAGGTATGAATGCCAGATTTTTTGGGTGAAGTTATTTTATTGTTGCAGATAAAGCTAGTAACTAGGATATTGGTAAAGGAGAGCAGCAGACTGTATGCTTGCATAGTGAATTGGGGGCAGGGGGAGGGATGCAATTTTGCCTGCCTTCAGAAGCGTATTTGGTTTTTAAAATAAGTGTTCTTTTAAAGACAGTGGGTGACATGATGAGGAAAAATGACTCTTAGAAATTAAAAAGGATGGGTTGGGCATTTCAAATTACTCCAAGTAGTCCCATTGAAATTTTAAAAGACACAGTAGGAATTTCAATATGCCTAACTTGTCCTTTTAATTTCAATGGGACTACTTTTTCCTCGTGTCAGCCATTTTGATCCCGCCCCCCTCCACACACAACAACAAACAGTTCCTTTGATTCATCTCCTGGTCAAAAGTACAAGAAATTATACTATGGGCCAAGACAGACAGCATCCGAAAGAAGCTCAAAGTGCTGTTAATGTGCTCAGAGGTCTCAGTCTTTTTAACGTGTCTGTAGCACAGCAGCAGTCTGGCTGCTGATAGAGACCTCAGCTAATGAGAGAATGCTCTGCTGCTGCTGCTGCTACCTCCTCCTCTCACTAGAGACTGAATGGCCCTGCCGCAGGTTCCCTCACGTGGGATAAAACTGTAGATATGAGGTGCTTTATTTCCCAGCAGCTATGGGCTTTGTTTCCCAGCAGCAGATGGAGCCATCAATAGCAAGGGACAGGGCCGTAGCTATCCTCGAGCAAGGTAAGACAAATGGCCCTAGGCCCTGAGGAAGGGGGGTGACTTTTGCTGGATGCCAGCTCATTCGTTGCTCTCCCCCTCCTGCCTCCATGACTCACAGATATGCTATTGACTCCTAATCAATAGGAGGGGAGGGGGAGGAGTGTCAGCCAGCACCCCTCCCTCCTCCCATCCTGACTGGCAGGCTAGTGAAGGGGAACTCTCTCCTCTTCCTGCTCTTGGGAAATAACACCTCCGCCTACTCCTGTCGTGGAATGATGTGTCCTTCATAAAGGACTCTTTGTTCCCCAGCAGGAGTGAGAGGAGGCGGCAGCAATGAAGTAGCTCGCAAGCATCTGTAGCATACCAGCACTCGAGCGCAAAGCGAGTTCACAGCATTTTGGAATGTATGTTTAACTTGGCCCTACACCAGTGATGAGAAATTCCTTACTTTTCCTTAACTTCATAGGTTGATGGTTTGGACAACACAGATTATAAGGCAGTTCACACAACCATGGAGCTGTGTGTGCTCCCATTTTGTGATTGTGTGTGAGCTACAACCTATGTAGGAGCAGGGAGAAGTGATTGTGTGGGAGGCGGCGGTCACAGACTCTGACAGCATTTCTTCCACCCTGAGTAATTTGCTGGGTAAAAGTACTAAGTGGAACAATGCTGTGGTGCACCTGCCTCCACATGACCACTCCTTGCTCCTCCTAACTAGGTTGTAGTTCACACATGATCAAAAATCAGGAGCACGCACAGTTCCCAAAGCCAAGTAGTACACTTGTCCTCGCTACTTCATCGTCATGGGAACTGCCTTAATGTCTAGAGCTGGAATTTTGTTTGGCAATTGCTCAAGAGGCCTGCATTAGAATTTGTGGGTTAATTTTAATTCATTTTAAGCATATGTACAGACATTTCAATGTAAAGAAGTTGGTGCATTTTTTCCTGACAAGCTCAGCTTCTCATCATCTTTACTCCATAAATGACCCAAATACTGGGCAACAAAGCCAGAGCTCCTTCAACCCCTACCACCATGCTCAAAGCACAATTCCAGCTTTTGAAAAAGTAAAGAAAAATCAGGCACCAGACTTGTTTATCCAATTATTTATCTGGAACCTCTTTTTTAAACAAAAATTAAGCCAATCAATCTTATTTCAGGTAAACATTTTTAGCAGTTTCTTGAGATGGGTTGCCTCACAAGTTGAGGCAATTTTGGGGAATGGGGTGAATTCGGTTGCTTGTAAATAATGACAGCCACCCTCATAGGCCGAAGATTTTATACACACCATTATCTGTGCTAATTAGACTGAACTACTAAGGAATACTGCAGCAAAAGAACAGCAAAAAGGCAAAGAAGCATCTAATACTCTGTATTATTTCAGTGCATTATCCAAGGAAGCATTTGGTAGTGTAATTGTTGCCATTAAAGCACTCGTGATATTTTTATATGGATGAAATCATCACAAAATGGAATGAGAATAATAAAAGCAAATGAGCAAGCTTCATTTAGAAGGCAAAAACAGGACCTACTACAATTGGAATTGTTTGTTGTTTTTGAATACAGTATGCTGTGATAAACCATTAGCAGATGCATAATCTTTTGTATGCTTCTCAGATAGGGACAGGTGAGAGAATGACTATTTCCCATGTCAATCAGTGCTTAAAATTTACTTTCCACAAATAATCAATAATTTGTTTTATACAGACTTTTAAAAGTTCTGTTGTATTTTCAAGTTATGTTGTATTTTCTGTTGCATTAACCCTTTCCCACTTATTGTTTTCCTGATCTAAACTGACCACCCTAATGCTGATATTTGACTAGGAGCAGCAAACATAATATAATACCTTATGATAGTGTAGTTTTCTCCATGAGGCAAAAGCAGGATAAGGAGGACAGATTTAGATCAGGGAAATATAGGGTGGGCAACGAGTTATCACCCTGTCCTCCAGCAGCATGCCCCCAGCACACTACACACACACACACACACACACCATATCTTCATTTCATTTCATGAATTCTCACATCTAAAATAATCTATCCCCTTCTTTCACGATTCTTAAGAGGATATCTTCATGTAGCTTTTGAAATGTGTAAATGAAACATATATAATCAATTAGTGGTTTAAAAAAACCTATAGACTGCTCAAGGGTTATTTAATCTTTACAGTCTCAAAAGTGGTTTTTCATCACAAACAAGTGAGAAGTGGATGTCTCAGCCCACTTACCAAGAGTAGAACAGTGTTTCAACACAAACTATTGGTTGGTTGGGTTAACACTACTTGGTGTCCTCTGTGCAATGGAAGTGTCATATCTATGAAGCACTCATGCAGTGATGCTATGCATGCACTCCAGAGAAGGGGCAATTTTTGTTGACCCTTCCCTCTGAAGCTGACAGTTACTCTCATACATATGTCCCCGAGGGTCATGCAGCCCTCAGAGACATATTTGGGGAGTCACCATTGACTTCAGAGAGAAGAAGAGATGAACTAAAATCACCCCTCCCCAGCAGCATGCACTGCATGTTTGCTGCAGCAGCACTTAATTAGTCAGTATGTCAGCCACTGTCTCTGACTTTCAGTAAGGTAAGAACCTAAAGCACGAGTCACACTTTTGACTTACCAAGTTTAAAGTATATGATGGCCACATCCATGAGAATTAAATTAAAGCCTTACTAATCACTCCAGAATAAGAAGTGGATAGGGGTATGTTATTATTCTGCATATAGCATGACCATGATAGAAAGAATATATTTCTAATGAGCAGAAAAAAGGATTCATTAGCTAAACAGTAAAAAAAAAGGTTATATTTGTAAAACAATAATTGAGATTCACTGATATTCTCCTTAATGAGTTGTGCTCTTCATTTCCACAGTACTTCCAGTGACTGTTGCTGGTGTGTGTCTTATGTTTCTTTTTAGAATGTGAGCCCTTTGGGGACAGGGAGCCATCTTATTTGTTTGTTATTTCTCTTTGTAAACCGCCCTGAGCCATTTTTGGAAGGGTGGTATAAAAATTGAATTATTATTATTATTATTATTATTATTATTATTATTATTTAATTCCCCTTAGGCTTATGCTCTTTACTCCCCTTAATGACTAAAGGCTAGACTGTATGCCAGCTAGCACCACCTACTTTGGAAGAACCATTTGAAGAGACCTCTTGATCAGTAAATATTATGTCTTAGGCATTGCACTGTCATCAGACTCAGCTTCATAAGTCACAGCAGCTATATTGTTTACAATCCTACATAAACTTATTAGGCAGAAAGTCCAGCAGAAGTTAATGGGATCTATTTCTGAGAAAACATGCTTAAGCTTATAAAGTTACCTCCTTGGTAATGGAGTGCTACGTACACTACCAAAAGAAATCCACATTCTGCTGGAGTGAGGGCCAGTACGGGTGGGGCTAGCGGGTGGAAAACAGGGTGCGGTGTGGACCTGCCCCAGCTGCTTCGCTCTCTCCTGACTTGCCCGGCTACAGCAGTAACCAAGGCACACAGGTAATATTCATCAGGCTGGGGTCACACGCTGGATGGTGACATCATTAGCCCTCATCAGCCATGGTGGAGGGAAGACAGCCAGTTGCAGAGGCAGCTGGTGCACAGCACTGGCACCAGCCCTGGCCTCATTGGGAGACACACATCCCCAGCCCCACTGAGTAGCCTGTGTTCACTGAACCTAGCCACCCACTAGTAGTTCCACCCCTGCGTGTACAGCTGAATCATTTTCTCTCCATATACCAACATTTCTACACTTTTGCTAGAAAACTCTAATGGGCAGAAACATTTTCAAAAGGCAGATAAGTTGAGCCAGATTCTGGGGCCAGACACAGCAAGCTTTTATAACTGATGACAATGTTGATAGCTTGAAGTAATTGAGTCACGTTAAAAGCTCATGCATCAAGCAGCTGCTGGACTCCCAGGGCATGGCCGAAGGGTACACGATGCAGCCACCATGCTGAAGCCAAGCAGGTCTCGAGGTCTGGCCAGTGCCTCTATGCCTTGAAATCCCATGGATGCTGCTGTGAGCTTCATTGTGGGAGAAAGACATGCTATGTGTGTAAATAAATATAATCTTAGGAGAGAGAAGTCCAGTTCACATAGTGAAACTATAAAGAACACTGCAGACTGCCAAAAAGAGCAAAGGGAAGAACTTAAACGCTTAGTTCCCAATGTCAAAATACCATTTTCGTAGCGCTCTGTCTCATCCAATCTCTAACTGATCTTTATTAAGAATAAGAAATGTTGTCTTTGATGTATAATGGAAGATCAGTCCTACCTGTGGTAACATATATTTGGCTGGAACTGTTTATATATTTTTTCTTAATGGTTATTGTTTCAGCTGTGGATAAATACTGAACATCTATCATTTTATATACCAAGTATTGTACAACTTTATATCAGTCTTGTGCTTTAAAGTGTCAAACTTTGTAACCCCTTGTGATCCATTGTGAACATGAAAGGACACAAGAAACAAATAACTAAAAACTGGAGGCTCTTAGCAATTCAATTAAGTAAGAAACATCTCATTGATGTTGATTCGAAATTGTTCAGACACTATTTAAAGTAAGGTTTCAGCTCTAGCTGGAAGAATATGCCAGTAGATATCTTGACAGGTATGTCATCATAGCAATGTAAGACAATGTAAGTGCTGGATAAGATAAAAAGACCACATAGTCCCATACTACAGCCAGGATCCAAAGAAGTATGCAGTAAGTTTCAGGAGCTCAAGAGAGAACTTCAGACTTTTTGTGCTCAAAAGGAATCCCTCCTCAAACTGCTTTTGAAACTGAAGGGAGTTTCAAAAACAGCTGTGATATACCATGCTGGGGGGATCAGCTGTTCAAACTTCAAATAAAAAATCAGAAGATTTCACTGCGCTAGTGTAAGTGTCCAGCGTTGAAGTCAGGAGGCGGCATTCTGGTGGTCCCATGTATCCCCCTGCTTTTTCTCCCACTGCTGAAATGATGTCGTGAACGCTTACCACATAAAATGTGGGGTGTCAAAGTGAAGGGAAGGACATAGAGCTGGCTCACACAATCAATCCTAAGTCAGTTGAACAAAAGCTGGAGATCCCGGCAGCATGTGCACTTCGATTTGAGGCTGATCTCAAGTTGGTGCTGTGCCAAACCACATTAAGCAGACATTGGCAAGCCAAGTTCAAATCTAAGCTTATGGATCTTGGCAAAAAATATCCTAAGTTCCAGAAACTCCTCTTATGTGATTAGGCTGGATCTGTTTCAGTTTGTGACTCCTGATGATGTGGATAAGCTGCTTGGAACAGTGCAGCCTACCACCTATTCTCTTGACCCTTGTCCGACAAGCTTATACTATCTGGCAGGGGGGTTGTTGTAGAAGCCCCTATAGAGATTATAAATGCTTCTCTGTGGGAGGGCAGGATGCTCTCCTGTCTTCAGGAGGCAATCATTAGACCTCTTCTGAAGAAGCCTCCATTGGATCCCGCAGAGTTCAGCAACAGAGTTCATGGTTGGACAAGGTAATTGAGAGGTTGGTGGCCTCCCAGCTCCAGGGAATCTTGGAGGAAACTGATTATCTAGACCCATTTCAAACTGGTTTTGGGGTAGGCTATGAGGTGGAGGCTGCCTTGGTCGGCCTGATGGATGATCTCCAATGGGGAATTGACAGAGGGAGTGTAACTCTGTTGGTCTTTCTGGATCTCGGGACAGCTTTCTATAGTATCAACCATAGTATCCTTCTGGAGTGTCTGAGAGGGTTGGGAATGGGAGGAACTGCTTTGCAATGTTTCCACTCCTACCTCTTGCACAGATTCCAGATGGTGTCGCTTGAAGACTGTTGTTCTTCTTCAAAACATGAACTTTTCTATGGCATACCCCAGGACTCCATACAGTCTCAATGTTTTTAACATCTACATGAAACCACTGGGAGAGATCATCAGGAGATTTGGTGCAGGGTGTTTCAGTATGCTGATGACATCCAAATCTATTTCTCCATGTAAACATCATCAGGAGGAGGCATAACCTCCTTAAATGTCTGCCTGAAGGCAGTGATGGACTGGATGAGGGATACAAAATGAAGACTGAATCCAAATAAGACACAGCTACTTATTGTGCAGTGTTGGAACTCAGGAGACAATTTTGATCTGCCAGTTCTGGATGGGGTCATACTTCCCCAGAAGGAACAGGTACGCAGTCAGGGAGTGCTTCTGGATCCAAGCCTCTCCCTAGTGTCTCAGGTTGCAGCCGTGGCCAGAGATGCTTTCTATCAGCTTTGGCTGATAATGCCAGCTGCATCCCTTTCTTCAAATAAACAGCCTCAGAACATATGCTGGTATCCTCCACACACAACTACTGCCATGCACTCCATGTGGGGCTCCCTTTGTACATAGTCCGGAAACTGTAATTCGTACAGAATGCAGCAACCAGGTCAGTCTCCAGGTCATCTCAAAGTGACCATATTACTCCTATATTAAAAGAACTACACTAACTACCAACTATGTTTCCGGGCAAAATACAAGGTGCTGGTTACAACCTATAAAGCCTTAAACAGCGTAGGTCCAGGGTACGTTAAGAGAACATCTTCTTAGCTATGAGTCCCATCGTCCATTGAGATCATCCAGACATTTCCGTCTGCAGTTGCCACCAACTCGTCTGGGGGCTACAGAGGGATGGGCCTTCTCTGTTGCTGCCCTAAGACTTTGAAACATGCTCCCTGCTGAAATAAGAGCCTCCCCATCTCTGATTTAAGCCCTTAAATACTCATTTATTCACCCAAGCTTTTTAACTAGACCTAATTTGTTTTACAATTTTAATTTCTGTTTTAATTTGTTTTATATTTCTGTAAACCAGAGATGGAAGTTTGGGGCGGTGTACAAATATAATAAACAAACAACTAAATAAACTGACATGAGATTGATTGTGTGAATCAGCCTAAAGAGAGACTAGCATCCAGTCCTAAATATATTTACCTTGAAGTCAATATACTTCCAAATAAGTGCACTTAAGTTTACTGCCAAAGACAGAAGTGTGTACTGTCCATTATTTAGCAATTACGTAGTGCCAATAGGTGCTTAGAGATGCTGGGTAGCATCCAGACTAGTTCGTCATGACTAAGTACTGTTGAAATCAATGAGGCAAATTAGTCCTGACTAACTGGAGTCCCATTAATTCCAATGGGACTTAGTCATAACTTGTTTAATTTGGATGTTGCCCACAGAATCCAGAGTAGCCCGGCTGCACATGTTCAGGATCCTAGTGACTCAGAAAGGGGAGCCTAGAGGTGAGAGAATGGGACAGTTCTCAAATACCCAAATTCTTGCTACAGGTTTGGATATATTAGAAATATTTGTAATATACATTTGCCTCTCGTAAATTCTACTCACTTTGGGGATTAACTGTGTTTTTAACTATATTTTATTTAACTATATTTAACTGTATCTTAACTGTATTATGACCTTCAGTTAAAAAGTTGACAAATACCACTCACTGATGAGTATACGTGAGCATTGTATGTAATTATAAATATATGCTTTTGTATTGTCACTGTGTACATTATTTTAAGTGTGTTAACTGCCATTGTATTGTTGACTAATAAAAGTGAAGGCAGAATGAAAAGATCCTCTGCTGGTTACACTTATGCATTATGGCTCTATAAACAAGTTCTAACCAGTTCCTCATTAAATATGTAACGTCCAAATACATTTGAAGTATAAAATCCTGCCTCTCTATCTGAATGTTTTGCTGCTGATTTTCCGTGAACTCAGACCTTTCCCCTAAGAACACTGTCAGTGAGGTCCCATCACACAATGAGAGTATATGTGCTTTCTTAAGAGTGGCACCTGTGTTATGTCAGAATAGCTTGTCATTGGCTGTCCCTAGTTGTGGAATTTCCTCACCTTGGAGATTTACCAAAGCTCAGATCTGAGCATCCTCCTTAAACATTGCTAAGTTGATTTTATTGAGCCAATTGCCATAGTTTAAACCAGGAAACCATAGGTTAAGCCAGCAGGGTTTAGTATTATATTTCAATATAAAATATTCTGTTTAAGATTAGTATTAATGTGATTGCGATTTTCACGTTCTCCGAAAACTGTAGAAATTACAAGTTAACTGATCACCACAACTTCTGCTCCGTGTAAGCAGTAAAAGCTTTGCACAATCACATATATTACACTGGGGTAACAAAGTAGGTTCCATGTACCCACACTTTGCCTTGGTCTTTCATTTCAATATTAGGCTAGGGAGGGATGTGTCCAGATAAATATTCAACAGGTATAATGTCCCCACATTTGGTGGAGATGCACCTAATTAATTTCTGCCTCTTGCCTTTCCTCTTGCATCCACAGCATCCCATGAATGGACTCCTAAGAGAGTATACTATCATCAATACCATACAGAAGATCTGCATTATTGCAGCATCAAGATGTGGCCTTCAAATGACATGCTCTGCATTTCTTGAGGCACTTTCAGTACTGGAAAGCTGCCCAGGGTGACGCAAATTTCTCACAGCTGAGCCAAGAGTTCAAGAATATCAGCAGTTGGAGGAATTGCAGAGAGTTGGATCAAGTCTTCGTTGTAACTTAACTTTAAAAAAAAAATGTTTTAAAACTCCATTATACAAGCACTGTGTGTAATCTATACTGTTAAAATCTATTAACAGGATAGTTTAGATGCTAAACTTTAGAGTAATCTTACTTGTAGGCTATTTCATTATTTTGTCAAGACCTCTCTCTCCACACAATGTGTAATTAATTTTATTGGTTTTTACAATATCTTAACAGTCAAATTACATTTAATTAAGTAAATATTGACTTCCCGCTCACCAATCTGCGCGGTTCATGTTAGCTATACATATAAATAATTGCTATAGTAATTCAAAACATATATACTCCACATTGCAACTCGATTTTGCCCTACCCAACCTGCTGTAATTACTAAATTTCAAACCCTGCTGAAAGGTCCATATTAGGAAAATAGTTCTTTAAGTAAAGTAAAGTAAGAATGGTTCTCAAACTTCTTTGAAACATTCCAAGTTTTCATCCCTTATAAGTGCTGTAAGTTTTGTCATCTCCACATATTCCAAAATTTTTATCAACCAATCTTCTTTTGAGGGCATTTTATTGTCTTTCCATTTCTGTGCATATACTATTCTAGCCACCATGGTTGCATACATAGAAAATGTTAAGTTTCTTCTGGAGAACTCTCCTTGAGTTATTCCCAGCAGGAAGGATTCTGGCCTCTTAGGAAATGTTATTTTAAAAATTTTCTTCAACTCATTATATATCATATCCCAAAACGCCTTTGCCTTCCTGCATGACCACCACATATGGAAAAAAGTTCCTTCACATTTTCCACATTTCCAACATTTGTTTGAAACATTTTTATACACTAATGCTAATTTTTTCAGTGTCAAAAACCACCTGTACATCATCTTATAATAATTTTCTTTTAAAGTATAACATGCAGTGAACTTTAAATCAGTTTTCCATAATTTTTTCCAAGCTGCCATATCTATATTATGACCCACATCTTGAGCCCATTTTATCATAATAGTTTTAACCACTTCGTCTCTTGTCTCCTCCAAAAGCAACAACTTATACATCTTAGAGACTAATTTTTCATCATTTTCACACAACTCCTTCTCAGATCTCAACACTAGATCCTCAAATCCAACTTTAAGATCCTTCTTGTAAATTTTGTTTAGCTGACGATACTGAAACCAGTTGCTAACCAAATTTTGTACTTTGATTAGGTTTTTTAATTTACAGCCCTTCTCTTGAAAACATAACAAATCCCTATAGGTACCCCATTCAGATTGCATATTTGTCTCTTTGCATGCCAAAGCTTCAATAGGGGATACCCATAATGGAGTTTTAGATTCCATTTTACCCACACTCCCATTAGACTCCTTCCTACATAGTGATTAAGAAAATCTTTATGCACTTTGCTTTTATTGTACCACAGATAAGAATGCCATCCAAACCTTCTATCGAATCCTTCCAGATCAAGTATTCTGGGATTTCTTAATGTTATCTATTCCTTTAACCACATCAAACAAACAGCATCAAAATACAACCTTAAATCCGGCAGAGTAAGACCACCTCTTTCTTTAGCATCTGTTAAATTTTTAAATTTAATTCTTGGTCTTTTACATTGCCAAACAAATTTAGTTATGTCCTTTTGCCATTGCTTAAAACAGGTTAATGTATTAATTATAGGAATAGTCTGAAAAAGAAACAACATTTTAGGTAAAACATTCATCTTCACAACTGAAATTATTCAGTTGTAGCCTGTAGCCACCAGACCAGTAGCCAATGATAGACATGTCCTCCATGAATTTGTCTAAGTCTGTTTTAAAGCCATCCAAGCTAGTGACCATCAGCACATCCTGCGGCAGAGAATTCCAAAGATTAACCCCAATAATTACCTGCCTAGGATGATCACCTCATATCCCCTCATGGAAGGGCCACCCCTGTTGTCCTCTTTCTACTGTGACAGTGGGCTATGAGAGAAAAGGAGGAGAGGAGAATGAGCTTCCCAGTTGCCTAGTACTTTCACTGCGGCCACCTCTTCCTCTCACCAACACAGGCTGAGAGAGGAAGAGGGATTAGCAGGGAGGTGAGAGGAGGAGGAAGAGAGCAGTGGCATGGGCAGGCAGGCATGGGTGGGTGGGTGAATGAAGAGGATGTGGTATCAGACAGGAAAGATAAGAAAGAGGGTGGCAGTGGCAGTGGCAATGGCAGAAGAAAGAGAAGTGACCAAGGCAAGAGTGAGAAAGTGACGATGAAAGCTCCTGGCAGATAGAGAGTGTGTGCCATTTTAATTCTAATCATGCTCCCTGCCCTAACTCCAGAGTGATACTGCATCAGGGAGGGCTGGCACTGGGGAAATTAAAATATTAAGTATAGTCCATCCTTCCAGTGCTCAGTGCCTTTTAAAACCATTTAAAGCTTTATTTATTTAAAGCTTTCTCTCAGGTCCTGAGAGAAAGGAAGAAGGGGGCTGATATCAAGCAGCAGTGGATCCTTCGGGGATAGTAGGCCTTGGGCATTTGCTTGAGGGTGCCATGTACTGATGCCAGGCCTGAATCCAATCTCTGCAAAAACTGAGATTTTGGCAAGTTCTACCTTCCACTGCCTGCATAATGGAACAAACTCCAATATTAGAGAGCTCTGGCTTTTGTTGATATGTAGAAGCCATTCTATAACTCAGGAACATTGAATCGTAGATCCACATAATGGAGAGTACCCTCCCCCCCACCAATTGGGAAAGACTTTAAGAAATAAGATAGATAGATAGATAAATCTTTATTGTCATTGTCCTGTGCAGAACAACGAGATTGAAAAGAATCTACAACCACTACTACAGGACCTAACAAGAATAATCTAAACATATACCCATACGCCCCCCTCCCATCAACCCACTAAAAACCCACTAAAAAACTCTAAAAACGAAATACAAAAAAACATGAAAACATGACATTCAAAATACTATGGTAAATCAAACTACTCAAAGATTATTTAATCTTTAATCAGTTTGTCTGTAGTTTAACACTGAAAGCATTTCATATGGGATTAAGTTTTTGCATCTTGCAGTTTTGGAGCTTCTGGGTGAAACAGAATCCAAAAGTCAATTAGAGTGATACTTTTGCTAGGACCAACTAAGATGTCACATTTATGTATTATTTCTCTGTGTAAACTGTCCTGAGCCATTTTTGGAAGGGCGATATAGAAATCGAATTAATAATAATGATGATGATGATGATGATGATGATGATGATGATGATGAAACAGAGCAGATGAAACAGTGGACCACCTAATCAGCTGTTGTAAAAAGATTGCACAGACTGAGTACAAAAAAAGGCATGAGAAAGTAGCAGGGATGATACACTGGAACATCTGCAAAAAATACAAGCTACCTGTAGCCAAAGATTGGTGGGACTATAAAATCGAAAAAGTTGTCAAAAATGAAGATGCAAAAATATTATGAGACTTCTGACTATGAACAGACAAACATCTGCCACACAATACACCAGATATAACTGTAGTCGAGAAGAAAGAAAAACAAGTCAAAATAATCGACATAGCAATACCAGGGGATAGCAGAATAGAAGAAAAAGAAATAGAAAAAATCGCCAGATAAAAAGATCTACAAATTGAAATTGAAAGGCTGTGGCAGAAAAAGACCAAAATATTCCCAGTGGTAATTGGCGCCCTGGGTGCAGTTCCAAAAGACCCTGAAGAGCACCTCAACACCATAGGGGCCACAGAAATCACCATCAGCCAATTACAAAAAGCAGCTTTACTGGGAACAGCCTATATTCTGCGACGATATCTATAACAATTGACAATAAAATTCTGGCATCCCAGGTCCTTGGGAAGGACTCGATGTCTGGATAAAACAAACCAGTCAATAACACCTGCCTGACTGTGTAAACAAGAAACAATGGTATTATCCTAGAAGCTCTTTCTCACGATCCATGAGAAGAGCTTCTGTCGGGTCTGCAGGGAGAGCAGGCTTAGCCCCCCTCCCTGCAGACTATCAAAGTGGAGCCCTGGGCGTCTGGATCAGCTGCCCACACGACTGCCGGCTCCTTTACAGAGCTGGCAGGAGCTGCGAGGATCAGGGGCTGCGCATCCCCTGGAAGTCACAGGATGCACCGTGCAAGTGTGCGGAGCATCCTGGAGAGACCCCTGAGCCTGGGGTCTACTCGTGTGTTGCTGTGCACTACACCAAAAAATGAGGTTAATGGTGCGCTCGATCCGTTAATCTCATTTAAGGGGAGGGGGAATTAGGCGGGCTAGCCGCCTTAGGAGCACTGGGCTTGCCTGCGAGCCCAGTAGTAGCCCACTTCCCAGTGATCATGGGAATAGCCTCCTACTTTGACTTTTGAATTTCCTAATACACCAACAGCAGGGAAATAACTTGGCTAATAAGCAGAAGGCTGCCAGTTCAAATCCCCGCTGGTATGTTTCCCAGACTATGAGAAACACCTATATTGGCAGCAGCAATATATGAAGATGCTGAAAGGCATCATCTCATACTGCGTGGAAGATGGCAATGGTAAACCCCTCCTGTATTCTGCCAAAGACAACCACAGGGCTCTGTGGTTGCCAGGAGTTGACACTGACTCAACGGCACAGCTAACTGGGCAAAGAGGCACCTTTTAAATGTGGTGATTCTCTTTATTTAGCAGGGGGAGAGTAACTGGCCCTATCCAGCCCCAGCACAGTACCTCCAGTGACTGTTCCTGTTGTCTATCTTATATTGCTTTTTAGATTGTGAGCCCTTTGGTGATAGGCATCCATCTTATTTATTTATTTTTTTCTCTGTGTAAACTGCTTTGGAAACTTTTGTTGAAAAGCGGTATATAAATATTTTTTGTTGTTGTTGTTTACCTTTAATGGACCAACACAGTGAGCTACAATTTTCATTGAAGTGTGCTGCTCTTTTGATCTTATTTTTCTGTTAAATTGCTTGATCATTTTTCTCCAAAGCATTACCCCCAGCGGCCTTTAATCTGGTATAAGATTAGAGTAATGCAAAGATGTGCTTTTTTATTAGGAATGTGTTGTGAAGACTAGAATGTGTACCCAAAAGTTGTATGAGGAGAACAAAGACAAAGGAACAAACAGCACCTTGGCTTTTAAATCAGTGGAGAACAGGCTATCACACCATAACTAGGCTGGCCTTGTGCAGTTGAAGTGCATAACAAAGGCTTGCTGACATTTTGGCAAGAAGAATGAAGGTTGTACTAAGAGCTTTTATGCATGAAGATCAAGCAGGCTTTTTGCCAAAAAGGCAATTAAGAGACAATGTGAGAACAGTCCTGAATGTATTGGAGTATTATGAAAAACACAATGATAAACAGATTGCTATGATCTTTCTGGATGCAGAGAAAGCATTTGACAATGTTTCCTGGCACTGGATGCAATGGAAGTTGGTAATAATTTTATTAGGGCCATTAAGACAATATATTCGGAGCAATATGCTAAAATTATTATAAATGGGAAACTATCAAATAATTGTAAAATACAAAAAGGAACTAGACAAGGCTGTCCACTTTCCCCATTACTTTTTATATTAGTTCTGGAAGTGCTTTGTAGAAATATCAGAGAAGATGAACAAATACAAGGCCCGAAAGTAGGGAAACAGGAGTATAAACTTAGAGCCTTTGCGGAGGATGTGGTGTTTTTTCTAGAAAACCCATTAGAGAAGATCGGAAGGCTCTTGGAAAAAACAGAACAATTTGGCCACTTGGCTGGGTTTTATATAAATAAGAGTAAAACGAAGGTGTTGACAAAAAATATGGACCAGAAATCCAATGATAGACTTTATGAAATAAGCGAATTGAAAGTGGAGAAGAAAATTAAATATTTGGGCATCTGGCTGACAAACAAGAATTCTTTGTTGTTTTCAAATAATTATATCAAAATATGGAATACAGTAAAAATTGATTTGCAAAGATGGACTAGAATGAACTTATCTTTAATGGGAAATTAAACTCATGCCTGTGGGCTTCTCAGAGGCATAGTTTGTTTGTGGGGTTTTAAAAATCTGTTTTTATATTTGTGAAATGCCTAGAATCATCTGGGTGAGGTGGTATAAAAATCTAATAAATCGTCGTCGTCATTATCATCTGGTGGGCCACTGTGTGAAACAGGATGCTGGACTAGATAGGCCTTGGGCCTGATCCAGCAGGGCTGTTCTTATGTTCCCCTCTCCCCATTCACTGCTGCCCAGTAACCTGGGGATTGACACCAAAGTGAGGCAGGCCCTGAAAGTTGTGGAACCAGCCCAGATTGCACTGCTGCTGCTGCTGCTGCTGCTTGCTCGCTGCTGCTGCTACTACTTACTGCTTTTAAATATGCTATCTTTTTCAATAGTAAAGTTCTCAAAGCAGCTTATATAGCAAAATAAATGAGAAGATTCCATTTCAAACCCCCAAAGGGGCTCACAAGAAACATCAGGAAGACAATAACAACAGCCACTGAAATGGCATTATTCTGGGATAAATAGGATAGTTGCTCTCCCTCTACTTCTTCTTCTTCTTCTTCTTATTATTATTATTATTATTATTATTATTAAACATATTTTTATACCATCCAAAAATCATCAAATACACACACACACACACACACACACACACACAAATGATTATTATTAAATTAAACCCTTTCTGGCAGGGTGTGTATGGAATTGTTGCAGATTGTGAACATGGAGGGGGCCCATCTCAAGAATGATCAATATTTGAAATGATGTAATTGATCTTATTCATTCAAGACAGTAAAACTAATCAGTTAAAACATAATGCCAGGGTCAAGAGTTATTTCAGTATTTTGGGTTATTACATTGACACAGGATGCAATGGCTGACGTACTGTACAATGTTATTCATGTAGTGGAATGTAACATTTGTGCAGATGTGTAAGCACAAACATTGCACAAATGGGATTGTGTGACAGTGCAGTCATTATCTATAATGGCCACACTGTCGTGCAACTCCATGAGCTCAATTTTTGCACTTACACAACAGTGCTTGTGAACATCTGTGCAAACATTTTTCTCCCACCGCAGGCATTATGTTGCACAGTATCCAGAGGAAAGTGGCCTTCAAATGAACGCTCTGCTCCCAGGCCTTTCAGAGTCTTTAAAAGGCCCTGCCTCCAGCACAATGCTGCTTAAGGCAGTTTACAATAAAAATGGCCATAAAATATAATAAAATAAACACAGATGAAACAGAGATGCAGCAGCAAAGCATCAAGAGCAATAATGCTGAGGTGAAAATGAGTTAAACTAGAAGCTAATTGAAACCAGGTTTAAAATGCCTCTCGGCATTTTAAAACCCATCATGGAGAGAGATTGGTGAAGCTTCTCTGGAAGGGCATCCCAGAAACAGAGGATGCACTACTGAGAAGGTCATGTCCCTGGTCCCTGGGACTAGGGCATGGCTAGTGCCCTCCCTGTACATCTTCCCACTTAATGGGATTATTCATAGTGCCAATGATTAATATCATTGTGATGTCCTGAGAGTTTGAAAGGCATTTTTCTATCACTGGTCATCAGAGCACACCCACATGAAGAATTTCAAAGGGGGTTAATTGTGTAATGCATGCCCAGTCCCTCAAGTCCACCCACAGCATGGGGCATCAGCCCACATTGGCTCCCTGCCCATTCAGGGGCAAGTATTGAATCAGGATGGCTAAGGCAAGCTGCAGGGTAAGTGTTGCGGATGAGGAACATACTGAGGGGAGGGGCTTTAGCTCCACAGGTAAGCCTGTGTTTTGCATGCAGAAGATCCCAGGTTCAATCTGTAGCATCTCCAGGAAGTTTTACAGACAGGGCTTTCCCCCCTATTCCACTCCTGACTGGAGTGTGCCAGTCCACATATTCGCTGGATTTAATTCAACCTCCCTGCGGGCTATCAGAGACCAGGACAGACAGGGCTTTGTTTTTCCCCAAAGGGAGGCTGCAAATTCTGGCTTAGCCCAAGGTATGTCCAACCTAAAATAATCCTCTATTTTCAGCAGCTTTTGAAAAAAACCTTGATGTTTCTGCTCAGCTCCGACGCTTGTCTTTGATGTGCATAGGGAAGCAGCTGAGGGCTATGTTAACGCTCCACCTAATCCCCCGGATTAAACTGTCTCGAATCTGCTGCAAAGTAGATCCGCTCCTCGGATACCCCACAGCATAAAGCCCCGTCTGTAAAACTTCCTGGTAGGGGTGGGAAAGATCCCTGACTGAAACCCTGCTGAGTCACTGCCAGCCACTGCAGACAATATGACATCAACCCACATAGAAGGTCAAATGTATTGACTTAGTATAGGGCAGCATTGTACATTTGAGGAAAAAATTACTTACTTTCCTCCGTTTTCACACTTCCAGCACAATGCTAAAGAGCTGGCATCAAAGCACTATACAGATATATCCTCAGCCTGAGACACTGGATGGGGTCTTTCATTACAAAACTAAGGCCAAAGCCGTATGAACGAGCTCCCAGAAAAGGTGTACGCAAGTTCCTGTCTTCCCACAGAAATGACACTTTCATAAACTCTGCACTTTCATAACCTGAAAATCAGATTTTTCCAATCAAGCATTCATTCCATCCACTTGAACTGGTGTTCTGCTTTTAGGACAGCAGTAGTTAATTTGATTTTTGGTTTGTGGTGACATACAAGGCATTCATACTGCAGCTGCTAATTCAATTTCTTGAAAGAGACACACACAAAGCAGTTCAATGTACTCGAAAATTGAATTTGATGTGCCAAAGTATTTTTAATATGGTTTGCTGAAGTAGTTTGTCCTTGGGTTACTAGACATTCAGAATATCCCATAGTCCGGTATCCTCAGTTTCCTGCTTTCTGAACTGATGCTGACACAATTCATGCCTACTAATTTCGCCTCTCAGTAGGCTTGACAGGCTACAAATTCAATTTTTCCTCAGATGTATGCCATAACAAGCCAAGCTTTCACTCAGCTGCATCAATCTCTCTGTGTGGTATCTTGACCGCAGTGTCTTTTTGAGAGCTGTTTTCTCCTTCCCTCCTGGACTGGTGCCCTCTCGAAGATTTCATCCCTCAAGGATTTCAGCTGCAAACATGTCTGCTTGCAGAATGATTAAAAAAATAGAGGACAAAAACATATTAGATGAGGATTTATGGGCTGAAAGCCAGCATGATAGGGCTATGGGAAGATGTACAGAACAGACACTGATGTGATCAATGTGTGTGTGTGGAGGGTGCATGATTTTAAAAAGATAAGCACAGGGCTTATAAACTTTTTTATTCAGCTCCTTCCACAAGTGGACTCTCTATTTTTCAGGGTAAGTTAGGTTGGATGGGTGGAGAGAAGTCTGTCCTTTTGCTCAAGGGAAAGGATCCATTCAATGCAACAGTACGATACAGCGAGAGCTAATTAAAACATTGCAATAGCAGCACAGTAGCCACTTGAAAATAGAGCTGCTCAACATGAAGCACCACATGAACCTTTCCATACTCAGAATCAAAGGAAGCAACACAAATAAAACTCCCCTGAGGAAAACGTAAACAGCTTGAAATGCATTGAGTTCTCTCAATAAAAGTGGATTCCATGCATCCCCAGACTATCCTTTCTGTCTGGCATCATTTTAGTGCAGCTTTCTTGCTTTGAGTGAGTCCCAGAGGGGAGGCAAAAACCACAAAGAGACTTGTGGCACCTTAAAAACTCACTCAGAATTGTAACTTAAGTTTTTGTGACCCAGAGTCCACTTCATCAGAATAAAGAGGTCTCCTAAGTGATTTCTTCTTGTCTCTAGATCTCAGCTGAGAGTACAAACATTTTACATAAGTGACTGACTACTACTACGACAAATATTTATATACCACTTTTCTACCAAAAAAATAATATGGTTTACAAAGAAAAATATGTGGTTTACATAGAAAAAAATATGGTTTACACAGAAAATTTTTAAAAAGTAAATTGTCCCAAAAGTTCACCATCTTAAAAACAAATATCATAAGGTAGACACCAGCAAGAGTTACCGAAGACACATATGAGTCGCTAACTGATTGTACCATAAATCAAATAAGAAAGACAAGGGCAGGGCAATGGAGGAATGATGAGACTTGTTTGTGCAGGTCAGGGGATTACAGGCCAACAGTTTTTGTTATATGACCTAGAGCCCAGTATTCACTTAAAGTGGGGGTCCTCAAACTGGGGTCAGTCTCAAACAACTTTAAAGGGGGGTTCCAAACAACCAGCAAGTTTCATTAGGAGTGGAGGGGCCTTAACCAACATATACAAGGTGTGGAGACAGTCAAGGATGATGGGGAGCAGATGGAGACAGAAGCCAACACCTACTTGACTTCTCTGCTGATCACAAATCCAAGGGCAGGCACAGCAGGGGAGCTGATCTAGTGAGCAGACAAAGAAGTGTCATTGCTGTGCTGCCCTTGGCTTTGTGAGTAGTGGAAGATCCCAGTGGTTTTCAGCTCCTGTCCCCCTGTCTGCTTCCTCATGCCTCGGAGAAACTGGAGCAGATCTTCGCTTTAAGTTCTTGACAGCGTCTCCCTGAATTTTTTAATTAGTATGCAAGCTGAGTACAAATAAGTAAGTGAGAAAGCCAAGAAAATACTAGGGATGTGCACAAAGCATTTCGTGCACATCCGAAGGAGCGGGAAGCAGTCATTTTAACAGGAGAAAGGCAGGTCTTACCTGGCCCTTCCTTGCTCCTCCGCTGCCCCAATGTGGCACTGTTCCTATTAAGCAGCTGGGCTGTCCATTGTGAAAAACCAGGCTGCCTGGCTGCATCTTGCTTGGGAACAGGAAGTTCCTTGTTCCCAGGAGCCTGTGGGCGGTGTCAGGAAGGAAATGGTGTCTGAGCACGTGCAGATGCCATCTTGAATAGTCAGCATGGTGTTGCTGACCACTCAAGATGGCATCCACACATGCTCAGATGCCGTTTCCTTCCCGACACCGCCCACAGACTTCTAGGAGCAGGGAACTTCCTGTTTCTAAGCAAGACACAGCCAAACAGTGTGGATTTTCACAATAGACAGCTTGGCTGCTTAAAAGGAACAGCGCCACACTGGGGCGGCGGAGGAGCAAGAAAGGGCCAGGTAAGACCTGCCTTCCTCCTGTAAAGTAAAGTCCTCTCTCTGAGGGAAGGTAGGATGCCTCCTAGTCTTAAGGAGGCAATTATTAGACCGCTTCTGAAGAAGCCTACCTTGGATCCATCATTGCTGAGTAACTACAGGCCTGTCTCCAACCTTCCATGGTTGGGCAAGGTAATTGAGAGGGTGGTGGCCTCCCAGCTCCAGACAGTCTTGGAGGAAACTGATTATCTAGACCCATTTCAAACTGGCTTCCAGGCTGGCTATGGGGTGGAGACTGCCTTGGTCAGCCTGTTGGATAATCCCCAACGGGAATTGATGGAGGAAGTGTGACTCTGTTGATCCTTTTGGACCTCTTGGCTACTTTTGACACTATTGACCATAGTATCCTTCTGGAGCATCCGAGGGGGTTGGGAGTGAGAGGCACTGCTCTTCAGTGGTTCTGCTCCTACCTCTTGGGCAGGTTCCAGGTGGTGTCCCTTGGAGACTGTTGTTCTTCAAAATCTCAACTTTTTTATGGTGTCCCTCAGGGCTCCGTATTGCCTCTGATGTTGTTTAACATCTACATGAAACCGCTGGGAGAGATCATCAGGAGATTTGGTGCAGGGTGTTATCAGTATCCTGATAACACCCAAGTCTATTTCTCCATGTCAGCATCATCGGAAGAGGGCATAACCTCCCTGAATGTCTGGAGTTGGTAATGGGCTGGATGAGGGATAACAAACTGAGACTGAATCCAGATAAGATGGAGGTACTCATTGTGCGGAGTCGAAACTCGGGAGATGATTTTGATCTACCTGTTCTGGATGGGGTCACACTTCCCCAGAAGGAACAGGTACGCAGTCTGGGATTGCTTCTGGATCCAAGTCTCTCCCTGGTGTCCCAGGTTGAGGCAGTGGCCAGAGGTGCCTTCTATCAACTTCGGCTGATACACCAGCTGCGTCCGTTTCTTGAGATAGTTGGTACCTCAAAACAGTGGTACATCTAGTGATGTGCACGGTCCGGAGAAGTCCGGACCGGCACCGAAGGGGAGCCTTGTTTTTAGGGCGGGGAGGGCTTGCTTAGCCCTCCCGCCTCCTTGCCCCCGCCAGCGCCCGTATTTAACAGTATAGGGGCGCTGGAAACCAGCCGCCCCCCCCGCCGCGGCGAAATAACCCCCAAAGCCAGCCAGCCCTCCCTCCCTCCCAGCTAGCTGCCCGCCCGCCCACCCGCTCGCTCACGCTCACTGGATAAGAAACGAGAGGAGCTCCGGCACAGAGCTCCTCTCGTTCGGAAGGCCTCCTGCAGAATGGCGGCTTGCCGCAAAGCACGCCGTTCTCCGGAGGCCCGGTCTACCCGCCGGGAAAGGGCCGGGTAGACCGGGCCTCCGATCGCTGGGTAGACCGGGCCTCCGATCGCCGGAGGCCCGGTCTACCCAGCGATCGGAGGCCCGGTCTACCCGGCCCTTTCCCGGCGGGTAGACCGGGCCTCCGATCGCTGGGTAGACCGGCCCTCCGGCGATCGGAGGCCCGGTCTACCCGGCCCTTTCCCGGCGGGTAGACCGGGCCTCCGGAGAACGGCGTGCTTTGCGGTGCGCGCATGCGCGCGCGTGCAAACCGCCATTCTGCAGGAGGCCTTCCGAACGAGAGGAGCTCTGTGCCGGAGCTCCTCTCGTTTCTTATCCAGTGAGCGGGTGAGCGAGCGGGCGGGCGGGCGGGCAGCTAGCTGGGAGGGAGGGAGGGCTGGCTGGCTTTGGGGGTTATTTCACCGCGGAGGCGGAGGCGGCGGGGGGGGCGGCTGGTTTCCAGCGCCCCTATACTGTTAAATACGGGCGCTGGCGGGGGCAAGGAGGCGGGAGGGCTAAGCAAGCCCTCCCGTCCTTAAAGGCAGACCCCCCACCCGGACCCGAACCAGGCAGGGCCGGACCGGTCCGGCAGTTCGGCCATTCTTTGGAATGGCCGCCGGACCGGTTCGGGCACACCACTAGGTACATCTGCTGGTAACCTCCAGACTGGATTACTGTAATGTGCTCTATATGGGGCTGCCCTTGTACATAGTCTGGAAACTACAGTTGGTTCAGAATGCGGCAGCCAGGCTGGTCTCTGGGTCATATAGGAGAGACCATATTATTCCTGTATTGAAGGAATTACAGTGGCTGCCAATATGTTTCCAGGCAAAATACAAGGTGTTAGTTATAACCTATAAAGCCCTAAACAGCTTGGGCCCTGGGTATTTAAGAGAACGTCTTCTTCATTATGAACCCCACCGCACATTGAGATCATCAGGAGAGGTCCGTCTGCATTTGCCACCAACTTGTCTGGTGGCTACTCAGGGATGGGCCTTCTCCATTGCTGCCCTGAGGCTTTAGAATGCACTCCCTAGTGAAATAAGAGCCTCCCCATCTCTGACAATTTTTAAAAAGTCTTTAAAGACGCATCTGTTCACCCAGGTTTTGTTTTGATTGTTTTTAATGTTGTTTCAGAATATTGTTTTAAAAAATTTTAATTGTTGTGTTTTAAATTTCTTGTTTTTGTTTTTAACTAATTTTTTAATGTTGTTTTTATCTTGTAAACTGCCCAGAGACGTAAGTTTTGGGCGGTATGAAAACATGTAAAATAATAAATAAATAAATAAATAAATAAATAAATAAATAAATAAAGTGACTCGATCACCCCTGCTGAAACAGTTTGGTTGGCGCAGCTTGAAGCGTTCGGCACCTTGAAATAGACACAGCAATGAAACGCTTCCAGCACATCCCTAGAAAATACTGACTGTCTTTGCTCAATTCCTACCTGTGTGAATCAGTTTTCAGCAGCTGCTGCTATAACATGCAAATATCTAGTGAAAATAACTCCGAGTCCAAAATTAGATTGGCAGTCTCAAACATAGAACCCAGGTTTGAAAAACTAAGTAGGCGCAAGCAAGCTCATCCTCGATTAAAAGAGAAATGTGCTTTATTTAGCTCTACCTAATAAAGCTCTCCTGTATTCTACCAAAGACAACCACCGGGCTCTGTAGTTGCCAGGAGTCAACACCGACTTGACAGCACACTTTACCTAATCAAATCAATGGCTGACATCCTGACTAACCATGTGTGTGTGCTCATAACATCAGCGAAGCATTCGCCCAGGTGCTGGTCTGCCATGCTTCCACTCTTGTGCAAGAGCGTGGCTACATTCCAGAGCTTGCCTGCACTCTGAGAGCAGGGGAACTCTGCCACCATTAGCTGGTAGTGGAGGGATGAGAGAGAGGGGAGCAAAAAAGAGGCCATTTCAAAGTGTATTTCAACGTGTATTCAAAGCACTGCCTGACTTCACTCTGCCTCTGGGTTCTGGAGGAAAAGAGATTGCCGCCTTGCCTTGCTCATTGCTGCTGCTTCCCTTGCCTTGCTGTGCTCCTTGCTCTGCTGCCGCTGCTGCCTTGCTTTTGCTGGACCCCCGCTCTGCTGATCCCCTGCTCTGCTGCTGGATTACCTTGCTGCTGGGCCCCCAGCTGTTGAATGCCAGTGTGTGCTGCTCAGCCTGATTGCCCAAGCTCCCTCCTGGTCAGACTCCAGCTGAAGACAGCAGATTGGTAAGGACCACCACCACCACCAAGTTGGGTTTTACGTTTTGCACTTTTGGTTTGCTTTTAGGTTTAGAGTTTAGTTTTAGTTTAAAGTACTTTCTTTTAAATAGGGCCTAGTTGGGGGGGGGGGTTGCAGGGCAGAGCTAGGAGCAGAGTCAGGGAGAGGAGTGATGCTGGTGGGGGGCAAGGGCAGTGAGAGAGGCCTACTCCCCAAGTCGCCACTGTTCCCCTAGAGGCCATTGCTTGCAGGCTTACCTATCCAGTGCCGCCTGCTCCCACAGTGCAGCTGCCTGTGACAGCTGAGGTAGAAGTATGGGGAGATCCTGTCAGGGAAGAAGTTCTTCCCTTGGTGGGAGCAGAGGAGGAGGTGACATCGGCTACCAGCCCAGCAGCCAGATTACTCTCTCCATCATCCTCCCCACTCATCCCCCTTCTCAGAACAACCCCTGCCCGGTCTGAGACTGAGGAGGAGCAGGAGGAAGTCATCCCTGTTACACCTCGACCTTCTCAGCCCCAGACGGAGGGCAGTGGTGGTGGTGGTGGCCCAAGGCAGGAACCAGCAGACCCAGTAGTACTGCTGCCACCAAAACATGTTTTCACCTGCCTATGTGACCCAACTATGAAGGGCAAAGCCAACGCCCTTGGCGGGCTGCCCAGGTGGAGCGCCCTCCTGGCTCAAAAAGTTAGGCAGGCAGAGGAGAGGAGGCTCGATCTGATCCAGGAGGAGGGTGCTGGAGCACCTACTTCAAATGTGCAGTCCATGCCCAGCAGCAGCGTCAGCACCATTTCCCAATCCAGCAGCATGGTGTCCCTGGCAGTGCCAACACAGCTGGCACACCCACCCATGCGTTCCATCCTGTGGTTCTAACAAGGGTGCCTTGGTGCTTTGCCAAGGATACGGGAGGTGCCAACTGTGCCCTGCAGCAGTGTCATACAGAGTGTTCTGCAATACCTGGTGGCGGGCCCAGAGACGGATCTGGTCCAGTTTTGGGCAAAGCATTGCCAAGTCTGGCTGGATTTGGCAATGGTTGATGTACAACTCCTATACTGCCCACCTACCAGGAGATTTGATTCTTTGTGATTTACTGTTCAATTGTGTGCTACTGTTGACTTTTTACCAAGCAGCACACACACACACACACACACACACACACACACACACACACATGCCATGGCCCATGCTGAGTGTGGACTGGTGCCCTGACATGTGTCAGCCCGGCAGGCTGTCAGCACAGCCAGGGCCCAGCCAATCTGAGGCCAACTTATTCCAGACACGAAGAGAAGAAAGAAGACTTCTTGTCATATATGATTGTCTTTTCTCAGCACTGCTTATAATATGCTTGCAGCCCTACTGCTGACTATCTGGTTTTGCTGGATCTCAGATGGAGAAAGGCAGAACTTTGGCCCTGCCTTACTTGAGTTGTGGTCGTTGGGTTTGTTTGTGAGATGAGATGGTGAGAAATGGACAGTGGTAGCTCTCTGTGTGTGAGATTTCTTGGTGACTGATGCGAGCTCCATGTCTGGCCTTGTGCTTCACTTACTGCTCTGGTGACCCGGCTCTGCAATCTGCATTCTGCATTGGCATTGCAAGGTGCACTGCTCTTAAAATGTGGCTGAACTGGAAGTTGCTCTCTGGTGGTCTGCTGGGAGATTCCCTTTTCACTTGTGCGGCAGTGCGCTGTTTTGCTCATAGGGAATAATGCGGGGCTCAAACCAACCCATTATCTCCCATGGGTAATGCCTAGGGACACTGAGTTGGGTTGTAGGGCATGATGAAGTTAGGGTTGACTTACTGACCCAGAAAAAAGTAATAAAATCATTAAAAATCACTCAATTGCTTTGGGGATTGGGTGGTAGGTAGCACCCACCATGCTTTGGTGTCCCTAAGCATTACTCATGGGGAATAATGGGCTGATTCAAGTCCCCCATTATTCCCTATGGGAAACTGGTTCAAACCTGTTCAAATTCAGTTCAAATTCTAACTGAACCAGTGGTCGATTTGCTCGAACTGGTTCTCGAACCGACAGTCCAGTTCAAATTTGATTTGAATTCAGATTGAACCACGGAAACCAGTTCCATGCACACCCCTAGTGTGAGGAGAGACACTCCTTGCCAAGTTTGCAGACATCAGGTCAATCTTGAAGAGCTGCTCTGAGGGCAGTGGAAGGGGGGCTCTACTGCCCTGCTAATGCCCTAATAATCCACTGCTTGAGGCGACCACCTCACCTCGCCTCATGAAAGGACCACCGCTGTGTCTAATCGCTTCTTAAAGCTCTCTAATCCACTGAGCATACAGTATTTCCCTCCCCCCCACCCCGTTGGTCTTACAACATATGTTGATTTGACAGCTGATTCGACAGCTGCACCCATTTCTTGAAGAGGATGACCTCAAAACAGTGGTGCATCAGCTGGTAACCTCCAGGCTCAACTATTGCAATGCGCTCTGCGTGGGGCTGCTTTGTATGTTGTTTGGAATCTTCAGTTAGTTCAAAATGCGGCCGCCAGATTGGTCTCTGAGGCAACCTGGAGAGACCATATTATGCCTGTTTTGAAACAGTTACACTGACTGCTGATATGTTTCCGGGCAAAATAAAAAATGCTGGTTATTACCTTTAAAGCCCTAAATGGCTTAGGTCCAGGTTATCTTTTAGAGCGCCTTTTTCTACATGATCCCCACCACACGTTAAGGTCCTCTGAGGAGGTCCGTCTCCAGTTACCACCGGTTCATCTGGTGGCGACTCAGAGGCGGGCCTTCTCTGTAGCTGCTCTTAGGCTGTGGAATGCACTCCCGGCAGAAAACCGTAATCTGAATTCATTATTGGCCTTCAGGAGAGCCCTTAAAACCGATCTGTTTGGCCTGGCTTTCCAGGGAATTTCATTTGTTGTAAACTGTTTTTAACTGCTGTAAGTGTTCAGCCTGGTTTTCCAGGGTTTTTAAATGTTTTAACTGTTAATTAGTTTTATGCTGTTTTTATAGTTTTGGTTTTAACTGTTAATTGATTTTAATTGTTTTTATTTTTATGTTAACCGCCCTGAGCCTTTTTTGGAAGGGCGATATATAAATCAATTATAAGTAAGTAAGTTAACCAATTTAATTGTATGACTCCAAGCTATCTCTCCACACTATTAATACTGTTAAACATTAAACTTCTATCATGCCTCCTACACATGCTTGCTGTACATACCTGAGCAGATGTACTGTACCAAACCAATTTGATCGAGGCTCTACAGCAGTCCACCATAACAAAGCAGGAGTTGCCTCTACTTGAAATATATGTACACTGCATGTTCCTGTTTGGCTCAAATTCCTACTCATAATAGCTTATCACCCAACTATAAACCAGAATGGTGCCCTAGCTTTGTACTTTCATCATGCTGGTAGGCAGAATGTTCCAGCATCACGCTGGTAGTCAAAATAGTATTTTCTGATTAATAGAAAACGGCATTCTTGACATACTGTTTTGTCAATGCTGCTGAGAAACAGCATTCAGGTCAGCAACTCAGACCAGCTGCACGAAGTTTGGCCTTTGAGGCTGCAATGCCGGTGCAAACATAACCAGGGGCGTAGCAAGGTTGGAGTGGGCCCAGAGACGAGATTTTAAAATGCCCCCCCCCACTCAAAGTCCAGGGCCTCCACACACCCCAGGCCCCCAAGGATTTAAGTCTGATATTCCAAAATAAGTATGCTGCCTGGAAATACATTTCACTGAATACACACACGCACACGTCACAATATATAGTGATATACATTGAGTACTATACATTTGTTTTACTTTTAATGCCTAGAACACACTAGAAAGATGAATGATTAAAATGGCCCCCTCGCTGCAGATTAGCAAAGGAGACTTTCAACCATGCAGGGTGAGCCTATGTTTGTTTTCTCAGAATTCTGAAACAATTCAGTCAAGTTTGATTGCAGGAGGTTTTTCACAGGAGGCTTTTAAAGCCCTTTAACACACATCTCCTCTGGAATAGAGGTGCTGCATTCACATGTTGGCCAGATTGACCCTGAAGTCCCTGCAAGTTATTGGGGAGCAGTTCACACACAAGAAAAATAAAATAAAATAAAAGCACAAGACATACTTCACAGTTCTCACTCAGACCTTCTGGGTTGCAAAACAACTTGAACATAAGTGCATTTATAAATGAATGAATGAATGAATGAATGAAATATAATACTGTTTCTTCCAGAAGTTTTTGCAATTTTCTGCCATGAAACAAGCCACTTATAGGACTTTTTAGATAGTTTTTTTTAAGCCAGCAAATTTTCCAAGCTGTTTAAAAATAAATATTTCTCAGTCCCTCCCCCCCCCATATCAAAGCCCTATGGCAAGCAGATGCCTATATATCTGGGACAGGGAAGGTAACCACAAAAAGGAGTTCACACTCTACCTGGCAAATGCTGGGCTGGGCAGGGCAGCAAGGGGGTCTTCTGCTGCAGAGAACAGTGGTGGCCACTCTGGCTGCCTCCTCCTTCCTGGCTGGCTTGGGCCCTACTCGAGTTCAGGCTTCACTGCGGCCTACATGGAGGCCTCCGTGGAAGCCCCGCCCACCCGCCGATCAGCTGAGAGGCGGGAGAAAAGGAGCTCTTGGCAGCTTGTCTGCTGCCTCGATTGCTGGCCAGGAGAACAAGCTGGAGAGAAGGCGAAGAGGGCAAGTGGCTGAGGGGCCTTGGGGCTGGCCAGGGGGCAATGGGGAGTCACATGAGGTGCCTCTGGGGGCCCCTCCAGGCAGTGGGGCCCCCAGACAACTGTCTCCCCTTGCCCGATCGTTGTTACGTGCCTGAACATAACTGATGTGTTTTCAAGCCGCAGAAAATAGGAAACTTGTATGACCTGCAGGTTTTTGTGGCCCATACAGTAAAAGACGAGACCTTCTTGCACAAAGCAGGGCCGGCTCTGGGGGATCTGGCGCCCTGATGCAACATTCTGTTGAGCGCACCCCCCCCCCCCCAGCTATAGTAAAAAATGAAAATTCAAAATAAATACAATTAGTGTGTATTCAAAATTTTACTTAATTATGTACATAATATGTATATAATATAATTATAATTATATTACTCCTATACTTAAAGAGCTATTTGGCTACCAATACGCTTCTGGGCAAAATACAAGGTGCTGGTTATAATCTATAAAGCCCTACACAGCTTAAGCCCTGGGTATTTAAGATAATGGAGCAGTCTTGGTGTGTGTGTGTGTGTGTGTGAGAGAGAGAGAGAGAGAGAGAGAGAGAATGAGAATGGAGCAGTCCTGGCAAGAAAAAGAGAGTCCGTTCCCCATCGTTCCAGAGGTCCCCGTCCTCCTCCTGTCACAGGCAGTCCCCCCCCCGCAGCACTTTCTCTCCCCACCGGGCTCCCTCCTTCCTGCCATTTTTGCCCGCCCGCCGCAGGGCTCCCTTGTGGGGCCGCCGACCACCTCCTCCGTCATCACTGTGTCTGGTGCCATTTTCTTCTCACCGCCTCCCGCCAATTCAAGCCACCGCATGGCCGAGGGGATAGCTGTGGGGGTGCGTGTGTGTCCTTCTGCATCCCCGCGCCCAGCAGCGGCAGAAGATATCAGAGCAATGCTGTGGCCTGCTGCTTGGCCCGGTGTCGCTTCCTAACTGTGAGATACTTAATAGACTTCACTGCACAGGTGCGCCTTGCAACTGGGAAGTGACGCTAGGCCAAACAGCAGGCCACAGCGTTGCTCTTGTTCAGTTGCTCCCGCCGCTGGTGGGGAGGTGTAGGCAGTAGGACACACACGCACCCCCGCAGCCATCTCCTCAGCCGTGCGGTGGCTGGAATTTAATTTTTTTAAAGGAGGTATCATCAGCTCGATGCCCTCCTGCAGACTGTGCCCCGATGCGGTGCATATTCTGCTTACTGGTAAGAGCCGGCCCTGCACAAAGAATGCAGGACTTGTCAGTAGAATGATCCCCCAATGTATTTTATTGTAACGGCTTTTCCAAAGCAAATGCTCTTTTTTAAGAACTGGAAAGTCCATATTTTTAAAGCGAAAACTTGGTGGGGTAGTTTGGGGGGTATTTGGAGGGACTTGCAACAATAACAGATTACTTCTTCATCACAGAAACAGTGCTATGCTTTCTTTCATGACAGCTACTCACCTCCTCCAACCCCCTCCCCACAAACTCATGCATTCGTTTTTTCTCACAGAAAGTTAAGTAGGACACGGTGGCTGTGCTGGTAGAATGGGAGGACAGCTAAGCCTTTGATGTTATTTGTTAAAGACTGGCTGCTTAAATCCATAGGCGTTAAGCAGCCTAAATATGTGGCGAACTGAAAGTGAGAATCTAATTCCCATTGTCATAAGGCTCTATATTGCTTATTTGTAATTTTGGAATAAGGGGACAGAAGCCTCCAAATGAATACTATTCCCATTTATTTATTTTTTCTTTATTTTTACATTTCTATCCCACTTTTCCTCCAAGGAGTCCAGAGCAGTCTACATGGTCATTTGTCTTATAAATTGTGTTTGGATTTTTAGTCTGTAAACTGCCCAAAGATTCATATATGGGGATAAATGTGAAAATAAACAAATGAACATGCAGAAGGATGTAGAATGTCTTTCATTCTTTAATTAATTATTAAAGTCTATCCCACTTTTAGCCAGAAAAGGTCCAAAATGGCTTACAAAACTGAAACCATTAAATAAAAACAAGATAAAATACAGAGACTATTCTCATGATGGGCTAGCCCAGTTTTCCCTCATTGTGAGAACTACTGGGCTCACAGGTGAGCCCGGTGGTTCTCTGGCAGCTAGCCTGCAGAGCGAGCGCTCCGCTAACCTCATTTTGGGGATTGTGAGTCGCCATGGCGTGGCTCTGCAGCGACTCATGAGGAGACCCCCCCCATGAGGCTAAAACAAGCCTCCCGGTCTCAGGAGTCTCCCCAGGATGCCCGCACACTCGCCTCCGATCCCCACAGCCCCTACCGGCTCCATGACATTGTTGGTAGTCGTGTGAAGGGCTGATACAGCTGCCCAGGGCTAGGTGTTTTGTCATGTGTGGGGAGAGCAGGCTAAGCCCATTCTCCCTGCACAAGCCCTGCAGGCTCTCTGCACTGCTCGTGTGAAGAGCCTCATTAACTAGTAAAACAATCTTGCAGCAACAACAGAATGGGGCCATTCACACAGCTGGGCGGGCGGCGGAGCAAATGGGTGGGGAAAGACTGCATGAGGTTTACCTGCTTGATCCTAGCAGTTCCCATGTGTAGCCTAACAAAGGCTGAGCTGTGTGTGAGAACAGCCCCAGTGTCTATGAATGTAAAAAGGCCTTTCTGTTCAGCTACTATGACTGCTATTTATATACCACCTTTCAACAAAAGTTTCCAAAGTGGTTTACATAGAAAAATAAATAAATAATCCCCGGGGCAGATTAAGGTCTTTGCCGCCAGTAGGCAGTCAAAGATTTGCCACCCCAGAGCAGCAAGAATTACCTTTCCCTTTTCAAGTTAGAATGGGGGGGGGGGAGTGGGAGTTTAGTTAAATCTATGTTTCCACCTTTAAAATTGCCACCGCACACAGCAGTAGCACGGCGACAAGAGCTCTTTGTGTGTGCTCGCCCGCCTCCTTAGGATGGTGTGTGCGGCGGTGGGATGGCAATGAGTGCAGCCACATAGCAGCACTGGTGGTGGCCCAGCACAGAGGGCAGGTGGCAAGCGATACTGTCCTCCTAACTTAAGCCCACCTACCTCCGAAATGAAAGAGATTGCCCAATTTCAGGCCTTTCTGCACACGTACACACACAAGCGCAGAAAGACCTGAAATCAGGCAATCTCTTTCATTCGCAAGGCAGGCAGGCCGGTGTTAGGATGCATCACTGCCCTCTCTGCCACCGCTGGTGGGAGAATTTTGCCACCATCTACTGCCTATCCTTTAATCCGCCATTGAATAATTCAGATGGTTCCCTGTTCCCAAAGAGCTCACAGTCTAAAAAGAAACATAAGGTAGACACCAACAGCAACCACAGGAGGGATGCTGTGCTGGGGTTGGATAGAGGCAGCTGTTCTGCCTCTGCTAAATATAAGAGAATCACCACTTTAAGAGTTGATTATCATGGCCAGAGCATTGACTTTGGATGTGGGTACCCCAGAAGCCAACTGAGTGGTGCTGGGCCAGGTACTGGCTGGATGAGGAGAATTACTCAAAGTAGTCCCATTGAAATTAAAAGGACAAATTAGTCAAGGTGACTACTCTGAGAAATTCTTCTCATCATGTCTTTCAAATCCTCTTCTTACAAACACATTACATATTTGCTCTGTGCGTGGAGTGGAAGAGAAATTGTGCCAGGTGGCTCTACTCTTGCCTAGCATACAGGCAGATGCTGCCACACATAACTAGGAGCCAGGGCCTGTGCAAAGTGCTGTATACACATGGAAACCTGATTCTCAGCTTTGACTCAAAGTGTAAAAGGGCAGGGCAGGGCTTCTCTCCCAGCTTGACTCTAACCTACCTCACAGAGCTGTTGAGAAGATAAAAAGAGATGGCTATGAGCATCTTTGAGGAAGGGCAAGATACACTAAAATAATGTGGGTGACATTTAATAACATATTTGGGCCAATCTGGACAATGTGCCCAAACTGACCCTACCCACATGCAATTAGGGACCTGCATTTCTTTCTTAAGCCCAAGGTTGTTTTTTAAATCCTAGAATTTACAGTCATACGTATCAGGTTTCAGCATGAGTATACCAGTGGAACACTTTGCATCATATATAACCTAGTGAAGTCCTCCTGATTGCACAAATACCCCCTGTTGTCCTGTTTTTGTGCAGGAACTGTGAGCACACTCAACAGCAAAATGCCTCTCCCTTTGTCACAAAATAAATATTATACCAGCTAATAGGGAAAAAAGCATGGGTTGCACATTCATAGAATACTAACAGAGATCTTCATCAGGAATAACTTGCATGCATTCAGGATAATATCCTGAAATGCTCAAGCAGAGCAGCTTAAACAACACTATTCAAACCAGCCTCATGCTACAAACTCTAGTCTAGACCAAGTCACCTTAAGTACACAAACGTTCAGTCGGAAAGAGAAGAGTGAAGATGATTAAAAATTCACTTATGAAGCAATAAGCATGAATATTGTAAGTGCGGGTACCCATCTTAACTTCTGAGCCATCTGAAGAGTAAACCTATTCCACAGTCTCATATGATAGGTTTGCCTACAACTTTATCTCCATACACCCACATGTTCACTTGGTCTTTGAGCCCTAATCTTCCTCTGGTTAGAGGCAGCACTGAAGCTGCAATTAATACAATATCAATGCTTAATAGGATACATGCTTTCAAACTGCAAGCTCTTAATTTTGACAAACAACCTCCCACACAGCTTATCATAAACTGCAGCGCAATCCTATGCATTTTTAACACAACCCTAGCCTGCTTTTTTGAATTAACATCCACTTTTAATTCTAACAACTCTGTACAATGCTTAGCTTCAGCACCACAGTCCTTCAATTGCAGTGCTTTGACTCCTTTCGCCAAAAGTAATGATTGAAGCTTGAATCTTGCTCTGTTTGTAAATTTCTAAATATTCCAATAATTCATGTTAAAAATAGGCTACCCGTACCCATTGTAAATGCCAGTCCTATCCTGTGCATTGCAAGTCTGATGTTTGGAAAACTTATGCAGCTCCTCTTTCTCTGACTTATATGTGTCGCACCTCTCATGTCGCCATCTCCGCAACATCTGTCCACCCCCAGCCTTCTCTCTCTCTCTCTCTCCATCCTGCAGCCTTGCACATTCAGTCCATCACTACTATCATATGTTGTTCTCTTTGGCTGAGGGGTTTCCAGGCCTTGCTACCTGAGACCCTTTAGCTAGAAACTGAACCTGAGACTAGGCATTCGCCCTGTGCTCCGCCACTGAGCTGCCAATTCTCTTGCAATACTCCAGTTGAGATCCCATGACAATAGTGGTCTGTGCATATCTTTACCAGTGTCAGCCTTGGCTTTACCCAGGTGTGGCATTTTGATTAAGGCTGGCAATTGATGATAGTTTTAGCTCATTAATGGAGCAATTGCTAAAAACTTCAGCAGTTCATCGATAGCTCCCCTGGTTGCTGAGGGGAAAGACATCTTTAAAGGTGTTGGCCTCCTATTTAGCAGGCGTCAACTGTCTCTATTCATTCCAGCCTAGCATCCCTCCCAGGGACTGTTGCTGGTGTCTGCTCAGGGGTGTCGCTATAATGGAGCGGATAGAACCTGGGCCCCTCCGATTCCGAGGGCCCGCCAGCTCCACTCCTCCCTATTTTCTTCATTATCTCCCTTACTCTGAGGGGCTGCTGGGGAGAGGGGTGAACACGGGCCCCCTCACCCCTAGCTATGCCCCTGTGTCTGCTTTGTGTTTCTTTTTGGAAAGTGAGCCTCTTTGAGATGGGAAATATTTTTTCATTGTTTTTGCTATGTAAACTGCTTTGGGAACATCTGGTGAAATACCCATAACAACAAAACAACAACATGCAATGTTTAGAAATCACAGTACATCCTCTGAGGGACCCAGGGCATGGTTGGCGATCCTTGATTAGTGAAGCTGGTAGAATTCTTCAGGTCTGGTCTCCATTTTTAAAAATGGGTTGTTCAATAGAGCACATCTCAAAGGAGAGATGCACTCTTCCAGTTCCCCAAATGCTTGTTAACTTAGAGAAAGGCAACACCGCATAACCCCTCACCCACCCTTCAGTAGCACATTCCCCTCCCTACCCTTGACTTGTGGTCCTCAGAGCAGTAAGCAGGAGCAGCTCTTACTTCCTCCCTGCAGTCAAGGGAAAGCCTCAGCGGCTCTTGGGACTAGTAGTCTTCTCAAGCACTGCTGAAAACATCCTACTACCTAAAGTTAGAGAGCTATGGATGAACCCTGAAAGCTAAATCAGATTATCAAAAGAGTCATGTGGTACAGTTTCTCTTTGAGGTACAATTTCAGACTTCAGGTAAGAGAAAGCACATTCTCCCCCATTTTAAAACAAAAACAAAACCACCCTTGCTTGCATATCAAAACCAGCATGCCTGGAGGGGAAAGTTTCAGCCTCCCTTTTCTCAGCTAGTTTTCTAGAATGTAGAAAACTTGTTTGTTTTCCATGTTCAAAAAGTTATTTATATGTGGGAGGGCATATCAATATGCAATCTGAAATGGTTTAGCCTAACAAAAGCTGCACCATATGACTCTTTTCTGCTTATTCATTTCTGCTTAAAGGCTGCAATATTATGCATGATTACTGGAAATGAATCCAATTATCTCAGTGGGACTTCTGAGTAAACACGCATAGGATTGGGCTCTGCGTCTCATGGCAGAAACCTGCTTCCAGTCAACATAGCTCAAAAATGGTTTTGCAGTCCATCACCCTGGCAAAGTTAACTGAATCACTTCCCTGTGAATAGTAGGCCATAAAAATGGATTTGCCTTCATGAAGGTAACCTGATGGCTTAGGGATGGCGTGGACTTTGATAAAGCCATATGATTGCAGTGAGGGTGTGCAGACTATATGGCATTCAGATGGTATTTGCTCAATTATTCATATTAGGAAATCATTCTTAATAGCAGATGGTTGATAGACTCAGACAATTAAAACACCAGGTAGCAGAGATATGCTGGAACCTTTAGTCTCTAAACAAAGGAACTGGCACACCTCCTTGCTTTTTCAGACTTCTCATACAATTTTCAAATGGAATTCTTATTTTGCCAAAGCCAACTAGCTTGTTCAGGGGCATTTTAATGGAGCAATCAAGAATGCAGTGATTTGGTGTCTATGGTGAAGAATGTTATCCATAGTGTAGCTCTTGTGCATTATTTGCACATATTCCATGATTCCATGGTTCCATGTCTCATTTACTGTTTAGCAACAAGGCCACTGTGTTCCTTTTTACTAGCAAAAGAAAAAAGGATATTTTCCTCCCAAGGGATGCAAGCATTATATTCATCTTGTATCACGGTATGCTCAGGGTACTTTGAAAAAGTAGATTTCCATACACACTTGAGAAACTTCTTGCAAGAAAGATATTTGTTTTTGTCTCGGAGACCCCTGAAATGTTTTTCAAGTGTTGGTGGGGACTTCATGGCACTTGAAAAAGGGGAAGAGAGCAAGCTGGATGGGTGATCATCTCTAGCAGTCCAGCACTGAGGTTGTGGACAGAGCAGCAGGCCTCTGCATATATCCTTTTGCCCTGCTCTTGCCTCCCCACTCACCCCAGTGGTGACTGAGGTAGCCAGTTCCCTCCTCCCTCTCACAGTAGTGGGAGGGAGAAAGCACAACATCTGCCTAGGACCTCTGATGTGCTTTATCCTTCTTCTTCAAGCTGGAGAGGGAGAAAGAGGAGGCAGGGAGCAACAGATTATAAGAAGCAGAGAAGACCTACTGCCCCAAGTCTGCTGCCCGAGGGAACTACTGCATGACAGCACAGCCTTTGGGCACTGGGAGAAAACAACACTAATCTCCAGAAAGGTGGAAGGGAAGGGAAGCAGAGTGTTTATCTGTACCCTTTGCCTTTACAGGCATATATATATTTTAAAAAATCTGAGGCATATTCGGGGTCCACCTTGCTTTCCTCCCAGCGACAGCCACAGCAGCACAATTTACCCAGAAACGACTGAGGCCTGCACAGCAGCCATTTAATGTGCTGCAATTGTTTTAAGGTTTTCATTTTTAATCTGTTTTATGTTGCAAGCCACCCAGGAATGGAAGTTTGGGGCGGTATACAAATCTGAATGAATGAATGAATGAATGAATGAACTCTCTGCACAATTACCTGTACCAAACTCAGTGGCACTTATGAATAAATATGCATACGATTGTAGAGTCGATAAAGTCTTCTCTGTTTCAAAAGCCTGCTCTGTTTCAGAGCCTGCACCAGTGGCAGCCAGTGCAGACTGTCCTCACCTGCAAAGCAAAAGGTGCATGTTGCTGACCATGCAAATGGCTGCCACGCATGCGCAGAGGCCAGGAGAGTGCTGTAGGTGGGGCAGCCACCGCATGGGACACCGGGCGGGGCATGCTGCTCCCTGCAGCTTCCAGGGGCTGGCAGTATCTCCAGCAATGACTTTTAAAGGTACCTCTCTCTGCCCTCTGCCCCCTGGTGCCGCCCTCACTGGCCACCGCTGGCTTGCACATGCTGTCAATAGGTCTTAGAATTAAGAGTGATATTCAAAGGGGACCACAGTCAATTGTGCTGGAAAGACACTGTCAGCAGCTGCTTCTTTGACAGAATGGCCTGCTCGACTCCTTTATTAATCTTTCAGTGATTCTTGACCACAATTCATAGATTTTTTATTCAATTCTCACTGTGAGGGTTCACTCACTAGCCAATCTTTGGTGGGGCTCCAACCAATATTCAGCAACATTTCCCTCGTTGTTGAGCTGAGGGAGGGGTGGGCTAACCCTGAGTGCTAACCAGAAAAGGCGGGCCTTCTCTGTAGCCGCTCCTGGACTGTGGGATGCGCTCCCTGCAGAAATCCGAAATTTGGATTCTTTATTGGCCTTCAGGAAAGCCCACAAAACCTATCTATTTGGCCTGGCCTTCCAGGGTTTTTAAATGGTTGCAAATGGTTTTAATGTTGTCACCTGGTTTTTCAGGGTTTTTAAATTGTTCTGTTGGTTTAATTGTTGTTTTTATGGTGTTTTATAATGTTTGTTTTAATTATTCATTGATTTTTAATTGTTTTAATTGTTTTGTTTTTAATTGTAAGCTGCCATGAGCCATTTTGGAAGGGCGGTATAGAAATTGAATGAATGAATGAATGAATAAATAAATAAATAAGTAATAAAAATGAATAACCATTCAGGAGGGAAGGAAGGAGGAGGGACAGACACTGTCTGACACTGCTCCACCCCGCCCGCACCCCTTAAGAGCACTTCTCTCACTTGAACCCGAGATGAGTCCTCTGATCAGAAGCCAACAGCATGCCAGTGAGTTTGCAAAGTGGGAGGGTAAGAGTGAGGAGCAAGGCTGTGTATAGCCTGCAGACCCCTCTCCCTCAGAAGCCCAGAGACACGTGTGTGTGTGTGTGTGTGTGTGTGTGTGTGTGTGTGTGTGTGTGCGTGTGTGTCCCCTGATGTTCAATTATAGCTACACCCCTGGATCCTGGCTGTGTTCTTCTGGCTTTTGCCCTGGCACAGCATCAACTGGCATAGAGGGGCAATGGGACGAGCCTATCAAAAGATCTATATGCTTTTGCATGAGTACAAATTTGATTTGAAAAATGGACAGTATACTTATCAGATTTCTGGATGAGAACCAAACAGGTATGGATTGTCAATATTTTATAGGACAGGCTAAACTAATGAAAGTAATCTTAATCAACCAGAGCATTTGCCAGATTGCAAGAAAATTAAATTCTACCATGACAGCTATAAATTGTTACACATAAGAGAGAAAAGCCATGAGCACAATAATAGGGAATAACGAGGCTATGGAACTGTACACATGCCATCAACAGTGGGCTGGTTGAAATGATTTGTCTGAGCTGGACCCACCCTCCACAAATAGGTATTTATGTGACGAACCCCCCTCACATGATTAGAAGAAGGGGAACAGCACCCTGAGAAGGAAACCAGGATGTGCTCTTTCACATCCCGAATCCACATGGATGGGGTTGGCTTGAACATATTAGGGCCATTCAAATGACTGACTGGGTAGGTGGGCAGGCAGGGGGATGGCTTTGCAAACCTTGCCTTCCTCCCAGACAATCATTGTTTGCTTGGTGGGAAGGCGCTCCCACACATGGTGGGATCCCACGTGCTCCATGCAGCATGGAGCATGGTGGATTGTTCTGAGGCCACAACGACTCATTGCCCTGGCCTCCAGGTATCCCACAGTGCACTGTGCACTGAGTGCAGTGCACTGGGGGATTCCCCCAGGGAATGTGCGTTCTAGGCACCCATCTCCATGTCAACACGAGCTGCAAGCAGGATCCACACAAGCAGCTCATGCTGACACACAATCCTGGCAACCAGGTTAAGGGCACATATGTGCCCTTAACCTCAGCTAAGAGCCGGGCTTCAGTGCAAGGTTGGGCTCCAAGGCACCACCAGGATCTGTGTGGATCCTAGCAGTTCTCACAGGCAGCCCAGGCTTGGTGCCTAAGCCTGGGCTTGGCTGCTCGTGAGAACAGCCTCCTTGTACCCAGACCCCCAAGGAGACGCGGAGACATCGTTATGGTGGTAACAGTCCATTCTTTATTGAGGTTTTGGCTACAGAGATATCTGCTGGGATTGGATGTTCCCATAGCAGTGCAGTGCCTAGCAGGCTGGCCACGTTGTGGCCGCCTCCACCTAGAAGACTGTGGCGATAGCACCTTGGCTCCAGGCCGCACCTCTGCTCTGTAGCGGAGGGGCCCTTCTTCGCCGACCTAAGGTCAGGTTTTTAACTATCAGAACGACACCCCACCAACGCTGAACAGCCATATGGAGAGGATGTCGCCTGCAGAGAGGTAGGTGTCAAGCATCATCCCTGATCTGCCAAGCCTCAAGGGATCAGCTCCACCTCCTTGATTTACCTTACCTAAGGTGCCACACCTATTTAATTAGCTGCTGTCCACCGCACTGTATTTGCCATAGCGGGCGCTAACCCAGCTTAGTGCCCTGCACCCCACAGCCCCAGAATCACTGTGGCCAATTCCAGCCTCAAGTCATCTATAAAAAACCTCATGCCCGCGGCCGACAAGTGGATCCCGTCACCCCGAAAGAGTGCAGGCTGTGAGAACACGATGTCATCATGGGGAATGCATCCCCCTCCATTGGCTGCCAGGAAGCGAGCCATAGCCGCATTGACCCCCCTTCTAGCCCTGTCGACCTTGTTCGGTTTGAGCGCCCCCCTCCAAACCCTGCGCTGCATTATGTTTGACCAAACGATGACCACCCCTGGGCACCAGGACAGCACCACCCCGAGATCCTGCTCGGTCTGGCGTGCAAAGGAAATACCTGACTGGCTAACCAAATCATTCCCACCATAATGCAGGAGCAGGATATCCGGAGCCGGGTTTTCCTCCAGGAACTCCCGAAGCATCAGCAGCAGCTGTGCGCTTTGCATCCCCCTCCGCCCAAGCCATTGGCTGTTGGCCCATCGGCCCAAGCCCAGTTGAGTTCCCGGATCCGTGCCTTGCACCCACTTGAGGGCCCAGAAAATAAAGGAGTGGCCCAAGACAAGGACCCTGGCATGCCTCGCCAAAGGCCTTGCCCCTGCGCAGGAGAAAGAACAATGTGAGATGAGAGACGGGCGGGCATCTTGGCCGCTATTGCCCACTGCACACATATTTGCGGTAGACTGCCAACCGCCAGCGGCCCACCCTCTGTATTGTAGCTCCAGAGTAGCCGAGGCCTGCAGCAGCCGATGCTGTGCCAATCCTGAATGAGTGCGAAGACAAGCAACATGTGGACACACCGGCCACGTGAAAGGCTTTCTTCATCACTGACCAAAACTGGTACTGAGACAGATGGCTGCTGTTGGCGTGCACGAAGAAGCACCCCTCCGCCTTGCCTCTCACAGCCATGAGGGCTCCCAGGGCCCACACCGGACACAGGAGGTGACTGTCAGCCCTATGCAGTGTGACCAGTTGCCCCCTACCCCGCTGGTCTGTTTTTGAGAAGCGGAGCCTCAGCAATACCGCGGCTGAGTCTATTGTTACATCCCACTTCTGCACGACCATTCCCGCCGTGCCTCTCACCCCCTTGGGGAACAGCTCTCCGGCCCTGAAGGCTCCGAAGAAGGTCACCAGCGCCGCTGCCCAGAACAAAGCCTCCTCATAAGGTGAGGAGCATACCTTGCCCAGGCGCTGCACGGCACGCTGCAGCGAATCGGGCGTAATGGGCAGGCGCTGGTCCGGCTGGGGTGGCGACTCCCTGGTCCAGCCCTCCAGCATGTGCCGGACTCTAAAGTCGCCCAAGTGGTCAGGCAGCCCCCTAGCCCTTGCGTAGAAAGCCAGGGCTGCCAGGTGCCCGGCCATGGTGCTCACGGCGAGCCCACCCGCTCAGAGGTGCACTAAATATAGCATCAGGTGCTCAGGAGGAGCCGGCCAGTCCTGGCCAAGCCCTGTCTGGGACCTGAACTGTTCGAAGGCCCCTACCCTCCTGCCATAGGCTACTTGCGTTCTGGGTGCTATCGAAGCCTCAATTGCCCTAAGCGCCTCTACCCGCCAAGGCTCCACAGCCAGACAGGCATCTTCTCGGGCCTTGGGAAAGCGTCGGGAGCCAGCTGCCAGAAGTGCTGCATCTGAAAATGAAACAGAGCATCTGCGAGGTCGTTTTGCACTCCCGGCACATGCTGAGCTGTGAACAGTATGTTGTTACGCAGGCAGGCCAGCACTAATGCCCGTACTAAGCCCATAACTCTCGGGGACTTGGAGGTCTGTCTGCTGATGACCTGTACCGTTGCCAAGTTGTCACACCAAAAACGCACAACTGAGTTGCGGAATTGGTTAGCCCAAATGTGCACAGCCACTACTATGGGGAACAGCTTGAGGAAAGTGAGGTCCCTTGTTATTCCTCATTCCACCCACTCCTGTGGCCAATGCTCTGCACACCACCTGCCCCTTAGCTATAGGCTGAAGCCGAGGCCTCCAGCTGTGTCCAACTGCACCTGGAAGTCTGCTTCCAGGAGCTGCGACGCATGCCAGAATGAAACCCTGTTGAAGGACTCTAAGAAGCTCAACCAGAGCCTCATGTCCTCCCTCACAGCTGTAGTCACCCTGATCCGGAAGTGCAGCAGCCTGCACCCAGCCGCCGCATCGCAGAGACGCCATAAGAATGGGCGGCCTGGCGCAACTACTCGGCATGCGAAATTGAGATGCCCAATCAAAGATTGGAGTTGGCGCAGCGTCACCTTCTTGGCCCGCGCACAGGCCAGTAAGAGAGCCTTCAGCACCTCCAGTTTGTCCCCGGGTAGTTGCGACGACTGCCTCAGGGTATCCAACTCTATACCCAAGAAGGTGAGCCTGGTGGCTGGCTCCTCCGTCTTGTCCTTTGCTAAGGGGACCCCAAGCTCCTGGCACAAGGCCACAAAAGTGTCCAATAGCCAGGAGCATTGATTAGAGCCTGCTCAGCCTCCGAAAATATAATCGTCAAGGTAATGAGCTGAGGGATTAAGCTGCACCTTTCGGCGCAGGGCCCATTCCAGCATCGTGCTGAAGGCTTCAAAGGCCGCACACGATACAGAGCAGCCCATGGGGAGTGCCTGGTCAATGTAGTACTTCACCTCAAAGGTGAAACCCAGCAGATCAAAGTCGCCAGGGTGGACTGGTAGCAAGCAGAAGGCTGATTCAATGTCGCACTTGGCCAGCAATGCCCCAGGCCCGCAGGCCTGGACCATTGCCACCGCCTCGTCGAATGAGGTGTAGCAGACCGAGCACCATCATTGACAGAGCTGCCCTTGGGGTATGACAGGTGGTGGATCAGCCTATTCTCACCGGGGGTCTTCTTAGGCACTACTCTCAAAGGGGATACTCTTAGCATTGGGGGGATGGGGGGTCAGGGGGGATGGGGGGTTCTGGGAAGGGGCCTAGGACCCGGCCTAAGGCCACTTCCTTGTTAATCTTCCGAGCCACGACCTCCTCCATCCCGCTCACTGATCTCAGGTTGTTAGATAAGCTAAATTCACGTGGGAGCTGGCACGGAATCCTAAAACCTTCCGTGAAGCCCGCTTCCAGATACTGTGCATATTCCCTGTTCAGGTAGTCGTGCAGCCGCCGTAGCAGCACCGCTATCCCAATTGGGGTGGGGCCCCTTTCCAGGGCCCCCACCTTGGGCGGCTGAGGAGCCCTTGCTGCCGCCTGCGCGGTGACTTCTGCCTCCTCCTCTAAAGGCCCTCGTCTGTGGGCAGTTAAGCCCGGGGTGCCGGCCCCCCGCAGAAACGGCACTCATGCCTAAATTTGCATGGGGCCCTGGCGCACTTCCCACTCCTGTTATACTCCCAGCACACCAGGGGACTTTGAACCCCCTGAGTGCCAGCGGGTGAAGCTGCTGGCGCCGCCGGGGTCTTGGAGATTAGGTGGCCACTCTCAGCGCGCTCGCCAGTAAGGGGCCTAGACGGCGTGATAATCCTGAGCCAGAGCTCAGAATGCTGCTTCTCCCATGAGATCCCTGGGTAGTTAGCTGCACGTTCCCTGAATGCTTGGTCATAAGCCTCCCATGAATTGCCTGCAAAGTCCATGAACGCCCTGTAAATGGTGTCGAAGTACTTGATGAGGGCAGGGCCTCTTTCGGGGTACTTCTAGGTGATCACCACCATGTATATGGTGAATCTGGACACCCAGTTATTCCAGTTGTGCTCAGTGGGGTTCCTCTTGGTCCTCTCCCTCTCCCTGTCCTGCTCCCCCTCCTTGCCCATTGGCTCAGGCTCCTTGAATAGGAGTTGGAATATGTCTATGTACTCCCCCCTCCAAATGCGCTCTTTTACATGTGGGAGCAAGTGGTCGCCATGGGGCACTGGACCACCATCGGGGCCGCTCCCACCGCTGGTAGAGGGTGCCGGTGGTGGCGTGGCACCAGCCCGGGACTGCCCCGCTCCCCCCTGCCAGACCTGATTGCATGTTGCAGGTGGTGAAGCCCAATTCATGGGGCCCGGGAACCACCCAAAAGGCCCCCCTGGAGGACTCCAGGGCAAGCCCCAAGGCCAGACCCCTTTAGGAGACTCACCACCCTGTCCATCCTGTTCCTTGGAGGCGCCTCCTGATGCGGATGCTGATGCAGTCCCAATGCTACTGCTGTGCCCTTCAGAGCCCGCACTGCCACTTGCAGCCAACAACGATGCTGTGGCCACCTCAAGCACTGCTAAACGATCAGTAAAGCACTGCATTAGCTTGGTTCGCTTTGCTGCCCTAGTCATCCTGTGCGGGAGAGCGGGCGGGGGGGCGCCCCTCTCCCTTTGACATCACCACCCCCGATGGGCCCCCATTATCCTCCTGCAATGCATCCCTTCCGCCTGCAATCGCCTCCAGCTGCGCGATGAGGGCCCTAATGGCCCCCAGTTCCAAATCACGCTCGTCCTCCGAAGTGGAATCCGGCTGGGCTGGGCATCCCCTGGGTGTAGCTATAAGCCGTTTCCCTTTGCTGGCCGGCACCTTCTTGGGCCCCATGGCACTAACAGGCCCTATATAAAAGGTGCGGAGGGGGAGGGGGAGGGGTGGAACTGTGCGTCGCGAGAGGGCCTAGGGAAGGGGTGTGTGTGCTCTAAGAATCAATGAAATCTCACGGCAGAATGGGGATTTGAACTCGGGTCTCAACAGTCCTAGTCAAACACTCCAACCACCATACCACAGAAGGTCAATGCAATCTGCCCACCCCTCACCCACAGAACACTTGCCAGGGGGATCCACGTCCCCAGCCAGCCCCTTTGGTGGCCTTATCCTGGCCTGGATCCACCCAAAGCCCAACCACCACCAAACCTGAGCCGGGTTCAACCCGGCTTGCTGCTCGGCTCCTCGGTGCGATCCTGTCCTTGAAGCGCTGAAGGGTGGGGGGTGGGAGCACGCAGCGAGCGGGCCTGGTCCCTAGATGGGCCGCCACACAGCCCCCAGGCAACCTAGGGGTGGAGTACAGCCCCCAGACAGTGGGGGGGTAGAGAGTGGGGGGTGGGAGGGCGCCTAGGCCCAGCGCTCCACCAAGACCCTGTGGGCCTGCGAACACCGCCCGCGCGGGGGGCGGGAACGGCCTGAGTCCCCCCTACTGTGGGCCTGCTTGTTCCCACCCAACGGGGGGGGCAGGGAAAATGCCGCACAGGTCTGCCGGCAGCCACGCTGGCCGAAGCCAAGGCCGCGCTGCTGGGACAATGGTGCTCGCTGAGCCCTCAAGGCCCTACGCACCTCTGCGCACGGCCTCCCCATGAAAGCGGTCCCCCGGCCCGTGGCCTGGCCTTGCCCCTCTTTGCCAGGTCGCTCCTCGGCCAACCACGGACTGAGCCGGTGCAGGCGCGCTTCCGGCTTCCGGCCTCTGGCCCGGCCCCCAGAAGTGGCCTGGGCCAATGGGAGGCCGTCCCAGTCCCCATGTGCTCCTTTCCGAAGGGCGGGGGCTGGAACAAAATAGCCACACCGCAGGAAGCGCAGCGAGCGGCTTCCTTGTCTGAGCCAGCCCAGAATGATGATCTGGTGCCAAACTCCATGTAGGATGCACTAAAGGGAGCAAGGCAAAGAGCAGCATGCTGGGCAATGCGGGTTAAAATTGTATGTGGAGTCTTGTATTCAACTCTAGGGTACAAAGAGAAGAAGCTGGTGTTTAAAAAGTCTGAACACTCCAACTATAATACTTGGAACACCATCCAAGGAAAGTTATATGTACTCAAGGGCCTCTTCATGCATGCACATATGTCACTTGATTACTTAATATTTGGCACTCAGGGCTGAAAGCATGAGTTGGCTTCACTGCAAAGTATTCCAGCTGAGATGATATGAAAGTTCCACCTGTAGTATTTGGCCTGTGCTTGTGTAATTACATAAGCAAGCCTACACATATACAGAATTATTTAATTCTATCTTGTTATGTAGTACCAATGGACTTCTAAAGCAGCTTATGAAAGACTCTCTCAAATGAAATCACGTTAACATCTAGTGTCAGAAAAAGAAAGAATATGGTTCCAATTCCAGGACGATTCAGGCAGAATTTTCTTCTCTCCTCCTTGATCGTCCCCCAATCACTATAGTGTCACCTTTTGTCGTTCCAGTCAGCAGCTGCAATTGAGGTTTAAGAGGAAGGAGTGGGCTGAAGAGCTGGAACTCACTTAGTCCTTGATGGAGGCAATAGTCAAAAACTGATGAACTTGCATGTATGGATAAGCTCTAAGCCCTGTTCACTGAGAATGTGCACATAGTGAAAGTTGCTTTCAATAGATCTTGAGCAACAGGACAATTTCTACTCAACTGTGTGTGCTCTTGGTATTTATACCAAGAGCATCTTTGTTAAGTGAGCAAGATTATTCTCACACTTATTCACACAAATGTAAAATAGGCTGGCATTATAGTTATTAGCTGTGTATTACGGATTGAAGCGGAGGCTGAGAGAGACAGAGAGTTGCATGCCTGAGGAGGTGAGAGTTGCCTTAAAGATTTCCAGCTCAGAGCTCATGCTATGATGCAAGTTCCCAGTGACAAATACAATGTGAGACCATTACAAACTGGGTAATTATTTTATTTTTACATTTATATCCCATTTAAATGGAAACAACGTTTGGTAGCTGCTGTGTGGTTGCACCAGACCTGTGGTGGTCTGCCTCAACTAGTAGCAAAGCAACCAGGATCTCCCACAACCCTATTGTGTGGAAGTGCCCTTGGTGCCATTTTCTCCCCATCTTTCCTTGTTTTGCTTTCTAAAAGCTCTGCTGTTTAAGACCAAAACTGGAATTCTACCAAATTTCGTCCCCATTAGGTCAAAATATTACCTCCTTCAAATCTTGCCATGATGAGCAGACATACCTCTGGCTATTTGGGGAGATCAAAGATCCACAGTCTAGCATTTGGATTCCTGACTTGCTCATTCTCTACCTTCTAACTGCCAACATGAGAAGATATTAAACAGAAACTGTCACAGTCCCAAACCCACCCAGCTCTTAACAATAACAAGCTGCTTTTACAAATGCAGAACTAGTTAACTGATGGCACGTTTCATTTGGGAATGTTGATACAGTGCATTCTAAATGCTCCATTAAGGGATTATTTACAGTTTTCCATCTCTACAAGAATTTCAGTTCACTCTGTTTTTAATTGACCTTGACTTTGCATGCTGTGAGCATCCACTGTTGCGTACCCATTTCCCCTCTTAAGCATTTATTTGCTTGACACTTGGGATGGAAAATGCCGGCAGCAGTCTTAGAATGAAAGATTTTCAACATTTGCTGATGTGTGGGGGGAGAGGGGAGATGAATTTACACAAGTTAGGTCCATGCTGCAAGGATGCTTCTTAAAACCCTTCCAGTTAACATTTCAAAGAAAGCAATTAACTGCATTGAGAGATAAATCTCAGCATTGTGTCAAAACAATTGCCTTCCTCATTACAGACATCTACAGGTTCTTTAATTGTTTAATGGCTGGATGAATAGTAAAATAATTGGTGTCCACAATCCTTGTTCCTAGCTGAACTGAGTCTAGAATCCCGATCTGAGTCTCAGCACCTCCTTTTGGTTCCCAGCCAGCTGATAAGTAGTCAACATACTGGCTAGCCGGGCCACTGCATCTGATGTCAGATGTGGGGGCAGGGCTTGGGGGACCACAGCGGCGGCCACACACGGGCCGCCACCAGCCTCCCTACACTGTTGGCAACCCTATGTTGACATTAGGATCCCACCAGGGCAGCTGTACAACTTGAAAGGCAGCCCTAATGGAGATGGGGCTGCTGCTGCATGATTTAAAACTGCTTCTGGGCAGCAGGGTAGCACTCCTTCCATTGTTTACAATGGAAGGCAAGCTTGTATGATGGCCCAGAAATGGTTTTAAGTCATTCCACAGCAGCCCCATTGTGCTACCCTGCTGGGGCTGCCTCTCAAGTTGGGCAGCAGCTCCTGGAGGTCTCTGATGTTGACATAGGGCTGCCCAACATGTTGACATGCTGCAGCAGTAAAAGAATCCCTTACTCATTTTGACTTGGTCTGGACTGATTTTATGTGAAAGCTAAGCAAGCTTGAAAATGCATTGCTTCTTCCTTGGTTTCTAGGAACCCAGATTGTGAGTTTGAGTCAGAAAAGCAACAGCGGAAGAGGGATGACATACAATATTAGAGTAGATTGAATGAACAGGAGATCACAATTTTTATGATGATTAACATGCCCAGAGCACAGGAGGGGTGCCTTTTAATTAGAGTGTTTCCTCTCCAAATCAATAACATAGATATTGAGAAACACAGAGCAGCAATTAGAATTAATGGAATAACTAGAACCAACCCAGTTGGAAACCAAGAAGCAAACTGATGGCCTATGTGCAGATTGTACAGAGGTTTGAAGCTGGTCCTTTAAGGCTGATTTACTCAATATGATTTTTGTCCACACAGACAGTCCCAAATTCCATCTCAGCAATTTTCCAGATCTTAGCTAACGCTTCCCTAATTGCAAGAGTTAACATTGTTCACTATTTGGAAACAACTACAATTTTTGCTACTACAGGTGGCCCTCATTATTTGCAGGCGTTCCATTCTCGCCTATAGATGCAAATACGGAAACCATGAATAACAAAACATTGAGTCAATGGGAATGGTGAAGGGGGGGTTAGGTTCCTAACCAAAAAAGGGGAGCAAAAAAGCAAGGGTTGCAGAAAAGAGAAGAAAGGGATAGTACTTTATTTTCCAGGCCTCCAGCAATGCCCCTGAAAACCTTGAAAATGCTTGAATAGTTCTCCCCCCCCCAAAAAAAAATCAAGAGCCACAAAATGGCTCTCTACTGGGAAATGGCATCTGGAAATGACATTGGAAATCATTTCGGTCGTTTCTGGCCACTCAAAACCGTGAATAGGCAAATTTTGCCTTTCCCCCCCCCCCCCACGGATAATGAAACTGAGTCTCTAAGACCCAATCACGGATACACGAAACCATGGATACAGAATCTGTGAGGGCCACCTGTATTACAAGCTTCCAGATTAAAACTTGGCGCTTTGTTCACTGAATTCACATGTTCACATTTATTCACTGAATTGTCAATGCACTCCAACAAAATATTTATATGGCTAAATGGGATATATATTTGATAATTCTGCAGCACAATCCTATGCATTCTTACTCCCAGTTAAGTGTACTATAGTTGTAGCCTTAATCACGTACACAATTCTCCCCAAAATGAATATCCAGGCTTGCTGATAAAGTCAACTATGGGGTTATCACCACACTAAGATCTGCCCTGCTGCACATGTCCTTCTGTGAGATGAATATAGGGAGATGCTGCTGGATCTATGTCTATGTATCCTCCATCTATTAATTCAGTGGTCATTGTCTCCCATTTTCCCCTGAAGTTATTTCCCAGCTGACCGTCTAAGACTATTAAAATGATGTGTATTCTGAAAAGAGTCCTTTTGTTGATGTCTTGTTCATCATGCTTATTCCAAAATTGTAAGTACCCTGGTCCTGGGCCATCTAAGGCTCTAATGGTTAGGACCCTATCAGTGAGCCTGGAAACTGGAAGCCAGTAAAAATAAAAAAAAGATCTGTGTGAAATGGTCAGAATGACACTTGACAGTCAGAAGTCTAGCCACGGTGTTCTGGACTAATTGAAGCTTCTAGCAGTTGCAGAGATTTTGTGGGAAAGAACACTTGCTTTAAGAAAGCAATCTCACAAAATTGGCCAGATGTCAGGTGAACAAGATTTGTTTCCTTAATATATTTGCTTGTTCTTTCTCGCTCAAAACATTGTGCCAAAAGTACATTTGTTAGGTCCCAAAGAAACTATTGATGAATGCAGTGATTGTGTTCCTTATATTATTATTATTTATTTATTTATTTATTTATTTATTTACAGTCAGACAGGTGTTATTGACTGGTTTGTTTTATCCAGACATCACGTCCTTCCCAAGGACCTGGGATGGCTGAATTTTATTATCAATGTTGTTGCTGTTATTATAGATATCGTCGCAGAATATAGGCTGTTCCCAGTAAAATTGCTTTTTGTAATTGGCTGATGGTGATTTCTGTGGCCCCTATGGTGTTGAGGTGCTCTTCAAGGTGTTTTGGGATTGCACCTAGGGTGCCAATTACCACTGGGATTATTTTGGTCTTTTTCTGCCACAGCCTTTCAATTTCAATTTGTAGATCTTTGTATTTGGTGATTTTTTCCATTTCTTTTTCTTCTATTCTGCTATCCCCTGGTATTGCTATGTCGATTATTTTAACTTGTTTTTCTTTCTTCTCGACTGCAGTTATGTCTGGTGTATTGTGTGGCAGATGTTTGTCTGTTTGTAGTCTGAAGTCCCATAATATTTTTACATCTTCATTTTCTACTACTTTTTCAGTTTTATGGTCCCACCAATCTTTGGCTACAGGTAGCTTGTATTTTTTGCAGATGTTCCAGTGTATCATCCCTGCTACCTTTTCATGCCTTTGTTTGTAGTCAGTCTGTGCGATCTTTTTACAACAGCTGATTAGGTGGTCCACGGTTTCATCTGCTTCTTTAAAAAAGCGGCACTTGCTGTTTGTTGTTGATTTTTCTACTTTTGCTCTTATTGCATTTGTTCTTAGTGCCTGTTCTTGTGCAGCCAGTATTAAACCCTCTGTTTCTTTCTTCAGGTTGCCATTCTTAAGCCATTGCTTTATTATTATTATTATTATTATTATTATTATTATTATTATTAATTATACAGAAATATATGTTGTTGTTGTTGCTGTTGCTGCTGCTGCTATATATTATGACCCCGGGCATGTATTGCTTTGAAAGGCTGACTAGTTCCTGACTGAGGTAGGAGATGCTTGGGCAGAGCATGCTGGCAGGTCTTGCTCCTGGAAAGTTTGAAGAGATCATGGGTGAAGTAAGCTTCTTCCCTCTCTGTCACCAAAGCCACAGGATCCAGCAGCTGGAATTATTGACAACTGATGTTAAAGGCAGCATCTAGTGGGGACATCTAGTGGCCGGAATCTGCTAAGGCTGGTTTTAATAATTCAGACCCCAGACATGTCGAGAAGGACTGAAAGACTCCTGGTCAAGTGACTGCCCCACCATTCCAGAGTGCAGCATATAAGGTGGTAGAGTACTAGAGAATAGAGGCAGCGTGGATTATGCAATAACCCCATACCCGGAGGCTCTCCCACTATAGGTCATGAAAACATCGGGGATCACATCAGTGCTCCTGCATCTCTTTGCCTGGGACAGCCGGCAGGGGTGAGGGGGAGGCTTTGCAAACTCTGATCAAGGAACTATGATTACTTTAAACTGAATGAAGCAGCTGAGTAAGACCTTAGCTATATATCAGCTGTTCATATTAGCCTTTCACTCACAAATGGGTGGATTTGTTCACTCTGTCCCTGAAACTGATGTTGAGAAAGTGCAGTGCTATCACCAAGTAATCAAGACCAGGACTTTTCAAGTACTCCTGAAGTACAAAGTCTGTTGTGGGACCCTAAGGCATAAAAAAAACAGTTGCACATGAATCACCTAAAGAGGTAGGAGCCATGGAGCTCTGTCTTGCCATACTTCAACCTGAGAGAGAAGATGAAGGCAACCTGTCCCCCAGAAGCCCTGCCCTAGAGACCTACAATGGGTCTCAACTGTATTTTGCCTGTCACCAGTATGGACCAGTTGGATTCAATATACAACAGAGATCTCTGCAAGACAGATATCAGTGGAGCACCCTGGTGACCTGGTGACCATGGCACAGATGGAAGATGTCAAAAAGGAGCCATACTACAAATGAGATGTCTACCAGCAAGTAGCACAGCTCCATAGTCTTTGTCCCAAAGCCAGATGATGGCATCCAATTCTCTATCAATTTCTGGACTGTCAATCAGTAAGTTTGATGCCTATCCTATGCCACATGCAGACAACCTTGTAGGTAGTTTAGGAGAAGCCCTCTATCTGTCAGTGTTGCTCTAACAAAAGGACACTGGCAAATACCCTTCTGACCCCAAGACAAAGAAAAAATGGCCTTTGCCATATCCAGAGGCTGTTCCGCTTTGTCACTATTCCTTCTGGGCTCCATGGGGCCACTGCAACTTTCCAGTTGATGGTGGATTGCATTTTGCAGCCATATGATGAGTTTGCTGTTGCATACATTGATGGCATCCTCATTTACAGCTGCAGCTCATTTACAACCACCACTTGCAAGAGGTCCTGCATGAAATCCAGTAACTGGTCACCCTTCACAAGAAACCACTGAAGTACCAGTGTCAGAAGCTGAGCCATGGGCAGCAGTTGCTAGGGGTGCAAGTCCAGGGCCTGGATTGGGAGAACCTGGCAACCCATCAGGATTCGAGACAGCAGGCCGCAGTCAAATCACACAGAGCATCAGGAGACAAGCTGGTAGTCAGGGGGATCATAAACCACCAGAGGGTCAAACCAGTAGCCAAGAATCAGGAGCACACTAGAAGTCACACCAAGTAAACAGACAGAAGCCAGAGGATCAAGTCAGTTGTCAGGAGTCATGAACACACCAGAGGCCACACCAAATAGACAGTCAGGAGGCAGAGAGTCAAATTGGTAGCCAGGAACATACCAAAAGTCACACCAAGCAAAGAGTCAGAAGCAGCAACAGAGACCATATTCACCAGAACATGTAGACCTTGATACTGATACCTGGCCTGCTTCCGGCAAGAAGCCTTTTATCCTTCCTGCCACAGGGGATTGCCAATGAGTAGAGTCTCAAAGGTTTGTAGGGATGTGCATAAGCCGGTTTGGCACCTCCTCTGGGAAACACTGAACTGGCTCAGGCACCGGTGTTTGAGCTGGCTCGATGGGGCAGGGAGTGGTCCCCTTAAGGAGCTGGTAAGGAGCTCCTTGTCTGCTTGTACCTGCTCTGCTACCTTCCCAGGCGTGGTGCTCAGTCCCCAACCAGTTATGCAGGGCTGCGACGCTGTTCCCTGCAGCCTCCATGCGGCATAGGCATGGAGCAAATCCCCACATTCATGAAGCAGGTCCACCAGTTTCTTGGCCTGGCAGGATGTTACAGCTGGTTTGTCCAAAACTTACAACTAATCATTTAAATGAACTGCTATGGTGGCCATCAACCAAGAAGATCACCTGAAGATTCTGGACTGTGAAGTACTTTCCAGAACAGACCATGCAATACATCTTGACCCAAAAACCAATGTTAAGGAATGCCAGCTTGGATCAGTCCTTACTACTGGTGGATGCCTTGGAAATGGGCCATTCAAATGACAGAGGAAACTTAACATCCCATTTTGTATCTTAGCAGCAAGCTCCAGCTCATCAAACACAAGTACTCCACAATTGAGAAGGAGGTTCTAGCTGCTAAATGGGCCATTGTGGCTCTCCAGTACTTTTTAACCAATAACCCTTTCTTTGGGTTGCTGAGCAGCCCTTTCTTTGGGTTGCTAATCCCTGCTAACTGAGCAAAGAGACACTTTTTAAAGTGGTGATTCTCTTATATTTCTTAGACATTGGTGGGGTCAGCACTGAAGGGGTGACACCAAAGGGGGTTGCCCCCTTGGGGAAGCCACTTCAGGGATTAATGAGAGCGAGGACCAAGCCTTCTGGCCCAGGAACCTTGTGTGTGGTAGTGGTGGTTGAGTGGATGGGAATATAACACTTCAGCTTCTGTTTTAAGCATTGCTTGGCTGAGACATGTTTAATATGTCTAGGGCTGTCTGGAGATGGGGAGACAGGGGGGCGTATCCACTAATTTTTGGGCAGCAATTCCAGTGGTGGAGGGGAACAGAAGAAGTAACGTTGGCAGGTCAGTGGGCCATTACAGGGGAAGGGGAATTGGAAATCTAAACAGCTGTTTCCCCTTCCAGCTGTCCTGCCAGCTCTTTGACCTTGGAGAGCAGTGCCAACCACCCTTGGGACCTCACCTTGCTCCTTTGTAATGCCAGGTCAGTCTAGAACAAATCAGAAACCATCTGTGATCTGATGCTGGATGAAGGTGCCAACCTGGTATGTATTACAGACACTTGGTTGGGGGAGGTTGGTGGCCCAGTCCCAGCCTCTGGTCCCAGCTGGAAGCTGGTCCCAGCTTCTCCCTCCAAGGTACTCTGTTGAGAAATGGGTGAGGGACCATGGGTGGGGAGGTGGAGTGGCTGTGGTCTATAAGAATAACATCTCCCTTATTGGGATCTCTGTTGAAGTGTCAAACCATACTGAATGTGTGTACTTAAGTTTGGCAGCCAGGGATAGATTGGGACTTCTGTTGGTGTACCGATCACCCCGTTGCTCAACAGAGTCCCTAACTGAGCTGACAGACTTGGTCTCAGACTTGGTGTTGGTGTCCCCCATGCTTGAAGTGGTGGGGGACTTCAATGTTCATTTTGGGACCAATCTGTCCGGGGCACATCAGTAGTTCATAGTGGCCATGACAACTATGGGCCTATCCCAAGAGGTCTCGGGACTGCTGCACATTGCAGGTCACACACTTGATTTGGTTTTCACTCCGATCAGAGTGGTGTTCCATGGGTGGGGACTCCTGTGTTTTCGCAATTGTCATGGACGGACCACCATCTGTTTGAGGTTGGACTCACAATCACTTCCCACCTTTGCAGGGGTGAGGGGCCTATTAGGATGGTCCGCCCGAGAAGGTTCTTGGATCTAATAGGATTTCAAGAAGCCTTGGGGGGATTTAGTGTTGGCTCTGCCAGCAATCCTGTTGATGCCCTGCTGGAGAACTGGAACAGCCAACTCACCAGGGCAGTAGACGTGATCGCTCCTAAGCGTCCTCTCCGACTTGCTCCAAACTCGCCCCTTGGTATGTGAAAGAACTATGGGGGCTGAAGCAGCAAGGTAGATGACTGGAGCACAAGTGGAGAAAGACTAGATTCGAATCCAACAGATTGCAACATGGAGCACATTTGAAGATCTATGCTCAGGCAATACGTGCAGTAAAAAGAAGCAACTCTTTTCTGCCCGTATAGCATCTGCAAGTTCACATCTGGTGGAGCTGTTCAGGCTTGTTAGAGGGCTAGTATGTGTGTATGGATAAGATGGGAAGAGAGCTGGTCTTGTGGTAGCAAGCATGACTTGTCCCCTTAAGCTTAGCAGGATCCGCCCTGGTTGCATATGAAAGGGAGACTAGAAGTTTGAGCGCTGTAAGATATTCCCCTAAGGGTATGGAGCCGCTAGAGCATAGGCTCCAAGTTCCTTCCCTGGCATCTCCAAGATAGGGTTGAGAGAGATTCCTGCCTGCAACCTTGGAGAAGCTGCTGCCAGTCTGTGTAGACAATACTGAGCGAGATGGACCAAAGGTCTGACTCAGTATATGGCAGCTTCCTATGTTCCTATGTCCCTCCTTCCTTGAATCAGAATCTGGAACCATTGATTACCCACTGTGACGTGTTTAATGAATTCTTTGTGGGGAAAATATTCATATTCAGGTTGACTTAGATTCCATCTCCACAATTACTTCAGTGTCTGATGTGGAGGTGTCCTGCAACTCCTCTTGTGTCGTTAGGTTGGATAAGTTCCGGTTTGTGACTCCTGAGGATGTGGACAAGCTGATTGGAACAGTGTGGCCTACCACCTGTTCTCTTGACCCTTGCCTGACATTGCTTATACTATCTGGCAGGGGGGTTGCTGTAGAAGCCCTGATAGAGATAATAAATGCTTCTCTGAGAGAGGGCAGGATGCCTCCTTGTCTTAAGGAGGCAATTATTAGACCATTTCTGAAGAAGCCTAAATTGGATCCCTCAGAGTTGAGAAACTACAGGCCTGTCTCCAACCTTACGTGGTTGGGCAAGGTAACTGAGAGGGTGATGGCCCCCCAGCTCCAGATTGTCTTGGAGGAAACTGATTATCTAGACCAATTTCAGACTGGCTTTTGGGCAGGCTATGGGTGGAGACCGCCTTGGTTGGCCTGATGGATGATCTCCAATTAGGAATTGACAGAGGAAGTGTGACTCTGTTGGTCCTTTGGACCTCTCGGCAGTTTTTCATACTATCAACCATAGTATCCTTCTAGATACTATGAGCATCTGCGGGGGGTGGGGGTGGGAGGCACTGCTTTGCGGTGGTTCCGCTCCTACCTCTCAGGCAGGTTCCAGACTTGTTTTTCAAAATCTGAACTTTTGTATGGTGTCCCACAGGGCTCCATATTGTCTCTGATGTTGTTTAACATCTACATGAAACCGCTGGGAGAAATCATCAGGAGATTTGGTGCAGGATGTTATCAATATTCTGATGACACCTAAATCTATTTCTCCATTTCAACATCATCGGGAGTGGGTATAACCACCCGAAATGCCTGCCTGGAGGTGATGATGGGCTGGATGTGGGATAACAAACTGAGATTGAATCCAGATAAGACAGAGGTACTCATTGTTTGTGGTCGAAACTCGGGAGATGAGTTTGATCTGCCTGTTCTGGATGGGGTCACACTTCCCTGCAAGGAACAGGTACACAGTCTGAGGGTGCTTCTGGATCTAAGCCTCTCCCTGGTGTCCCAGGTTGATGCAGTGGCCAGAAGTGCCTTCTATCAGCTTCAGCTGATACGCCAGCTGCGTCTGTTTCTTGAGATAACCGACCTCAAAACAGTGGTACATCTGCTGGTAACCTCCAGACTGGATTACTGCAGTGTGCTCTATGTGGAGGTGCTCTTTTATATGGTCTGGAAACTTCAGTTGGTCCAGAATGTGGCAGCCAGATTGGTCTCTGGATCATTTCAGAGAGACCATATTACTCCCATATTGAAGGAGCTACGCTGGCTGCTGATATGTTTCTGGGCAAAATACAATGTGTTGGTTGGTTTAGGCCCACCCTAAACGGCTTGGGCCCTGGGTATTTAAGAGAACGTCTTCTTCGTCATGAACCCCACCGCCCATTGAGATCATCAGGAGAAGTCTGTCTGCAGTTGCCACCAGCTCGTCTGGTGGCTACTCAGGGACAGGCCTTCTCCACTGCTGCCCTGAAGTTTTGGGATGCACTCCCTGCTGAAATAAGAACCTGCCCATCTCTGACAACTTTTAAAAGTCTTTAAAGATGCATCTGTTCAACCAGGCTTTTAATTTAACATTGTTTTAAAATATTGTTTTAAAATTTTAAATTGTTGTAATGTTTTAACTTTTTCTGTTGTCATTTATTTTGTTTTAACTAATTTGTTGTAATTGATTGTAATTGATTTTGTTATAACTAATGTTTTAACCTTTTCTGTTATCATCTTTTTTGCTTTGTTGTGAACTGCCCAGAGATGTAAGTTTTAGGCGGTATAAAAATATGTTAAACAAACAAACAAATGAAAGAAATATTTAGCAGGGGGAGAGCAACTGGCCCTATTCAACCCCAGCACAGTATCCCTTCAGTGACTGTTGCTGGTATCTGCCTTATATTTCTTTTTAGATGGTGAGCCCTTTGGCGACAGGAGACCATCTTATTTATGTATTTATTTTTCTATGTAAACCAGTTTGAAAAGCTTTGGTTGAGGAGAGATATATACATTTCCATAGTAGTAGTGTTGGGCACCCCAACATTAGATCCAGAGGTACCAACCCAGAAGTATATGGAATTCAGGATTTCATTTTATATTAAGAGTTCAATTAAATGCCTGAACTTGAGGTGAACATGATGCCCAGATCTCATGACTGCCTGGTAAATGATTTGTAATGGCAGGGGTAATCTAGCATGGGTTATCAGTGTTTGTGGAACTCACAAGAGACACAATGGGTCAGGCTTAATTACCAGTCTCACACTGATGAAATTAACCTGCTGTCCAGTAATCACCTTACCTCACTAACAGGATGCTTCTGCCTTAGCCAGATGTATTGATTAACTCACCTCACACATGTGCCCCTTTTTGATGTTACTTTAAATATTCTTTTGTTATAATTACACACTAGATAGAGGTACACAAGAAGTAATCTAATTGCTGTCTCACACAAATAGAACTAACTCTTTCACTAACTCCTGACTTTTAACATTCTTGGGACAAAGCAGGAGAAGATATAGATTTGTTTTGGGGAATGACAATAGAACAATACTCTGCTAACAAGAGAGACCCTGTTTACCCTGGACTGACCAAATATCCTGAGCTAATTTTGATAATTAAAAGACAACATTCAGAGGATAGCAGGAATAGACACCTTCTGTGATCCAGAAGACTCAAATGAACATCAAAGGATGGAACCAATATAAGAAGGAGTCTCTGGACATGGCAGAAGGAAATCTTGTGCCTACAGGCAGTCTTTTGCCTACAAGCAATCTTGTGCCTACAAGCAAGATCTGCTCATGAGCAATCCAAGGGTTTGCTGCCCAAGCCGCGGGGCTAGAGGCGGGAACTCTTGCCATGGGAGAAGGGACTGTTTGTGACTTCTGCTGCGAAGTGAGAAGTCAAGACTTCCCCAGCCGTGGTGCTCTGACTCTCAGCCGTGCTCTGAGCAAACTGCATGCTTGATCTAAAAGCTCCTGTCTCCAGCCAAAAGCTCCACTCCTTCATCTGAAAGCTCCACCATTCTCAAGCCTCTGATCCGGGTAATATGCCTCCCCACAAGCCTTGGATTCCTCTTCCCTCCTTCCTACTAATCACTGCTACCCCCTTCCTAAGCCCCCCCCTCCTTCTTTCTCTGCTTCTCTCTAAATGTTTTATTTAGGATTTGTTAGATTGTTAGATAGCTGTAATTACTGATTGCACACACATATGTTAGTTAGGCACATTACTCTACACTTTGAATCGGAAACATGTTTTTAATGTGGATTATTTTATCCTGATGAGCAACTTTTTATAATAAAGCCCATTGAACTTTCTGAGTTTGTCTCTCTCTATCTCTGTTTGCATGCCCAGATCCTACATGGTCACCATCTCCAAGAACCAATTCAGTTTGTGTATAATGTGACTTTGCCTCTTTCCCTCTGAGCATGTACAGAGTGCGAAATCAGGGGTAGTTCACAACAGTAGTAGCAGTGGTCTTTTCTAGTTACTGATTATGCCCCTCTCTAGTGGTTGCTCTAAGTCAGGGCTGCTCAACTTTGGTCCTTCATCTGTTTTTGGACTACAGCTCCCATAATCCCCAGCCACAGTGGCCAGTAGTCAAGGGTTATGAGAGTTGTAGGCCAACTTCTGCAGGAGGGCCAAAGTTGAGTAGCCCTGCTCTAAGTGATGGAACAGAAACCATGGGTGTAACACTGATATCTGTCACCAAAGTATTATGCGAGACTTGGAGTGATTTCTCAGCAAGACCTTCTGGACAAAGAAATCACCGGACAACCCATTTAAGCTTAATGTAACTTTTATTGAGTATAACAGACAAGAAACAAGCAGTATATCAAGACCAATAATATGAGAATCATGATCTTAAAAAGAAGCATTATTCTGATTCTGCACGCTTATCTCCTGATCACCCCACTTCAGGAGGATGGGGTGAAAAGACCCGCTAACTCAGCAGATGGAAATTCCCTTCAGATTTGTCTGGGTCAGACTGCTACAACAGGGTCAGGCCTTGGCTGCCTGTCATCTTTCCATTTCAGGGTCATATCCACCTTTCCACATTATCAGGAGATGCCTTCCTTATGCCATCAGTCCCAATATAGCTGGTAAGTCCCTAACTTCCATACTTTCCTCATACACTCAGGCACTCAGCCAATGGCTGCAGTACTTAAACACTTGCTTGCTATTGACTGATATAAAGTAAACATCTCTGTCTTTGACATTTTGCTGCTTATCATTTAGCAAAAAGTAGGCTTTTAGGTTTTTGAGGCCAAGCACAAAATTCTACTTGGCATAACAGCTTACTACCAATACGGTTATCATCTCAAAATAATTATCCCTTTTGATCAGTGCATAACAAAGGTAATGCCTACTACATGTACCATACCACCCTGCCCCCTGCATGTGACGTCAGACGTGGGAGGTTAGCCAGGTCCTCCACATCTGACGTCAAACGTGGGGGGCATGGTTTAGCTCCCGAATGGGGCTGTGTGGCCCCATTTGGTAGATAGATTGGGGCCAGTGCTGCGTTCGCAGTGCAGCCAGAAGTGGCTCTCCCTGCCTTTAGGCAGGGAGAGCCGCGCCTGGCCGCACTGCACCATTTAACTCCCGAACAGAGCCGCGTGGCTCCATTTGGAAGCTAAACCACGCCCCCCACTACTTCTGATGTCAGATGTGGGGGCATGTTGGGGCATTGAGGCGTGGCCCCTGAGGGGCAGTGGCCCAGATTCTTTGAACATGGTCGTCCAATTATGGCTACGCCCCTGTGCACAACTTTGACTCACCAGTTGTTGTTGGACTACAGCTCCCATCATACAGAATTTTTTGTCAATGTGACTGAGGATAATGGGAGTTGTAGTCGAACAACAGTTAGAGGGCCGAAGCTGGGCCATGGTGTGAAACAGGATGCTGGAATAGGTGGGCCTTGGGCCTGATCCAGCAATGCTGTTCTTATGTTATTATGTTGTGGAGCCCCAAAATACAAAAACTAGGCATGTCTTTCATATTTGACAGTATAGACCAGTGTTCTTCATTGCACAGCTCACAGGCCACTGGTGGCCACTGACTTGTCCTCTCCCCCTCCATCCCCCCCACACCTTCTGCCCTCTTCTTTGCTTGTGGAGACGGTAGTGGGGAAAACAGGAAGGTACCTGGGACCAGCACCTTCAGCTCGTGCCCTTTCCTCTCACCACTGGGTCTGCGGAAGACAGTACAGCCCCATGGCAGGCAACGCAGTGGGATGTGTGCCGGAGGTGGGGGGCACACGCAACAGCCCCAACTACAAAATGAGTGACCACTGGTATAGACACATATTCCGAAGAATTGGGAAATTTGATATGTGTGAAGTTGTCCTCATGAGATCTGCGCAGATCTAAATTTTCTGCTGCTAATACGGCAAGAAGCAGTGCAAAGAGGGAACAAGTGCATCTTGAGTATAAGAGCAGTTCAGCAATGGCATAGACCTACTGCCCCAGCAAGCTGTAGAATTGTGTTCTTAGAACCTTGAAAGGAATACTTGGGCAGGCCCGTGTTAGGCATATTACAGGTGTAGGATGTTGTGCCTGAAGGCTGGACTTCAGATTACACATTGGGACCATCCAAGTCTCTATGGTGGACTGTGTTGTGAAAATCCTATACTTCCTTACTTGGCAGTAAATCCCAATGAACTCTGTGCATAGAGAAGTCAATTACATTTGGTCATTGGTCCCCTGCTAATTAAGCTAAGAGGAACCTTTGCTTTCTCTGTTTATAGAGCAGGGGAGAGCAACTGGCCCTATCCAGCTCCAGCACAGTGTTTCTCCAGTAGCAGTTGCTGGTGTCTGTCTTATGTTTTATGGAGAGGAGAGCTGATCTTGTGGTAGCAAGCATGACTTGCCCCCTTAGCTAAGCACGGTCCACCCTGGCTGCATTTGAATGGGAGGCCACATGTGAGCACTGCAAGATATTCCCCTCAGGGGATAGAGCTGCTCTGGGAAGAGCAGAAGGTTCAAAGTCCCCTCCCTGGCATCTCCAAGACAGGGCTGAGAGAGATTCCTGCTTGCAACCTTGGAGAAGCCGCTGCCAGTCTGTGAAGACAATACTGAGCTAGATGGACCGATGGTCTGACTCAGTGTATGGGAACTTTTGGTGAAAAGCGGTATATAAATATCTGTTGTTGTTATTGCTAGCAGTGCATGAGCCACTCACCATTAGGATTACCAGGTTTTTACGGGCCCAGCTCCTATGCCTCTTAGCAGCTTTGATTTCTGTATTCCAGGTTACTATTAAAAGAACAGGAACAGGAACAGTAAAAAAGATGGCAACTCTACTTATCACGAGGAGCATAAAAATAAATGCTAAGCTAAGACATGAAGGAAAGCAGGGCACCAACTGTGCTGCTGCCAAGTGGTGGTGTGCAAAAATGGCTGGAGCACTCCTGGAGTCATTTCATCCAAACAACATTTGTAATATTGATGAAAATGAGACATGATTCTAGAGAACCCCCTGGCAGGAGCTGCACATTTCACAAGTGGCTTACTAAAGGAAGAATTTTTTTAAAAAAGCATAAGGACATTAGCTTTCTCCATCACTCCTGTCATTGGTTAAAAAAAACACACAACCCAATGCTCCTAATACAAAACTCAAAACAATGTCTTTTCCAAGAGACGGAGAATTTTTGCAAGGCGCTTTCTACTCCCAGACAGTCCTTGGATGGCATCTGCAGTTTCTGCTTAATGTCTTCAAAGCTGGAGTAGGCCACTGAAAGCTGGCCAACTCAACGTTGCTTTAATCTTGGATAATTGCTCAGCTCATCTCAGCCCCATGAGATGGCTTTGAAAGACAAGAAATGAGTTTACACTGCACTGCTGATGTACAACAAATGGGCATCGGTGTTATCTGTGATCTCCAGAGGCTTTCTGTGTCAGTCCTTAATGCTAGAGGAAGCTGTGTTTTTGTCCAGTAGATGTCTCTAGGGACACTGGCTTACATCCATACTGTGTCTTACATCCACAGACACACCAGGTTTTTCCATTTTGTGAGGGGGAGAGGTGATTTTCAGCAATCACCCCCTTCTCTTAGCAGCCACATGGGCATGCTCAAACTATAACCCTGAGGGTCCCTTTACTCTCAGGGACATAATTTTGGAAGGCACAAGCAGCTGGAGTAAGAAGGAAAGATTGCCAAAAATCATCCCTCCCCATTGCGTGATGGAAAAACCTGGCACTTCCATGAAAGGTTAGCCTGGATGTCAGCCATTAATCTTTTTGATACTTTCATGTTTTAGGAATTGTTTGGATAAGGTAAAACAACCCAACAACTGCAGAACATTGATATGCACTGTAGATCTATTTACAGCACGGGGGCAGGGGCGGACATTGACATCAAAGATGTGTTTTTAATATGTGACTGTGGCAAATGCAGTACTGTAATTGGAGATGAGTTAAAGGAACCATTTATGTTGATAGTAATGTACAAGCACTAGGGAAATGAACAAATGAAACGATAAAAGGAAATCTTAATCCTAGGAAGAATAATGCACAAAGCATGGTGTCAGCAGACTAAGCAGGGCTACCAACATGGAAGGGTGAGGTTTCACAGCTATGACTATTCTTATCATCGTATATTTCAGTTAACAGGAATTATAGCTGCCAAAACTTTCCCCAACAGATTGCTGTTTAATAGTGCTCTTTAACATCTACTGTACATGAAACCACTGGGAGAGATCATGAGGAGGTTTGGTGCAAGGTGCAATATAGCGATGATACCCAAATCTATTTCTCCATACCAACTTCATCAGGAAATTATATAACTTCCCTAAATGCCTGCTTGGAGTCAGTAATGGGCTGGATGAGGGATAACAAACTGAAGTTGAATCCAAATGAGATTGAGGTACTGAATCAGATGGAAGTACTGATTGTCAGGGGTCAGGGCCCAAGAGATAGTTTAGATCTGCCTGTTCTGGATGGAGTTACACTCCCCCAGAGTTTGGGAGTGCTCCTGGATCCAAAACTCTGTCTAATCTCTCAGGTTGAGGTAATGGCCAGAAGCACTTTTTATCAGCTTCGACTGATACATCAGCTACACCCATTTCTGGAAGTAAATGACCTTAAAAACAGTGGTGTATATATATATGCTGGTAACCTCAAGGCTTGACTACTGTAATGCACTCTACATGGGCTGCCTTTGTATGTAGTCTGGAAACTACAACTGGCAGAGAATGTGGCAGCCAGACTGGTCTCTGGGAAAACTTGAAGGGACCATATAACACCAATTTTTAAAGAACTGCACAGGCAGTTTTTGAGGGAAATGCAAAGTGCTAGTTATTACTTATAAAGCCTTTAATGGCTTGGTCCAGAGTACTTAAGCGAGCACCTCCTTTGTCATGAACCCTGCAACCTACTAAGACCATCTGAGGAGGTCCCATTATGCTTGCCACTGGCTCATCAGGTGGCAATTCAGGAGTTGCCCTTCTCTGTGCCTGCCCCAGGGCTTTGGAATATGCTCCCTGTCAAAATAAGAGCTTCTCCATCTCTGATTGCTTTTTAAAAGATCCTTAAGACAAACCTGTTTTCTCATGCTTTTAATTAAAATTAATTTTAAACTGTTTAATTGTTTTTATTCTGTGAAATTGTTTTAATTCTTTTTATGTTGTGAAATTGTTTTGTCTGTTTCTGTTTTATATTTGTCATATCTTGGACTATGTACACTGCCTAGAGACACATATATCAGGCGTATATGAAAATGATAGATAAATAAGTTAGTTTCAGGAGCTCTCTCTGTGTTTGTAACTTTCTAAATGTAACCTCCATCCACCCGACTTCCAATCTGCTGACTTCCAGTTTGAACACTCTTTGGCTACATCATTTCATAACTTTGCACCTCTGCTCTTTATTATCTTTATTATCTGTGGAACGTACTTCCTAATGAAATTAGAGCTTCCCCTTCTCTGAATGTTTTTAAGAAGGACCTAAAAACATACCTGTTTAGCCAGGCTTTTAGTTTATAGTTTTGAAGCTTCAAGTTTTAGAGGTTATTATCTGTATTTTTAAATTGTTTTAATCATGTTACTGTTTTAATGGTTTTTAGATTGTGAACTGCCTGGGGACTTTTTTGCATGGGGTGGTATAGAAATGTACTAAATACAAATATAAATTTCACTTGTCCCTGATTTCACTGTTCCATTTTATTTCTTAACCAAACATTTGTTTATCCATTTCAATGTCTTAGAGATATTATATCTCTATCTCTATCTATATCTCTACTTTCCAAGAGGACCCAAAGCAGCTAACAGGAAGATCAATAAAACACAACAGTATTAAACATTTGAAAGACAAAAACATTCTGAAGATAGATATTATTATGTTTTTATACATGTTGAACCGTTTACTCAGGGACCATTGAGCTGAGGAAAATAACCGAGAGCTCAAAAGTGGAAGACTCTCTGTATTTCCCAATCCCAACCCCAATCAGCTTGAAAGTTCAAAAAATGTCTCAAAAGACTATAATAAGGTAAAGGGGTAAAACAGAGAAAGATCATTCAGTTGAACCAAGTTAATCTAACAGTTGTTCATAGATGGAATTTTGCTGCCACCTGCTGTTTAAACCTAAGAACAAGATGTTTGTACTTTGTTGTAACAAGCGACTTCTGCCCATTATTGTGGACTTATTATACTATGACCATAGTATCAGTACAAACCTGTCCCATGACAATTGCTGGTAGACAAGCTTGTGTGTTAGTTATGTTTTGGATTGGTGTATGATTCCACTATGATTCCACTATGATCACTTTGTCCATGGTGATCACACATTTACTTCATACCACTGTAATTTTGAGGAGCTGGGAGGAGTTAGGTGACATCTGAGTGAAACCATCCCTGACCTCAGGACACACATGCTAAGGTGTCATCAAAGCCAGAATTAGGGGTTGGCATCACTGGGCAGAACTCAGGGCCATCAGAAGGCCACTGATGATTCCTAAGACCACCTCTGTGCCCATAGCCTGCATGTGGTGGTGGTGGTGGTGGTGGTGGCGGCGGCGGCGGCAGTGGGGACAGTGGTGGTGGAGCAAACTGGGGCCCACACAGATAGACAGGGATCATGGAGGGCAGTTTGCTGAGGGCCCCCTGAACCTGGAGCGAGCCCTGGTGCTTGCACTCCACTGGTTTCTTGCCTGCTATGCCGAGGACTCATTTCTGATAAATCACAACAACAACAACAACAGTTTATGTACCACTTTCAATAAAGGCAGTATATATCAACATTTGCTGCTCACCACAGCCTGTTAAGCAGACAGAAGCAGTTGGGGGATCAGCAAAACCAGCACCAACCATGCAGTCACCATGCAATGATGTCCATGCCCCAAAGGATGAGGTGAGATCCTGAGGTGAAGGGTGGGGTACACCTGATCGTGTCTTGTGGCTGGCTGAAAGCATGACAAGGCAGCAGTAAGGGGGCAGGGTCCTTGATCCTCATGGGGTCATCCGTGCTTGTAACTTGACAGGTGCATTTCTGTTTTCCAGTCTGTGTCAGGTCAGAAAATATTCAAGGACAGAGAAGTTGTCTTTTTATTCACCTTTAGCCCTGAAGCATTGAACGAAGGCTGCAGGCAGCTAGTTGTGCCATTATATAATGTGTCCCCTGAATGATCATCTCCTAATGCTTGTTCAGATAATACCTCCCCAGTGCATGCAATTGAAAGGGGGATGGTTCAAATGTATGTCCATTGTGATGCCCTTTGTGAAATCTCAACACCTTTATCAACCCGGGAGGATGTCAGGACACACCAGGAGAGCTTTGAGAAAGATGTTCCAATGGGTGCACACTCACCATGTCTCCCTTTTAATTTCATTGGCAGAGAGATATTGTCCAAACTGGCCTGGATGTGTTCAAAGGTATGACCAGATGGCAACTGCTTATGTTCAGGGTTGGTTTCAGGTCTGAGAGAACCTTGGGCAAAATGGACTCAAGATAGTGTTAGCAGAATCTTAGGAAGATAGGACTTCTTACTTTGATACATTCACTAGACTTCCCATTATTATTATTATTATTATTATTACATTTATATCCCGCTCTTCCTCCAAGGAGCCCAGAGCGGTGTACTACATACTTGAGTTTCTCTTTCACAACAACCCTGTAAAGTAGGTTAGGCTGAGAGAGAAGTGACTGGCCCAGAGTCACCCAGCTAGTTTCATGGCTGAATGGGGATTTGAACTCAGGTTTTCCTGGTCCTAGTCCAGCACTCTAACCACTACACCACACTGGCTCTTATCCATCCTGCCCATGTCTGGTCAGGGTTGTAGAGGAGGCTGGGGCATCTCACACTTCTGGCTTCCAATTGGCTCATTCATCTGTCCTCAAGTGGCGAAGAAAAGACAGGAGTGTGTGTGTGTGTACACATGTGTGATGCCCCCAAACCTCCCCATGTTATTTCCTGTCTTTTCTTTAATATCTTTAATATTTTATCTTTAGTATCTTTAATATTTTCTTTAATTTTTGTAAATAAACCCCTGCTAACTGAGCAAAAAGGCACCTTTTAAAAGTGGTGATTCTCTTTATTTAGCAAGGGGAGAGCAACTGGCCCTATCCACCCCCAGCACAGCATCCCTCCAGTGGCTGTTGTTGGTGTCTTTCTTATGTTCCTTTTTTACACTGTGAGCCCTTTGGGCAACCATTTAATTAATTAATTAATTTTCTGTATGTAAATCGCTTTGGCAACTTTGGTTGAAAAGCGGTATATAAAGATTTGTCGTATTCATATTCATATTTATTTTCCTGGCACTCTTGTGCTCTGGTGTACTGGTATACAGGTGTTCTGGTGGACTTGTGCAAGAGCAACTTGAAAATCTTTTAAAGATCCAAATTGCAAAAAGGAAAAGGAAATAGACTTCAGGAGGCAGGAAGTAAATGTGCCCAGGAGTGGAACTGATGCTGCCCAAAGTCATTCCCAAACAGGTAGCCACACCTCAATCTCGTGCTTTATTGTGTGGGTCTCTCCATACGGCTCCTCAAAAACACTGAAGTATCCCGTGGAACTGTTTTCAATGCTCCCCCAAATTGCAACTTTTAAAGGACACTTATACTATGCATCAAAGGTCAATCGTCCTGGGAAAAAACTAAATAATGCCACTGGCTGTATGAACAGCCTGGTATTTAAACAGCTGTAAATACCCTCCTCATTTGAACTCCCCCCAACCCTATAGTTGAAGCAGGAGTAGTGAAGCAGGAGTAGTGAAGCAGGAGTAAATTGCTGTTTGGAAGACCTCCAGGGCAAACTATACCTGTAAAGCAGTAGCTGTCTTATGTTTAGGAGAGAAAGAGAGAGAGAGCGCAACCCACTCTTCTGCCTCCCCCAATGCCCCCTGAAAATTTGAGGGCTGCAGGACCCTCAGGACCATACCTGTACATCAGGGGCAGTAGAGGGGATCAGCAAAAAGTATGCACATGAAATGCTCTAATACAAGAGCAGCAATTGTCTGGATGCTATCTACAGGTTTTTTTAAAAAACCAAAACCAAAACATGCCACCAAAGAAATGTGCTGTCCAATTCCCATCATGTTTACTTAGAAGTAAGTGCCACTGAGTTCAATGAAATTTACTCCCAAATATGCATGGAGAGAACTCTTTAAATTAAAGAGGAAACATTCAGAAATAGAGGAAATAATAATTTATTTGACCATACCTACTAGTAAATGTTGAAATGCCTGGTCTAGGGAGCCCAAAGGTGCTTTTATACACACAAGCTTAGTAAGAGCAGCTGCTGGATGGAATCCTACACATTCAGGGAAGATTTTGCAAAACCTAAAAACAGAAACTGTGCCTGTTAAGAAGCTAAATTTGTTTGATCTCACTAGTTAAGTCAGAAGCTGTTTGGAGCCTGTGCTGTAAATATATCTGCTAGCACACTCATGCTTTCATCATCATATCTATTTCTATTTCTCATTTTTGTCTCCAGAACAGAGGTGCACCTAGGTAATTCTGGAGCCTGGACCTAAAGGCCTTTGGAGGGCCCCTCCCCTGCAAATTAAGCATTATCATGCTGGCTGGGTGACCACACTACCCGCGACAGACTAAAAAGGATTTGGGGGGTCCTAGGGGCTGTGGAGGCCCTGGACTCCAGCCTGGAACTCTGGGGGTAAGAGCACCTCTGCTCCAGAATAATTATTTAGCCCCTCAGGTTTGCCATATCTAAATTTAACAATGATATAATACAACTGAAGTACATGCTGAGGACCCTCAGTAGAAGGGGAGCTCTCTCATGGGCTCCTTGTTTTAGGGGAAGGGGCACTTTTGGATGGAACCATCTTCATGGTGTGTCTTCATGAGTGAAAGAGAACTAGACAAAGAACAAGTTTTATAAGAAAAGGAAGACAAGAGACCAAAAGGCTGGTGGCTGACAAGTGGGGTGGGGAGAGATATGATATCCATTGCTAAATGATGAATCTCTTTGGAAACATAATTTATTTATTTAATTTATTTTTAATATATATATCCCACACTTACAAGTGCATGATTGCTTGCTTGCTTGCTTGCGCGCTCATTCATTCATTCATTCATTTATCAATCATATTTTGTACTTCCTGATAAGTGCATCTCTAGGCAGTGTTCAAAATTAAAAACAATATAAAAAGCAAAAATAGATTAAAAATCCATAAAACACAATTAAAACACTCATAATACTTATATTATCATAAGAATATACAATCAATTTAAAACCATGTTAACACAGGATATTCAATGTTAGGGTCTTAAAATCTGCTTCTCTGGATTTTTCCTACCCTTTCAAGTTCACAGTCCTATAGCACTGCAGTAGGAGCATCCCAAGACCCAGGATGGGAAACCCATAGTCAGACTCTTGGCTTTGGAGTCAATTGATATTTCTAAGACACTCCTTGCTAATCAAAACCATCCGACAGGAATAGCTCGGAGAGTACTCAGAGGCACTCCAATGCAGATTCTAGAGAACCAGAGGGAAATCAGCAATTTCCCCTGAGCCTATTTCATCACTGGAAAAGCTGGAGGACCTTCTAGGGCCCCTTCCATCTTTGCCTGAACTTATAGAATCTTTGAAGAAGGATCAATCCAGTTCCAAGAAGTCTCCCTCATCGGGCCTCCAAATAACAGAGCAATCTCTCTGGATGTTTGCCCAACAGAGTCTGATAAGGCCCCGAGCTCTACTAATCCAGTTCAGCAATTAAATCCACCTGAAGAGCAGGCTTCTGTCCCAGCCACCACTGAATTACCCGAGTGACAATCATCAGATCAGCACATACTTTTCCTCTAGATGTGGAATGTAGCTGGTTGGGCATGTAAATCTAGAGATATCTCTTTTATAGAATACCTGTCTAAATACAATATTCTTTTTCTGCAGGAGACTTGGGCCATGGATAAGATTGAGGTGGATGGTTTCTATGTACAATATGTCAACACCCTGCCCAGTGAAAAGGGGGATAGACCCAAAGGAGGATTGGACCTATTAATTGCAACAGGACTTCCTGTGAAGATTACCCCCATGCCCTTTCATGCCCAGTGGGTGACTGCAGTTTTACTGCAATCTAATCACTTTTAATTTGTTTTGATTAATATATACTTAACCCTTCTGTGTAAGCATTCCCAAGTAGGGCAGCAATGGCAAAGCCTAGGTAAATATCTAGAGGAATGCCCTAAAGCCAGCTCCCTAGCTTATAATCTAGTGGGAGGTAACTTCAATGCAAGGATGAGGCAGGATGACACAGTTTTATATAACTATTACTATGCTGTCCCACCAGAAGATATGGGATATTCCCTTCTTCCCCCACCCTCTGCCCCGGTTGGCCAAGGATGGGAAATACAATTTTGCAGGCCTGTGTTTGGCCCAGTTGGCCAATCAATTTGATTTATGTATTCTAAATGGAGCAGCAAGTGAAGCAGAATTTACCTACTGGTCTGGGAACAGGATGTCAACCATGGATTACTGGCTTACAGCCTGTAACCTGGTTAGTAGTGTTGTTCAAATGGAGCTTGACTCTCACCCTGATAGCAACCATCTCCCTTTGATTCAAAGGACTAACCTGCTAGCTGGGACATTTCATTCTAAGGATAAATTCAATTTCACTTTGAAAGTGGTGGCTGGGGAAGTACAGATTAAATGGGATGAGAGATGGGCTCCAGTTATAGACATTTTGTTAAATTCAGATGACATGATGGTACTTTGTGATAAGGGGAGAGATTGGGCTCATAAATGATCATTATGGGACACTCAACCATATGATATGAAATCATCTTGTATGTGAAGGAGCTAATTATAACTGTTGGTCAATGGGTAGAGCTAGAGGTTGGGTACGGCCAAAAGTGTGTAGCTGCCAAGAAGGAGCTAGTGGCAAACTATAAATTGTACTGACAAGATCCTCAACGTGCAACTCCTTCAACACTTCTAGTCCTCAAAAAATAATATAAATTCTTGATCAAAGCTAAGGAAAGAGAGGCTCAAAGGTTGTCCTGGCAGCGGCTGATTGCTTCAGTTAGAGAGAGGAATTCCCCTCTCTTCTGGCATATTATAGCTGGCTGCTCAGACCATTATTCCTCCCATTTGACTAGTCAGGTCCCAATGGAGACATGGGAATTACACTTTAAAGCTCTCTATTCAGCACAGGAGGAGGAACTAGCCCCAGTAGATTTTTTAAAAATGACCTGCTCCCTTAATGGCCACCTGTTTCTGTTGCCAAAGTTAAGAAGCTTATTGATTACTTAAAAGGTGGCAAGGCTTCAGGCTGTGATTGTATCTCTTCTGAAATTTTTAAGTTTAAGCAGATTAGTGGGCCCCTGTCTTGACAGCCCTCTTTACATGCATAGATCTAACTGAAAACTGGGGCATAGCCATAATAGTGCCCATTTAAAAAGGAGGGATAGACGTGCTCCTGTCAACTATTGCCCATTTAGTCTGCTGAGTGTTGTGAGTAAGCTTTACACAAGGCATTTAGATTGAAAGTTGCAAGACTTCATGGAGAATTAAGGTATTTTGGGTGATGAACAAGCTGGTTTTAGAACAGGGTGGTCAACCATGGACCATGCCCTAGTATTGCACCATCTGACTGAGAAATATAGCAACAAACCTAAGTCCTCCTTGTATGTGGCCTTTGTAGATTTCATAGCAGCCTTTGATTCAGTCTTGAGGATAAGCCTCTGGGGAAAACTCAGAGACACTAATATCAATAGGCACTTACTCTTTCTTATTCAGAAGCTCTACGATACCACCAGTGTAAGAGTGAGATGTAACCCTCAAGGCTCACTTTCACATTTAATAACCACTAGTAAAGGAGTTAAACAAGAGTACATTTTGGCACTCTCCCCTGTTCAATCTTTACATAAGTACCCTGGCTAATAATCTCTCCGATCCAGCGCTACATTCCCCAACTATTGCTGGTGCAGCTATCCCAATCCTGCTGTATGCAGATGACCCTGCTATCATCTCATGAACTCCTGTGGATATAGAAGGCCATCGTATAGAGCAGGTTAATAGTTTTAAATATCTAGGTGTGGTTTTTCACGCCACTGGGTCATGGAGAGCCCATGTGGACTACATTGCCCAAAAGGCACAAAGAAGTACTTCAGTAACTTTAAGATTCTTTCACTCCAAAGGTGGAGAGGTTATGCAGCATTATAGTTATTTGCTGCTAAATCATTGGCTCAGCTTTTGTATGGCATACAACTGGGCCTCTACCTTAACTACAGGCCACTGGAGATAATCCAATCTAAGTTTCTTAGAGCAGTATTTAGGGCCCCTTGATGTATCTCCAATGCAGCATTGAGGTTGGAATTGGAGAATATATCTCCAATGCAGCATTGAGGGTGGATTCAAACCTATCAACCAACATAAGAGGGATCAATCCCAGAGGGGAGAAATGTATCCTAAGGCAATAACTGAGGATTAAAATCCATCCTTTTGTTTCCACCGAATGGAATTTAGCAGTCATGGGATAAGGGGACAAGTACATGTGTGGATTGCTAACTGGTTGAAAGACAGGGAACAGACGGTAGGTATAAATTGAGAGTTTCCACAATGAAGGGAAGTAAGAAGTGGGGTTCCCCACTTCTAGGGATCTGTACTGGGATCGGTGCTTTTTAATTTATTCATAAATGATCTAGAAGTAGGGGTAAACAGCAAGGTGGCCAAATTTGCAGATGATACCAAACTCTTTCGGGTAGTGAAATCCAAAACTGATTGTGAGGAGCTCCAAAAGGATCTCTCCAAACTGGGGGAGTGGGCGACAAAATAGCAAATGCAGTTCAGTGTTGGCAAGTGTAAAGTGATGCACATTGGGACAAAAAGCCCAGCTTCAAGTATACACTGATGGGATCCGAGCTGTCGGTGACTGACCAGGAGAGGAATCTTGGGGTTGTGGTGGACAGCTCATTGAAAGTGTCGACTCAATGTGCGGCAGCTGTGAAAAAGGCCAATTCCATGCTCGTGATCATTAGGAAGGGGATTGAAAATAAAACTGCTAATATTATAATGCCCTTATACAAATCTATGGCGCGGCCACACCTGGAGTACTGCATACAATTCTGGCCACCACATCTAAAAAAGGACATTGTAGAACTGGAAAAGGTGCAGAAGAGGGCAACCAAGATGATCAGGGGCCTAGAGCACCTTTCTTATGTGGTAAGACTACATCACCTGGGGCTTTTTAGTTTAGAAAAAAGACGACTGTGGGAAGACATGATAGAGGTCTATAAAATCATGCATGGTGTGGAGAGAAATTCTTCTCCCTCTCACATAACACTAGAACCAGGGGTCATCCCATGAAATTGATTGCCAGGAAATTTAGGGCCAGCAAATGGAAGCACTTTTTCACACAACGCATAATCCACTTGTGGAATTCTCTGCCACAAGATGTGGTGACAGCCAACATCCTGGATGGCTTTAAGAGGGGTTTGGATAACTTCATGGAGGAGAGGTCTATCAACAGCTACTCGCTGGAAGGCTATAGGCCACCTCTAGCCTCAAAGGCAGAATGCCTCTGAGTACCAGTTGCAGGGGAGTAACAGCAGGAAGGAGGGCATGTAGGCCACTGTGTGAAACAGGATGCTGGACTAGATGGGCCTTGGGCCTGATCTAGCAGGGCTGTTCTTATGTTCTTATGGGTGACCAGTGAAGTGGCCAAATTTTCAGATGACGACTTCCGGTTGGACTGCCAACGCAGCTGCATGCCTCCCTGAAAGGGGAAGACCGAAAAGAAGAAATTAAGGGGGTTTTGAGGCTTCAACCCCCCCCCCACTTCACCCTGGATTAAAGGGCTGACTCAAGATAAGCCACTGTCCCCCTTTTGCCAGCTCCCTAATTCAGAGTTGTCTCGAAGGACGCAATTCTGTCTTAGGTAAAGAGCGGCGGGGGCTGGATTTATATCAAGCTGACTTCTTCTGCGGAAATCTTTTTGAACAAAGCTGGCTGGCAGCCAATTTCTACGGTTTGGATCTAATTAATTGCTAAAGTTTAAGAAGCTCACCTTTCAACATTATTGATCATAAATTGCTGGAATTCCTCCTGCGTTTACTGGGAAGATAGCTACAAGACGCGGCTGTAAGTTCTTTTTGGCTATAATAATCTGAGTACCCAGAATGTTGGGGGCAATATGCTAAATCATTGTAAACCGCTTAGAGAGCTCTGGCTATAGAGCGGTATATAAATGTAAGTGCTATTGCTATTGCTATTGCTATTGCTATTGCTATAATTAAGGAGGGGAACCCAACCTTCTTGCTAATTATTGGAACTTAAGAGTTTAACTGATTTTAAAAGCTTTCAGTATTTGGAAAAAGATCTTATTAGTGGAAACTATTTCTCTTGCTGTTTGAAAAAGTTTATGGAAGAGGAGATTTGCTGTTTGTCATTCAAGCTGTCTATCACTAATTCAGCCAATTACAGCAAAGAGGCATTTCACACTACCGTGAGAAAACTGAACTGCCAGTGATAAGATATATGAGTTGTGGTGCAGAATTGTTTATATTTGGAAAATAACTACAGGCTTTTACTTTCTCTTTTGAGATCAAGGACATTAAACCCTGTTGTGAAAGTGCTTTACTCCTTTCTCTCTCCTCTAAGAAAGGGGAAGGAGGGGGAAAAAAGAATAAAAAAGAAAGAAAGATAATGTCAAAAAAAACTACACCAAAGCCAGATACATCCACAGCTTAGGAAACTTTCCCTTCCAAGTCCAGGTGTGGAGGAAGCTAAAATGTCTGCAAATTTAGATCAGACACTGCCAGAAATGAAACAAATTCTTCAGTCAAACGCTAATGCTCTCCAACAGGTTACTTTGGATATGACTCAAGTGAAACAGAATATACAACAAATAAATGATAGAGCATCAAATATTGAGGAAACAGTCAAAAAATTAGCACAAGATAATAAAGAATTTAAATCAAGGGTTGATACTTTAGAGAAGGATGTGGGATCACTGAAAGATGACAAAGAAAAATTATTAGATCAAATGGCATTGTTGGAATTAAGACAAAAAGAGAGATTTTTAAGGTTTAGGGGCATCCCAGAGAAAGCTGACCAGAACATTAAAAAATTACTTGGAGAGGAACTTGCATTACTTTTGGGAATTACAGCAGGAGAGATGGAGGCACAGATTGAGACAGCTTTTCACCTAAATTCGGATTTTGCTACAAGAAATAAATTAACTAAAGATTGCTTGGTGCAATTCACATCCAAATCAATTACTGAGTGAATTTTTCAGGCTCACTTTGCTACAGCTCTCACAATTGAAGCTCACCAGATAAAAATTTTGAAAGAAATTCCAGCTAGAATTTTGAGAAAACGTAAGGATTACAAATTTTTGACTGATGCATTAAATGCCAATGGAATACGTTTTAGGTGGGAACTGCCAGAGGGAGTTTCTTTGTTCTACAAGGGCAAGAAGAATAGATTCACTGAGCTTCTTAAAGTGCAAGAATTTTGGCGGAAATACAAAAAAGACTTATCTCCTGAGCACTCTGCTTCCTCAACATATAATTTGAATTAGACCACATGGATTACAAACGAAATTATAGATTTTTTTCTTGGAACATTAATGGCTTAAATACAAAAGTTAAAAGAAATAGAGTTTTTCATTTTCTTAAGTAACAAAATTTGGACATTGTGTGCTTACAAGAGACCCATATTAGAAAGCAAGATAGAAAATTTTTGGTTAATAAGGCTTTAGGACAAGAATTTGTTTCTTCAGATAAGAAAAAAAAAGAGGGGTAGTATTTTATGTCAAACAACAATTTGAACCCAAATTGATTTTTAAAGATGAAGAAGGCAGGTTATTAGCATTGGAAATCCTAATTTCCGGAATTAAAACAGTGATAATTGAAATTTATGCCCCTAATGAAAAGAAAGTTGAATTTTATAACTACCTGGATCAAAAGATGGCGGAGTTATTGAATGTCAATTTGATTATATTGGGAGATTTTAATTGAGTTATTTCGACATCTTTGGACAGAAAATCCGATATATCGGATAGGAACTTACAAGGTAAACTTCCCAAAGTATTCTTAAATTTAGTAGAACACATGGATCTCTATGATTTGTAGAGAATTAAAAATTCCAATGCAAAAGAATATACTTATTTCTCTGAAATATATCAATCACATTCAAGGATAGATATGGTTTGGACATCTAAAGCTATTACACCATGTATGGAAAGGATGGATATTCTACCTAGGACCTTTTCAGATCATAATCCAATTCGTTTTACATGGAAGAAGAAAGGAACGACTTCATTTCGTTGGAGGTTGAATGAATACCTCTTGAAAAAACCAGACGTTGTGGAGAAAGCTAAAAAGAAATTAAAGGACTATTTTGAATTGAATTTAAACCAGGGAATGGACAATAAAATTGTCTGGGATGCAAGTAAAGCGGTTATGAGAGGTTTTTTTATACAGCAAAATTCATACTTTAAAAAGCAAAGAGGATTGAAAAAAGAGATATTATTGATGCAGATCTCCAAAAAAGGAAAGGGAATTATTATGGGCTAAAGATAAGAAGACGGTCACTCAAGCTATCAAAATGCTACAACAACAACTTTCTATGATGATAGCAAATGAACTTGAACGGAATTTGAAATATGTTAAGCAAAGGACATTCAAGTTCGCAAACAAACCAGGCAAGTTGTTAGCTTGGAAAATTAGATCTGAGAAGAAGAAAAATTATACCAAGACCAAGGTCTTAACTAAAAATATGGATCAGAAAACCAAGGACAGATTCTTGGAAATAAGTGAGTTGAAAGTGGAGAAGAAAGTTAAATATCTGGGAGTCTGGTTATCAAATAACTCCTTGTTGTTCATAAACAACTATGTTAAAATATGGAATTCAGTGAAAATTGATCTACAAAGATGGTCTAAAATGAATTTGTCTTTAATGGGAAGAATTTCAGTGGTGAAAATGAATGTCTTGCCTAAAATGTTGTTTCTCTTTCAGACTATTCCCATAATTAACACTCTAACTTGTTTTAAGCAATGGCAGAAGGACATAACTAAGTTTGTTTGGCAGGGGAAAAGACCAAGAATTAATTTTAAGAATTTAACAGATGTAAAGGAAAGAGGTGGTCTTACCTTGCCAGACTTAAGGTTATATTTTGATGCTGTTTGTAAAAGAATGCATAACATTAAGAAACCCTAGAATTCTTGATTTGGAATGATTTGACAGAAGGTTTGGATGGCATGCGTATCTGTGGTATGAAAAAAGTAAAATACATAAAGACTTTTTGAACCACTATGTGAGAAGGAGTTTAATGAGGGTGTGGTTAAAATACAAAAATTGGTTTGAACCTAAAACTCCGTTATGGATATCTCCGATTGAAGCCTTATTACGTAAAGAAGTAAATATGCAAATGTGTTGGGGTACCTATAGGGATTTGTTACGTTTTCAGGAAAAGGATTGTAAGTTAAAAAGTTTAACTGAAATACAAGATTTGGTTAGAGATTGGTTTCAGTATCATCAGTTAAATGAGATATATAAGAAAGACTTTAAAGTTGGATTTGAGGATCAGACTTCAAATTTTGAGAAGGAATTATGTCAAAATGATGAAAAATTAGTTTCTAAAATGTATAAACTGTTGCTTCTGGAGGAGACAAGAGAGGAAGTGGTTAAAACGACTATGATAAAGTGGGCTCAAGATGTGGGGCGTAATATAGAAATGGCAGCCTGGGAAAAGTTATGGAAAAATGATTTAAAATTCACTGCACATTATGCTATAAAAGAAAACTATTATAAAATGATGTATAGATGGTATCTGACACCAAAAAAATTGGCATTAATGTATAAAAATGTTTCAAACAAATGTTGGAAGTGTGGACATTCTGAAGGCACCTTTTTTCATATGTGGTTGACCTGTGGGAAGGCTAAAGCCTATTGGGATATGATTTATAATGAATTAAAGAAAATATTTAAAATGACATTTCCTAAGAAGCCAGAATCCTTCCTGCTGGGAATAACACAAGGTGTAATCTCTACAACTAATTTAACATTTTTTATGTATGCTTCTACGGCGGCCAGAATTATATATGCTCAGAAATGGAAGAATAATGAACTGCCTTCAAAAGAAGACTGGCTGATAAAAAATTTGGAATATGAGGAGATGGCAAAACTTACAGCACTAATAAGAGACCAAAACTTGGAATGTTTTAAAGAAGACTGGAAACCATTCTTGTTGTATCTAAAGAATTACTTTCCTACTATGGACTTTACAGCAGGGTTTGAAATTTAGCAAAAAACTGCGGGTTGGGTAGATTAGCTATGTTTGTAAGGGTTTGAATTTATGTTTTGAATTATTATTATAGCAAGGGTAAATTTTATAGCTGATGATTCACGAAGAGATTGTGCGGGAAGTCCACCTTTTTGTGTGTATTTGCAATGAATGACTGTTAAAATTAATAAAAATTGAATTTGGGGGAAAAAAAATTTCAGATGACACTATAGTATTTCAGGTAGTGAAATCCAGAACAGATTGTGAGGAGTTCCAAAAGGATCTCTCCAAACTGGGTGAGTAGGCAACAAAATGGCAAATGTGGTTCAATGTAAGCAAGTATAAAGTGATGAATATTGGGGCAAAAAACCCCAACTTCACATATACGCTGATGGGATCTGAGCTGTCAGTGACTGACCATGATAGAGATCTTGGGGTCATGGCTCATTGAAAGTGTCAACTCAGTGCACAGCAGCTGTGAAAAAGGCAAATTCAATGCTAAGGATCTGTAGTGATCAGTCACTAATCAGCCCCTCTCCTCCCCTAAAGAGTGAACTAGCAGTGAACCCTGTCCAGACTGACAGACGTGAGACCTCTAGGGATCAGCCACTCAGCACATGGTGTGAGGGACCTGGAGGGCCATGAGGGAGGAAGAGAAGCATTTTCTTTGTGCAGACGAAGCAGCTAGGCTGGAGGTGAGAGAGGATGGGTGGAAGGCTTAGTGAGGAGCAATGGAGTTTTGCTGCCTCCTGATCAAAAGCTAGCCTGGAGAATTCTCTCATGGAAGGATATCTGCAGATCCTTGAGAGACAGGATTGCAGGCAGCTTGACTCTCATAGATTTGGGGTGAGTTCAAGAGGGGGAGGAAGCCATGGTTTCTGGCTTCTGGAAATTTAGCCTAGGGAACAGTTTGTTAGTCAGTTTGCATTAGACTTTTATTGTCCTTTCGTGTGCTCTGTATATCCTGTCAAATGGTCTAGGACTGTGTACCTGTAACGTAACTACGTTAAGAAACAATAGCCTGCACCCATCTATCCAGGGCATTGACAAAAGACTCTGTAAACTTTAAAAGTGCTTTGGTGTTTTCCTACATTCCAGTTCTCTGCAACTGGGTAACCATTATTTTTAAAGTGTGCCACCCCAAATGCTTTTGAAGTATTCTTGCAACTACTGGGTGTTTCTTTTACCTGTAACTAAAAGCTGAGAGAGCCTCAGACGGAAGCTGTCTGTTGTATTTTGAATAAAGTTTTGTTGTTCTTTACATTTCAAAAAGCCTCTCTAGGTGGATTTTAACTCAGGAAATGGGGGGCTGGAAAGGGGTTTACTCTGGTGCATACATGCCTCAATTTGATCGTTCAGTTACCAAGTTTTCTCACCACGTGTAAGCTTGCATGTGGAAGGTTTTTGTACTTCTCCAATAGTAAGAGAAGGAGAGTTTCCCTGGAAATTCACCCAAGCCAGGGGAAAAATAAATTCTGTTAATAATAGGGTGTGGTGGCAGCAAATAAACTACTAAGTACAGGAAGGTTTGGGGAAGAAGCCTTTGTTCAGAAAGCTCAGGCGGCAGATGATTCAGCATTTTGCTTCCCCTCACGCGGGCTTGCTCTGAGACAAAGGCTGAGTAAATCTGCTACGGGATCATTAGGAAGGGGACTGAAAATAAGAATGCTAGTATTATAATGCCTTTATACAAATCTATGGTGCAGCCACATTTGGAGTATTGAATACAGTTCTGGTCACTATATCTTAAGAAGGTTATTGTAGAACTGGAAAAGGTGCAGAAGAGGGCAACCAAGATGATCAGGGGCTTGGAGCACCTTCCTTATGATGCAAGGCTGCAGCATCTGGGGCTTTTTCGTTTGAAAAAGAGGCAACTACGGGGAGACATGATCAAGGTATATAACATTATGCATGTAGCAGAGAGAGTGGACAAAGAAAAAAAAGTTCCTTCTCTCACAACATTAGAACCAGGGGCCATCCTATGTAACTGAAGGTTGGGAAATTTAGGATCAGCAAAAGGAAGTACCTTTTCACACAGTGCATAATTAATCTATGGAATTCTCTGCCAAGGGATGTGGTGATGGCCACTAGCTTGGATGACTTTAAATGGGGCTTAGACAAATTTATGGAAGACAGGTCTATCAATGGCTATGAATCTGCTGGCTATAGACCACCAGAGGCAAGATGCCTCTGAATACCAGTTTCAGAGGAGCAACAGCATGAGATGGGGGCATGCCCTCACCTCTTGACCGTGGGCTTCCCAGAGGCATCTGATGGGCCACTGTGTGAGACAAGTTGCTGGACTAGATGGGCCTCCTTGGGCCTGATCCAGCAGGGCTGTTCTTATGTTCTTATCCCCACAATACACCGTTCACTCATGCGGTGCACAGTGGGATTTCTGAGGGTTGGAATGACACGTCCTGGCCCCCACACCTCTGCACTCCCTGGGGCAGCAGCGGACTGTCTGGACAAGTGATCCACATGCCCAGACAGTCCTCAGAGATCATCTGCAGGGAAGGCGGGCTTCTGCAGCCTTCCTTGCCGCCCCACCTGTCTGGTCATGAGAACAACCTCAATATGTATGTGAATTGTTACATTGCTAGGCATTTCTGTATGCAGATGATCAGCAGAGTAACTCTTGAGAGGAGTCTAGTTTCCTGCAGCAAATGTGCAAAAGCACAGCATTCCCAGCATCCACCCATTTGCCTCCTCTCTAAAAATAAAGGTCAGTTTTAAGGATACCATCAGTAAAAGCAATGCAAAGAAAGGCAGGCAGATTTCCAGAATCATTATGCATCCAGCATTGTGTCACCAAGGATTAACATTTCAAGTGGAATAATCCATACCAGGTGCATGTACTGGCAAGGTGTTAATGATTTTCACATTAAGAGACAGGAACAGTATATGTGAGGCCAAATCTAAATATGTTTTCCTTTATAAAAGTATTTACCAAAATGAGGCACAATCCATATCAACGGTACATAAGCACTTAACTAGAATTAATCAACATAATTCAACCAACATTTATCACTTTTGTGTGCCACAGATTTTGTGTGTGCCATTTTTGTGGGCCAAATATTGTGTGACATGTTGTGTATTGCTGCTTTACATGCAGATGAAGGCATCAGGATAGCCATGTGGAAGCACTGGGGAACAGTTTCAAGTTTTGTTGCAGAAGCCTGTGTCAATGGACTGTGTAGTCTCCACAGGGAGCTGAGCAGTTCTAGGCCCAAATGGACTTGAGACTGCAGAATTTGCAGGTAATTTGTGCATATGCTTTCCTGCATAAGTCTGTGCACTGCACTTTCCAAATGAATTATTGTCAATACATTGTTGAGTTATAAGTAGATGGTGCTACTGTTCTCACATTTCTAACAGAAAGCGTCATTTTTGTCCAGTGTGTTTTTGCAAAAGCAATATAGTGGCTGGGAAGTGATGGACAGCATTTTAGTGCACAGTGTAAGCAGAATAACCATGCAGTGTTGGTGTGGATTGGCAAGTATCCAAAAATGTTCCAACACTTCTCAAATTAGCAGCAGGTACTCATACACATCTTGAATTGGCATCAGTTTTAAATTACAACAGGAAATACAGTAGATAGGTGAAAATGCCTGAACTGTAGCACAGCCTGGAAGTGTATATAAGGCTGCAGCATTCTTGATGGGCTGCCAGAAAGCATGCCTGTCAGATCACCCAATGAGCTGCAAGGACTTCCTGAGGTATTAGTTCAACAATAAGACAAATATTCAAGGAAGCAGCACTCACAGGGCTAGAATCTTGAGGCTTTGGCTTTAGAGGCTGAAGCTTTCACAATGCAGACAACCCTGATGGTCATGAAACCCATAGGATCTTCCAGCCTTGGAAGCTGGCATCATGTGTGGAATCTAAATGCTTCAGATTGACTGGCAATGTCATTCAGTGTAACCTTCTGTCTACACAGCTCCAAAGTAAGATCAGCCCTTAGACCCATTACTTTGGCTTCTACTCTCTTGTACTGATTCCCTACTACTTTCCATATATGCTTTCTTTTGGAACTGACAGCAGAAAGGTACCCTTAGGCCTAATTCATCCTCTGACTTTGGAGCCATGGCTGAGCATAGTCCTGTTTTGATAGTCTTGATCCTTACAGAAAGATTAATTGATGTTGACATTTGGTTCCAGAGGATGAATATGAATGAAGAACTCAAGGGTATGGCATCCTAAGGGTCAGCTGGACTGAAGCACCTCATCAAATGGAACAGGCAACAATTGTAGGAGTTGCGGGTCAATTCATGGCAGGAATCTGTTGCTTAAGCGAGAGAGAGAGAGAGAGAGAGAGAGAGAGAGAGAGCCGCCATAGATTGGTTGTGGAATTCCAGTCTAGAGTCAAAGACTGGTGCTGGCAATGCAGGGAAAATTAGGGGTCCAGGAAGTACTAGTTCAAGGTAAATCCTAATGATACAAGGTGATTGCAGTTTATCAGACAGAGCAAAACCAAGACACAGTCCATAGCGGTAACTCATGGTCTTGTTCTGTTGCACAAAGAACCCATATTGGCATCCATGTTTATGTGGGGAAAGACCAGGAGGCAGGGCTGTGCCTTTTGGCACTCTAGGCAAAGTATGAGTTTAGAGCCCTGCACATGCTGGCGGTCAGTAGTAGTGCACATGAGCCCCTCCTACTCCTCCACAGCCCTCAGGCCCTAGCCAACACCTTCTTGCGCCCTCAGAGACAGGAGGCTGGTGTGAGGCTCCACTGGGTGTGTGATGCACCAGAGCTCCAGAGGGCAGAGAGCAACTGCCTGGCCAGCCGGCAGACAGACAGCATGTCTGGGCTCATGAGGCTGCCTCTGCTGTCTTCACTGTGGCGCATGCTCACCATGGCCCAGCTTGAACCCTGATAGAAGCGTCCACCATCACCATCTCCTCCTCATTTGTCTCCTCTGTCTTCTCTTCTGTTACTGACACCTCATCAGTGAAAGGCCCCAGTGGGGGCGCCCCTTAAGACTTGGCGCTCAGGGTATCTGCCTAAGACACCTAAATGAATGGGCCAGCCCTGCCAGAAGGAGGGCCTTTTGTTGCTGACTTGCCCAAGAGTTAGATTAGCTGGGATGGAGAGTGGGGAGGAGATTAAAGAACCTAAGATCAAAAAGCAGCTGGCCCATTGTTTATTCCTTAAGGTTGGCTCTTCAGGAAATATGTTGAGCTGAGCTGCAATAGAGCCATGTTGAACACACTTTTTGACCTCAGTTAAAGTTGGATGGGGAGTTTATTATACTTGTATTTAGATCTTCAAAAATTGTCAAAATATACTGATTCTCCAGAAGGAATAACAAAGAAGCTGTTCACTAGGGATGTGCATGATATCCTTTTTTTAAAATGTGCCTTTTATGGGCCTCCGAACAGGTTCGCATGACTGGTGGTTTGGCCGGTTCGAAGGCAGGGGGAATACCTTTCAGGGTAGGGGAGGGTCCGCTTACCCTTCCCACTGCGTTTCCCCCACCAGCGCTACATTTGAAAAGGGTCCGGCGGGGCGGCAGCATACTTCCGTGCCACCCCATTCCCTTGTCGACAGGAAGTGACAGGAAGTACCTGGCGCGGGTGCACACGTTGGCCTGCCAAGCCTGCTCTTGGCTGTGTGTGTGACTGTCAGGCTTAGGGAGCCCACCTGAGCCAGGGTTAAGGGCATGAGGGCGTCCTTAACTCAGGCTAAGTGCAAGTGTGTCGGCACCACATGACACCGACACAGGAGCAGGCTTCTGGCCAGTGCTGGAGGGATCTCCAAAATTCACCATGCGGGTGTGCAGTGCATTATAGAATTTCCAGGGCCTGGGATGATGGGGGTTGGGCAGCCGGCAGCCATCTGGATGCACAATCAGTGCGCCCAGCAAGGACGGAGGAATCATCTGCGGGGAAAGTAAGTTTTAGGAGCCTTCCCCATGGTCCACCTTCAAGCCCTCTCACATAATCGTAAGAAAGGGCTCAGAGTCCTATGACACCTTAAAGACTAACAACTGTATGCATAAACTCTGGTTTTTAAGCTCCAGAACCGGAAGGAATGAATGCCTTCACTGTGAATTTTTTAATATTCTGATGTGGTGTTATGTTTTGGTTTTCTTTCATTGGTTGTCTTTATTTCAGTGGATTATATTTCGAAGAGATTTTGCTGATACAGACATATAATTATTTCATGAAGGCAGGCAAAGGCAATCAAGAAGATGAGGGGGTCGGCGCTTCAAATATCCAGACTCTAGGCCAGCTGCTTTTTCAGACTGCAAAAAGTCTGAGATGGTCTGAATAGTTGTTCTTTTCTTGCCTTCCTTGAATTCAAGCCAATGTCAAAAGTTCACTATGTAATTATGATGCCAAGAGGTGAATAATAGTTGAAATTCCTTGCATCAGACTATCCTGCCACAGGATCTGAGTGAATCCCGTTGACTTCAATTACGGTGCAGGAAGGAGGATGGGTCTTCCAAATGAAGCTTGCATTCCTCTAAGCTCTTCAGGCATAACAAATTATCCAAGAGGCGAAAGTCAGGCAACAGCACCCCAGAACAAGCAGCTGCAACTCATTTGACATCTCTGGGTCATATTCAGGAGTGACAAATGTTGGTGTAAGTTACGGATGATTTGCACACTACTTAGAAAGCATGTGCGGGTAGCCTGCCATGGTTATTTAGGACTGATGGTGTTTCAATAGGCTATATGTGTGTGGGAAGGCAGGTGAGGTCAGATGGGTCAGGATGAGAAAGAGGGAGAGTGTATGTTAGGTGTGTTTAAGCCTGCTGAAATCGATGCTGGGATGAAATGGAGGGAGATAGTGGTAACTGTGTGTGCATGCAATCAGGTACAAAGTACTGGCATAAGGATTGGTGGTAACAGTAGTAGGGGATAGCACTATACACTTTTAAAGTCTCAAAAATATGTTAGGCTTTGTCCTTTGTATGTTGTCACTGCTATCACTGTTTTAATATCTAAAAAGATAGGAGACAGATCTCAGGCCTAGAGGGTAGCTATGGAAGTGTACCTGTGGGGATGTGCTGCCACTAATCAGGTGAAGCAAAAAGGTCTCTGTGCCAATTCGTAGCTTTCTTTGTTATTTGATATCTTTTAAAAGATATAAGAGAGTGGTATTAAACAGCTGTGAGCAGAGAAGGACAGGTGGCTCTAGAAGAGGACCCATCCAATAGGCAGGAAAAAATATGTTCCTTTTTCTCTCACGCAACGGAAATGCTTTGTCTGCCTCCCAGAAATTATAGCTCAATGAGCAACTATTTTGGAAGTAAATAGCTGTTTCCTCCTCAGGGTTGGTGGCTGTGATTGGTAACTGCACTATATTGACAGTACCGACTGATATACTACAATCATTCTACAGTAGCAGGACGATGATTAAAGCAGGGTGGGGGGACTATCTATGTTTCAGTTCAAAGAGAATGCACTCCGCTCCCTGCCATTACTGCACTGAAAATAACACCAGTACCCTGTAGGAAGCCCCCAACCCGACCTTTCTTCATTGATTGACACACAGCAGGCTTATTGTGGAGCAATCATTAGTCCTTGACCTAATCCATGATTTTGTCAATGGGTTTAAACACTATATCCTGCAGGATGACTACTACTACTACTACTACTACTACTACTACTACTACTACACTACAAATATGTATATGCTGCTTTTCAACAAAAGTGCTCAAAGTGGTTTACAAAGAAAAATAAATAATAAATAAATAAGATGGCTCCCTGTCCCAAAAGGCCTCTTAGTCTTTTTTTTTTTTTTTTTTTAAGGGAAACACCAACAACAGCCACTGGAGGGAATCTGTGCTGTGGTTGAACAGGACCAGTTGCACTCCCCTGCTACTACTATTATTTATATACCACTTTTCAACAAAAAATGTTCTCAAAGCAATTTACATAGAAAAAGAACAATAAGGAGAAGGTAGTTTTGTGTTCCCAAAGGGCTCATAATCTAAAAAGAAACAAAAGGTGTACATCAGCAATAGCCACTGGAGGGATGCTATGCTGGAGTTGAGTAGGGCCAGTTGCTCTCCTCCTGCTTGATGTAAGAGAAACATCACTTTAAAAGGTGCCTCTTTACTCAGCAGGAGATCTGCTATCAGAACAGGGGAATGTGTCTAATGGATCTGTGCTTAGGATCCAGGCAATATTCTGTACTCCATATCAAACTCTACTTAGAGGTATGTGACAGCATGCCTACACACAATGATTGGAGTCAGATTAGGGCACTTCCCACCCCCCGTAAGATCTTTATCAGTACTTGTTAAGTCTTAATACTTAAATTTTGTTCGGTATAAGTAGTGGAACTTGTATAATGTCATCAGTGTCTCTCATCCTGTGTACCTCCAAAACTTAGGCACCAGGTTTCTGAATTCCAAAGGAGGCACTGGTTTTACTGGTTTTACTGGCACTTCTCTTCTATAGACCTGTGTTAATTCCTCATTCTCATTCAGACCTGTGTTAATTCCTAACATTCTCTGAGAATGAAGTAGACAACAGGTTTTATGAATTAATCTCATGACCCGTCCTTCTCCTGTTTGTTAACACTCCAGAATGAAAGATTCGAGAACATTCTGGAGGATCGTGTCGGCCAGTACCAAAGGGAGCTCCCTTAAGTTGGGTTGTCATATTTTGGCAGACACTTGTGTGGCATACTTTAAGACTTTATATCTGACCAACTGTATTAGGGGTACACCCCTCCCACATCATTTGGATGCACTTCCCACTTGGCCTCTAATCAACTCTCAAGAAATTGCAAGTTTAGTGGCCCTACTAAAACCAGGCAAGGTGGCAGGAGTGGACCTTATCCCTGCGGAGTTATTAAAAGCAGATCTCGATTGGTGGGCCCCAGTTTTGGCAAATCTCTTCTCCTATACTGATTGGGTAAGTTGCCAGAAGAATGGGACACAGATTATTGTCCCTATTCATAAGAATGGTCAGCACTCCAATCCATCTAATTATCACCCAATAAGCTTGTTGAGCATAATTAGCAAAGTGTATGCTAGACATCTTTGTAACAAGCTTATTGATTGGGCAGAGCAAGATAACATCCTTAGAAAAGAATAGGCTGGCTTTTGAGTTGGTCGATCTACATTGGATCAGGCCCTGGTTCTAAGACACTTAGCGGAAAGGTATACCAACAATTCCTCCTCCTTATATGTGGCATTTATTGATTTCAAGGCCGCTTTTGATTCTATCCTTAGATCTTGACTCTGGAGAAAATTGGCCAATACCTCCATAGACCCACGATTACTCTTCCTAATCCGTATGCTATACGAAAAGACCTTATTGAGAGTAAAGTGTAATAATAAAGGCCACTTGTCTGAACTTGTTGCTACGTAGAAGGGGGTTAAGCAAGGATATATTCTAGCTCCCCTTCTGTTCAATTTTTACATTAATTTCTTAATCCCCCTCTTAGACAACCCTGACATCCATCAGCCTAAGCTAGCTGGCTTGTAGACACATCTTGATTATGCCGATGATGCGGCTATACTATCAGGAATGCTAGTTGGTATGAGGAGGGCGCTACAAAAACTCACACAGTTCTGTGAAGATGAGTCACTAGTTATAAACACACAAAAGATTTTAAAAAGCAGCCACTAAAAGCAATTATCAGGTTCTGACAAGGCCTGTGATAGAATACAGATGGCAGGCTTTGATTAATAAGCACTTTATTTTTAATCAAACCATTAATTAATAAGCAGCAACCATTAATCAACATCTTAACACAACACAGTCTTAACACAACATGTCACATTTTATTTTGATCAGCATTATATTGTTATAGTACCATTAAACATGCAATCATTCTGGCTATTATGCAAATATAAGAGCTAAAACAAAAGAAAGAGAGAAGAAAATAAAAATTCTACATTCATTAAACTAGATCAACCAGAAATAGCATGGCATTCCAGCGTTGGGAAAGATTTAAAGAGCCAAGTAAGGATTCCAGCACTGCAGCAGGGCAATAAGAACTAACCAGACACTTAAGATGTTCTTTCATTTTATTTACTGAATTCATTTATCATATTTTTACACCGCCTGATATGTACATCCCTAGGCAGTGTACAAAGTTTAAAATACAATATAAAACAGTAAAGACAGTTAAAATACACAAAATATGGTGGAAACTGATAAAATAAAAATAAACAGTTTAAAGTCAATTTCAATTAAAAGCCTGCAAAAACAGGTACATCTTGAGGGTCTTCCTAAAAGCATACAGAGAAGGAGATGCTCTTATTTCAACAGGGAACATATTCCAAAACCCCAGGACAGCCACAGAGAAGGCCTGGTCACAAGTCGCCACCAACTGAGCCAGTGGCAACTGTAACCAGACTTCTCCAAAAGATCATAATCGGCGACAGGGTTAATGACAAAGAAGGCGCTCTTCGAAATACCCTGGGCCCAAGCCATTAAGGGCTTTATAGGTAATGACCAGCACTTTGTATTTCGCCCGGAAATGTATCGGTAGCCAGTGCAGTTCTTTTAAGATCAGTGTTATATGGCCCCTTCGAGTTGTCCCAGGGACCGGTCTGGCTACCGCATTCTGTACCAGTTGTAGTTTCTGGACTACATACAAAGGCAGTACCATTTAGAGGGTATTACAGTAGTCATGCCTGGAAGTTACCAGCCTACGCACTACTCTTTTAAGGTCATTTGCCTCCAGAAATGGACATCGATGACATTTCAGCCAAAGCTGATAAAAAGCGCTCCTGGCTATTGCCTCAACCTGAGAAACTGGAGAGAGTTTTGGATCCAGGAGCACTCCCAAACTATGTACCTGATTTTTCAGGGGGAGTGTAAACCTATCCAAACAGACAGATCTAAACCATTTCTAGGGGCCTGGCCCTCCATGGTCAGTACCTGTGTCTTATTTGAATTCAATTCAAGTTATGGTTTGTTATCCTTCATCCAGCCATTATCACCTTCAAGCAGGAATTTAGGGAAATTATGTCATTTCCTGATGAGTTTGACATGGAGAAATAGATCTTGGTGTCGTCAGCATATTGATAACACCCTGCACCAAAGCTCCTGATTTTCTCTCTCAATGGTTTCATGTAGATGTTAAAGAGCATTGGAGACAGTATGGAGTCTTGTGGAACTCCAAATTTTAGTTCTCACTTTACAGAGCAACTGTCTCCAAACTACACCATCTGGAATCTACCAGAGAGGTAGGAATGGAACCAATGTAAAACAGTGCCACCCAATCCCATTCTCCTCAGGCAATCTAGAAATATACTATGGTTCATGGTATCAAAAGTCACCAAGAGAGCCAAAAGAATTATACTCCCTACGTTGATAGCCAATTGAAGATCTTCCATCAGGCCAACCAAGGCAGTCTCAACTCCATAGCCTATTAGAAAGCTGGTTTGAAATAGTCTCGATAATCTGTATCATCCAAAATTGCCTGGAGCTGAGAGGCCACCACCTGCTGAATCACCTTGCCCAACCATGGAAGATTAGAAGCGGTTCTATAATTAGCTAACTCCTAGGGATCCAATGCAGGTTTATTCAAATAAGGTTTAATAATAGCCTCCTTAAGACAAGGAGGCATCCTGCCCTCCCTCAGAGAAGTATTTATAATATTTACTAGACCCTTTCTGATAATATTATTACCAGATGAGATCAACCAAGTTGGGCAAGGATCAAGAGAACAGGTTGTAAAATGCACAGTCTGAAGCAGTTTGTCCATATCCTCAGAAGTCACAAACTTAAAATGATCCAATCTAATCCTATAAGAGTTGTTGCTGGACACCTCCACTAGAGACTCTGCAGTATGTGGAATCCAGCTCAGCCTGAATATGAGATTTTATCCACAAAAGAATATTTGAAGACATCACAATGAGTGAGTGATGGTGCCAGATTCAGATTCAATGGAGAGGGGGCACACACTAGCCCCCACAACGACCCTTTTTAAGTACAGTAATGAAAATAATACAGTGGTCCCTCAACTTACGAAGTTAATCCGTTCCGAATACACGTTCGTAGGTCGAAAATTTCGTAAGTCGAAAAGCGCATCCACGGAGGTCTGAAAAAATTCGTAAGTCGAGTAAGCCGCATCTAAAAATTCGTAAGTCGAGGAAACCGCATCTAAACCGCCAACGGTTTCCGTTCGTAGCTCGAAAAATTTGTAAGCGTGCGGCCATTTTTGTCGTTCGTAAGTCGAAAACATCGGATGTCGAGTAGTTCGTAAGTCGAGGGTCCACTGTATTAGATGTTGATACTGTAGGTAAGGTAGTGCGGGCTTGGGAGAATGAAGTTGTGTCACATATTGGTAGCGATGTCACAGCTATTATTAGCCAATTGCTACCTGTAATAGTGACCTGCTGCATTCCACATAAAACCCAGCACAGTGGATGAACCTGCTGGAGAAAAGAAGCCTGCTTTCCTAGCAATTTAATTAGATGTGTGAATGCTGGAATTCTCTCTCAGCTATGCTTCATGGGAGAGTGTGATCTGGATCATTCACAAGATTTTTTTTTTAAACTCACATTGTATCGAAAGAACCAGATTTTCCAATATCATGAGAAATTTCTTCCACTTACTGCCTTTTTCAATGACAAGAGAGAAGCCATTTTAATTCTTGTTTTTACTTCCAAATTGAATGCCACAATACATCTCAGATTCTCTCTCTCTCTCTCTCTCTCTCTCTCTCTCTCTCTCTCTCTCTCCTTCTCTTAATAATTTGCCTCTGCTTGCCCCTCACTCAACTCTTTTGTAGCTGGGAAGCTTTCAGGTATAATTTTCAGTGCTTAATCAAAACTGCCATCTTTTCAGCTTTGCAAGAACTATATCTGTGAATTATTATAACTGAATTATTATAACAACTTTTATCCCTTTGTTTCTAGAGTTTCACAAGCAGAGAGAACAAATTGCTTTAATTTAAACCCATGCAGCTGACATTCTTGCCATGCCATCACTCACTAGAAAGGATTTGTACATTAGAAATTTAGAATCACAGTCCCTCTAGGCTCCAGAGATGGAAGAAGTTTTGTTGCGTTTGGAAGCAGCTTTCTGTTTAAATACAACTTAATGGCTCTGAGAGGTGAGTGATGGTTTCTGCTGGTTTGAGGCAGCACTGCATTTTCTGAAAAATAACAAAATACATGGCTGAAGCTTGGTTTTTATATGGACATGGAATAAACTGCATCAGTGTTGGCGATCATAATTTGTGAACAGGAGTTGTTTGGGCTGCTGTTTGTGGGGTTAGGAAAGGAGAGTTTCACTGTTTCTGGTCCTTGTTAAGTTTTTCTTATGGGGGGAGAAAAATCCAGTCTTTAGCATCATTCAGCAGAAAGTGTTTTAATGATGCATTGTAATCTAGAGCCAGCTCCAGGTTTTTGAAGTTGACTGGGCAAATTTCTATTAACCTCCTCTGACTAGATATTCCTTCAAAGTAACATTAAAATGGACCACCTTCTGGCCCATTTCCTCTGCTTTCTTGCTGCCGCCATGATTTATCAGATTTACCCCTGCTGCTCAGTCTCCTCTCTCCCCCACCCCCTTCTGCCCCAGGATCTTCTCTCTCCCACCGCTTCTGCCCTGGTCTCCTCTGCTTTCTCGCCACCGCTGCCATGATTTATCTCCCATCCGCCCTGTAAATGTGACTGTATGTGAACACTGTTCACATACCTTTGAAAGCCTCTGGTGAAGCGGTGCACAAGGCAGCATGACTTATTTCATCCATTCCCTCCCTGGTCCTGTCATCCTCCTTCCACCTCCATCACCTGTATGGCACACCTGGAATTCTGCTTGCTGAAGAGACCAGGTGGCAATGCCAGGAAGGGAATGGTCTCCTGTTGCACTTAGAAGTTCAAACATACAGATGAACAGTGTCTGAGTCACAATCTTAATGGGCCTAAGATTGTAGTAATGTCTAGACTTATGGACTATTCATACTGGTGATGTTATTGTGATTGCTAGAGAAATGTGTGCTGCTATTGAATAGAATCTTGGAGTCTTCTGTTCTATAGCTCAAAAGCACACAGCTAGGAGATAGGTGAGTTGAAATTGGAGTGAATGCTCTTTTAGACCAATGTTAATTAGTTCTCTTGCTGGCATTCTTAAAATCAAGCTGTTGGCCTCAGAGGCAGATTGGAGTGGCCCCTCTGACAAAAAGTGAATGTGGGCACCTGCTTCTTCAGAGAGGCACAAGAGGGAGGGCAAACAGCAAGCTATTACTCAGGCAGGGGGCCCCCTCCCTCAGGGATCTGGAGGCATTTGTCATCATCACCCCGGTTCAATTAAAGCTATGCCTTTGGTCAGTCTGTTAGTAAAAGGAGAGCCGTGCCACATAGCCTATGAAAGGGTTTGGTTTTCTCTGTTGTTTTTGTCACAAACTACTTCTCTTTCTCTCCACAACAAGAACACGAAAGTTGAAGAGAATGCATGTTATAATAAGAGTAGGTAGGCCATCCATTGGCTCTTATTAAATTTCATGAGGGGAGATCTTATTCATTAGATAAAGAGGCAAGGCAGATACTTTCAGGAGTTTATTATACCTGTAAATAAGGAAACCAGGAAGATCAAAACAGGAACTCTGAGATACACATCCTGTACCTATGAGCATACACCACCTTTTTCTTCTACAGTACCTTGCAGAATTGATATATATGGCACATAGATATAACCAATGGTGTCAAATGGAGATGAGGGAGGGAAACTGCAGGTCCATTTTTTTGGTTTAACTACAGTTTGCCACATTTGGTTAGCAAAACCAGAGGAGAAGGGACCTCCGGTTTTGTGTTACGTCTGAACCCGGCCTACGTGTGTGTCAGGCTCCTGCTAAAGGCAAAGGAGCAGGGCCAGTCTAGAAGCTGATAACCATTCACACACAACCTTCTTCCAAAAATTTCAGTCAGTGTTCGTAGCAGCTGAAGTGCTGTGTTTTTCTTTGCTGAAACTACTCAGCTTTTCACAATATGAAAGCCTTCTGTCAAAAGTTACAACAATGCATGTGAAGCATATTGAAAACTCTAAAATGCACTTGCGATGATGATGATGATGATGATGATGATGATGATATATTTAATTCTCTTACGGCCGACTGAGTAGGGAACTGCGTGGGGATGCATCTGGATGCCTGCTGGAACTCTCCAAGGTCCTGCAAGAGTTCCAACCATTGCCTCGGGAGGGAATAGCAGCCAGGGAGGCAGGTGGGAGAGAGGAGGAAGAAGCAGAATTGAAGGGGAATCGGCAGAGTCAGAGGAAAGGAGGAAGAAAGGAGGAAACCGGACCCATTGCCTTGGGAGAGAATGGCATCGAAGGCATCCACCCTCAAGCCACCTGACAGGAAGTATGGCTGCTTTGGGAGCGGTGTGGGCAGGAGATAAATAATGGCGGTGGCAGTGGCGAGAAAGCAGAGGAGAATGGGCCAGAAGGCACGGGGGGTGGGTGAGGAGACTGGGGCAGAAAGGGGTGGGGGCAGAGGAGACTGAGGCAGAAGGGGTGGGGTAGAGGAGTGGATGGGTGGGTGAGAAATAATGGTGGCTGAGCAGGCGGGTGGGAGATAAATAATGGTGGTGGTGAGAAAGCAGAGGAGACTGAGGCAGAAGGGATGGGGGAGAGGAGAAGGGGCGGGGGAGAGGAGACTGAGCAGCATGGGTGGGAGATAAATAATGGTGGTGGTGGTGAGAAAGCAGAGGAGACTGAGGCAGAAGGAGTGGGGGAGAGAAGAAGGAGCGGGGGAGAGGAGACTGAGCAGCATGGCTGGGAGATAAATAATGGTGGTGGAGGCAAGAAAGCAGAGGAGACTGGGGCAGAAGGGATGGGGGAGAGAGGAGACTGGGGCAAAAGGGGGCATGGGAGAAGAGACTGGGGCAGAAGGGGGCAGGGTGTGTGGAGACTGGGGCAGAAGGGGTGGGGGGAGAGAAGCGGGCAAGCGAGAAATAATGGTGGCCAAGCAGGCAGGCAGGAGATAAATAATAGCAGCAGCGGCAAAAAAGCAGAGGAGACTGGGCAGAAGGGGCGGGAAAGAGAGGAGTCAGGGGCAGAAGGGGTGGGGGAGAGAGGAGACTGAGTGGCACGGGTGGGAGAGAAATAATTGTGGTGGCGAGAAAGCAGAGGAGAATAGGCCAGAAGGCGGGGAGCTGAGGAGACTGAGGCAGAAGGGGATGGGGGGAGTGGAGACTGGGGCAGAAAGGGGTGGGGGGAGAGGAGCGGGTGGGCGAGAAATAATGGTGGTCAGGCGGGAGATAAATAATGGTGGTGGCGGAGAGAAAGCAGAGGAAACCGGGGCAGAAGGGGGTGGAGGAGAGGAGACATGGGCAGAAGGGGGTGGGCAGGAGAGGAGACATGGGCAGAAGGGGGCAGAGGAGGTGGGCAGAAGGTGGGAGGAGTGTACTACTGCACACATGCTCTGTGCGGGCTCAGCTAGTTATTATTATTATGTGTAATTTCTATATCACATTTAACATGCTTTTTTGGTTTATTCTCAGCTACCCATGAAGCAAAAATGTTGCTATTAACTGCCATTTTGCAGAAAACAGAGGCTGAGAGTCAGAGAGAGAGGGAGTCTCACACGCACCCTAACCCAGGCTAGGGAAGCCCAGCTTGGGTTAGGCTATGTGGGAAAACAGCCAGGATTGGGCCAGATCCTGGTGGGCCAGTGCTGCCTAGCTCCACTTTTAAACCCAGCTCTTAACCGGGGTTAAGGGCTTGAGCGCGCCCTTAACCTAGGCTCCGGGATTGTGTGTTCATTGGGGCTATGTTCAGCCCCAGTGGACACAGAGATGGGTGCCTAGAGTGCCCATCTCTAGGGGGAATCCCCCAATGCATCACACATGTCACATGGTGCATTTGAAATATCCAGGGGCCTGGGTACATGCTCCCAGCAACAGACCAGTGCTCATCTAGGGGGAAGGTGAGTTCAACCAGCCTTCCCCCACCCCCGCCCTCCTGCCACTCCACTCACCTGGGCATGTGAACACCTTCAATGGCTTGCCCAAAGCCCTTGGGCCAAGTCCATCCCCTAGAGTCTAACTAGATATGCTGTACACTGCTCAGAGCCTTAAGATGGATGTGAGTGGAAGCCTTTTTCTTTTTCCAAAAAGCAGCTCTAGAAGGCACTGATCTGTTTGAGATCGTGGTGTAGAAGCCTCCTCCCTCACATCTCCCCCTGCAGAAGGGAAATTTTACAGGGACAAAGAAATCGCTCATCAGTTTCCCCCTCTGTAGCTAAAAGCAGCTTCAGAGGGAAGAATTTAAGTTGGGGAATGACTTAAATCCTGTTCTCTTGAATCCAAGTCCTCATTTTGCCCCATCCCCACCCCTGCCATCCCATAGTTGTGAAAATGAAAAAGATCTTGAGAGTTCTAGCAACAGAACACCCATGTAATATTGGTTTGAGAGGCCAAATGGCTGGAAAAGTGAAATATAAACCTTTTGTTAATTAAATAAACATTGAATGTCTAGTTTGGCCCTGAGGCATATTTGAATGAAAGCCCTCATCCAGCACTCTGTATACTGATCATATTTATTTTATTAGAAACATTTGATATACCGCCCACTCCGAAGACTCTGGGCGGTGTACAATAACATGCAAAACAAGACAGTATTAAAATTACACTCTAAATAAAACTAAAGTAACTAACCGGGGGGGGGGATTGGTAAACTACAGGGTAAAAGCCTGGCGAAAAAGAAAAGTCTTCAATAGAGATTTAAAAATCAACAAGGAAGGAGCTAAATGAATCTTCAGGGGAAGGGAATTCCAGAGAAGTTGGGGCAGCAACCAAATATTCACTTCCTGCTGCTTATGTCAAAAAGCAGCTCTTGCTTGAGCTATGTCTATAGCCTATAAAGACATTAGACTTGTCCGCACAACCATTTGAGGGCGGGTTGGAGAGCTCCTATTCCATTAGTAGCACATCACTCAAAACTTTGTTTGGGTCTGCAAACACAGGAAACACATGGTTAAGCCAGGCACAGCACCCATTGTTGAAACTGGGAGCCGAATGTCCTCCAAGGCCTTCTATGTCTTCCCAGCATGCTTTGTACTGCCAGCAGAATGGAAAAGCCTCATGACATCAGCAGCACTCTGACTGGCATGAAAGAGGAGGAGGCAGACCAAACCCTGCTGGAGCTGTTCCAGTTTCAGAATCATAGACTGTGCTTTGCAGAGTAACTTGTCCATGGATGGCAGCCCCTGTAGCCACAGCTCTCTATGGTTTCCATGCAAAGAGAGGGCCTGCAGGGTTCCTGTGGCTGAGTAGAAGAGGTAAATGGGTTCATGAATCAAGGTAGGAGAGCTCTCTTTCCCTCCTACCTCAGTTAAGTGCATGGTAGGAAAGCTGGGTTACCCTTCTTTGGGCAACCTGGGCTGGAGGGAATTTGGTGAGTTCACACCATCATGCAAACTAGGGTAGCCTGCCTCCTACCCTGATTTTGATCGTTCTGTGAACCAGGCCAGTATGTTGCACCAGGATTCAGATCTCTGTATACTTGTACATGTTTTTGTGTGAATGACTGTAGTTGCATTCATTTTAAAAGCAAACCTGGCTACAGGCCCCTGAAATGCAGGATACCACTGATAAGAAGTGTACTGCTGTAACTGCATTCAGCATAACCTATTAATAATAACTGTATCTGTGTGCAGATCTGTATTTGTGTACACTGTACACAGATGTCCCCTCTTTCCCATGGTGTGGTGCACTGCTCATCTCGCAACCCCAGCACCTGGCAGTCTCTGGGAAGCATGGTGGCTGACCCAGGAGCCTGCAGGGAAGCTGTCCTGCTTCCACTGTTCAGCTGGCCTCTGTGCACTGTTGTGCCTCAAGGTCAATTCTGCACTCTGTGTATGCTCAGGAGCTACACAAGAGTGAAAAGGAGCTTAGCTGCACTTGCCATTCAAGTTCATGGTACAGGAATCACAGATCAAAACTGGCAGAGGCAACAAAATACCAATACTATTACTTTATGTAATTTTAAAGCTTTATTGAACTAATAATAACATAAGGCAAGTCATTTTCTAAACAATCATAGTATATGCATGATAGCCACACTTTCGTCTCTGGGCGGTTAACATAAAACAATTAAAACACATATAAAAAGTTAAAACAATACAACAATTTAAAATCAGCCATAAAATTTAAAAACAGACAGTATTAAAAAGCTGGGAATGCTTGGGTGAAAAGATGGGTTTTCAGATGTTTTTTTTAATTGCCAGAGATGGAGAGGATCGTATCTCAGCAGGGAGCGCATTCCACAATGTGTTGAATGCATGTAAAATCAGTATTAGCTAGCAACCCATGACATTCTAGAGTATCTAAGGAAGGGGAGAGAAGAGACAAAGACACAGAGAAGGTTTAGGGAGGGAGGAGGAGGCAAGGGGCGGGAAATGCTAGCTTAGGCAGGCTGAGCTGTCGGGAGAGAGGGTGAAGGGGAGTGGAGCTGGATGGCGATCAAGGAGTTTGGAGAGGTTGCAGAAAGCATCTTTACCGATTCTAGGTGGATGTCAGCAAGTGAGCGTTGCTAAGGTACGTAGCTTGGGAACAGTGAGGGGCAGCAGCTAGGCAAGCAGATGGCATGTCTCAGAGATCCTCTTTCAGAGCTGGCAGTTCACAACTTGTTCCAATTCCTTGCTACGCAGAGAAGATTGCTAACAAGCCATGCCTGGTGGGACTTCACTTTGGCTGAATAGCCTCACAGAGTCAGTAGGTTTGAGCAAATGATTGCTGAATTCGTGCCTGCTGCCACCTTGTATTTATACTCATTCAATCCTTTGATCAAAACACAAAGTCCTTGGTGCAGTGCAACATCCGTCATGAATCTCCATACATGTTAATAGCTAGACTACAAACACTCGGTTCTCGTGACAAAGCACATCTTCATTTCAAAGTAAAATCACCAATAAATCTTATCAGGAATGAACTGTCTCTGTTTGTCCTTTACTGCAAACATCTTAGGAGGTAAGCAATCAACCTTTAGCAAACAGCAGGAAATCCTTGAGGCTCCTTTCCTGATCTGGGAGAGGGAGGGAGGGGCAATGAGTGTTTCATGATATAACAGCCTAAAACAATTGGTTGCCAGCTATTGTGGTTGCCAGCTATTTGTTATTGTGTTGCAAACTAAGCATAATGAAGAAAAGCAGTTTCAATAACATATGTGACAGGCATAACTCAATCTAGGAATGTACACTACTGTGAGTGTACACTATTGTGAATGTACACTATTGTACACTATTGTGAGCCAGCCCAGAAGAATCAACATGAGGTATACGTTAATGCAACAACAGGATGCCTTCCTTAAAGGAAGACAAGCCAAACATTTACTATTTTAACAATTCACCGTTTGGACAGAAGATTCCCCGAGTCAGCAGCTCACTAAGAGTTCAGCATACCCATTACCAGAGAGTTTCTGGTTGTGAGACTTGAACTGGACACAAAGCTAATTTTTTTATTCTTGGGTCTTTAGTTCTGATATAGAGGATATGTTATGAGTCATAACAGCATGCTGAGGTTGCATGCTGGTCAGCACAGCACTTGTCTGCTGTGCCTACCACTCACTACATGGCTGCCACGCATGTGCAGAGGCCAGCTGAGCGGTAGGGGCAAAGAAGCCTTCTCATGGGCTCCTGGGTCAGCCACTGTGCTTCCTGGTGACTGCCAGGTTCTGTGGTAATGAAATGAGTGGTGCACCACTCAGGAGAAGTAGAGAGAGCATCACTACTTGCGGGGGGGGGGGAGAACAAAGACTGCCTATGCCCTTCCTACGCCACTTAATCGCCCCTCTACACATGCTCCAAAACAAAGGTTTTGTAGAGTATGTATACCCCTCTCACATGACTAAAATAATGCACTGAGAACTCATCAGGACGTCTACTGGTGACATCAGGGTGAGGGTACTCTTGGAAAGGCCCCAAAGTTATCATGTGTGCCTGTGGACAATCCTCTGATCTAGCCTTTACCCTTTGGGTTGGTGAGGCCTTAGGAAAGAGGAGAGAAGAATTTCCTTGCTCTGTTCCACATTTGTCAGTTTCTATATCATATTAGACATTGTGAGAACAGTTCCTAACAAGTTGTTACAAATATAAATTTGCTATGTTTGGAATATCAAAATGGATTGTGAGGAGTGATCTCTTTCAACCTCTCTTCATGCTTAGATGAACACTGAGCTCATAAGCTGAGTTCTGCATACAGCATGCTTTTTTTGCAAACAGCATTCTGCCCATCGAAGTGGCATTGCTGCCACTTACATGGGCAGTAGCAAAAAATAAAAATAAATAAACAAAAATTCCCTCCCTGCTGTCACTAGGTCTGCAACATGGGATATTCCAGGAAATATTCCGTTCAACAAAGATATTCCAGGAAATTCCTGGTGAACCTAGAACAAGTTTGCTTCCTCCTTACGCCTCATCCACAACAATACCATGAACAGCAAGCTGCTTTCTCTTGAGTCCGACCATTCATCTATTTAGCCCAGTTTTGTCTACACTGACTTCAGGGTTTCAGGCACGGTTCTTAGAGTCTGACCTGGAAATGCCAGGGATTGGACCCTCCACATGCAAAACATGTGCTCCACCACTGAGCTACAGCCATCTTGCTTCTACATAGTCACAAAGAAAAATGTTCTCTATGTATTGCCCTATAATTGTTCACTTACTTCCTACTGGAGACATGGACATTTTCAGTTCAAACCCAGAAAATTTTCATAAATGCTGAATGGGCTGGCTTTTAATGGTTGGGGTAAAGCAGATATTAGGCCTCTAGGATGGTATTTAGTCATTCAACAGGCATTCATGTTTGGTTTGGTTTTTAAACTCCCACATCTTTGGTCTGGGTGAGCTAGAACTTGGGTGGGAGGGATACTTTAAACCTCCCAGAACTGCCTCAGAACTTTTGCCCGAGTGAATTACTACAAATTACTTTAAAAAATGTATATACTGCTTATCAATAAAAGTTCTCAAAGCGGTTTACATAGAAAAATAAATAATAAAGATGGTTAAGCATAGCTTTAGTTTCCATATTTGTATTATGGCCCTAAGAGACCTTCTTACCAGAGAACCAGATAAACACTAAGGTGTTGTGGTGTTCATGCTGGTCAGCATTTCAATGTCCAATTATATATTTAAATGTTTTGTTTTGTTTTAAGAATGAGACCCAAAGATACTGATATTTATCAGTTATATTTTAGCCCAAAGGGTTTCAGGATAAAATCTTTAGAATTAAAAAATATTCCTGCACCTATTGGAATAGCCAAAAAGATAAAGAACTCCATAAATGTTTTTCTCATGCATTTCCTTATATCAGACTTCTAATAGAAACTGACTTGTAGTATCCTTAGCTGGTCTTACACATGTATAAACTGATGTCATATACTTTGTTTACAGGCCACGTAACTAAGAGTTTAGTATGTGAGTTAGCTCAACAATCGCTTTCTGCCAGTGACAGTTCAAGCCCTGCTGTTCTACCTAGTAATCTAGAGTCAGCTGACAAAAGAGACAGAAATCTGAGTATACCCTGAGATCACTTCCTCAATTTATCCCTAAGTGATTAGAGTGACACCCAGTAGCTCCAAGGGTCTACCAACAGCTTACCCTCAGCTCATGGAAGGCCACCCTTTGAAAACTTTTGTGGCGCGATTTGCACACATTTTTCAAGGAGATTGATGAGTCTCGCACGGACACTCAGATTTGCACTTTTCCGAAAGGAAGAGTATATGACCAGAATTGTTTTTTCACTGCTTATAAAAACACAAACAGGTATGTAAACAGCATGTAATTTAACCATTGAGCAAAAAATAGACTATATCAATCAGAACTTTGTGATTAAGATTTAAGCCCTAGCAATTAAAGCCTAGGGGATGGGGGTGTTGCACATCTTTCATGTCTCAAAATCAGGAGGTTTTTGCTCTCATTTATGTTTGTTCCAGCGCAATGGCAGCAGCTTTAAAAACCAAAGCACTGCTTTTAAGCTTGCATTTGTGTTGAAAGAAATACCTTTGCTTTAGCAACGCACTTGAGTGGCTTGACAAGCCAGTAGATTTATACACCATCAGCTGCTTCTATATTAAATGCTACCCACATAGTTAAAATTAGAAATTAATCAGATCAGGTTTCCAAGGATGGATTCTCTGCTATACCGCCCACAGACTGCCTGGGCCTCTTTGCCTTGGCTTCCCAGCATTAATGGATGGATTGCTTGGCAGGAATACAGATGTCTGCTATTGAATTAATCAAAGAAAATCCACATCCACTTGCTATCAAAACACCTAATTATGCTTGATTCACTTGCTCCTACATTTTGAGGCACTGTGGCTCTCTGAAAAACAAATAAAAAGAGCTTGCAATGGCATAAGATTTAGCAAAGCTATCGGAACAAGTGAAAAAGTGAACTTTTCTTTTATGTAATAGAGACAATCAGGTTTTTATCCCACACCTTGTAGCATGTTTTGTAAATTTAATGGTTTAGGCTTTTAAATTGTTTAATCTCGTTTGAAAGTGGTCCTTTGAACAGAAAGGTGGGGTTTCATTGGCCTAAATCACAGTCTTCCAAAATCTAGGTTTCCTGAAGGGGGGGGGAGGAATATGTGTATGAGGGGTGGGGAGATGGTAGCTGATGAAGATGTCTGATGGTCTGAATAGTCCAAACTATACAGCAGCAGGAGACAAAAGTAGAGTTGTTGTTCATGCAACGGTAAACAATTCTGTTTTTTACTTTCAGTAGCCAAAATGAAAAACTGTCTTCAAATATGTAAATCCATTTGCAATCTCCATTTAAGGCATTTACATTTACATTTTCTTAGACTATGAATACATCAACTTGGGGAAAAGGATCCACTATGGGCATGGTTCATGGCTGCATGCACAAGAAGAGACCTCAATGTAGCCGGCCTCTTAGTTTGCATGCACTGCAGCTCCTTGATGATTAGAAGGAAACCCTTTTCACACATCCTGAACTTTCATCCAGGCATTGTGCTGCTCCATGGGGCCTTGGCTCATAAGTTACTTGAGCCCTGCACATGGATGGATCACATTCTCTTTTATTTACTTTTAACAGATGTTTTTCAGTGTTTTAGCGGCACATGTTTACATACTTACCCACAGTTCAGGACTACAGCATTTGAACTCAAGCTGTTCATTGCATTTCAAGCTCATTTTGAATTCTTTGCTCATCTCTACTTGAAAGTGCAGTGGTTTGACAAGACTCTGCATACTTTTGTTTTCATGAATTTAAGTTGATTTGTGATGAATATTTGGGTAACATCCTAATGGGACAGAACAGGTTATTTTGGATGCTAGACGAATGTCTTTTTTGTTTCTTTATCCAAGGAAAAGTCACATGTGCACATGTACTAAATTGTGTCATAATGCTGTTGGCTGGACATGATTTAAGACAAGTTCAGTTTCTAAAGAGTATTGGCCATTCCAATCCATTGCAACCCAGTGTTCCCTCTAATTTTTATAATCAGTGAGCAGAAATAATTTTGTCCTGGGCGGCAGCATCAAGGCAGTATGTGTACATAACTCTCTCTCTCTCTCTCTCTCTCTCTCTCTCACAGTCACACAATGAAGCTATTCACACAACCAGGAGAAATCGGGCTAAGGGAGCCTAGCCCAATTTCTCTTGGTTGTCTGCTGCCACGGGAGCTGTGCGACTCCCAGCAGCAAACTACTTAAAGTACCCCTCCCCTTAAACAAGATTAGCGGAGCTAGCGTTCCGCTAACCCCATTTGGTTGCTCGTGGGCTGCTGTGGTGTGGCTCCGTGCCGCAGCAACACGAGGAGACCCCCACAGTGAGGCTGCAATCAGCCTCCCGGGCTAAGAGGTCTCTCCACGATGCCCCACACACACACGCGGGGCATCCTGGGACTCCTGGGGGGCCGTGTGGCCCCCAATCTCTGCGGCCCCCGCTGGCTCCATGATGGAGCTGGCAGTCGTGCTATGAGCAGCTGCTCGTGGGCGTGGAGAGCAGGTGAAGCCCGCTCTCCCCACAAGCCCGACAGAAGCTCTTCTTGTGGGTTGTGAAAAGAGCTTCACCATCTAATAAATATTGTGTGCAATTTCCTCCCACCTTTTGTTCCTTGCTGGGGGGAAGCCGCTGCCACCACCTCCCGTCCTCCTCCCCCCGCCACCGCCCCCAGCTCCAGTCTCTCTCTCTTTCATATAAAGCTATTTATTAATAAATATTTTCCAAAACAAAAATAGGTTTATGAAAAAATATTTTAAACAGTGGCATGGACAGGGTGCTCCAGTTCAGGGGGCTGGACAAGGCAAGAGGAACGCAGCTGTCTTCCCAACTCCCCTGGGTGGGTTTTCTCCCCCACCGCGATCTTAATCCTCTCCTCAGGAATAAATGGCAGGTCATCAAAGTGGGGTGGGCACCTCTGTGGGAGGAGCAGCGGGTCAGATGTGAGTCCAGATACCCAATTTAGAGTGGCAACAAAGTTTTGGAAGTGTGGCTGGGAGGGAAGGAGAGAAGCAGCAAAGGGAAGCTCCCTAAGACAAAGTTCCAGTTTGGGGGCAGAAAAAGAGAAATGGAATTGATGGCATTTTTCCAAGCCAAGGTTTGAGGAGGGCAAATGGGACACGCACATCCTCTCCAGAACATCGCTTGCAGAAGCAAGCACGAGTTGCGGCAGCTGTCAATAAGTAGTTCATAGAAGGTGCCAACCTACTAAAATGTTACTTGGGGTCCTTTGCAGCCACAGGCTGACTCCCCCAATCTGTACTCATATGCTAAACATTCTCTAATAAAAGTCAAATTTATTGTTCACTTCCTTGCAATTGCCAGCAAAGCAGGAAAGGGTGAGAGGGAGGTGGTAACCATGGTAACACTTGACCGTAGGGTCTCTCTGGGCTGCCGGGGCAGGAGGCGCTGCCTCCCGTCATCCTCCCTTCTGGCTGCTCGCGAGATCTGCAGCTGGAACAGGAGGAGGAGGAGGAGGCGGCGTGGTGGTGGTGAAAGCGCAGAAATGCTCCCTGGCTGGGGGGGGGGGGACGGGCTGCCAGGCAGTTGGGCGGCAGTGGGGGGAACAGCAGAGACTGCCTGCCTGCTTGCTGCGTGGGGACCTGGGTATGCACGCATGCAGAGGCGTATCTAGGGAAAATAGCGCCTAGGGCAAGCACTGAAATTGCACCCCGTCCAAGACACCGATCTTTCAGATAACTTTACCATAATATCAGCTCAAAAATACAACTCAAGCTCGTTAATCTTTTAAAATTTCAAAAACTATTTAGCAGTGGATGTAGCCAGACCAAAAAAATGCTGGAAAACTACAAATTTCAGTATGCTGGGGCTCGTGAAATACCCAAATACTATGTGGAGGTATACTTGGAAAACTAAACAGAATTGCCTGTCTAATTCTCTACTATGCATTGTAACATCACTATTACATAAGTTGTAAAAATAAATGGAGAATTTGACTTTTCCCAGATACTCTGAAAATAATTAAAGTATATGCAGAGTAAACTGTGTCACTGCATGGAATATATTCTAGTATTTCAGAAAGACAGTTAAAATGAGAGAAAGAGAGCAAGAAACTCCCAATGAGCCTTAATACTAAGGATTCCACACTGATTCAAAGACAACTCACCATTAATAGTCATATTATTAAGACATCACATTTAACTCACTTATCACAAGAAGCAAAGTAAGAGGAGATGAATACAATCCTAGCTCATACGCTTCAGCTCAGTATTCACAAGCCCTGATTCTCTGTACATAGTGCCAAACTAAATATGTATACAATGACTTATATTATATTAAATCAATTTTTTGTAACCTGTAGCCCCTTCAGGGGGCTTCCTAAAGGCCTGGGGGGGGGGGTCTGCAAAGGTCCCCCTCCCCCTGCTGGCCTCTAGGGCCTCACAGGGACCATTTGAGCTTGTGCAGCGGCCTTTTTTTTTTAAATGGCCGCTGAAAACAAAATGACCACCGTGCATGCTCAAATGGCCTCTGTGAATCCTGGCATGGCCTAGGGCCTCACAGATGCCATTTGAGCATGTGTGGTGGCCATTTTGTTTTCAGCAGCCTTTTTTTTAAAAAAAAAATTAATTTAGAAAATGGCGCCCCCTTCAAGTGGCGCCCGGGGCATGTGCCCTGCCTGCCCCACCCTAGATACACCCCTGCACGCATTCACCTTCGGGGGAAGGCTGTAGCTACCTGTCATCATGGAAGATGGGGGAAATGCTCCATGTTCTTAGGGAATTCCCTTATCCCTTTGCAGTTAGCTCAGCACATTCACATTAGGGGACTCTGGTGGGTGATGGTTTTAAGAAATTGTCTCTTTGGAAACAATGTATATGTCGATGTCAGCAATGCAATGTGCAAATGAACTCCAACTCTCAACAAAAATACTCTTTATTGTGCAAAAGAAAAACTAAAAAGTCAAAATACATAGGGCATTTCGGTGTAACACATCATCCTCGGCTAAACACCCAAATAAGCACAGATAGAAACCTCGTCCCCAGCTGTTAAATTCCTTAGACATGATAACACTCTGTTCCATGACTGGTGGAGAGATAATGTGTGTGTGAGGGGGAGGCGGGGAGAGAAAAGGGGTATCACCTGATTCTTCTCAGATGCTAATCAATGGTATGGCATTGGCCAATGCCTCCTGAGCATTAATGCCAGGTCTCGATTTCTTTATAAATAATGCTTTATTGTCTACATTTGTGTACAATGCCTCAACATTAAAACTTTCAAAATGTAGTTGCTCCTCCCCCATCCCAATTCCATGTAAAGCTTCCAATAACTGCTTAGTATTTTGTAAATGTGCTGGTACATAATCCAAAAGTGGTGATAATATAGTTACAATCAACCCTGAGTTGATTGTAATATAGTTACAATCAACTCAGTCTGCAGGGCCATCACAACCTGAAATGATTGGTCTAACTTTAATTGTTTCTGCCTGTACATTTGGTCCAGGACTCCCCCCCACCCCCATTTTGTGAGTTTTCACTAACAAGCACAATACAGGACATTGAGGATGATTATTATCAATGAGCTCCTGAAAACGTTTACAAATTTTTCACTTTTCACAAACACCTTGCCAAATTGTCTTCTTCACCATAAGGCAATTATTAATAAATTCCTCCTTCTCTGCTTTCCTATAAGTAGTCTCAACAGTCAAATGTAACCTCGTTTGGAAACATTCAGGCAAGATTCTGATTGCTGAAGCACCTTTGTCATAGGCAACAGAGGTCAAAAGTGCTCCACCATTTGGTAGAATGATTACAGGAGTTTCCCTTCGCATTCAGCCCTTTTCACCATTCTGTGAAAGCCAGATAGTATTACTGCAATGTGCTGGGTGTGAAGCCACTCTGGGAGACCTCTCGGAAGCCAAAGCAGGTGCAAGTGTTAGCTGTTGGGGCCATATTACTCAACTTCTGCAAAAAAAGAAGTGATTCTGGCTTCCTAACTGCTTTCGGGTGCAATTTAAGCTGATGCTTCTTCAGGAAGCCTCACACAGCTTCACCCTTACATGGCTTAACTCTTGGGAGTCCTTAGGACAATGAGCTAAGTTAATGGTTCCCAATATATTGTTACTATTACTATTATATAATACAGAAATAATATTTATACTTCTATTTATAATGCTAATGTGTGTGTATGTGTGTATATGATTAATGTTATTATATACTATATATTTATTACATATAAACAAATGGCTCAGAAACTGTGGCTGAAGTATTTGCAATAAAAGCACTGAGGTTTGATGCACCCAAGTCAGCACATGCATGTTTACTGAACAGTATATGGCAGGAATTCCAAAAAGGGGGCAAGACCTGAGACTTCTGAGTGTGGAGAGAATATAACTCAGAGTACAACTCATCTTTATTTTTATTTCTCCATATATACTGCTTTGGGGACATTTTTGGAATAGCGGTATATCAATATTTGTCCTCATCGTCAGAGCAGGAATGTTCAGGTCAGATGATCAAATTAATAGGTGGGTGCTCACTAAAGAAAATTCTGTCGCTGGATGTCAGAGCAAAATTTCTTTGATTGCAGCTTAAGAATGCCTCACTCCGATCTGGGTGCTGAGAATATTGTATGACTTTTTATATTAAACTGAGAGAGTAGAACCCATGTGTACAGAGAGCTAAAACATGTGATTTAGACTCGTACTACAGAAATTGGACTATGTGGTCATGTGGAAAAGCAAGTGCTCTAGTGCTTGTCTAGCAAACATTTCAGGGCTGCATGATGGACAGCAATGCACCACTTCTTAACAGAACAGCAAAAGTATGGAATCCAGATCATAGCCAATGACCTCGGAAAGGCCTGCCTAGGCTGTGCATTTCAGAAGAATGGATGTTTTCCCCGCTTTCCTTTCCCAGGGTTAATTTACCACTTTGTGGGGCATATGGGTTTGTGTTTTCCTGCAAGTTACAAAGAAAGCAGAGACGTATAGACCCATGCTGTACATAAGACCAGAGCAGCAGAACATTAATAAGGACATCCAAAGGTCCATTTTATTTTGAATGATAGTAGCAACATGGGCGTCTGCAAGACCTTGCTGAGGAGTGGTGGTGGCAGCAAAAGCTGCATTCCTAACCTGGGAGTAAGCCCCACTGAATTCAATGAGATTGATTCAATCTGGTGGGTGGGGGACTGTCCCTGTACTCCACTGTTTTGAATGACAGGAGCAATAACAGTAATCATCAGAATAAACTACTCCAGAACAATGACCTTTCTCAAAGTTGTTGCACTGTCGAGTTGGTGTCAACTCCTGGTGACCACAGAGCCTTGTGGTTGTTTTTGGTAGAATACAGGAGGGGTTTGCCATTGCCATCTCCCACGCAGTATGAGATGATGCCTTTCAGCATCTTCCAATATCACTGCTGCTCAATATAGGGGTTTCCCATAGTCTGGGAAACATCCCAGTGGGGATTCAAACCAGCAACCTCTTGCTCCCTAGGCAAGTTACTTTCCCCCTGCACCATTTGGTGACTTTCTCAAAGTAGCAAATGAAAACATTTCAAACATATTTGGGAGGAGGAATCATGTATGTGTTTTCAATAATGTGAATAGTTTATCCCATGAAACTGTTTGCTAGGCACCTAGAAAAGAAACCTTTTCAAGATTACAAAAAGGCAAGCAAAAATGTTTTTGATAATATTTTGAGGTTTGGCTGTGGAGAAAGGGTGGGGAATTGTCACAATTTTTTTTAAAAAAATCTTCTGCTCATAGAAAAAAGACATGACGTTATTTCCTTTTAAAGAAGCAGCATGCAACAGAATTAGTAGGCACTGGCTCTAGAAGAGAATTTGAACCTAGAGAATGGACTGCTTCTGGACCAAAGGTCTCTTTATTTTAGAGACACAGATGTACCCATTCAAAAATTCATAAGCCAAATTATACAAAATAAAACTCAGGAGTTAATTTTTGCACTCTCCACTTTATTATCTCCTACACTTGCCTTTGTTCTGCCTACCTTCAGTGCAGAGCAGCTTAATGGGGAAGTATACTGAACTTTTTATAGCTTTCTGACCTGTGGACATGAGTTTCTTGGCGTTCTCTTCACCTTCTTGTTACTAACATGAGCAAATATTATTCCCTGAGCTGCCAAAAGAGAACACGTTCCAGGGCATCTCCTTACATCCTTGGGGAACCCACTAACAGAGAGAGTCTGCAAATGTGATAGGGGAACGACGTAGACTAATTGCTATCATGCAAGAGGAGAAATATCCTTCTTAGAAGCAAGAACATAGCGGAGGGCAGTTCAAATTCAATTAATCTACACCATCATTGCATGGGTCAGAGCAAAAAGCATGTGGATCCAAGATTTTATTGCCTTGCACTCGTGGTTCATTTCTAAAAAGTGAAATGCTGGGGCTTAATCCTGCTGGGAAGTCACACCCTCTAGCCTTGAAGCCCAACCCCCTAATCCCACAAGTATGAGGGCTAGTTGTGAATACATGGTGATAAAGAAGGTGCCCTCTGCCGTTGCTCAGAAGTGATTAAGTCATTATGTTGTGGTATTTAAAACAGGACCCAGGACAGAACCCTGACCAAATTTAACCCTTCCTTGTACTTTGGTCTGCACTCTACTAATCAGTGGAATCCAGTTTGTTACAATATACTGTGCAAACTACAGTGCAAACATATGTAATCTATCCAGAGTACTTACTCCCTGGTGCCTGCCTATTCTCATAAAGCTACCTATGCTCAATCTGATCTCCATCTCATTCTTCCAGTCCTCCCTATGTTATTTTCTCAATCTGAAATAAACTTTCCCCCCCTACCCCTTCTTAAGAAATACGGACAGCCCAGCCAAATTAACTGCCTTGCAGCTGTCTGTGAGCAAATTTTGCCTTATTGATTTGACTTTTTAAAAGCCCTATGTGTGTGCTTCCAGCAATCTCTAAACATCTCAATCATCACAAGAAGAAGCAACTATGAGCATTGATCACACCAAGTGCTTGGCAACAGCAATTGACAGCCAGGCAAATTCCAGGACCCAGAGACCAGTAAGGAGGCCACCAAGAACATGCAAAGAAAAATAAATCCTGGACCCATATTTTTCCTTTAGACTGCTTCCTCTGTCGTTGAATGAGTTCAAAAGGCAAATCCTTACCACTAGGAGGCTCCACAAGAATAAAATCTTAGGAAAAGTACTTACTCTTCTTTAAAACAGTTCATCATGGGACCTCCCATCAGCACCACCACCACTACCCTGGATTAGCAAACAATTGTTTCTGTATTAATATAACCTTCTGCTTAGATATATGGTGACTTTTTCATGACAATTAACTCACAATAGGGGCAAATATTCAGCAGGGCCATCATTCCCAAGACTATTTAGAGTGCAGAGAGAGTGTTATTATAAGGCTCTGTTGCGTAGTTCCCCTGCATGGGTACTTGCACTCAAAAGTGCCAGTTTCCAGTTGTCAAATTATATGACACTTCTTCTATTCTTAATCATGGGATTAGGAACAGAAGTGATAGAGCATTTTTAGTGGGCAACTATGTTCAGAGGGATGTTTTCTTAATAAGCAAGACACTAAGGGGCCTTGTTTTAAAACAACACTGGTTTTGTTTGTGCTTTAATCTGGGGCAGTTGTCTCAGGTGATCACCAAGTATTATGCTTTTCTTCTTCCTTATGCTTTACATTCTTATTCTGCAGTGAAAATAGTGGATAAATGAGGAGTAATTTTACAAAATTGCTTGCCACAGGAAATTGTGGTGGTCCCTAACAGACCATTCCTAAATTATTGATGTAGTAATCCTTCAGGGGCTAATGATGATGACTGGGGAAAACAGAACACTTTCCTATCTTTTCTTTTGTTGTTGTTCCTGGCTTTTTTGTTTTCTTGGAATCCATACTCAAAATAATTAGACCCATCCCATTTTAAATGACAGAAAAACAGATAATAAAAGTGAGAGAGAGCTAAATTAAACATAACGTTTTTGTAACCTCAGCAGTTTGTTTTGCATCATCGGTTGTATTGAAACTATTTATTGCATGGCTATGTGAAATATGAGAACTCTGGCCAAACCTTTTGCTTTCCCAAATAAATGCTAATGCGAAATTGGTCACAGATAATAATAGATAATGGTGCAGCACCTATGTTTATATCAGTATGTATTCATTTTTAAAAGATTTTTTTAAACCAAGCTTCCATTCAGTTTATTGGTTTTGAATCACACCATCTCTGTGTTAAATTCAGTACTTATTTTCAGAGTCACATTCAGTATGCTTAATGTTCATCTTTTTTCCATTTATCACATTATGTTCCATGACAGCCTAATACTTTCCTGAAAACAGGGCTAAAGCATTTTTTAAACTGTCCACTTACTTCTAACCATTTTAAAAACTATTCCACAAGCTGCACAAAGTACAGAAGCCACTAGTCTTACCAAAGAATATCAAAGTCTCTCAAACCAAAATATATCTTTTCCTTGGCAAATTCTCCATGCTGCTATTGTAAGCATTTAAACAACTCCTTTAGAAAAGTGATTGTCTCCGCTGATGAGTTAAGGGGTGGACATATTGCGGATGAACTACCTGTAATTTTTAATTCCCAGACTTAGGGCATCTAAACTGAACAAGGTCATCTAAAGGCATTATTGTCTCTGCAAAGAATCCGTATTTTGTGCCCATTCAAATCCAGGAAAATGACTTTTTTTTTAAAAGCATTAAAAATTTAGTAACCCCAATAAGATATTAAAACACTGCACAATACAAATGCTCAGCACTCAGACAATCTTTGTTAAAACATAGCAAGACTGCTAGGTGTTTGAATGTGATTTTGCAGAATCCACCACATCTTAAGTTAGTGGAACATTTTGCAGCAGATGGACATGTTTATTTAACAGCACAAGACACATCCATGCATTAGAATGAAACCTGTCTTACCTCTTTACCAGGAGGTTTCAGAGATTCCTTTCCCACCCCACCCCCACCCCACTCCAACAGAGTTTATTTCATATCTGCCTGGAGAACTGTTTGTTGCTAAAACAGATTAAATAGACTGCTTACTTTTCAGATCTCTGGCTAAGTACTCCATGGAGCCTTCATAATATTTTCCTAACCCTCCCTGTATTACATTTGTCCCTGTACTGGAGATAGCATAATTGTGCAAACATTTCAGCTATTCAGGTAGTCGTCATTATTGTTTGTGTCAACAGCATGATCAGTATGTACCTTGTAATATTCCTGGTGTTGGGTTGCAAAGGTCCCCCTCTCTTCATCTCACAGAATCTAATTCAGTCATCTTTGCTAAGATCTAGAGTTACACGAAGTAAAGGTTGCCATTTACATGGAACACTGAGGTTGCCAAAATGACTCCCTTAGGTACAGTCTATGCTATTTCTTCTTTCAAGGACACAGCCAGTACAATACAGAGGTTTCTGCCAGGGCAAATGAGAAACTCTTCATGAATTGATGGCTGCATGGAAAGAAGCACCCTTTTTTCTGCTTACAGTTCATGTGAAATTCATATTTCACATGAAATATGAATTTCAAATTACCAAACGTATTACCAAACGTATAAATATGTAAAATTCATATATTTATATGAAATACGTTTGGTAATATTATATTGATAAGGCTGCTCTTGAATAGTGTGAAATTATGCAAAAGATACTTTATTTCTTAGGGCCACTGATGGCAGGCTGATGAACCTTCTGTTATCGAAATTTGACAACTAATTAATTTCTAATGACCAAAATCTGCCAGGAACGTTTATTCAGGAACGCTGTTCCCCCATGCCAGAAAAGTGGTCAAGGCTATGATTACTCAGGAGAGGCTGAAATCCTCTTTGTATAAACTCAAAAAGTATCTTTAGTTGCTGCTTTACATGTTCCAAGTATGAGCAATAGCATTCAAAACAGGCTTCATAGCTGTGCAGTTTGTTTAACCTGCTTAATAGATCTATTAATTTCAGTGGGATTTCCTTCGAGTAAGTTGGTTAGGAAGCTGGCCACTAATTTTGCAGTTTAACCTAATCTTTGTTGCACATTCAGTTTATTATTTCTGATGTCAAGCTGTATGTAATGAACTTCTCTTGCCTCAACAAGAGGAACAGATATAGCAAAAGATACACCCTTTCCTTTTTACCTCTAGTTCTGAAAGGGATTGGGGCGGGGGTGGGTGGGCTGGGTGTAAGAGAGACACTGAATTATATAAGAAAGATTTACAGGAATTTATTGTAGCGATTAGACATGTTTTAATGCAGTATCTTCACAACATTTACACACCAAGTTGCAGTTAAGCAGGCAACAAGTGCTCTCAATAATAAAGAGGGCATGCTGCAGAGCACAATCAGATCCTTCCTTTAATTATCCATCAAAATGAGGCTCAGCCTTTGGCTCTAGTGGTCTCATAACCTCCGGAGGTCAGAGCTGATCCCATTGTTAGCACACCTGCTGCTCAGCAAAGATGGTGGGATTGGAGTGAACTACCTAGTTTATTGGGGTTACACTACATCCCTTTCATTAGCCCCATGAAGGAGGAGCAGGAGGACAACACAGGGATTTTTTTTTTTTAAAAAAACCCCTCTATCCAAGCTGCCAGCCTGAAGTGATGCCTGAATAATCCACCACAATGCTTGAGAGCAGATCATCTACCCGTCTTTCTTCCTTTAGACCTAGTGACAGGAAGCTCCTTGAAGGTCCCAGAAACTTGACTCATGGACCAGTACAAATCATTGACATACTACTTCCCTTTCCTACCAAACTCCAAACGATCAAGGGTTTGTTTGTTTGACTTGTTCTGAAGCAAAGTTTGTTTTACTATGTTCTGAAGCAAGAACTTATACTATTTAATTATTTGAGAACTAGGGTGATATAAATATTTATGCATAATGCTTGTGTTTCTGATATGGTAAAGCTTTTGCTTAGAATTTACACACCCTTCTATCCATCACTGGATAACTTGCCACTTGCAGGATAGCTTATCTCAGAGTAACATTCAGCTCTCATGGGAAACCACTCTTCTCTGCAGCAGCTATCTTACTGCAATACCTACCTAGTTTATGGCAAATGGAAAATAGTCCAGGTGTAGTCCTAATGAACAGAAAAATATTCAAGTTTGAAGCTGATAAAACTAAATTAGAGATAGATGCTTTTAGGGTGTTAATTATCCTACAAAAGTCCCAACACTTGCAAAACCAAGCTCTATTTACGATGTCCAAGGTATGCTTTGCTGTGGCTGTCTATATTTGTACAACAGATGGAACTGGACTTTGTTCTAAGAGACCTCTTTTCTTTTTCTTTTACTGTTGCAAAAAGTTTATTACTACAATTTGCTTCACTGAGACTCCTTTTTTCGGATGTGCTGGAAGGTCCCCATGGCTCAAAGACTTATTGAATGAGAAAGTTATTTGTTTAATTGTACAGGTGGCCAGATAAAGATGAACTTTATCTGACATAGCATCTGGATTTTGGATCTTATTGGATTTTGCTCCCCAGTAAGGGCTTTAAAGGAAAAGCATTTCCCAGTGACTATTATAACCGTTTCTATACAGATGACGCAGTGATTTTATCATGGACCCCAATTGGCCTCAAGAGAGGCCTTAATGCTTTGGTGTCCTACTGTGATTCACAGGCGATCACCATAAATTATGGTGATCAAGGTGATGGCTTTTGCCAACAAACCTAAGAAGCGGTGTTGAATGGACATAGACTTGAACAGGTATCACAGTTTAAGTATTTGGGTATAGTCTTCCAGACCAATACTAGGAGGAATGCGCACAAGGAATATACAATGCAAAATGCCTCAAGGGCAGCAGCAGCTATTAACTCCTTTCATAGGAGGCAAGGTGCACAGTTTGTTCCAGCTGCCCTTAAACTTTTTTCGGCCAAAGTCCAGCCTTAGCTCCTTTATGGAGCGCAGCTAAGTATCAATTCCAACCTTGCCAGGCTGGAGGCAATCCAATCAAAGTTTTTGAGAAGTGTGCTCCAACTAACCTGGGGTGTCCCCAATGCATTTCTATGATTGGAAGCAGGCTGGATTCGGGTGGACACAAGTGTTTGGCTGGTAATATTTTAATATTGGCTGAAGCTGATTTTTCAGCCAGTAGGATTAGCATCCTTAGTGTAGAATGATACATATAGGTCTAGGTGGAAATATTATGTGGAGAAGCGGTTGAATTACTATGGCTTCTCCAGCAATGCTTTGGTTGTCTTGGGCTATGGGAGAGTGAGATCATGTCTGCGCCAACACATTATGGATATGGATAAACAGATGGACAGAAGCCAGATAGGGGTTGACACCTATTTAGGTAATCAAACATCACTGTCTGGCCCAGCAAGATACTTTAATAAAATATTAGTACCTAGTTTCCGGAGGGCTCTGACGCTGGCCCGGTGTAATGCCTTAGAAACAGCTGTCCGGGAGGGGAGATACTGTAAGATCCCCTATAAGGAGCATGTCTGCCCTCGTGGTTCTGGGGAAGTGGAGTCAACGGCTCATGTTATCTTGAATTGTCAGTTTTATCGGAGTTTGCGGGAGAGAGATATAAGTCCTTTTTAACCACATACCCCAGTTGTTCTGAGCAGTTCTACCTGGAATTACTTTTGACAGACCATTGGGATGTAGTATCTTATAACATGGTGAAGTATTATTTTCTGGCTAATAAGACTAGGATAAGAAATGTTGAGAAGCGAGATATGGGGTTGGATTGAACTAAATTTTAGATTATTACAATGCATGGAGCCTTCTATTTTATGTAAGGGATGAACTTGGGTGTTATGATTCTGTTTTATGTTTCAACAGTTCATTATTTTATTTGACCAAGTTCGCTTTTATGTAAAGCTCGCTTTTATGTAAAGCTTTTCTACTTTGTATTTTGCTGGTCGAATGACTGTAACAATAAAGATTTGATGTGATATAACTGTTTCTTGATAAGGTTGCAATTCTCCGAACTGAACAGACAGGTCTCAGCCCTTCATTTCATTTTCAGGGGTTATTGTCATTTCTAAGGTTATTGCCACTTGCAAAATAATCGTTTATTCATCTTTGCTGATGAATGGGACGGGCTCATTTCCTCCTATTAAACCTTACTGCCAATAGTGCTTACACTGATAAAATTTGCACCAGTTTCGCATATTAAGTAAAGATTTGTTGTCTTTTTACAAATTGGTTCCTGCCAAACATTATTTTGTTCCTGAAAGAGTAAATGCTATTTGGATTCTTCTTCTTCATCATCATCATCATCATCATCCAACATTTTAAGGAAAAGGTAGACCAAGAATCTACTTGGAAAGTTGGTTTATAAATGTTGGCTGACATCGAGACTATCACTACACTAGCGCAATGAACAATCTTGGGCACACACAAAAAGGTTATGGAGCTGCGTAAAGTTGCTTGTGCAGCAAGGATAACGGAGCAGTATGTAGGGATATGCACGAACCGAGGTTTGTGCACAGGTCTGGCACCGAACCGGTTTGGGCAATGTCCAAATCAGTTTGGTGCCACTGGCGTGGAGGGGAGGGAGAGCGCTGAGTAGGATCTTTAAAAAGGAGAGGAGCAGGTAAGGACCTACTCTCTTCTTTTTTAAAGATCCTGCTCACCTCTGAACCTGTGCACGAACCTCAGTTTGTGCACATCCCTAGCAGTACGTGCAGGGGCATAGCAAGGTTGGAGTGGGCCCAGAGACTAGATTTTAAAATGGGCCCCTTGCTGATATACACACACAAACACACTTCACAATATATAGTGCACTCACACTCACATTCCCATTATGAATACGGTGAATATCTAGTTCACATTGAATCTAGTTTTTTTTTACTCTCTGCTACTGACGATCTCCAAGAGACTCAACATAATTCATTGCGGGTGCAACACGGGCGGGTGGGGAGTCATGTGACATGCCTCTGGGGGGCCCCTTGAGGCAGTGGGGCCCCAAGACAACTGTCTCCCCTTGCCTAATGGTAGTTACGCCCCTGAGAATGTGGTTGCCTACTTCTACCACGGGTTGTGCACCTTGTTGCACAAGTGTGACACGAGTGTGGAATGGAAACATTCAGCTTAGTGTAACTAGCTTTCACACATCCTTGAACCAGAACATCCTTTGTACTGGTGCAGCATTTGTCTGGATCAGCCATTCAGAGTAAATAATATGGTAGTCCTATCGATACATATGTTACATCCAGCCCCTGTTGTAATCATGAGAACCAGCATAAAATCTTGGACAAATCTTACCTCTTCGTCCTGTTTTAAGAAATTATTAAATACTTAACCTCCCTCTTTTGAATTTCCTCCTTGATGTTTTCTTTGAATTCTTTGAATATTTTCCTACTTGTGGGTTCATTATTATAAAGGTTTTGCTTTAACTTTTTGCATCCTCTTAATCTTACCCAGCTAGTAAAATTCTCTCTTTCCCCCCTACAAATCTGTTTTCTTTTTTTTCTCATTTTGTTTGGAGTTTGTAAGCCTGGGGGCCTGCCCGTTTCATTTCTGTGTACCTCACCGAATATATTTTAGCACTGTTTTCAAAGAATAGACCATGATCACACTGCCTAGCAGTTTCTGTAATATGAGACTGCAGCCTGCATGGTGAAGTGTGGCATCACTGCAGCCTGGAGTAGAGTCAGTAGAGTGGACTGGTACAGTTTCAGTAAGACTATTCTACATGGCACAGCAGCTAACAAACACACTGAGCTAGAGTGAGCGAAATAGAGAACTGGATTTAGGGCTGTGAAGCCTAGATGGAACATAAGAAACTGCCTTATACTGAGTAAGACCATTGGCCCATCTAGATGATGATGATGATGATGATTACATTTATATCCCGCTCTTCCTCCAAGGAGCCCAGAGCGGTGTACTACATACTTGTTTCTCCTCACAACAACCCTGTGAAATAGGTTAGGCTGAGAGAGAAGTGACTGGCCCAGAGTCACCCAGCTAGTTTCATGGCTGAATGGGGATTTGAACTTGGGTCTCCCCGGTCCTAGTCCAGCACTCTAACCACTACACCATGCTGGCTCTCTATAGATAATGTCTACAGATTGGCAGCAGCTTCTCCAAGGTTGCAGGCAAGAATTTCGAGAACCCTCCTACACCTTTTAAGAGCCGCATTATTAGCAGTTCAGTCAAGTGCAGCTTCTTCCATCACTGTGGGAGGAAGGAAGAGGCCTGAATAACTTCCTGACTTCCTTCCACCACACATATTGAAAAGAGAGAGTGCCTCTCTTCAAGTCTGGAATGACAAGCTGTGGCGAAATGCAGATGCATGTTTAGACCCAGAATTCCTGGAGGTCATCAAGGCTTGTACGATAATACAGACTGAAAAGTTAAATCAAAGTACTCTGCAACCTGTGGGAGAGGCTGGCATGTTGCAGTTTCACCTCCATTTGCGCCCTGTGGCAGGGCTGCCCGTGATGGCACTTTCCATCACATGCTGTCTGCTGCTTGCCATTCAGTTTGCACCTAATCTAGAAAACTTGCTCATTGCCTCCTCTCAAGGGAGAGAGAAGATCATTCCGTTTAATATATAAGCCTGATTTATGTCGTTTCTTGTAGGTTTATAGAGAAATCCTGAGCAGGCTCTCCCTTGTAAGTGCTGGCACACTGGCTGGGCCAGAGGAATGTCACAGTAAGTGCCAAGTTTGTTATGCATAATCACCCCGTAAAATATTCCTTGCTCCCAATAAGCCTGCTTCTTGTTTGTTTTTCCTTTAGGACCAAGCGGAAAACCACCAGTCTTTCCCTGACTATTGGTCCAGCCAGTCAAAAATCTAGCAGCAATAATCAAGCATGCCACAGTTATTCCACTTTAATTCACCCACTATCCGTTGACCCTCAAAGAGTAGGTTGAACATTTAATTTGATCTTTGCATTAATTTCTTTTCTTTCTTTCTTTCTTTCTTTCTTAAAGTAATGTTCCTAAAATATCTCGCTCCAGGATGAAACTCTACTTTGCACTTATTGGTTGATTCCTCCTCCCATTTAAAACATTTTGGCTGGGTTTTTGGCATCAGTCAATGGGAGGATTAGAAGTAGTCATGTGGCTGCCCTGGAGCTTAGCCATTTGTCATATTCTTCCAAAGACATTTAAGAAAGGACAGTTGGATCAAAGCAGCTACTTAGTATAGAGATGGAGAATTCAAAACATCCAGGGATTTAAATGCCATTCAAGTGGGGAGAAGTGCGAGAGATTACATAGGTTTCTTTTTATAAGATTATGCTAAAAGCAAAAGTATGCTCAGCTTTCACAATTATTTATGTTGCTTTTTACTTAAAGCAACAGAAAATGACCAGTTTCCTTGAAAGGGTGGGGAGTACTGATAATGATTTTGTAATGTCTATTTGTTTTAAAATACAGAAGATAAGTATGGGGACACCCCCAGATAGACTGCTAGCCTTTAAAGATGCATAGGTTCCCCTGATAGCAAACAGCTTCCAAACAGAAGGTTACAAACTGTTTCTCTGGAGTCCCCAACCAAGGTGATGGTATCAGCCCTCAAAAACAAACATCTTCTAGCCACTAGGGTCCAGGACACTGAATAAGCATCTAAAGCAATAGTAATAAAGCAGTAATGCCTTGATGAAAGGTCATATCTTCACTTGAAACTATTGTGTTCCTGGTACAGTATATTTGACTGTGTCCAAATCTACAGCAGCCAGCATAATTCACCATGATTAAGTTTTTAGAACATTCTAAGATAATTTGATGACACCGTTCTTGGTTTTTACCAAAGTCTCCTACTAAATCCAGGAGCACTTCCTAATTCCAGAAGCCCTAATTGTGCCTATTCTAGCTCAAATACTTACCAAAAAGAAAAGATGGTCTGTAGTCACTAAGTTCCAAGGCTCTGGGTCTAGTTTACCTGCTAACAGACAATGTGGCTGTCATCACACATGATAAAAAAACCTCTTCCTGCATACAACAGTTTGCCATACTAGCTAGTCCATTTTTCATTATGCTACATTTTAACTTCAAGTGGTCAAATAGAAAAAATGATAGTGGCACAGTAAAAAATTGCCTGATCCATGTGCTCAACTACTGTGCACCAATGACTCACCATGTAGTAACTGCTGCCGTGTGGAACAATTTAAAATTACTTCCAGATGGTTGCCGTTGTATTGTGTAAACTGACTCCAATTCTTCAGCCCTTGAACCATTTTCTCCAGAGTAGTCCTACCGGGCAGCAGCAATATAGGAAGATGCTGAAAGGCATCATCTCAAACTGTGCGGGAGAAAGCAATGGTAAACCCCTCCTGTCTTCTACCAAAGAAAACCACAGGGCTCTGTGGGCGCCAGGAGTCAACACAGACCCAACAGCACACTTTACCTTAGTCCTCATTTGATGGCTTGAGAACTATCACATAGGTTGAGGATTGTAACACAAATTATTGCAAGAGAAATCTGCTACAAATAATAATTCAAACATCATTTGTATACCAACTTTAGTATACAAAGCACACCATAACCCTTGCAATATTTGTTTTCCAAATAGTCATGCCAGTTAAGTTACTTCATTTCAATCTTGCAGATGCTGACATTCGGCTGAGTGATACAACCTGCCTAAAGCCATCTCTTGAGTTTATAAATTGGAAGGAGTTTAAATCTCAGTAACATAGGTCCCCACATCCCTCAGATATCAGAATAGATATTCTATCTGGATATTTCAGTGACTGTCATAGCAAATTTGGAGAAGAGTTACCATTGAGAGATCTGTGCCACCAACTATGCAAGCGTGACCTGAGACATGTACGACATGCTTTGAGTCTATACTGGAGTTTCCTGTGTTTAGGCTGTGCACTAAGACACAACCACAAGGAGTAGATCAAATAGCATAGGGGAGGGAGTACATGTGCAGCACTGTGCATAGACTTCTGCCATGCATGCCACTATGCTGACCCTCTAACAACCCCAGTATGCTGTGCAAATTGCCATGGGGTCAGCATGTGTGCTGTGGTTGTGGGGATGAAATTGGCATATCCAGGACACAGACATCCAGTGCTTCATGGGGGAAAACCTCTAAAACTGTAACTCATTTAGCCAAGGCCATACAGTTCAATTGGCTCTAATAATACTCGTGTATAGCAGTACACAAGTGTTATTAGAAACAACTGAATTGAGGCCTTGGCTACATGAGTTATGGTTTTAGAACTTCCCCACACGAAGCACTGCATGTCTGTGTCCTGATATACTATTCAAAAGATTTCTTCCCCGCCAGCATGCCTAAAAAGAGATCTCCAGGGGGGAGGGGGGTCTTCATCATACTCTCATGTGCAAATGGCAGATAACATTCCTAAGACTTTTTCTTTCCTATACATGAAAGAGATTGTGACTGCAGTGTATCCCCTTTCTTTAACATCCAGATGCAGAGATCAAAAAGCCAGACTGGATCGTCCTATGAAGCAGCTCCTCTCTTTATAAAGGTAAGCAGCATATATATTTGTTTTCTGCCTTTCCATTGCATAATGAAACACTTAAGGCACCTAATATATTAAAGAAAAAATAATATCACAGTGTTGTAAAAAGAAAGAAGAAAACAAGCATCAAATCTGAAGAGGGAAAAAAAACATGAAGCCCTCCCAATATTAATATATTTCATTTTTACTAAGTTTTGGTGAATGATTTGGTTATTTTTGCTCTGCTTTAATAGGTATATGCAATGTCGTTCCTGCAATGATTTCAATAAACATCAGTCTCAGGGAGGGACCCTCTTGCACAGAGCCAACTTAAGGGTCAAATTGCACTTTACACAGACATGTACATCAGTACTCTGAAAAAGTTCAAAGATGTTCATTATATTTTACTCTGATTGTTCAAAGACTGAGCTTTGGAATACCAAACGGGGTCTTAGCAAAAAAGTGATGAAATGGGGACTGAAGCCTAAATTGCCCATTACATGCAAACACATGTAGCATTTGCCCAACAGCCATTTTATAAAATAGAAAAAGTTGCTTTCAGTCAGGTTAATCAGGAGCAGATAAGTGGTATGAAGAAGGTTGTTCAACCTTTCATCTGGCCATTGTTTCCCGTTCCAAATTCAAATTCCCCTCTCCACAGGTTTTCCACCACAGATTTTCAAATCCATGTTTGCCTCAGCAATTTCCAGGTAGGAATCAGCCAGGAGAAAAATGGGCTAAGTTCCCCAGCCCCTTCATCTCACCAGAATGATTTTTCCAGACAAAAAATGGCTTTGGGGAAACCCTACCCCTCTACACTCTGCTGCATCTCATCTCCAAATTACTAGGGCAAGCGTGGACTTGAAAGCCCATGGTGGAAAACCTGCATGGGATGCAGGGAAGGGTGGAACTCCAAGTAGGAAACAGTGAGCAAATTAAGGGATAAGCACCCCTCTCCCACCACTTCTCTGCTTCAGATCACCCCTCACTGGAGTGGCTTTTTCCATTCTACAAGAATTGCTCAGTAAACATTATATGAATTTGCTTGTAGCTTGCACCTTAAGTGGCGTAGTGGGGAAATGCTTGACTAACAGGCGGAAGGTTGCGGGTTCAAATCCCTGCTGCTACTATATCGGGCAGCAGAGATATAGGAAGATGCTGAAAGGCATCATCGCATACTACGCAGGAGGAGACAATGGTAAACCCTTCTGTATTCTACCAAAGAAAACCACAGGGCTCTGTGGGTGCCAGGAGTCGGAATCGACTTGATGGCACACTTTACTTTACTTGGGGCTCAACCCCCATTTATCTTGTTATAAACAGTTCAACTACACACATATAAAACAGGTATAAAAATCATCTCTGAACATTTGCAGAGTTCTGTTTTCCTCTCCACTGTAAGGTATAGAACTTTCCTTGATTTGTGAAGAAAGTATGAAGAACAAACTGAAGAAAACAGTTTTATTTAGACCCACCAAGGCAGGCTGTAGAGGCCTAGTTTCTCTCTCACAGAATCTCCTGCAAGGCCTGGCCTGGATTACTCACGAACACTACCTAGTTAGAACTACAAGCAAAACATGACTTCTAAACATTACACCTAATGAGTAACTACATTGCCTGTCCTCATATAGATGTGGCAGGGCATTCAGGTCTCAGAATAGGAGTCTGCAGTTTCCAGCGGGGGCTTAACTCCTGGCACCTGTCCTATTACAGATTAGCCACTGTTTAACTCCTGAAGCAAAGCAACACCTTCAGAAGCCCAAAGATTTACTCATATAATTCAAATATATTCCAAAGCAGAGACTAGGAATGACCAAGACGTGCCCATGCTATTCAGGACAAAGAGGAAAGTCTACAAGAATTGCTCAGACGAAACTGCCTGTTTGTCAAGCAAAGCAGATCACACAGACAAGATCCTGTGGTCAGCCAGTAGTCTGATTATGGAAATTTTTCACATCTACAAATATGTTTATTGGAAAAATCCTCAACATGAGAGTAAAACCCATGCATTGTGCCTTTTTCATTCTGCCCCTAAGAAAAATGATTTAGTTCTTCATCAAATGTTCGTCTTGTCCAATATTCTATCTCCAGTCATGACCATCTCTGATATCTCAGAGGAAGGAATGGGACCAAATTAAGAAAGAGAAGAAAATAATTCTTTGGGATATCAACAAACTATTACTATCATTAATTCATCCAGCTTCGCTTAGACTCGTTACATTCTTCATCTAACGTGGTTCAAAAGAACACTGTTCCAGAATTTGATTTCTTCACTTTGTTAGGCTCAGTTTATGAAAGGAATAGGCATCGGGTTTTGTTTGCTTTTGACCTCAATAACTTTCCCATTCCACGGTGTATGAATTCCCATTTTATCTCTCAAGTAAAAAACCTTTTAGCTGAACTTAAGTGTGTGGAACTCTTTTTGTAATGCATCAGTTGAACTTTCCCTCCACCCTCCCTCAGGGTCTACAGAACATCAGAGCCACAAAAGGCCAACTGGTAGTCTTTGAATGTCGAATTCGAGCATCACCCACTCTTAAAGTTCGCTGGTACAGAGAGAACCATCAAATAATGGATTCTGCAGACTTCCGAATATTAAGAAAAAGTAGGCTCTTTATTCTTTTTCTGTCTGTGATACAATTTCTGTTTTTTAAAAGGCAGTTATGTCTATTGTTTCTGTTAGTTGCATTTTATTTCATACTTTGGTCAATAACAAGTTGCCATCTATCAAAACTGCAGTGTTGAGGGTAGGGAACAGGCGAAGTGGATGCCACCAAGCATCAATCTGCCACATTCCCTCTGAAAGTTGCAAGATCCTTCTGATAGTTTCAGGAGTGACTTCTTTATTGATCCATAAAGCTGCCTGGCATGCCGAGGTTGTGTACACAACCTCGCTAGAGAGGGTGGGTGGGCTGCAGGGAAGGCAGAAGTACGCCTGTATTCCCCGACAGGCGAGCAGCCACTCCCCTCCCCTCCTCTGCACCGTGCACCTACACAAGTGGCACGAGCGCAGGGGCTGCTCTCGTTAGAACAGCTACTGCAATTGGCACGGCTGCTCTTTCCCTCCAGATCACTGCTGGAAATGGAGGAGGGCCAGGGGGAAGTCGTTTAACCCAATTTCCCAGTTGATTGCTGGCCGTGGTTAAGCAATGTCCACATGTCCGTTTAACCTCGGCTAAATGCTGGGTGTGTAAGTAAGGTTTGGCACAGGTGCAGTGACAGGAGCAACCTCTCTCCTGGCACTTCATCTGCGCAACCTAACTTAGGCTGGGCTGCCCTAGCCTGGGTTAGGCTGCATGTGTGACTAGAAGGAGACCCTGCTAGCCTCCCTTCATGGCCCTCCAACACTCTCCAAGGAAACTCAGCACGCTTTGGGTACACTGAAGGAGTTGATGAGTCCTGAACAAGTTGATATTCCTCGACCTCTTTCTAAGGTCCAGTTCATACATTTATCCAGGCAACCCTCTTTGTGTAGTGGAGGAGTAGGTGTATACGTGCCACTTAACAGATGACATGGCCATTCACGTGGAGATCTGTATACATGGCCATTCAAACATGAAATTCTTCTCCTGCCCCCCACAAAAGGTGAAAATTGTGTCAATCAGGCTTTGGTACATATGGAACTCTGCATGTAGTGCCTTTGTCACACATTACTATAGCCAGATGTGGGAAGGGGAGGAGCATGTATCTGCTACGCCAGCACACAAATTACTACTACCCGAGGTCTGAGGTGCCAGAGAGCCTTGAATGTCCGGCCTCTGTGCTCCTTGTTCCCAGCCAGACCAGCATCAGCTACTCCTTCTGCTTGTGTTGTTTTTCCTGCTTGTTCCAATCATGAAACTGAGTCCATGGTCAATGCCATGGATCTTTTTCTCCTGACAGTTGCTTTGAGGGTTATTTCTGCTTTCTTCAGCATGGTCCTCAGCCTCAGGTCTCACGGAAGCTCTCTCTCTGGGACCTATTCAAAGTACTCAGCTTCTCTTCCCAATGTCTATTTCTTTCTGTTAGCCTTCTACTTCACTACCTCATCTCTCCAGATTGCAGGTTTGCTGGTCTTCACACATTTATTTGAATACTGTGAAGTCTGAGCCACAGCTACTAGTCTCAGTGTAGAATTTGGGCTGCCGTTTTGTGGGTGCCATATTTTGCCCTAATTTTGATTTCCTGACTATGTATAGGGTATGCAGCTTTTGTTTAAGCCCTGAACCCCCAGTCTGTGTTTCCTCACATGTCCCTTAACTTCAGTAGCAGAGCCAGACCAGCAGCGGCCCATGTCCAGCCGCAGCGGCAGCCCTGCTAACCCCACCCCCTACGTCTGACGTCAGATGTGGGTTAGCCATGACCCCGAGTCTGACATCGGACGGGGGCGTGGTCTGGCTCCTGAATGGGGCTCCGCAGCTCCATTCAGGAGTTAGATTCAGGCCAGCGCTGCATTCGCAGCGTGGCCAGGAGTGGCTCTTCCCTGCCTTAAAGGGAATTTTGTTTTGTATTGTATTGTATTTAATTTTGTATTGGCATACAGGTTTTTACATGGCAAGTTTCAAAGTAAAAACCTAAATATTCAATGGCATTTTGTCCAGATAACAGACAAAATGATTTAAGGAATAATCAATTAGAGGCTGCAATAGGAAGCTGCCTCATACCAAGTCAGACTATTCATCCATCCATCTAGCTCACTATTGTCTACACTGACAGGCACTGGCTCTCTAGGATTTAATGCAGGGAAATTTCCTAACCCTACTTGATGATGCCAAGGAATGAACCTGAGATCTTCTGCATGCAAAGCATATTCTTCCACAGAGCTATCCTGCACATGATTAGGCTGCTTGAATCTCATTGATTTCAATCAATGGGGAGTGTGACCCTGTTGGTCTCCTGGATCTCTCAGTGGCTTGATCCTCTCGGTCCTTGGTCCTTCTGGACTGCCTGAAGGGGTTGGGGGTGGGAGGAATTGCTTTGCAGTGGTTCCACTCCTACCTCTTGGGTAGATTCCAGATGGTGTCGCTTGGAGTTTGTTGCTTTTCAAAGCGAGAGCTATTATATGGAGTCCCACGGGGCTCCATTCTATCTCCAATGCTTTTTAACCTCTACATGAAACCGCTAAGAGAGATCATCAGGATATTTGGTGCTGGGTGCTATCAGTATGCTGATGACACTCAAATCTATTTCTCCATATAAACTACTTCAGGAGATGGATTAACCTCTCTAAATGCCTGCTTGGAATCAGTAATGGTCTGGATGAGGAAGAACAAATTGAAGTTGAATTTTAAAAAGGTGGAGGTATTCGTTGTGGGAGGCTGGAACTTAGGAACTGGTTAAGAATTGCCTATTCTGGATGGGGTTACACTCCCCCGAAAGATCCAGCTCAGCATTGAGCTGCCTTTGTACATAGTTCGGAAACTGCAACTGGTGCAGAATGCAGCAGCTAGGTTGGGGCCACCCATAGAGACCACATTACTCCTTTTTTAAAAGAACTATACTGGCTGCCAGTTAGTTTCTGGGTAAATTACGAAGTACTGGTTATTACCTATAAAGTCCTAAATGATTTGGGCCCAGGGTATTTAAAAGAGTGCCTTCTTTTTCATGAACCCTGCCACCTATTAAGATCATTGGGGGAGGTCTGGTTGTGGTTGCCACTGGCTCGCTTGGTGTTGACCCCAAACTAGGCCTTCTCTAAGAGTTGCTCCAAGGCTCTGGAATACACTCCCAAATGAAATCAGAATCTCCCCATCTCTGGGTTTTTAAAAAGACAACTTTTGAAAACACACAATTTCATCAAGCTTTTAGTTTGTTATGTTTTAAAGTTTTATTTATGGTAATTTAAATCTGTTTTATATTATTTTTAGGTTTTAGATACTGTTTGTTTAAATTGTAAACTGCCCTGAGATTTTATATAGGGCAGAATATACATGCATTAAATAAATAAAATAAAAATAAATAAATTTAAAGTAGCTGAAGTGTGAGCAGGATTGTAAACTTAATAATTAATCACTAAATATCTACTCTCTGGACAAAATGCAATTAAGCATTTCGGTTTCTAGGAACCTGACTCTATGATGATTTTCAACTGATTTCCATGGGATTGCCTCTAAGGGTCACAACTAGATGTTACTTTAAGCATGTTATTGGGTCTAGCATACTTGGTTTTTATTCAGTAAATAGCAGTCAGATTGTGCCCTTGTGGATTGGGACCATGACCTGCACGGAGGGGGTTTAACTTTCTGCCCACATCTCCCAATCACAGAAGCGCCTGCCATCACAGATGCGGCATTTGTCTCTTCAGACGAACACCGGCTTATCTGTGAGCAGTGTGTTACCATGAATGACTGATGGTCTGGGGCAGGACTTCTGGCCCTGTTTTACACACTGTACTTGTGTACAGTGCTTTGTGGTAACGTCTGTAGAGGGCTTCAGAGGACAGGTGGTTGCTACCAACCTACATCCCTCCTACTTCCCTGGTAATATCTAGTAAAAGAATCGGACAGGCCCAGCTGTCACTCTGTCTGCCACTACGGGGGGGTAGGCCTGCTCGGCTTACCCCTGGCCACCAACCCTTGGCCGCGCACATGACAGCTGAAATTATGGGGGGGGGACAGTGGGGCAGGAACGGAGTGGCTACAGGAGGCTCCTCTGGCCATTTGGAGGCCCCTCGAAACTTGGAGGCCACAGACCAGGGCCCCAAGAGTAAGAGCGCTTCTGCCCAGGCTACCTAGGTATGCCTGTCTTTAATATTAGTGTTGTGCTAATATTGGAAGGATCTTTTAAGAAAGCCGCACTGCGACCATTAAATCAAGTCTGTACTTAATTGCTCCTTCATTAGAACAAAAGAATTAAAGGGGGCGGGGGGAGGCAGGGGGAAAAACAACCTTATATGCAAGACCTCCTTTTTTCCCCAGATATTGATCTGGTACAATGCAAATCCTGGCACAGCTGCTCTGGCTGATGGTTTTAGTCCATAACCAAGTTGCAGTGAATCCTAAATAAAAGCTCAGCTTATCTGTTCTGTATTCAAGAAAATATTACAACTTACCAAGTATCCACAATTAAATTCTCTTTTCCCTTTTATTTTATACAGAGGCTTGCTTATCCATGGTCCCTGGTGAGTATTTTTTAAATAACCCCAGCCCTCAGTCTTGATGTAGTCACACAGAACTAGCCATGTGAAACAACTTGTGATCCTCAAGGAGGATCCTCGTCTGCTCTGCAACAAAAGACACATCCAGTCATGAGACCTACAGGTAGATGCGCACAGCCATGCAGATATGGATCTAGATGCATATCTGTATCAGCTGCACGCACAGAATTCTGCTTCAGTACACAGATCGGGCATGCCTGGTTCTTGCTGGGTCTGGGTAATAATGTTTAGTTTAGCAAGTTATATCTTATATTGCCAGTAAAAGGTGCTGTCTGTGGCCTTCCATGTCAATATGTGACAAGACAACAAGCATCCATTAGGTGAACTAGGTGGTCGCCTCGCGCCAGGCAGGGACTGGGAGAGGTGCCAATGGTCTGGGTCAGATACCACCTGGGGAACCAAAAGCAGGACCACCCCACCCACCCCTGGGGCAGCAACCTGTGAGGTGTGCTCTTGCACCCCCACCCCCTCTGCTCCCATGGGCACACACACACACCTCGCATCATCCAAGCAGGCAGGCGGGCTACCAAGCAAGCACTCCCCAAACCTGTCGACCAGCCGGCTGCCTACTTGCTCTACCTGACGCCTCTGCCCACTACACCTGGTGCTGCCAGCTGCTCCTGGCCAGCCGGCCTGCTGTGGCACATTATAATTGCGTTGCTGCAGCTGCAGAGCGGTGGGCAAAGGCAGCAGAGTGGTGAGGACAGCAAGTGGGGGGGCAGGAGGAGGGCAACAGGGAACACCTGCCCGCCCACTCAGATGATGGGACTGCCCACCTACTTGCTTGGATGATGGGAGGCAACCACCCATGTGGGTGAAGGGGGTGGGCAAAGGGGGCAGGAGGCACCAAAGCCAGGCTTTGCCCAGGGCACCAGCAATCCCTGGGCTAGCCCTGCAATCATCCACTTAGTATTTTGGTTTTTACATGCCTGTCATTTAGCTATAAAATCCAAGAGGTGTGTGAAGTGAAGTGTAGTCCAAGGATTCTGAACCTAGTGACTGAGATGTAGCTTTACCCATGCTGGTGCAACTAATGTGCCTACTTGAAACCACAGATCCCAGTCTGCCAGAGCCTAAGAATATTTACTTGATAGTCTGTCCCACTGGAGCTGAGTGAGACTTCCTCCCAAATATAGGACCTCAGCCTTACTTAGAGTGCAGTAATTGGTGACATGCCTTTCCAGCAGCTTACATAAAGTCAGACAGTTTCTGTGTTCATTAATCTACACATGTTCCCCTAGGACTGAAGGTTGGAAAGCTTTACGTTTAGGTTTAAAAAGTTAATATTGTGGATGTTAGGTTTTTGGTTTTGCTTATAGTGATACTCTGTTCTGCTGTTGCTTCTGTTTGCTTAGGCAAATATTTTGCCCGATTTAAATGGTTTTTTAAGAATTTGACAACTGTCCTGGGACAGCTGAATGTGGACCATAAAATACAGCAAGAATAAAGTGACAGAAGAATCAGAACAGAATGCTCATGATGCCAATGTAAGAATAACTTACACTGGCAACATGGGCACAGAAAGTGTAGGCCGCATCACAGTCTCTGGCTGCTTTATAGGCTAGCTTGTCTTATTTGTACAAGCAAACCAGGGAGCTGCTTCATGATACTGGCCAACAAAGTTCATAATTTATAGCTAGGCTCACTGGTGTTATGGTGTGACTATACAGAATATTCAGTGGTGATAAGCTATTGCCAGACAGAGATCAGTGCTTAGTAGGTAGACACATTAATTGCACCAGCAATTGGAGTCTAAAGCTGCTGCTCAGTTATTAAGCTCAGAACAAGCAGAGGTGAGCAAATATTGCAGTGAGATAGGGAGTTAGTGCTTCATTTACTTCCCTTACACATATGTGTACACCTTTATGGCATAGATTAAAAGCTGTGATGGAAACAGTGATAACACTTTTGAGAGTTGCCATGCATATGTGCACAGGCCTTAACTGCAAGTAACAAACAGTTTGAATACTTATGAAATGCTGTTTCCCCCCAGTAACTGATTTATTTTCAGTAGCAAAATGATTAAATTCCAATTCTATGGGAAATGGGAGTGAAATTGCCACTGCTGATGTCATACGAGGGAAAGTAGGGGAGGAGATACAGCAGCCTGCTAGCAAGTCCTTCAAGTGTCTCTCCTTTGGTTCTTTCCCCTTTCAGAGGAAGTTTGCACCTTGGTGATTACAGAAGCTTTCCCTGAGGATTCTGGCATATTTAAATGTATTGCTGAAAATGAATTTGGAGCAGTGGCATCCAGTGCACACCTTACTGTTTCTCAAGGTAACTGCTGAGTCTCCCCCAGTTCTTTGGGAGAGCAAAACACTTTAGAAGTTAGTTTTGGCCAGTGTGGTGTAGTGATTAGTGTATTGGACAAGGACTGAGGAGACCTGAGTTCAAATCCCCATTAAGCCATGATACTTGCTGGGTGACTCTGAGCCAATCACTTTTATCTCAGCCTAACTGACCTCATAGGGTTGTTGTAAGGAGTTTGGACTCCTGGAAGAGCAGAATATAAATGTGTTTTTTAAAATGCATACTAGCAGAAAGCAATGTGCTCAGGCCTAATAGCTCTCCCTATTTAACTCTGGAAAATGCAGCCCAATTCTACACTTCTAGTTAGCTGTGCAGCAAAGCACAGTATCAGACTGTAAGCACAATATGAATACTGAAAAAGCTAGATCGTGTTAAATCCATGCCAACTGGAAAAGAGGCACCTTTTAGGGTAAAGTTGTGCCAGCAAGTCGGTGTCGACTCTTGGCCACCATAGAACCCTGTGGTTGTCTTTGGTAGAATACAGAAGGGGTTTACCATTGCCATCTCCCGCGCTGTATGAGATGATGCCTTTCAGCATCTTCCTATATTACTGCTGCCTGATATAGGTGTTCCCCATAGTCTGGGAAACATACCAGTAGGGATTCAAACCAGCAACCTCTTGCTCCCTAGGCAAGATACTTCCCCATTGTACCATTAGGTGGCTTATGCCTTTTAAGGTGGCAGCTCTCTTATTTAGCAGGAGAAAAACAAGTGTACCTACTGCTTCATCCCAGCATAACATCTTTCCTAGTGTCTGTTGCTGGTCTGGTATCCCCGTGTGTTTCTTCTTCTCTTGTGAGAGCTTCTGCAGATAGGAACCATTTTCTCACTCTTTCCCTCATTCCTTTTGCATGTAAACCACTTCGCGAACCTTTTTGCACTTAAAAGTTGGTTATGATGCTGTATATCATGAAAGTGAAGCAAGTGCCAGCAGTGCAGCACCTAGATAATGGGCTGCTTGGGAAACTGCAGCCCATCCCACACGTAAGCTGCTCACTCAGAGCTTCCCAGTGCAGAATAATTCATTGTAACTGAATAAATGTAATTCATGAATTAAGAGGCACAGCTGTTCCCAAGCTTATGAAATTCAGTGCTGATGGAGATTTGAGCAAATTAAGTTTGGTGCACTTCTAAAACCAGTTTCTTTCATTTTCATTTGATAAAAATCCCTAACATTATCTCTTCTTTAAAGTCCTGACCCTGTTTGTCCCTTATTAACTCTGGGAAATTCCACAGAGATTTCCTTCTACTTCCCCCAACTCTGTTTCAGTTTCTAAATGGCTGCATGTTATTATTTGCTTTTGTTCTTGAGTTTCACCCCAAATACTGTTGTTGTTCTTTTTCACCAAGACCTGGTGGAATGTGTCAGGGGATTACCAGAGAAGCAGTCTTATTTACAATGACAATGAAGCTCTTTAGAAATCACCTCCCTGTCCCAAACAGGATAATGAGAGAATGGTGTGAGTCACTGCTTTTGGTTTTATTTCTGCTGGTACCTCTGATAACTGTGCTTTTTAGGAACTGAAGAGACTGAAAGTTATACAGCAGCTACCTCATACTCAGATATGCCAGCCACAATGAACATCACCTCCACATCTCTTCCTATTACCACATATGGTGCAGACAGCAAACCCTCCAACGTAATGGCACAACAACAGCCCTCTGGCCAAGCCAGTCAAATGGAGCACCCAAGTTCCTGGTGGCAGGATTATGGGGATGAGAGCAAGGACTTTGGTGGTGTTTATGAAAACCCTCCAGAGATTTCAAACCATTGGTGAGTCAAAGCATATAGCACTTATCTTTCTTATATCCAACAATGACAACTGCTTTTGCTAGAGATAATTGCAAATACTACCATAAATCTGCCCAGTATAACATGCATGGAGTTTGGAAGCCAGTTGCTGACTTGTATGCAAGTGTATGTTAAATTCACCCATACGTTTAGCTATGCTACTATGCACATGCCATATGCCTTGGATTAGGCTGCCTGTCACCATGACAGATAAATGGCCTGATGTTTAAAGTCCTGACCACAGAGACTTGTATGCAGTCCTAGAGGCTACAATACATTAATCATGTTAAGGACTTCTGCAAATATTTAAATAATATTTAAATCAATCTCCACTGCTAAAGTCAGATGCTTAGCTATTCTGCCATTCTACTTCCAGGGGCCTGAAGTAGAATGTTTTGCTCTGCAACTGTTGAGGATGAACACTGGAGCAAAAATATAGGCGGAGATAATTTCTTCTCTGTGGAGACAGATGGATGCGCTATGCATGATTTCAGTAAATACATAAAATAAACAGAGCCTGAGCCTTTGCCAAGTCTGCTAAATAGTTAACATAGTGTTCTAACAATATATTTGCATCAAGCATCACCAGTTTCCTGTGACAGAAAGCAGGGTGCTTTCTGTCACAGGAACAAGTTTATCATCTTATTTCTGGATTTAGTAAGAAACCTTTAAAAAGCAAATTACCTATTGTGAACACACCAATACACACCACTAGCTATAAGAGGGTTGATTTTTAAATAAAGAGTTCCATGTGGAATGGATTCAACTTTAATTTTAAAAGCAACATTATTGTAAAATAGAAGTTAAGTCCATATAAAGAAGTTATCTTGGTCCTGCATAGGGTCATAAACATTTACACCTATCAATTTGTGTTCTCGGGACTGGAGCACTAGCAGCGCACTGCTATGGTCTGAAACCTCTGCATACTAGGTAATATGACATCAGGAGGAAGAACTGTTCAGAAGTCCAAACTCAGGGTGGCTACACACAAGATGTTAGCCTGTTACAGCAGAAACAACAAAGGTGTCTTCAACTTTCAGGGACTAGTGTTTATGCCATGATAAATTTGTTAGGCTGCAATCCTACGCACGCTCTAGTGAATACAGTATAGTGGGTCTTCAGAGTAAATATGCACAGGATTTTGCTGCGATTCGTCTTTAAGGTACGAAAGGACTCTTTTTTGCTTCAGAATTCAAGGGTGTTCAGTACAAAGGTGTAGCAAGGTTGAAGAGGGCCCTGGGAGAATTCATGAAGATGGGCCCCTGGGCCCTGCCTCCTCCCGCACCCTTTGTCTGCTGCAGGAGAACTATATGAATATGGTGAAAAACTAAACACTCTTGCCATGTCCTTTCTCTTGCTTCTATGTAAATAATATTGCACAGTCACTTCCGACACTCCAATCAGGAGCCAGCGGCTTGAAAATGAGCCAGGGAGATGGGAGGGGAGAGTGAAGATGTTTCACAGCCACTGGGTCACCTCCATCATGGGCCCAAGGATATAGTACATGAGCCAGCTGGGGTGGAGGGTAACATCTGGGGGACAAATGCCCATTGTGATTTTTGACAAAGTTTACACCCCTAGAGGTGGAAAATAGGTGATAGCATTGCTTTCAATGTGTTACCGTGTTATTATTGTCCTGGCCATCAGTCCTAAAGTAAAGTAAAGTGTCGATTTGGTGTCGATTCCTGGCAACCACAGAGGCCTATGGTTGTCTTTGGTAGAATACAGGAGAGGTTTACCATTGCCATCTCCCACACAGTATGAGATGATGCCTTTCAGCATCTTCCTATATCGCTGCTGCCCGATATAGGTGTTTCCCATAGTCTGGGAGACATTCCAGCAGGGATTTGAACTGGCAACATCTGGCTTGCTAGTCAAGCCATTTCCCTGCTGCGCCATTAGGTGGCTATGACCATCAGTCCTGCAGTGGCCAAATTTGCAATGGTGCTTTAGAAGCTTTTAAACATTTAAAAAACCCACAAACTACTATAAAATGCCAAGGATGTTGTCGGAAGAATGGAAATGGAAATTGGCAGGAATGTCTTCCAAATATTACTCCACCGAGAGAACAACATGTTCATTGTTACCCTAACTCTGACCCTAATGCTACCCTAAACCGTTCCTCTCTGCAAAAATGACTGCAATTTCACCCAAACAGTTTGAGGGTAGGGATAAAGAAAGGGTGATAACACGGAGAAAACTGTCAAGTGCAACAATGCTATCACCTCTTTTCCATCTCTAGAGAGGGAGACATTGCCCAAAATTACTCTGAGCATCCATGCCCTGCAAATGTGATGGTACCAATGGCCAAAATTTTGTGGGCCAGGCTCATGGATTAATAGGAGGCATGGCTTATTCAGTGAAAGACCAGCGTTCCTGAGTTCCTTTAAAAGGTATACAGAGGAAGAATTTTTAGCACGCACAATTTTTTTTGCTCTGTAAACCACTTTGTGAATTTTGTGTTAAAAAGTGATATATAAATATTTTTAATAATAATTTCCTAGAAATGCTGCAGCATGTGGATGAGGAAAACTTAATATATTGGCATTCTCATTTTGCATAGCAAGCCTGTCCTCGGTTCGATCGGGCATCCCTAGACATTAAGAGTGCCGGAACTGGGATGGCCTGAAGCTTGTTCTGAAGTGCAGAGCCTTAGTTCCTTATTCATACTTATTGCAGTTTTTGTTCTCAATTTCATTACATGTGCCTGGATCATAATCCATTAAAAGTCTTTTCTGAAGTTTTATGCCATAGATTCTCCTGGAGCATCTCATAGGGGACAGTCTTCTGGTGTCAGGTGTATGATCTGAGCTAGCCCAATGGTTATCTGGGGGAGTAGAGGTGTGTAAACTTCAATTCATTATTTAAGCTGCTTTTTCATGTCTAAGTGGAATAAGGGACCAGGAAGCAGAAACCAACTTCAGTCTTGTTACTTTCTATGCCTTTCTTTGTTCATTCAGTCTCTTGCAGAGACAAAGCTGCTGTTTAATTGATGTCTGGCTGTCAAAAAATCAGCTCTCAAATAAGCAAGCTAAACTACTGTAGTTAAAGATGAAGGAGTCTGACTTATCAAAGAGGAAAATGTGACCTTTAACACTCTTGCAACATTTTATGAAGCTAATAATTACTACAATTTCCTCTGGTGCCCGCCAATTTTCCTCCTTCACTGTCTGCTTTTCAGTGAAGAGGCTTGGATTTCAGTCAGGCCCATTTCCTTTTCATAATCACTTTTCTTTAGGGGGAATTCATGTTAATTTGTGCCCAATTAACACATGCTATTTAGAATGTGTTCCCCAGAACACTGCTATTGCTGAGCTTGATTTTACATTTTGATTCAGTTTTAACCTTGATCTGGCAAAAGGCAGACAAAACCCCAAAAAGGAAGCTAGTAACCTAAGGGTTTGTGTATTGGAAATACAGACTTTTTTCTTCTCTATAATTCAGAGTGGATGTAAAAGCAGCATTGCTTTTACATTTTTGCTTTACTCCTAATTCACTTAAGTTGGAGGGAACAGTAGATCTCTTTGTGATGGCACAGAATTAAATCTTTGAAGTTTTTCTGTCTCAGGCTTTCTCTTATGGGATAAATTGCAGATTAGTATTTTGGCTAACCCTGCTTATTACAAGTAACTTGCCACTCCTTGTAGCTGGACATTGTTTTGCCACGTGGCTCAGAAAGGCTGTTCATAATACCGTGAGGTGTGTGTGTGTGTTTCTGCTGAACATACCTTCCCTGCAGACGATCTAGTCCTGTTAGTGGGACATGTGGTTCATGCTCCCACACCATCCACACTGCTTGGAGCAGCACAGATCTCCGGAGGCCAGGACAATGCGTCTCGGCCTCTGGATATCCCACAATGCACTGTGTGACGAGCAAGGTGGATTGGAAAAATCCTCCAGGAGTCAGGCACTCTAGCTAAAACAAGAATATTCACAAAGGCTATCATGCTCCCAGACGATCCAAGCTGCTTGGAGCAGTATGGATCTCCGGAGGCCAGGACAATGTGTCCCGGCCTCTGGATATCCCACAGTGCACCATGTGATGAGCACAGTGTATTGGGGGGTTCTCCCAGGAGTCGGGCGCTCTAGGTCCCTGACTCTGTGCATGCTCAGGCTGTGTGCAGTGCAAGCACCCACAAAACCCGGGCGCCAAGGTTAAGGCCATGTTCGTGCCCTTAATCCTGGCTAGAGTTAAAAGTAATGTTTTGCGGGCAGGCAGCACTCAGATTGCCTTGATCTCCTGGCTTTAAAGGGGGCTTAGAAAAATTCATGGAGGACAGGTTTATCAATGGCTACTAGTCTGGTGGCTGTGGGCTGCCTCCAGCCTCAGAGGCAGGATGCCTCTCAATACTAGTTGCAGGGGAGCAACAGCAGGAGAGAGGGTGTGCTCTCACCTCTTACCTGTGGCAAGATGCCCAATGGCATCTGGTCAGAGGTGCTCTTACCCCTGGGGCTCTGGTCCATGGCCTCCAAAGTCCAGGGGGACCTCCAAATGACTGCAGGGCATCCTGACGCCACCCCGCGCCCTGCCAATGATCTGCTGAACTGTGGGTTTTCTGTCATTTTAGCGGCCATGTGCTTGGCTGGGGCCTGTCTGTCGCAAGCTGGCGATCTATTTGAACTGTGCAGGTGTGCCTCGCAGTTTTCAAGGGCTGCTGGGCTGGACAGACAGCCCCAGTGGCCGCTCTGCCCGCCACTGCCATGGGAAGGGGGGTGAGTGGCCTGCTCAGCTAAGACACACACACCCCACAGACGGTGGCTAAAATTACAGAAAAGCCATGTTTGGGCACAGCGGGAACTCGCAGCGGTGGGGGGCCTGGCAGTGGCAGCAGCAGGACCTTGCAGCAGCAGCAAACTCTTGTGGTGGGGGGTGGTCAAGGCACCAAAATCACCTAGGTGCGCCACTGCATCTGGTGGGCCACTGTGTGTATCAGGATGCTAGACTAGATGGGCCTTGGGCCTGATCCAGCGGGGCTGTTCTTCTGTTCTAGTAACTGATTAGTTAGGTTAATTACATATTTTAAAATTCAACCAAAAGGCACTCCTGATTAATTGGGCAACATTTTTTAAAAGGTTCATTTAAACTATAAATACTAAAAATAACTGCAGGTGACATCTCATCTTAGAAGAGATATTTTCCTTTCAGCCTCACACAGGACAAGGGAACGCCTTTTCTAAGATGGAGACTGTGACAACTAAAGCCAAAGTAATTTTTCCCTTCAAACTATTGTTTGTCACATGCAAATATAAATGATCACTTAACAAACCAATCTGAATCTGTTAATTGGATAACCACCATCTTTAAAGTATTAACTTTGTGAAAGTGCTCTTAGTTAGTTGTATATTTGCCCACACACAGAAATCCCAGACTACAGTATATGATGGATTGTGCTGGTGGTACTCTGGAAAAATGGTGCCTGGGTCTCTTATGCTGGTTTTAGACCATAATAAAGATGGTTAGTGTATGATGACTTAATCCCTGGAATGGATTAAGATGCCTATTGAAAGAAAAATTCAAAACGGATTTTGTCTGCAACCTTATGCATATTTACCTGAGCGTAACTTCCATTTAATACAGTCGGTCTGTATTTAATACAGTGTTCCCATGTGGATACCTAAAAATGCTCGGGCGAATCGGCGCAGGCGAGGAGCAGGTCCTTTGTGTGTGTGCATATTTTTGTGGAATAGCCTTGTATGTGGCTCAGGCTGAGGAGACTCTTCAAGAGAGGAAGGGCAGAGTGGCGCTTGAACAAAAGGAGCGCCGGCCGGACTGGTTCCAAACACTGAAATCTGATCGCGTGGAAGAGCCTCCGTTTCAGAATCGAAGTCCCCTCACTCAACTTCTCAGGCGGGAGGGAGGCGCCTAGAGAAAGAGCTTTCTTTTTCAAACGGCTTTTGAGCCGGAGAAGCACTATTCGCGTGCACATTAAGCGATTGCGTCTTTAGGTAATCTTATCACCTTCTAACACACACATCAACACAATGCAGCAACGAGCACGAGCTGCGGTGGGTGACTCTTCATCTCGCCGCCTTTCGGGATTTTAAGAAACCCTCCTCCTTGCATCCTAAATGCTAATAAGCTCTCTTTATGTAGCCGTGCTTCAGGATTAATTCTGCACCGGCGCTGCCTCTCAAGGTTGCAATCCCATGGCTACGTCTTGGACCCAAGAGCCCCATTGAAATCAGTGGGAGTTACAAGTAACTCGAAGACCCTATGCAAAACTAGGCATGTCTAACTCTGCAACACGCATAGACTAGCTCCTGGATAGTCTGACGGAAGTCTTTAGGACAGCGAAACTATTTCGAGGCTGTTTCGTGCAGATAGGCTATGGACTGGCGGAGGCGTCTTCCCCAGGGCCTTATTGAAATGCTGATGGAAAGTTGTTTTCCTTGCCCTTGTGAGCGCTCCTCAGGGGGCCTTTGGGCTAGAGCTTTTACCGCCCTCTCACCAAGGCAGCGAATTCCTTTTTTATTTTTTTTAACTTTGCCCCAAAATATCTGTGAGCGCGGGTATTAGTAGCGAGGCGTTGTCTGAAGGACATTCCTAATCTGTTTTCCCTGCCCCGCTCAGAATAGCTGCTCGGAGCGGGCGCCCGACCCACGATATGCAGTTAAGGCTGCAATAATCCTATCTCCGCTTACTTGGGAGTAAGCCCCATTGAATTCTCCGGGGCTTACTCCCGAGCAAACATGCATGGTCTCGAGCTGCATCACTAGTTCCCTTAGAAGCCAAGTATTCGTGCTGTTAGTTTAACTGTAGGTGATGGCGCTCAGGCAGATTGGAGACTCTTATTTTGATACCTTAGTCGGAGTAGGTGGACAAGCGAGTCCATCAGATGTCATTATTTGGCAGCAGATAAAAGTCACTGGCCTTATTAATACTAAGCGGAGAGCTACTATGAATGTAGTCTGTGTAAGTGAATGGCTGGCCTTTCCCCAAAACTTTGGTTAAAAATCCTCAGGTGATATCTTCTCTTGGTTGTAGGTAAGATATTTTTTTCTCCTTCCCTCCCTTCACCTCTAGTGAGCGTTGGTAGTCTGGAGAGGGAGGAATCCAAGCATTCCTACAACTCCAGACAAGTGCAATATCGTGGAATTTGCCGCTTGAAATAGGTCCCCCCCGCCCGCCTCCGTTGTATTACGGGGGAAAAGCTTGCGATTCCTAGTATGCAGATAGTGCGTTAAGCTGTAGTCGTAAGAACACATATTAGAGAGTAAGACCCATTGAACGTAGTGGGGGGCTTCCTTCCGTGTAAACGTGCACTGCTAGTAATGGATGCAAGATGCACTGCAATCCTCGCTGTGTACGACGTTACAGAGGGACCTTTTACTTGTTAATGTCTACTTGTGCTTCACGACCTGGTTTAGTAGGATAGGTGTCTTTAGCAAAGTCTAATAATAGGATCTCATTGTCCGGCTCAGATCTTGAAGGGAACGTCTTGAAAACTTCATTTGGTGGCTGGCTGTTTTAGGATGGAGGGATTATATTAAAGCATTCAACTTGTTCCTCGTACTACTTTAAAGGGGGTCCAAAGATCTTATTTCAGTTTCATTATACCTCTAATGTACTGAGGGGGAGTTGGTTTGTTGGTTTGTTTTCTTTATTACATACTATATACTGGAAACCTCTTATCTGCCTAGAGTTAATGTCAGTGGGAAATAAAGGTGTGTTTTGGGAGTTTTTTTAAACCCCACTTCTTTAAAAAAAAACCCACCTAATAATCTGATATCTAGGGAGAATGTATAACCTCATGGAACCCACTTTAGATTCTTCTATGAAGGAAATATAACATACTGTGTGTGCATGAATTTTATATATATATATATATATATATATATATATATATATATATATATATAGCGGCAAAACAGCTGATCCGGAACCCTGCAGGGGGGAAGCAGGTGGCGGGGGCTATTTTGAATGGAAAACAGTTGGTAGAGAAAAGGTTTAGTAGTACCCATTTTCCTCTGCTCCTGTACTCAGAATTGCAGCCTCCTGGGGCTACTTTTCATTAAAAAGGAAAGGCGGGGGAATCAGGGCTTTGTTACATGCATTGCATGTAACTTCTTTCTTGCCATACATGTTTACATACAAATAGATGTATGGCTTTTAAGTATTTGCTTGTCATTGATGTTGTGCATTCTTGTTCTGTTCTATAACACTTATCTAAAAGGTGACTGTAGTTTAAAGCTGACACCTTATAGTTTGCAGAAGTCAGAAAAGCCTTGGAGTTGATTTTATACAATACTTTTTTTTAAATCCACCTGCTGTTTCTGGATGTACTTTTGTGTGGACAAACAACATATGGGACCTAGGCAATTGTGGAATTGCTGACTAGAGCCATAATTGCAGTGATGGAAAAAGTGCAGCCATTGGTAAGGGAATTGCTTTCAACTAAATTTGTAAACACACGCTTCACATAGCACTTGTCCACATGAGAGTGAGGTGAGACTGCTTGTGTGGGCAAAAAATGTATTTGTGTACTTTGATCTTGTATGATAAAGTTTCTTTGAGGGATTCAAAAAATTCTGGTTAACCTACTGCTTTAGAAATACCTGCTAACTGAGCAAAGAGGCACCTTTTAAAAGTGGTGGTTCTCTTTATTTAGCAGGGGGAGAGCAACTGGCCTTATCCATCCCCAGCACAGCATCCCTCCAGTGGCTGTTGTTGATGTCTTCCTTATGTTTCTTAGACTGTGAGCCCTTTGGGGACAGGCAGCCATTTAATTAATTAATTAATTTAATTTCTGTATGTAAACTGCTTTGGGAACTTTGGTTGAAAAGCAGTATATAAATACTCGTATTCGTATTACCTGAATTCATAGTCATTAAAAATGGTTTCTGTATGGATTATTCATTAATTTCAGTTGTACTTTATAAATTGTTCAGGAAACAGGGCTTTAATCAGGCAATGATTCTTTTGTCCCAAGATGATCCACAGGTTAAGAGAAATTACTTGGAATGAATATGCACTTATTTACCTATATATGCCTACCCTCTCCAAGTTTGGTGAGCACAGTCAAGCTAAACTAATTTGTCCCTTTGAAAATGATGTACTTAAGGACACAAACTAGATGTAACATTAATCTTATAAACTGGATTTGCAATTTGTTTTGTGTTAAAATGTAAATAGTAGCTACAGTGGTGCCTGATCCAGATTGGGACCTTGGAGCGGGGGAACTTTAACTTCTAGCCTGCACTGCAGTCTGGATTCAGATCCCCATCTCCTGAACACATTGTTGCTCTGGAGAGAACCCATTGGTGCCAATTAGTCACGAGCTCACTTAATTTTCTCTGGATTGGACCTTTCATCTGTAATTGTAAAATAGTAGTATAAAGGAGTCTTGTTTGTTTGGAAGGTTAGCGGAGTGTTAGCCATTTTATGCTTATGTAGTAGTGTATTGAGCCAGTGGGGAAGTAACTTGCCTAGGGAGCAAGAGGTGCTGGTTCAAATCCCCACTGGTATGTTTCCCAGTCTATGGGAAACACCTATATCAGGCAGCAGCGATATAGGAAGATGCTGAAAGGCATCATCTCATACTGCGTGGGAGATGGCAATGGTAAACTCTCCTGTGTTCTACCGAAGGAAAACCACAGGGCTCAGTGGTCACCAGGAGTCAATACTGACTCGACGGCACGTCTTTACCTTTAGTAGTGTATTATACATTTTTTTAAGGAGTTCACATTGTTTTGAGCAAGATTCATTGGAACATTTCACTCACTTGACTACTGTTTTAGTCAAGAATACTAAATACTTCAGTCTCTTTTTATCGGCTTCGGCTGATACTTCAGCTATGCCCAATTCTGGAGGTAAATGACCTTAAAACAGTAGTGCATATGCTGGTATCCTCCCAGCTTGACTACTGTAATAACCTCTAAATGGTGCTGCCTTTGTATGTAGTCCGTAAACTACAATTGGTACAGAATGTGGCAGCCAGACTGGTCTCTGGGACAACCCGAAGGGACCATATAACACTTTTTTTTAAAGAACTGCACTGGCTGCAGGTATGTTTCTGAGCAAAATCCAAAGTGTATTTTATTATTTATAAAGTTCTTAATGGCTTTGGTGCAGGGTACTTAAGAGAGCGCCTTCTTTGTAATGAACCCTGCCATCGACTAAGATCTTCTGGTCCAGTTATGATTGCCACTGGCTCATTTGGTGGAACCAGGCCTTCTCTGTGGCTGCCCTGGGGCTTTGGAATATGCTCCCTGTCAAAATAAGAGCATTTCCTTCTCTGATTGTTTTTAAAAAGACCTTCAGGACACACCTGTTTTCTCAGGCTTTTAATTGAAATTAATATTAAACTGCTTAACTTTGTTTATCCTGTGAAATTGTTTTAATTGTTTTTACTTTGTTTTATATTTGTTGTGTATTAAATTCTGTACACTGCCTAGAGATACACATATCAGATGGTATATAAATATAATCAATGAGCAAGAAATCTATTTTGTGAACCACCCCCCGCCACCAAAGGCTAGGCATGTGTCTTGTAATGGAAAGGAGCTTACCGGAATCCATTTCACCTGTTCCTAATACATGCCTTTTCTTCCACGCAAAATGGAAAAAATAAATGGGACACAATTAGTGCAACTGTTGCTATCCAGTGTTGGTTTCCAGTACTGTACATGCAATTATAGTTACTGGTATTGGCAGAACCCAGGTCTTATATTATTTGGTAAGTCTCTATTTAAAAGAGCCAATATACTGAGTACTTTGATAATCTAATGAGCAAGTATCTTTCAATAGTAGTGATGGCTCACATATAGAGTAATGCTGTGCATGCACAAGGAGGGAGAAGCAATTTTTGTTGATCACCCTCTGCTGCTGCCCACCCACCCACCCCCCAAGTTTTTGAGGGTTGAGAGACCTTCAGGGACATATTTCCAGGACAATAGAGGAAAGGGAGATCAGCAAAAATTGCCCCTCCCTGATTGCATGAACACAAACAGTGTTATTCTAATATATGCAAGCCTATTGGTATAATCCACTGAAAGTTAAGCACTATTGAGTTCAGTGGTAGAGGGACCATTCATCCATGTATTAATTTTGTGACTGTTCAAAAACTCAGAAATAAAGGAAACTTTTTAAATGAAGAATGAACGGGGGTGGGGAGAGAAGATTAGGCAGGCACGTTTTAGGAAGCATAACTTGTAAAGCATAACTTGTCTCTGGCAGGGGTTGGACTATATTATCTATTGGTTCCCTGGATCTATTTTTATCTATTGGATCTCATTGGATCCACTCTTATGAATCTATGTAATCATTGCTAGTTGTTGTTGCATGCCATTTATTTATTTTTATTTGTATTGTTTTCCTAAAGGGATTATCATCATCAAGACAGCCACTCTTTGCTGAGGCAGGGTTTCACTCAGCAACCTAGCCAAGAGGGGCCACAAAATTTATCGTCTAATTTTTTCCAGCTGACATCAAAAAGCCCATTTTCACCTTCTAAAACACAGGACAATTGTGAAATCTTCCCCATGAGTGTCAGTAACCTCCCATCCATTACCTCTATGTATCAACCAAGCATGTTTAACTATGAGCGTCCAAAACATTTTATCCAGTCTCAAAATACATATCAAGTGAAACCACAGCCTCCAGGACCAGAAACTACACTTCCAAGCAGGCAAACCAAGCAGTCTTCCATTCTAATCCAGCCTTGTAACCCTAATGAGAAGAAATTTTCTTCCTCTTCATCGCTGAGCTCGCCAATCTCGCTCTCCTCACCTTCATATAGCGCTTCATTTCCCGTAACACCCGCATCTGCTCAATCTCCTGCTAGCTCATCATCTGGGCAAAGGATGTCATCCATGCATAACCAGTCCCCTGCAGCATTCCTTTGCTCCGTGTTGCCCTCCCATTTTGATTATAATAGCCAAGGTCCTTCCTCAGTGGAGTCAAAGTAAGTATGTTCACTCCCTTGCTTTGAATTGTGTGCATGTATGGCTCTACTCAACACAGGTGTTAATTTTACAGTCTGTTTGCTTTCTAAATGCTAAGAGGTATAGGACTTTCCAAATCCAAATCCAAAGAAAAGCAAGATCAGGTTAAAAATAAAAGCCAATATAGGATGTCCCTCCCTTGAGTGGATATCTAAACCAGCCCCCAACTCGTGACCTATGAACATGCTTCACCTCTGCCTTATTGCAGCTGGTCTGTTATATGGTGAAAAATGCAGCAAATCAATGACTTTCCTTTTTTTAAACTAAAGTTTCCTTGATAAGGGGATGAGTGGTTTCATCTTAAGCCAAATATTCTTTATATCTTTCCAGTTCTTAAACACTATGATGAAAAAATGACTTGAATTATGACTGCTCTGGAGTATGATAATGCTTCCATCGACCTCAGTAGGACTACTCCACCAGGCAATTTAGTGACCTTTCTCCTTGGAGTATTTCCTGCTTTCACAGCCAGAAACTAAGCAACTGACATGAAACAAGTGGCAGTATCATTTCTGTACATTCCAGATCTCAGTAGAAAATATCGGGTGACTTCAAAAGAAGCTAAACCCTGCTGTCCTCCTTTACACTGTGCTTGTATGTGGTTGTATGTGATTTTTCTGGGAGCTTGCATATAAGCTCTGGGATACGGCATATAAGATTTTAAGTAATCCTCCAATTACTTAAGTCAGCAGAATATATAATTGCAGTTCCATTGTAGAAAATAGAAAAGGACCCTTTAACATCCACTATTAAATACCTGTTAATTAAAGTCAACTTTCTTGAAAATTGACCTGTACAGCAAATGATGTAGTGATGGGAACAGCAACTTTCTGATGTTCGTAAACAGCACCAGAATGCCAGCCTTCTTTCCACCCCATCGACCGTAGCGTTTTTCTGCCCTGCACTGAAAAAGCAGTGCATCCATATTCTTTCTAATACCCAAAGGAAAGGCACAAAGGAAGGAAGAATGTTAGGTGGCAATAATAGGACTGAAACAGGTGGCATAAAGACAACCTTGTAAACATCAATGCCAGTTGTAAAATGATTTAGAGAACTGTGTAGAAGAGTTATACATTCCTGAGGTGGTCATCATAATATGGTATAAAGTGCCTTGCATTCCTTTAATGCTTTTCATCAAAGAACTACTAAACATTTCACCATTATTAAATGACCTCAGCATTTAATGAGGCAGAGAACCCTCCTCCATCTCCTGACTCCTAACTCTGGGGCCTCAGTCCTAAGCACATTAACCTGGAAGCAAGTTCCATTGCGATTAGTGAGACCTGCTTCCAAGAAAATATGTGTAAGACTAGTGTGTGGAATAACAAAACAGAAGACTCAGTGGTTACATGGGCTGCAATACTAAGCATGCTTGCTAGGGAGTAAGCTTCACTGGATACAACAGAACATGCTTATGGATAAACATGCATAGGATTGCATGCTAGAGAGCACAATTCAAGTATGGCAGATTCAGGAATTAGCAGTGTTGTTCTGGGGTAATAAGCTATCATTGTATACTGTGGGCACAAACAGACTATTAGGTATGTATTGAATGCTGCTTGCAATGTATGAACTGAAAATGCTAACTCTTTGAGGGTTTGGGGGCAGATTTAAAAAATTAAAAGACGGAGTCGTCTTTTATAAAATGAAAAGAGAAATCAGTAAAGATTTCTTTTACTCTCTTCCTTTGAAACAAATAAGTGAAATTCCATTTTGGTCATACTGTATTTACTCGAATAGAAGATGACTCTGAATTTAAGATTGCTCCCTTAAAAAATATAGGTTACATACAGGTTGTATCTGTATTTACCTAAAGGGAAGAGAACTCTGTATTTAAGACAACCTCCCAATTTCTCTCATTGTATAACTGGGGGTGGGGGGGGGCTAGTCTTGGATTTGGGTAAATTAACAGATATCTTGCTGCCCCTGTGAACCATGAACAAGTGTTTCTCTGTTTTCAGCTCTCTTCTCTAAAAGAAATAGTTCTAGAAAGTGAAGAAGTGAGACGCTTAAGCTAAATAAGCAGTGTTTCCATTGATGTAACTCTTACTTTGTACTCCTAGTTAAAGAGAGCACAGATGAAACTTCTACAGCCCAATGGCCTGTGTCTTTCTCTTCCAACCATGAAAAGGATTTTGCTTCACATGTTGTGGCAGTCTCCATACCTATGTAGTAAACTACATGGTATCTAGAGATGATATTAATGGTATCATATGAGACATCAACTTGGCAGCAATATAAACTTTTAATGGCATATATTGTCAGTTTTGTGTCTTATATCTTGCCTCCCAAAATTACCAAAGCTGACTTCCCACCCACTTTCTTCCTTAAATTAGCAGTTACTCCAAGCCTATGTACAAAAAACAAACCAGCAGTACAAAGCAAGTGCAGAAGACTTCTGACCGGGAGATACAAGGAACAAAAGACGCACTCATTCAAGACTTGGAAAGGAAACTACGATGTAAAGATAACATTCTTCATAACGGCAACCAAGTAAGGGGTGATATTGTGTACAGAACATAACTGGCAGAGGGGAGCTAGCAAGCAGTGACTGGTGGAATGATTCCACTGGAGCTCTGTCATCCAGAATGATGAGCTCTTGCAATAAAATGGGTATAAGGTATCTGTTGAATTGCCGGTGCTTGTTTCTGATACAGCACCACTCTTTATTCTGTTATGCTATCCTGCGATTTGCAGTCTGTGGTGCCAAGTGATCTACAGTCCTAGGTGTGAGGATGTGAACCAGGAAATCAGGAACTCCTTCAAAGTACATTAGTATAGGGCAAGGAGCTATTCACCACAAATTACATGGGGCTGCCCCTGTGTTGAGTTACCCTCTGTAATGTCTAATTCAACATACTCCACTTAGGGCTCAGAAAAATCCCTGTCTGAAACCCTGGAGAGATGTTGCTGGTCAGTGCAGACAATACTGACCTAGATGGGCCAGTGGTCTGATTCGGTATAAGGCAGCTTCATAGGTTTATACCCCACATCCTGCTATTATTACAACATGTGTTTCCTAGTGGCAACCATTAATGTAGTAGGGGCATAAAATCTGTAATGATGCCAGGATACAGGATATGTGAACAAGATGTTACAGATGGGGTATGGAGAATTTTGCTGCTGTTTTAAGTATCAGCCACATGTTCTTCATAATATGTCATTCCACCCATAACAAAGTGGGGTCATACTCTGCTTGCCTCTTTCAGCAAAGATGAATAACAAAAGCTGAAGGACTTGAAAACTTGCTCTGCTTCTTGAGTTTATACAGAGCACTTGTAGTGTTCTCCATTAGAACATATTTCTGCCTTGTATTGGTGAATGCTAAATCTTTTGTAAGAGAAAATCCAGTTGTTGAATCAGAAATCTGAACTATGGCATCTTAGCCTCATGCTAGCCTAAATCATCGAGCTTACTGCTTTAATTTTAAATGTGTGACAAAACAGATCTTCTATGTCAGCGGTTCTTAATGTGGGGTCTGCCAAATGTTTCTGAACTACAACTCCCAGCATCCCCAGCCACAATAAATTGCAGCTGGGGATGCTGGGAGTAGTAGTTCAGAAACATCTGGAGGACCCGACATCTAAAACAGTGGTTCTTAGTGACGTGGTTGCTATTATAAAGTATTTTTCTTAAGCAGCAGGAGGTTCTTCCCTGTGGTGTCTATGTAGTAGTCACAGTATTCTAAATTGTTAGTATTGTGAAATTGTGAAGTTGGGGATTTCTCCATGCTGCAGAACTACCCGTGGATAACTGTTACAATTGTGGATTACGTATAGGAGGAGATAATGTGTTGTATAGATGTGATAATCAAGACCCTTATTTTTGTCTACTTCTCGGACAACTTAGAAGGAATCAAGGGAAGGAATTCCAATTTTCCAAGTATATCAAATACTGTACTGTGAAAGGAGTTTGATGGCTGGTCTTGCAATACTGTTTTCATGCTGAAGTAAAAGAGTTGAAGAGTTTATTCTGGATACCAATGAGTCACCAGTATTGGCCATCCACTTTCAGAAGCCATTTTCATCTTGCTGGCTTTCTTAAAACCATATATTTAGGGGAACAAATACCAGATCTTGGAAATGAAAATTGTTTCCAAAGTATTTAAACATACAAATTGAACCAATGTTCTTCTGAACTGGGTCAGTTTATATAGTCTGCTGGACTGTGGCAGAAGTTTTTCTGAATTGTATCACTCAACTGATCTCATGTTTTGAATGCTCCTGAAATGGCCATATATGGCCATCTTTCTGTGGCAGAAAGATACCACTTGATTCCACAGTTTATATAAAATGGTCCTGAGATAGATTTGGCCCAAGGTTTCAGGGTTTTAGCCTACTCTTTAGGGCTCCAGGGCAAGCAGTTAAATCTCTGCATATGAAGCTAGGAGCTAAGGGCACAGGTGTATTCACAGTACCCATCCCCAGCATTTTTGCCCATTCTAAAGTTTAAATCATCTGCTTTTATAGCACATTCTTCCTGTCTTGGTATTTCTCTCTTTCTGTGAGAAAGAGGGAAACACCAAGAAGACATCATAGATATATTTTGAAAACTCATAAGAGAACAGTAATTCAACCCTGGAAGATAAATTGGAAGGAGTTGCTTGATCTCTAAATCAAAAATTGGCGATAGGTTCCACTTCCTGGGATTAACATATTTGAAACCATCATGTTGTGTTACATTGATATGTAGTCTGTTCATATAGTAGATATTCTTTAATTCAATATCCCTTATATCTGGGCACTGCATGTGTTAACTTGTACTAATTCAGATGTGCCTTGTTGAAAAGAATCAAATGCTGAAAAAAAATCAGTTATGCAGTGGCTGAACTGCAGCAAAAGCTGGCTGTGAACAACACTAATTGGTTAGTACCCGTGATATTGTGCAGGGTCGGACTTGGTAGATGGGTTTGATCTGCCTGTTCTGGATGGGTCACACTTCCCCAAAAGGAACAGGTATGCAGTCTGGGGGTGCTTCTGGATCCAAACCTCTCCCTGGTGTCCTAGGTTGAGGCGGTGGCCAGAAGTGCTTTCTATCAGCTTCGGCTAATATGCCAGCTGTGCCCATTTCTTGAGATAAGCGACCTAAGAACAGTGATACATATGCTGGTAACCTCCAGACGACTACTGCAATGTACTACATGTGGGGCTGCCTTTGTAAGTAGTCTGGAAACTGCAGTTAGTACAGAATGCGGCAGCCAGGTTGGTCTCTGGGTCATCTCGGAGACCATATCATTCCAATATTGAAAGAGCTACACTGGCTGCCAATAAGATACCTGGTTATAACCTATAAAGCCCTAAACAGATTAGGCCCAGGGTATTTAAGAGAACATCTTTGCCATGAACTGCACCAGCCTCTGAGATAATCCAGAGAGGCTCGTCTGCAGTCAGGGGTGCACCTAGATGATTCTGGCACCCGGACCAGCCCTTCCACAAGCCCCCCATCAGGCTCCCGCAGCCCCTCCACAAGGCCCCCAAACCTACTTTTAGGTGGCCTGCTGCTGCAGCTTACCTACATGCTATCGTTTTTTAAAAAACAAAGCCACCACATGGCTGAGGGGTGGCTGCGAGGCAGGGGAGAGCCGTGTAGTTGACTCCCCCCCCCCCGGAGGTGGCGATGGGGGGAGCGATAGCTGGGCGCGTCCTCTCTGCTCAGCGGCTGCTGTGAACTGTGTAGCTGCACCTCGCAGTTCACAGCAGCCACTGGGCAGAGAGGACATGCCCAGCGGTCACTCCTCCCGCTACCACCCCTCAGCCACGCGGCGGCTTTGTTTTTTAAAAAAGAGCAGCATGTAGGCTGTAAGAGGCCCCCAGCCAGATGGAGGTGTGTCCCCCGGACCTCGGAGGCCACGGACCGGAGCCCCAAGGTCCGGGGGTTAGAACGCCTCTGTCTGCAGTTGCCACCAGCTTGTCTGGTGGCTACTCTGGGAAAGGCCTTCTTCGTTGCTACCCCGAGGCTTTGGAATGCACTCCCTGTTGAAGTAAGAGCCTCTCCATCTCTGACAGCTTTTAAAAGGGCATTTAAGACACATCTGTTCACCCTTGCTTTTAATTAGATACTGTTTTAATAGTTTAACATAATTTTAAATTATTGTAATGCTTTTAACCTTTTTATTTTGCTTTGTTTTGTATTGTTCTGTTGTAAACCGTCCAGAGACGTACGTTTTGGACAAATATGTCCAATAAATATTATTACTGGGGTGGGGATTCATCCCAGAAACAAAATTTAATAATTTCAATTCAATTTAATAGGGCAACCAATAATGAATAAATGCATGTATGTTGATGTGGCACTCTAAAATTGGGCAGCTCACCTGAAGCATGGGCATAAGGCCAAGACCAATAGCTAAACAAGTTATTTATAAAATAAAAATTATTTATTTTTTTGGTATGTCCTTTGCAATGTGAAGGTTACTTGCACCATGGATCAGAGATAAATGGCAGGTTCTCTTTCACCCTTGGATACTCTGTCTTCTCCCACCCCTGTACCCGTTAATGGAAGTTTGCTTAGGCACAACTTGAGAATTCCAGTTGTAAAGACTGATTTTATAGGTTTAGGGCTAATGACTATAAGTCCATCTATAAAATAAGAAAAAAGTAATTCATGCGAACATGTCTCCTGTAGTGATGCTGAATGGGAACTAAAGCCCAAACAGCATAAAATGGTCATTTCTAAGTGTCTCTTTCACTTTTTGTCTCTTGTTAAGCGTTTAAGCTACGAGGAGAGAATGGCTCGTAGATTACTTGGACCAGAAAATGCTGCATCTGTATTTGAACCACAGAGTGAAGAAAGTGCACAGGACATGCAAGTACGGGGAAAATAAATCTAAAATTGTCCACAAATGCATAATTTGGTGGATTTTGCATGTTTGCAAATATATATAGTTTAAAAACAACAACAAAGCAGAACTTTTCATGAAGGATAATTTAGTATTATTCTTACAGATCCACCAGGTTTCTAAATAACACAGTAGTTGAGACATAGATTCCAGCAATTTGTATATGGGGTATGGGGAGAAATTAACTTGCCCAAGGTGGTTACCCGATGAGAAAATAGCTGAAGTGGGATTTGTACCCAAGTCGTCTCCATGCACCAGCGTAAGGGTAACATAAGAATGGGGTCCATTCTCTTGAATGATCTGCCAATTATGTTTTTAATGTTCACTCTTGCCCCAAATGACTGTACTACAACTTTGGTATTGGAAGATATTCCTGCGTACTGAGCATACCCTTTCTAAATGAGCAACGACGCATCTTCTAAAATGGTGACTCTTATTTTTAGCAGGGAAGAACAACTGTCCCTGTCCAACCTTAGCACAGCATTTTTCCAGTGACGGCTGCTGCTGGTGTCAACCTTATGTTTCTTTTTTATTATAAGTCTTTGGGGGGCAGGAAACAACCTAATTACTTTTCCTGTATAAATCACTTTGTGAACTTTTTTTGTTGAAATGTTATATATAAATATTTTAAGTAATAATAATATTTTAAAATTGTTTGGGTAGAGTATCTCTTTCAATATGTAAAGCTGAATGAATACAAAATGGCCCAATCTTAGCTCTGTGACAAGTGAAAGTTAATAAACACTGAAGATGTGCTGTAATAACTTGAGTTGCTTCTCTTTTGCTGATGAATTGCTTGCTATTCTATTTTAAACCCTAGGCTGCCATAAAGATGGAACAAGGCCAATTTGATACGAGTTTAATAGGCTTTGGCTTTGTTTTTAGGACTGATTGCATGTAGTAAACAGATATGCAGTAAGTAATCTTTGCAACAGTCACCAAAAAAAAATCACCAGACGAGAAAAATCACAATACAACCAGATATGATTGCCACTACAGTTTTTTGTGCTTGTGGACAGAACCTTTAATGGATCTATGCAAACAAATGGAGTCTTGCCCAAGAAAAATGCAGATGCGATGTAGGAAACTGGGAGAACTTGTCGTACCATATGGGTTCTCATTACTGCAGGTTTCTCATGATGACTATCAATTCAACTGCCTCTTGGTACGATCCATATGAAATTGATTATACAAGTCAATCACACTGCTAGCGTTCCCATCTTTGTTTCTGGAGCTGGTTTGTAATTCTAATTATTTGGATCTTTAAGATGATCTGGTTGATATGGATTGTACCATCAAGTCTCTGAAGCTTTTATTTCACCCTGTGAGATTTCTCCCCTGCTCTCGTTTTTGTGTCTGTTTATTAGCTTTCTGTTCCTCAATGCAGTATACCACAAACAACAAATGCAATGCAATACACTAGAATAGATGATAAAATAAGAGAGCCTTGCAGTGAAGAATACAAGGGAAATGTGACTTTGATCACTATGGCAGGTGGGCTCTTCAGACGTCTAGTTTACATTTCTTAAATATGTCGACAGTGGCCCCTCATTGTCTCAGGGACTTCTGAGGTAATCAGTCAGGGCACAGAGACAGAAGTAGGGTAAGGAAGAGAAAAGGCAGAGCAAGGGGGTAGAAAGCCGTAAGGCAGTAGAATTAATAAAGAACAGATAGCAGAGAAGAATGTAGATGGTAGAGGCCAGAGAACAGAGATGTGCACAAATATTTCGTGCAGCTGCGGGGGTGGGGTGGGGGCAGAGAGTGGTAGCTTTAAAAGGAGGTACATAGGTGTTACCTGTGCTGCTGCCCCCCCCCCGCCAACACGGTGCTCGTCTGTTCTAAAAAGCAGTGCCACGTGGCTTTTTAGAACAGTTGGTGCCACAGCGGGGGGCGGGGGTGGAGGAGCAGGTGAGACCTGCGTGCTTCCTTCTAAAGCTACCACTCGCCCACCAAAATGATTTGGCTATGGCAGCTTGCATCATTTCGGTGCCTCTGTAATGAGGTGGCAAAACGATCCAGGCACATCCCTACCAAAGAATGCTCACAGTGACTATGAACATGGCCCATCCATTGGCGGTTCTCCTAATTACAGACTTTTTTCTTTTTTCCATATACTAAATAAACTGAGCAAATGAGTTGGAGGTATAAATAGCAGGGTCTGGAATGCGGACAGATGCAGCCCTGCATTTGTGTGATCACGTCTATGCATTTATTTATTTATTATAAAGGAAGTGGAAAGATCTATTATTGGAATTATTATTATTTATTATTTATTCCATTTCTATACCGCCCTTCCAAAAATGGCTCAGGGCGGTTTACACAGAGAAATAATAAATAAATAAGATGGATCCCTGTCCCCAAACGGCTCACAATCTAAAAGAACACAAGATAGACACCAGCAACAGTCACTGGAGGTACTGTGGGTGAATAGGGCCAGTTACTCTCCCCCTGCTAAATAAAGAGAATCACCACTTTTAAAGGTGCCTCTTTGCCAAGTTAGCAGGGGTTATAACAGCAGGGAATAACATGACTCCCATAAAAATTCTCCCATAAAATGGGAGCCATGGCTCCCTTAAAAATTCTGTGGTTGTACTTGCAGCCACAGTGTAGTTCAGATCAACAGTCACTGTTCTAGTGTATGCTTTGTCATAAATGCAACTGTCGGTATCTTATTTAGGTATCAGAAATGAACCTAGGAAGCTTAGGGAGGAGAGTTGGTCTTTTGGTAGCAAGCATGAATTGTCCCCTTTACCAAGCAGGGTCTACCCTGATTTGCATTTGAATGGGTGACTAGATGTGAGCAGTGTAAAACATTCCCCTTAGAGGATGGGTCCACTCCAGGAAGAGTATCTGCATGCTTGCATGCAGGAAGCTCCAAGTTCCCTCCCTGGCATCTCTAGATAGGGCTGAGCGAGAACTGCCTGCAACCTTAAAGAATGTCAAATTACATTGTGAGACTACTCTGGTGTAAACGTTTCTAGGCTGCAGCTTGCAACCAGCAGATGTGTAGAGTGCTTATATCGTACTAAGATAGATATACAGATACCTAGAACTGTTGGTGCTGCACTTTCTATATTTAATTGTCCTCATTGCTAAAATGGTACGAAAGCCACTGTATCTGAATTATACCTTGAACTGAATTCAATTACATCTGTTTTTCAAAATACTAAATAAAGTTGGTCATGTTAGGGAGGATAAAAATCTCAGTTGTACATCGAGTCTGTGATTTGGTTATAAAGTTATTGGGAAGCATCGCTAGTTCTAGAGTTGTGATCTAACAAGACAAATATTTTCCAGCTTAAAAGGTATTGACTGCCACCGCTACCCTTTTGTGAGTACATACAACACGGTGCTCTTGCCAATACTGTATTAAAGTGGCTTGACTTCTATTCCTGTTCGGTTGAAGGACATCATGTCCCAGCTCCTGTTTCAGATATTCCAGTGGGATAACAATCCCCACTTCCTCTAACAAAGGCTGCACGTTTGCCAAAATACTTTGGAAAGAAATGTTTCATTCCTTATGGCACAATTTCTGATTTGACTTGTCACTACTGGTGATGGTACACTAGAACAAAACCTATGCATTGCCATAGGGAATCACTTTCTCTATATTCCATAATAGGAAGTATCTGAAAGGGAAGCCACTAGTTTATAACAAACAAGTTAAGCTGTGGATGTTCAGACTTAACAACCACTGTCCTATATTGATAAACATTATAACTTATCTCTCTCCTCCCCCCACCCCCCACTTGCCCCTTTTAGCAGCAGAACCTGGAAAGTACACGACTGCAAGTTCCTACAGGACAAGTCAGGTAAGTGCTATGCACAGCTAAAATACACATCATCCATTTGTATTCTAATACACGATTTTATTCAGTTTGCAAGCACTCTTTGTGTGAAGTGCATCTAGTTTATATAATTGTAACTAATGCTGTAGTTTGTGGGGTGGCTGGCAATATAGCAGTGGCCTGATCATTGGGGGAGAGCATCTCTTCCTTCTGAAGCCACTTCCAAACCTATGGAAACTCTAGGAATCACTGAACCTTTAGAAAAATGCATATTTAATTCACTCAACTGTGCTTTATTTAGGGGAAACTATAAGGCAGATAACATGTGAGGAATCTGGAGTCATTTTAAGTGTCATGAGGTAAAAAACAGAAGTGCCTTTCCATGAAACGTGTGAATTTATTCACACATGTCAGACGACCAGTCCTGGTTGATCTGCTGCCATATTAAAACTGAAAACTAGAGACAGAATTTTGTCTGAGAACTGTCCTCTCTGGACTACCATGCAGCAGAAATAGGAATGCATGCTTAGTGTGCTTGATGTAAATATATGGAGTTGAGGGGGCACTTATAGAAATATTCTATTGGTCTTAAATTTGTAAATATTAAGAGAGCCAGCATGGTGTAGTGGTTAGAGTGCTGGACTAGGACCAGGGAGACCCGAGTTCAAATCCCCATTCAGCCATGATACTCGCTGGGTGACTCTGGGCCAGTCATTTATCTCTCAGCCTAACCAACTTCACAGGGTTGTCGTGAGGAGAAACTTAAGAATGTAGTACACTGCTCTGGGCTCCTTGGTGGAAGAGCGGGATATAAAATGTAGTAATAATAATAATAATAATAAATATACACTTGCAGGAGCAGACCATCTTCAAGAGGGGAGAGGAGTGAGCATGGCTCAATCCAGGAGAAGTTTTTTCAGCCACGATTCTTGCAAGTGCCTGAGGACATAACAGTTGAAGAAGGACGATTCTGCAGGATTGACTTCAAAGTAATAATGCATAGTTCAAAGCCATTGTCAATACAGTAGAAACTATAATTGACTGCCCTCTCCCCCTGGCACATCATTGTGATGGCTGCCTCTAGATGTTGGAAGATCAACTGAACTGATGACCTAGCTTTCAACTGTCTAACGTTACCAAGCAGTTTAAGTACAATATCTGCTCCAATCCAGATGTATTTTCTGCTAGAATTGCCAGTCAAGTAACAAAAGACTGACACCTGTGATTTGATAATATTAGATTGATTGCAGATGTCCTGTGTTTCATTCTCAAACTTATTGAGAACATATCAAGAATTGCCTTGCTGGATCAGACAAAGGTCCACTGGAGTCCTGTACTCAGATTCCAACTGTGGCCAGTCAGGTGGCCTGTGAGAACTCATAAACTGGGCATGAAGGTGATAGGATTTCCATTTCTGCCTCCAAACATGGAAATTCCATTCATCGTGGTTAATAGCTCTTAATAAACATATACTCTCTAATCACCTCTTAAAGCCATCAGGAGCCGCCACATCTTCTGCTAATGAATTTTATTCGTTTATTCTTTCTCTGTGTAAGTCACTTTGGAAACTTTTGTTGAAAAGCGGTATATAAATATTTGTTGTTGAATTTCATACGTTTCCACTGAGAGGGATTTTAGAGATCCTTGAAAGCCCTCTTGGGCAGCCTGATCATTCATTTTTCTTTCTAACAGTAGGGTTTTCAGCCCTTCTTAACAAGTGTAACCCTTCTGTCTCAGCTCAGGTACCCATCTAAGCAGCGAAAAATTGTGTGCGCCCCCTGCCGCAAATCTTGCCAAAGCTAGCATGAAATAAAATATAAACTAAGTGAATCTGTCCTTGAATTAGGCAAACAAAACCGAAACCCCTATGCTGTGGCTTCCTTCCTCCTTTCCTTTGGAGCCTCATGGCCAGCGCTCCACAGCATACCCATGACCTGACCCCATCTCTCCCTCCTCCTCTCCACGTAACTAGCAGGCAAGATGCTCAGGCTTCGCCCACCCCTCCCTCAGCCAGAATGACACGCTCCACAGCAAGGTGACGCCAATGCTGCTGAGCACCAGCCAGTATTTCCCTTGCTGCAGAGTTTAATTGAAGGGGGTTGGCTAAGCCTGAATCATGAGGGGAGGACAGAGAGGGGTGCTGTTTGACACTCTTCCCCCATCCCTTCCTCGAGAGGGAGCCAACAGTATAGGATGCAAATGAGGCAGGAGGGGTCTGTTGTATCAGTCATCATGCTTCGCAGTATCCCCAGGGGTTTAAGTGTAACCCTGGTTGAAAACCCCTGGTTTATAGTTTTGAACTCCTTATTGCAAAAGTGTACAAAATTTGGAGAAATATCGATTCTGTAGACCATGTGCTTATTGCAGTTCTGGCTTGTGCAGTGACTGATAACCTCACAGAATGGAGAGCCCGGGCATAATTGCACTGTTCTTGTGACCCTTGGCTGTTTCTGCATGCTTGCCTGGGTGTTGACAAAATGTTCTAATTAACAGAGAGGGCTGAAATGATTTGCAGCCCTCTGAACAATATACTGATAAACACTGTGACAGACTTCCTGGCCTAGCTTGTATGTTAGACATTTATATCTTGTGACCTAGTTTAGTGTTTCAGTTTCTTTAAGTAGCAAAGTCTCACTTATGCAACTGTCCGCTATATGCATTTTAACAGTACAGCCCTCTCTGAGAGAGCAGAAACAATTCTTTGTCTCATCCTCTTCCATGCTCATTTAAAAATAATAATAATATGCCTTGGAAACTTGAATAGGCCACAATGGTAAATCCATTGAAATGATTGCACATAAATCATGCATAAATCACAAAATTAAATTTGACAATTTAAAAATACATACCTCTCTTCTTCATTGACCAAGTGCTGTAAGCCTAGCTCTCTTTCTTAGGGCTGTTTCATATGTTTAAAAATTGCTACACAAGACATGTGCACATTGTTATCTAAATGTGTGTAGCAACAATTTTACATGCAAACAAAACGGCTGGCTGTATACTTGTGGAGAAGCCAAGATCTGCCATGGCTTTAGGGAATGGGGCCATAGCTCAGTGATGGAGCATCTGTTTTGCATGCAGAAGGTTCAATCCCTGATGTCTCCAGTTAAGGCTGTGAAAGACTCCTGCCTGAAACATTGGAGAGCTGCTCCCAGTCAGTGTAGACAACACTGAGCTAGATAGACTAATTATCTGATTCTGTATGAAGCAGCATCTTAAGTATCTGTGCAGAGCATTATATTCTACATATTAATTGCTGTATTGGGGTCTGTGAATCTTCTTGACAGAGAGCCTCTCCCAGACCTCCCTGGCCAAATCTGTCCAAATGTTCCCAAATATAATAATCTTATTCAAACTTCGATCTTAGCTGTCAGCTCTTGTTCTTGTACATGGCCCTGGAGTCTTTTGGCCTAAAGAAAATTTGAGTCACATATGAACTGTCATCAATAAGAGTTTACATTTTCTCCCCTTGAAACTTCAAATAATTAAGAACATGGCACACTTAGTTGCTTCTTTTGAACTGATTGAGAAAGCAGGCATGGAGCTTTCTCAATCAGTAGGCAACTTAACCACCTGATATAATCAAAATGCACCTAAAAGCTGAGCACAGCAGGTAAATCATTGGGACAGCAAAAGTAGCACAGTGGATGTGATTGCAAAAACGCATGAAACTTGCTGCCATCTCTTCTCAGTTAATGTGTCCCATATGTTTTGGCTTTATGCTAGAGCCAGGGCTAGTGGCTAAACTACTAGACTGGGGAGACCTGGACTCTAAACCCCACTCAACCACAAAGCTTACTTGGTGGCCTTGAGTCAAACACTGATCTCTCATAGAATTTTAGAGCTGGAAGAGACCTTGGAGATCAAACCACCTGTAGTGGAAGCAGCTTCACCCTCTCTCAGCCTAACCTACCTCACAGGAGTGTTGTTCAGATAAAAGAGGAGGAAGCATATATGCCACCTTGAACTCTGAGGAAGGACAGGATAAAATAATTGTTAAATGAAGGGCATAGGAGGTTCCCATGTGGACATGCCTTTTGCTGATGTTTTACTAAGTATCTGCTGTCTTTACCCTTTGTAGGTCAGTGGGCTACCAACTCCAGATGTGGCATGGTATTTAAATGGAAGACTGGTTCACCCAGATGATTTCCACAAAATGATTGTATCTGAAAAAGGATTCCACTCATTCATTTTTGAAGTAGTCCGGATCTATGATGCAGGAACATGGGAGTGTGTGGCTTTTAATCGTGCTGGAGAAGCTTCCTTTACAGTAAAACTGGATGTCATTGGTATGAGAGAGTTTTGTCTATTTGGAATTATTGTGGTGTTTTTGTTCTTCCCACTCACCGCCCCCGACCTTTAATTGATGTATTCCATTTCCTCATGCGTTCTCTAGCGGGGGGCTGTCTATAAAAAAACCTGCTCTGATTCAGTATCATCATCTAAACATCAGTGACTTGTTTTCTTACCAAGGATAAGAGCTGAAATATATGAATGGACTTTCCAAATGCCATCAGTGGTATTATGCTTCTGATTCCACTTAAAGGTAGTGGAAAATCCCTTAATTGCAAAATGCATGTTCAGAAACCGTTCTTCTTGCCAACTCTCAGAAGTATTTCCCTTCACTCTCATGGTTGGGGATAGGTCCACACATGTAATAGGGATGCACTGACCCTGAAATAAATTGGAAGTTCTCATGTGAGCAAGAATGTGTTGTAGTATTATTTAATTACAGTTATTCCTCTGCCCTTTGTATCTCTCTTTATATTGTATTTGTCACTTTGTCCCTTAGATGAGACATAATATAGGATATAAATAAGGGCTTTCTATGTGCATTTGGGCAACAACAAAATTCAGATTTTGATCCAAGCCCCACTTTTTGTTCATGCAAGGAAGTGGCTATTTTTTGCCAATTTCCCTATTCCCTTTCCCTCTGTAGCCCCTGGAAAATTGTCCCTGAGAGTCCCCCAGTCCTAAAACAGTTTTGGCAAGGGTGGTGGTGAACCAAGAATGGATGGAAATTGCACATTTTCTCCCTCATCCCACCAAATGCAAGCACAAGTTGGGAATTATTGTGAATTATGCATAATGCTATCCAGGAGATAGATATAGATATATCAGTCTTTGCTATTAGCATGTTATACCCATGAGATACTATATTCCCAGTTCTAGTCTTTTAAAAATAGTTCTCTCTCTTATTAAAATTTCTAGCTCGAGAACACCGGAAACCCCCAACGTTCATCTTTAAAGCACAAAGCACAAAAGTTTATGAAGGAGATTCAGCCAGACTTGAATGCCAAGTGTCTGCTATTCCCCCACCACAGATTTACTGGAAAAGAAATAATGAAATGGTACAATTTAATACAGACCGAATAAGGTAAATATCCTCCTGATGGGCCTGCTCTGTGACTAATAATTCTTACTATTAGCTTGTATACTGAACATACTTAAAATATTGCCAAACTTTTTTGTTTTGTATTTATTGGACCCTGACTCATGTCAGGGTGGAATCAATTTCCAATGGTGAGGCCAGATTATTAAAGAATTACAAATACTGGCTGATATCCAGACTGTTTCACATGCTTTAAAAAAAAAACCCCTCACGTAATGATGGAGGGGCAATTTTTGCTGATCTCTCCTGCCCACTGTGCGTCTCAAAAAAAAAAATGTTGCTGCGGGCCCTGCAAACCTCAGGGATTTATTTTCAGGAAAAATAGTGGGTTGCAGAAAGAAGGGGAAACTGTCCCTCCTCTTGTACACAAAATGTTAGTCTGGATATCGGCTACTATTTTTGATATAGCGGACTATTGTCTTAACTATAGCTTTACACACCAGAAAAAAGTAATGATCCATTTTAAGGATATGTAAACAAATAGCAATGATTATCACACACAAACCTCTGCTTCTTTTAGCTTTTACAAATGTCTTTAAAAGGATTGGGCTATAGAGATGATTGTGGGACAGCATGTCTGCTTGAAATCTAGGACTCAAGGATGAGTCTGGAGAAAAGGTGTTAACCCAAGGTGACTAATAGATACTGAAAAATTATAGAACATTGAAAACTAATAGCACTGATGGTAGAAGGTAGTCTGCAAGATACTTGTTTAAGTAACATAATAATGAACAGTAGTTTCTAGGGATGTGCACGAAACGGATTTTGCATTTTTGTTTTGAGCTGGAAACTCAACATAAAACGGCCAAATGTTTTGTAGAAACAGTGGTCAAACCAGCTGTTTTGACGAAACTTGAAACATTTCAAGTGTTCCAGCCATAGGGAATAATGGGGAAACACCAAACACCCCATTGTTCCCCATGGTTAGCTCCTAGGGACACCAAAGTGGGTTTGTTTGGGAGGGCATGATGGGTGCTACCCACCACCCAACCCACAAAATAAATTGACAAGTGGACAATTTAACAAATTTAACCTTTCCCATAAAATCCCAAATGATCCTATACGGGTTTGGGGGAAAGGTTAAAACCTTGTTATAAATCGCCCACATCCATTTTTTTAAATTGTATTTTTTGTGGGCTGGGTGGTAGGTAGTACTCATCATGCCCTCCCAAACCAACCCACTTTGGTGTCCCTAAGAGCTACCCATGAGGAACAGTGGGTGTTTGGCGTTTCCCTGTTGTTCCCTATGGCTGGAACAAGCTGTACTCAGAGTGCACTACACATGAGTTTTTGCATTGCAATTTGCAACGCATTTTACAACCCTGTTTTGAAAAACACTGCAGAAGCACACAGTGAAGGGACGTCTGTCCCTCCCAACACAGAATACACATCTCAAACACAGTCTAAATGGCCAAAAATGAATCACTGACTCAAAATCCACTACCAGCCACAGTCACTACACCGCAGTAACATCATTGGCACAAGTTTCTCTCTCACACACAATTATTACTCCTTACTTCCTAGCATTACAACAATTGCCACAGCAGCACACTTGGCAGCAAGCATAGCCAGAAGCTCAACTAGAGCAACTTCAGCCACATTTTGACTGAGTACAGCTTGCAATGCAGATTGCAGAGTAGTGAGTGAAGCAAAACTTAGTCTTAAGACCAGACATGGAGCTTATCACAGCAATCACCAAGAAATATTATATACACACACCTGCCATGTCCATTTCTTGCCAGAACACTATGTCACAAACCAACCAAACGGCAACTCGAGGGAGGGAGGCACCCAAGTTCTGCCTTCGTCAGTCTGAGATGCAGCAATACAGATAGTTATAGCAGCAATAGCACAGCACAGTGCTGAGAAAAGAAAACCACAAAATCAAACCTACCTTCCTCCACTCCTGAGGAAGAGAGGCATAAGAGCTCTCTCTGCCACCCAGTCCCTTTTGAATACATCTTTAAAATCCCTCCTTTTGTGTTCCCCCCCGCCCCCACCAATGGGGGCACAGTTGCCCATGACTAAACTTGATTTGTATGATAAGACAAGAAAGGAAATCGCAAGCCAATTGGAAGCCAGTGCCAGAAAACCAATCAGCAAAGGAAAAACAGGCTTCCAAAATGGCGCTCGAAATGTTTTGATCAAAACTGGTTTGTTTTGTTCTGAGCTTGAAACAGGCCCTTTATTTAGAGGTGTTTTGCTTCAAGTTTGAAACACTTGAAACTACCAGTTTCAAGTCAAAGCATTGTGCACATCCTGAGTAGCTTCCTTAATCTGCAACCAATATCTATACAATAGAAGGAATGTCTGTGACTTAGGAATACCTGCCAGTGCTAAATGAGAATGATTTACATAAATGCATTAAAGTCTCATTGTGAGGAAAAGTGCAAACTATTTTTTCAAAAAAATATTTGCCAGTTCAAGGTGAAAGTGGTTTCTCTCTCTTTCCTAGTATGTTTCATGATACCTCTGGGAAAGTTTGCTTGCTGATTCACAATGCAAATAAGAAAGATGCTGGTTGGTACACAGTATCTGCAGTCAATGAGGCAGGAGTGGCAACATGCCATGCTAGACTGGATGTGGCCAGTAAGTAATGATTTTTAACAATCCCTCTAAAAATGTGAATGTAGATTAAGTCATGCTTCTTTCTCACACACACCCCATCATGTATGCATTCACCTAATCTAGAACAGATTACACTACTTGGATACCTGGCTGAATTAGAAGATACCCATTCTTCACATCTGGTTCTTCTAGTTTAGTGGTAGGGCTAAAAGAGTCATAATGTCTGTGTGTTGACATGTGCTTGACTTCAGATAGAATGTAAGTAACAGACCAATCCTATGCAGCCTACTATAGCCTATTGAAATCAGTGGGTTTAAGCACGCCTAACTTTCCATAGGATTAGGATGAATATGTGCTAGATGGAAAGTAGTGATGTAGAAAACATGCACATGTCTGTCTGGGTATCCCTGGACACATGTAACTCTGCTGCCCCAAACCCTTGTGCTGCTCATCTGTATTTCAGATTAGGGATGTGCACGGTCCGGAGAAGTCCGGACCGGCACCGAAGGGGGGCCTTGTTTTTAGGGCAGGGAGGGCTTGCTTAGCCCTCCCGCCTCCTTGCCCCCGCCAGCGCCCATATTGTACAGTATAGGGGCGCTGGAAACCAGCCGCCCCCCCCCCCCGCCGCCGCGGCGAAATAACCCCTAAAACCAGCCAGCCCTCCCTCCCTCCCAGCTAGCTGCCCGCCCGCCCGCCCACCCACTCACCCAGTCGCTCACCCGGTCGCTGGATAAAAAGCGAGAGGAGCTCCGGCACAGAGCTCCTCTCGCTTGGAAGGCCTCCAGCAGAATGGTGGCTTGCGCGCGCGCGCATGCGCGCGCCGCAAACCACGCCGTTCTCCGGAGGCCCGGTCTACCCGCCGGGAAAGGGCCGGGTAGACCGGCCTCCGATCGCTGGGTAGACCGGGCCTCCGGCGATCGGAGGCCCGGTCTACCCAGCGATCGGAGGCCCGGTCTACCCGGCCCTTTCCCGGCGGGTAGACCGGGCCTCCGGAGAACAGCGTGGTTTGCGGCGCGCGCATGCGCGCGCGCGCAAGCCACCATTCTGCTGGAGGCCTTCCAAGCGAGAGGAGCTCTGTGCTGGAGCTCCTCTCGCTTTTTATCCAGCGACCGGGTGAGCGACTGGGTGAGTGGGTGGGCGGGCGGGCGGGCAGCTAGCTGGGAGGGAGGGAGGGCTGGCTGGTTTTAGGGGTTATTTCGCCGCGGCGGCGGCGGGGGGGGGCGGCTGGTTTCCAGCGCCCCTATACTGTACAATACGGGCGCTGGCGGGGGCAAGGAGGCGGGAGGGCTAAGCAAGCCCTCCCCGCCCTTAAAGACATACCCCCCACCCGGACCCGAACCAGGCAGGGCCGGACCGGTCCGGCAGTTCGGCCATTCTTTGGAATGGCTGCCGGACCGGTTCAGGCACACCACTATTTCAGATAAGCTTGTCTTTAATTATAGTAACAAGCTCAAAAGGGGAACTGATCATTTGATTTGTGCTATAGCTCTTCCTCTCCTTTTAAAAACTGTAATCTGAATAGAAGTTTTCTTTAGTTTATATACATATATATATTTCATTTCAGCTCACACATATAAACCAGTTCCAAACCGGAAGCCACTGAAGGTTCGACCAACATTTAGCAAATACTTGGCACTCAATGGTAGAGGTCTGGATGTGAAACAAGCTTTCTTGCCCGATGAAGGAGAGTTTCAGCGTATGGCAGCACAGTCTGGACTCTATGAGAGTGATGAACTTTAACTGACAAGGAAGGAAACGTCTAGTGTTCCTGCAACAGACATTTATGAACAGCGCACAGATGCATCTGAGTGGTGGTTGCACTGATAGCAAACCTCCCTAATATATTTTTATTTATAATTTGACTCTTGCTCACTCTTCCTGCTGTTGTGATTTTACTAAGATAAGTTTTTACAAATGTGTGTGACTGTAGCAGAGGGAAATATCAAATATTTGTATGTTTTAGTTGTAAAGTCCAAGACACAAGGCCAGTGGATGACTAAGGAAGTACAGATGGCCTGAATGCACCTAGAAATCAGTCACAGAATTTTTCCTTGTACTGCTTTGTTAATATCCCTCTCCAGGATACTATAATTTCTGCTGGATAAATACTAAACATAATTTGAGTGTTTAATTGCAAGTTTTATGTCCAATGCAAATAAAGTTTTAAGTATAAGATGTAGATTTGCCAATATACTTTCTTTTAAAGTGTACATAATTAAATATATAGTGTCGTCGTCCCACATCTATTTTAATCTCTCTATTACAGAAGCTTTAAAAATGTGTTATAAAACAGGCTGGCTTCTCTAAGAAAACTCTCACTCTAGTTTCTAGCTTAAGGTCAAACAAACTGGATATTGTGACTGACACTGCATATTTGGAATATATTTATAACAATCTCTCTTCCCTTTATAATCCCAGTTTAGACCACCAACCCTCACAGCTTAAAACTACAATTATCAAGAACCCTCTCAAACAATCACAAAACAGCATAACCTGCTTCATAACTTTCAGTGTTTAAAGCAGCAAAACTCATCCAATCATACCACAAAGCTTTATTTAAAGAAGAAAAATTGTTAATTGCTTTTCTAAAGCAAAGATATGGAAGGTCTCTGCATGAAGAGACAGTGTTGTGATTAAGAAGGCTCTGCTTTTCGTAGATACTTGACTAACACAAAAGGCAGTAGAATTCAGAGAGCCACCCCTACTACTACTACTACTACTACTACAGATATTTACTACTATGGATATTTAGCCACCTAATAGTGTAGGGGGGAAATGACTTGACTAGCAAGCCAGAGGTTGCCAGTTCGAATCCCTGGTGGTATGTTTCCCAGACTATGGGAAACACCTATATTGGGCAGCAGCGATATAGGAAGGTGCTGAAAGGCATCATCTCATACTGCATGGGAGATGGCAATGGTAAACCCCTCCTGTATTCTACCAAAGACAACCACAGGGTTCTGTGGTCACCAGGAGTCAACACCGACTCGATGGCACACTTTACCTTTACTACGGATATTTATATACCGCTTTTCAACAAAAGTTCCCAAAACAGTTTACATACTAGATATAAATAAATAAAATGGCTCCCTGTCCCCAAAGATCTGCCCCACAATCTAAAAAGAAACAGAAGATAGACACCAGTAACAGCCACTGGAGAGGTGGATAGGGCCAGATGCTCTCCACCTGCTCAATAAAGATAAACACCACGTTAAAAGGGTGCTTCTTTGCTCAGTTAGCAGGGTGAGCACCTCAAAAATCTGACTACCCTAAATGTAACTCCAAGTGCCTTGAAATAAGAACCAGTCAGAGTAGAGGAAATCCTACATTTAGTCTGGTGCAAGACGTTAAGTGGTGTTGAATTGATTAGGAACAGGGACTGATGTCCTGATTTACCCCAAGCCCTATTGAAATGAATAGGACGAGTGAGTAATTTAGGCAGGATGTCAGCCAATGACCATAGTGCTTTCAAATTCAGCATACATGTTAGTGTAAAATTAGCCCTAAAAGTTAACTTCTGTAACAATTGACTTCAAAAAAGGAAACCTCACATAAATGAGAAGACTAGCTAAAAGGAGACAAAAAAAGTCTAAAGGTCACATTTCTAAAGGACAGTCAAACAGAGATGATGAGAGGAAGGTTTAAAAGGCACTACATTTGAGAGCCACCTACCTCATCGTTTGTAAAGAACTATGTGAAATTGCATCTCTTCTAACAAATATGTTACTTATACTTACAATTGGTCTCCTTTATTATGTGATTGCAAAGCAACCGATATAACACTGCCTTCTAAAAATTGTGGGGGGTTATTTAAGAAGTTACAGGCCAGTTAACTTAACCATTCTGGATAAATTCGGGGGAGCATTGTTAGAAAAACTTAAACATATAGAAGAACAAGGCTTACTTAAGAAGTATCAGCACAGCTTCTGCAAAGCCCTGTCTGACTAACATTTTATCATAGAAGCATATTATATTTTTACACAGCCCCAAACTTCCATTCACTGGGTGGTTTACAAATTAAAACAGAAATTAAAACCGTTAACACAATTTGAAACCACAAGTCTAATTTAAAAGCTTGGGTGAATAAATGTGTCTTTAAAGACTTTTAAAAAGTTGGGGAGAGTTTTAAAAAAGATGGGAAGTATCTCTCAGCAGGGAGCGCATTCCAGAGTCTCAGGGCAGCAATAGAGAAGGTCCCTCCCTGTATAGCCACCAAGCACGCTGATGGCAACTGCAGATGAACCTCTCTGGATAATCTCAATGGTTGGTGGGGCTCATAGTGAAGATGTTCTCTTAAATACCCTGGACCTAAGCTGTTTAGGGCTTTATAGCTTATAAACAGCACCTTGTATTTTGCCCAGAAACTTATTGGTAGCCAGTGTCGTTCTTTTAATATAGGAGTAACATGGTTTCCGGACTATGTACAAAGGCAGCCCCACTTAAGAGTGCATTGCGGTAGTCAAGTTTGGAGGTTATCAGCATATATACTACTCTTTTGAAGTTATCTCAAGAAACAGACGCAGCTGGCGTATCAGTTAAAACTGATAGAACGCACCTCTGGCCACTGCATCAACCTGAGCCATCAGGGAGAGGTTTGGATTCAGAAGCACTGACATACTGTGTACCTGTTCCTTCTGGAGGAGTGTGACCCAATCCAGAACTTGCAGATCAAAATTGACTCCTAAGTTCTGACCAGGAGTGGAGCGGGACCGCCGGCGACCTGTGTGGGGCCGCCTCCATGACCCCGCACCTGACGTCAGACGCGGGGGCTAGCCACGCCCCCATGTCTGATGTCAGACGCGGGGGCGTGGTCTGGCTGAAGGGAGCCTTGAGGCTCCGTTCAGCTCCAGAGTCCAGAGACTCAGAGGGGAGAGTTGCCCTTTAACTGCCGAAGGGGCCGCGCGGCCCCTTCAGCACAGAAGCCACTGCAGCCAGGGTCCCTCTCCCAATCCAGAAGGGAGTGGGGGGAGCCAGATGAAAACAAACTCCACCCCACAGGGTCTCTTCGGGTCAGAGCAGAGAAAGAGTAACTTATTATGACCTATGATATTGGACTAGAACTCGCTTCTTTGCATCTGATGAACAACTGGTAACTAATTCTAATTTAACTTTATTATAAATAATAAAGTGCTTAAAGGAATCTTGCAATGAAGGCTGTTTAAAAAGACCCGAATGTGTAGTAATTAGCACAGGAATAATGTCACTTAATTTGAACAGGCGCAGCTGCAGAAAGACATTCCTCTGTTCCTCTTGACTTCCATCTTTATCTCCCCATCTGCTCACGGGCTGGAAAAGTTGATTGCACTGCCTGAAAGAGGGGCGGTTCAGCAACCAGCAACAAGTGCAGCCGGGACAGCGGCTATATAAATGCCAGGCAAAGCTGTTAGTTAGTTGAACGTCACCTCAGAGGCTTGCAGGACTGAGGGAATTATTGGGGCCCGCCCTCCTGCCCGGCCAGACTTGGGGGGAAGAGTGACTGGAGGTGGTACTGGTGGGCGGAGGAGAAGGGCAGCAGCAGCAGGAAGGAACGTTTCTAAAGCAAGAAGGGTAGTACTGGTGAGGGAAGAGCTGCAAGGACGGCCCACATTGCACACTTTTCCCGCCTCCCAAACAGCCCCCATAGACTCTGAAGGGAAACCTAACTGCCCCGATGATCTCTCTCTAGCTGACCTGGGGGTGAGCAGCGCAACGCGAAGGCAGGAAGCCAGAATATGAGGCAGCAGAATAAGCAACAGCGCTTGGAAGCCACAAAGCGGGTGGGCGAAGAAATGGAGCAGAGAAGTGCATGCTCACTCTGCAGCTTGCGTCTCTCCATGCGGCTTTGCTGGGAGCAGGAGGTGAGCGAGTCCCCCTGGGATAGAGCCTGGCCCGCGCGCTGAGCTGAAAGAGTGGCTGGCTGGTCCTGCTGGCAGCAGCTCCATGGCTGCGGCGGGCTCCCTTGGAGAGCCAAACGCCATTCATACCCTCCTCCCCCCACCCGGGAGCCTTGAGGCTCTGTTCAGCCCAGACTCAGAGGGGAGAGTTGCCCTTTAACTGCCGAAGGGGCCGCGCGGCCCCTTTGGCAGTTAAACAAAGGCTGGCGCTGCCTTTGCAGGGCAGCCCAGGAGCGGCTCTTCCCTGCAGGGAAGAGCCGCTCCTGGGCTGTGCTGCAAAAGCAGCGCCAGCCCTTTATTTCCTGAAGGAGCCACGCGGCCCCTTCAGGAGCTGCTTAGGCTGGGTCTGCGTTCGCAGCACACAACTAGGAGTGGCTCTTCCCTGCCTTTGCCGCTCCTGGTTGGTGCTGCAAACACAGCACCAGCCTTTGTTTAGCTCCTGAAGGGGCCGCACAGCCCCTAATAGCTAAACTGGCCTCCCTGCGTCTGACGTCAGACGCGGCGGGGGGGGGGGTGTCGGGGTTGCTCTCACGGCCCCTGATTGGTCGGCGGCCCGGGTTCTTTGAACCCGTTGGTCTAATAGTGGCTCCGCTCCTGGTTCTGACCCCGCACACTAAGTACCTCTGTCTTAATTTGGATTCAGTCTCCATTTTGTTATCCCTCATCCAGCCCATCACTGCCTCCAGGCAGGCATTTAGGAGGTTATGCCTTCTCCTGATGATGTTGACATGGAGAAATAGATTTTGGTGTCATCAGCATACTGATAACACCCTGCACTAAATCTCCTGATGATCTCTTCCAGTGGTTTCATGTAGATGCTAAAAAGCATTGGAGACAGTATGGAGCCCAGGGAGACACCATATAAAAGTTCATGTTTTAAAGAACAGTCTCCAAGGAGCACCATCTGAAATCTGCCCAAAATGTAGGAGCGGAACTACTGCAAAACAGTGCCTTTAACTCCCAACTCTCTCAGACAGGTCCAGAATGATATTATGGTCGTTAGTATTGAAAACTGCCAAGAGATCCAGGACCAGCAGTCATACTCCCTCTGTCAATTCCCCATTGGAGATCATCTATCAAGCTGATCAAGGCAGTCTCCACCCCATAGCTCACCCGAAAACCAGTTTGAAAAAGGGTCTAGATAATCAGTTTCCTCCAAGACTGCCTGGAGCTGGGAGACCACCACCCTCTCAATTATCTTGTCCAATTATGGAAGGTTGGAGACTAAGTCTAGGGGACTGCAGGATTCTTTAGAAGTCGTCTGATGATTCCTTCATAAGACAAGAAGGCATCCTGCTCTCCCTCAGAGAAGCATTTATAACCTCTACCAGGCCTTCTACAACAACCCCCCTGCCAGACAGTATAAGCCACGTTGGTCAAAGATCAAGAGAACAGGTGGTAGACTGCACCACTCCAAGCAGCTTATCCACATCATTAGGATTCACAAACTGAAACTGATCTAGCCTAACCACATAAGAGGAGTTGCTGGACACCGCCGCATTAGACTCTATGTGGATAGGGGATCATCTGCAATTGTGTAGTATACTGTACCTCAAAAAGCTTTAGAAAAAGTCTGACTGAAGACTCCTGAATAAACATCAAATAAAAGGACAGTATCTTTGTAGTTTAAAACAACTAGGTATACACTCTCACAACAGAGGGAAGTAAGAAATGAAGTCCTCAGAGGCTCTGTATTAGGACTGGTGCTTAAGTTATTCATATAAGATCTGGACTTGGAGTGACCAAGCTGGTGAATTACACCAAATTCTTCAGCATTGTTAAAACCTAAGCAGACTGTGAAGGACTCCAGAAGAATCTTTCCAAACTGGGTTGAATGGGCAATAAGATGGCAAATGAAGTTCAGTGTAAGTAAGTGTGAAGGGCTGCACAGTGGAGCAAAGATTCCTAACTTTATATATATATATATATTTATGGCGGTGATTAAAAGGAAATAAACCATGGTGTCGTAGTGGATAATATCAAGCCAATGCATGACAATGATGAAAAAGGCAATTCTGTATTTGGGATCATCAGGAAAGTGACAAAAACCAAAGTTGTCAGTATCATAATGCCCTTGCACAGTATACTGTGCAGACACATCTGGAATATCAGGTACATCACACATCTTAAATAGGGCATCATAGAGCTGGAAAAGAGCAACCAGAATTATCGGGGGGGGGGGGTTGGAGCACCTTCCCTGTGAGGAAAGACTAAGGTGCTTTGAGTATTTTAGATTAAGAAAAAAACATTCTATTGTAGTAATTTTTGAATGCACTTCTTAAAGCAGTTTCTGGACTGTGCCTTTTTAAAGACAAATGGAAATTAAATTAAAACAATGACCCAAAATTTATATGGGGGGCGGGGAGCGGACATCAACAAGCTCGATGGAACACAATCTAATTATTATGGTCTGTAGAGAGCTAACATTCTAGCCAGTGATAAAAATCCATACGGAGGCAGGAAAGGATAGATGAACAATTCTAGATTTTTAAAAAATTAAAAAGAGGGGAATTTCTTCTGGAAAACTGTGTTAGTCCTTATAATCTAATAAAACACATATCCTTAAACCTTTCAAAGTAATGTAATAATGTATACTTGATTTTATTTGCACTGTCAAATTATTTACCTTACAATTATTAAGACATCAGAGCACACTATTGTCATTAGTTGCAATGGAACATACAGCACAATATTAGCATGCTTAGAACAAAGCCCACACTTCTCAGAAGAAGTTACAGTTGGCCACAGTTTCTGATATATGTACACTTGGTGAATTCAAACATGGTGGTGTACCATGTACACATGTATTAATGCCCACAATTCATAATGCAAGATGCTACTCTGAATGGAATCCACATGTGTAAACCCACATGTGGTTTTAACTTGAAAAATGTACCCAGTCAGGAAGCAAGGAAAGATCAGGTACATAAGAAGCCACCTTCTTCTTATGTACCTGATCTTTCCTTGCTTCCTGACTGGGTACACTTTTCATGTTTTTTTGGGGCAGGCAACCTCTCTCCCCCCCGCCCCAGTCTCCGGCCGGGCGGCCACCTCCTTGCCTGGCCTCCACGCTGGGACGGATCCGCCGCCTCTCTCCCCCCGCCCCAGTCTCCGGCCCAGCCGAGTGCCGCCGCCTGGCATCCGGGCCCGCCGCCACCGCCTCAGCGGGCCGGACCCGCCGCCCTCCGCATTCGGGCCAGGCCCACCGCTGGCCTCCCCGTCCGCTGCCAGCCTCCGTGTTCGGGCCGGGCCCGCCGCCCTCCCCGTCCGGGCCAGGGCCCCCACCACTGCTGGCTTCCCCGGCCAGGCCCGCCGCCGCCCTGGCCTCCATGGCCTGGCAAAGCCCGCTGCCGCCAACGTCCTCCACCACTGAGACGCGCCTCAGCCAATCAGCTGGGTTGCCGGGACGCATCCCCACAGAGGCTGAGGCACGTCCACGAGAATTAAATATATAGATACCAGCCAACCCACACAGAGCATCTGTGTGCTCTTTGGGGCCGGGTGTTTCCCCCCTCCCTCCTAACTCAGCCTGTCCACCATGATGATCAATCCTCCTGGGTGCACCTCAGCCTATCAGGTGCCTCCACCACCCAGCCAATCAGCTGGATGCCTGGACGCACATTCTAAGGTGCACCCAGGGGAATTAAATATATAGATAGATATGAAGCAGTCCTACAGGGCGTGACATATGAACTATAGTTTTAACTGGAGTGCACCCTTTCTTCCAAACCTTGTTGAGTTACCTCAATGATGCCAGAGGTGCTCTTACCCCTGGACATTGGGGCTGAAGTCCAGGGCCTCCACACTCCCTGGGGACACTCAAATCCTCTTTCGGCTGTCCTAGGTGATGTGGTTTGTGCCCTCAAGAACCTACATGTTAAAAAATGATGCTTAACTTGCCGGGGGGGGGGAGCGCTCCAAAGGCCTTTAGGTCCAGACTCCAAAATTACCTAGGCACACCTCTGATTTGGGCTATAAATCGAATTCTACCTTAGTTTCTCTGGGACCTTCCCTATGAGGATGACCAGATGCCAAGGAGATCACAGCCAGGACTGGTAACTTCACAGGTGAGTCAGGGGTGAGAAAAACTCAAACAGAAGTGGTAAAACCAAATGTTTTACACAAAAAGCAGTCGTACTTGTACTAAAGCAGCTGCAATTCTATGCCTGCATACTTGTGCCTGAGTTCCCACTCAGCTCAGCGAGGCTCCTCCTTCCCAGTAAACATGCGCGGAGTCGGGCTTGCAATGCACAGGAGCCCAGCTGGCCATCCCTACAAGTGGGGGACACGTCACCGTGTACTTGGTGTGACAAGTCTCTCTCCCACAACATGCACTGCAGCGGCGTGCCTCGGCCACGACCCCTTCTTATTAAGGGAGCGAACCGGCTCTTCCTCCTCTGCCCAAGAACGTAGCCCGCTAGCAAAGCCCGCGACTCAGGCGGCCCCCGAGAGGCGAGGCGCCTCTCCTTCGCCCCAGCCGCTGACCCCGCCCACAAGGCGCCGCTCGTCGGTTCGTTATTGGAACCTGGGGAGGACAGAAGCGGCGCAGCGGGCGCGCCTGTAGGCAGGGGCCGCTTTATTTTATCTCCCCTCCGCGGCCCGCCATGGACTCGTTCAACCAAGATCCGCCCTTGTTAGAGCAGCGAAGCAGTTATGGTGGGTATGGCCGCCCTGCTCAGTTCTGCCAGGCCGTTCCGCGCCGCCCGCTCTTGGGCATAGCCTGCCTGGCCCCGTTCATCGCTTCTGCTGCCTCCCGCCTAACGCTCACGAGCGCCTTCCTCGCCGTCTCCCATCCCATCCACGCCTCCTCTTCTTGCCAAGTATTGCCTGGGCGGGGTCAGATTTAGGGCGGGGCCGGCGGGTGGCGGGTTTCTGCAAGAGAACCTCGGGAGTGGGGCGTCCAAAACGATGGAAATGCCACGAAGATCACTCAAATATGCCATTTTGACACCACGTCTTTAAAATTACTTCTGGGAGGGAGTCATATTAACGGCAAGTTATCTTTTAAAAAAACACTTGTACGCGGCAAAACTGATTTTTAATTTTTTGGTACGATGTAAAAGCCGGACTGAAATGCCCCTTTCTAAATAAACTGAAGCAAGTAAACAAATAAATCCAGGAGAAGCGTTGGAGACGCTTCAGAGCAATATTTTAGACCCCAAACCCAACCAATAAATACTATACATGCACCCCTTTCCATGCAGGCAGAGCCTACCTGGAACAGAATCAACCAGAAGAACCTGCGTTTTATAAATAATTATTGTGTAAACAAAACAAACCAACAATGGGATATGTTTGGTCCACACAGATGTTTGGTCCAGGATTGTCATACTTTATTACCTTTTATGGGGAGGTGATTGACATCATCCACCCATTTACAACCCTGTGTTTTTCTCATGCTTAACATGTCACATTTTTTAAATGTGGAAAATCTGGATTTTGTTTGAGTAGCAGTACAACTGTACAATGACTGCACATGTCAGCTGTTGGTAGAGCTGCTGTTTCGTCTTTCTGGATAGGCATGAGCCCTATTCAGACATTATGTTGTACAGTTGTTCAGCTGTCTGTACACACATACCTGTTTTTGTGTGAATGACTACATACATTCATCCAAAAAGTGAACCTGGTCCCTCAAACAGTGTTAATAGGGAGTGTTCTGCTGTATATGTGTTCAACTTAACATGTGAATAAATTACTGTACGTGCATGATGCATCAGATCTGTACATAGATGGCCAGTTTGGGCAAGATGCCTGCTGGCACATCAGCAATGATGGGGCTTTGTCAAAAGTGTGCCTGCCATGATGTTGATGGCAAATGTGTTGGTCTGTTCCTTAATTGCATGAGGGGGCTGTTCATGTGAATTGCCCTTCCATGTGCGCACCCAATACTTATTTGATGTTATATGGAGTGTGTTTAGAGAGCCGATACAGATGAACAGCCGCCTCACATGATAAAAAGTGTGCCAAGATATCACAGAAAACTCATTCTTGGTGTGACCATGTCGTTGTGTGTGCCAGCAAACATATCATCCAAACTGGGCCAGATTGTACATGTGTTGAACATAGTATCTGAACAAGGCTATAGTTTTGATGTGTGCGGTCATAGGAACATCGGAACCTGCCTTGTACTGAGACAGACCATTGGCCCACCTCACTCAGTATCGTCTGTACTGGTGGCTTTCCAAGGTTTCAGGCAGGAATGTTTGCCAGCATTCCTGGGGTTGCCAGGGATTGAACCTAAGACCTTCTGCATGCAAAGCAGACACTCTACCACTGAACTATCCCTATCCCTATCTGTCATGGTTGCATCTTGCCTCCAGCCTCAGAGGCAAGATACTTCTAAATACCAGTTGCAGGGGAGTAACAGCAAGAGAGGGTATGCCCTCACCTCTTGCCTGTGGGTTTCTCAAATGAATCTGGTGAGCCACTGTGTGAAACGGGATACTGGACTAGATAGGCCTTCAGCCTGATCCAGCAGGGCTGTTCTTATGTTCGGGGTGATTGAACATCCCTATGTTCCTGTGACCGCACACATCAAAACCATAGCCCTATTCAGATATTCAAACGCATGTACAATCTGGGCCAGTTCGGGTGAAATGTCTGCTGGCAAACACAATGACCAGGTCGCACCAAGAATCACACCAATGACAAAGATCGCACAGTTGACCACCAGTCAACCCTTCTGTCCTATCCCAAAGGCCCAGGGGGAGAATTTTCAGCTGCCTTCAAAAGGCCAAAAGAGAGAAAACCCATATATATCTCCTGGGAGGGCATTGCACAACCCATGCTTCTCAAGGAAAATCATGTCCCATTGGACTAGATTAAACTTATTATATAAGCTGTAAAGACTATTACAAATTCCACATTCTAGTACCCTGTTTTGGGTGATGATTGGAATAATGGAAAAAAGATCCAGAATACCAGCATATTAATTATCTATACCTACCAAAATCATATGTGCTACTGGGCTAGATTGGAGTGATATATCCAATAGGAGGCAATTATTAGGCCTCTTCTAAAGAAGCCTGCATTAGATCCCTCAGAGTTGAGCAATTATAGGCCTGTTTCCAACCTCCCATGGATGGGCAAGGTAATTGAGAGGGTAGTGGCCTCTCAGCTCCAGGCGGTCTTGGAGGAAACTGATTATCTAGACCCATTTCAAACTGGTTTTTGGGCGGGCTGTGGGGTGGAGACTGCCTTGGTCTGCCTGATGGATGATCTCCAGTTGGGAATTGGCAGAGGAAGTGTGACTCTGTTGGTCCTTTTGGATCTCTCAGTGGCTTTCGATACTATCAACCATAGTATCCTTCTGGAATGTCTGAGGGTGTTGGGGGTGGGAGGCACTGTTCTACAGTGGTTCCGCTCCTACCTCTCGGATAGATTCCAGATGGTGTCGATTGGAGATTGTTGCACTTCGAGATCTGAGCTTAAGTATGGTGTCCCTCAAGGCTCCATACTTTCTCCAGTGCTTTTTGACATCTACATGAAACCATTGGGAGAGATCATCAGGGGATATGAAGCTGGCTGTTACCAGTATGCTGATGACACCCAGATCTACTTCTCCATATCAACTTCTTCAGGAGCTGGCATATCCTCCCTAAATGCTTGCCTGGAAGCAGTAATGGGCTGGATGAGGGAGAATAAACTGAAGCTGAATCCAGATAAGATAGGGGTACTTATTGTGCGGGGTCAGAACTCCAGAAATGATGTTGATCTACCTGTTCTAGATGGGGTCACACTTCCCCAAAAGGAACAGGTTCGCAGTCTGGGAGTACTTTTGGATCCACAGCTCTCCCTGGTTTCTCAGGTTGAGGCAGTGGCCAGGGATGCTTTCTATCAGCTGCAGCTGATACGCCAGCTGCGCCCGTTTCTCGAGATCAATGACCTCAAAACAGTGGTACATATGTTGGTAACCTCCAGACTTGACTTTTGTAATGCGCTCTACATGGGGCTCCCTTTGTACGTAGTCCAGAAACTCCAGTTGGTTCAGAATGCGGCAGCCAGGCTGGTCTCTGGGTCATCTCGGAGAGACCACATTGCACCTCTGCTGATGAAGTTACACTGGCTGCCTATAGCTTTCCGGGCAAAATACAAAGTGCTAGTTATAACTTACTGTATAAAGCCCTAAATGGCTTAGGCCCTGGGTATTTGAGAGAATGCGTTCTTCATTATGTGCCCTACCGTCCGTTGCAGTCGTCTGTGGAGGTCCATCTCCAGTTGCCGCCAGTTCGTCTGGTGGCCACACGGAGACGGGCCTTCTCAGTTGCTGCCCCGGGACTATGGAATGCGCTCCCTATTGAGATACAATCCTCCCCATCTCCGACCATTTAAAAAAAAAATTTTTTTTTTAACCCTTCTTTTTACTCAGGCTTTTTCAGCTTCTGGATAATGTATAGGTTTTAATTCTGTGACTGATTTTTAAATTGTTAGTTTTTAATTTCTTTTATGTGTTTTAATATGTGTTTTTAGCTGTTTTGTCATTGTGAACCACCCAGAGACACAAGTTTGGGGTGGTATACAAGTGTAATAAATAAATAAATAAACAAACAAGCAAGCAAGCAAGCAAGCAAGCTATAGAACTTCCGAAGCTTTCAGTGTAATAAATTGTATTTGAGAAAAAAGAGCCCTGGAACAGACAGAGGAAATGTGAATTCTTCAAATGCTTTATGGCAGAAGTTGATGTTTTGGGTTCTTTTCTCAGAATACCATTTATTCCTCAAAGAAGATAGTAGCACATGGATTTTGTTGGTTTTGTGGCTCACTGCATTAGTCCTCCTAATCCTGTGTGACATGTGAATCTGGCTGTGTTTGATATCTTAGATTTAGAATCAGTTGTTCCCATTTCTTTTCTTGTTGTTGCAGTTGTTAAAAATGGGTTTTGGCTGAGAAGGGGTTAATACAATTTTAATCATACAAAGATTTCATTTTAAATATATTGCTTTCATGTGTCTCTAACAAATCCCATGGTTTTTGTAGAATAATTGGCTGACATACTGAGGAAAATTACTCAAAGTAATCACATTGAAATTAAAAGCACAAGTTAAGAATTTCATAACTTGTCTTTTTAATTTCAGTAAGAAACTGAGCAATTTTCCTCATTATTTAAAAAAACTTATTCTGGCACATTCCGTTCGGTGGATCATGGCTGTAAAGCAGGCAATAAAAGTATAATATTGGGGTTTCAAGTCTAAAATATTGTTCTCAAGAGGTTCTGACAAATCCTGAAGTTTTTTGCTGCTGCTTCCCCCCGCCCTCATAACCTCTTCAATAAAGTTCTGCGTCTGACCTGTTCTATTGCTTTCTGGTTTTTACACTGCCCCATTTTTATTTTTTAAAGGTTTTTTAAAAAAAAATTCTGAAACAGATAATGTTATCAACATGAAAAGGGGGAGGAACCAACCCCCACTAGCCTATTGCTTTCTCATAAAATTGACAGGGACTCTTGTAGCAATACAGAAAACATTTTCTCCCACAGCTAGTAATATAAATAAATTCTTTTGTACCTATGTCTTATCTCCATTTAAAGATCTGCTTTCTAAAAATGAGAATATTGGTCACAGTTCTTTCTTTTGAAGTGATCTGTTGAGTGATTGAGTCTGAATTTGCTGTGTTAATTTATACACAATTAACAAATCTTTGGGATGTACTTCCTTCTGTGGGTGGCTCAGTGATTTTCACTTTGACCTACAGCCAAGTGGGTGGTTTTTAGTAGGTTATGAATCAATTTTTTCACACTTTTCTTGCAGTTCTCTATCAGTCTAGCTATCATGGCAAAGTGGCTATTGATAGATCTGTCATCTATGATTTTGTTTAATCTTTTTCTTAAACTACAGGTGAAACTCGGAAAATTAGAATATCGTGCAAAAGTCCATTATTTTCAGTAATGCAAATTAAAAGGTGAAACTGATATATGAGACAGATGCATTACATGCAAAGCGAGATAAGTCAAGCCTTAATTTGTTATAATTGTGATGATCATGGCGTACAGCTCATGAAAACCCCAAATCCACAATCTCAGAAAATTAGAATATTACATGGAACCAAGAAGACAAGGATTGAAGAATAGAACAATATCGGATCTCTGAAAAGTATAAGCATGCATATGTATTCAGTACTTGGTTTGGGCCCCTTTTGCAGCAATTACTGCCTCAATGCGGCGTGGCATGGATGCTATCAGCCTGTGGCACTGATGAGGTATTATGGAAGACCAGGATGCTTCATTAGCGGCCTTCAGCAATTCTGCATTGTTTGGTCTCATGTCTCTCATCCTTCTCTTGGCAATGCCCCATAGATTCTCTATGGGGTCAGGTCAGGCGAGTTTGCTGGCCAATCAAGCACAGTACACTGTATACTTTTCAGAGGTCCGATATTGTTCTATTCTTCAATCCTTGTCTTCTTGGTTCCATGTAATATTCTAATTTTCTGAGATTGTGGATTTGGGGTTTTCATGAGCTGTACGCCATGATCATCACAATTATAACAAATTAAGGCTTGACTTATCTCGCTTTGCATGTAATGCATCTGTCTCATATATCAGTTTCACCTTTTAATTTGCATTACTGAAATTAATGGACTTTTGCACAATATTCTAATTTTCCGAGTTTCACCTGTAGGTAATTTAATTGAATCGAATTTGCACATTTATATACCAACAAAAACTTACATAAGGTTTACATAAAAGTTAAAACAATAAAATCACATTAAAACCATAACACAATTAAAAGAATTAGTTAAAGAAACCCAAGACAAAATTAGTTGCCATCATCATATCATAGCAAATGCCATAAAATCTGTTAAAAGCCATTAGTTTATTTAATGTAATCAGAAACTAGCTGATAACTTTCGGTTTACATTTGTCTTTTACCAATCTGTAAATAAATCAGGATTTGTTAGCCTAATTTTAAAAAAGAATAGGGCTTATAAGCTCACCATGTCCATGTGTCTCCCTCTAATAACTTTTGCGTTTATAGTCCAATACAAACTAAATTCTCAGCACATGGGATGTGGTTCTAGGGGACCATGACAGGGATTTATTTATTTATTTATTTATTTATTTGCCAGTCTGCTATCTTGTTTCAAGATGGTGGCCGCTGGATACAAACCAAATTCACAGTACATGGGTGAGGGTCACGATGTTAAAAGAAGCAGAAGGTAGGCTCCATTAGTTTTACTAAAAGAGTTACTTCTTTTTTCTCACAGCATTCAGACTAACTTTTGCTTGAGTTGGCATGTTCTGCATATCACAATATTTTGGTCAGTACCTCACATTCCTTTTGTGTTCTCTCTGAACATTTCACACATTATAGGTAGTATGAAACCTCGCCTGACCCATAGCAGAGAGCTAGAAATAAAAACTACTCTTCAAGAACTATTGATCTACATCATTTTTCTAACAGATCTATGTATATGTAAGTCAATGAACAATGTACATAATTTACAGTTAGCTTTTTTCCTGCAAATTTATGTTATGGGAGATAAAGAAATAATAATGTGACTTTCCACCTACATACAGTATAGAAAATAATGTTTGCAAACTGTTATAAATACAGGATATACCATCCATGGCAGTCTCTTGTTGCTGAACAAAAACCTTTCTAGACCAACCCAAGACTATCATTGGAAAAGTATAGGATTCTATTCTGTTTTAACTTCTCTTTGGCTGACATCCAGACTAAAGAAGTGCTTGTGAAGAACATAGTGAAGAAGTGTAAGAAGATCATGTAGGTTTGGTGCAAAGTTGCACGGATTCTGCAATTGCATTATTGTGCAAAGATCCCCAGCCACAACATGTGAGGCATGCTACAGGTTGTGCACCTTGTGTTACACTATTGCAAACATGTTTGCATGAGCACAGCACAATGCAAGCTCCAGGCTTAGTGCAGCTAGCTAGTGCAACAACTTTGCACTAGTGCAACACGTTTGTGCAAGCACTTCATTAGTCTGGATGTCAGCCAATGTGTCCCCACAAAGAGTACTTGTGGCTATAGGGTAGTGGTTAAAGCAGCGTTTCCCAAGCTTTTGATACAGGGCATAAGATGGTGGGTGTATCCCACGTGGTTCCTCAATGCACACTTAAACTCCACTTGCATCATATTAGTACATGAGAGTTTGGGAATCATTGATTAGACTTGGTTGTGGAAAACATAGGTTCAAATCTCCACTTAGCTTTGAAGCTCACTGTATGGCCTTGGGCAAATTGCTCCTTTGAGGCCTAACTCAAGGGGTTTAAAACTGTGTTCCAGGGAACCCTAGAGCTTCTTGGAAATTTGTCTGAGATTCCTCAGTGAGAAGATGAGTTATGGTGGACAAGATTTCCTAGAAGGCAGTTTGAGTATCATGATGTATGTTTCCCTACAGTGTGAAGCACAGAAGTGTGTTAGACGTGTTTTAGGCTGCACTCTTATCACCATTTCACAGAGGGCAACAGGTCAGAATACCCCACATGAACTGCGCATGCATTCTAGAATGTGACCCAGAATCCTTTGTAACATGCAACAGTGTGTGTATGTGTGTATCTGTTTATTCATTTTAATCCCAATTTTCCTCCAAGAAGCCAAGAGCAGTATCCTTACAACAATGCTACAACAAGTTAGGGTGAGTGACAAGTGACTGGCCCAGAGTCACCCAGTGAGTTTCATGGCTGGCCAGAGATTTTGAATTCAGGTCTCCCTGCTCCAACACTCTAACCACTACACAAAATAGCGGGTATTTAAAGAGTTCATTGAAGGTAGAAAGTATGGGCCAGCATCCAGGTTAGGCAGGTGAAGGAGTATCTTCTACTGCACTAATTAGAGAAGGCACTGTGATATTTAAAGTGGGGGAAACATAATTTGGTAATGCACATTAAATGAAGTTGTGTAAAATTCCCAAATGAATAATTATAGCATCTATATATATGGACATACAGTTTTAGTCTCTTTTATGCACACACAAAACACCTTTACAGCCGTTACAGCTAGTGGCAAGTTGCTGTATGAATGAGGTTTCTTTGTATAAGCCTGTATTGCAAGTGCCGCCTGTTTTCTGCATAGCTGAAGTAGTAATCACCTGTTTGTTTCTTCTGGCATTTGGCATATTAGAAAGCTTAGGAAGAACTTTTATTTTAGGATCTTATTAATGAACATGACAGGTGAATAATGTCAGCTGATTATCTGAACAGTATAAATTTCTCATTTATTTCTTTTTAGTGTCATTTGGAATGGTGAGCCCAGATATGTATTACCTGAACAAAGTTATGTCAAGTCTCTTTCTGGAAACTCCATTGTCAGAAAGAGATCAAACTACCTTCAAAACCATAAGCAGCATTGAACACTTTTGGAAGGTAACGTTTTATGTTGTAATTTTGATATTCTATTTAGGAAGTGAGGAAGAGCACATAGGTTTTCTACAGCTATACAGGTGAAACTCGGAAAATTAGAATATTGTGCAAAAGTCCATTAATTTCAGTAATGCAAATTAAAAGGTGAAACTGATATATGAGACAGATGCATTACATGCAAAGCGAGATAAGTCAAGCCTTAATTTGTTATAATTGTGATGATCATGGCGTACAGCTCATGAAAACCCCAAATCCACAATCTCAGAAAATTAGAATATTACATGGAACCAAGAAGACAAGGATTGAAGAATAGAACAATATCGGACCTCTGAAAAGTATACAGTGTACTGTGCTTGATTGGCCAGCAAACTCGCCTGACCTGACCCCATAGAGAATCTATGGGGCATTGCCAAGAGAAGGATGAGAGACATGAGACCAAACAATGCAGAATTGCTGAAGGCCGCTAATGAAGCATCCTGGTCTTCCATAATACCTCATCAGTGCCACAGGCTGATAGCATCCATGCCACACCGCATTGAGGCAGTAATTGCTGCAAAAGGGGCCCAAACCAAGTACTGAATACATATGCATGCTTATACTTTTCAGAGGTCCGATATTGTTCTATTCTTCAATCCTTGTCTTCTTGGTTCCATGTAATATTCTAATTTTCTGAGATTGTGGATTTGGGGTTTTCATGAGCTGTACGCCATGATCATCACAATTATAACAAATTAAGGCTTGACTTATCTCGCTTTGCATGTAATGCGTCTGTCTCATATATCAGTTTCACCTTTTAATTTGCATTACTGAAATTAATGGACTTTTGCACGATATTCTAATTTTCTGAGTTTCACCTGTATAGGAAGCTGTCATATACTGAGTCAGACCATTGGTCTATCTAGCTCAGTATTGTCTTCACAGACTGGCAGAGGCTTCTCCACGGTTGCAGGCAGGGATCTCTCTCAGCCCTATCTTGGAGAAGCCAGGGAGGGAACTTGGAACCTTCTGCTCTTCCGAGAGCGGCTCCATCCCCTAAGGGGAATATCTTAGAGTGCTCACATTTCTAGTCTCCCATTCATATGCAACCAGGGTGGACCCTGCTTAGCTAAGGGGACAAGTAGTGCTTGTTACCACAAGACCAGCTCTCCTCTCCTTTGTAGGATGCTTTGTTTGGCTTTGTAGATGCTGACCACCTTTATACACCATATTTATCTGGGCTTGAATCTAGGAGGGTGATCTGTTCATGAAAGCCCATTTCTGTGCACTGTTCATGTTTTCTAAATGGGAAAGTCTCTCATTAACATGGGGGCCTACACACATGGTTTCTGTGACCCGTTGCTGTCTTCAATTTCAAACAGCACTACAAGGATTATACTGGCATGGTGTGCAAGAATAGTTAAGATGAGACATTTTTTCAATGTTCTAACATTATAAGCCCTGAATATTCTCTTGTTCATAAAACTGAAACTGTCTTTCCAATCTGCCTGAACATCAACTTGGTGACACGTGACACCATTCCTCCACTAGATCTGGTGCAGATCTGATGTAAAATGGTTGAGATGCTGCAAATAGCACATCTTAAAAGGTTTTTTGTTTTTTAAATGTCCTTTAACAGTTTTTTTAAAATTCAGGTATATTCTTAATCATCATTCTGTGGGATGCACACCTGAGACTTTGGATGATGGTCAGTGTTTTTTCATGGAGTTCAGGATGCCATTGAAAAGACATTGAAAAAGTGTCATTGAAAATAGTTACTATTGAAATACACTATACCTTTTTTATTTTGCTGAGTGAAAGCATTGATTTCATTGTGGTAACCTAGAGAACGAATAAAACAAAAAAGGTAAACAAATATATGGCAAGGTCTGATTGGTTTTCACCTCTAACCAAAAACATTTCAAATCATTGCACACTTCAGTAAAAGAATTTCAGAAGGATGATTTGTTCTGCTAAATAAAACATTGTATCTCTTCTTTTTTCTCATAATATAGTATGTAGAAGGACCACTTCTGGATGGACTTTATTGGAAAAAATGGTATACTGAAAATTCCACATCAGTCCATGAAAATAGCAGCCACATCTACTATGAGAACTTACTGTTAGGAGTAGCTCAAATCCGGCAGCTTAAGATCCATAACAGCACATGTTCTGTCTATCCTGCTTTCCGGTCATTCATGAAAGCATGCTATGGTAGATACAGCTCTGTAAATGAGGATAAAGAAAGCTTTGGCTTTAGGAATGACACCATGTAAGTATAGTGACATTTCACTTTCCTAACTGTTCTTTCTGTGTTTGAACACATTTTAAATTTATATTAGCAAAATAGAGATTAATATCAAAATGAGATTAATTTTGGGATTTAGCTTTCCTCAGAAGCACTAGTAAAAGAGAATATTAACATGTATTTTCTAAATAGTCAAAAATGTAAAACAATATGTGTACATAGTGGGGTCAGTTAATACCATCTTTCTTATGTGAACCTATATCAGTTTTCCCACTGGTCAGTGAGCCAAATACTAATGATCCTGGATTTTAACATTGCTGACTGCACTGGTATATCATCTAAGTCTGCCCAATCTAAAATCCAATTAACAGAAACATGTTCAGTTTGACATGTTGCATTAAGGGCTTTCCATGTTCACAAAAACTCCAAAATGCCAGGAAATTGGTATGGTATCCTGTGCTATTGTTGGTTCTAGCTTCACCAATACCTTGGTGCTGAATGACTGTCACTGGCTCCAGAGTTTAATATGCTGGTCCCCTGGCTGGCTACTGCTTCCCCTTCACACCTTTTATTCCTTCCTGTATGAAGGAGGACTTCAGGTGCTTCCCTTTCTACTAAGTGGTCAGTGGAGTGCCTGAAGCCCTCGTCTGCTGCTGGATGTCCTCCCAAAGACATCTTGAGGGTTGAGGGCTATTGCTCATTAAAAGTGGCAGCCCATGGCTCCTTGTTGCCTCTGAGAAGGCCACCATCTTGGCCCTTTCCCACAGCCGTCCACTTGCTGCCATTTCTTGGTCAGAGGCTTGTGGACTGAAGCCAGATCATGTTTTTTCTCCTTTGTGAACCTCACTTCCAAGATCAGACATCTTGACTTTTGCAAAAGGGACTTGCATTGTGCAAACACCACAATACTTCTCTGAATGTGGAGTGTATAAAAGTGCACAATGTCATACTGTCTCCAAGCACAACATTGTGCTGGTGCTAGCACAATGTTAGTCTGCATCCTGTTCATTATCTCAATTAGCTAAAAGCCAAGATGCTTTGAAATGCTTTACCTGTACTTATCCTGCACTAAGCGGGTGGTTCAACTAGATGACCTTCAGGGTCCCTTCAACTATGGAAGGGATGGTATTGGTTACCAGCTGGGTACTTGCAACTTGGAGCTGAATGGCTGTCAGTGGCAGAGTGGTAGACTTTATGTTTCAATTTGTCTGTTCACTGAAATAAACAAATGAAGTTTATGCAACTGAAGCTATCATGCAACTAAAATTATTATTCCATGTTCCGTCCAGATGAAGGGTCACATTTCTAGCCAACATTATGGCAGATCTCTGGATTGTTATGAGGATACTGATTTTGAGCAATCTCAGAATCCAACAGCATCAGGTTATAACGGACTTTGGATGTCCAATGGCTGAATAATGAGGCTAATGGCGCACATGCATTAATTTGCAGAACATGAATATTGCCAATGATATAGCAGAAGAATTTGTTTGTTTGGAATGTGTATACCAGTCCAAACTCACATCTCTGGGCAGTCTGGAACAAATATAAAAGTTAAAACAACAAATAGAACATTAAAACAGTTTAAAAACAAACTCACAATTTTACAAATCTAATCAAAAGATTGGATGAATAAGTGTTTTAAGAGTTTTTCAAAGCTGTCAGGGATGGGGAAGCTCTCATTTTGGCAGGGAGCACATTCCAAAAGCTCAGGGCAGCAACAGAGAAGGCCTGTCCTGGATGAGCTGGTGGCAACTGCTGACAGATCTTCTCAGATATTTCAAAAGACAGTAGGGCTCATAAAAAAGAAGGCATCCTCTTAAATACCATGGGCCTTTAGGGCTTTTGGGGTTATAATCAGCGCTTCATATTTTGCCTGGAAATATATTGGTAGGCAGTGTAGTTCTTTTAATATAGGAGTGATATGGTCTCTTTGATGTGCCCGGCCCCTGGACTCCAACCTGACTCCCATATTTTGCACCAATTGCATTTTCTGGACTGCATACAAAGGCAATCACATATAGAATGCATTGCAGAAGACAAGTTTGGAGGACAACAGCAAATGTACTGCACACCTGGCCACTGCCTTAAGTTGAGACACCAGAGAGGTTTGGTTCCAGAAATACTTCCAGTTGCACACCTGTTCATTCTGCAGGATCATAATGTCACCCAGAACAGAGAGATCAAAATGGTCTGATACTGATAACACTCTGCACCAAATCCCCTCATGATCTTTCCCAGTGATTCCATGTAGGTGTTAAAAAGCCACCACTGAGCTATATGGGCATTGGGCAATCACAAAATCACACAACAATGAAGAATAGCTAAAGAAATAGTACAGGAGGATCCTTGATGTGATCCCGTTGTATTCACACAACTGGGATATGCACCTGTTCAGTAGACCAATCAGCAAGATTCTAGAGCTCCACTTGACATTCCTGACTCCTCCCACCATGTGAGTGCATTCATTAGAAGAAGCAGATGGAGCGTCACTATTCCTAGTTCCTTTTGGACTGCCATTGATTAAGGACGCATCAAAAGGTTATTGCTGACTTTGGATTTGAAGGTTTGCCACCTCAAATCACCGGAAGAGTGAGAGTATTCATTCTTCATTTAGAAGAATATCAGTTTCATGACAGAAAAGAAAATGTTTAAGGGGTGTGGGAAGTGCCAAGCCATTTCCCCCTCCTCGGATAAACATTCCATGTGTCTCCTATGTTTGGGAGAAAAACACAAAACTGGTCTCTGTAAGATTCGTCAGAAATTTTCCAAACAAGAAAAAATAGAGATAAGACTTAAAGACGCCCTTTATAATTTGGCGCTATTACCTGAAAAGCCAACTTCGACTGCGGCTACTCCAATATTGAAATCAGCACCCAAAACTGACTCTGACCACTAAACGTCCTAGGGAGTCCGGCAGTAAATCAGTACTAACCACTAAGCATAAGGCAGCCACCTAATGGCGCAGCGGGGAAATGGCTTGACTACCATGCCAGAGGTTGCTGGTTCAAATCCCCACTGGTATATTTCCCCGACCATGGGAAACACCTATATCGGGCAGCAGTGATAAAGGAAGATGCTGAAAGGCATCATCTCATACTGTTTGAGAGGCGGCAATGGTAAACCCTCCTGTATTCTACCAAAGACAACCACAGGGCTCTGTGGTTGCCAGGAGTCGACATCAACTTGACGGCACACTTTACCTTTACTTTACTAAGCATAAGACTCCAAGCCACAATACTGGGCTGTCCTTGATGCCGAAGCCATCAACGTCAAAGACTCACTCATCCTCCAAGACTATCCTTTCGATTTTGAAAGAGGCCAAACAAGGGAAATCTAAATTGGAAATGATTAGATCACATAGCTCTTCAACACTGAGCAACCCCAAATGGAAAAAGGTGGACTCGACATTGAAACCATCAATGTTGGGAAAGGACAGTATGAAATATTTGATATTAAAGAAGGACCATGCCCAACCACCTTTGACATTGAAGCCTGCTACTACTTCCGAGTCAAAGGAAATACTAGTACTGATGTCGGGCACACTGATGTCGGGAACTACATCGATCTTGACGTTCAAAATCCTGAAGCTGAACATAGTTCCCATTGCTCAGTAACAACAGAAATCTTCAGAAATCGGAGGTTCCTCCATGTAATATACTGACGTTACCATCCTAAGCCAGTGTTGCTCTATCACAAGGCGTATACCTTACTTCACCCTTATGCCCTGACTTTATTGATCTTGGTGACAGATATGATGTCATAGAAATACCCAAGACACCATCCCTCAAAAGATGTTGAAAGACGTAACCTCATTAAATGGAAAACAGAAAACCTTGGAGTGCACATACTTTTAGCCCCATGAAATTTACAACCTCTCAATGGTGTCACCAGGGAGGAGGGGCTTTTTACTTCCATAGAAAGATATACTCTTTGTTCTCCCCTGCCAGTCATACAACCTTCAGTGGCTATGTTCATGCTGTCCACTACACCCAGCCACTATGTGTAACACGTTTCCCTGAACCCACTAGGGATGGGAAGCTTTTCTTATTTCCACAAGGGGCATGCAGGTCACGGATCATGACTCACCCTGTGACATCAGGTTCTTCTTCCCTGTCAGGCCACCATGGCAACTCAAACTGACATGTTTCCCCCACCAAAACCTACTACCCCGGCTCTGCCTGTTCCGGCCTTGCCTCCTATCATACCACTGATTCCTCCTGTTCAACCTGTTGAACCAGATCCTGCAAGTCCTCAGAATCCTCAGGACGCTGATAATAATAGCCTGGAGCTATTTCCTTCTACTAATCATTCCTCCATCCAGAGAATCCAAACCCAGATTCGGATGGGGGATCCCAAACCACAGAATCACCATCTGAACCTTCTCCAGATGATATAGAACTAAAAATATCATTGGACTCACCAAAAGAAGAGCAGAAAAATTACTACGCTCTGATAATTGACATGGCCAAGTCACTTGGCATAAATCTGAAACAGGTCACTGAGAATATCCAGGACCCAGTCTTTAAATTCCTGCAAACTGCAAAGACCTCCCAATCCTTCTACTCCTTCTGTTTCTAATCGGCTCCCAGAGGTGCTCTGCTGTGATGCCCTCAGTGGGTTCTTTGCGGACAAAATCTCCTGTCTTCGGGGTGACTTGGATTCCACTTTTTCTGCAGGGTCTACGAAGGAGGTGTCCAGCAATCTTTCTTGCAGTATTAGGTTGGATCAGTTTCAGTCTGTGATTCCTGAGGATGTGGACAAGCTGCTTGGAGCTGTGTGGTCCACCACTTGTTCTCTGGACCCTTGCCCAACGTGGCTGCTTCGATCTAGCAGGGAGATTATTCGAGTAGGCCTGGTGAATATCATAAATGCATCGCTGAGGGAGGGTAAGGTGCTTCCATGCTTGAAGGAGGCAATAATTAGACTGTTCCTTAAGAAACCTTCTCTAGATCCCTCAGCGATGGATAATTATAGGCCAGGTGATCGAGAAGGTGGTGGCCGACCAGCTCCAGGTGGTTTTGGAGGAAACTGATTATCTAGACCCATTTCAAACCGGCTTTAGGACAGGCTATGGGGTTGAGACAGCCTTGGTCGGCCTGATGGATGACCTATACCGGGGAATTGACAGAGGGAGTGTGACTCTGTTGGTTCCCTTGGATCTCTCGGCGGTGTTCGATACCATCGACCATGGTATCTTTTTGGGTCGCCTGGCGGAGTTGGGGATAGGAGGCACTGCTCTGCAGTGGTTCGGCTCCTATCTCTCGGGCAGATCCCAGATGGTGGAGCTTGGTGACAGTTGCTCTTCTCAATGAGAGCTGTTATATGGAGTCCCTCAGAGCTCCATTCTGTCACCAATGCTTTTCAATATTTACATGAAACCGCTGGGTGAGGTCATCAGGAGATTTGGTGCAGGGTGTTATCAGTATGCTGATGACACCCTAATCTACTTCTCTCTTTCATCTGCTTCATCAGGAAATGGCGTTCATTCCCTAAATACCTGCCTACAGGCAGTAATGGGCTGGATGAGGGATAACAAATTGAAGCTGAATCCAAGCAAGACGGAGGTGCTCATTGTAGGGGCTCAGAATCTGAGGGATGAGTTAGATCTCCCTGTGCTGGATGGGGTTACACTCCCCCGGAAGGAGCAGGTACGCAGCTTGGGGGTACTCCTGGATCCAGGCCTCACTCTGGTATCTCAGGTGGAAGCTGTGGCCAGGAGTGCTTTTTATCAGCTTAGGCTGATTCGACAGCTGCGTCCATTCCTAGAGGAGGATTACCTCAGAACAGTGGTGGACCAGCTGGTAACCTCCAGGCTTGAATACTGTAATGCGTTCTACGTGGGGCTGCCTTTGTACATATTTCGGAAACTTCAGTTAGTTCAAAATGCAGCAGCAAGGCTGGTCTCCGGGGCAACCCGGAGAGACTATATTATGCCTGTTTTGAAATAGCTGCACTGGCTGCCGATATGTTTCCGAGCAAAATACAAAGTGCTGGTATTACCTTTAAAGCCCTGAACGGCTTGGGTCCAGGTTACCTTAGAGAGCGCCTTCTTGGGTCTGATCCCCACTGCACACTAAGATCATCCGAGGAGGTCCGGCTCCAGTTGCCACCAGCTCATCTGGTGGCGACCCAGAGACGGGCCTTCTCTGTAGCCGCTCCTGGACTGTGGAATGTGCTCCCTGCAGACATCCGTAATTTGAATTCTTTATTGGAATTTAGGAGAGCCCTAAAGACCTACCTGTTCAGCCTGGCCTTCCAGTGCTCTTAAATTGTTTTAAAGGATCTTTGATGTTTGTGAACCACCCTGAGCTATTTTGTAAGGGCAGTATAAAAATTGAACAAATAAATAAATAATAAATAAAATGAATAAACCCACTGCACTACCAATGCTGCCTGTGTTGTTAGCTTCTAAACAGACATGGAAAAAGCCATCATCCACAGCCCCTACTTCCAGGTGCCTAGAGAACATGTATAAAGTCCAGGAAGTTGGTTGTGAATACCTATTCATACATCCAACACATAATTCCCTAGTAGTTCTTCTTCTTCTTCCGATTCAGGCAAGAAACATACTGCCCCAGTAGATAAAGAGGGACGCAAGTTAGACTCTCTCTACAGACAGTTCTACTCAACTTCTACGCTGGCCATGCGTATTGCCAACTATACGGCATGCATGTCCCATAATCAGCATTCCCTATGGGAAGACCTGGCTGAAACCAGGCCAGAGGACATGGCAACAAAAGCCAAAGAACTCAAGAACAAATCTGTCGATATAACTAGGCAGCAAATTAGTACGGTCTGTCACTTGATGGACTGTGAGTCTAAGAACATGGCGGGTGCAGTTGCACTTTGCCATCATAAGGCAAAGAGGCACCTTTTAACGTGGTGATTCTCTTTATTTAGCAGGGAGAGAGTAACTGGCCCTATCCACCCCCAGCACAGTACCTCCAGTGACTGTTGCTGCTGGTGTCTATCTTATGTTTCTTTTAGATTGTGAGCCCTTTGGGGACAGGGATCCATCTTATTTATTTATTATTTCTCTGTGTAAACCGCCCTGAAACATTTTTGGAAGGGCAGTATAGAAATCTAATAAATAATAAGAAGAAGAACATAAGAACAGCCCTGCTGGATCAGGCCCATGGCCCATCCAGTCCAGTATCCTGTTTCACACAGTGGCCCACCAGATGCCACTGAGAGCCTACAGGAAGGTGTTGAGGGCATGCCCTTTCTCCTGCTGTTACTCCCCTGCAACTAGTATTCAGAGGCATCCTGCCTCTGAGGCTGGAGGTGGCCTATAGCCCTCCAACTAGTAGCCGTTGATAGACCTCTCCTCCATAAAGTTATCCAAACCCCTCTTAAAACCCTCCAGGTTGTTGGCTGTCACCACATCTTGTGGCAGAGAATTCCATAAGTTGATTATGCATTGTGAAAAAGTACTTCTGTTTGTTGGTCCTAAATTGCCCTACAATCAATTTCATGTGATGACCCCTGGTTCTAGTGTTATGTGAGAAGGGAAAAAAAATTTCTATCCACTTTCTTCACACCATGCATGATTTTATAGACCTCTATCATGTCTCCCTCAAGTTGTCTTTTTTAAAAACTAAATAGCCCCAGGTGTTGTAGTCTTGCCTCATAAGGAAGGTGCTCTAGGCCCCTGATCATCTTGGTTGTCCCCTTCTGCACCTTTTCCAGCTCTACAATGTCCTTCTTTAGATGTGGTGACCAGAATTGTACACAGTACTCCAGGTGTGGCTGCACCATAGTTTTGTTCAAGGGTATTATAATATTAGCAGTTCTATTTTAAATCCCCCTCCTAATGATCCCTAGCATTGAATTGGTCCTTTTCACAGCTGCCGCACATTGAGTTGACACTTTCAATGAGCTGTCCACCATGACCCCAAAATCCCCCTCCTGGTCAGTCATTGACAACTCAGATCCCATCAGTGTATACTTGAAGTTAGGGTTTTTCGTCCCAATATGCATCACTTTACACTTGCCAACACTGAACCACATTTGCCATTTTGTCTCCCACTCACCCAGTTTGGAGAGATCCTTTTGGAGCTCCTCACAATCCGTTTTGGATTTCACTACCCAGAAGAGTTTGGTATCATCTGCAAATTTGGCCACCTTGCTGTTTACCCCAACTTCTAGATCATTTATGAATAAATTTAAAAGCACCAGTCCCAGAACAGATCCCTGAGGGACACCACTTCTTACTTCCCTCCATTGTGAATACTCTCCATTTATACCTACCCTCTGTTTCCTGTTCTTCAACCAGATAGCAATTCATACATGTACTTGTCCCCTTATCCCCTGACTGCTATGTTTTCTCAGGAATCTTTGATGAGGAACTTTGTCAAAAGCTTTTTGGAAGTCCAGGTATACTATGTCAACTGGATCATCTTTTTCCACACACTTGTTGACACTCTCAAAGAACTCCAAAACGTTTGTGAGGCAAGATTTACCTTTGCAGAAGCCATGCTGGTTCTCTCCTAGCAGGGCCTGTTCTTCTATGTGCTTTACAATTTTATCCCTGAGGATGCTTTCCTGCTATGTGCCTGGAACAGACGTTAAGCTAACTGGCCTGTAATTTCCCAGATCCCCCCCTGGATCCCCCCCCCTTTTTTAAGATCAGTGTTACATTTGCTACTTTCCAGTCCAGCAGACCCTGATTGCAGAGATAAGTTATATTTTACAAGGAGGTTGGTAATTTCACATTTGAGTCTTGGATGGATGCCATCTGGCCCTGGCGATTTGCTCGTCTTCAGTTTTTCCAGACAATTTAGAACAGGGGTGGGGAACCTTGGCCCTCCAGCTGTTTTTGAACTACAACTCCCGCCATCCCCAGCTTGAGATGATGGGAGTTGTAGTTCAACAACAGCTGGAGGGCCAAGGTTCCCCACCCCTGGTTTAGAACATCAACCCCTTGTTACTTCTGTCTGACTCAGTTCTTTAGCTCAGTCCCCAAAAAGCTTGGTTCAAGAACAGGTATATGCTCAGTATCCTCTGCTGTGAAGACAGATGCAAAGAACTCATTTAGCTTCTCTGCAATCACCATATCCTCCTTAAAATTCCCTTTCACTCCCCCATTGTCTAACGGTCCAACCGCCTCCCAGGCAGGTTTTCTGCTTCTGATATATTTAAAGAAGTTTTTGTGATTCCCCTTGATGCTTGAGGTCGGAATTGAGGTCAGCAATTTCACATTTGAGTTCTTTGAGGACTCTTGGATGCATGCCGTCTGGCCCTGGCGATTCGTTAGTTTTCACTTTTTCTAGGCAGTTTAGAACATCATCTCTCGTCACTTCTATCTGACTCCGTTCTTTAGTCTCCATCCCTGAAAAGTCTGGTTTAGGAACAGGTATATGCTCTGTATCCTCTGCCGTGTATCCTCTGCCGTGAAGATGGACATCAAGAACTCATTTAGCTTCTCCACATCCTCCTTAATAATCCATTTCACTTCCTCATTGTCTAATGGCCCAACAGCCTCCCTGGCAGGTTTCCTGCTTCTGATGTATTTAAAGAAGTTTTTATTATTCCCCTTGATACATTTAGCTAAATGTTCCTCAGACTCTCTTTTTGCCTCCCTTATTGTCACCTTGCATTTCTTTTGCCACCTTGCATTTCACTGCCACACTCAAATCTTGTCGATTTTTTTGTAATTGTTCTTATCTGCCGTGTTCGACTTTACTCTGCATTGTTAAAAAAACATGTTTTCTTTGGCTCGGTGAGTGACTAAAGTTTCGAAAAACTACTAAACTATGTATCTGAAATAAAAAGTCATTGATTTGCAAAAGATTACTGTAAAGAGCAGTACAAAATATTGATAAGACTTCGCATTAAAGATGGTCATATGTTATGATGTCTGACCTTGAAGATGAAATATTTTGCTCAATCATTCCTTCTGTTGCAGCTATTTATAAGAAATTATAGGCGGTGGAACTGTTTTGTTTTACCTTAAAAAATCTAGAAGAAAACGGTTTAAAATTTAAATAAATATTAAGGTATAAGTAAATAATTTGCTTGAGTCTGAATGTCTTGTCAGTTAAGCAATGGAGGGGGCTGAGGGGCGGGGGCACCATTGTTAGCCTGTGCTTAGGGCATCAGTTGCCCTTAATCTGGCCCTGCTCTGCTCGTTATGAAAAGGAAGTGTAAGAGGAAATGTGGAAAGGGGAGTAGATTGCTTTGACAAGTTTCCCTCTATTTCTACTATACTGTGCAAAGCAAACAAAATGCACATCAACTTTTTCAGATCTAGGACGCACTGTTAGCTCCACTTTTGATTATGTTTATACTGTATGTGTCTTCTCTCCACCCACCCTCTGTTTTTGCATTTCCCTATTCCCTTTTCTCCAACAGGTGGAACTACACCCCTTCGAACGCACTAATCCCAGGGCATTGGGGTCTCATTGATATATACAGTAGTGGAGGATTTCGTTTTACTTTGAGCAAATCAAAGGAGATAAGCGAGCAGAAGCTCGCCTTTCTCAGGGAACATAGCTGGATCACCAGAGGGACGAGAGTAGTCTTCATTGATTTTTCAGCATATAATGCCAATGTGAATCTCTTTTGCGTAGTCAGGTGAGCTCTTCCATACCCTACCCTTGAAATCCCATTTTCAAGAGAAATGTGTTTGGATATCCTTTATCTATTATTGGAAATATTTCAGAGGTATTCAAGTTGAGTCACACCTTCTAGGTTATTTATTATTATTTATCACATTTATTGTTCTTGCTATTGTCAAAATTATTGTAGATTTAATAATAGATGGAAACAGGTTTGTACATTCAACTACACCATTATTTTTACAAACATTAATAAATGGTGCCCAGTTTCTTTCAAACACATCAAATCTTTGGATTTTTCCTCCTTGAACTGGTGATTTTTGCTGTTTTTATGTGCTCCCCTAGTTATCAAACCGTGGTTTTAAGTGAGAGATTTTGTTTGGTGCTAATAGCTTGCATAAATTATTTATGATGTTGTGACTATCATACCATATCTGACACTAACTCATAATCAATCAGTACTAGTATTATTGTACTTATGCAAGGACAAAAAAGAAGATTTTTTTAAAAATAGAGTAGTTTATCTTTTCCGCCTAAGAAAAAACTTCTGAGGTGTGAATTCTCATTCTATCATAGCAAATGAGATTTTTTTCAGTTAAACAACTCTCATGACCCCACTTTCACTTTTTCACACTCTCAATTACTATGAATATGAGGAAGTAATCAATTTAGCACGCTTCACCTTATGAAGACAAACCTCAGAAATTCACCAAAATTTACCCCTCTGCCCAATCACTTTGAAATTGGGGACGGGTGGTAGCCTCCACCCATTAGGCACTATCTACCAGCCCACCCCACTCCTTTGGAGCAGATCCACTTTCTGTCCCAATCTGCCCCAAAGACACCAAAATTTCAAATATTCCCAAAAAATCAGCCCTCTGCCCAATCCCCCTGAAATTGGGGTGGTAGCCTCCACCCATTAGGCACTACCACCCCACCCCACTATTTTGGGGCAGATCCACTTTCTGCCCCCAAACTGCCCCAAAGTCACTAAAACTTCAAAAATTCTCAAAAAATCAGCCCTTTGTCCAATCCCCCTGAAATTGGGGTGGTAGCCTCCACCCATTAGGCACTACCACCCCACACCACTATTCTGCCCCAGGCCCCACTTTCTGCCCCAGTCTGCCCCAAAGACATGAAAACTTCAGAAATTTCCCAAAAATCAGCCCTTTGCCCAATCCCCCTGAAATTGGGGTGGTAGCCTGCACCCATTAGGCACTACCACCCCACCCCACTCCTTTTGCCCAGATCCCATGCTATGCCCCCGAACTGCCCCAGAGTCACTAAAACTTCAAAAATTCCCCAAAAATCAGCCCTTTGCCCAATTCCCCTGAAAGTGGGGTGGTAGACTCCACCCATTGGGCACTACCACCCCACCCCAAAATTTTGCCCCTGGGCCCCTTCCCCCCCAATCGATTCAGATTCAGATTCGGGTTAAATCCGAATCCGAACCGAATCAAGGGTGATTCGGGTGGCCCATATTCGGGCACAAAACAGAACAGGGGTGATTCGGTTTTGGTCCCGAACCGAATCACAGAAAATCCAAATTGCACACCCCTAGTTCCTGCAGGCATCAGAGCAAGGGAAAGGTGGAGTTTCACCAGGTCAAAACATCCTGAGGGATCAGGAATTCAGGTAGGCTCATCTTGTGCATTCGCCTACCCTTTCGCTCCATTGGAAGAAAGCTGCTATCTTGTGGCACTTCTCCACAAGAGCAGCCATGGCAGCAGCAGGATGACACCCAGCGCCTTCAGCAGGAATGTCTTTCCTGGCCACAGCCCCAGAAGGGCCAGGCACATCCCACAACCAGGTTCAGAGTGTGCTCTACACAATGGATGGACACAAACGAACCCTGCTTGGCTGCCCTAATTATGTTGGCAACGTTATCGGTGACCATGAACCCTCAGAGAAGGTTTGGCTGCCCGGACAGCCACCCCTCCACCTGGCAATTCATGGCCACTGACAGCTCACCTGCAGTGTGGTCAGTGTCCAGGACCTCCACATGCAGCACAGCACACCTGTGCTTTGCTACATGGGAGGGGCTGGCCACACCACCACCAGCAGATTTCCCTTCATTCTTCTGCCCCCACCAGTGTACTTTGAGGGACAGGTTAGCAGCGTGCCTTCCACTGGGGCTGTCCACAGATCCACAGTGAAATGCACGCTGATGTTAAGCGCTGCTCTACTCAACAGCCCAGACATGGCCTCCCTGCACGACAGGTAGGAATGTGCAAATCAATTCAGGTACAAATAGATTTGTACACAAATCTAGCTGAATTGGGTGATTTGGAGACAAAACAAATCACCCCTGTGGTCCATTGGCTAAATTCAGGTCCAAATCTAATCATGTCTGATTCGATTCAAATCGATTTGAGATTTGGATCCCTCTCATTAATTACCCCTTGTTTCCAGCTTTCATTTTAAAAAAACGCTAAGCTCTAGCCCTTGTAGAAGTGGAGTTATGGAGCAAAATGTGTGGTCACTATTTTTCAAGTATTTGGATTCTATGGTGTATAATAAATTTTCCTCAATGAATCCCTATGAGGATTCATTACACACCTTCATTTCTTCTATTCATTTTGACTGTCTTTTGGACAGTGCCAAATGGCAACTGCCATGTGCCAACTACACCACCCTCCTACCCATAAGGCAGTGGGGTACTACTCAGTTTATGTTCTAGGATTTTTTTTCAAGTGTTTAGGCTCTTTGGTGTCTAATAATCTTTCCTCATAATGAATCCCTATTAGGATTCATTACACACTAAAGAGTCTAAACATCTCAAAAATTCCTAAAATATAAACTGAGTGGCTTGTGGGTTGGGGGATAGTTGGAACATGGGATACCACTAATTCTCCACCCCCATCTGCAAAGCAGTGGGGTCAAAATGAACAGAAGTAATGAAGGTGTGTAATGAAGACACCAAAGAATCTAAACACTTCAACAATTCCTAAAAAATAAACTGAGTACTCCAGTGTGTGTCTGTGTGTGTGCGGGGGGGGGGGGGGTAGATGATACATGGCAGTTGACAGTTGGCACTGTCCAATGACAGTCAAAATGAACAGAAGAAATGAAGATGTATAATGAATCTTCATAGGGATTCATTATGAGGAAAGGTTATTAGACACCAAAGAATGTTAAACACTTCAATATTCCTACAGAATAAAATGAGTAACCCACTGCTTTGCAGGTGGTGTGTGTGTGTGTGTACTTGGCACATGGCAGATGACAGTTTGGCACTGTCCAATGAACAAAAGTCAAAATGAACAAAAGAAATGAAGGTGTGCAATGAATCATCAAAGAGATTCATTATGTTGAAAAGTTATTATACACAAAATCCAAACACTTGAAAAATAATGACTGCACGATTTGCTCCATAACTCCACTTCTACAAGGGCTAGAGCTTAGCTCTTTAAAAAAAACAAAAGCTGGAGATCCATGTTAGGGTTAGGATATGGCAACTTTGAATCCCCATTATTTCCTATGGTGGAAATAGACAAAATCAGTAAAAACTTTAAAAAATCATTGAATATTAATCAAGTGCCCCACCACTTTGAAAGGTGGCACCCATGGGAACCTACCCACCACCCAAATTTGGTGCCCCTAGGACCTTGTTAAGTGGTCCGAATTGGTCCAAATCCAAACTGAATTGTATCAAATACAAATCAAATCTGGGGGTAATTGGGGGGTTAGATTTGGACACAAAACAAATCAGGGGTGATTTGATTTGGGCACAAATAGAATTAAAAAAATAGATTTGTGCACATTCCTAACAACAGGTGCAGGAAGGGCACCACACACTTGCTGAAGGTGGTGTGTGAGGGGATCTTGTAGTTGTGGGCAAGCAGTCAGAGCAGCCAGTGGAAGTCAGCATTCTCCACCACCTAGAATGGCTGGTTGTCCAAAGCAATCATTTTGGTAATGACCCGGGTGATGAGATGAAGCTCTGGGTGACCAGACCACTTGCTCACCAACTGCATCCACTGCACAGGCAACTCCCACTGCTTTGAAGCAGGAGCAGGTGCTTTGCTGCTAGTTGAGGACACATCAGCCTATTGCTGCCAGCAGAAGTAGGGATCCCCAGGTGATGCTGTCAAAGGTGCTGCAGCATCTCTGTCATCGTAAGTTGTTTAGGGTCCTTATCTCAGCTGACCTGTGTCCTGCAATGGATGCAGGCAGCATGGTGTGGGTCACCATGGCGGAGCTAAAAGTGGTCCCACACCAAGCTGCTATCAGTCCGAGATTGTTTGGGTGGTGGTGATACTACTGGGGCTTCTGGTTCGTTCTGGAGACCAACCCTACTACTGCCTTCGGTCTTGGGCTAAGTTAGTCCAGGAAGTGGAAATACATCCTTCTGCTCCTCCCCAGTCTCGGATGGAAGTTTTGTGTCACACTGCCAATGGGGATTGTGGAGGATGGAGATAGTGATCTGGCTGGGCTAGCAGCCAGTAACATCTCCTCTGCTTCCACGTGAAAAGCCTGTTCACTTGTGGGATGACCTCCCCGCTAATTCTGCCTCAGCTGTCACGGATGACAGCACTGTGGGACCAGGCTCCTCCGGATAGGTGAGGGACAACTTAGGGAGTAGACCTCTCTCGCCATCACCTCCGATGACCTGCAGAATCACCCCTCCCTCTGCCTGGCAATCTGCTCCTGGCTCTGCCTTGCACGCTCCTGGACATATTGGGTTAAAAATAATTGAAGCCCTAACTCTAATGGAGGGGTGGTGGAGAAGAAATGCCTTTAAGGGGGCTATTTTTAAAGTGTTGCAGCATTGGGGGTGGTCTATTTATGCTATGTGTGCCACACACAATGCTATCTATAGCACTGTAGTGCACACACAGAAGCTAGAAAAATTAACCCCTAAATAAAAAATTAGGCTTTATTTGTAGGGGGGGGCTTTTTTTTGGAGGGGAGCAAGCAACAATGGGGCAATTGTAAGGGAAAGGAAAGGGCAGGGGATTACTGTGGCATCTCTAACCCAAACCCGCCCCTCCTGTCCTGCAATCTTACAAATACCTAATCTCTTCCCCAAACTAGGCTCTATTTAAATAACTCTTAAGTTCTATACCCTGACCAAAGTGGGGTCTCCCAGTGTCTTCTGCTGGAGTTTACCACATTTTGTTCTTGGTGGCGCTCAGAGTTGGGTTGATCAGACACCAAGATTCAACAGCAAGATTCAACAGACACCAAGATCTTGGGTTGATCAGACACCAAGATTCAACAGCTGGGGGGAGGGCAGGTGGGCACCAGTCAGGCACCCACCCACCCCAAAAATAAATAATGGGGGGGGGGACAGAGAGAGCCTGGCAGGTTGGTCACCTGACAGAAGTCAACACAGCCTACAAAAACAAAAAATGAATCCAGGCAGGCACACAGCAGCAGCAAAGGTGCAACTTGGGGCTGAAAAATAAAAATAAAATCAGTAGAGCACCCCAGTTATTAAAGCAACTGGGGGCTGCCTACAAGCAAGAAGAAGAAAAAATCCACATAAGAAAAAGAAATTCAAAGCACCACCCAGTTAAAGCCACTGGGGCTGCTGCTGACACAGTTTTTAAAGACAGAAATAAAATAAGCAGTTGGGTTGAGGAAAGAAAAAAAACAGATAAGCCACAGGCCAAAAAACAAACTAACAGATAAGCCAACCACAGGCTACCACCAGTGCTGAGCTGCTGCAGTCTGTCTCTGATCCTTCTCTTCTGAGGCAGAAAATGGCTCTCTGTCTCAAAGCAGTCCCTTAAATACATTTTATAAACCCCACCTTTGGCCTCCCCCCCCCGCTCCCTCCCACACCCCAGCCAATCGGGGCACAGTAGCCAATGATTTAAATGATAACAAGCCAACCAAGAAGCAAGGAGATCTCATGCCAATAAGAGGACAGTGCCAGAAAACCAGCAAGGGGAAAACACAGATACAAATGACGCCCAAATAATTCAAATCGATTCGAGCTCAATTCAGAGTCAAATCAGGTGCTGGTGATTCAATTCAAGTTCAAATAACTTGAATCACCCCAATTTGAGCTCGCATTAATTTGATTTGATTCAAATTTCACATCTCTGATCTTCAGTAGTCCGTGTGTGTGTGTGTGTGTGTGTGTGTGTGTGTGTGTGTGTGTGTGTATATGTTCAGAGACAAATTATTATTATTAATTCATAAGTAAAATTATTAATTCACTTAGGAAAATGTCACCTATATACTGGGCCTATTGTACCACGTAGTTTTTTAAAAATTCACATTCACAATTATATTCTAAATATATTTTGTAAATTTGACTATCATCTGTTTATGTTCTATTAACAAAAGCTTTTCAAGATTTAATGGGGTTCAATAAATCAATATGATCTAGTTTCTAAATATTCAAAGCACAGATGATTTATTTGTTGTAGCTTGATTTTTGCTTTAGAATATGTTCTTATAGTACCAAGCTTTCAGTTAAGGCTGTGTATTTGTGTATTCCTTTTCCCTTCCATATCTAGAACTTTTGAGAATTAATACTGAACAGCAAGTCAGACTGACACTGCTTTCGTGTTAGAACATTGCTCACGCACAACAATATTTCCTTCTGCTGCTCCAGATGCCTCCCAAAATTGTTTGGGGTTTGGGGGACCCACAAGAATACATTGGAGGCAGCTGGGAGGCAGAAAAAATGTTGCACATGGGCAGCAGTCTAATGTTAGGACAGCATTAGTCTGGATGTTGCCCATTGAATTTGTATCATCATCTGTATTAAAAGCTATAGGAGACACAGAGGAGCTAATTCAATTATCTTAGTTTATAATTATCTCATACTCATAACATATTGCATTCTAGAAAATTAACTTTAATAAGTGTTTCTGGATGTATGTTATTACACAGTATGCCGCCCAATTAATACAATTAGTATAATAATAGATTTTTTATGCTGGGAATATTTTTATGTTTGTATTTTAAATTTTTTAAAATTAGATCTGTTTTTATACTTTAGCATATTTTAATTGTGTAATTTTTATAGTCTTCTTGTAATTTTTTCTCTGTGAACCGCCTTGTGATTATTTTAATGAAAGATGGTATATAAATTTAACAATAAAATAAATAAATAAATAAATAATATAAATATCATTTTTTAAAAATCTTACAACAGCAACATTTTAATATGTGGTTCTCCCCGTCCCCCTTTTCGAGGTGAATTTTATAAACAGTATCTGACAAGAGGAAGTACTTTTTCACTTAGCACATAATTAATCTATGGAATTCTTTGCCATGGGATGTGGTGATGTCCACCAGCTTGGGTGGCTTTAAAGGGGGCTTAGACAAGTTCATGGAGGACAGGTCTATCAATGGCTACTAGTCTGGTGGCTGTGGGCCACCTCCAGCCTCAGAGGCACGATACCTCAATACCAGTTGCAGAGCAGCAACTGCAGGAGAGAGGGCATGCACATACCTCTTGCCTGTGGGCTCCCCAGAGGCATCTGGTGGGCCACTGTGTGAGTGGTGCTGGACTAGACAGGCTTTAGGCCTGATCCAGCAGGGCTGTTCTTATGAGCTGGCTGCTTATACAGTCGCTCCGCTGCTCCCATTGGCTGGCCCGTGTCACATGCTAAGGGAGCCAAAATGGCAGCCGCTGTGCCGTCTCAAGGGCTGGGGGCACAAACCCACCACCACCCCGCACCAGCTGGATGCAGAGGCGAGGAGCAGTAATAATCATAAATAAATAAATAAATTCCATTTCTATACTGCCCTTCCAAAAATGGCTCAGGGCGGTTTACAAAGAGAAATAACAAAAAAGATGGCTCCCTGTCCCCAAAGGGCTCACAATCTAAAAAGAAACATAAGAAAGACACCAGCAACAGTCACTGGAAGTGCTGTGCTGGGGGTGAATAGGGCCAGTTACTCTCCCCTACTAAATAAAGAGAATCACCACATTAAAAAGGTGCCTCTTTGCCAAGTTATTTTACCAATAATAATATTTCCAAAATATAGCAATACCATATTTACCCAAATAGAAAATTACCCTCTTAAAAATTCTGATTATATTTACCTAAAAGCAAGAGGACTCTGAAGTCCTCTTGAACCCCCTGCTCTGGACTTCAAACATCAAATAACCTGAATTCAGGAAAATAGGGTAAGTTGGTGAGAAGTCATCTGCACCTGTTATTTTTTTAACTTTTTGATAACCAGAAGAACTTTAGATGTTTTTAATTGGTATATCCAGTTCCTTCAGTCATCATTAGATAGTTTTGACATATCAGTATTTGTTAAAGAAGTTGGAGTTTTTTCCTCTGATTTGACTTAATATAATTTTATATAAATATTGATAGTATTTCAAAATTATTCCACAAGATCATTTTTTCTGCTAATTCACCATTGTGCATTTGTTGATTAGAGACATTTATTTATTTTTCTGTTCTCCCCTAAATTTGTAAGCCTGCCGTTTAGCCACTTTTTGTTCCTAGTGTATTATGTAAGGACAACTATATTTCTTTCTTGTGTTTTCGAGAGATTATTGTATTTGCTATTGTATTTCTTTTATACCTGTTGAGATCCTCTAGGAATAATAAATTAATAATAATGGAAGAAGAAGCCCAGTAAAAACAATATAGCGCATATTACTGGAATTAATAAAAAATGAGTATGTGAACTTTAATTCTGTAATACTAGAAGAAGAGAAAGGCATATATTGGAAGTAAATATCTAATGAAAGCCATCTTTAGTACAAATTATTGTTCAGATTACAAGTAAAATAGATATTCACTTTATAAACACCTTTTATCGGGTTCATAAATGTGAATATGTGAAGACATGAGGAATATAGAGTGGCAACTTTTATTAGATCCAGTAAATGAATTTCAAAACCTGAGGGGAAACCCTTGAGAGTTATTTATTTATTTATTTGTTTGTTCATTTGTTTATTTAAAATATGTATATCTGGCACCATCACAGTGCCACATGCAAGGCCCTTGTGGTTACCACAGGTGAACTTTACGGCTTTGGATCAGCCTTTATGCTTTACATGGTTTATTTTTTCAAGGACAAAGGTTTAATGTAGCACTTCTGTGTGATACTGAGCTGTCATCCACTCTTTTGCTTCACAGGCTAGTTGTGGAATTTCCTGCAACAGGTGGCGCGCTTCCTTCATGGCAGTTCAACTCCGTAAAGCTTCTCAGATACGTCACCTATTATGATTATTTCCTGGGCTCTTGTGAAGTTATCTTCTGCCTCTTCATCTTCTCTTTCATTGTCCAGGAATGTATAAACATCCGCAAAATGAAATTTGAATACTTTAGAAATGCCTGGAACTGGCTAGATATGCTGTTGCTCTTGGTGAGTCTCAGCCTTTATGTGTGACTTTGAAAACTGCAGCAGAAAAAGATAAGTATGGCAGATACCATATTGGCTGGAGGGAGGGCAGGAGGATACTCTCATCCATTGTGCCTTTATTGAGGAGAGTGCTGGTGAAGGGACAGATGTGCAAGGGAATGATGATCAGATAGACACAGGACTCATTAAAATAGGAACATAGGAAACTGCCATATACTGAGTCAGCCCATCGGTCCATCTAGCTCAGTATTGTCTACACAGACTGGCAGAGGCTTCTCCAGGGTTGCAGGCAGGAGTTGTTACTATCCATCTACCACCACCCCATATGGAGGCCCTACATTTTGGGTGACTTAAGATGATACAAGGGTAACAATTTAAGGGGTTAAGCTGAGGGAACCAAAATACCCCTCACCCCTAAGCAATACCCCATACAATTGTGGACACGGAGCAACCTGTTTTTAAAGTTTCCACATGGCCACTTTAGGCCTGGTTTTCCCTAAAGGAACATACTCAGAAATGCTTTTCCATCATAGGGGAAAAGGGAAATTGAATTACTGGGGTTGATTATATTCAGTGCGATGTAGTGTGCAGTGAGGCTATTCTCATGACTGCAGGAAATCAGGCTAAGGGAGCCCAGCCCGCTTTCCTGCGGCTGTGTGCTGCAACAGGAGCTGTGCGGTTCCCGGCAGCAAACCTCACTAACACACACACACACACACACACACACACCCATTAAATGAGGTTAGCGGAGCAAGCGCTCTGCTAACCCCTTTCTCCTGATCGTGAGATGCCACGATGCGGCAGCGCACCGTGGTGACTCATGAGGAGTCCCCCGACCAGGAGGTTACCGCAAGCCTCCCCACCTTGGGGTTGTCTCCCCAGAATGTCCCGCACAATTATGCAGGGCACTCTGGGACTTCCAGGAGCCAGGCGGCCCCCGATCCCCGCCACCCCTTCCGGCACCGTGATGGAGCTAGTAATGGTGTCGGGGGCCAGCTAAGCCCGCTCTCCCCGCAGAACCCAGTTAGGCTCTACACACAGATCGTGTGTAGAGCCTCAGTGTGATGTAATTATGTAGTGTATTGGAGATATAAGAAACATCAGATTGTAGTCTCAGAAACCTTTGTTTTCCCCCCGTCTAGTTGTCTGTTATTGCTATTGCCTTCAACGTTTACCGAACTATTGAAGTGTCCAGATTGATGGAAAATCTTCTCTCCAATTCATTTGTCTATCCAGACTTTCATTTCCTCACATTCTGGCAGACCCGTTACAATAATATGATTTCAGTGAATGTCTTCTTTGCATGGATAAAGGTACTGCAGCTCACCATTTCTAAGCATATTAATAATATTTACTTGACATACCCTGAGGGCAAGCATCCGAAAGAAAGATCAATGTCACAGTCCTGCTTTCAAGAATCAGCTGGCAAACGTTTGCTTGGGTGTTTATGGACATTTTCCATTCCGATCCACATTCATGATCTCTAATTGTGATTAGGCTTTGATATCTGTCTATCTATCTATCTATCTATCTATCATATTTGTGCACTGCCCCAAATGTCCGCCTCTTGTCAAGAAGAAGCTCAATGAGCTTGTCACTATCACTATCAAGCTCTTTATCAACTTACGAAGGATGCAGAATACCCCTGGAATTTTAGGAGTTGGAAAACCTATCCCAGCCTTTGCACAGTGCTTCTTCAATATGGGGTCTTGGACTTTGGAAAATATTTAGTTCATCATTGTCCCTCTCTATCATGGGTTGTTAATGTCACTTTGAAATAATTGTGTCATTTTAAAAAGATGGGTTCAGTTATAGTACATCTATGGTTTGTTCCAGACTGGTGGCACCATCACAGTTGCTCAGACAGTGGTGTCTGTTTTGCATGTTATCACAGTGAACATCAATTGGCTCATAAAAGACTTAATTACATGTCTGACTTCTGGGTAGTGTGCAAAAGTGTGACTTGCACATCGCCTCACTAGTGAGATGTGTGAGTTCCAGATACTTGTGAAACTTGTGCAATCCTACCATGAGGAATATGCACAAGTCCTCCCTTTGGATGTGGAAACAGAAGCAGGGGCCTCCAGCCTCAAAGGCAGGATGCCTCTGAGTACCCGTTGCAGAGGAGTAACAGCGGGAGAGAGGGCACATGCTCAACTCCTGCCTGTGGCTTCCAGTGGCATCTGGTGGGCCACTGTGTGAAACAGGAAGCTGGACTAGATGGGCCTTGGGCCTGATCCAGCAGGGCCGTTCTTATGTTCTTATGACATGCAATTTACTTGTACATCTGCTGTCACTGCAGCAGCATCATACCTGCAGCTACCCATTTGAAGGCATCTCTTTGTTAACACAGCATATTTGTCAGCACTTGTGGAATCTACATCCAATTCTGCAAATGATCTCCATTTTAGTGTGAATAAAATTGCACTTCTTGATGTTATGTCCTGTCTATTTTTCTTAGAGGTGGTTAAGATGTTTAGTAAATTGCTTCCCGGGAAAAGGGTCCAGTGATGTAGCTATCTGAATAAAGTAATGCCTGACCCAGTGTTAAGAAGATCACTACCATGTTCACATGAATCACTGCCATGATGCACAGCTGTATCTGTGGCCATGTCAGGACAGATGTTACTTTCTGCATTTGGCTGCTTCAGGCTGCTGTTTACCACAATAAAGTATACCAAATCATGTATTTAAGGCTCTAAAATCCCATTTATGACTTCCATTCGCCAACTCTTTTTTTTAAGGGCTAATTAAATATTTGCATAATTTAATTTAATATTTGATTTCCTGACAATTATGATGTGAAAGTTGCTTTAAGCAAGTAACTTTAAGCTTGTACAATGTGTTTTGGTCTTGTCTCATAAAAAGTCAACTGTTCTGTTTTCTTCCAGATATTTAAATACATCAGCTTTAACAAGACCATGACTCAGTTATCTTCCACTTTGTCCCGCTGTGCTAAAGACATAATTGGATTTGCCATCATGTTCTTTATAATCTTCTTTGCATATGCGCAACTCGGCTACCTGGTCTTCGGTTCACAAGTGGATGAGTTTTCCACTTTCCAGAACTGCATGTACGGAACCTTCCAAACTGTTCAATATCATGGTACTCTTAGTTAGAATTGTGTTTCCCAAAGTGGACTTCCAGAAATCATTAGATGTTTGATTATTGCATGTTGTGGAAATGGGAGCTACATTCATTCTTTCTCTCTCCCCCATAACATCATAAGCCTCCCTAAAACAGTATTTGGGACAGTCATGACAACAGGAGCCACATATGGTCCTTTCATGAGGCAAGGTGAAGCAGTTTCCTCAAGGGGCAGTGGCACTATTGGATTATTGTGTGATGATGCCCCACCACCTCACTTCCCTCCCTTTGCAGCCTGCCACTCAGTGCCATTAGAGCAACTCTTTGCCGAGAAGTGGCATGGCCATCACTCAGCAATGAGGTAGCCCCCTGCTGCCTCTTATTCCTCCTTCATAGCAACACTTGCTGCCACAGATTTGCCACACACCTTCCTACTTCTCATGCACTGCTGCTGAGCTAATAATGAAAAAGGGAAGAAAACGGAAGGAGGAGGACAGGGTAGTAGAGTAAAGGAGATGCTTAGACTCTATCTCCCCTTCCTCATTTCCTCTGCTTCCTTCTCCTTTTTATTACTATCATGAAGTGGTGCACAAGGGAACTAGGAGTGTGTGCACTGATCAGCTGCTCGTGGTGGCAGATGTTGCCTCTGTGAAGGAGGAGGAGGCACAAGTTAATGATTGCATAAACCAAGGGAAGTGTGTGGCACTAGCTGCCACTGCAAACAAAGCAAGATGAGAGAGAGGTGGCACTTGTCACCTGCCTCAGATGCTGAGGTCTTGGGCTGACACTGGGCAGGAAGGCAAAGCATTTCATGGCTGGGTGGGCAAAGTGCACATTCATCCACAAGAGAGATGACACTCAGTCATTTTAAGTGAACAGATTTAATATATTAAGTCCTAGTCATTTGAAAAGGAGCTTCCACATTAAACTATATGCTCAGCATTTTCCACATGCAAAAGGTTTTCCACAACCTTGGAGTTCTGAAATCTAAAGTCCTTTACCTGATGTTAATCATAGGGTATCTTAAGGGAATGATCCAACGCTTTTCCTTTTCCTTCTTTTCTTCCCCACGTGACATTCCCCTACCATCAAACCTCTTCCAACTTTGCTCATGCAAAGGCTGTGCATACACAATGCAGCACACAGTGCACAAACTGCATTGTGCCCTAAGTTTTTACAAAGTATGCCTCAGTTAGTTTGGTGATCTGCCATGGCACTGCTTTCAGCACTATGCTGGGAAGCAAAGTAAAAATCCCCAAAATAATAATATTGAATTTAATTGGGCATTTCAGCTACAAATAAGTTTAGAAACTCAGAATAGGTGTATTAAACAATTGGTAATTTGTGATTAATATGTTTACATTGTAGAATATGATATATTTTAAATTGACTGTTCATTCTTGCTTCCCTCAAGTTTTACCCAGTTCCGCATTGTGCTTGGAGATTTTAATTTTGCCAGTATAGAGCATGCAAACCGAATTCTTGGGCCAATTTACTTCATCACATTTGTATTCTTTGTATTCTTCGTATTGCTGGTAAGTGGTGCTATAGATATTTCAAATTAAATATAAAATAATTTACAATATTTCAGGTTCTTCTCTTCCTAAGTTTGGACTGGCTCAGAAATAGTAAAATACATTGAAAATGTTCATGGTTATCTCCAGGTTCATATTTTCACTAAAACATTTTCTGCAAATCGCTCCCCACCCCCCGCCCCAGTTTGCTGTGCAAGAAGCTTTTGGCGCAGGGACACTTGAGGCTCCTTGCAGACCCACAGCCCTTCTTCTTTTGCCTGAATGCTGCAAATCAAGTAGGCCACTAACATTTTCACTTTGAGAGTAGTGACACACGTAGAGGCATATGAGCAGACTAGCAAATTTACTCATGTATATCTTCAACAGAATGAGGAACTGTGCAGACAAGGACAAATGCAGTGCATGTGGTTCTTTGTCCAGTTCAGCAGCTCAGGCTCCATCCCAGTCAGAAAAGCGGTGCAAGTGCCAATCACCTGTTCAGGAGAGAGAAAGTGGGGGGTTGGCTGCAGTTTGCCTGATGCTTCTTTCTCCCTCTGCAGAGCTGATCAGCACTTCCATCAGTTACTGACCAGGTGCTGCACATGTGTGTTGCTGGATTGGGATATATGGGGTTTAAAAAATATATTATTAGCCTTCCTGGTTATTCATCTTTTAGGATATTACATGACTCTCATGTTACATTTAAGAGTTTCACACTTGCAGTCTAAAAATAATATTTGATTAAGGCTGCAATTCTGTGCACACTTACCTAGAAGTAAGTCCCAGTGAACTCAGTGGGTCTTTCTTCCAAGTAGACAAACACAGGATTGAGCTGTAAATCCTGAGCACTGGCATCCCTATTACACCAGTGCAATACGATCAGAATTTGGAGCACTGTCCTAGAATTCCATTAGAGAGAGACATTTGTATATAGCAGGACATCTCCACTACCCTTGGCATGAATTGATCCTGCTGTTGAAGCATTCAGAGCTGTGTTCACATTAGTTTCTGCAACCCCTACAGTGCTAAGCTTAGTTATGGTTTGTTAATGAGTCAGGGGAAAATGAGAAGAGTCCAGGAATCAGGGATGCCACAGACGAGGGAAGGGAGAGAGGGTGGACTGCAAGTGTTGTGAGCAGCTAATTTTAGAAAGGTGCTCATCATTCTTATTTGTCTATTCCCTCTGGTTTAGAAGGTGAAATTAGAGGGCTGGAGGCAGGTGCCAGGAACTTTTTAATACTTCATGTTGATTATGTAACCCCACCAACCTTCTTAGATGAGCCTTGATGTTCTTGATGGAAAATTGCAGACAAAATGCTTTATGTAGTAGACATGACTGTAAAATGCAAGTATACATTTTCATAACTGTCTCCAGAACTCAAGATGAGAAAAACAAATCATAGTCAGACATCCCTACCTCGCTGCCCCCAAAATGAGGTGTGCGACATGGGAATATTGTTTCTAAAGTTGCAGTCCTATGTACACTTACTTGGGAGTGAGCCCCATGGGATACAATGGAACTTGCTTCTGAATAAACATGCATAGGATTGTGCTGTAAGGCTGTGTTCACATTAGTGTCATATTTATTTATATTTCATATTTAAATTATATGTCTGCCCTTTAAAAAGCCGTACAATATTAAGACCCATATACAACAAACAAAACAACAACACAAAGCACAATCCAAAAAGGAAAAAAATATATTATTTTATTTATTAAATTTATAAACCACCCCATCCAAAGGCTCTGGGCAGTGTACAACAAATTTAAAAAGACATAAAAACACAAACCATTTAAAAGATAGTGCTAAAAACAATATAAAAACCATTAAAAACCATTTAAAACTAATGAAAATACTTTTTTTAAAAATGATTTCCCCCCCATGGTCTTTGGCATTCATATATTTGGGTTCTGCTCGGTATAGTTCCTTACACAAAAAACTCTAGAGCTTTGCCTCAGAGCATGTTTATGGGAATCTTGCTCCTCCTCAAATGATCCTATATCTATAGTGTCCCCCCACCCTCCCTCAGTTCTTCTTCAGTCGCTGCTGTTGCTACTTGGAGAGGAATCTTCCCTTTTCAGTAAGTGAGCATATGCCTCCTTCCCTTTGTTTAAAACCAATTTCAAGCCAACCCTCCCTCTTCTCTACTAGGACTCCTGATTCATATCAACAGATCTCACAAGTGCTTACTTTCTTATCTTGATCCAGCCCCAGCACTGTTCTGGGATTTATTATAGGTTTATAATAAATACACTAGCATATTACCAGTCTCATCAGGTGAGAGGCAAATGGACAATAAATCAGCAAAAACTGCATATTAATGTATTAAGAGAATACATTGATTCTCATAGAACTTCTGGCTTCCTACCTAGCTTTGGAGGCCTTCGGGCCCTTGCTGCAGGAAGAAAAATTGCAAGGAGTAATGGGCAATACTACTGCAGTAGCATATGTAAACAACCAGGGGGGAAAAGTTTCCCACCCATTATGCAACTGGCAATATAGTTTTGGAACTGGTGAATAGATTTCAGAATATATCCCATTGCAATACATATCAGAGAAACAGACGACATAGTGAAAGATTTATATGGGATGGTTCACATTGAGCTTGGCCTTGACTCGATGAGAAGCATCACAATCAGAAGATAGATTCTAAGTTTTAGGCATAGATTGCCTTAATAATCTCACGTAAAGACAAAATCTTACTCAAGACTGAATCTTTATTTCAGAACTTACCACAATTCTAAGATGAAAGCCACGAGGCAGTTTATCTCAACAAATATGAGGGACCAATCACACTTCTCAGCGAAGATCTGTGAAGGACCCCATGCTATTGAATACAATTATTTTTATAACTTTAATGATGATAGTTGTTACTGCTTTCTGATTGGAACTTTACATGCTTATGCACATTAAATGACCAGCCACCCAAGAATACATGTACCACATCAATATGCCAGACGTTTGCGGCCACTTGTTTACTGGCTTTTGCCTCCATGTTGAAATGTTCCATTGCCCAACTACCTGTTTTCCACTTACCAGCCCCAAATAGCAAAACATTTTTTTAAAGAAGCAGAACAACCAAAATGCTTTCTAATTATCACCTCCATCTCCCCCCTCCCTTATTGCATAGAAGTGCAGGCTTCTAGTCCATGTCACTTCTATGCAATACTTAAACATCTTAATCTATATGCTATGAATATATATTGAGTGTGTGTGTGTGTGTGTGTGTGTGTGTGTGTATAACTAAAGATAGATAGATAGATAGATAGATAGATAGATAGATAGATAGATAGATAGAAATGAACTTAAGCTAGCACAAATTCCCTGAGCACAATATTCTTTGAGCATGATGACTTGAACATAATAAGTATCCTGAGTATAAGTATCCTCAGTATAGCATCTCATCTCCAGCAACAGAAGCAGACATCGTGAGCAGAGACGTTACCAAAACGAACATGCACAAGTGGAGTATCCATCCCAAATATTTACAAGAGATATTCCACACATGGGGGACACCAGACACAGACTTATTCGCATTTCCAGAAAACAAGAAATGCAGACACCACTGTATATGTGCAGGTATAGGGAGACAATCCCTGGGGAGATGCGTTTATGCTCCCATGGCACAAGAAATTCTGTTCTGTTCATAGAATTGAACAGAAGCCTTTTAAAATAATTAATTCAAACTATAGGATCATAATATACTATGACTGACACTTTGCTGTAAAATTCCAGTCTGATGGATGAGGGAGTGAAAGAAGAGGGAAATATTTGGGGGGGGAGCACCCACTACCCCTTGCTGTCCCTTGAAGTCGTCCCTGAGTTACAGACTGAGCCAAATATTCTTGTGATACCCTGGGAATTATCCTGTGGAAAATAGCAGGCACTGTCATTACTCTAATATAGAAACACTGGAAGGCACATACAGCCAGTTTCATATCGGCTGTAAAATTAATCAATATGCGAGTACATGCCAGTTTTAAAAGAAGTATCTTGTGGGGTGGGTATGCCCCTGTTCTAATATGGATGCAAGTTATTTTTTTTCTTGCATGTGATCAGTGTTGCATGTGATCACATTGATTGCGTGTTGCATGTGATCATTGATTCTAATTGTGCTACTCTATGATATATAGACTAGTCTGTCAACAGTGCTTTTGTATGGAATGGCTCAGATTAGATAACTTTTGAGGTCCCTGTTAATTCCCTTTTTATGTGATGTCTCCAAATGCTTCTTTTTTGTACAGAACATGTTCTTGGCTATCATTAATGACACATACTCTGAAGTGAAAGCTGACTTCTCCGTTAACCCAGGCAGAGAATTTGGGATTAGTGACCTTATTAAACAGGTAGGAATCTAAAGTTGCCGTGTTTACATATACACATTCTTAGCAACAAAACAATTAATTAAATTATTGTATTAAAATAATATTGTATAACTTTTAAAACAGGATTGATTTGTTTTTTATCTCCCAAGTTTGAAGAAAAGAGAGATGGGTTGATATCAGATTGTAAGAAGGTTCTGCATGGATGGTTTAGAGCAGGGATTCTCAACGTTGGGTCCCCAGATGTAATCCCCAGCCCCAGTGGCCTTTGGTTAGGGATTATGGGAGCTGAAGTCCAATAATATCTGGGGACCCAACGCTGAGAATCCCTGGTTTAGAGGGGCATTACTGGGTGTGGTGCAGCTCAATACCTTGATAAGTTCCTTGGACAGAGGAGTGGAGAATGCACTTAGGAAATTCACATATCATACAAAATTTGGAGGAACTGTAAGAAAACTAGGCTTAAAATTTAAAATGACCTCATTTAACTTGGGAGGGGTGATAGCTCAGTGGTAGAGTCCATGATTTGCATGCAAAATATCCCAGGTTCAATCTCCAGCACCTCCAGTCGAAAGAGCTAAGGTAAGAGCTGAAACAATGGAGATCATGGTCTACTCCTGATACCAAGGAAAGCTGCTGGCAGTTGCAAAGGCAAGACAGGACTAAGACCAGATGCCCTCAGAACTCATCTCCCCAGCACAGCAACCCTTATCCCCTGGTGGCACAGTGGTAAAACTGCCGCCCTGTAACCAGAAGGTTACAAGTTCGACCCTGACCAGGGGCTCAAGGTTGACTCAGCCTTCCATCCTTCCGAGGTCGGTAAAATGAGTACCCAGAATGTTGGGGGCAATATGCTAAATCATTGTAAACCGCTTAGAGAGCTCCGGCTATAAAGCGGTATATAAATGTAAGTGCTATTGCTATTGCTATTATCATTCCACCCCACCACAAGCCCACAATGCACCACGGGGGAATTCCCCCACCCCCTTACAAGTATCCTCCTCTGCCTCCCCTTAACACAGAAACCTTTCCTACTCCCTCTGCCTGGAGTTTTCTTCTTCACATCCTTGCACCTCCTTAACTTGCACAACAAGACTCCAGCAAGCATCACTGCTGCTCCTTAGCTACTGGTCTCCCCACTCTCCCTGCCTTTTGAAAAAGTAGGGGACAGAGAATGAAGCAACAGAAAATTGGGACTCACACTTCCAGCAGCTCCATGGCCCACCCATTGTTTTTTTTTTTTAAGGGAGAGAGAGCTGATAAATTAACAGCAGCAGTAGGGCAAAGGGAGGTGCAGTGGTGATGGGTGGCTTGGCCAACTGGCCTCCTGAGGCCATTGCCTGGCCTTGACTCTTGGGCAGACTGGCCCTGGCTAGGACTGCCATATGGAAAAAAGGACTGCGCTCTCGTATCTTTAAGAGGTGCCCAGAAGAGGGAATTTCAGCAGGTGCAGTTTGTTATGCAGGGGAAAGAAAAGCTGCACCTGAAACTCCCTCTTTGGTATATCTATTAAAGGTACAAGAGGCCTACCCCCACCCGGACAAGAGATCTCTGGCTTTAAGACCCTGAGCTTTTCATTCTTCTTGTAGTCTCTCCCTTGGAGGAGCCCTGCCATGTCCCTAAAACCTCCTCTGTTGCCCCAGGAGCAGAGGTGATGTTGTGCAGGGCCGAACTCCAACACCAGAAGGGGAATGTTTGCCTGGCTGCTATGGGCCTTCTTGTCAATGGGCCTACTCAGGAGGAGAGGGAGGCCAACTCGGGCACCTGTTTTGCATCAAGGCCAGCCTGTGCTCCAGGAAAGGGTGGGGTTCATGGCTCCCACATCACCCCACCATTTCTAGGCAGACTTTGCTGGCTCAACAGCTTTTGAATTCATACTTTGCTAGATCTGAATATGGACTAACTCTTAGACTTGGGAAATAAGTGCACTATTGTATTCAGAACTGATCATACTACCAGAACTGTGGTCAGTTCTAGGCTCCATATTTCAAGTATAATGCTGATAAATTGGAAATGATTTAGAAGGGAGCAACACTAATAATTCAAAGCAGAATACAAATTTTGTGAGAAATGCCTAAAGAGACCTAGTAGTTTGTTTAAAGAAAAGAAGATTAAGGTGGGGATATGCTCTCAGTCTTCAGATAACTGTAAGAAAGTCAGAAAGGAAAGGGGTTATCAGGTTTGCAGCATTTCCTCTGAGAATAGTAGTGAACCATTCAACACGTAATAGTCTTAAAGAACAGGAAGGGAAATTCTAACCATTAGAGCTGGTCAGTAATGTAATAAGCTATCTAGGATGTTGTGGGACTTCTTTCGAAGAAGAGGTTGAGTGCACATTTGTTAGGGGCTTGAGATATGGGTATATTGTTTAGGGGCAAGTGATTGGACTAGATGAGCTATTGGGGTTTTCCCAGGTCTATGGTTTTGTTCTCTGAGATCTTTCTCTATCAAGTAGTTACTCACTTCCTGCATAGCCTTTCTAACTGCTTTATTAAGAAGCTGCTTTAAAGGGTCAACTCACTGAAGACCTGTAATAGTCCCATTTGAGTGTGAAATGCAACTTAGTTTTTTTCAGTGGGTCTGTGGTTGCATACTTGATGAATTGCATTTGCCACTCATTGTTAGGGTTGCATCTCATAATAATGGCTCACATACCATGCTGTGAGCCCCTTTTTAAAGTGACAGGTCAGCTTGCAGCATCCACGCCTGCTAAACCCCACCACATGGCTTGTGAAGGTGTGGAGGAGCCATGGCTACAAAAGAGTGCATCCTCACACTCCCTGCTGCTACTCCCTTTATTCCCAAGGAGACACACTCCTTCGTAGCCATGGAGCCAGCCTCCCCAACTTTGCAAGCTTCACTGTCAGGATTTAAAGGGGGCAGAAGCAGCAAGCTTGCCTGTTGCTTAGACAGGTGGCTTGCTGTGCAGTATGTCAGCCAGTAGGAGGGAAGTCATTTTGGGAGGTTATTCCTCTAAAACAAATGTCCCATATTGCAACGCATTCATGTTGATCCCTATGCAGGGATGATATGCTGCAGGTCTTGTGACTTGTGAAGGAACCCCGGGTGGTGGTGTTAACCAAGAATCCTTTTTGGCAAAATAATATTTTTGATCACTTTACTAGCACTTACCCTTTTGGATTCTGAGCTATCAGACTTACACAAGGGGAAAAATAAACTACTATCTTCTGTGACTGATCATTTGCATATTTAAGAACAGGTTTTTGTTTTAAGAGCAACAAGAGAGCTGTTACTAATTGCCCATTTATCATGCAATATTCCAAAAACAGAGGCATTTTTTGCTTGTTGGAAGCCTCTGCCTCCATTTAACACGATGAATCCTGAAATAACATAGCTCTCTGTTTGTTATATTGTGCTTAGAGTTGCAATAAAGCTCTAGTCAAACTCAAACTGAGGAATGCATCGCAGACCGAAGACATGCCAAGGTAGGAATCCACTTCTGGCATCCTGCTGCTTTTATTTCACTTTCTGTGTGCTCAGTTCCATTGTGCAGGCTAATAATGACACCACAGGTCAAGGCAAACTGGAAGAGTTCTCCTTCTGAGTGTTCTTCAGCACAGGAGAAGGGGAGACTCTGGTCTGCTTTGTATGCATCCAGACAGGTGGTTTTTCATATTATCTGCTACAGATAATTATACAAGGAAGTGGTGTGGCTGTGGTGCACTGTGTGATCAGTTGCCAATTACTCCTATTCATTCAGCAGTTCTGGGAGGTTTTCATGAAGAGGTTTGGCACTTTGGTTCATCCTCCCTGCAGTTGGTCTGGACAGAAGTCTGGACAGAACCATCACCTCTTCCAGGTTTCAGCTATGGAAGGTTTTGGAGTAAGGACATAGTTCTATTTATTTAGGGGAAATGGATGCAATTTCACAAATGCAGTGTTTTAATTCAAATAACCCAAGCTGTTGGAGATTAGTATGAAACCAAGAGTGGCTTTATCATTTGCAGTTTATGGCTATAAACTATTGTCTTTGTTTTCACTCAGAATGTTTCTTACTTATCTGTAATATTTGAAATCTTGAATAAACGTACTGACTGGCATGATGCACAGTCCTCCATTACTGGAAGGAGGGCTGCAGGTGTGCAAACAGTCTTCTTCGGTGACTGTACTAAAGATAGCTTTGTGCAGTGGTCCAGGTGCAGAGGCGGATGGGGGAAGTGATTTTTGCATCGCTCCCCTCCCTCCCCAAACCCTTTCTAGTTGTAGAAATCAGTTTCTAGTTGTAAAAAAACTGTTTGCAATCAGTGTTCTCTCTAATTTGTTCCATCTGTGTGTGGAATGACTTTTGTTCTGGGCAGGAGTATCAAGGCAGTGTGTGCACACAAGCATTCAGAGTGGAGCCTTCGTGATTCAACCCGAGCGGGATCTAAAATTGAGCAGACAACAAAAAACCTGTGAGCACAGGCATGTGTGCACATCTTAGAGGGAACACTGTTTGCAAGGCTTCCCCTCCCATTGCCCGATGAATCCATTTTGTTCTAGCTCTGTAAATGTTGGGCCCTGAATGACTATCCCTCTAGTTTTCCCTTTTCGACAGCCCCTGGCCATCAGTCAGACTGATATCTGGGCATGGAAATCAAGTTATAGCTTGAATCCTGTGCTAATCAACATCCAAATAATCTTGAAGCCTGTGCTTATCATACAAATAATCTTATACTCTGGTCCTAATCCCACTCACTTAGAAGAAGGTCCTCCAATTTTAGTGGAACTTGTTTCTGAATAAGAAAGTAGTAAGGATTGCAGTTTTAGATGTTTCAGGTAGCTAGATGCCAATCCTGACAATGGCTTCTGAATGTCGGTCGTGTTGTACTCTTGTACTAGTTAGCCAGAACAGCAGATTTACGTCCTACTGAGAAACTAGGGAAAATTTTCCCCCCCATCTTTGTAAGTAAATGGGCTGGCCATTTTGCACACGATCCAGTGAAAATTAAAAACAGTTATGTTTATTTCAGTGGGGGAAGACTTAAACCCACACTTCTACATTCTCCTGAAATTAATGGAACTTAAAAGTACTTAGTGGTAGTTGGGGCATGTTTGTTTGTTTTTTAAACGAAAGATGCCCTGGAAGTTATTCACACATAGCTTTATGCCTTGAGGTATCTGAATGTTTAATTCGGGGCATTAAATGGACAGTTCACATAGTGTCAGCTCCTCTCCACAATCCCTGGCAGATCTTTTTCCTGTGCATTCGCACCAGCTGGTTCCGGGTTTTTCCTCCAACAAATCCTTGCAGAGGAGGAGGTGAAAGACCTTTTGTTCTGTTTTGTTAGTTTGACAGCCTTGCGGAAGAACAGCATGATGGGTTGCCAAGGGATCAAACAGCAGAACACATAATCTCAGCCTGCCCAATCATACCCAGATCTTTGCTGATTTTTACAATGAACATGCCTTTGTGAGTGAATGCTTCATCATCTCATGTCCCCCTCCCACAGCCCAGAGGCAGGGAAGTTTAAAGTAGAAATCATTGCATTCTCTGTCATGAAGAAAAAATGCAGGCAAATCAGCTAAAAAAGTTGGGGGGCTCAGGTTACAGCAAGCTGTAGTCTCCATTCTGCATAACTAAAGCCAATGTTAAGACCCACATTTTGCAGTTTGTGCTTACATTTAACTCAGGAATTTCTTCCTCCCCCTCCCCTGGACTCCCTCCACAGAATTTAACCAATCTGCTAACCCGTCCCCCAACCCGCTTGATATTGCAAATACTCAGAGCAGACCATACCCAACAGCTGTCCAACTCCCCTTCATTGAGTTTTGAAAAATGTCGAGTTTTGAAAAACAGCACTCCACATCAAGGGGAAGCGGCAGGGCATAACAGGCTTTTTTCAGAAGCCTCTGGAAATAGATGATTATTTTAAGCCAGACATAAATTGGGCTAAATCAGAATGTGCAGCCTCGATTTGGGGGGAAACAGTCCTGTCTATACTGGTCTCTGATGGCCCGAAAGGACTTTGAATTAAAGGCAGCTGATATGTGGACTCATCCCAAAGGACATTCGAACTCAAAGTTCGAATTTAGTTTTAGTTTAAAACTAAAATTCGAACCCTTTGTGTAAAGTCTCTTGCTGATGGCAACTACTGAATCCCTATCAACAGACTTTTTAGGGCCCCAGTAATGGAATTCTCCACTACTACCCATTTCTGCAATTGGTGAATCCACAGGAATGCCCACATATAAAATGTGATCTTCTAATGGGTCAGAAGTGCTAGGTTCTCTGACTTATTGCACAGTCAAGCACTAAGGCCCTGTGGAGGAATGGCAGGCCTTATGCTTTTCTCTGCCTTCAGAATTGGAATAAAAATGTCAGAAATGCTACCATAATGCTCTCTTTGGTGTATTCTATTTATGTATTCACACATTTCACACATCTTTATCTTGTTTCTCCTTACAACAAACCTGGTAGTAAGTTCCATTTTCCAGATGTACCTGTGGCTTTGTCACTAGCACTCCATGAACCCCTCAAGCATTTTAATTCAGACCTCAGAGTGTACTATTCACCAGATTTCATAGACTTTTCTTCAGAACACATTCATGTCTTATCACAGTTATATCCCACCTTTCTCCAAAGAACTCACGGCGTGCTCAATGTAGGCTACCCCATTTCACCTTTACAATAATCATGTGAGGTAGATTAGGGTTTAAGAGGAGGGGTGAGGGTGACCTAGGTCTCTCTGGGCCAAATCCAGCCCTCTGTCCACTACACCACACTAGATATTAAATGTATGTTGGAGATGCAGCTCCTGATGGCATCGACTCTTAGCACCAGCAACCCTATTAATATTGGGGGCACTGGGGTAGAGACAGACAGCAAGATCATTCCCTTTCTGGCTGTGCTTTCTCTCTTTTACTTCCCTTTTGTTAAACTGATAGTCTCAGGTTTCATCTATCACCTGAGAAAGTGACTTCCTTCTTCTCCCTTCCCCCACTTCCTGTATGAAGCCAAAAAACCAAGCATGTAGGTTTTATCTGTCTCCTTGATGGCTTTGCTAAATAAACTACTTAATTTGGAACTTTAACTCCATGTCTGCAGACAACATTAATTAGCAGTGCTCCCTTACCTTCTGAGCTTCCCTCCTGAGCTTTCTAACAAGGTATAGGCTTCACATTCATCCCACAAGTCATGAGCTTGCAACCTTATGCTCAGCAAGTGTGTTTCCTAAGTACCACAACATGTAGCAGTGCATTTCCACATGATATGAAAGTTGCCTTTAGCACCAGGTTATTCTGTGACTAAAAGCGGGGGTGGGTGGGTGTATAGCCATGTATAATCAACAGTTCAAAAAACAGGATAATTTTATTGCTGCTGCCATAGTAGAGACTGTGTCTATGATCCATCTCATGTTGAAGTCAAAATCCCAGTGATTGCACCCTGTGACTTTGAAGGGAGGAGGAAAAATCCACCCCGGCCTTGACCCAGGTGCATTAAGAGCCAAACTAGAATGACTTGCAACACACCACCACCACCACTCATCCATGTATCTTCATCACATCTGCTGAACAGTGTTTGCCTGCCTCCACGCTGCACTGATGGCCATGTGCAAGGGTCAAAAGAATGCTGGACACAGTACTAATATGATGTCATACATCAACTTCAGCTAGATGTTACTGTGGAAGAGAAAGGGATTGGAATAGCCACATGTTTTGAGTAAGGTCCAAAATTTGTAGTGCTTTGGGCAGGAACCTCTGGTAGAAAAACACATCCTATACTCTTTCAATTTTGGAAAAAACAACTTTACTCTTTTCACCCAAAATAAAAATATCAGTCTCTCAATTATTACATCGACCTCTCACCTGAGCTTCCATTTTGTAGCTGACCGATATTTCTCCCATCTAGATAAGTGTCCAGAAGTTGTGCTTACATGGATAATTGGTTTCCTTGTTTTCTTGTATGACCATTAGAAAAGTACAGTCAGCCTCCAGAGGAGATGGAACCGACCAGTTCTCCAGTGTGACTCCTTTGGATAAGGTAAGAATCTTAATGCTTCTGTTTTCCATCCATGAATTCCTATCCATATCCAATGGCAAAACAACAACGAAACAACATGGATCAACTCTATGGTGCAGGGTGTAAACAACACTGAAGTGTATTAATTTTTTACAATCTAAGGGTAACTGTGTAATGTTGACAAAAAGCAAAAAGATAACATAGTTTAACATAGTTTTCTTTGATAGCAAAACCTTCCACCAAGTACTGAAATGCCAAAAGGTTTTGCAGTTTGTACTTGGGTTTTTTTGGTGCATGATCAGTGGCGGCCAGTATGGGCAGTGCTGGCCGGCTCATTCTCATTCTTCTTAGCCTGTCCTGGGTGCTTCACTCTCTACCGAAAATCCCCAACCCAGTGAATACTAGCCTGTGAGCCTAGGCAAGACAGCAGGGGTAGAACGAGAAAGGTGAGAACAAGCCTCACCTTGACCACCCCAACGCCGCCAATACCAGCTGCCACTGTGCATGATATTTTAAACTAGAGTTCACAAGTGGGGGCTTCTGAATGAAATCTGATCCCAGAGGAATGCTACTTGGCCCTTCTGTTGCTAATTAAGAAGTGGAAAATTTCTTCCGAATTTATTATTTTGCATGGAAGGGCAAGGATGCTGAGCCCCTCCCTCTACCCACTGAAGGGCTGGAGGAGTTCCAGATGGAGGACTTCTGTCAGCTCCTGCACTAACCTGCCTTTGGTGTTATTATTGGGCATCTGCGCTTGGCAGTTCTTGTGCTACTTCACCCCACTATTTTCTGTGGGTGGATGTAGAAGTTGCGGTCTCTCCCTATGACTCCAACTTTCGCCACCTCCTAAAGTGCTGAAATGTAGTTGCAATAGAGCAATTCCAATTTACTGTGTTTCTAGCTTACCGATCTTCTGTAGCATTTCACCCTCACCACACAAACTTCTGTCAAAATTCCCATGGAGCTTGGATTGAAAGAAATCAAGGGTCTCCTTATTCTCTTGGCCTCATTGCTGATGTCTTAATAAAATTACTTCCTGAAAATCCTGCTGAGTTATTCCCCTTTCATCCTCTCCAATTATCCCTGGCTGCAATCCTATGTACACTGTCCTAGGAGTAAGACCCATTGAAGTAGTAGGACTTACCTCTGGGTAAACATGCATCTACTGTGCTGCAGTGATCACAATTTAATTCCTTTTTTTTAAAAAAAAGATACATTGCTTCAATTACTGGAGAGGGGGACAATAAGTACAACAGCACAAATACTGCTTTAGAAATAAATACATACATACATACATGCTTGTGGGGTGTACCCAGCAAGGAAGCGGAGGAGGAGGAAGATTGCTAGGATTGTTGCAACCGGAGGAAGAGGGCACGGAGGATACTACACTGGGCTGTCTTTGCCTTTTCCCCTGATGCTTTGGTCATATGCTAGATTGGGAAATCACTACAATATTTATAGCTGGTTTGTTTCTTGTCAGAATGGGATGAAAACTGAATGCATGGTAGACCCTTGTGAGGCTATTATACCCCTCAAATTTCAGTTGGATACAACCTGGAGTTCGCGCAAACATACTTTAAAGTTTTGAGGCCATTTAAATCTTCCTGATCTCTGCTGTCTTGGATAAGTAAGTGAAGAGTGCTACTGTGCAAACACATCAATACAACTTTAAAAAAAATAGAAGGGCCAAAAGATCATTGCACTCTGGTGTGGAAGGAAAGGGGCATGTGGGGGCATGCCTTTTAGAGCCAATCCTCACATACTTCACCACCTAGGCAGGTAAACACTAAAAGTTTGCACTATGGCCCACCCACACCTTTCCTCTGTGCACAATATTGTTGCTTCTGTGATCAGTTTAGGATAGAAAGACGGATATTTCACAGAATGGTAGGCTGTTTTCACAGGGAAGTAAGTGGTGTGCAAAAACATCACCTGGACTGCCAGCAACATCACCTATATGAGTTGGTGGTCATGTTAGAATAAGTCATGCTCTGGCAAGATTTGTAGTCACTCCTCTGCTTTCTGAGTTTTCAGAAAAAGCTTCACACACATTTTGAAACATCTACACCATCAGTAAGACTAGAAATGTGGGTTTCAAGAAGCTTCATTTTGCTGTGGTTTTATGGAATTACAACATATCACCCAACCCTTCAGGTACCCTCATCTTCAACCCTTTTGTTTGTATGAATCAATAACAGGAATGCTTTTTAACAACAGAAACTGGCTTGCCTTGTCAACTGGAGCTGTCTTTTCCATTGCATGTGTATTCTAAAACATGTTTGCTTGAGTAAATGTGTTATGCAGTATGTGAGCAGAGGGGAAGTTGCTTAAGAATGGCTGTTTTTCCTTTTGTAAGTGTGACTGACTGTCTCTTGGCAGGATTCTAGCAGGAAGGACAAGTGGAAAGGATCTCGCGATGCAGTTTTTCATCATGAATTACAGAAGTATGCTGCTTTGTGTCATTGTCCCCAGTACACAGCTTTCATCTTCATTCATTAGAGGACTAACAATGACTAACAATTTTCAAAACAAAATCCCTTGCCTTTTTAATATGAATTTATCATGGGAGTTTCACAGGGGCGTATCTATGGTGGGGCAGGCAGGGCACATGCCTCGGGTGCCACTTGAAGGGGGTGTCATTTTTAAAAATTAATTTTTTTAAAAATGGCCACCAAAAACAAAATGGCCACTGCGCATGCTCAAATGGCCTCTGTGAGGCCCTAGGCCATACCAGGCTTCGCAGAGGCCATTTGAGCATGTGTGGTGGCCATTTTGTTTTCAGCGGCCATTTTAAAAAAAATTAGAAAATGGCCACCGCACATGCTCAAATGGTCCCTGCAAGGCCCTAGAGGGCAGCGGGGGGGAGGGATAACCTTTGCAGACCTCCCCATGGCCTTTAGGAAGCCCCCCGAAGGGGCTACAGGTTTTTAAAAAATTAATTTAATATAATATGTCACTGTATACATATTCAGTTTGGCACTATGTACAGAGAATCAGGGCTTGTGAATACTGAGCTGAAGCTTATGAGCTAGGATTGTATTCATTTGCTCTTACTTTGCTTCTTGTGATAAGTGAGTTAAATGTGATGTCTTAATAATATGACTATTAATGGTGAGTTTGTCTTTGAATCAGTGTGAAATCCTTAGTATTAAGGCCCACTGAGAGTTTCTTGCTCTCTTTCTCTCATTTTAATGGTCTTTCTGAAATACTAGAATATATTCCAAGCAGTGGAATATACTCTGCATATCCTTTAATTATTTTCAGAGTATCTGGGAAAAGTCAAATTCTCCAGTTATTTTTAGAACTTATGTAATGGTGATGCTACAATGCATAGTAGAGAATTAGACAGGCACTTCTGTTTAGTTTTCCAAATACACCTCCACATCGTATTTGGGTATTCCATGAGCCCCAGCATACTGAAATTTGTCGTTTCCCAGCATTTTTTGGTCTGGCTACATCCACTGCTAAATAGTTTTTGAAATATTAAAAGATTAACGAGCTTGACTTGTATTTTTCAGCTGATATTATGGTAAAGTTATCTGAAAGATGAGTGTCAGATGTTTGGATAGGGGGCGCAATTTCAGTGCTTGCCCTAGGCACTAGTTTCCCTAGATACGTCTCTGGAGGTTCAACTCTGAGGCAGCTTCTGAGCCTTCTCTAATATCTCGTTAAGAAAATGGCTGAGTTGCCTCCACCACCACCACCACCACCTCCTCCCCACTGCTTCAGGGATTACATGCTGAAACTAGCCTGAAATTCAACATTCTGTCCAGTAGAGGGTAGCAGAAAGATCCAGTCAGATGCATGACCATATAAACAGCAAGCCCAAGGGAAGCAGGAAGGGCATGTTGCAGATACATGGAAATATAATCTCTCTTTGAAAAACTAACTTTGATTAGGCTCTGTTAAAGATACTGGAAAAATGAAAAAAGCAAGCAATCAGCATTTCACTGACTCTACTGGGCTTTCAATCCTTGATTTCTTCCCTAAGCATAAAAAGCAGAAAGGTATAGTTACTGCTGGGGATGATTCATCACTCCTTGCTGTAGGCTGGTGCTAGTGCCATTGCCGAGTCATTAACTTACCCAGACACAGATTTCGATGCAATGTCAAAATAACACACAGGACTCTAAATAGTGCTCAGAAGCATTACACAAAAATAACTGGAGAAGTCATGCAGGAGATTTGATGAAGAGAAGGGCTGAGATGATTAGGATTAACATCCTAATTTCTGGCACTGGAGCTTTGAGACCTATCCCCTGCCCCCTTAATAGGCAAGGGTTCTAGAGCCCACAAATGCCCGGCCCTCCTATGCATTTGTTGGATTTTTATTTTTCCCTTTGGTTCTAGGCTTTCCAGATGTACAGCAGACCTACAGAAACAAATGAAGGACTTGACCACCAAGTTAAATGTGACTGTGAGAAATATTCCAAGTTACAGAGATTCACCAGACAAACAATATTGAGAGGTGAGGAGTGAGGGCGAATCAGGGGTGTAGCTATAATTGAGCGAATAGGTTCAAAGAGCCCAGGCCCCCTGAGCTCCTGTGGGGCCCCCAGCTCCACCCCTCCCTCTCTTCTTCATTATCTCACTCACTCTGAGGGGCTACCAGAGAGAGGGATGAAAATAGGCCCCCTCTCCCCTAGCTACGCCCCTGGGGCTAATGTTATGACTGGGGCTCAGCCCAGTGCTGGGCTGTTCTGAAACAGCAATCACAGCATTAGGCACATGTGTTCCCGTTAGCGTTGCTACATCTCCATTGTTCTGTTTCTGATGTGCCACACAAGGATTTGTATGGAGCAGAAGAAATCATTCATTGGGGCAGGGGCACAATCTTGCAACTTTGTGTCTTGGTGATAACCAGTCTTTTTGTCTTTAAGGTATTTTCAAGATAAATGGTGCAAAGCTGGTTCACTCCAGTGACCAACTGTTAGATATGATAGTAGTTTTCATAGCAGTTAAATAAGACTGTATTTTTTGTATGCTCCATGTATATTAATACTTGCAATTTATTCTAGTTCTCTCCTTTGATTCTTGCCCTGAACTCAGAGTGATGTACCGATGTCACACCCAAACTAATGCAAGTGAGAGCATGCTATTTTTCATGCTAGGCATATAATTAGTATTTTAGTTCTCCCCCTGCCCAGCCAAAAAGTAGGAATACACTCACTGCCCACCTTGTCATGTGATGAGGAAACCATCACAATTTTCTGTGCCATGGAGGAAGTTAAAAGGAATCCAGTACAGGTCCCTTCTATTTAGTGCTTACAGGTGACTGAGTAATTCCAGACATTCAGTTCCAAGCACAGGCAATACTCCACTGTCACACATTTGTTGTGTGGCCTGCAGATGGATGCAAGTCTGTTTATCTTTAAACATCATAGCTCACATCATCATAAGCTTTATTTCAGTCCACAACCAGCATGTAAACAAAATACAAGAATACAGGACAGAAAATTCAATCCACAGCCATGGCTCACATCCTGCGCAGTGAAACATGGGCAGCTGAAGCACTGCCTGTGCCACTGTGTCTCTGTAAACAGCAGAAGAAGGCAGTCCCAGTCTAACTTGAAGTTGTGCAATATTCCACAACCACACTGGCACACACAACAACAACTTGGGCAGTGCTCCAACTTGTCACTGTAGAGTTTCCTCCAGCTCATGTCACATATATCACAATGCCCCCACCACACATTTTTAACACCTGTAATTTATAACCCTGGTTAAACCAAAACATGGGAATAGTAGAGCCAGTGAACAATGAACTGGTGACAGTGAACAGTCACCAAATATTCAGTCCAAAAGGAGGAAGTCCAAGGAAAGCAAGGAAGAGCTCCTGTTCTCACTGTGTAACTGTTGATGAAATAACTGGACAAGCAGGGGTCACAGATCACCCTCTAACCACTGGAGGCATTCCCCCTCAAAGAGCTTTTCTGTCTGCCCCAAAAAGTACCTCCCCCCCTTTAATTGTTCCTCAAGCTTTCCCTCTTGCCTGTATTCCTGTGGGCAATAGAAATAAAGCCAACAGGATGACATCACATTTCAATTGATATATCTTCCTTCCCAAGCACCCTCTGCATAAATTGTCACAATTTGCTTCCCTCTCTCCTCATATGCTGTTGAGCATTATTCAGGAAAACAGTCATTCATAAACTTAAGGCTAAATGACATATTATATTAAGCCTATCGTTAATCGATAGTGGCTTAAAACCAGGCATAGACAGGATATACGCTCTCTCTCTCTCTCTCTCTAATGGCCACAAAAACCCCAATGTGGATCGAGACTATGGTGCATGGGGAGGGAGATAAACACTTTCCTTCTGCTTTTTTATACTGAAAATCTCTTCTGAACTGGCTCTTTGCAGCAAACAATTTCAGGGAGATTTTGAGGAGGAAAAAGTACAGGGGGAAATGTTAACCTCCTTCCCACGTGCTGCAGTCTCAGTTCAGATTGGGCCTCCTGTGATGACTATTTTAATAATATAAAAGGAACAGCTCCTGTTTGCGTCTGGTTTTAAGCCCATCTATTAATGATGGGCTTAATGTTTTGTGTAATTTGACCTTTTAGAGCAGGGATATCATAGTTTCCCAGCAACCAAACTGGCTGACTCAGGATGCTTAGTTGTTTTAGGGTCCATTCCAGTATCTCCACCATAACTTTCTGTTCTGTGTTCTCATCAGTATATAAAGGAACCATCTATCTTGAGGGTCACTTTATGTTTTACAAAACGCGTGTATTTAAATGGCAGTGGGGATTTCCTTCACTGCAGGTCCATTGATTGGGGAAGCTGTGCACACATTGGTTTCTTTATCTGCAATATATGAGAAACTCTGTCAGCTTTAAAATACACTAGAGATTAGGGTTGTTTACAGAACAGAGAACCTGCTCCAATTGTGATCTATTCCAGATATACTTGTATTGATTCGCTGATAGAAATGGGCAGCTTACATCAAATCAAGCTGATACAGAGGGCCAAATCAGATCAGAGCCAATACATTGCCCATAGGAAATAATGGGAAATCACTGAAATGCCTATATATGTAAGTTTGCTTTTAAGATAAATTGGGATGAAACTGAAGTGCAGCCCTCTTTTAACGCATTCTTCTGCTAGGACTTTGCCTCCTGAGTGTCAGGCAGATAGGCTGCCTAGGCTCAGGTTCTGAGACTGTAAGCATGCTTGAGCCAAGGAACCAGGTAAGAAATGTTAAAGAACAAATTCTTGCTGCTATTAATTTTTTCTTTTTAATTATTTTGATCAGAACAGAAGAGTCAAAGAACAAATCTTTCATTTTGGAAGTGCTGGGAGCTGGCATCCCTTCACGGATACTAAAAGAAGATTTTAATATGAAAGATTGACTATGCTAGTGATGTATTAAGCCAAACAATGTCATGAGAAATTAAATAAAGTCATTCAGTTCTGCATCTGATTAATTAGTAGATAGTTTGTGTTCAAGGGACTAAAAAGAAAGATAAAACAGTCTAATCCTGAGAAACTAATTGCATGTAGAAACAAATTTCCACATGTGCATTCAGATATTCATCCCATTCGAAGCAGTAGGGATGTGCACGAACTGGTTCAGCGTTCTATTCCTCAAACAGCAAACCAGTTTGCAAACCCCATGTTTGAACACTTTAAGGCATGGGGAGGGTGCCCTTACCTCCCCCACCATGCTTCTCCCTCCAGCACTGCTTCAAAAACCACTGGCGCGGGACGGCTGTATGCCCTCTTGCTGCCCCGGTCAGCAACATGTGCCCACCACTTCCAGTTTTATACTGACCAGGGTGGGCAGAGGGTATACAGCTGCCCCGCCCCAGCGGTTTTTGAAGCAGCACCAGAGGGCAAAGCACTGCAGGGGAGGTAAGGGTACCCTTCCCATGCCTTAGAGTGATCCCTCATCTCCTGGGTGTGCACAGACCTGGTTCCTTGCACACTTCTACAAAGTAATGCTGTACAGATAGATGACTTCTTCGACATGGTCTCTGTCTTTTACACTAATGGGCTATGTGCCTGCGCAGAGACCTCATTGGAATCTAACAAACTTTATTCTCCTGCTTTGGTCAGGAACCCCACCCCCAGCTGCTATATGCGGCTGTGCCACTCCTCATCCCCTCAGTCTTTTGTTGTCCATGCTTCGGTGAACATCGTGGAGTTTGCAGCTCAACGACGAGTAGGATCTGTCTTTCCCCTTGTTTTTCTCCCTGCTTTTCCCTTTTCTTCCTTTTCTTCTTTATTTCTTCGTGTAGTAGCATTTTTTCTATTGGCGATTTGGTTTTTACGGTCTTTCTTCTTTGGAGCTCCAGTCCCGGCTGGGACGGAGTGTGGTGTCCAGCTGGCCTTCGGCATTTATGCTGGGCACGACGAACTTCAAAAAGTGTGCCTGTTGTGGATCTAAGATCCCTTCCCCCCATACTCACACTAAGTGTCTCTTGTGTCTGGGGGAATCCCACATTGTCAAGACCTGTCTGCACTGTCAGAAGTTTACGTAACAGACTCACAAAAATAGGGCTTCTCGCCTGCGCGCAACCCTATGGGATCTGGCTCTTTGGTCATCAGAAGCCTTATTGTTGAAGTGATCCGTGAAAATGGCTTCATCGGAGCGTTCAGTGTCTGCTCCCATACAGGCTGAAAACCTGGACTCAGTACCAGTATTGGCACCTCCTACTGTTTTTTCGACAACTTCGAGTGAGCCGGTGCGCTCAGAAGATCCTCCGCAGTGTTCCACACCTGTGATACCGAAATTGCCCTCGATTCCTGTGACTTCAGTACCTAAGAGGAAGACAACGACGTCTAAATCACATCGTGATTTACCGGCTGATCAACATTTCCTTCCTATATCTAGGAAGAAGGCAGCCCCATCAGTTCCTGCGTTGGAGGCCCCTTTGGCCAAGAAATCTAAGGCAGATTCGGATCATCCTGCACCAAAGTCTTTGGTCTCCGCTAGGCCTTGTTTATTATTTATTATTTTTATTTATTTATTACATTTATAAACCGCCTCATCCAGAGGCTCTGGGCGGTGTACAATAACTTTTAAAAAGACATAAAACCTAGAATTAAAACAATGCTAAAACAACATAAAAACAATTCAAAAATGATTAAAGCTATGTAATACCAATTAAAATACTTTTTAAAACAACAACACTTTATAAGCCTTGGATGGTGGCCAGGCCAAATAAATAGGTTTTTAGGGCTCTCTTAAAGGCTGACAGCGAGCCTAAACTGCAGATATCTGCCGGGAGTGCATTCCATAGGCCAGAAACAGCTACAGAGAAGCCCAGATGTACTGGTGGCAACTGGAGACGGACCTCTCCAGATGACCTCAACGAGCGATGGGATCATACCGAAGAAGGCGCTCTCTAAGGTAACCTGGACCCAAGCCGTTCAGGGCTTTAAAGGTAATAACCAGCACTTTGTATTTCGCCCAGAAACATATTGGCATCCAGTGCAGCTGTTTTAAGACGGGCATAATATGGTCTCTCCGGGTTACCCCAGAGACCAATCTGGCTGCCACATTTTGGACTAACTGAAGTTTCTGAATTACGTACAAAGGCAGCCCTACATAGAGCGCATTGCAGTAGTCAAGCCTGGAGGTTACCAGCTGATGCATCACTGCTTTGAGATCATTCTCTTGAAGGAATGGACGCAGCTGTCGAATCAGCCGAAGCTGATAGAAAGCGCTCCTGGCCATAGCCTCCACCTGAGATACCAGGGTGAGGCCTGGATCCAAGAGCACTCCCAAGCTGTGTACCTGGTCCTTCTGGGGGAGTGTAACCCCATCCAGTACAGGAAGATCCAACTCATCCCTTAGATTCCAATCTCCCACAATGAGCACCTCCGTCTTGCTTGGATTCAGCTTCAATTTGTTATCCCTCATCCAGCCCATTACTGCCTGTAGGCAGGCATTTAGGGAGTGAATGCCATTTCATGATGATGATGATGATGAGGAGGAGGAGGAGGAGGAGGAGGAGGAGGAGGAGAAATAGATTTGGGTGTCATCAGCATACTGATAACACCCTGTACCAAATCTCCCGAAGACCTCACCCAGCGGTTTCATGTAAATATTAAAAAGCATTGGTGAAAAAATGGAGCCCCGAGGGACTCCATATAATAGCTCCCGTTTTAAAGAGGAACTGTCACCAAGCTCCACCATCTGGAATCTGCCTGAGAGATAGGAGCGGAACCACTGCAAAGCATTGCCTCCTATCACCAATTCCCCCAGGCGACCCAGAAGGATACCATGATCGATGGTATTGAACGCTGCCAAGAGATCCAAAAGAACCAGCAGAGTCACACTCCCTCTGTCAATTCCCCGGTAAAGGTCATCCATCAGGCCGACCAAGGCAGACTCAACCCTATAGCCCTCGCTAAATCCAGTTTGAAATGGGTCTAGATAATCGGTTTCCTCCAAAACCTCCTGGAGCTGGTTAGCCACCACTCTCTCAATCACCTTGCCCAACCCATGGGAGATTGGAGACCGGCCTATAACTGTCCATCACTGAGAGATCTAGGGAAGGCTTCTTAAGAAGTGGTCTAATAATTGCTTCCTTCAAACAAGGAGGCATCCTACCTTCCCTCAGCAATGAGTTAATGATATTAACTAAGCCATCCCCAACAATCTTCCTGATAGATAAAAGCAGCCATGTCAGGCAAGGATCCAGAGAACAAGTGGTAGGCCGCACCGCCCCAAGCAGCTTGTCCATGTCATCAGGCATCACAGATTGAAACTGATACAATCTAATACTGCAGGAGGGATTGCTGGACACCACCTTAATAGACTCTGCAGATACAGTGGAGTCCAAGTCGGCCCAAATACAGCAGATTTTGTCTGCAAAGAACCCATTGAAAGAATCACAGCAGAACAAAGTCCCCGGGAATTGGTTCGTATTGGAAAGAGCCTGAATCAAACTCCTCACAACCCGGGACAGCTCTGCCAGACGCGACCCTGCAGAAGCAATGCGCATGGAACAGAATTGGTTTTTTGCTACATGCCCCGCCTCTGCATAAACCTTCAAATGGGCTCTATGCTGTGTCCTGTCACATTCAAGCCGAGTTCTCCTCCACTTGCGCTCTAGTCACCTACCTTGCTACTTCAGACCCCGTAACACCTCTGTATACCAAGGGTCCACTTTTAAAGCAAATCGGAAGGGACGCTTAGGAGCGATCATGTCTGTTGCCCTGGTGAGTTTCCTATTCCACGTTCCCACCAGGGTATTGACAGAGTCGCTGGCAGGACGCTTAGGAGTGATCGTGTCTACACAATGTTTGGTCAACATCTGATGGATATGGGCTGTCCTGAGCTCTTTCCTTCTACTGCAACCAGGTACAATGGCTGCAGAGAGACAATTCTCAGATGGGAAGAGTCAAACATCAGGGACCAACTACCATCTGGCTTCTCTTCTAAGAATGGTCCGTCTGCAGCCCTTGCACCCACTGCTGCAGCAGCAGGAGAGGCCAGGATGGTCAGGCTTGTTTCTTCAGAGATGTTGATTGAAGAAGCAGAGTTTATTTATTGCTTCATTTATATTATTTATTTTATTTATCAAATTTGTATACCGCCCCAAACTTTTGTTTCTGGGAGGTTTACAATAACATAAAACCAGTTAAAAACATATACAAAAACTTTAAAACAATTTAACAATTCAAAAATAACCAGAAATTACAAACCAAAAATATTAGGAAGCTGAGTAAGCTTGGGTGAAAAGATGGGTTTTCAGGTGTTTTTTGAAAATTGCCAGAGATGGGGAGGCTAATCAGGGAGCGCATTCCACAATCTCGGGACAGCGACTGAGGGGGCCCGTCTCTGTGTAGCCACCAAACGAGTTGGCGGTAACTGGAGACAGACCTCCTCAGATGACCCCATCAATGGGTGATGGGGCTCATAGTGAAGAAGACACTCTCTTAAATACCCAGGGCCTAAGCCGTTTAGGACTTTGTAAGTTATAACTAGCACTTTGTATTTTGTCTGGAAACCTATTGGCAGCCAGTGTAACTCCATCAGTAAAGGAGTAACATGGTCTCTCCGAGATGACCCAGAGACCAACCTGGCTGCCGTGTTCTGAACCAACTGAAATTTCTGGACTACGTACAAAGGCAGCCCCACGTAGAGTACATTGTAGTAGTAAAGTCTGGAGGTTACCAACAGATGTACCACTGTTTTGAGGTCGTTGATCTTGAGAAACGGACGCAGCTGGCATATCAGGCAGAGCTGATAGAAAGCACCCCTGGCCACCGCCTCAACCTGAGAAACCAGGGAGAGGTGTGAATCCAGAAGTACTCCCAGTCTGTGCACCTGTTCCTTTTGGGGAAGTGTGACCCCATCTAGAACAGGTAAATCAAAATCGTCTCGAGTTCTGACCCCGCACAATAAGTACCTCCGTCTTATCTGGATTCAGCTTCAGTTTATTCTCCCTCATCCAGCCCATTACTGCTTCCAGGCAGGCATTCAGGGAGGATATGCCAGCTCCTGAAGAAGTTGACATGGAGAAGTAGATCTGGGTGGCATCAGCATACTGGTAACACACAGCTCCAAATCCCCTGAGGATCTCTCCCAGCGGTTTCATGTAGATGTTAAAAAGCATTGGAGAAAGTGCGGAGCCTTGAGGAACACCATACTTAAGCTCAGATTTCGAAGAGCAACAATCTCCAATCTACACCATCTGGAATCTAGCCGAGAGGTAGGAGTGGAACCACTGTAAAACAGTGCCTCCCACCCCCAACACCCTCAGACGTTCCAGAAGGATACTATGGTCGATAGTATTGAAAGCCACCAAGAGATCCAAAAGGACCAACAGAATCACACTTCCTCTGTCAATTCCCAATTGGAGATCATCCATCAGGCTGACCAAGGCAGTCTCCACCCCATAGCCTGCCCCAAAACCAGTTTGAAATGGGTCTAGATAATCAGTTTCCTCCAAGAGTGCCTGGAGCTGAGAAGCCACCACCTCTCAATTACCTTGCCCTGCCATGGGAGGTTGGAAACAGGCCTATAATTGCTCAACTCCGAGGAATCTAATGTAGGCTTCTTAAGAAGAGGGCTAATGAATGCCTCCTTAAGACAAGGAGGCATCCTGCCCTCCCTCAGAGAAGCATTTATGATTTCCATCAGGCTGTCTACAACAACCTCCCTACTAGATCGTACAAGCCATGTTGGACAAGGGTCAAGAGAACAAGTGGTAGCCTCACCACTCCAAGCAGCTTGTCCACATCCTCAGGAGTCACAAACTGAAACCAATCCAGTCGAATCACATAAGAGGAGTTGTTGGGCACCTCCAGCTCAGATAGCAAATTAATTGTGGAGTCTATCTAGATCGGCCCGAATCTGAGAGATTTTATCTGCAAAAAAACTCTTTAAACACATCACAGCGGGTAACTGATGACTCCAAATTCTGGTTCGTGGGGGGGGGGGCAGATACTAGTCCCCTCACAACCCTGAACAACTCCGCTGGACTTGAACTCGCAGAGGCAATACCGGCAGAAAAGAACCGCCTCTTTGCCACATGTATAGCCTGAGCATATATCTTTAAATGTGCTCTATGTCGCAATCTGTCAGATTCGAGTCGAGTCTTCCTCCACCTGCGCTCCAGTCACCTACCCTGCCGCTTCAGCCCCCGTAGGTCTTCTGTATACCAAGGGGCCAAATTTGAAGCGGGTCGGAGGGAACACTTTGAAGCAATCATGTCTACTGCCCTAGTGAGCAAATTGTTCCAATTCTCAGCCAGGGCATCAACAGGATCACCGGCAAAGCCAACATTGAATCCCTCCAAGGCTTCTTGGAATCCTATTAGATCCAATAACCTCTTTGGGCGAACCATTCTAATGGGCCCCTCACCCCTGCGGAGGTGGAAAGTGGTCGTAAGTCCAACCTTAACCAGATGGTGGTCCGTCCATGACAATGGGGAAATCACAGGAGTCCCCACCCATGGAATACCACCCTGATCAGAGTAAAATACCAAATCAAGTGTGTGACCTGCAATATGCGTTGGTCCAGAGACCACTTGGGATAGGCCCATCGTTGTCATGGCCGCTATGGACTCCTGAGCTACCCCGGACAGATTGGTCCCGAAATGGTCATTGAAGTCCCCCAGCACCAAAAGCCTGTGAGACTCCAACGTGAGTTCCGCGACCAAGTCCATGAGCTCAGTAAGGGATTCCGCTGGGCAGCGGGGCGATCAGTATACCAACAGAAGTCCCAATCTATCCCTGTTCCCCAAACTCAAGTACACACATTCAATATGGTCCGACACCCTGACAGGGACCCTAGTAAGGGAAATGTTATCCTTATAGACTACAGCCATTCCACCTCCCCGCCCACGTCCCCTCACCTGCTCCTCTACAGAATATCCTGGAGGTAGAAGCTGGCACCAAACTGGACCACTAGCCTCCCCCAACCAAGTCTTGGTAATACATACCAGGTCGGCCCCTTCATCCATGATCAAATCATGGATGAGTTTAGATTTATTTTGGACCGACCTGGCATTACAGAGGAGCAGGGAAAGGCTACATGGGTTGTTGGCAGTGCTCCCCGAGGTCAAAGAGCTGGCAAGACAGCCGGAAGGGGAGACAGCTATTAAATTTCTAACTACCCTTCCCCTGGAATGGCCTGCTGAACTGCCAATGTTACTTCTTCTATTCCCCACCACCACCACCGAGATAGCTGCCCCATAGTCAACGAAGGCGCCCCCTGTCCCCCCCATCTCCAGATGAACTCAAACACATTACAGCAACTTCAACCCAAGTCTAAAACAGCTTAAAACTATTTAAACAGAAGCCCTCTAGCCCTCACCCTCGTTCTCCCCCAAAGTGGCTCTGCCAAAGGGGCGGGCCCATTTGGTGTCACCCCTTCGGTGGTGGGCCCGCCGCCACAAGGAGCCTTCCTATAAAGCCCAAAACTGAGCAGGTGACCCGAGGAACAACTGAGTCACTCAGGGGCTGGTCCCAATCCTGCCCACACTTCCCACAGATATTAACCTGAGGCTGCAGCCCCACAGGGGAAGCAAAAGAAAGCAGGCAACACCAGAAGGAATCCCAGCATCCACCTGGTCTCTCACTCCAGGCAGCCAGCCCTGGCTTAACCATAAGGCAAAACAAGCACGTGCTTAGGGCATCAAGGAAAGGGGGGCACCACAGAGTTCCCCCCCTAGCTGTCATGCCCTTAACTCTTTCACTGAAAATAAGAACATAAGAACAGCCTTGCTCGATCAGGCCCAAGGGCCATCTAGTCCAACATCCTGTTTCACACAGTGGCCCACCAGATGCCGCTGGGAGCCACAGGCAGGAGTTGAGGGCATGCCTTCTCTCCTGCTGTTACTCCCCTGCAACTGGAACTCAGAAGCATCCTGCCTTTGAGGCTAGAGGTGGCCTACAGCCCTCCAACTAGTAACTGATGATAGACCTCTCCTCCATGAAGTTATCCAAATCCCTCTTAAAGCCATCCAGGTTGTTGGCTGTCACCACATCTTGTGGCAGAGAATTCCACAAGTTGATTATGCCTTGTGTGAAAAAGTATTTCAGTTTGATTTCCTGGCAATCAATTTCATGGGACGACCCCTGGTTCTAATGTTATGTGAGAGGGAGAAGAATTTCTCTCTATCCACTTTCTCCACACCATGCATGATTTTATAGACCTCTATCATGTCTCCCCACAGTAGTCTTTTTTCTAAACTAAATAGCCCCAGGTGTTGTAGTCTTGCCTCATAAGGAAGGTGCTCTAGGCCCCTGATCATCTTGGTTGCCCTCTTCTGCACCTTTTCCAGTTCTACAATGTCCTTTTTTTAGATGTGGTGGCCAGAATTGTACACAGTATTCCAGGTGTGGCAGCACCATAGTTTTGTATAAAGGCATTATAATATTAGCAGTTTTATTTTCAATCCTCTTCCTAATGATCCCTAGCATGGAATTGGCCTTTTTTACAGCAGCCGCACATTGAGTCAACACTTTCAACAAGCTGTCCACCATGACCCCAAGATCCCTGTCCTGGTCAGTCACTGACAGCTCAGAGCCCATCAGCGTATACTTGAAGTTGGGGGGTTTTTTTGTCCCAAAGTGCATCACTTTACACTTGCCAACATTGAACAGCATTTGCCATTTTGTCACCCACTCCCCCAGTTTGGAGAGATCCTTTTGGAGCTCCTCACAATCCATTTTGGACTTCACAACTCGAAAGAGTTCGGTATCATCTGCTAATTTGGCCACCTCGCTGCTTACCCCTACTTCTAGATCATTCATGAATAAGTTAAAAAGCACCGATCCCAGTACAGATCCCCAGAAGTGGGGAACCCCACTTCTTGCTTCCCTCCATTGTGATAACTCTCCATTTATACCTACCCTCTGTTTCCTGTCTTTCAACCAGTTAGCAATCCACATATGTACTTATCCCCTTATCCTATGACTGCTAAGTTTCCTCAGGAGTCTTTGATGAGGAACTTTTTCAAAAGCTTTTTGGAAGTCCAGGTATACTATGTCAACTGGATCACCTTGATCCACACACTTGTTGACACTCTCAAAGAACTCCAAAATGGCAAGATTTACCTTTGCAGAAGCCATGCTGGTTCTCTCCCAGCAGGGCCTGTTCTTCTAGGTGCTTTACAATTTTATCCTTGAGGATGCTTTCCATCAATTTGCCTGGAACAGACGTTAAGCTAATTGGCCTGTGATTTCCCGGATCACCTCTGGAACCCTTTTTGAAAACGGTGTTACATTTGCTACTTTCCAGTCCTCTGGTATAGAGCCTAATTGCAGTGATAAGTTATATATTTTGGCAAGGAGGTTGGCAATTTCACATTTGAGTTCTTTGAGGATTCTTGGATGGATGCCATTTGGCCCTGGCGATTTGTTAGTTTTCAGTTTTTCCAGACAGTTTAGAATTGTCATCTCTTGTCACTTCTATCTGACTCAGTTCTTTAGCCTCCATCCCTGAAAAGTCTGGTTCAGGAACAGGTATACGCTCTGTATCTTCTGCCGTGATGATAGACAAAAAGAACTCATTGAGTTTCTCTGCAACCTCCATATCCTCCTTAATAATCCCTTTCACTCCCTCATTGTCTAATGGTCCAGCCGCCTCCCTGGCATGTTTCGTGCTTCTGATGTATTTAAAGAAGTTTGTATTCTTCCCCATGATACTTTTAGCTAAATGTTCCTCAAACTCTTTTTGCCTCCCTTATTGACACCTTGCATTTCTTTTGCCACCTTGCATTTCACTGCCACACTCAACTCTAGTCGATTTTTTTGCAATTATTTTTATCTGCCGTGTTTGACTTTACTCTGCATTGTTAAAAAAAACATTTTCTTTAGCTCAGTGAGTGACTAACATTTCGAGAAACTACTAAACTACGTATCTGAAGTAAAAAATCATTGATTTGTAAAAGATTACTGTAAAGAGCAGTACAAAATATTGATAAAACTTCACATAAAAGATGGTCGTATGTTATGAGGTCTGACCTTGAAGATGAAATATTTTGCGCAATCATTCCTTCTGTTGTGGCTATTTATAAGAAATTATAGGCAGCGGAAATGTTTTGTTTTACCTTAAAAATCTAGAAGAAAACTGTTTAAAATTTAAATAAATATTAAGGTATAAGTAAATAATTTGCTTGAGTCTGAATGTCTTGTCAGTTAAGCAAAGGAGGGACCCGAGAGGGGAGGCACCATTGTTGGGCTGTGCTTAGGGCATCAGTTGCCCTTAATCCGGCCCTGCAGGCAACACTGGGTGGGAGGTGGATGGACTCTCCCTTTCCCTCTCCACTGGGCTTCTAACACCACTTATACCCTACTTTTCGATAAAATAATCTCCAAGCGGTTTACAATATAACTGAAACAATACACAATTAAAATACAAAAAGTACAGCTATTAATCTAAAAACAATTTTTTTAAAAAAAACCTACATAAACATAATAATACACAAAACAGAGCAGCAGCAAAAACTAATCTCATTTAAAAGCCTGGTGAAGAGCTTTAACATTTACTTGTTATCTAAGAATTGTGGTGGAAGCTGAGGAGCGGATGCCAGCCAGCCAGTAGAGCATTCCAAAGCCTGGGGGCAATTATTGAGAAGGCCCTGTCCTGCATGCATGACAGCTGAGCTTTCACCTTTGGTATGCACAGCAGAGCCCCTCTGATGATCTGGTCAAATGGGCAGAAACTCTTGGGAGCAGGCAGTCCTTCAGATATTCAGAGCCCAAACTGTTTAGGGCTTTAATGGTCAAAACCTGCACCTTGAATTGGACATTAGGGATGTGCGAATCAATTTGGGTACAAATCTATTTGTAAACAAGTCTAGCTGATTCAGACAATTTGGAGACAGAATGAATTGCCTCTGTGGTCCATTGGCTAGATTCAGATCCCAATCAAATTGTGCCAGATTCTGTTTGAACAGATTCAAGTTTTGGATTCCTCCTATTAATTGCCCCAGATTCCCAGCTGTCATTAAAAGAAAGAAAAGGAAAAGGAAAGAAGCTAAGCTCTAGCCCTTGTAGAAGTGGAGTTATGGAGCAAAATGTGTGGTCACTATTTTTCAAATGTTTGGATTCTTTGATGTATAATAACCTTTCCTCAATGAATCCTTCTGATGATTCATTACATACTTTCATTTCTTCTATTCATTTTGACTGTCTTTGGACAGTGCCAACTACACTACACCCCCACCTGCAAAGCAGTGGGGTCAAAATGAACAGAACAAATGAAGCTGTGTAATGAAGACACCAAAGAATCTAAACAATTCAAAAAATCCTAAAAAATAAACTGAGTACCCCCGTGTGTGCGGGTGGGTTGTAGTTGACACATGGAAGTTGACAGTTGGCACTGTCCAGTGATAGTTGCTTTTAAAAAAAAATGAAAGTAGGGATCCATGCTAGGATCAGGATAGGATGACTTTGAATTCCATTATTTCCTATGGTGGAAATATACAAAATCAGTAAAAACTAAATAAAAAATTAAAGATCAACCAAGTGACCCCACTAACTTGAAATTTGGGTGGTGGGTGGCACCCATGGGAACCAACCCATCACCCATATTTGGTGCCCCTAGGACCTTTATAGGTGGTCCAAATCAATCTGAATCAAAGCAAATCTGGGGTGATTCGGGGGGACAGATTCAGACACCAAACAAGTTGGTAATTTGATTTGGGCACAAATCAAATCAAGAAATTGATTCATGCACATCCCCGATACAGGGCAATAAAACCCTGCTTACTAGAGGGCTAAGCTTTTCCTTCTGAAAGTTTATAGCCATTGTGCTCATGTTCGTTTCTCTCTTCATAGCCTTAAGGGCTAAAAATCACTTTTTTAAAACATTCAGGACAATTTCCAGAGTATTGAACATACTACATTTCTGCATGTTCATGCATGCTTGTAGAATACATATAGCCCTGACAAAAGAGAAAAAGGCAATTTTGGGTTCAGACACAAAGTTTATAACAAAGCTTTATTTTAAGAACTTGCCTGGTCATCATAAGCAACCAGGAACTGTGTCCAGGTGAGAAGGATTTTTTTAAATATGTGGGCGAGCAACAGCAGCAACACTTTGCCTTTGTGGGTAGTGGCAACTCCAGCAGCACTTTCAAGTGCTGGTAATGCTTTCCCATAACTTTATGTTGCACATCTGTAGGCAGCACTTGGAAGTAGGGATGTGCAAATCAATTCGGGTACAAATTGATTTGTATGCAAATCTAGCTGATTCGGGTTTTGGAGACAAATCACACCTGTAGCCCATTGGCTAGATTCAGGTCCAAATCTAATCATGTCTGATTCGATTCGAATCGATTCAAGATTTGGATCCCTCTCATTAATTACCCCTGGTTCCCAGCTTTCATTTTTTAATAAAAGCTAAGCTTTAGCCCTTGTAGAAGTGAAGTTATGGAGCAAAATGTGTGGTCACTATTTTTCAAGTGTTTGGATTCTTTGCTATGAGCACAGCCATAAATATACAAAAAACCTTTCCTCAATGAAACAAACCTTCATTTCTTCTGTTCATTTTGTCTGTCTTTTGGACAGTGCCAAATGTCAATTGCCATGTGCCAACTATACCCCCCTCCCACCCGCAAGGCAGTGGGGTACTACTCAGTTTGTGTTCTAGGATTTTTTTCAAGTGTTTAGGCTCTTTGGTGTCTAATAAACTTTCCTCATAATGAATCTCTATGAGGATTCATTACATACTAAAGAGACTAAACACCTCAAAAATTCCTAAAATATAAACTGAGTGGTTTGTGGGGTGGGGTAGTTGGAACATGGGATGCCACTAATTCTCCACCCCCACCTGCAAAGCAGTGGGGTCAAAATGAACAGAAGAAATGAAGGTGTGTAATGAAGACACCAAAGAATCTAAACACTTCAACAATTCCTAAAAAATAAACTTGAGTACCCCTGTGGGGGTGAGGAGGGGTTTGTAGTTGACACATGGAAGTTGACAGTTGGCACTGTCCAATGAACAAAAGTTAAAATGAACAGAAGAAATGAAGGTGTGCAATGAATCCTCAGAGAGATTATGAGGAAAAGTTATTCTACACCAAAGAATCCAAACACTTGAAAAATAATGACCGCACATTTTGCTCCATAACTCCACTTCTACAAGGGCTAGAGCTTAACTTTTTAAAAAGTGAAAGTTGGGATCCATGTTACGAGTTAGGATATGGCAACTTCGAATGGAATCCCCATTATTTCCTATGGCGGCAATATACAAAATCACTAAAAACTTTTAAAAAATCTTTAAATATCAACCAGGTGCCCCACCACTTTGAAATTTGGGTGGTAGGTGGCACCAATGGGGACCTACCCACCACTCAAATTTGGTGCTCCTAAGACCTTGTTAAGTAGTCCGAATCCAAATCAAATTGAATCAAATACAAATGGAATCTGGGGGTGATTTGGACACAAAACCAATCAGGGGTGATTTGATTTGGGCACAATTCAAATCAAAAAAATATACTTGTGCACATCCCTACTTGGAAGTGCTACTGATAACACTCCTGGTGGTTGGTTCTTGCAGGTCACCAGCTTCTGCTGATCACCATTTCTTTTTCTCTAGAATGTGCCAGGAAACACCATGACCTGATGCGGAATCATTTCTGATGCATTCAGTGTTTGTTTTGTTTTGTTTTAAGATGACTAGCAGAAGCTGACCCCCGTGAACATTAGCTGGGCTTCAAACAATGCCCATAGAATCATCCCGTCATGAGCCTCCTCAAAAACCTCTCACCCGAAGTGAATTGCTGAATTTTTCCAATTCTGTTCTGTCCATAAGAAAACTAGAAGGTGGACTTTTACTACAATGTGCTTTATAAGTCAAAAGGTAGAATTGAACTTTGTGACGAGGCAAGTCAGCTGAAGCAAGACTCTGGATATGCAGGAGCACCATGGTTTGACTCCAGGATAAGCTGCTCAATTTCCAGACTTGCTTCGGTAGTTGTGCTATTATGGGAGATGCTTGTTTTGTCTTTAAATTAGATGCCAGTGCAATCTTTTAATTTAGGAATGTTGTTTACATTTGCTCCTTGATCTTGCTCTATTCTGCAAGGTTGCACTGGAGAGAGGTTCAACACGATTCTTCCTCCAGCAGCAACTATGGCTTCTCCAAGAAGGAAACACGGATACATGGTTTATAGCTTCAGCTTGACCTACTTTGCATTGACTATAGATAAGAAATCCAACACTACAGTGTATTCATCTTTAATATTAAAGAGGCACACAGATCCATGAGCTAAGTACAGTTGTGCATCATTGATTTCAGATGATATAACATACACAAAGTAGAACAATATTGTGGAACCAGTCTTTAAAATAAAATAACTTTTGTTCAGTAACAAATGAAAACTATTTTTCAGGTCTACCTTTGTACCTGGTGTAAGATTTGTCAGGGGGGAAATGTGAATGGCTGCTGGCCAAGCTAAAACACTGTCATAGATGAAGGATTAAAAAGCGACAGCTTGTCTATATCAACATAGCAGCATAATCTTAAATGCAGTCATACACTCAGATGCTGGGGGGGTGGGGGAACCACAAAGCTATCCCTGACTGCACTTCTGCAAGCACAATACAGGGGATGCATTTCCACTGGGCATTGCCATAACAGTTTGGAGAGCATGCAGAGAGCGTGAGTCAATGCTAGTTTGTGACTAGTCTCAAGCAACTACTTGGGACTTGCTTTTCCAAACCATAAGCTAAAGGGCAGTAGAATTAGGCTACAACACACGAAGATTTGTTTAAAACTGTTAAAACATCATACTTTATTAGGATCTTACTTAATATCCCAGAACTGCACATTTAGGGAAAACACCACACAATGACATATGACAATAAAAGATCCTTTTATTATAAAAATCTATACAATGAAATGCCAGACATAGCAATCATTTATATCTGGTTTATTTATATATATTTATATATCTATATATCCACATATATAGTTTTTACTTATAGCAAAGTAAAACTATGTTATATCACAAAATGACTAAGTCTACCATTTATTGCTCAATAAGGATGGCACAACACACACTCTTAGCATAACTGATGCCATGCTAGCTACGATACTCAACAAACAGCCAACACTGCATAACACCACACAGAAGCAGTTGTTAATCATTCTGAATTGAAACCGATCTGATCACTCACTTTATAAAAATATTGGAATCATATAGATTTAAGCATTATAAAGGAGGAATATATTATTTAAAACATTTAAATAGTGCATATTGACATTTTGCATGTGGTATATAAAACATTCATGTACAACACTATACAGTACACATAAGTTTCAATGTTTGGATGCACCTGTGTTTGCAGACTGATAGAAAAGTAACTGCAGTGTACATTGCACAATGGAGCTGAATAAAAGCCACAGATGATCTTCAGATTAAATTACCAACCTTGCAGTTCACACTATGGTCCACTAAAAAACCTCTAGTTGTATAAAAAGGCAAAGCATCAGAATATAAATTCATTTTAGTGCTCTCTTTTGGGTTTCAAAATTACATGCTTACAACCACAGTAAAAATAAGAGCCTTTCATAGCAGACAGACAAGTCTGGAGTATTGAAAACCTACTCTCTATTCCATGTCAACACACCAACCTGATGAGTTTACATGCTAGTCACTTACTTCGCAGAAGTTCATTTTTTGGTCTTTCAGAAAGCAGTGAGAAACAACATTTGTGCTGACATTCGTTGTTCATAACACATGCAGCAAAGAGACACATGCAGACACATGGCCACGATCAGCGCACACACAAAAATTCAAAAAAGCACAGATTTAAAAATGGAGGGCTCAGTTCTGTCCTATCATGGGTGCAGAATCTACAAAGGGATCCCACGAGAGTGCTCTGGTTCCTTCCTCCCCGCCCCACCGTGCTTACCCACAAACGCTGCTCGTCAAGCCATTTATAATGGCCTCGTGCGGTGCTTGTGCAAATGCCACAGTACGAAAGCAGGGCTCTGTTATGCCTGATGGGGATCTCTCTGTGCACAAGTGCTACAACCACAGGAGAACTGAATCAAGCCCTTTGAATTTTGCTAGTTTTAAAAAGAACAATGAAGGCTGTTTTGTCACCTACACTATGCGAGATAAATGTCACCAAAAATGTTTCAGTTCTGAAGCTGCATCATGCAACCATATAATATCCTCTGCTTAATGCCACAAAAGGTTAAATCACTTTTCTTCCCCTTTCTACAACAGCAGAAAGGGTCCTTTTCAAAGCTGGCTCTGTTCACCTTAAGTCCATCATGTTAAACTATATTGATTTTAGCCCTTGAGAAGATATGCTTGTTATTTCAGAAACAGCAGTTAAATAACTGACATAGGCCTGCTGGAGCTGTACACATCTGAGCACCACTACACACTCCCCTACAAGGGTAAGATGCAGTATCCAATTCAGACCACACACACTCAGTCACCATTAGCTGAGAAACTGATAACCTAACAGTAATGTAAGTCTTGTAGGCAATATGTGATATAAATGTTCAGGTTTTCCAAGTTTTAAAAATACAACAAGCAAGGTCACTTTCTGGTTTGTCCATTGTCATCTGAAACCAAAGAGCACATGAGAGCTTCTAAGCTGCAGTATCCACGACCATAATTATATGACACATGTCATTTGAAATCAAAGTTATTCACCAGCAGTCCTGTGAAAGGCATTTCAGTTCAGTTTTGGTGTTCAGGAACACAGTTGTGTTCTTAATTTGCTGCCATTGTTCCCCATCATAAAAAGGCAACAGAACAGTTCAGTGTAACGCTAACAAATGCAGACAAAACGAAGTTAGCAGATCCAGAGTTTCTGAATGGTTCTAGGTCTAGTCTTTTGGGAACAAGATGCATTTGTGATTTTAAAAAGACAATGAGCAGAAAAAACTGTGTTTGCTAATGCTGGACAAAGCAGTCTCAAATGTATAGGATTTTCATTAGCTCTCTAGACAGGACCTATTTGCCCTTCAAATGTGGCACCATAATAAAATGTACAAAAACTGCATTCTTTCAACAGCTCAAGACAAAGTGAATACCTAACACTGACTATGACAGCATAAGAAAACAACCTTGCACTGTTATGAAGAAACATAGTTTATATTGATTTTGAAGAATCTTGTTTGCTGATGAGGACTTCGAGAAGCCGAAGTTTGGCTTTAACTTTCTTGTACTCCCTGTACTCATCAAGCATGGGAGCGCGGTCTTCTTTCTGAACATTCCTGCCAAAATACAGAACACAACAATAGGAGAATCGTGGCCAATTTAGATGCTTTCAATTGATCTGCTTTTAAAATTATCCAGACAGTGGTATTTCATGCTACATTGATGATCTGGTGCACTCTGTACCAGTTCCTGCAACCTTTCACTCTCTTGTGTTCAGCACTCCAGTCTAGTTTTCTCATGGAAAGTTTATACAAAAGTTTACAGAAGCCTCACAATCTCTTTTTTTCTGGCCATTGTATAATGTACCATAGACAAAACCTGGTTCTCTCACCCTTCTGCTCCCTGCCTGTTTCATATGCACACTGTATCTCTTCTGGGTACAGAAGTACCCAAAGTTCTCAGTCACAACTGCACACATTCAATTAATTATTTTTATTTAAAATCCAAGCCTGTATTTTCAGGAGCCATCGGCACCTATGAACAGGAAATATGCAAATATAAGGAATGGACAAAGAGGGACAAAACTTTCAGAACCTGCTCTGAAGGCACATAATGCAACAACCTGGCTGCATGTCCATGTCCTGTCAGTGGTTGAATAGGAAACTGCCTGGAACCCTATGTATGCTGCCTTGAGCTCCATGAAAGAAAAAATGCAGGACATACATGGAACAGAATAAATAAAGTGAACAGGATTTCTGGTTTGGACAAATAAGCGGTAGCCAATTTTCTAGCAAGGTGACAAGGATCTAAGAACTGCTTTGACATGAGCCTTTGGCTTAATCTTTATCAAGGATATATCTAGTTAACAGAAAGGAGCATTTGTAACGTACTGTGAAGGCTTCTTCCTGCTGCGGGATATGAGGACATCTCATGGTTAGTCTACCCCTGCTGTTCCAGGGGCAGGACTAGGCAAATTAACTTAGAAAGCTTAAATAGCCCTGGGAAAGATAACCCCAACTCAGTTCTGAACAGCCAAGACAAGATAACAGAGAACATCAACTTAGAGAACAATGTTAAGGAACAGCAGAAGAAAAAGGCAGTCCCCCCAGTTGACCTGGACAGCTCAAGCAAGTGGGCCGAGATGTCCTCATATCCAGCAGCAGCAGGAAGAAGCCTTCACGGTAAGGAACCAATGCTCCTTTCCCTGCTGCTGAGAGAGGACATCTTGTGGGACATGCTACAGCTGATGAGCCTTGGTGGCAAGTGTCTGGGACGACTGCTAAGGGAGTACCTGCTGTAGCACTGTGGTGGACTCCCTGGGATTGGGACCACCAGCAGCTCTGCAGGCCCAAAAGGCAAAACTCAGGCCTGTGTCTAAAATTGCTGGCCTGCAGGAAACTAGGATGTGAGCTTTTGATTTTGCTGAACTATAGTAACCGAAATGGAATTGTTTATTCTGTTAGTCAAGGCCTGAGGAGAAAGGAAATTTACCCCGTCCTGCCTTGGAGTTGTTTATGCATTGTGCTATGTTGATGACAATCATGAGGACCAGCTTGAAACTTGCTATGTTAATCATATTTAGAAGGTCTTAGAAAACCACATTTTAGGTATCAGTACATACATGCATTTGGAATACATACTTTCACACAGTAATTGCTGAATTGCTTTTATAAGATATATCTCCTGATAACATTTGTTATATGCTATTTTCTAATAATTCTTTGCATACTATCTCTAAATAATATTTCTTGGAATTGAAGGCGCCAACGGAACTGACCACAGACTGGTCCAGCTAGGCATAAACAGGATTATTGCCATCTAAATTCAGTAAACATGGTAGTTGGACCTCACTAGAGTGAAGGGTGGAAGACCAAATAATGTTTATTTTAGAATGGCGACACTTAAGAGTTGATGAGATTGTCTTGGATCTGGGATATGACAAACCAGCTAGGACAGAGGTTATAAAAGAAACCACCCCTCCCACATAGACAAGCGCGCGCGCGCGCACACACACACACACACACACGGAGAGGGGCCCCACTGAGACCCCCAGGAATGGGATGCCAGCCTTATCGGGGGGGAGAGCCCCCGCTCCTGCCTTGTGGATTAGTATGTGGATCTTAGGCTGTTGAAGCAACTTGTGCCTCATAGCCATTCTTGGACACTAAACCACAGCTGCCTGGGCAGCCATGGCCTCCCGGCGCATCTCCCCTACGGCCTCCCGAAGATACAGGTGGCTTGGATCGGTAAATATTATCAACAAGAATGCCTTCCTTCAAGTCTAACAAACCTTTCTGATCCTGTCTCCTTTCCTTCAATCTCCGTCTTCTCTGCTTTTCAGGAAGGCTGCTCTCAGCCCGCTAGCTGGTCTAACAGCATTCTGCCTCGGTCTCCGCGCTACCATCTTTTCTTCCCCGTCAATCCCTCTGCCTGTCATTCCCTTTGGCTCATATTTCTCTACATCAGCAATGAGCTCCCTTCCCCCGCCCTCCTTTCTCTTTTGGCTTTTCAGCTCAGAGACTATGCGTAGTTTTCTGTATGAGCAACGTTGATTTTATTTGGGGGGGAAACTGGAGATACTGACATTGCTAAGCTTTGTTAGCTATATTAAAAGGGTAATCTTAAAAAATGCTTTAAAACTGCTTGCAAGAGTAGAAGAGATATGCTTTTTTCCCCTATTGAAGTTGGGCTATGGATATTGTTTTGGTTTGTTGCTAGGCAGTAGTAGAGATAGGACTGAGCTGGCCACTAGCCCAGACTAGACTGAATGTATTTACAATTACTCAAAGCAGAAAATGTTTTTAGCATGTTAACTGTTTCCAGTGAGGATGAATGATTTTAAAATGCTGCTGAGAGTTCTATATTACAATGAATAAGTATTCTGCTTAAATGCTCGTGTGCTCAATTGCCTGAATGTAATCATAGTTTCAATAAAGCTTTTTAGAATTCTTGTCCGTTTGGGACACTTCGTATCTCCCTCTTTCCCGAACGTATGTGATCTCATGGATAAAGAATCTGAAATAGCCTGATTGGCTACATTTGTGTTAGCGACAGCCAGGCTGCTCACAACAGCACTCTTCTATCGAAGGCAGCTTCAGCAGAGCATTAAGTGTCCCTCTTATAATGTCTTGTAAAAGGTAGATGGGGATGCCCATGTTGCCACATTATCTCTCTCGTATTGTAGAAAAAGCTGCCATTGTTGCTGCTACTGCCCTGATTGAATGGGCTTAGTAATGTAAGGGTGTTGGTAGTTTCAACTTGTCATATGTCAGGGATATGCAGGCTTTGATCCACTTGGCTATAATGGTTTTTGAGACCTTCTGGCCCATGGAAGTAGGGGGCGATGACACAAACAAGGCATCTGAAGTCCAGTATGACTCAGTACGTTGGATTTAGGTTTTTAAGCATTGGCGAACTCAGTTGTGCCAAGCCCACTCGGACAGATGTGAAGGTTTAGGGGGAAAAGAGAGCAGGATAACGTCCTGGTATCAGAGAAAAACTTATGGCACCTTAGGGATGAATGATAGAGCAGGCGTCAGTCTAATCGAGTCTAGTGAGATTGTGCATAAGTGTTTGTTTATGGATAGAGGCTAAAGCTCTGACACTCTTCTGGCAGAGGTGACAGCTACTAGGAATGCCAGTTTATAGGATATAAGGTTGAGCAGGATTGAGCAGATGGGTTCAAATAGTGGGCTTTGTAGCACCTGGAGAACAGTGTGGAGATTCCATGTAGGAAAGCGGTGTATTAGCTACATATGTATTAGCTACATTTTTATACCACCTTTCTGCCTTGACAAAGGCACCCAAAGCAGTTTACAATATTAAAAGAAGCAAATTACAGAAGATTAGTAAACATCTCAGGCTGTTGGTCTTTTCAGGAGTTGAGGACAAGAGCGCCCTGGCCTGGACGCATCCTTTCTTGCCTTCCTCTCAGGGCACACTGGTCTTTTTGTACTCCTGGGAAGGTAGGGGAGGGGCTGCAAAAGCAGCATAGGTCCTCTGAGGAAACATAGGAGGTGAGATTTTATGAATTGCTGCTGACAGGTATTAGAAGTCAACAGTCCTGAGAGTGCTGCTGCTTGTTATTTTAGCATGTTTGCTTTCAGACTCTCATCCAAACCCTCCTGAAAGAAATCAAGTTGGTCCTTGAGAGCACACATTTCCCTATGTTTGTGGTGTCTAGTGCACCAATGCAAGAAGGCCCACCAGGTGAACTGATATTTCCTATTTGTGGAAGTTTTCCTGGAAGCGAATATTGTGTTCAAGCATAGATACTGTTGGAATATCCATGTTGTTTCAGGAGGTTCCTTTCAGTTTCCAGGCGGCTAATTTTAACCAGGCTAGATCGTGGTGAATGATGGGTCCTTGGTGTAGGTGGTCTATTAAAGCTAGCAGGAATCATGTGTGCATTATGGAAAGATGGAGCATCTTTGGAAACCAGTGTCTCCTCTGCCAGTATGGAACCACTAGGATGACCTCCACCTGGTACAGCTGGACCTTGAAAAGGAATCTGTTAATATGAGGCACAGGAAGAAAGGCATACAGCAACTCATGTGGCCAGGGTGTTGATAGGGCATCGACCACTGCTGCTCCCTTGCACAGGAAACAGGTGAAGAATCTTTGAAGTTTGGTGTGGGGTACTGAGCAAAGGTCAACCTGTGGGCATCTGAAGTGCACTGTGAGAAGACTGAACACCCAATGATTGAAGCGCCATTCTGCTGGAAAGATTTCTGTCTGAGCTAATTTGCTTTGGTGTTTAGCATTCCGCTCATGTGATGTGCCCACAGGGATGCCAGCTGTGTTTCTGCCCAATGGAAAAGAAGTGATGCTTCCTGGTGGAGGAAGAGCGATCTGGTTCTTTTGCCATGATTTATTTATTTATTTATCAGATTTGTACACCGCCCCAAACTTTTGTCTCTGGGCAGTTAACAACAACATAAAAACAAGTTTAAAACATACACAAAAACTAAACAATTTAGATAATTTAAGATCAAACACAGATTAAAACCTAAAAATTTAAAAAGCTGAAAAAGCTTGGGTGAAGTGGTGGGTTTTCAAAAGCTTTTTAAAGATTGTCAGAGATGGGCAGGATCGTATTTCAGTAGGGAGAGCATTCCACAATTTTGGGGAAGCAACCAAGAAGGCCCATCCCCATGTGGCCACCAGCCAAGCTGGCGGCAAATGAAGATGGGACCTCTCCAGACAACCTCAGTGGGTGGTGGGGCTCATTAATTAGATATTGTTTTGTGTTAAACAAAGTTTAACACATTAGTTTTAATACATTAATTTTTTAATAATTGTGATGTTTTAATCTTTGTTCTGTTTTTGTTTTGTTGTAAAATGGTATATAAATGTGTTAAACATAAATGTGTTAAACAAATAAATAATAATAAATAATGAAGATGACATTCTCTTAAATACCCAGGTGATGATGTAGTCTCTGAGAGGGAAAAACCTGTGGGCAGACAAAAACATGGAGCAAAAGGCTCAGGTCTGACTGGGCTGAAGGTAGATCCAGTGCTTTGCAGGTTGTCCAGATAGGCAAATGTTCTGATACCTTGGAGCCTGAGGTGCGTTATGTGTGGTGCCATAGGGGTGTGCACGAACCGGTCCGGAGGCCATGTAAGAGGCCTCCAGACCGGTCCAGCACCAAGGGGGGGGGGTCTCCCTTTAAGGGCGGGGGGGTTTAGAACTTACCCCTCTCCCCCCCTGGCGCTGTAGCGTTAAGTGAAGTTTTTGGGGCGGCAGCATTCCTCACTGCCGCCCCTGCCCCCGTCATTGTTTGTAAAGCCATCGTAAGAGCACTCTTAGAGCAGCACGCATGCGGCGGCGCGCGCATGCACGGCGGCAACAGGCGCGCGTGTGCTACCGCACACGCATGTGTGCTGCTCTAAGAGTGCTCTTACGACGGCTTTACAAACAACGATGGGGACAGGGGCGGCAGCAAGGAACGCTGCCGCCCCAAAAACTTCACTTAACACTACAGCGCCGGAGGGGGAAGAGCGGTGGGAGGGGTAAGTTCTACCCCCCGCCCTTAAAGGGAGACCCCCCCTTGGTGGCGGTCCGGACCATGCACATCACTATGGTGCCATGACCTTTTTGAACACCCTGGGTTTTAAGATATGGAAAGACTGAAAGGTAAGGCTTTGTATTGGTAGTGCCTGCCCTCATATTTGAAGCGGAGGAAGGGTTGGCTATCTAGATGAACTGGAGTATGGAAGCAGGCTTCTCTGTCATGGCCAAGGAGGTGAGGTAAACCAGGTGGTCTGATGAATTTGTTGAGAGACTTGAGATCCAGGACTGCTCTGAGAGAGCCGTCCTTTTCTGGCATGGTGAAGAGAATGGAGTAAACCCCTTTGCCCTGATGTTGAAGAGGCATGGGCTCTACTGCTCCTATATTTTCCATATGCTGTATGGCCTGAAGGCCTACATGCTTGGTATGAGAGAGTGAACATGGGGTTGGCAAAATCCTGTTCGGGTGGGGGGAAGAGTGGTGTATGAAGGATCTCCACCTGTGGAGAATTCCAAGGCATAAAAGAATTGTGTCAAGCGACTCCGCATCATGGGTGGTTGTGAGTCAGAACTGCTGTCTGGTTGTTTTAGCCTGTTCCATGAAGGGCTGATGTCACTGTCCAGTTGATTTGTCATTGGATCTGAACCTGTTCCAAGAGGGAAATTGTGCTCTGTTGTCCCTGTCCCTGAAGGAACGAAAGGACTGAAAGGGCAGTTTATTCTGCCTACAGAAGTATCTGTGTGTTGTAGGAAGGGCTTTTTTCTTATCCTTGATTTCTTTTAGTAGGTTATTTAATGCCTCATTGCCAAACAGCTTAGAACCTACATAAGGGACAACCGCCAAGTTGGAATAAGGAGAAGTTATAACAGATTGGATGTTATAAACGTTTATAACACATCCAATCTGATCCTCACTTATGTTAAACTAACCTTCCATTCTGCTGATAAAATCCCTCTTCAAATTCCCGTAGTGTTTTGCGCAATTTCTTTTTCTCAGCTCTGGCTTTCCAAAGTTGCTCCAATAATTCAGGCCTAAAAATACATTGAAAATAAGTACATTGTTCTTGAAGACCATCATGAACGTTCTATTCATGTAGAAACACCACCTCTAGCTGGCTAATAAATGGCATTTGCTGATCACCGTTAAGGATGTTTTTGTAAGAAAATGCTCAATTGTTCTTTTGCTACTGACACACAAAAAATAAGCTAGGCAAATGAACCAATAAACTAGATGGAAACTTCCATGCAACTGGAAGGGATGAAGCTCTAGCTCAGTGGCAGAGCATCTGCTTTGCATGCAGAAGGTCCCAGGTTCTATTCCTGACATCTCCAGGTAGGGCTGGAAAAAAGACTCCTGCCTGAAACCTTGGAGAGCCATTGCAGAAAATACCAAGCTAGATGGACCACATGCTTGCTCTGATTTGGTGTAAGGCAGATTAAGCAGTCATTTTGATTATCAAACTGCATTTGTTGTTTAGTGCTAATGTGGTCTTATTTACATACATGGAAGCAGCACGGGTACTTGACAGGCGGAGCTCTCGAGTCAGTTTCTCTTGACTTTCTTCAACATCAGATTCTGAGTTTTCGACTGGGCTAGTGTTAATGGGCTGTGTTTGGGTGCTTGATTTTGAGAGATCAGTCAACTCTGGTGACAGATCACCATCTTCCTCCTCCTCCTACAAGATAATAAAGTAATTGTTAAAACAAGCATTAAGCTGTCCAACTAGCTAGCCATAGTCCAAGAAGTATGCATCCCAATTCTGTACATGTATCCAAGTTTAAGTTTTGACCTTTCCCCCCGCTCCGGTGGAGTGGGGGAGGGTTTTAATGTAAAGTGGTGCTCTTATGACACTCAAGCATGAACACCAATGGCTTCAGTGGATTAGACCACTATTGTTTTGGGATATAGAAAATACCTTAATTTCTTCAAAAAAGTGGGCTGTTTCTCCTTCTATGATAGGTTGTAACATCTGGCTGCGTCTTTTGGTTGATGGTGAACCCTAAAACAGAAAGCATAAGGTGTTAAAAAGACATGCAAATGACATCCCTTTGTTTGTTCAAATTATTTTTAGAGCAGGGATGCACTTTCATTTTCTATGCCTTCCATGCTGGCAAAAACAGCACACTGCAGGCTCGCCAACATCTATCTTCAGACTTTTGTTACCACCAGCATAAACTGAGAACACTAAATCCTGCATGGGACTTATATCCTACTGCCAACTATTGCAAATGGGCTAAAGCTGTTCCTGCTTTGAGAGACAGAATGCCTAGAGAAAGATCACCACTTTCAAAAATGACAGTCATCCAGAAGTGTATCAGTGTAGCACACTTTGATGTATGCTGGGTTCAGGCTAAATAAAAGCCCACTGTTAATAGCTGTTCTAGCTGACACAAATGACATAAATCCTTGAGATTCTTAAGATACAGTTGGGGCTAATCCAGTCACGAGTTACCCAAGGTCAAGAGACCATAGAAAACAAAGACTGCAAGATTTTTTTTTAAAAAAAGTCAAAACCCAGCCCTCCATTCTCTATCTAGTCTTACTATAGCTACCTTGAGTGTAAGGACTCCTTGCAAACGTCTCCACAAGAAAAAGGGCAGGACATTCTCAATATTCATTTGGGGGTAAGTTAACACCAATAAACCAAAAATTATATGAAACACAAGTTCTTTACTCACAAGGATAGGAGTAATGCTTGCTCGAGTTAGCATTTGTTTCACAAGTCTGTATCTGTCATAGAGGGGCTTAACAACATGCCTTTCTTCTCTGGAAACCTGAAAGAAGAAATGGGTGAAGGGGCACAGTGTCCTTAGAAGTGTCCGTTTTGCAACATGTCCTATCCAGAGCTGGGGAGCACAACCCATCTGGTTCGCTGGCGTATAAGCAAGAATAAAATAAGCAGAATATTCAGAAAGACATAGGCAGGAAGTTGGAAGGCCAAGGTAACTGGCTTGCTGGGCATTTCCCTGGACTTAGTGAAAACGAGAGTGGAAGTGAGCCTGGCACTGATGTTCGGAGCCCAAGACTCTTAGGAGTAGTTGGTGTGGGGTATAGCTTCCAAAACTTTAGAAGGAGGCAGCTAAGAGTCTGAATATAAAGTCAGACTAGGAGAACCAAAAGGGAGAAAAACACATTCTGTTTATTATTCTTTAACATGATCAATCATACAAATGAAGAGAGAGAGAAATACAGTTCTGACTCAACTCTCTTGGGGAGTAACATCTTTAACACCAGTTTACAGACTAGGCAGCCACTTGATTCCAACACATCCAGTTATCAAATCCATTAGTGACTAGAAGGTAGAAATCCAAGCAATGGCACTAGCCAGCCTCTAGGCAAAAGAAGTGGGTTAGGGTTCAAGACAGAACCTAACATAGGTCATAACTGCTGCTTCAGTCATCACCCCACAGAGGTGGGACGGTGAGTGACTAAACCAATATGCTTCCCGGTTGCAAGACTGATTTGGGGGCCCAAAGCCCCAGGGCTTTTCAAAGAAACATCCTCTTAAGTAAACCTAAGGCAGTACTCTTTACCTGTTCTACATGGTTCCATCCAATATAGAACTGTCAGCAGGGCCAAAATCAACATCCACCAAATCTCCACCTCCCCTTCCTCAGAGGATCAACAAAAAGTAACACGAAGAACTAGAAACCTGAGAATAAATCTAGAATTCGACTATTCCTCCCTAGCTCTGTTCACTGGCAGCCTGCTTTTAGCCACAGCCCTGTGGTACAGCATATAATATACTAGATCAAGGTGTGGGCACACTGGGAGGTGCACAGGCTGACCAGTTAGTAAGTCCTGGGCTGAAAGATGTATTCCCCATTTTGGGACAGAGAAGGGAAAGATACACATATAGCAGTGAGGAACAAGTGTTTCAGCATACTGGATGACATCCAGACAAATGTGCTGTGCACACTGAATAAACTTTTGTAACAGAGGAGGGGTGCAGGATCCTCAGAGACATATTCAGGAGGCATAGCAGGCTGCAGAGGGAAGTGGAGATTTTTGCCAATCACCCTTGCAGCCAATGCATACATAAAATGTTATTTAGCATGCATGTTAATCGATGTCAGCCACTTGCTCTCTTTGCATAAACTTCTGGTTATAACCTCAAATTGAAAAACTACACTAATAAATAACATAATATAATTTAATCACGTCTCAAGTAAATCCCCCCCACCCAAAACTGGTTCTAAATCTGGATGGCTAATCTATATATAGGTTTAATTCCAATTCTTTTCGAATACATTGGTTCCCATGCCAAAATTCAGAACCAGTTTTTTTAAAGTCACAGTTTGAGAAGGAATTAGTTTAATCATTAGAATCCTTCCATTAAGGTGGTTAAGCAGATGGCCATTGAAACCTATTTTGCAGTTCATTCTTTGAGCTCCAACATGCATGAATCCTGTCAGCATGCTACTGAATCATGCAAGACAAGAACCATTTAAAGGTAGGCGTTCAATGATGTTGCATGACCACATCAACTCCATTTCAAATAAACTCAATTTCAAATAATAGGGAAGAGAAGAAAGTTTTAACATATTACCGGCCGTCCATGCTGACTTTCATAGTACAGGAGACTTTTTTGGAGTGAAGTTTTTTCTTCTGCCAGATGGTCTTTTGTCATGTTCTATAGTGAAAGACAAATGCAAGCTTTAATCTCAAGTCTGTTCTCTATAGTGTATTATTGTATACTGATGCTACAGTAATAGACACTGTGTCAGGGAATCCCCGAAGACGAACAGGCTGCCCTGGGAGGCCGGGAAGACTCCTGGGAACAAACCTCCCTGGCACAGGTGGCAGCAGGCCATCCCGGTTTTCCAGGGGGAAACAACAACTCCGCCATCTGGGGAGCATCTGCCTGGCCCTGACAGGAAGCAAGGGAGATGCCAACGGACTGCGGCATGGTCCAGCAAGCCTGGGGGCAGCTCTTGCGAGATCTGCCCCGAATTGTCAAGAATTATATAAAGCAGCACTGGTCGACGGTGAGGGGCCAGTCCAGGAGGAGGGCTATGGAAGGAAGGAGCCCTGTGACTCCAAAGGAGGCTTGGAGGCAGAAACTCCAAAAAGGCGGCTTGTGAAGGCAACAAGCCTTAAACTATGAGTAATGCTCCCTAGGGGCCCTGCAGTCAACTGAGGAGGGCAGAGCCTGACACATTACTACATGACTATTGAGCAAGAGCTCTGAGCATCAGCCTTTCAACGTCAAAGGGCTCCACACAGAAAGCTGCTCCCTCTATGAAAAGCTTCCCCTTTCACTTCATGGTCAGCAATTGTTTCATGTGATCCGGCATCAAATGGCAACTCCTTTACTTGTGCAGAGACCCATATATGCACTTGAGACTCTGTATCAGAGCAATTGTTTATGAAGCTTTCTACATCCTGAATTAATATGCAGTGGGTCATTTATTGCTAAGCCACTGATAGCATGCTCTATCTACAATTCTAGAATAAAAACAAGTTCAGTAAGAAAAAACCTATTACATATTCAGATGCAGCAACACAGACAGGTGTACTTGCCTTTATATCTTCTGGAAGGCATCTTTCAATCCGTTTTTCCTTTAGCCTTTTAAAAATAAGTTCAACTGTGGCTTCCTTGGTAGGCTTCTTCTCTTTCTGTGCAACCCTTAGATCATCTTCATTATCTTCATCTGCATGGTCCAAAGATGAGCCAAAGCTTTTTGGAAGAGTGTTACTTCGTGGACGTGTCTGAGGTATGAATTCTCCATCTGAGCTTTTGTGCTTTGCATCTGTATTCCAGAAGAGTTACCAATTCCAAGTCAAAGTCACTTTACAATGTTAAATAACCCGATTCAAAACAGAATGATGGATTTTATGCTCAGAATCCATCATGGACATAAGCCCCATTATGCCACATGTACATTAAGATGTCTGTACACATGTACATTTTTGTGTGTGAATGGACTATAAATGCTTCGCCTTAAAAGTGAATCTAGATCCAGGCCTCCTCAAATGCAGGATACAGATAGGAAGCGTACTACTGAACATGCACTGAGCATGTGTGAATAACTGTATGGACATACAGATCTGTGCATGCAATCAAAGTGCACTGATTGTACATGTGTTGAACATAAGGTGTGAACAGGGCTATACTGTAAGTGAAAAGTAAACACCACCCTTGCTTTTGGAAGGAGGTCACATCCAAATATTTCATTCTCTCCAACAAAGGGTACTTTAAAGTTGCCTCCATTTTGGAGTTGCTTGAGAAGTTGAACAGCAGTCTTACCTTTTATTTGCTTTTTCAATTTGGTAAGCTCTGTCATCCACTTTAAAACCTTTGGATTTGCTGCAATATCAGAATATGAAGGCTGCAAGGAGGTACACATAACATTAGTAAGCTCAAAGCAATACTGAAGTTGTTGTATTAACATTTAACTCAGTGGGTTTTGCTTCTTCATTGGCGGGGTGGGGGGGGAGTCTCCCATGCCCCTTGTTGAATAAGGTCAGCAGAAAACCCTGGTCAACAGCCCAAGTGGCCACTTTTTCTCATGTGCCTTCCTAACGTGCAGCTTCTACAGCCATAAGTCCCCAATTCTCCAGCTCAGCTACCTGTCATGGTAGTTTAATGAAGGTAAGGAGATGCGATAATCATATGTTGCAACATACTAAGAAGCTGTTACTCAAGTGTACACAGGATTAGTTATGTATCTCCTAGCCATGTGTAAAATGGTTCAGTTAAAAACTACAATGGGCTTCAGCACATAGCCATGGGCCGGGGTTGGAAACATAGAATATGACAGTCAAGTTTGTAGTCACAAGAAGAAGGTATGAGGGGGGAAGATTCCATAGCTACCTCTCTTTTTCATTTCTGCAATTTCAACTCAGATCTGTGTCCCACACCCTCCGCTTGTTCCTCCATATTGCAGGGAGGGCTTTATAAACAAAACAGAAAGACACTAGGCCAATCCAGATGTTGGAGACCTGCAGCAAAATCTTGGTTTGGTGTGATATCTCCAAGTCTTGGGAGCATGTGCTCTCCACATCCCTGGTCCAATTGAATGGACAAGGGAATGGGGAAAGCTCCAGAGTCATGGAGATGTTACACAGAACCAAGATTTAACCATAGTTCCACCTGACAGCTGAGCTATTCTCTGTTCAGCTGCGAAGCTAAGTGATGTTGGAACAGTCATTCTCCCAGGCTAACCTGTCTCACAAGGTTGTAGTGAGGATAAAAAAGAATGACCACCATATATGCCCCCTGAATACTTTGGAGCAAAGTGGGATACAACTGGGTAGCATCTAGGACACCTTCCTATATCTGAGCAGCTATTACCTACCAGCACCTTGTCATATTATGCATATATTTAGACACACACTACAAAGCAGTAGTCAAAATAGAACATACAGATCACTATTACTGCTCATTCTTAGATTCTGGTATTTTAGTGCAGGGTTCTAGACATCTTGGTGATAGCTAAAGTATTAATTTGTGTATACTTTATTTCACCAGCTTTGGCAGAGTAAGGTTTGTATTTATAACCGTTTAGATAGAAAAAAAGGACCCTACTGAATTCTGAGAAATACATTGTGTTCACAATTTAGATGTGCAGTTTCATCAAAGTAACAGAGCTTATGGCTCTCTCTGTCAAATGCTTGGTTGTCTTTGACTATTTCCATCACCCAACAGTCCCAGTTAACAATTCTGCCCTCTGCCGCTACAGCGTGCTTTTAGCTACTTCTACTTCCCAGGAAAAAAAGAAGTAGAACCACAGGGATTATAGTGTAGCAGAAGCGGAAACATTTAATTCTATCCAAATAATCAGTGAAAGAGAAGAGAAATGCTAAGTCAGCCTGCTCTCAAGTCAGTAAAGTCAAGTCTACTGCAGCCACAAAGCGTAAAACTGACAACCACACCTAAGTATTAATTCCAGTATAATTCAGTATGAAAGAAATGCTGGTAGAGAATACACGGGTGAAAAGTGCAAATGACAAGGCTGGAAAAAAGAGTCAGTCAAAATATTTTTGGTTTGGCTAGTTAGCTCCAGTAGCTTGCAGTGATTAAAAAAATAGCCTACCTTGAAGTTTTTGTCTTTTTCAAATTGCTCCTCAAATTGCCTTATTTTCTTCTGCAACTTTTTGACTAGCTGATAAGGAGTTTTGTCTTCCCTTCTATCATCCTTAGAACTACTAAATGATGCTCTTCGAGTTCTGAATTTTAAAAAAGGAGCAAGGTCTTAGACACTGCATATATCTTTTAACCAAATAAAGCAGCAAGTATGTACACAGACATTTCCATTTCCATCACAAAGCCCATGGAGCAAACAGAACAAAAACAGGCTCACCTGTTAATTTCTCTCACAAATATTGTCACTAATCCTCACTATAAAGTTGTATTTTGCTCAGATGAGAACATGGCAGGTGAAAAAGCTGTCAATCAAGTGCTTGAGTCACTGATAAGAGCCACCCCTTCCTCTTGCCACAAGATGATTGATTTCTTCCAAAAGCTGTAAACCATAACATCTAAAAAACTATTAAACCATTGCAAACCCTTCTCTATAGAAAAAAGCATAGGTCTTTCACACAACTTAGAAAGTAGGGATGGGCCCGGACCGGTCCGGACCTTGGTGGTCCGGATTGGGGGTGGGGGTCGCTTTAAGAGCAGCGGGAGGGTTTACTTACCCCTCCCGCCGCTTTCCCGATCTGGCGCCGTAATTAGTAGTGCAATTGGGGTGGCAGGATACCTCCCTGCCGCCCCTTCCCCCTGCGGCTCGCTCGGCAAAGCTCCCAGCAATGCGTTGTGCGCGCGCTTCACGTCACTGACATGCGAGCACGCGCGCAAAGCATTACTGGGAGCTTTGCCGAGCGAGCCGCAGGGGGAAGGGGCGGCAGGGAGGTATCCTGCCGCCCCAATTAAACTACTAATTACGGTGCCAGATCGGGAAAGCGGCAAGAGGGGTAAGTAAACCCTCCCGCCGCTCTTAAAGCGACCCCCCACCCCAGTGCCGGACCGCAATGTGGCGGTTCCGTGCACACCTCTATTAGAAAGGTACTCAAGGTAAAAGCAAATGACAGAATATGTTGTCTCTCTAACACATCCTCATTAAAGATACAAAAACTGCATACAAGGCAGCAACAGAAGGGTGGAAGTAAGAGAATAAAAGCTTAAGGACTAATTTTCAACAGAAGTTTCACTTGATTGCTTCAGTTGCCACACCCCACCAACAAAGCTATCTCCTGCTATAATAAGCCGCTTACTATTCTAGTCCTCTTTTTAAAGACATCTGCTGAGGAACTGGACATTCAACTGGGGCATGGGCAGGATGTCCCTGACATAGCCTCATATAGTGCGGCATTGTGTTCTCTCCCACCTCATAGCCATGTGACTTGCAGACAGCTAGCTCTCCCATTTTAAAGACCATAGGAGATGCTGTCAATTGACAAGGCCAGATTACAAAAAGGCTCCAAGATCCAGTGTTTATTGGACCACTGAACTGGTTCAGATGTCATGCAAAGCCAAGATTAAGCTTTAACTATACCACCTTTTCGCTTCAGAAGCATGTGCTCCTCTCCCGCTTTCATGCATAAGCCTCAGAAACAGTCTATTTCCAGTTGTGATTAGAAACAAGCCAGGATTGGTCACCTATTCCCACTAATTTAATTAGACTTCTTTAAAGAAATCATGAACTGTGAACCTTGAGTTCAGATAATGGCTTATTTTAAGACCTGGTTAGAATTAAGTTTGGATTGGTCAGTCTGGATGTCACAACCAATCCTGGCTTGTTTCTAACCATAACTAGAATACTTCTGAGGCAGAGACGCAAGGCGGAGGGGGGGACGGGACACATTCCCAAGAGTGAGATGGTGCACAAAGCCAAGGTTTAAGCTTGGTTTCACACATCTAAACTAACCCACTAAGTCTAAAGATAGTAGCTTACATGCAGGACAGAGCCCCAAGAGCGGAGCACACGCACACACAAACTCTGACTCTCCAACCCATGTCTGCATTGCTAACGAGCTTGCAGAGGCTCTGTCACTACTAATGATTCCATCATCACTGTAGCAATAGCACTTAAATTTATATACCGCTCTATAGCTGGAAGCTCTCTAAGCGGTTTACAATGATTTTAGCATATTGCCCCCAACATTCTGTAGTGATGAGACTCTCATTAGTCCCAGTAAGAGGTTCATCACTGCAGCAGCCATTAGTAGTGATGAAGCCTCAGAGAGCTAGTTAGCAGCATGGACACAGTTTGGAGAGGCACAGAATGAGTGTGCATACCCTGCTATGAATCTGTGGACCACTGCACAGTATGTAAGCCAATATACAAAGAGTGATATTCTTTTGTTAGAGGATCTTCTTTTGCTACCCCGAGGATAGCGAATGTTCTCAAATTAAATTAGTTTTCTACAGCATGCACATCATATATACCTACAGGTGGACCTTGCTATTTGCAGTTCCGCTATTTGCAGTTCTGCTGTCCACCAATTGTTACCCAACCTCATTATCCGCAGATATGAAAGGGTCAAAAGTAAACCCATGTATCCGCAGCTTGGGACTGGCTGGAAATGACCTCTGAGATCATTTCTAGCCGCCATTTTATGACAAGGAGTCATTTTGTGCTCATTTGAACTAAAACCAGCATTTCCCCACACAATATTTCATGGAAAAACAGGTACTTTGAGGGAAAGAGTGGGGGGCATAATTGGACTCCCGAAGGCCTGCAGAGCTCAGTAGGGCTCTTTATTTTGCCCTTTTAAATGTTTGCCATTTTTTCCACAATTTTTTGAGTCTTGGGGAACCAAACCCCCCACCCCAATCCCACTGACTTAATGCTTCGGTATCCATGGTAGGTCCATGGTCGATTTCTTGACCAATGAAAAATATTAGACAAAATATTCCAGTCTTCATCATATCATCTATGATTCTAGCAGTCTCTAAGGTCTGTACATGCAGCAGAATGAGGTAGTGGATCCCTGAAGTGTTAGGAAAGACAGCTGAATTTCAGTGTGCTGGTGAAATTACATTTTTAATGCTTGTTTCCCTACATAAAGTATGTTCTACAATCATAAAAATGAACATCACAAGGAGGAATGAGGATACAACTTTTCTTTTCTGCTTGAAGAAAGCTTGATAGATGGTGAGTAATTAAAAATGGCATCCTACACCAGCAATCTGAAGTGGTACAATTTCACCATCATGTTTGGAGTTTATCACCTCACCTTGATCCATGTGTAAGCCTTATTTTTGTTATTGCAAAGAGAGATCATTTGATAAGTCAGCACTCGGCAAGGACACCTCAGTCCTGAATATGCTTTCTGATTCAGTTCTGTTCTAACTGAACTTTCAATTATTTGGTAGTGAAATTGTCTCAGCAGACTACCTAGTCTGATTCAGCAGAACCATTTCATTTCTCCTAGTTGCCTATTTTTGGACTAAGCTGCTCTCTAAATACATTGATCAAGTTATCAAAAATAAAATTAATACTTTGCTATTTCTAATTCTACTAGCACACACAAAGCTGAAGACTTCGGATGCTTACAAAAACAGTGAAAGGGAGAGCAAAATGAGAGGCTATAAGAACAAGGAATTAGGAGACAAATATCTACTGAAATAAACGGCACCTAAGAGGCACAAAGATATGCATTTGTCATATACCTGTTTTTAATGAGAATTCTAAAATTGGAGTTATTCTCTGGAATAATGAAATGCTTTGTATCTTTGGTATGGGCCTCTTCAGACAAATAATTTGTGGTTAGGGTACATTAGAACATTTTTCTGATCTAAACTGTTTTGCTGGCCTAGAAGATTTACTCAGCATGAGGCTATACTGAAACATTATGACTGTTACCCCAAAATCAGTGTTCATTTTGCACAAAAGCCTTCCATGAGCAGATATCCTGTTTCAATTGTAGCACTTGTTTCCCAAAGAAAAATAATTATTGAGCCCCTGGTGGCGCAGTGGTAAAACTGCCACCCTGTAACCAGAAGGTTACAAGTTCGATCCTGACCAGGGGCTCAAGGTTGACTCAGCCTTCCATCCTTCCGAGGTCGGTAAAATGAGTACCCAGAATGTTGGGGGCAATATGCTAAATCATTGTAAACCGCTTAGAGAGCTCCGGCTATAAAGCGGTATATAAATGTAAGTGCTGCTATTGAAAGTGGACAACTTCATTTGCTATAATGCAGCTGGAAACTAGTACCATATTTGCAGTTGATGAGCAGGAGTAGTTGTAGCAGTAGTATTTATTGCAGTTGAGTGTTTTTAAGCGGTTTAAACAACCTAAATTCATAAATTCAACCCAACATCTGACCTCAGACCAATGCAAGTTATTGATCTGATAAAACTTGCTAAAAGTTCAAACAGTGATGAGGAAGGGGTCTTTTACCTACCATCATGAAGCCTAGACACACAAATGTTCTCCTTTACATTGCAGCTGGGTTTTAAGGTAATGAAGTATGGACTGGAGGTTCAGATATGAATGTTTGTTTGGCATGTGCCCATTTCTGCCTCAGATGCAGGACAATCCAGGTCATTAATTCTAAGGTCCATATTCCTACACACAGGTCTACCACAGATAATTTCTATTATGTTGGCCTGAACCTCTCAATTATATTTAAAGAAGCCAGTGGATAAAATGTTTCCCAGGGCATAATATGGTTCCTATAAAAACGAATGTGTGTCCCAGTAAAGTAAAATGTGTCTGAGTGCAATGAATTCCCAGCTCTGCCTCTTGCTAAACTGTGGATCCAGTTGTAAGCAAACATTAGCTCGAGTCTAAAGAGACTCTAAAAGGTACATTTCATGTCTTTAAGTTAGTTATTTTGAGTACCATTTGCTCCGATTCTTCAATAGCTTTGGATCTAGATCATGATCCATTGTGTTCATAAGGGAATGGGTTCTGCGCCTGCGCAGGCACCTCGCTGGCCAACTAAGAAGCTCCTCACGACGCCCAACCACTAGCACATGCCTCTTAACTTCGTTATATTCAGCGGCTGGGCGTCTCCCTGTCAGTTTCTGTTTGACCGACTTAGCATTCATACCTCATTGTGCCTCCTCAGATCAACAGAAACATTGGATAGTGGACAAACGAACTGATTTATTGGACCACGGGCTGTTTAATGGTTCTCAATTCAAAACTTTAGCATATGAACAAATGGAAGATGAAGAGGAAGAAACCACCTTCCCCAATACAGTTTCTTTGCAAATAATAGCGACGTCATCAGAAAACTTAAAGCTTATTAGTGTCCAAATAAGTAGTCAATAAGAGGCTGCAAAAGTTTATTTAAAAACGACGTTCTTGGCCACCATACTAAGATTCCTGTAACGGGCCACTTCTTCCATTAACATGCCCAAAAAGAGAGTTATGGTCTTACTATATGAGTTGCAACCTGGGTTATCCTATGTTAACCCCTGCTAACTTGACAAAGAGGCACCTTTTAACAGGGTGATTCTCTTTATTTAGCAGGGGGAGAGCAATTGGCCCTATCTACCCCTAGCACAGTACCTCCAGTGACTGCTGGTGGTGTCTATCTTATGTTTCTTTTTAGATTGTGAGCGCTTTGAGGACAGGGATCCATCTTATTTTTATTTATTATTTCTCTGTGTAACCGCCCTGAGCCATTTTTGGAATGGCAGTATATAAATTGAATTAATATTATTATTAATAATAATAGGCAATAAGTAAACTGAAAGGGAGGGAGCGCAGTATGCAAGACCCTGTCTCCCTCTAGTAGTTTATTAAATATTTGGTGGTAATGTCTAAAACTAACCTTGACACCAAAATGGAAAGAAAGACTTAGTTTCTTTCTGCATATCTAACATCTGATGCTAGTTTGTGTACAAACCTCTTATGAAGTCCAAGATCTGTTGACAGCTATTGTTCATATTCTCCAGCCCCAATGATACATTTTATTGTTTCTGTGATGGCCAAGAAAAGACGCAAAATTTACAGTGAACTGAAGATTTGTGATGTTGAGGCCAAATAGAAGTAAATTTGCCATCAGAGGAAAGCAGACTAAAATACTAGTATAGAGGAGGGAGAATAGGTCACTTATGAGACAATATGAAACTTCCTAGGTATTCATATCTATATACTGCTTTTCAACAAGACATTTCTCAAAATGGTTTACACAGCCAAAAGACAGTGGTTAGCAAAAAAAGAAAATGGTTCCCTGTACCAAAGGGGTTCACAATCAGAAAAGAACACACCAGTAAATCACTGAAGGGACATTATGCAAGGCTGAACAGGGACAATATCTACCTTGTTCAATATACGGAAAGCCCCCACCTTAAAAAAAAGAGGGCCTCTGTGTCCCATTAGCAGGGAATAAAGCAGCTTTATAAATCTATCAACATTGTGGAGGTCCAAGACATAACAAAAACCTACATCCTTCTAGAAACTCTGAGGCACTTGACTTGATGTAGACCCTGTAGTGAAGGAACATCTTCAATCACTCCCTTCTGTAAGAGGACAAAAACCTCTTACGGATACGACAAATATTTATATACACCGCTTTTCAACAAAAAGTTCCCAAAGTGGGATGGATAGATAGGCAGGCTCCCTGTCCCCAAAGGTCTCACAATCTTAAAAAATAAACATAAGATATACACCAGCAACAGCCACTGGAAGGATGCTGTGCTGGGGATGAACAGGGCCAGTTGCTCTCCCCTTGCTAAATAAAGATGCACTTTTAAAAGGTGCCTCTTTGCTAACTGACCCCTGCTAATTAACTGAGCACTTGCAGGGGAAGGGTTGGACAAGTAATGGGATAAGCTTGCAGTAATGGATGATTGTGGGACTACAGCATACCCCAATTGGGTGACAATTAGAACCTGGCCAACTTCTGCAGTCTGATATGAAAGGAGTCAGATTATGGTGGATGAAGAGATAATTGAGTTATCTTCTTTATCTGCTCCAAAGACACTGCTTTGGAGAGGAAGCTACAATCTGGACATCTGAAGTAATGCTGGGATGAGGGCATTGTGCTCTAGGAAGAGTATTTTGTTGTTATCTATTGAACACTGGTTCAACTAGTGTCCAATACTCTGTGCCAAGGTAGAGGCAGATATAATGTGAGTGGCAGTAGCAGAGACAGGTACCATGGCTGATATCAAAACAGAGCATTTTGTTAATGCTAGTGAACCTGGAATTGCCGAGAGTTGCTGAAGCCACAGAGAGCAGAGGTATTCAGTTGTCTCTATACTGCTGCTGCTTTGGGGGCTCCCGGAAAGAGAGAGAATCTCCAGATAAACCTAATTCTGGCACCAGTCTCAGGCTTTTGGTTACTGAGAAGTGCAACACAGGCTCTGAGCTATAGAAACCCAGGTCACACTCAGGAGTTCACTGTCTTGCCAAGCTCTCAGAAGTCAGATTGGCAACAGGAATAAAGGCAAAACAGTGGAAACAGAACACAATGAGCATCCATATGCAATATCCCATAAGCCAAAGATGCTCTCTAGTATGCTCTCCCAAAGGAAAGTTCACATTCGAGAAACTCTGCTTCTTCTGTAAATGTCCTGTAGTAAGCACAGGAGTAAGCCTTGTGCTCTTCTCCCAAACAAGTGAGACAACCATCATGGTTAATGGAAATACATAGTTTTCCTCTTTAATGTTGGCCCCTTTAATGAGTGTTTCTGTGTTATAAGCATGGAGAAGGGGGGGGGAATTTAAAATGCAAATAAGCTAAACTAGCTAACACACACACAAAAAAAGATTTCCTGATAACAGGAAAGAAAGAAAAAATGGTCAGAAGAGCTTGCTGAGAAACTCCTTCAAGAACATCCCTGGCAATGCCATTCATCTTATGGTCAGAAGACAATCGAGCAGCAAAGTGCTGTCCCCCACCCCTCCAGGCAGGCCCATGAGAGAAAACCTTCCTCCTGGAGCGAAAGGGCAAGAGCATAAGCTCCTTTACTTGAGATCAAGTTCCTGACATGTGCTCTGGGCAGGCACAGATCCCACATCTGCACTTCCATAGACAGATGGACTTGGCCAGCCATTTCTATCTGGCCTTTATCTCTCTCAGTCTGCAAACAATTAACTTGTTTTTACTAAAGGTGAAGGGCAAAATGCAAGCTTATACTTGAGGAAAGCTTTACAGGTCTGCCACCTGCACAACTCTTTATGACAAAGGCACTGAGTGGTGGTGCGAAGCAAAATAACGAAGCAGACAATAAAAATGATGGTGCATGGCAATTGATCTTGTGTACTGCTAAATAATGGCAACAAACAGCTTTAACTAAAACTTGGAGGAGTGGGGAGGAAGACTACTGAAATGTTAGGGAAAATATCAACGACTTCCAAGATTCCAAACTGCAGCATGAGTCAGCTATTTTGCAAACAGAAAAAATGTTTAAGAGCACTGAAGAAAGTTGTAGAATTAAAGCAATTTTAAGCTACTCCTGCTGCTCATTACAGAAAACACTTGTGGCAAGAAGTTAGTGCAGGCTCACAAGAGGCTTGAAACCTTGACTGAGTAGGCTTTCCACACAGACCATTATTTCAGAAAAACTCAAGCAATATTTTAGTTACAGTTCCTGGGCACACTTGGTCAGTTCCCATTTAAAACAAACAAAAACTAATATCCAGAAATGTGTTCTAACGCAACAAGCCATAAAAGCTAAAATTATTCAAAACCCAAACAAAAGAGAAGTCCCCCATCAATCAAAAAGCTGTAACCTTTTACTCTTCACTGGCACTCTAGTCTCTCTCTAAACCTGCAGTGCTCAACATGCCTTCTCTTTAAGACAGATGCAGGTGAAGGGTGTGTGTAGACTTGGAGCCTATTGCAACACAATGTTCTGAACATGGCTTGCAGGCAAACTATGGTTGCTGGGTTTAGGCAAAACAGCAAGCTATGGTTTGAAGAAAACCAGGATCAGAAGTTGATAACCCTGGCACACAAGTAGTTTTGAAATGGTTGTATCTGAATTTGCTTACGTTCTTCTCCTGGCAAAGTAAATCTTCCTAAGGTGAATTTATATGCATTTTCTCATTCCTTTAACACAGGTCTGCTCAACTTTGGCCCTTCTGCAGATGTTAGCCTACAACTCTCATAATCCCTGGCTATTGGCCACTGTGGCTGGGGATTATTGGAGTTATAGTCCAAAACCAGGCCGAGGGGGTGCCTAAGTTGAGCAGGCCTGCTTTAACATAACGGTCTTTCAGATAGGCAATGTAGAACCACATACAAAGCAACTTTATAGGACAGGCTTGTATGATCAGCTGCACGGCCATATGACATGGTTTATACAATTTTGTAGGTTTACAGAAAAAACCCACAGAAAATTCTAAATTCTTACATGGTACAGAGTTGGAGATTTTTCTCATGCAGCTTAATTGTGAACTACATAAACTACCTACCTAACAAAGGAAAGTGCTTTGGATGAAGAATCTATTTTTTCCGGATCATGCAGGAAACGTTGGTTTTGCCCAAAATCCAAACTCCGATGTGACAATATTGGATGACTGTCCTCTTCCAAAGGATGATTCAGTCTTCCAGCTTGTGGAGAAAGCTGAGCTTCTCCAGATTCGCTATCTTCTTGCCAAGATTTAAAAGCAGGAAATGGCTCTACAAAAAACAGAAAACAAATGGCACTGGGATATTAGAGGGTGACAAGGAAAAACAAGTTTTTATCCAATATGTAGCCTTGTATGCTATAAACAGTGTGTGTGATACAATAAGCAATGAAATGCACTGGGAAGTTACAAACTATTCCATCAAATCCCGAAATGCATATACCACAAACTTCTAGTTGAGTATATGAAACTTAAGATTTTTTTACTGGATAACACATGCATTATCTTCTAGCTGTATAATTCTGGACACTAAATTATGTACAGTATCCATTTTGTTTAAGTACTGGAACCCAAGCAGTGGAAATGTTTTAAACCACATGGCCAGATATTGTACATAACAAGAAAAGGCTCACTGACACAATTCAAGTGCAAAATCCAGTGCATGGATCCACATGCACAGAGATTTTAAAATAATGAAGGTCATCTTAAACTCTTGGGGGAAAACAAAGAACCAATATTTATGTTGTAATATATTTATTTATTACAAATTTCTTGTATACCACCTCCTCCAAAGACTCTAGGCAGTGAACAACAATAGCAATATATATATTTTTAAAAAATTAAAGAGCAAAAGCCTGGCGAAAAAGGTAGGTCTTGAGAAGAGTTTGTGTGTCTGTGTAAGAATAGCTCATTCTGCTTACAAAGTGATGCTAGAGAAACTTATTTTCACAGATGGAAGAAAATAGTTTGTTCTTTAAAAAGGTAAACTAGGGTGATTCCAAGAAAGAAAATATTTACTCTATTAATGTCCCTTAAAATGTGTTTGTGTGTGTATATATTTTAATTTCCAGTGCAAATCTTTTATTTGAAATCTAGGTTTAGAGTATATAGAATGACCACCACAAAAATGTTGATTACCCACTTATACCTGCTTCCCACCGAGAACCAAAATACCTTGAGGAATCACTCGATTAAAATGTATTAGGTTTTTAAAACAAAAGAGAACAGACAAGCATTTCCTCATGGTGTGTACGTAAGAAGCTACCCTATACAGAATCAGACCACTGGTCCATTGAGCCCAGCATCTATTCTAGCACTAGCTCTCCAAGAGCTCAGGCACAGGTCACTCTCAACCCTGCTGCCTGAGATCCTTTGGCTGAAAGAGCCAGGGTTTAAACCTGGGACTTCTGCCTGCTAAACTATGTTCTACTCTACTGAGCCATGGCTCCTCAGGAAGGCAGCAGGTAAAGGCGTAATTTGAAAGCAACCATAAACCATGGAAAAAACGCAGATAACTTAATGTATGGCGAACCATACTTACCCTCCCCTTCTGTCTGGAGATGCATTGTTTTGAAATCAATGAGGGGAAAAGTGATAGGGCATGGCGCTAATAAATGAAAAAATGGCAAAAAATACTGAAGTGAACACATCGCATAGTTAGAACAAACCATAACACAACACATAGGAAGTACAGCACTACAAGGAAATCTTCCAATTGCCTCTGGGCCAGGTGGGAGCACAACTCACACAAATGTGTGACAGCTGAAGACACCCAACACTAGTCAAGATTAGGCCCGTGACTCAATTAAAAGGTTTCCCAGAAGTGCTGGGTCAGAGCTGACAGACAAAAAAGCCACATGCTTTCCCATGTTTCAGCAAAACACGGTTTAAACAAGACAGGATTTACACAAGACAGTTTTGCTCACATTTGTTTAAAGATAATCTAAAATGCTAAGAAGTTTATAGCAATCAGGATTTAGTCTTTTGTGCAGCCACATGCATTTTTAAAAATTAATCCAGTAAGCATTAATACACATATTGGCCCGAGCAGTTTTATTGTTTTAAGATTCTACATATGCTTGGCTGAGCAAACTACTCAACTAGAACTGGCACAGAACTAGACCCAAAGCCCAGAAGTTGACATCTGTTCCAAAGACCCAAATGATCTTTAACATAAGGAACTAGAACTGCCATTTCAGAAGATGACAATGCTCAGGCTAGGATCCAGAGGGCCTCTTCCACCCTTCCTCGTACACTTCAAATAAACAGCTTTTCCCTGTTGTTTAGCAGATCATGGATTACAGTTTCATCCCAAACCAGAAAACTGTAGTTTTCTGTGCAGCAAGCTAAGTTTGCAATCCTGGCTTACAAGGCAAGCATACAATCCTAGTTTACTGGTTTGGATGCAACAACAAATGATGGCTTGCTGGAAGCCAGGAATTACTCTGAGCACACAAGCAAGCACAGATGCCAGTGTCTCCATAAGGCTTACTATCATGGCACCAGATTGCCATGAAACTCACTGGGATAAAAATATAACTAACCAAGCCATCATGAGCTAAACATTGTGCAAGTATGTACATAAAGTAGTGGGATAGAGTGCAATTTTTTCAAGTATCTAAATGACTACCATGCTTAACCTTTCAGTCATCTTTAAGTTAACATCTTTAGTGTCCCTGAAAGACAATTATTTCTGCTTGCCCTATTAAGAAATTAGAGGCTGCTTTGCTATTGCCATCCTGGGGCAAAAAAGAATAATTAGAATACCTGACTACTAATTACAACACTAAGTTACCTTTAAATTCTGACATGATACAAAAACAAAGTTAAGGCATCGTGGATGGATATTAGTATTTGATGCATTATTTAAAAAATTTTTACTTGTAAAATGAAAGTATTTTTCTGTGTAAATAATCACTAACACATTTACTTGGCTGACATTCAGACTTTTGTAAGTTCTAAAAAGGTGACTAACTTGCAAGTAACTAAGGCCACAGAGACTTTGTCCAAGATAATCAGTAGTACATGAACATTTCAATTTCTTCAGGCCTGGATACCTTCATTATTATTTTTTAGGAGTCATGGCAGCTCTTCCCTATGTAATAAAGATTTGGAGGTCTCAACCCAAAAAACTTACATTTCGTTTTTCTAAAGAAGTTAATTTCCCTTTACATAAGATTCAAACAGCTCTCTACTAATTTGTGTATCGAAGTGTGATGTGGTAAACCAAAATTAAGAAGAAACAAATGTGAACTTCTGAAGAGTATGTATTTGAATCTTCAGAATTGCTGTACTCTGAAGAGCATCAAGCAACTCAGAATTACCTTCCCATTTTTCACCATCTTTTACATTCTTCAAATCTAGATGTGGTACAGGAACACACAGTATTGCTTCAGGAGCATTGTTATTTCGGTTTTTCAGTTCTGATTCAGTATGAGCATTTGCATCACATATTTTGCCAGCAAAACCCTGCAAATAAGACATGGTTACTTTAACCACTCTGAAACGTTCACCAACATCCAGACTAATGAAATATGCATATAGTGTACTGCGTTCCAGTGGAGGTGTTTCAATGTACACGTGTGCAAACGCATGCACAGCAACAGTTTTCATTAATCCGCTCTTCCCTCTGAAGTGTTCTGCATCACCCGAAAATATGTCCTTTAGGGCCATGCGACCCTCTGGGACATACTTTTGGGTGGCACACAGCACTTCAGAGGGAAAGGAGGACTGGAGAAAATCTCCACCTCAAGAGCACTGCTTTATTGTGGAACTGCTGCATGTGAAGTATTTCAGTCAGGTGGCCACTACTGAGAAGACTCTTTCCCGGGTGGCCACCTGTCACTTCTGGCCAAAGAGGGGGAAGAGGCAGCAGGGAGGTACACTGCTGCACCAAAGGCTTTTATGGAAACCGAGCGCCAGCGGGGGGAAAGCAGGGGGAGTGGTAAGTGCACCCTCCCTCACCCTTAAAGTGACACCCCACACCCCCTTGAGCCACCCCTGCCAGTTCCATGCACATCCCTAACTCACTCCCGCAAAATGGATGTTTTTTTATAAGGAAAAGAGAAAAAAATTCTCACCAGAACCACGTGCGAAGTCATTTTGTCGCCAGAGGATGTACAATCTTGCCTATAAACAGATTTATTGTGTGAGTAGATCAAAGACCCATGAAGACAATGTATTCTTTATATACATAGAGGGTTGGTTCCGACATAATGCAGAACCGCAGTTAAACTCAGTCCTGTGCAATATCACCGAGGCTTGGGAGTATATGCTCACTCATTCCATGCCCACACAAGTGTCTACCTCTGATTTAAGTTAGACTAAAACAAGATTGGGTGTCATGACCGAATAGCCAATCTCCATTTATTCCAGCCTGCTTATTTGAAATAAAATGATCTGTAACTCACTTCAAATCTTGGTACAGATTGCAATTTATTTCAAAAAAGTAGGTTAGAATACACCAAGATCAGTCAATCTGGATGTTACAACTGATCTTGGTTTATTTTAACCTAAACCAGAAGTGGATGCTCATGTGGACGTTGGAAAGAGGTGGAAGCATGCACTTCCAAGCCTTGGAGACATTATGCAAGACCTTGTTTAACCATGGCTCCACGTTACATCTGAACCAGCCCAAAGGCTCAATGCAGAGAAGACATCAAACTGTGGCTTAGCCAATCATATTTTAGTACCCAAAGCATGGTCCAAGCTTCCAAACTAACAGGTAAACCTTGATTTAGTGCTACTTGTCTGTTTTTATTTTCCATCTATTCCGAACTTAAATCTAGGCACAGTGGTGCAACCCCCACCCCAAGAACACAAATAAAAGTAACAGAAGTATCAAGTCTATTTTAACAAGTTAATGGCATCTGACTAAGTTTAAATATAATAGATACTAAATATTCTTCACCTTACTGGCAAGAAATAAAAGCTGCCCATGCCTTGGAAGCCACTTCTGGAGGATGACAGATAGATGCTTTCTCTTTGAAGCATCTTGACACTCAAAACAAAACTTAGTTTAGGGGTAGGGGTGAGGAAGAAACTATCAAGATCCTTTGACTACCATGTATTATCATTTATGCTGAAATACATACTTATTTCCAAAGGACTCTTCAGCTTCTCTTTCTCCACATGGCTTCAACAATATGCCCGATGTCTGTTGAAGAAAAGACAGATTTCAGCATGATACTCGACAAAAGATTGAAAAAAATTACCACTGCTTTCCTGTAAAAGCAAAACCAGAAATTTTCTATGCCACTCAAAGTTTGATCAGGCCTGCTACTATATTCAAAGTAGTAGTATTCTTTTAACCTCAAACATGGCACGACAACATTATCAGAGACAAGTAAACCAGCACCTAATACCTATTTAGCCCATTTTCAGTTTTCTGAAATCTAGGCACCAAGACATTCTAGTCATAGATCAAAATTTGAGGCATGACATCCGAACAAAATAATAATGACAAGCATCTTGAGGACTTGTCCTCAGCTTATGTAAAATGAATCAAGTCTGTTGGACTTTCTAAAAGGTACTATTAATCCTTGTTACTAAATAAAGCAGCAACACGGGGAGAATGAGATGCAGAGCCGCTGGCAGCAAACACACTCATCCTGTCTAAAAGAAAAACAGAGTGGCCCAAAAACATTTTGCTCATTTAACAATTCAACTACAAGATCAGATCATTCCATGTTTGAATCTGCCAGTTTTACTCTAATACGTATGTATGTACGCTCATGTTTTTTTACACACACCATTTCCCCTAAGATGCACTTAGTGACCTTTTGGTTTGCAGTTACATATAGTGTAAGCGGGAACCCAGGAAAAGTACAAAGTGTGTGTTCGGAAGGCTGAAAAAGCTGCAAGTTGTCCCTATTAAAACTTACCACAGCTTGCCCAGTCTGTGGTGATAGGTTTGGAGACAAAGGCATGGGTGATCACACAATACATTTGTTAGGCAACTGTACCAGGCAGCAGGCGTCAGGTAGTTTAAAAACAGAAATTCCCAATGCCAGGATGTGTGTATTTGTGTTTTGACACGACACATTGGATAAATGTGTAGGACTTTGCAAACATTCAATCTCTTATAAATAAAAATGGATCTGTCTTGGTCTTTTCAGCACATACATTGTATTGAGAATCCTACATGGTAAAGTGAATTTCGAAAATAGTATCTCTGTAGTACTTTCTCAATTTTCTAGTACATCTTTGCCTCAGATTTGTTTTATCAGATACACAGTAGAAAAAACCTTAATGCGTTACTGCTCTCACCATATGTATGTGATCATCTCAATTATTCTGCCATGACTCCTACAGCCATGCATGTTATTAATTCTCACTTGATGCTACCTTGAACAGCATTAGAGTCTTTCCTTCTTCCCCACTACCCAGCCTTCTGCCAAAATTCCAAAAATCCTATATAGCTATTTCTCATTCTAGGCTGAATGGAATACAGAAATATTTTTCTACATTCTCATGTTTAGATCACCAACATTTTTAAGACTTCAGGAAGCAGTGCTCAAACATGCACCCAGCTTACCTCTGTGCTACTCTTACCTGATAGTCGTCTTCTTCCTCAGACACAGAATCCAGCTGTACAATTTCATTGTCTAAATTAGTGCAATCCACAGTTTCAGAGCAGTCTCCAAGATTCTCACCATCTTTAGTAACATTCTTTTCAGTATCCTCCCTAACAAGAAAAACAAGCTGAAAAAGAGCTCCCTACATAACTTTCCTTCTTGCTGAAATTACCCAGCATTAAGAATTCTAAGCATTACCAGTTTATGACAATTGTGGTACAATTAATTAGGTGAAATATGTTTATAAGAATCAGTGCAACTACGTTTAGAAGAGAATACATACATGAAAAGGGATTTATTTCCCAATAGCCACACTGCCTCAAATTGCCACACTGCCTCAAATTGCCACACTGCCTCAAACTATTCTTTACAACTATACAACCTGTATTGCCACTACTAAGCATGACTAGAGGCAGCAGAGAGAAAGGTTTCCCATGCAGCTCCTCTCACAAGAAGCAAGAAGGCTCAACTAATGTTTAGCTGTAGACCAATAGTGGCGTCAGCCAAAGGGTGTTGAAGTTAGTTGGATGGTATCTCTGCCTTCATGAACAACCTAACCCTAAGATCTCTGGAATGGCAAACAGGTTGCCATAAAGAAGCCTACCCCTCTCTGTCTCTGCCCCAGATCCTTTAAGGTTAATCTCAAGGAGAGAAGATGGATAAGCAAGTTCATGGGAGGGGAAAAAAATAGTGGGGCCCCACCAAGCAGTAGGGAGATACTTTCCAGCAATTCCTATAACCAAGTCCATTTCAGATTCATTATCAAGTCTGAATGTTCATCATCATACCCAGTCTTTTGCAGTAGACCAGATGCAACATGAAGCATGGCAAACAACACAGGAGATGTCAGTCTACAGATTTATATTGACACAATCGTGCCAGTAGAGTTAAGATGAGGAGTGTTTTCAACATTCCACCATTATAAGCCCAAAACATTTTATTGCTTGTCTTGTGGTCGCAAGCATGACTTGTGCCCGTAGCTAAGCAGGGTCTGCCCTGGTTGCATATGAATGGGAGACTTGATGTGTGAGCACTGCAAGATCTTCCCCTCAGGGGATGAAGCCGCTCTGGAAAGAGCAGAAGGTTCCCAGTTCCCTCCCTGGCTTCTCCAAGATAGGGCTGAGAGAGATTCCTGCCTGCAACCTTGGAGAAGCCGCTGCCAGTCTGTGAAGACAATACTGAGCTAGATGGACCAGTGGCCTGACTCAGTATATGGCAGTTTCCTATGTTCCTAAGTCAAAAGTACCCACCCAATGCCTCTGAAATCGTGCACAAATCAACTAGGGGACAAGAAACACCACACCTCCATATTTGGTGCAAATCCACTGCAATATGGTTGAGATGCAGTAGTTTATGTTTTTAACTCCTAAAAAGGAGGTTTCAAAGTGCTGGCAATGCTTTTTCACCACAGATAATGAAGCTCTACACACAATCCATGTGAAGAGCTAGTGGGTTATCTGCGGGGAAGGAGGGTTTTACTTACCTTCCCTGCAGACGATCAGATCTCTCCTGTAGGCAGCTGCAGGGAAGCACTGCCACGTGGCACCCCACCACCTGAAGCCCCAGTAATGCACCACACGATAGCACGGTGCATTACTGGGAGCCCACCCCCCTCTACCCCGATTGTGCCCGCCGCAGCTGCAAGCGGACTGCTCGCTCTGTTAACCTCATTTAACTAGGGGGCTTTACTTTGGCAGGCTTGCCATCGTAGAGCCACCAGGCTCACCCCCGAGCCCAATGGTTCTCACGAGCGTACAAAACCGGGCGGGGCTCCCTTAGCCCAATTTTGCACGGTTGTGAGAAAAGCCTCGATGTATATTTTAAAATGTTTTATGTATTCAGATCCATACTCGACTGGTGCCTTTTGCTGGTTTGAAAAACATCCATCTAGTGATTTTTGAGCAATTACTGTTTGAAATCCCATATAGAGAAAACAAAGGGAAAGTTAGCATAAGTTAGCAATGAGCATAACTGAGTCTGCCCACTGAGAATTCTGAAGCCAAAGTTGGAGAGTCAAGTCCTGGCAATTTCTAGCAAGTGACTTCCTTGTTCTGAATATGGGTGCCTGATAAGGGCAGTCTATCAGCACTCTGGTACTTGTATAGTTAGAAGCATTCCTCCCCCTCCCTTTCCTTTCATGGGCCTTTTTCTCTCTCTGCCCCCTTTCTCTCACCCCAACCAACCAAGCTTGGAAGAAATGACTAGAAGGTAAGTCCATTGATTTCACTGGAGCTTACTTCTGAGTAAACACACATAGGAATCAGGACTAGCAGAGATCCTAAGCAAGAATGTGGGTTCTCTATTTCCTCCCTTCCTCCCAGACCCTCAGCAAAGCATAGAAGGGGGAACTCCATTTATTTCTCTGGGGCTTGCTTCCAAGTTAAAATGTATAGGATTGGGACCAAGGACTTCATGCTAGGAAGTTCTGAAAGAGAAACCTCAAGGAAATCCTAAAAACCATTCCCACCCAGCACCAAGAAACCATCATTCTGGTATAGACTGCTCTTGAAAGAGGTTCTACATCAGAGCCAAACCGCCAGTGAATATGGAAGCTTCACTTGGCCATACTTAAGAAATGAAGCCTCCATATTCACAGGCAATTTGGCTCCCATGTAGAACCTCCATGTTCAAGGACAGCCTATACCAGAATTATGGTTTCTTGGCACTGGGTGGGAATGGTTTCTCGGATTGCCTTCCTGCACTTCTTTGGCGCTTTCTGGGAGCATGAAGCTGAGCACTGTGAGAAAGAGTATGCTGGGATGGAGTAGACATGCCTTTTCCAGCAGCATTTTGAGAACTGAAAAACAGGTTGCTCACCACTGATCTGGTAGTGATCCATTGCAGTCATAAGAGTGGGTTCTGAGCCTGCGCGGGATCATTTGGGCAGAATTGACTAGTTCCTCAAAGCACTTAGCCCCGCCCCTTGCACATGGTGCATTTCCTCAGTTTGGGTGGCCTAGCGTTTTCTCCTCAGTTCCTGGAGGACCAACATTGGAATCTAAACATCTAATGGAAGCAGTGTACATTTCTACAAGCTAAGGAGTATATTTTACTCTGCAAATATATCTACTGCCTCTTCGCATACTGCAGCGAAGTGGGAGGGTCTTTTGACTGCAACGGATCACTACAAAATCGTTACAAGTGAACAACCTGTTTATCTGGACTGTGATCCGTTGCACTCATAAGAGGGGGTGACTAACAAGCTGTCAGTCTGGAGGCAGGTGTAGTATGCTAAGGTAAGACCCTTTTCAGCACACCCCTCCCGAAGTTGGCCTGAGCTGCAGAGCAAAGGTCCAATGTGTGATGCTTGGCAAAGGTATGCTTAGAGGACCAGGTTGATTCAGTGCAGATGTCTGAGTTTGATTCCTGCCATATGGGTAGCAGAAGCAGCAGAAGCTCTAGTAGAATGGGCCCGTATGATTTTAGGAGGGTCCACTCTCTGGTGCTTGTAAGCCAGAAAAATCAACTCCACGATCCAGTGGGAGAATCTCTGTCTTGATATTTGGTAGCCTTTCATGTTACCCTTGTAACTTACAAAAAGCATTTTTGTCTTTCTAGAGGGCTTAGTTAGTTTCAAATAGAAGAGGACAGCACGTCTCACATCCAGGGAATGTAACGAGCGCTCGAGAGGTGTCATGGGATTCCGAGAGAAGGTAGGTAAAATGATGTCACTATTAATATGGAAGTCAGTGATTACCTTAGGCCTGAACTCAGGGTCCAAGTGATGTACTACTTTGTGCTCAATAAATGTAGCATAGGGGACATCTATTTGGAGAGCATTTAGCTCGCTGACACGGCGAGCCGAAGTTATGGCTAATAAAAAAGCCTGTTTTTAACGTTGCCAACTTTGGAGATGTCATAGCCATGGGCTTGAATAGACGCTCCATCAGGGCTAAAAGGACGAGGGATAGGCTCCATTGATCAGTGGGCCACCAGATAGGTGGGTAAAGGTTCTTTAAACCATTAAGGAATCTCTTGGAGTCCAGATGAGGGAAGAAGTTCTTACCGTCCCATCCGGGATAGTGAACAGAAATAGCTGCCAAGTGAACCTTGATGGAAACACTGGCCAGGGTACAGTGCTTCAGAGATGTGAGGTAAAGCAAAACCTCCCGGGAGGTAGCCTTTTGAAGTAGGAAGCCGCACTCCTGAGCATAACGTCTGTACCATTTCCACTTGCTGTTAGAGTTGACACGAGTAGATTTTTGTCACTGAGGAGGATGTCCTTCAAGAGCCTATCCTCCATGCTGTTAAGTTCAGAGTCTTTAGGTCGGGATGGAGGAGCCCTCCATTTTCTTATAAGAGAAGATCTTTGCATTGAGGCAGACGCCTGTGGTGACCTTTCGACAGTCTGAGTGCCTGCTGAAACCATGGCTGCTGGAGCCACCATGGAGCAATTAAGATGCAGTTCGCAGACTCTTGCAGGATTTTTGCTACAACGCTGTTCAACAGAGGGGGCGGGGGACATATAGAAACCTTCGAACCCAGTTGAACTGGAAGGCATCTCCTTTGGAGCCGTGGCCAATGCCAGCCCTCGGGGAGTACTGGAGGCATTTCTTGTTCAGGAGTGTAGCAAACAGGTCAATCTGTGGTGCACCCCAGGTTTGGAACAATGGATGGAGATATTGGAGATTGACTGCCCATTCATGTTGCTGCAAATAAAGTGAGGACCTGCTGAAATGGTCTGCCAAGGTGTTGTGCACTCCTTTGATGTGAATCGCGACTAGGCCTATTTGTCGTGCTATGGCCCAGTTCCAAATTTGCAGACTGAGCATGCAAAGTGAGTGGGAGACCATCCCTCCTTGGCGATTTAAGTAAGCGATCACCATAGTATTGTCCAGGCTAACTTGGACGAGCTTGCCTGTTAGGGACAGCTGGAAGGATTTTGAGAGCCTGAAATACCGTGTTACCAGCTGAGCTTATTCTGCTTGCTCCCAGAGGTCTCCCTGACTGCAACTGCATCTCCAGGCTTGGAGATTGCACTTTTGCTATGCTCAGGAGCTGCACCACAATGTGAGCTCCTAGTCACAGTTATATACATGGGGACAAGTCGCTTAGTTGGCAGTGGACTGATCCAGTGTTCCCTCTAACAGGGGTTCCCAGATAAGAACATCCCTACTAGATCAGGCCCAAGGCCCATCTAGTCCAGCATCCTGTTTCACACAGTGGCCCACCAGATGCTGCTGGAAGCCTACAGGCAGGAGTTGAAAGGGGCATGCCCTCTCTCCTGCTGTTACTCCCCTGCAACTGGTAATCAGAGGCATCCTGCCTTTGATGTTGACTACAACTCCCAGAATCCTCAGCTATAATGCCTTTGGCTTAAGGATTCTGGTTGCCCCTAGATTTGACTACAAGCCCCACAAATTGGAAAAGGGATTAGCTTCACACTCTCTATGAGGGGTGCCCAGCTGAGCGGACTCCCAGGACTAGCTACTGCAAGTGTTTGGCGTCTAAGATCATTTCAGCCTTGGAATAAAATCTAAACTCCCCTCTTCCTCTCCCAAAGAGAGACAATACCTGTCTGAATTGCACCTTTTTACCATATATAGTGACTCATACTCTGCTTTATGAGTCCCCTAGAGAACAAAAGCCCCCCCCTTCTTGAAACCTCAACTCATTTAAGAGATGGAAACCTATAAGAGCTCTTATATCACCCCCTCCCCTTCACTCAGAGGCCTTGATCAGCAGTCCTCCCGTCACGTTGCCAGGACTTGTTCTCTGGCTATAGTTGAACTCTGAGCCGTTATGAGCTCTGGCCTTGGCTCTTCTTCCTCTTTTAATAAGGTTGTGGCATGTATTAATGATACTTATTTGTGTCTGTCTCTTTTTCTTCTCTGTCTAGAAAGAAGTATATTTTAAAAGTTGTACACAAGTGAGGTGGCTTCTGAGCATAGACGGCAGGGGTGTGCACAGACCACATGTAGCAGTTTGGACCGCCGCTCCGCAAACCAGTTCGGTCATACCGACTGGCTGGGCTGGTTAAGCCGCCGAACCAGCTCAACTGCAAACTGGTCCATGTACACACCTAATAGATGGAGCAGATTTCTTCCCCTTAAGCCTTCAGGCCTCCAGTTGATGGTTAATGGCTGATAGGATAATGGCTTACTCAAAGTAGTCTCAATGAAATTAAAAGAACATTAGCATTCGTTAACATGTTCTTTTAATTTCAGTAGGATAACTGATTAATGTTTCTCATGTCAGTCACTATCTCTTTCCTACTGTATTCTCTACAAAGTAGGAGAGGACAGACTATCGACATTTTTGTTTTAAATATACTAACAGATCTTATGCCCTGTAGGATGCTTTGGCTAATGTCAGATTCTTTGAGAATAATCTGTGTGCTCAATACTGGCTATAACCTGGCAAGATAAACCAGTATACTAGTGACAAGATCTTTTTTTCATTTGCACTCTGTATAGTAAAGCAGCACACTTATCTTTTGTCTTGCTGGGCCTTCAGGCCTCACTATGTAACAATATCCATCCCAACCCCCCACCCCTTCTGCCAGTACCAGTGTAAGTGTATCTCTCTGCAAACTGAGAATAATACTTCATCATCTGACCAAGTGGGCTCCTGTCCAGGAAAGCTTATGCCACAATGAATTTGTCAGACTTCAAGGTGCCACAAGACTCTTTGGCTTTGCTGCAGAATAAGACAGCAATTCCTCTGAAATTACTCACCATGGTTTATTCATCCCACAAAGCATATGGGACTTACAGTATCCCTCAACCAGTATACAACAGCACATCAACCAAGAGTTCCCTATGCCAGGCTACTTACATTTTTAATGACACTACAAGAGCCCTGACAAGGTGATTAGTGATAGGAACAAGCAAAAATCAAGTTGGGTAGAATACTACCTCAAGTTGTTGCCCCTCACCCTCCTGAAATGTTCTCCATATAGTTCTCAGTGCTGGCTAAACAATGCAGATGTTCTTACCAAGGCTAACCTACCAAACATCCTTGCTCTTCTCAAAAAAGAGATAGTTGCATCAGTTTTGGCATGTGTACAGGAATCAAGGTGGTAACATACTAACAGATTCAATGGTGAGACAAACTTTAAGAGGTTATCCAATGCTCCAATACAAGATGCTTGAAAATCCAAGAACTTGAAGACTGATATCAATACATGTGAAGCTCTTGCAATCAGAACATCTATCACTGGAGTCTCCGGAATTGCACACAAAACTATGAAAAGAAATGACTCCTATAATTCTATCACAAATACAAGTGCAGGAAGATACATATCACTACAAATTACAGATGTGGAATTTATGGCAGATACCACCAATCCAAGATTGACCTCTTCAAAAGAAATACAATCTGATTTAATCCACATCACCCAGAGGAGTGCTACAAATCCAGTTTTATGAAGACAAACAATTGCCAAAATTTCAAACAAATAATAAACTAGAGAAAACACAACAAGAAATGCTCTACTACAGGTGAAACTCGGAAAATTAGAATATCGTGCAAAAGTCCATTAATTTCAGTAATGCAAATTAAAAGGTGAAACTGATATATGAAACAGACGCATTACATGCAAAGCGAGATAAGTCAAGCCTTAATTTGTTATAATTGTGATGATCATGGCGTACAGCTCATGAAAACCCCAAATCCACAATCCCAGAAAATTAGAATATTACATGGAACCAAGAAGACAAGGACTGTAGAATAGAACAATATCGGACCTCTGAAAAGTATACAGTGTACTGTGCTTGATTGGCCAGCAAACTCGCCTGACCTGACCCCATAGAGAATCTATGGGGCATTGCCAAGAGAAGGATGAGAAACATGAGACCAAACAATGCGGAATTGCTGAAGGCCGCTAATGAAGCATCCTGGTCTTCCATAATACCTCATCAGTGCCACAGGCTGATAGCATCCATGCCACGCCGCACTGAGGCAGTAATTGCTGCAAAAGGGGCGCAAACCAAGTACTGAATACATATGCATGCTTATACTTTTCAGAGGTCCGATATTGTTCTATTCTTCAATCCTTGTCTTCTTGGTTCCATGTAATATTCTAATTTTCTGAGATTGTGGATTTGGGGTTTTCATGAGCTGTACACCATGATCATCACAATTATAACAAATTAAGGCTTGACTTATCTCGCTTTGCATGTAATGCATCTGTCTCATATATCAGTTTCACCTTTTAATTTGCATTACTGAAATTAATGGACTTTTGCACGATATTCTAATTTTCCGAGTTTCACCTGTAAACACTGATGACCTCAGAGTTTACACTTTCATTTAAACTCTCATGAATATTGGGTCATAACAGAATATAAAAACCACTTAAAAGCTTTCCCCAATTCATGCCATTTCATATTTACCTAGAATAAAAGGGTCAAATGTTCTGTGGGATTTCATCATCCCTCCTCACCGAGACTAGTGAGGGGTTCACTAGAAGGATATGCTTAATTATTAAAGTGAATGAAAATAAGTATATGAGGAAAGTGTACTGGGGAGGTCTAAATCAGAGCTGGGACTTACAGGAACTACTTTGTTTTTGCCAGAGCCTAGGGAGCTACCAGCACAAAATGGTGGCCCAGAGTGGCAAAGCCAGTCCCAAAATGGTGACAGTAAAAACCTTCACATCTACAGACTAAGGGATTTTAACATCAAAACTCCTCACATGACCAGCAGAATTGGACAAAGACCTGGTCAAAGGCAACCAATTAACCTTAAAGCTGAGAGACAACTCAAGGTCAATCACTGAATTCAAGGTAGAGAACAGTTTGTGATCTTTAAAAAGAACAAGATGAGATGCCCCATTTTAGAGATTAATGAGCAGTATGTCTCTGATCACATATAGAGTTTGTATCCCAATAACTGCAGCCTGTCCCTTCCCCACATATTTAATAAGGAGCTGCTTCCTCTCCCATCCCCCCAAAACTGGATGGAAATACAGTCTGTTCTACTCCATACAAAAAATCCACTCGTTTCTGAAACCTCCAAAACACATTTTCACAACTCTGCCCTCTTTTTATTTGCCCTCAAATAAGACACAGTTAGAATTAAGTAATGAGCCACCTTGAGCATCTGAAGAGAGAGAGTCTGAAAATGGCATCACCACACCCCCACACAGTCAGTCAATTGGACTTGCAATACTGGCTGGCAAGTAGGAGAGAAGTCCAAACTCCTGGAGAGCTACGTCAGATAAGCCCAGGAGCTACTAAGTAGCTCTCTGAGTTACCTAATCCCCGCCCCACATCTAAGTGACCACATCATGGGAAAAACACTTCAGTGTTTTTCAGTTGAAGGTGCATGATAAGGCAGCAGAGGTCTCCAAGATCCCGTAATTACTCTACCTAGGGGGCTGTTATGACAACATAAAATTCACACATAGGTATGAATAACTAATACAATTATATATTTTTAACATAAAACCAGAGTAACAGTTTTATATATCTTGTTCTAAACTATGACTCAAGGAAGGGGATTTAACTGATCTCAATTAGATTTAGTGAAGTGCTTTGTTTTGCATTCAGAAAGGTAATAAAAGATAGTCTTACTGGTTGTTAGATCCTTCTTCATCCCCCTCGATAATTGGTTCATCACACACCATTCTGTGTTGCAAGTTCTTCAGATCTTGATCTATGCTGCTCTGCAGGTCAAAGAGGTGTTGTTCTACAGCTGCTCTAATTGTTCTTTCCAGTATGCTTAAAAAGAAAAAGGTTACACTAATTATCTAATTTCTTAACATGCAGCCTAATTTTGTATTCCACATGCAGAGGTTATTTGTACAAGGAGGAAAGCAGACAAACTAATCTAAACTGCTCACACAAAGGTCTATAAAACTTTCCATTAATAACGTATTCAACAGATTCTTCAGATCAACAAGAAAGTATTTACCACCACGGTACTGTGGCAGCCCCTGGGGGGTGTCGGTCTCATGAACATCCCACTATACTAGGCATTAAGAGACTCTGCAGGAAGCAAAAGACACTAAAATCACACAACTATGTTTGTCATGCACTAGGTATTTAATGCACTTCTAGATTTCTTCTAGGCTGAGCTTTCTAGAACAGTTAGCAACCTGTTTAGGGATGAGCTCCAGTCTTTGATCCTATCATGGAACTACAGTATTGCTTCAGCCCTTTTCTAAATGAGCAGCATTCATATTCCTTAATGTAGCAGATAGGGAGAAAGTTATAAATTGGAAGTCAGTTTTACTGCACATATACCCCTGCCTATAAATACTTTATTTTTCTGTCAAAATTCTGTTCATTTTAGACTTTGTACTGCTCTTCGTAAAACCATTAACATGGGTACAAATACATCAGAAACCAGCATCTCTGTGTGTCTTAGCAAGCCTATTGCCCATTATCCATGAACCACCTTAGTTATTGGCTAAGCTGCTGTGATGTCAGGGAATATATGGAAGTATTCCGATTACTCAGAGTAGAGGTTTCAGCAATATCATATTGAAATCACTGCCACTTGCGAGTAAGTTAAGCATCAGCTAGAAAGAAGCACATGATAGTAAAAGTTGGTATGCTATTAGCAGGAACAAACAGAGGCAGGAACTGAGTAGGAAGTGGGTCCAGTGTAGCATGGCTTAAGACAAAGGCAGCCAGTGGGGATGTGCACAGAACCATGGCTGGGCGGTTCGACGGAGGCGGGGGTGCCTCTTTAAGGGCGGGGGAGGGTGCACTTACCCCTCCCGCCGCTTCCCCCCCGCCAGCGCTCGTTACTGTTAAAAATCTTCAGGGCAGCAGCATACCTCCCTCCACCCTGTTGCCCTCCTCGGCTAGAAATAGTGTGCCTGTTGTGCGTGTGCATGGCAGATGGGCGTGCACCCGCTACTTCTGGCCGAGAAGGGCAACGGGGTGGCAGGGAGGTATCCTGCCGCCCCAAAGGTTTTTAACAGTAAAGAGCGCTAGCAGGGGGAAGCAGCGGGAGGGGTAAGTGCACCCTCCCCAGCCCTTCAAGAGGCACCCCTACATCTGTCGAACTTCGAACAAGTTCGTGCACATCCCTAGCAGCGAGCAGGTTGAGAAACAAGGATATAAATAAAGTACTGTATCAAGGGTTTGAGTGAAGGCAGTGCAAAAGAGGCATAGAGTAAGAGGAAAGGGGAGTCCAAGGTAAAACCCTCACTTAGAGCCTAGAGACAGAAGACACTGTGTATTAGAAAAGGGAGTAAAGAGGAGATTTGGAGACTCACGATATGTGGGGCAGGGAGAGGCCTAAATTTCACATACAGGTTTAAACCAACCAGTCCAATCCTGGCTGCCGATTTCTAGTTATGTCAAATATTTACCCAACTAAATCTCAAAACAGTGTGAAACTTCACAATAGTGCTGGTTAACATCTACTCCTACAGGGAGTTCATACTTACTCTGCAGAGGCTGGCAAGATGCTTAAGGGGGAGAGATGAGCACTGTAATAAAATAGAAAGAAGTCTCCCTTTAAAACACAGAATTTCAGCACTGAACAGATGTGCTAGATAAAAACTGGAGGTGGTGTGTTAAAAGTTTATATTATACCAGTTTAAAGAATACAGATCCAATATACATAAAACTGTTTACAACTTTTGGACTAAATTCCCAATGAGTAAAAGGCAGACAGCATCCGCACATGACAAAATCTGAAGGAGAAATTTCTAAATAGAACTACTAAGTTGGAACATGCCAAGGTTTATCTACAGTGGACAGCCAGTTGCCTCTGAAAGGCCCACAAGCAAGTGACAATGATGGTATACCACCACCCCACCATTATTCCCCTCAACTGTTATTGAGAGGCAGTATACTTCAACCTGCATATCACCATCAAGACTGGTATTCATTGATAAGACAAGTCCATGAAGAACAAGTCCAACTCCCTTTGAAAGCCCTCTAAGCTAGCAGCCACCACCTTGTAGTGGCAGCATGTTCCATAGAGCAATTAGATGCTATATGAGAAGGTACTTCCTCTTATCTGCCTCAAATCTCCTGAAGCTAGACAACATGGTGCAAAGCTAGGATTTAATGCTGGGTACATGTTACATCTGAACCAGCTCATAGTTTTGCTCCTGGGATTCAAGTTACTTTCTCATCACAATGGAGGACTAACTAGTAAATTGGTAGCTCTCTCATTTACCTAAAAGTAGGATGTCCTGGTTCACTAGTAACCCTCTAACCATGATGAAGTCAGTAGAATAAGGAATGCCTGAAAGCCAGAACAGATTTCAGCCCAGGCTGGATACAAATAATGCCTCTAGTCCTGAGTCAGTACTATAACAATTCTTGGTTTAGGGATGCAGCAAAATCAGTCAATGCAAAGGCAACTCAAGGGTGAAGTTAGAGGAAAGAGATAAAGGGGTGAAGGACCACCAAACTCTCTCTCAAGAGATTAATTTAACTACAAGAGAATTGTTTTGACCTGCTAAATGAATGGCCAGACAGCATTTCCCATGTTACAGATACTAGGTCCACTAAGAGACTATGGGCTCAATATTGTAACTTTAGTCACCTATATAATATTTGATGACAATATTGTCTATATGTAACCCTCAAGAGGAGGAGCAGCAGCAAAGAGCCTAAGTACAGCACTAACATTTTGAATAGATTTGTGTGTGCTCATCTGTCTAGAGGAGTCCAAACTTCACTGATAGCTAATATAGTATGTACAGAGTTCAAGTGGATGCAATGGGTAGGGAAGAAATTTTGTTTGTCCATGTGGATTTAGAGGACTGGAACTGAAAGTAAATTAGAAGCATCTGTAGCCTGCTGAGTTCTTAAGCATTCACAACTAGGAGGAAGTTGGCTATGGAGAGGGAAACAATGCTTTGACAATGGAGATAAGCAGTCACAATGGTCATGCATTTTGTGAAGTGTGCCACAGATAACTTGAAAGAACAAACCCAGTACTGAGAGCAGCAAGTCCATACTGCAAGCCAAAAAGAAAACTTGCAGCATATGGAGATGTGGGGGGAAAGATGGTCAGATATTGAGATGAACCAGGTATCTATATCGAGGAGGATATGGTTTAGGAGTAGCAACATGCAACTCCTTGTGTAATAAACACTGACGTCACATAGATCTAGCCCAGGCGGCAGTCCCCCATCCTTTTTTAAGCTCACTGAGCAGGAATAGGACCCGACTTGATGGTACAAAAGGGGAACTTCCTTAATCATTCCCTTTTGTAATAAATTGAAAGCTTGCAGCAAGGTGGTAGTGGGGCATCCCATTGGCAAAAGGGAGAGCAATTTCATAGCATAACCTAATGAAATTATATTTATAACCTTGTCTATCTCAAGTTATGGTTTCCACAAATTGGTACAGCTTGGATCCTGAAAGCATTAGACTAGAAGGTGGAAGATTACGGAAGGCAAAAGCTCAGTTTTGAAAACCCCATGCACTTTGACAATGAGGTGAAAGATACAGACTTCGGCAGAGGATAGTATCATAGGACTGTGGTCATGTGAAAGAAACTACAGGCTACTCACCTGTAACATGGGTTCTTCTAGTGGTCATCTGTACTTCTACACAAATGGGCTATGTGCCTGAGCAGAGACACTGTCGGAATCTAACAAGCTCAATTCTCCTGCTTCAGGCGGGAACCCCGCCCCCAGCCACTATATGCAGCTGCACCACTCCTCATCCCCAGTCACAGAGTCCAGCTACAGTGAACCCCGCGGGGACGATGGGAGGGCAGGGAGAAGTATAGGTGACCACTAGAAGAACCAAAGTTACAGGTGAGTAACCTGTTCTTCGACATGGTCTCGGTCTTCTACACAAATGGGTGCATAACAAGCAAGCACCCAAGGAGAAGGGGAAAACATAGGCAATATGTAATCAACCAGAAATCTTTTTATTTCAGAAACAAACATATCAAGTGAAAATAGATTGCAGGACACTCCTGCCAAACACAGCATCATTCCTTGCCTTGGTATTAATGGCATAATGACGAATAAATGAGTGGGCCAAAGCCCAGGTAGCAGCCTGACATATAGTGTCCAAGGGGACTGCACGATCAAAGGCTACAGAGGTCGCCACCGACCAAACTGAGTGTGCCTTCACAGTTGCAGGCAACTGTTTGTGGGCTAACTGATAACAGAGTTCAATTGTGGAAACTATCCACCTAGACATGGACTGGGCTAAAACTTGCAGACCTTTACGTGGCCCATCATAGAGAACAAACAAGTTTTCCTCCATTCAGCAGACCTCTGGATATAGATATAGACCCTTCTAACATCCAGACGATGTAATCGTTTCTCTGCATCCAAGGAGGGATTCGGAAAGAACACTGGCAGAGTGAGTGAGGCCGAATAGTGAAACATGGACACTACTTGGGGGAGAAATTGGACATCTGGTCTGAGTACGACCTTGTCCCTATGAAACTGAAGGTACGGTTGGTCAACCCTCAAGGCTCTCAGCTCACTTACCCTCCTGGCAGAGGTAATGGCCACCAAAAAGGTGACCTTCTAGGTCAATAGACGGGGGTCAATAGAAGCCAAAGGCTCAAATGGTGAGTGCAGAAGACCAGCCAACAGCACCGAGAGATCCCAGGCCGGAGACATGATCGGGTTATCCGGAAACATGTGTGCTAAATCTTTTAGAAAACTTTTTACCACTGGGTCTTTAAACCGTGAAGCCCAGTCAGCAGGGGAACGTGCCACAATGGCAGCCAAATACACCTTAAGGGATGAAAGCTTCAAACCAGATTCATTAATATACAACAAATAATTACATATATATATCCTGAACTAATAGATTAAGAACATCAAAGTTATGCAGTACAGCAAAGGAACAGAAACTAGTCCACTTGTGATCATATGATGTCCGTGTGTACCATTTTCTTGTAGCAGCCAAAGCTTCCCAAAGTCTCAATGGGAAGTTAGCAGGCCCTTCCACGCTGTCATATGGAGGGACTGAACAGCAAGGTGCAGCCCCCGTCCTTCCTCCTGTGACAGCAAATCTGGCAGAGCAGGCAGGCATTTCCAATCCACTGCCAAGTGCCTCAGGAACAGAAACCAAGGCCTCCTGGGCCACCACAGGGCTATCAGGATTGCCCTTGCCCGATCCACCTTCAGTTTGTGCAGGACCCTCAGAATTAGAGGAAGCGGGGGAAACACATAAAGAGGGCTCGTCCAAGACAGGATGAAGGCATAGCCCAGAGATCCCTCGCCCTTCCCTCCCCTGGAGCAATAGAGGGCACACTGCACACTGTCCTGGGACGCAAACAGGTCCAGCAATGGGACTCCCCAGTGTACAAATATGTCCCTGAGAACACCTCAGTGTAAAGCCCACTCGTGGGAGACCACTGTCATTCTGTCCGCATGAACATTTAACACACGCTGTATGTATGCACATACTCTGTATGCACTCTGTACTGCCTGAGGCGACACTGCATGTGCCACGCACCAATGCCACAGGTCCAGAGCCAGAAACAGAAGATTTCTCAAGGACATGCCTCACTGTTGATTGACATATGCTTTCACCATTGTATTGTCTGTATGAGCACTGATTGTCCCCCAATCAGGGGCAGAAAGCCCTTAAGCATTGAAAATGGCCAACAACTCCAGGTAATTGATGTCTCAAGTCCTTTCTTTGGGGGACCAGTGTCCACTCAGATGAAACCCTTCCAGATGTGCCCCACAACCGAGCTCCGACGTGTCCATCATGACTACCCACAAGGCTTGAGGGATCTGAAAAGGGAGTACCAACACTCACGTGCCGAAACTCCGTCTATCATCCTGCTGATGCTCGTATCCATGGTGGGTGGGTGTGATGCAGATGGCCTGGATCCTGAAGGGGATCGAACATGTCTAAAAAACATCTCTGAATGACTTGCATTCGGAGACATGCTTGAAGTAGAACGTACGTATTTGCTGCCTTGTGGCCCAACAGGCCCTGTATGGCACTCAGTCTATGGGCCAATGGCTAGATAAATGGCCGCCAGCTTCTGAAGCGTGGCCAAACAGTAGGAAGACCTTTTCCAAGAAGGTGTCGAACATCAGCCCAAATGATCTGAATTCGACGGGTGGGTTTCAACAGAGATTTTTTGAAGTTTATTTGGAAACCCAGCTCCTGCAAGGTATCTATCATAACCTCAAGGACTGCCCGTCTGGTGTTCACCACGATGAGCCAATCATCTAGAAATGGCAGCACCTGCAAACCTTGCTCCTGCAGAAACACCACTACCGGGGCCAGACATTTTGTAAAGTCCCACAGCACAGTCATGAGGCCAAATGGCAAGGCCTTGAATTGATAGGAGATCCGCCCCAATCTGAAACCGCAAGAAGAACAGATGCTGCGGGCGAATCGAGATGTGGTAGTATTCATCTTTTAAGTCCAGGTAAACCATCCACATTCCCTCTCTAGGATGTTCATACTGACCAGTACCAAGAGCATTCAGAACCCCTTGTAGACCAAATGTCTGTTCAGGGCCCTGAGATCTACTAAAGGGTGCTGACTGCCATCCGGCTTTGGTACCAGAAAGTACCAGGAATAGAACCCAGGATTGTCGGGGTTGGTGACTCTCTTGATCATGTCCTTCTCCAAAAGGGTCACAACCTCTTGATCCAACTCTGGAGTAGAAGTAGTCCCTACAACCCCGGACACAGGTTGTGTCCCACAAAACTCCAAGGTGTACCCCAGGCATATAACTGTCTGGACCCACTGGTCTGTAGTCACTTTGTCCCAGCTCACCGCAAATGGGGCCAGGCGAGTCCTGAAGCGCCCAGAGTCATTGCTTCTTCTTGAAAGCATCTGGGCGCTGTTTCTGGAAAGCCTGTTTACTGGGCTGGCTGCACAGCTTGAACCACTGCTGGAACTTGTTGCCACAAAAAGACCATTCCGAAGGTGACTGTTGTGAGGGGGTCTTTCACAGTTCGTAAGGAAACTACTTGGCAGTCCCCTGAGTCTTGCTAGCCGGTGAAGCACAGGACATGGAACACACTGTGCTCCTAAATCTTTGAACTTGCTGGAGCGTGCCATCAGTCTGTTCAGAGAAGAGGCTAGGGCCCTTGAAGGGCAGTACCTCAATCCTAGCTCGGACCTCATAGTGCAGCCCTGATGAGCACAACCAAGAGTGCCGTCTGAGTGCCACCGACATGGCCATCACCTTAACTCCACATTCCACCGAATGCCAGGCCCAATAAAGTTCTTGTTTTGCCACCTGAATAGCCGCACGGAAAAATGCTTTTGCTGGATCCTGCTTGTCCTGTGGGAGGAGATCCAGGAAAGGAACCCTCTCTCCCACAAAAAGTGTTATCGGGCATTATAAGCCTGATAACTGGCCACCCTCAAGTGGAAAGCAGAGGCCAAATAAAACCTCCTCCCGAAGGAGTCCAATTTTCTTCCTTCTTTGTCGCTCAGAGCTGATGATCTGTGACCTCTGGTCCTCTGCAATGATGCCTCTGGTGTGGGGCGATTCTTCAAAAAGGTCATATCGTCCTGCAGTTGAACCTGGTAGAAATGCTCCAAGCTCCTGTTTGGCTGGGAAAGCATCACTGGCTTCTTCCAGTGCACTTGCATAATTTTTAACAATGCTGAGTTCAGAGGCAGAGCGGCCGGTATCTTGGCCTCCAAATCGATTAGGTTAAATGAAGGGTCCAGCTCCCCCTTTTGCTGGATGCTGAGGCTCACTCCCACAGCTGCAGCCAGCCGGGTCACGTAAACGGAGTATAGCTTTAAGTCCTCCGACGGAGAGACAGGCTTCAAGTCCGAATGTATACTGAGCGGAGATGAGCCCAAAGAAATAAACTTCAGAGTCCTGGGAGCTGGCATCATTCTCATATTCAGGCTCCCGGGGAGCCATAGAGTCTTGGAGCACAGGTGCCGAATCTGAAGGGGAGTCTGGTTTGCTGCCGATTGTCCGGTTTTGAGGTGGAAAGTTCCTGCACAGGCACAGTAGCCCGAAGTGCTACTAGATCCAAAGGGGGCAATTCGCAATGCTCGTACCGATCACCCGAGGAGCGGAGTGGCGAGCGCAAACGCGGCCTCCCTTCCGTGTGGGAGCGGGGTTCTCCAACCCCTCCTCATTCCTGAGTGTCCATACATGGGAGCTTCTGAGAAATGAGACCCATGTGTTCGAACACAGCACAAATAATCAGACCGGCTGTCTTGGTATCGATCACAGGATCCAGAGTCCCGTTGCCATGCACTGTAAGAAGGTTCTATGTCAACTAAAGGGAATCGATATTCCGGTGCTTGGTATCTATCCTGGTACGATTGGCCATGACGGTCCCAAGACCGATCCTGTCAGTATGTCAAGGAGCGTTCTTCCAAACCCCAGCAGGCCTCACTGTTATGGGCACCACAACATATTAGACTCAGAGGTACCAACCCAGAAGTATATGGAATTCAGGCCTGTGTCTGATTTCATTTTATATTAAGAGTTCAATTAAATGCCTAGACTCAGGGTGAACTGACACCCAGATCTGCCTGGGTAATGCCTGGTAAATGATTTGTAGAGGCAGGGGTAATCTAGCATTGTTTATCAGTGTTTGTGGAACTCACAAAAGACTCAATGGGTCACGCTTAATTACCAGTCTCACACTGCTGAAATTATCCCTTTTCTTCACAGACAGGATGCTTCTGGCTCAGTCAAATGTATTGATTAACTCGTCTCACACATGTACCCCTTTTTATGTTACTTTAAATATTATCTGGTTATAATTAAACACTAGATAGAGGTACACAAGAAATAATGTAATTGCTGTCTCACACAATTAGAACTAATTCTCTCACTAACTCCTGATTTTTAACACCTTTTGGGACCAGGCTAGCAGATCTGGGACAAGAGAAGGGGCCCATTTGAAACTCAGAGATGCAGATTTGCTTTGGGCAATGTCCCCTCCTCAAGATAGCAGCTAACAGAAGATGAGATTGAGATCTCTCTGGACTGGCTGAATAATTAAAAGATGATATCCAGAAAGTAACAGCAAGTTGTCACCTTTTGGGACCCAGGAAAAGATGAGGAGATTTGAATAGACTCTATGAGCGATCAAAGGAAAATACAACTATAAAGAATGAGGCTACTGGACAGAGAGCAGGCGGTCTTGTGCCTGCAAGCAGTCTCTTGCCTACAAGCAGTCTTATGCCTACATTCAATCTTGTGCCTACAAGCAAGATCTGCTCATGAGCAATCAGCACTATCGCAGCAGGAAGCTGCGTGCTGCAGCAGTGACCAAGTAAGGACCTGCTCTCCTCTTCTTTAAAGATCCCCTGCTCACCGCTCCCCTCCCAGCGGTTGGAGTGCTGGACTAGGACCGGGGAGACCCGAGTTCAAATCCCCATTCATCCATGATACTTGCTGGGTGACTCTGGGCCAGTCACTTCTCTCTCAGCTTAACCTACTTCACAGGGTTGTTGTGAAAAAGAAACTCAAGTATGTAGTACATCGCTCTGGGCTCCTTGGAGGAAGAGCGGGATATATATGTAAATAAATAAATAAATAAATAAATAAATAAATAATAATAATGCCGAACCAGTACATCAACCTCGGTTCGTGCACATTCCTCATTTATGAACTTACAGATTACAAACTTGTTCTTTCTGGGGGAGTGCTCCTGGATCCAAAATCCTTTCTGGTTTCCCAACAGGCAATGGCCAGGAGTGTTTATCAGTTTCGGCTGATATGCCAGCTATGCCCATTTCTGGAAGTAACCAACCTTAAAATAATGATACATATGCTGGTAACCTCCAAGCTTCACTACTCTAATGCACTCTTTCAGGGGCTACCTTTGTACGTAATCCGAAGACTACAATTGATATAGAAGTCTCTACGACAATCCAAAGAGACCATGCAACATCCATTTTAAAAGAACTGCACTGGCTGCTAATATGTTTCCAAGCAAAATACAAAGTGCTGGTTATTACCTAGAAAGTCCTTAATAGCTTGGATCTAGGGTATTTAAGAGAGCACTTCCTTCGTCATGAATCCTGTCACCTATTAACTGGATCTCTCCAGATGATCTTATGGTTGCCATCAGCTTGTTTGTAGTAGTGTGCACGGACCGGTCCAGGGCCATAGAAAAGGCCTCCGGACTGGTCCGGAATTCTGGCGAGGGGGGAGTGTGTCTTTAAGGGGGGGCGGTAGTACTCCCCCCCACCCCTGGACTTTCCAAAAATGTTATTGGGGCAGCAGAGTTCCTCCCTGCTGCCCCTGCCCGTCGTGTGCAAAGGGTTAAAGTAGAAAAAGCTGGCAGCACGCATGCGCCCTTCGCAGCACACACTCGTCTCCACTGCTGGCGCGCGCCAACGACAAAAACGAGCACGCGCCGCGAAGGGCACATGCACGCCACCAGCTTTTTCTACTTTAACCCTTTGCAGACGACGGGGGCAGGGGCGGCAGGGAGGAACTCTACTGCCCCAAGAACGTTTTTGGGAAGTCCAGCACCGGAGGGGGAAGAGCGGGGGGGGAGTACTACCCCCCCTTAAAGACACACTCCCCCCAGTGCCGGACCACGCCTCCATGGTTCCATGCATATCTCTACTTGTTTGGTAGCAACAAGGACTGGGCCTTGTCCGAGGTTGTTCCAGGGCATTGGAATGCACTTCTCTACCTCTGGCTGCTTTTAAGAAGGATCCTCAAATGCACCTGTTTTCTCAGGCTTTTAGTAAAATATTCTTTTTACTCTGCAAAACTGTTTTACATCCACTTCATTTTTAAATCATGCACACAACCTAGCGATATACAGAAGACAATATACACTCGACTTCCGGGAGAAAGGAGGAACAGGAGGAAGCAACACGCAAGTTCTGAGCTCCTGTTTTTATCTTATTTTCTGTTTTTCTTTTTTAATTGAGACTTTTGCCTTTGGCTTATAGCCTAATTGAGCTGTTTGGCTTGTATTCTGAGGCTGTGTTAATTTTGGGGAATGTTTTCACTATTAGAAGACTGAGTTTATTTTACTGCAAGATTTGTCTCTTCTGACTCAGCGGTTTTCAGCAGGAGTGAATGAGAAGCATCTGCAAGGAGTGTCTGCAGCTAAGTAAGAAATGAGGAGGAGGCAGGCTAAGAAACATACTAACAAAGTTAAACTTTTTGAGAAAACCGCTCTGAGCTCTGTCTGTGTCTCTAAGCCTTTCTATGCAGTAGACACAGCTGCTCAAGAGAAGAGTGACTCCTCCTTTTTGCAACTTCAGTCTGCAGGCTCTTTGCATGTTGAAAACGCTGGGAATGACTATCGTTGAGAGCCCGAGGACTAGTCCAGCGGGGGTCTGCCGTGAGCAGAGTCAAGTATGTAATAAATTACCCAGCTTTCATCACAATTTGAGTGGGAGGAGTGAGCCCTCCTCACACTCTATGGATGACCCAGCTAATTTATCTCCAAGCAATTTAAGGAAATCTCCCACTCCTGCTATCAGTGAGGAAATCAGTGAGGAAATACCTTTTAAAATGTCCAAACTTATAATGGAGACTTTGATTTACTTATTTCAGCGTCTCTCTAAAATCACAGCCCAGATGGACTCTTTAGCCATGGATTTGAAAAAGTTATCTAACTCAGCTCCATTGGGTAGATCTGGAGACAGTAAATCATTGCAAGTAAAGGAAGGCAAACAGCTTGCTGATGCTTATTCTCAAACAAGTGTGCAGATTCCAGTTTCTGACCATGTGTCTTTAACTCTGTATTCTATTTTATCCAAGGGGGAGGTTTGTTTGACCCCCTCTGGATATCTCCCCTCACGCGTCAAACATGGCAATTCTCAGTCTACTTATCACCCAAACCATATTATTTTGGACATTTGTCATAATTCTACTAATCATCAGCGCTGGAATACAAAAGGAAAAATTAGAGCTTCATTAGCTCAGATTTTGTGCTTTCCTCTTCAAACAATTGATCTGATTTCCTTCTCTAAACTCAAATCTTTTAAATCTTACATGTTCAAACTGTTGCTCAGATTTGAGTCTGCTCTAATTCCTCAATCTTTGCTCAGAATGCGGGACTGTCTAGCTAACTGGGAGATATTCCCCAGGAGAGTTATTGGGGAGCTCTCAAAGACTCCCGAGGACCCCATCGAACTATATCTGGGGTCCATGAGGAAAGGTATGATCACACGAGCAAATCTGACTACTGGCAACCCACAGAAGAGAAAATCCTCACGCAGTTCCCCTATAGTTAAGAAAGATCATCAAACTCAGACTTGGTGCACTGATCCCATATTGAACACTATTGCTGTACCCAGTTCAACTTTGTTAGGCTCAAGTGAATCAAACAATTCTTTGTTTGTCACTGTTTCGGAAGTGGGCGAACTATCTGATGGATTGCAACCCCCATACTTTTTGGAGGAGAGTGATATAGTTCAAATACATGGGAATTTATCTTTGGCGACGCAGGAAGATATCCAGTCTAGTCTGGTTCCTAATTCGCAAGAATTGAAGTCTCTTGATTCTGATATTCTGTAACCTTTGGAAGCGCTGAATGATTCTATTTCTAAGAACTCTCTGTTAGCTCCCAACGCTACCAACTCAATAGAGCTGTCGGGCGAAATGGCTAAGATTGAACTAATAGCGGGATCACTCCTGAAGGATGGTTTATGGTCTAACATCTCTAAGTTAAAATCTCTCGAGGCTATTTTAATTGACAACAGGAATCAAAGGAAGAAGATCTCTCCAGAAGAAAGTGCAAGTAATACTATCTCATCTATTTATCTACAGGAGACTGATAAGCCTAATCTCTCCCGCTCGAAGGATCACCCGAGCAACTTGGCTTCTGATGACCTACACCCTATGAGACAGACTAAAATCACAAATTTTCTTCTCCCTTTGGAAAAGACTGCAGGAAGTTTTGTAAATGCATCCAATCTTCTTTCGCAGCGCAATGACAGTCTCAGTTGATCTTGGCCAAGTCGAAGTATCCAAACTTTACATCCGCGGATGCACTGCTAGAAGGGAGTGTGGGAGGTTCCTCAGAGTTGGAAACCCTGGTGGCAAAGTCCACGATGGGAAATGGTGTGGGTCCCTCATTTTTGGAGTTTTCAACCAAACAGCTCTTCCCTGCCCGCTCAATGACTTGTTATGCGAGCGGTGAACAGTCGACCTGGAAAATTCTCGGCTGGAATATTGCCGGGTGGAACGGGAAGAGAAATGATGTAGAGTTTATTACTTTTATCCAACAGTGGGATATTCTAGTGTTTCAGGAGACATGGATGAAAGATGAGATCAATATCAGTGGCTATATCATCTACTCATTGAAAGCCCACTCGGATACCAATAGGGGAAGGCTGAAGGCTGACTTAGCATGTTGTATATCGCTAGCCTTAAATGTAGAATCTATCCGATTAGCTGACCTGCCCCCCTATGCTATGGCTATTTTGATCAAGGCTAGGAGTGGAGACTTGTTATTGATCAATGTTTATCTGCCTCCCAGTCAATCACTTAACTCCACTACTACAATTTGGGGACAGTTGGATATCTATATAACCGAAGCATTATTGAATTTTCCCCATGCTTCTGTAATTCTTATGGGGGATTTTAACTCCAGATGTGGTACCAATGATAAAACGTTGATGGCCTCACGTTTTTGGAAATGGGGAGATTGCATAGATGGTGCTTCTCTCATTAACCGTTATTCTAAAGACAAATGTATCAACTCATCAGGAGCTCAATTGCTCTATTTAACTAAGATACATGAGTTGACCATTCTAAACGGTACTATACCCTCAGATATTCCTGGGGAATATACGTTTCTTTCCTCCCGGGGAAATAGTGTAGTGGACTATGTTATGGTTTCCAAATCGATCCTTCCCTATGTATCTTCCTTTGAAGTGGGTGAGCAAATTTTTAGTAATCACTTACCCATGAACATCTATTTAGATCTTCCTCAAGAAAGGAGGGGTAATTTGTTCCCCTGTGCTTTTGAGGAAAGTTCTGCCAATCTTAGCTGCAAGATAAAATGGTCCAGGGAGGTAGAAAATGAGATCTCCAGGTTCTATGATTCTCCCGAAGTTAGAGATTTATTTGATTCCATTGTGCAAGCTCACCTGGGACCTCAAACAATTGTTGCATATGGAAAATTGGAAACTGCTTTTATGCAAAAATTCCTACATTGTAGTAAGCTACATTCTACACAGACCTATAGTAAAAGAGCAGCTAATAACTGGTTTGATCTGTGTTGTAGGGCTTTACGTAAACAACTGCTGAGTATCTACAGAGAATACAGATCGGGTACAGAACAAACAGTCCCATCAATCTACTATCAGATTAAAAAGGCATACAAAAGTAGTCTTAAATATGCTAAACAACAAGCATTGCGAAATGTCTGGAACAAGCTTATCATGGCCACTACTAATAAAGATAGCCACACTTTTTGGAGATTGGTTTCGGCAACCGGCCGGGTTAATATCCCTTGTAAAATTCCGGCTAGATCGTGGGAATCTCACTTTTTTGCTGTCTATAATGATGCCCAGCCTAGCCAGATCTTTGTTCCCCCTCTGATTGGGGAGTTGCCCCGTTGGCCTCCTGTTACGCCCGCTGAAATAACGGATCTAATAGGTCACCTTAAAAATGGAAAAGCTCCTGGTCCTGATCTTATTCTTCCTGAACTATTAAAATCTAATATAGAATGGTGGGCTTTAGTTCTAGCTAATTTATTTACATCGATCAATAGTTCAGGTGTTGTTCCAGAGCAATGGAAATCAGCAATAGTGGTTCCCATATTCAAAAACGGTTCCCATTCAGACCCATCCAATTATCGACCCATTAGTTTGCTGTCAGTGGTTGGCAAATTATATGCTCTGTACACCTTTTGGATAAGCTTGAGGCATGGATCTCAGAAAATCAAATTCTCGGGATTGAACAAGCAGGTTTTAGAGCAGGCCGCTCTACTCTCGATCATTGTATGATCTTGCATCATCTAGCAAAGAAATACTCTAGCGGCCCCAAATGTAAATTTTTTGTTGCCTTTATTGGACTTAAAATCCGTGTTTGATTCTATCTCCAGACATTTATTATGGTCCAAACTTGAAAAAACAATAGATAAGAGATTGCTATTTTTGATGATGCAGCTTTACTCCAATTCTTCATTACGGGTTAGATACGCTATCAATGGGGCCCTAACTGATTCTATCCCCTCTACTCGAGGGGTTAGACAGGGCTGCGTCTTGGCCCCGACACTGTTCAATCTCTTTATCAATGATTTGGCTCCATTTCTGGAGAGTGTGGACTCCCATGCCCCAAAGCTGGCTAACAAACAAGTGCCCATTTTACTCTATGCCGATGACGCAGCAGTGCTATCCCAGTCCAGATTAGGTTTGCAAAGACTGTTGTGTGCTTTTGCTGGCTACTGCAATGATAACAAACTAACAGTTAACTACAAAAAAACAAAGGTCCTGGTTTTCTCTAAATCCAGGAAACTATATAAATGGGTAATAAATCAGAACCACATTGAGCAGGTTTACAACTATAACTATTTAGGCATATCATTTCAATATAATCTAAATTGGAAAACTCAAAGGCTGTCTTCAATTCACAAAGCCCGCAATTAGGGGTGTGCACGGAACCGCGGAGCTGCGGTCCGGCACTGGGGTGGGGGGTTCCACACAAAACAGGGGGAGCTTTACTCACCCCTTCCATTAAAGTGCCGTATTTTTTCTAGTAATCCGGCGGCAGGGTGCCGCCCGCTTCAATCTCTTCTCGGTGGTCCTCTTATCCATAATCGGGGCAGCAGGGTCGCTCCCAGTCCCTGCCGCCCCTTCAAGCTGTCCCCCTCGGCTGGCGGCCGCCCCCTGAAGCTTCCCAGAGTTCCCCCGCCGCCCCCTTCTTTCAAAATCTGCCCCCATTATAAAGAGGACAGCAGGAGAACTCCCTGCCGTCTCCTTCCCCCTTGCCGGCTAGGCTGCAAATGGCTTCTAGGAAGCCTTTCACGCGCCTTCCTAGAAGCCATTTGCAGCCTAGCCGGCAAGGGGGAAGGGGACGACAGGGAGTTCTCCTGCCGTCCTCTTTATAATGGGGGCAGATTTTGAAAGAAGGGGGCGGCGGGGGAACTCTGGGAAGCTTCAGGGGGCGGCCGCCAGCCGAGGGGAACAGCTTGAAGGGGCGGCAGGGACTGGGAGCGACCCTGCCGCCCCGATTATGGATAAGAGGACCACCGAGAAGAGATTGAAGCGGGCGGCACCCTGCCGCCGGATTACTAGAAAAAATACGGCACTTTAATGGAAGGGGTGAGTAAAGCCCCCCGTTTTGTGTGGAACCCCCCACCCGAACCAAAACCACCCCGTGCCCGGACCGGTCTGGAGGCCTTTAGAATGGCCTCCGAACCGGTCCGTGCACATGACTACCCGCAATACCCTCAGTGCCTTTTTGCGATTTTACTACTCTAAAGGGGGCCAGTTTGTTCCCATGGCACTCCAGGTATTTCATGCTAAGATCGTGGCCCAACTACTTTTTGGAGTTTCACTATGGATCCAGGGTGTAACAGCTGAACTGGAGAGAGTACAGTCTATTTTTCTGAGAGCAATTTTTGCAGTGCCTAGATGTGTGCCTTATTCTGCTCTATGTATGGAATCTGGGTCTTTCTCTACTGTCTGTAAAGCCTGGGAGCTTACTTTCGCTAGATGGAGTAAACTCTGTTCTGAGATTCAGGAATTTTCTTTTTTCCAACTTCTATGGGTGGATTCTTATCCTAACCCCTGGCTAACATTTGTAAATAATAAAATTATTCAACTGGGCCTTTCTCCTTCAGAACTCCTCACTTGGGAATATAATAAGGTGAAGGAAATATTTCTCCGGTTGCACGATATTGAAAGGCAGGAACTTAGGTCTTCGGCCAACAGGACTTGCTCCCCTTTACATTTTGGGATTTTGCCACCCTGGGGAGATAGAGGTGCTAGTTATTTGACAATGCTACATTTTTCCAAATTTCGGGCTGCATTTGCCCGGGCCCGGTTCAATGTGTTGCCCTCTTCTCTTTTGGATCGGAGGTTTGCAAAAGATAATCCTGTTGCGGTTTTCTGCCCTTGTGGCATTGGCCTTCTGGAAACTGTCACCCATCACACATTAGAATGACCTTATACAAAACTATGGTGCAGCCACACCTGGAGTACTGTGTACAATTCTGGTCACCACATCTAAAAAAGGACATTGTAGACCTGGGAAAGGTGCAGAAGAGGGCAACCAAGATGATCAGGGGCCTAGAGCACCTTTCTTATGAGGCAAGGCTACAACACCTGAGGCTTTTTAGTTTAGAAAAAAAGACGACTGTGAGGAGACATGATAGAGGTCTATAAAATCACACATGGTGTGGAGAAAGTGGAGAGAGAGAAATTCTTCTCCCTCTCACATAACACTAGAACCAGGGGTCATCCCATGAAATTGATTGCCAGGAAATCTAGGACCAACAAACAGAATTACTTTTTCACACAATGCATACTCAACTTGTGAAATTCTCTGCCACAAGATGTGGTGACAGTCAACAACCTGGATGGCTTTAAGAGGGGTTTGGATAACTTCATGGAGGAGAGGTCTATCATCGGCTATTAGTTGGAGGACTATAGGCCACCTCCAGCCTCAAAGGCAGGATGCTTCTGAGTACCAGTTGCAGGGGAGTAACAGCAGGAGAGAGGGCATGCCCTCAACTCCTGCCTGTGGCTTCCAGAGGCATCTGGTGGGCCACTGTGTGAAACAGGATGCTGGACTAGATGGGCCTTGGGCCTGATCCAACAGGGCTGTACTTATGCAAAATTCTTGCTGCTCCCTAAACCCAATCTTATCAGCAGCTTGCAAAACATAAGCCATGATTATTTTTTTTACTCTTCCTTCTACTCAATTACTTTTCTTGCTGCATCATTACATAGATTGAAGCACTGTCTACTTGTTCAGTAGCACTATGCACCTGGGAAGCACTGCTTTCTTGTCTGCTAGGTGAGCATGATAGGAAGAGAAAATGGAGGGAACAGAAGGCAAGCAGAGGACCTGGTACATAGAGGACATGTCCTGGAGCAGTGGATCTAGTGTGTAAATATGAGAGACCCAGCAAAGAACAGAGTGAGGGTAAAGACCCCAAGTCTTTAATGACACGAAGCCTCCCCACACAGAGCAAAAAAAGGAAGCTGGAGATGGAAGCTAAAGTAGGGTTTTATGTTTTAGAGAAATGTACAGAGTCAGGCAACATGTTGAGGCATCCTGAGTAAAGCCCTAAATATCAACAGTGCACCATCAGGCCCAACAAGGCAGAAAGAGGTATAGTATCTGTAGGTTTCACTGTAAGAAAAAGCATGTTGATTAATGCAGTAAGCTATCAATATACTCTTAATCAGGCATGTGCTACATTTTGGGAAGAGTGCAATTAAAGATTGTCTGTTCCAGGTACAAAGTAGTTGGGAACATCCACACTGGTCCTGCTTTAATAAATAAGTATCTCCAACCTAACAAAGGCATTCCACATCAAATATTTCTTGCATGTGCTAGCAAAGCTACAATTTCGCTTATTCTTGCAACATATTTTTTTAAAGCCAGGTTAAAAGATTCCATACATGTGTTTCCTGACAGTTTCTACAAACTATTATATAGTGGCCAAGGCAAACACCACAACTGTATTTTCTCCCTCCACCCCCCCGCCGCCGCCTTTTATTGGGGGGGGGGGGAGACACCGGTTGATCAAAATACTTCCACAGCATGTCAGGTTTTGTGGTGGTAAGTACAGTTGATCAGATGAAATATCTAGATCATAAGATGCTTAAGTAAGATCTGAGGCATGAATACAACTTCAAATGTGTTTTTAATATTAATAACTTTTAAGATTTAAAAACATGTCTCAATATACTTATATGAAATGCTATTCACATACCATATCAATTTTGAATATCACAAGTGCTATATTTACATATACTCATGCAAGATGCAGGAAAACAGGCAAATTTTAATGAAGGGTTGTTGTACTGAATGTATTCTTTTAGAAAAACTGGCACTTCAAGCAGCACACAGAAAGTAAAAATGCTATAATGAAAAGCTATCCTTGGTTGTGCAATTTAGACCTGGAGTTCTGGAATGTTCAAGTCATTAGACAGGTGCTAAACTTTCCACCTCCCTAAAGGGAGAAGGTTAGTTATTAACATAAAACATACTGCAGTTTTCTTAACTCCCACATCTCTGGATGAAGTGAAGATTTCTATTAAACAGCAATAATTCAAAGCCTCAAGAATCCTATTACTTAAATTCTCTAATCAATTTAGTAGATGTCATACACCTTCAGCGCAAACTAACATTACAATATGTTCCATCAATGCCTACAACACATTTGTTTTCCAAACCAAGAGTGTCACTTGGGTGGACTGCTGATGCAGAGTGACACAGCAAGCTACCAATGTAAATATTTTCAATAGAGAGCTTGCAAAAGAATAAGATGTACTGCCAGTGTGTAATAGCACATTTAAGTGACATAAATACAGTGATAGGGAAATATTCTTAAGCTTTCCTTTCGAGTGAGAGAGAGAGATTGTGTGTGTGTGTGTGTGTGTGTGTGTGTGTGTGTGTGTATACACACACACACACATATATACGTGTATGTGTACATAAGAATATAATATATAACACTACTTCATACAAATAGCATTTTAAATTTTCAAAGAACATTTATGATGTTTAGGTTTTTAAAAGTTATTTCAGTCTTATCAAACTATTCTTTCAAGTTTATTTACCTGTGCAGTAGAACTTTGCAAGCCATTCTGATTATTTTTGCTATTCCAAATGAACATTTCATATAAAAACACTTCATTTGAAAAATAATACAGTATGACATTCTCTGTTGGTTATCCATTCTGCTTGCTTGATTTCAATAGCTGCTTGTAAGATGGCACTTCTAGAGTGCTGCACTAAGCCCTGCAGTCTACACAGAAACAGACTGCAACATGAGGTCACTACTGACAATAAGCTGCCCAATCAACATTTTAGCTCCATCCAGTATGCTTTTCAATCTACTTATTCTTGGTGCAAAATGGTGGAGACCAGGAACTCCTAGCCAGATCAGCACCCATTTCCCTAGTTTGATCATCACATTTTGGAAAAATCAAAGATTTTTCTGAGGATAATATATGATCTGGAATACATAATATGTGAGTAAAGCAAGGGAACCATAAATTAGCAATACCTAAAACGTCAGTCGCAACTAATGGGAGGCTCTAATTGCAAGAGAGCAGGCTGAAGTCATCAACAGAAGAAACTTTAATAGTAATCGACAGCAGGCTATGAAACTGGCTGATCACAGAGATTGTGGTCTAGAAGTTTCAGGAAGAAATGAGCACCTATTCAGATTTAAGTGTAGGAATTCCTGTCAGTATAGGAGGCTACAATTGTGACCCTTGAAATCCCTTCCAACAAAGTCTATTCAAATGTTTTTGTGCAGCCACTTATAGGACTGTAGTCACAAGCTATTACAGAGCATTCATGCAAGCATCAAAATAAATATTATCCAGAAAACAAATGGAACGCTTAAACAGAAAGCAATTTCTTTAAAATAGAAAGTTGATCCAGTTATGCCACCATACAAAGGCGTAAAAAGCCTCTTTGTGTCACAAGTCAAATACTCATGAAAGCCTGGTAATTGCAATATAGACCTTGTTTCAGAAATAACCAAACCACAGGCTTGTGTGCACTCTCCTTCACATGCACAATTTTTCCATGCCTTCCTGCTTCATGACAATCCCTAGTTTGCCTTGGGTAGCAAATTAAAGCCTTTGTCTCAGAACAAGCTCATGTAAGAGAAGAAATGCTGAATCATCCCTGCTGAGCTGCCTGGCTAGGCTTCTCCTAAAACTATTCTGCATTATGTTCAAAATGCTGCTGCCACTGTCACTCCTTTTGGGCTACAGAAACTCTCCGGCTTGTGTCTTTACAGACATCTTGCAAACTTAGTTTTACTGTTATTAAGGTTCTGCCCTATTCTGCAAATTCTAGCCTAATGGGCAAGTTACCCTTCCCCAATGCTACCCTCACAAATAACGAAATGAAATTGTGTACTGCGAGTCCTCATACTTTCCCAATCAACTCAGAGAGAAGAAAAAGATCTTAAATGCTTACTTGCCCAGATGCACAGGAACCTGGAAGTTTCCTTACTCTGGATTAAGCTGGGCGAGCAATACCTTACAACTTATTGGGGCTGTTCACATGACCACGTACGTAGTTGGGAGGGCAGGAGGTAAGGCAGGGTTCAACCTACCTTCCTCCAGATGACCACTTGCAGTCCCAAAGGCTTACAAGCCACACACCCACATGACTAGTGCTGCCAGATTAATCTTCACACTGCTCCTGGAAGTGCAGGGATGCATTGTCCCAGCCTCTGGAAATCCCACAATGCATTGTGTGCCATGCACAATGCATTGGGGGGGATTTCCTCAAGGGATGGGCACTCTAGGTGCCTGTCTCTGTGTGTGGCTGGGCTGGAAGAAGCCTAGCTTGCACACAAGCAAGTAGCCCGGGCTAAGGGTGTACTTACTCCCTTAATCTTGGCTAGCAACTGGACTAGAAAGCCAGACTAGGCAGTGCTGCCCCACTAGGATCAGGCCCAATCCCAGCAGTTCTCATGTGCAGTCTAACCCAGGTTGGGTGTTCCTAGCCTGGTTAGGCTGTTCTCACACATAGCCTCGCTGTCAACCAAATCTTAATTAAAACAGCAATACGAGCAATTTTATTGTATACACTATTTTGATATGGCTATACATTAAGAGTCATTAATGGAATCAAGTAAATTCAGACAAAATGTCCCAATATATTTAATAAGTTCAAGTTATAGCCTGTTTGTGAACCACTATAGGAAGACATATGCTTACAACAAAAAGTTATTCTAGTGCACTAGTCTACCATCTTATAGATCTCACTTTGATAGCTTTATAAAGCGTGTAGATGCAAGCAGCACCAAGCAATAAAAGATTAGAAAACCTCAAAGCAACTGATTAAGGCTTTCGGGAAGAAGAGACAGACACATTCAATTTCCCTAAGTACCATGCAATTCAGGAAGATAGTTATCAAGTAACACAAAGGCCAAACTCTGCCACAGGTCACAAGTCTAAATAAATAGAGTTAACAGTTACATGAAAGACTATTTTGTCATATGGGACAATTATTCGGGGGGGGGGGGGAGAAGACAAAAAACTGACTCAAGAAGTCAAGTGCTTAAAATGGAATCTAGGGCCATAGCTTTAAAGTCTGCAAGAAAATAAAAGGGACAGAAAGACATAGTGGGAGGAAACCTCATCAGTAGTGTGGCAGCTATAGAAGAAGTTCATCTTCTTCTATAGAGCCTTCTATATGATCTATAGAAGATCTCTCTCTCTCTCCTATACAGTTCATATAGAGCCAGCGTGGTGTAGTGGTTAGTGCTAGACTAGGACCGGGGAGACCCGAGTTCAAATCCCCATTCAGCCATGAAACTAGCTGGGTGACTCTGGGCCAGTCATTTCTCTCTCAGCCTAACCTATTTCACAGGGTGGTTGTGAAAGAGAAACTCAAGTATGTAGTACACCGCTCTGGGCTTCTTGGAAGAAGAACAGGATATAAATGTTGTCATCATCCTCCTCCAGATGATATGTTAGTGATCCACAAGATTCATAAATATTGGGGAGTTCTGTGCCTGTGCAAACCACCGGGTAAAATTCGTTAGCTCCTCGAGACGCCTCCAACCGCCTACTGCGCATCTTCCTATATCGGCGTTAGGCGTCCTTCTTACAATTTCTTTTCTTTTCAAGTTGCTTGTGCTCTGCTGCGGTGACATCCGGGAGGATTTTTATGAATGTTGTGGATCACTACCAGATCATCTGTTATAGGTAAGCAACCTGTTTAACTAGATAGTGATTCATGAAGGACTTAAATATTGGGTCACCTACAAGCTTCCCTGTTGGTGGCGGGAGCCGCAAGCTACTGTAGCACTCTCTTAAGAACTGATCTCCCAAATTTAACAACCACAGAGCAAAGGTCCAAAGCATAATGTTTTTAAAACATCTGGTCTGAAGCCCAGGATGCCGCCATACAGATGTCTTTATATCTTATTCCTGACGTGCTGCGGAAGTTGTGTATGCCTTCGTCGAGTGCACTTTCACAGATCTTGGCAGAGTCACCTTCTGTAGTGTATAGGCCATGAATATTGTCTCTACTAGCCAATGCAACACTTGTTGGTGTTCTTACAGTGTGGTGGCGAGCAGCCTTTATGCTGTCCCTTGCAACATACATTTGTTTTCTTGATTTCATTTGTCCTTTTCAAATAGAACAGCATCACCCTGCATACATCCAGATAATGCATTAAGCATTCTAATGCTGTGGATGGGTTTCTGAAAAATGTTGGAAGAACCACATCCTGATTTAAGCGGAGGTCTGTGACTCTTTTTGGTCTGAACTCTGGGTCCAGTCACATTGCCACATTTTCTGCATGGAACTTAGAGTAGGGCTCATCCATGCGTAGCATTAGGAGCTCACTCACACACTTTGCACTCATTATTGCCACCAAGAAAACTGTTTTAAGTGTTATCGGCCTTATGGGTGCTGTTGCCATTGGTTCAAAAGGCTTTTCTCTTAACGTGGTGAGCACCAGCGAGAGGCTCCACTTGTCCATGGGCCATCGTACTGGAGGATAGACATTGTTTATGCCTTCATGAAGCTTTGCATTTCAGGGAGGAAAACAATTTTTTCCCATCATATCTGCTGTGGTGGGCTGATATTGCTGCCAAATGAACCTTAACTGATACATTTGCAAGCCCCATTGCTTTTAATAATGTGAGATACAGCAACACTTCCCTCAATGCTGCGTTCTTGGGCTTAAAGGCTTTCGTTCTTGTGTAATTGCAATACCTTTTCCATTTGGCATCATAATTTCTCCTGGTGGAAGTTTTTCTCTGGTAAAGAATAATTTTGTTCAGTAACCTATCCTCTAGGCTGTGAGTGTTAGCGTTTGCAAGTTTGTATGCAGCAGCTGGCCCCTTCCCTGACTTATTTGGTCGGGTTGTTGAGGGAGAAGTCTGTGGTGCCTTGGCCATCATAGGGTTGCCAGGATCCCTTTGGTTTTGTCTTGCAGCATCTTGGCAGCCACCCTGTTCAACGGTGGGTATGGCAGGAACAAATAAAATAAACTTTGAGTCCATTGGAACTGGAACGCATTGCCCTTTGAGTGCTCTCCAAGCCCCATTCATGAGCAATATTATTTGCATTTTTTGTTCTCCTGGGTTGCAAAAAGGTCTACCGTTGGAGATTTCCAACGTGCAAACAGCTCTTCCAGAATGTTTGGGTCCATCTCCCACTCATGTTGCTGAAGAACCTGTGTTCTGCTTAAAGCATCTGCCAATATGTTGTCTTCTCCCTTTATATGGATGGCCACCATATGGACTCTCTGTGCCCTATGGACTCTCTCTGATGTTGATGGTACGTGTCAGTGTCTTGTTGGTTTCTGATAGTTCATATGGGCTCATCAAGCAATCAAAGGTGTTGCTTGGCTTGCTGTGCCATCTTATTACAGTTCCAGTGGTTTACTTTGTCTGCTGCATAGGGTTACCAGTCATATCTTTGCAAAAGTTTCCTGTAATCTCTCCGCTCATTCTGGCGGTATGTGTTTTGCCTTCTTGGATAGGGTTGATATCTTAAATTGCTAAACTTAGGAGTAGTTGTGAATGTTTTTGCTGGGGTGTTTTTTCCCCCAGTTTTCCACTGAGTTGTCTGTCTCCTTGCAAAACAGACCCTTGCCATCAAATGGTAGAGCTTCTATATGATCCCGCATGGCTTGTTGCTGATTAGTTGCACCCAACCAAACATGTCTTCTCAAAATTGTCTTTTGTCAATTCTCAAATTTTGTCTTCTCAAAATTATAGCTCATGTGCAAGTACGGGATTCAGATTCCACAAGATGTTTTGCATTGCTCAGCTGTTGGTGCGTTGCCGTAGTTTTCGTAAAAAGTAGTCTCAAATCTCTTGAAATTCCTCTGTCAAATTAGTGCGCTCTTCATTTGAAGTCTCCCATAAGCAATATGTATATTTTGATAAACATGCTATGTAACTGGCAATCTTAATTGTAAGACATGCTGTTGCATAAGATCTTCTGCGCAAGACATCTAGTTTTTGTCCCTCCTTATCTGCAGGAGTGGTATGGAGTTTTCCTCCCTTGAAAGTTGATGCACAATTTATTACCAACGAATTTGGCACAGAATAAGAATATGGTACTCATTTCCTTCTTGTATCCTATACAGAGTCTCTAATCTCTTTGATGTTGGCATAGAAGTCCAGATAACCTCTCAAGCTGATTTTGCAGCCTTTGTAATGACAGGTAACACTGGCAAGTACACTGGTTGTAGACCTGCTATCTTTTTCATGAAATTGTAGACACGATCATCTAGATCCATAGTTTTCTGTTTAAGGTCCAAGCCCAATATCTCTGCTACATTCTGTAGATACATTCTGATCTGGTTCAGGGATATGTTCAGCTGACTCTTCACTGGTCGAGTCAGTCGCATAATCCTATTCCTCATCTGATGAGTCTCCATGCCCTACCATGGGGCCTGTGGAAGACTGTGTTGCGTCACTATGTCTGGGATTACCCTTGCAAACATCTCCCCTGTCATATCTGGGATTGCCTTTGCAAGCATCCACCCTGTCTTCTGTCCCAATTGTGTCCCTTGTCAACACTGTGTTGCAATGTTTCTGGGCATAGCATGCCTCGTTACCTGTTATTGGCAATTGTGTTTGTGTTTGAATGGACGCTGTCATTTGGAAATGTGGAGACAGAATTATCGGCAGAGACAAGAAATCTGTTTGGATAGCAGCATGATTCTTTGCAAGCTGCATGGTAGTTTGCACTGACATATCCTGTTATTCATTTCACAGTGGTGTGACTTGCATAGCTCTCTGCATTATTTGTGGGGCTTGTTTCTGGATTTGCCATTGTTTAAATTGAGAGTACTCCTCTGGAGATAGTGATAGCATCCCCCCATCCTGTGTCAGGCAGTAACCCCTGTAATGCGGTGATTCTATACAGGTTCCTAAGGGATGGTGTCTTTGGCACTGGAGGAATCTGTTCAGGTTCCTCTCCCTCCTCAGTATCAAGCCCTTGACTCAAAATTCTGTAAGTGTTGTCGAGGGTGTGCTTTTTCCAGATTCCAGTAGACTAATGATGTCCCTCGCTGTTGACGCATCCAATACCACCTCAGTTTCTTGCTCGGCAGCATGCTCAATATTGGAAGTGGTTAGTGACTGTTTGGCCTCGATGCCGAAGACATCACTGCCAGCCGTGGTAGTCTCGACATTGATAGAGACTGCTGCGGGGTTGGTGCTGGTGATAGCAAAACTGCACGACGCCATGGCTTCAACATAGGCACATCCAATGGACAGCGGGTTTTTAGGTCGATAGGCATTTCACATGCTGCAACCCGATTGGAGAGGGGGTTGTCTCCGCTGTCTTCTCATGGTGTCTCTTTTGTGATTTATAATGGGAGGGGGTTTGGATGAGGGGCATCTGTTTCAGCCTTTCCTTTCCTCTTTGTCTTGTCCCATTTTGGACTGGTTTCTGGGGCTTTAGACTTCTTGAAGAACATCCCCACCTTCGAAGCCACCACCACCCCAGACACCGTGGATTTAGACTTATTTCGATGCAGTCCTCAGTGCCGATCTCGACATCGAGCCAAATGTAGTGGGCGATTGGTGCATAATGCTTACAGGACTCAGTGTGTTCTCCAGTAATGCCACTTTAACGAGGACAGCTCGATTTTTTTAAGTCTGTCTGGAGAAAAAGTGCAGATTGAACAGGCTGCTACACTATGCCCCTCTCCCAAACACAACACACACTGCTGATGTCCATCAGTTGAGGGTAGTTTGTCCTTGCAGCTCACACACCTCTTAAATGTGGTTTTCTCCCATGGAGACTTTGCACTCATGTGAGGCTCGTGGAGGGGTTATCAATTAGAGTAGTCGTGTTCCGATCCTAGTCTAGTCAGTTAATGCCACTGTGTACCTAAGTTTTAATCAAACGTAAAAGTGTCCATTAATCATGCACCGTTCAATCTTCCAATACTTATCGCTATCCGTAGGGTAGTCTTTGCCCATCCATGTCCTAGCCAATTTAACTGTCCTTGTCTCAATAGTTCTTTTCTGAGGAGCTTAGTGATACCGAAGTAGTGATAGCTTTGGCGGTCAGAAAGACATTGGAAGAGGGACACCTAACTGCTGAAGACACAGAGCACACGCAGTAGGCGGCTGGAGGTGTCTCAAGGAGCTAATGAATTTTACCCCAAGTAGTCTGCGCAGGCGCAGAACCGCCCCCAGTGTTTATTACTGTTGTAGATCACTATCCAGATCCTCAAATATTGAAACAAACATCAAGACAACTATGCCAGCTCATGTGTACAATTCATATAGACCAAAGAACTAGTAAAGTATGAGAACTAAAAAGGTTAAAAGCTGCCACATCTCTCTCGATAGATAAAATTCTCTCAAGGCATACCCGTGGCTAATCCTGTGTGTGGCAGCTCTCACCAGAGTTCAGGAGCAAAAGCACCTGATTAGGCAGTGGGGATTCCATATGCAGATAGGGAGGAGGAGCCTGTGATGGTTAAGGTCAGTTGGAATGCAACTGTTACTGGTCGCGAAATGTTCTTGATTGTAGAGGAGAGGAATCTATATACATATAAAAGGATAGTGGGCAGGGGTCTATGAAGAGAGGGGTTGTGAGCGAGTAAAAAGCCCCTTCAGGAGAAAGAGGCTGCCATTGTGTGAATTAGACGAGCAAACAAAATGAACAAGATCTTTTAACTCAGGGAGAGAGCGGGGGAGAGGAAAAAAAGAAGGGAGGAGAAGAAAGACAGAAGGGAAAAGCAGGTGGAGGCGAGGAGAGAGAGAGAGAGAGAGAGAGAGAGAAGGGAAGAGAGAAAGAAGGAAGGGCAAGGGACAGGCCCAAGCCTGTCAACGGCCTGAGGGAAACGAGCGGCCATGGTGGCGGTGGCAGCAAGGAAGGGCCCAGTCAACCACTGCTGCTCCTGTGGAGAAGAGTGGGGTGAGGGTGGAGAGATCTCTGAGGCGAGGGGGACTGTGGCAGGGGGTGAGGGGAGCAGTCAAGTACTAGTGAGCAGATGCTCGGTGCAGGTTAAGCTAGTTCATATTAATAGATGCCTGTTTAATATATTTAAGCTTGTTATAGAAAAAAGTTCATACTCTACTGAAACAATCAACTTTCTCAAGGCTACTACTTAGAATCAGCTTTAACATGTTTCCTAGAATGAATGAAGTGTGCAAAAATCCCTATTTTATTTTTACTTACACACACACTTTTAAGGGAGTCCTATGGTTTTTTTAAACTTTGAGCCACTGTTGCTAAAAATGAGTGCAGTAGAGGCCTTGGAAAATATTTTTGAATCTTGTTATAGTGGCTATAAGCAACTGTAATAGCCTGGAAAAAGAATGTGTAACTTTCTCAGTATAGCAAAAGCCAGAGGATATACTCTGCATGTAATCAGAGGTGCCAGGACAGTAGCTGCTTACATTCCCAAGAGAAACAAAGCATGCACAATCATTCTTGAAGAAAAGGTGCAAGGAGCAGGCATAAGATGAGCATGTGGAACAGAAATACAGGGTGTAGTAATACAAGAGGAGGAAGGATGCAGAGGCTGGACAAAGACAACTACTTTCATTTTTATACTGCTCTTCCTCTGTGGTGTTATGTAAAACTCCACAGAGGTAGAACTCTCTCCCTGCTGACACTTATCTTCACAACTACAAAAAAGCTAGTCTTGAGAATCAGAGAACCTTTGGAATGGAGTAGCATAGGACATGGAAGCTGCAGGGCAAAAGGCCAAAAATTGGGTAGACGACACCTAGTGCAGGGAATGCTATGGGGAGGAAGAGGCAGGAAAGGTATATTGCGTTAACTTCCTTCTACTTGCACAATATCTGAATCCAATCTGTTGTCTCTATAGGAACCTTCTTCATACCTTGTGGAAGCTGAAACACTGCATGACTCCAAGATATTCTCCACCATATCCTGAGGCTTAATATCTGGCCTATATTCTGGTTCCTCCATATTTTCTTCTTCTGGCAGTTCTTCAGACTGCTCAAGCTTTATATCATCTTCATCCAATAGATCATTTATCTTTGAAAAAGAATAAAGCACACACGGTGCAATTACAGTTTCCCAGAAAGCCAAACTATTACATTCCAAAGCTTGGAAAATAATGTAGATTAATTTTTAATAATGGGCTATAGGCACTTTGTGCTTGATATTTCAACACCAAGATAGAAAAAAAGTCAGCCACTAGAGTGTTTCAAACATGTTTTCCACTACATTTGCAATGTACTTTTAACCTGCAATCTAGTTCAGCTTAAAGCCAATGCACTAGCAGCGGCGAACCTATGAAGCTGACTTTTCCAGAGTCCGACATTGGGTTCAGCTAGCCCAGTGACTCTCCATAGAAGTGTTGCCCATCCTATTTTGAAACACTTAGTAACTGGAGGCACCAGACACTGAATCTTGGACCTTGTATTGGCAAAGAACATGCTCTGCTACTGAAGGTGGCCCCTCTGATTTGTTTGATGCTGAAATGCAACACTTTCTGCTGAAACTTCTTTTAACAGCTGATGAAGTCAGTTTAAAAGCCTGCTTCTTTGGCAATGGGAATTCCACATACAAATCAACCCAAAATTTACTTCTTGCTGCATAATTTTAGCAGCAATTTGCAAGTGTTGCAAATTGCATAATAGCAGTCACTAAGAGTAATCAAATAGAACAAAGCAGATTGGGTATGTGGACCATCACTTTTCAGGGTAAATGTATTAGGAGAGAGCAAGAACAAGTTGCACACAGCTGGAGCTTGCTTTGATATTTAGGTCACAGAAATTGCCACAACCCAAAGCAGTACAGGTTAAGCACAGGCTCCAACATCAAACAAAGCTTTGTCTACACCAGTGATTCTCAAACTTGGGTCCTCAGGTGTTATTGGACTTCAACTCCCATAATCCCCGGCCTCAGTGGCCTTTGGTTGGGGATTATGGGAGTTGAAGTCCAACAACACCTGAGGACCCAAGTTTGAGAATCACTGGTCTACACAGATGTGACTTTTGTTTAAAACTGAAGACCACTTCTTTACATCAAAGTAAATTAACTTTCCCATTGGGTTGGGAAACAATAGTTCACAATGTGAACATAATTCCTTAACAGTACACCGAAGACAGTATCTATTATTCAGACAGTCATGGGACAAGCACCTCTGTCAACCAGGAGTCAGTAGTAACCACATCTATCCCTTGGAACATTTTTTATGGTGTTGCCTGGAGAAGATAACAGCAGGGTTCTCTTCCAAGAAGCAGAAGATGATCCAGTTTTCAAGTTCTCTACATATTGACTATTCAGGGAAGGGAGGGGGAAGTTGGAGCAGCCACACATAAAAAAAACTGGCTAGTAAACCAAGTCAATATTTGGACTCCTGCCAATGATACATGATCTTTTTTAGGTGTTTAAAGTATCTTATTAAACTGAAAGAGTAGATATTCACCTGCTCAGTTATCGAACTTAAATCATTAGATGAGAAATCTTCCTCTTCATTTTCAAAGAGTTCATCATAATTCTCTAGCAGTCCCGCCATTATTCTGCTAACTAGCTCTTGTTCTTTCAGATCCTCCACATCTGTGTAAATGCTAAGAAAGGGGGCAGAAAGCTAAGTTTAATGATTTTGGAATCAATGTCTAACTGCCCAAAGATGACCAATATTTGCTGGCTCAGAATGTGGGACAACAGAGAGATCCTAGAAATGGACACACAGACAATGTCTACGCACATACTAAAGCTTCTGAACCCCTCTTCTAATTATACATCCCTCCATACTACTCCTGAAAGCCAGGAAACCTTCCAGAGGTCCAACACTACGTGCAGTCCAATGCTACTTCAAACTATAGTTTAAGCAGAAGTAGCGGTTACCACCACAAGTGCATGGAAGCACTTTCATACCAGCCAATACACTTTTGTGGCTAACTCAGTTTAAATTACTAACACATTACACTTACATAATTTCCATTTTATAACAGGGTTGTGATCAGTAACATTAAAATCAAATCAAATGCGCAGTTGTTGACTGCATCAAGATATTAGAATTTGAGAAGATTTGTGAAACATTCAACTATTCTTCAGCTGTTTTCACAGGCTGACTGCCAGACTAACCCAGGGTGCATGTAAGCAATGCCTCTAAGCATGCAGTTGGAACACCCCGCACAGCCCAGGAGTTCCCTTACGTGCACCTTTTTGTGCAACAAAGCCAGCAGGCACTTCTCCTGCAGTACTCTCTTGCACTCCCATAGCCCTATCACAGCAGAAACCTGTCGCTTAGGGCACTCCAGGAGAATTGCCCACTGACTCTAGAGGACAAAAACACACACATTAAGGGAACTAATGAAACAGAGGGGAATCCCACCGTGTGCTTGCAGGTGCTATTTACATGCACGCTTCAGCAGTTTGGATGTCAGCCACTGATATATCTGTTGGAACAGCTTAAAGGGGGGGGAAACACTGTATAAACAAAGACCAATTTATTCACTTTAATAGACATTTAATCAATGTCTACATTTAACTGCATGCTTACTACAAAGTTTTATTAAAAACACAGAACAAAAGTTTGTAGTATCCAACCTACTGAAAGATATCTGGACCAAAAACTGCAGCCAAAGAACTTGCAGACCAAATCTCTTCATGATGTGATGCTACATTAGCTAAAAATCTACAGAGAAACTTTAATAAACTGTAATTAAGAGGCGGAAGCTGCTGCAAGAGAAACCTCAACTTTCTTCCAAATTCATCTTCATTATCTGTAAAGTGTAATGGAAAGATCATTAAATGCTGAAAGATATTGCAAAATTAAGACATATTTCAGAAGAACCAATATGTAAATTACAGTAATTTTGTGTCTAGAAATTCTTAAACATTCAAACCTGAACAGTATGTCAGCACTTTAAATGTATGTATCAAAACATCTTTTTTCCTGGTTCTTTAGATGTGTCTTTCTACTCTGTTTCAGCAAAACCTCCTTTTAATCCCTGTACTGCTACTGTTCACTCATTTCAGACTATAACTATTTGTCACTTCACAAAGAGGCCATAATTTTGCTACTAACTATCAAGTGGAATTATGTCCCCTTATTTTTTTAATATAATATAATATAATATAATATAATATAATATAATATAATATAATATAATATAAATATTTTATTACCAGTCTTGAATAAAGTATTTATTCTCTTCAGGTATATACATGATACTCAAATTCCCCCTTCCTCCATCCTCCTTGCAATCTTGTTGTATACAACATTAACTTTTACAGTTAATTATGCTAATCACAACCAGGATACTGAAATGTGTAGCAGCATGTAATAGACTCATCAACTAACCTCTTTTGGATGAGACACACTAGAAGCATACAATGTCAGCTTTGAAATTACAAGTACTATTAGGCTTAGGCTGGGCATAAGAGGGGGGTTTTAATTAAAAAGAGAAAAACAATCCTTGGGTAACTGTAAGAAGGTTTTAAGCCACATTCCTACATTACAATAGAGCCCCTATACAATCAAGGTGTAATGAAGAACCGTTTACACATCCATATGTAACTAAGAATTCTCATGGCATGCTCATTGAGCTTTTTTGTTTTACATAAATATGAACAGAAAAAAGTATTCCAATATTCTTATGATGGTAAAACAACAACACGAAGCACTTAGAAAAAGACTTCCAAAGTCTCTCACTTGGAAAATGTATCATGCAGATCTGAGCTGGGGAAAATGCAAGCCTTTATTCTTGTGGAACGTTTATAGCCTATTCTGAAGTATATTTACCCAGAAATATCCCACTAAATGCTATAGGCCTTTCTAGGAAGTATTCTTCACATCATACACATAGCAAAATATAGGGGAAGTCTACAGAACAACATTCACTACTACTTTAGATATTCATATGTGCACGTGTGCACACACACCCCTCTCAATAAAACACATCACAGGAAGTTTCCCAATTGCTATTATCTGAACCCATGGGAGAAGCTCTGGGAGGAACTACAATGCCCTGGATTTTTCACCCAGTCTCCCTGTGCTCATACCCAGTCTCCCCTGCCCTACTCACAGACCCTCGTGGCATTCTCTCCACCTGCCCTACCTCCTCATCAGTGCTGGGTCAGGAATTAAAGCCCCAACCACCATATTACTTTTATGCCCTGCAATTTCCCCGTGATAGGCTGTCTCCACATGGTGGGGTGAGAATGCCCCTATTAGAATTCCGATAGCCCAGACCTAGTGTTTTTCCCACTTGTTTGTGCCCAGGACACTTTTTAGACAACTTTAAGCTTATGAGATGACCCATGCATGCATCTGTCCATGTATGTCCCATCAACTTCACACTTCCTGAACTGATTTAAACCAAATTTGGTACAGTTGTAGGGACACCTCAATGGCTGTAGTTTGTGATGTCATCCACTCCAACTCAAGATGGCAGACACATGAACATTTGAGGCAGAAGTGGGCTAACTTGTGAAGATTGTAATTATCAATTAAAATTATAGTGAAAGAGAAGTAGGCAGATTAGTTCTTACCAGAACTGCGTGTTATTTTTGTTCTCCATTTACATCTTGCTTATTTGAAGGAAGAATTTAAGCCAAACTGTTCGCGTTTCTCTACCTCAATTCTTTGCCCTTTCTACTTGTTGTTCTACACCTTTCAACCCCTCTTCTCTTCTCACTTGAGTTGACTAACTGGTTGTCCCTATCTACCTCTCTTGATTCTGTCTCCTGTTGTTACCCGCCCCCTTCTCTATCAGGGAATCAACTTCTCCACCCACCCTATTACATTCAAACATACCATTTCCCCAATTCTCAAAGCAATTCCTTGGACCATCCTGCCTCAAACTATAGTCCGATCTCCCTTCTGTACTTTAGAGGCAAGATCCTGGAATGCACTTTACTTCCGCTGTCTTGTGTCTGGAAATCTAATAGGGATTCCCAGACTCCCCTAAATCTGGCTTCCGCAGTCTGCACTCCATTGAAATTGCCTGAAAAGCTTTGAAAAAAATCTATATTTGCTCCCCTCTAATAGGGATTCCCAGATGTTGTTCACTACAATTCCCAGTATCCCCCAGCTGTAATTATTAATTGCATTTCTAGACTGCCCCATCCAAAGGCTCTGGTTGGTGCACAACAATTAAAAAGCATTAAAACAATCATTTAAAAACACACTACTTAGCACAATATAAAAACAATTCAGAGCCATTTAAAAACCAATTAAGATGCTTAAAAACAATTTTTAAAGCTTGGAAGGCCAGGCCAAACAAGGTGGTTTTTAGGGCTCTATTAAAGGCCAACAACAAGCCTAAATTATCTGTTGGGAGTGCATTCCATAGGCCAGGAGTAGCTACAGAGAAGGCCCGGCTCTGCGTTGCCACCAGACATTCCGGAGGTAACTAGAGACAGACCTCTCCAGATGACCTCAACATGCGATGGGGATCATAAAGAAGGCGGAGATCTCTAAGGTGGCCCAGATGCAAGCCATTCAGGGCTTTAAAGGTAATAATCAGCACTTTGTATTTTGCCTGGAAGCATATAGGCAGCCAGTGCAACTGTTTTAAGAAAGGCATAATATGGTCTCTCCGAGACCAGTCTGGCTGCCGCATTTTGAACTGACTGAAGTTTCCAAACTACGTAGAAAGGCAGCCTTTGGCTGGGGATTATGGGAGCTGTAGTCAACATATGGGAATCCCTGTTAGGGGGAACACCGCTCTGCTCACACTCCCCTTGTCCACTGCCTTTAAAGACAGCTGATCACCCCCTCCTGCTCAGTTCTCTTCATGTTCTAGCTTTATGTAATTCCATTCTCATGTAGTTCTCTTCCTACCTGCATAATTTTTTCATTCAATCCTTCAATAGGGGGAAATCTTCCTCTGCTTTCCCCATCACACTTCAACGATTATTCTAATCCTGACTACAACTTAAGTGACAAAGAGGAAAGGATGACGTCACACTTGTAGAAGGCTAATTTATTTGAAACCTTATAGTACTGAAGTACTGGAACAGCCAGCAAACACCAGAAATGCCAGAATTTTTTTTTAACATGCATCTGACTTGGTTACAATGTGCAGTGTCTGAACAAACACTAGACCAGCTTTCAAAAATCCATTGTTTCTGAATTCCTTCCCCCCCCCCCCCAAAAACCCCCACCAACATTATGAAGACTGTGGTCAACTTGATGCAATTTTAGTTACATGAGAAAGGAAAACATCCCATCTCAGTCAACAAATAGGTCCAAGCAGGCTTTTACACTTAGATCTTGCACAAATGGCAAAGGCCCAATTTAAATGAATGTTGGCGTTACATACTGTGGAGCAGAAGGGTGATACCCACCCCACTCAGACACATACTTTCTCCAGGCCAGGTACATGGCTACCCAGTCACAACAGGGCAAAGAGGCACCTTCTCAAGTGATGGCTCTCGTTTAGCAGGAGAGCAACAACTGACCCTACTTAGCTCTGCATTTTGGGGATTGTTTTTTTAAATTTATTTTTACATTTTACATCCCACTCTTCCATCCCAGTGCACGGCATACTAAGATTTCTCCTCACAACAACCCTGTGAAATAGGTTAGGCTGAGAGAAGTGACTGGCCCAGAGTCACCCAGCTAGTTTTCATGGCTGAATGGGGATTTGAACTCTGGTCTCCCTGGTCCTAGTTCAGCACTCTAGCCACTACACCACTCTGGCTCTCACAAACAAATGCTGCATAGCACTTGTTTAGTGGTTATTGCTGGTGTTTGCACTTTTTGGATTGTGAGTTTGGGGACAGATAACTTTTTGCTTACAACTTTTCAGATGTAAACCATTTTGAGAACTTTTTTGTTGTTGAAAAGCAGTACAGGGAAACTGCGGATTCATTATATGCAGATTCACGTATCTACAGTCAGGAAAAGAACACCAAACACACACGTTGACCTTGCATATCTGCAGGTGGCCAGAAATGAATGCAGAGATAATTTCTGGCCACCATTTTGTTTCTCAGAGCCAGAAAAAGGCTCCATTTAAGGGGGGGACCAGCTATTTTTGTCCAATTTGGGGGCATTTCAGGGCACAGCACAACCTGGGGAGAGCAACAAAGCATGATAAGGAGCTCTCCCCCCCCCCCCCGCATTCCCCTCTGAAATTTGGCCAATATATTTGGTCATTTTTGAGCCATTTCTGGCCAACCGGGAACCTAGCCCCCACAATCTCATTGACTGTAATGCCTCAATATTCGTGGTTTCCATATCTGCAGCGGCAGCCAGGAACAGAACCCCTGCAAATATTGAGGTCCTACTGTATATTGTAATATTTTTATCACTATGCACATTACATTGATACATGTGGACCCAAACCACATGGTCATTAACATACACAAAATCCAGGGATCAAGTACATGATTTGGAGTTACGGACATCAAATTATACTGTAGGCCTTACAGTATAATTATAGCTGGTGAACCCAGAAGCAGGACAAGTGCATGATGGTGGGTGGGTCCTGCTCCCCACAATATTTAGCCTCCAAGGTTATCCAAGCCACATAAAGTTTCCAATGAAATCCTCAAACATGTGAAATGTCACAGGGGAAACAGTCCGTAACCAGGCTGCATTTGAGTCATTCAATCAATTCTTGAAGCTATTTGACTACTAAAATCATTCTAATACCTTGAGAAAGTTGTATCAAATGCACATGTAGAGCGCCAGGGATAACTGGTTCTGGAAGTGCTTGAAGAAAAAGTCTAAGAAGACTAATAGCTGAAGGTACATCTGCTTCCTTAACCAGGTCCACATCTTCTCCATTATCATATCTTTGCCGAAGCCACTCCACCGTTTCTGCATTGCCATTGACTTGAAAGAGTCCCTCCTGTTCTAGACCTCCTTAAATTAGAATGAAAAAGCAAAATTTGGTACTAACTCATTTTCTCTTTTTAAAATTGTAAGAGGATGTGCAAGCATTGTGTATGATCCTCTGAAAAAGCTAGTAGGGACAGATACATTCAGTTTTCCTTTTAAAAAGTCAACACCACTTTACTACTATGTTTCCACTTACAATTATTATATCGGTCTCTCCGTTATAGCTACTAATTCCATACTGGGCCGATTATTCATTTTTGGAATGTTATATACAATGCAATGAGTGACAGCAGTCTCAACAATACGTGAGGTGGACAATATCTGTAGAGAAATGTAGCAATTTTCAGATACCACCTTGAAAAGTAGATGAATATCTACAGGGCTTCATTCTTGCAAAGTAACATCTTTTCTTTGTGACATATGAATACAGAACTAAGTGTCCCATTAAAAGCAAGCAGGATTAGGAGGGACACCAGCCACTCCCAGTGAAAATACTTAAGAGAACTTTCTCTCACAAAAAACCCACACAGAGACTGCAAATGACAGTCTCATAAAGAACCACTTTCATAATAACAATGAAATGTTTTAAGCTCAAAAAAGATACTGTAAACAGTATTAATGTTTTCATTAGAAGTATACAAAATTAATGTTTTCAGATTTTTAAGTTTGTACTTAAGGTACAGGAAGATAATATAATCAGAACTGGATGGATCTTGTAGACCATCTAGTACAACCCCTGCTCAATACAGGAAATTCAGAGCCAAGACATACCATGTTCCTCAATATATACCAGGACATATATGTTCTTCAAAATACATACCATGTTCCTCAATATAGTCCACAACATGGCGGACTATCAATGGAACTTCACTGCCTGGCTGTCCTTCCTGCTGCAATTCATCAAGTGGTACTCCAAATATTTTGGTTGTAAGAACAGAGGTGCAGTTACTCAAGGAAGGGGAGGAGCTCTTCCTCATATCTTTATACAGCCCAATATCAAAGCTGTCTTTCTGTAAAATACAAATTGTCTTAAATTCAATCTTTTAACACTAAGGGCTGATTTATGTTTGATGAAACAGCTTTAACTGGCAGTCTGGATGTGTGAATAATCCAAACACAAAATAAAAGTTTAATCTCCTTAAACAGAGATTTTCAATGGAATGATTCCACACACTGAACTGAAAATAATCAAGTACTGATTTTGCACTGCTTGATTACTCAAGTGGTTATGATGTTATATAAGTATCAAGTTTGCAACTTATACCACCTCAACCACCATAAGAAAACACTTATCCAAAATCAGCAACAAGGTCCCAGGTAGGGATGTACATGAACCGGTTCAGCGGTCTGGGCCAGTTCAGCAGCAAGGCAGTTTACCTTAAAGGAGCAGGGAGGGTGCTCATGCCCCTCCACCCACTTCATTTCCCCCACCAGCGCTGTCTCCCAAACTGCTGGCACAGGGTGGCAGCGCACCTCCTTGATGCCCCAGTCAGCATCGAACCAGAAGTGGCCAGTGTGTGTGCGCACATCAGGCACACACGCGCACACCAGCCACTTCCAGTTGCCTAATTTTACAATGTTCCATGTACAGCTATGCAACTGTGAAACAGCTCACTTTTACGTTGTATGTTTCAAAACTTTTGAACTTACTTGATATTTTCCAGCAGTTCTTATAAGTTAATGTTGAAAATTTATTCATTTATGTTCTTAAGATTTTCATTTTCAAAGCACTTTGGGTTATATCCTAATAGCCACTTGTAGGATATCTGCCCACTCTCAAAAGCTGCTCCAGGGGGTAGGCGGCCCTCAGGTACGGGGTGGGATTAGGCAGATTCTCTGCTCACCAGAGTCAATTTGATTTAAATCAAATCGATTTAAATCATGAAGGACTCATTTTTAAATTATTTAAATCACAATTTAAATCACTAGTCAGGAAGATTCTATTTAGTTATCTTTTTTTAGTAAAAGTATATTCTTTGTCTAATACAACCTTACTACATATTCAGAGATAGATGTAGGTTTCATTTTAAGAAGGTAGGTACACACTTTTCATAACACTGTTTCATTCAGGTAACCAGACTTTGCATTTTTGTTGCATTTCACCTGCATGCCTGTCTTACCTGGAGGTACAGGAACTTCATTAAAATATTCCCAATTGAAGTCTCTTCTACAACCTGCATAGGTGTTGCCCTTCTACAATGGAGGATATACTCAAAAGGTTTCCTCAGGACTGCATGAATTTGTTCTGTTCACTTTCTATTCCCCTCCCCTATCCCTTGCATTTATATCCAGACTCCTCCCTCTTACTCAGATCTACTCCAATCTCCCACAAATCCTCTATTCATTTATTGAGCAGGGGGGACAAGCAAGGGAGGGAGTGCTGCATGTAAACTACCTGCAGAATAGGACTGAGAAGGTGTGTTATCTCTCAGCCCCATATACCGCTAACATGTGCATAGCATATAATTAAAATGTATGATAATATTCATCTCTTTGACTTGGTTCTTTTTTCATGAATTTTCAAATATAAAAAAATCAGATTTTTAAAAATCTTTAAGAATAGTCAATTTTTATCAACCCTGCTGCTCACAGAATGTGAATTTTGGTTTTAGGAATTCTCTCCTCTCTCTGCATCTCTGCACACAACACACCACTTTGTTTCCAAAGGTTCTCAAATGCTCAAGAGTAGCTTTTAAAAAGCTGGTGGAGGAGTAAAGTTCACTTGCATGAACTTCCTTCCAAACAGTTGTTAGGATACAGCCCATTATTTTTTACTTCAAATTCTTTTACAGGAAAAACACGTACTGTATACACCCCCACGCTCTTATAGTGCCACAAAGATTGTGTCCAGTGTGCAAGTACTCAAAGATATTCATTTTGAGTACAACCATCTAGCTAGGGATGTGCACGGAACCATGGAGGCGTGGTCTGGCAATGGGGGGGGGTGTCTTTAGGGGCGGGATAGCACTTACACACACACCTCCACTGCTCTTCCCCCTCCAGCGCTGGACTTTCTTAAAACGTTCTTGGGGCAGCAGAGTTCCTCCCTGCCGCCCCTGTCGTCTTTAAAGTTAGCAAGCCGAAAAAGCTGGAGCTACGCATGTGCCCTTCGCGGCGCGCGTGTGCTCGTTGTCATCGCTGCGTGCCGCATACGTCACAATGACGTATGCGGCGCATGCCGCGAAGGGCACATGCATGGCTCCCACTTTTTTGGCTTGCTAACTTTAAAGACAACGGGAACAGGGGTGGCAGGGAGGAACTCTGCCACCCCAAAAACGTTTTAAGCAAGTCCAGTGCCGGAGAGGGAACAGCAGCGGGGGGGTAAATGCTATCCACCGCCCCCCCCCCCCCCCGCCGAACCAGCCGAATTCCAGACCAGTCCAGAGGCCTTTTGTATGGCCCTGGACTGGTCCGTGAACACTCCTACATCTAGCATTCTAAAACAGCACATTATAGATACCAGTTAGAGTACAAGCAAAAACATGATCACACACAAAAGTTAAATTGAAAAACTCAATAATTATTCTGATGCTAAGAGCATACCCCTGTAGCCTTATGATCAGGGACAATTTAGTTGAGCAATACCAATGCTGTCCGTTTCGCACAGCTGCATACTATGGACCAAGTCAAGATGACCATCCAGAATGTATACCCAGAGAATTTGGGAGCAGGCCACAGGTTGACTATTCTCTCACTGATCTTGCACAATGTAATGACTGATTCAGGAAGATTCTGAATATGGAATCTCCCTGACCCCAGTGATTAGAAGCTAACACCTGTAAAGTAGAAACAGTCAGCCAGTTCCTATATTAAAAATACAAGATTTCTCTTAAGTTCTGTCTGCAATGCTGTTCAAGTGATGAGAGAAATAGAAGAACGAACTGGGAGGGCACATGCTATTTACATAGTTCAACAGTTTTCAGGTTACTAAAAACTGATTGGTCAACTTGTCAACATTCTGGACAACACTATTGGATAGTGGGATCGAGCCAATGAGAGAATGTCAAGACAGGAACCCATCAGGGATTGGTTAAGGGTCCCCGAGAGGCAGAGACTAGGAGGCTGGACAGCTTGTTGTGGGACACTGACAGTAGGAACAAGCAGGGGAGGTGGCACATTTCAAGGGGAATGATGTGGGAGGATCAGGCTGAAGATGAGAGCAGAATCACTACTTTCAGGAAGTGACTGTGCCATCACTGGGCAAGAGAATTACCTGTGAGAAGGTATCTTCAGTGACTGTGGTCTTGTAGCCAGGAGGAGGGCTGACCAGAGAGAGAGTTGTGAAGTCTTTAGGCCAGCATGGCACTGTGGCCTTCAGCAGCCCAGAAGAACAAGCCTGCCTGAAACATCCAGAGCTTGAAGCTTCCAAACCAACTGCCAGGGACAAGCCTTCCCTACAGTGGAGGTCTGAATCCTTAAAGCTATGGAATTTTAAAAACTTGCCTAATATAGTTACTACTGGGAAGGAGTATGGCAGGGGGGGGGGGAGAACTGGTTTGTAAGTTAAACAGAATGAACTGGGTCAGCTATTATAGTGATTGCCTTCATTAATATATAATATATAATGCACCTCAATCATGTATACACAATTTACAGCAAATCTTTTATTACTTAATTTTAAGAAAAGAATTCTATAGAATAGAAAACATTTCATTTCAAACCTTACATAATCTCCTGTTTGGTTCTTCTGTATCTAGGACCTACACCATATACAGGCAGAGGGTTGTAAAGCTCATTATAGGATGAAGGCTACTGGTGGCAGCAGAGACACAATGGAAGCATTACTGATTCCTGGTTATGATATCCTCCATACCGTATGTGGGAGTAGTGATAGGATTCTTATTAAGGATACAGAAAAGGGAGATTCTTCACAGTGTTCATGTGTGAAAGTGTCCTCTGACTACCTACCTATGTTTGTTCTTGATAATTGATAATTAATGTTACTGAATTGTGAAATGTCTTCAATTATGCTCCATTCTGTAGTATTATCACAACAGAGCAACCTTGGAATCAACAAGCCCTCTAACCATCATTTATTAAAAGGAAAAGTTTTAGCAGCTGATAAAACCTACCTCAGAGCACTTTTAAACACCTATGTTTATAACATATTTTCTATGCCAGCTACCCTTACTGACCAAGCATTCTTTTGTCATTTATGGTTGCTTGAGGTTATGGCAGAAGATCAGCCTGTAGTTCCTCATTGAAGAAGAGCAGAACTCGATCAGTACCTCAGCTGTTAACCTGGAAAACATAAGAAAATGTTTAATACAAATTTTGTAAATATTTAATGACTGAAGTACCTATTTTCAGCAACAAGCTTTAAAACAGCATTACCAAATCATAAAATGAGTTTGACTAACAAATTAGATTTTGTTTTTAGCAGCAATCACCTAATCAGAGCTCCACACATGTCTCAATATGAGAGCAGAGCTCCCATAAGTTGTTTCCCATTCACTGAAGTATCAGGGCCAGGTTCAAGAAGATGTAATTATGTTGCTGTCCTAAATTAGAGCAAGTGGCAGAAGCTCTTGTAGTTATGCAGACCATGCCCACAGGCAAGGAGTCTCTAGAACTTATTTAAATAATGTAACTGCTTTATAAAAATTGTGACATTAATATTGTTCATTGCTTTATCAAAAACCACATACAAGAGTGTGATTACAATAGAAGACATCTAAATCTTTGGTGGAGCGGTGCTGCAGAATTTGGTGGAATCTGAAGCTCTTCAACTTACAGAAGAGCTGCACCAAGCAAGGGCACCTTCTAGTCACAAAAGGCTCTCCTGTTTATGTGCACAGTTCCTCCCGCTGATTTTTATTTATTTTATTGTTTATATACCGCCTTTCATTAAAACAATCACAAGGTGGGTTCACACAGGAAAAATTAACACAAGACTATAAAAATTACACAAATAAAATATTATGCTAAAATATAAAAACAGATCTAATAAAAAAATAAAATTCATACATAAAAATTAAAAAAGCATTTTAATTTAAATAATTTTATTTAAATAATTAAAAATAAAAATGATTTTAAAACTTCAGAGGAAGCTCAGCTCCAAAGGTTTGGAGCTGCCCAGTATTCTTAATTTTAAAGATCTAAAGTGTTCTATCCATGGTAATTTGGAATGACTGACATAACAGATATCACTTCAACATAAACCAATGCATAACTCAAATATTAGTTGGTTTTGAAAATTACAGAAAATCTGTTTATTGTAAACTGAAAATGGAAGCTTAAAACTTGAGTGGCATCTTAAACTTTGGGAATACACTTCAAGGGCTGGGATTACTTCATATATAAAAATAAATCAGAAGATAAACTTATTTGTTTGGCCTGGCCTTCCAAGGCTTGTAAAGTGTTTTGTTTTGTTTTTGTTTTTTAAGGTATTTTAATTGGTTTTAAATGGTTTTAATTGTTTTTGAATTGTTTTTAGCACTATGTTTTTATGTATTTTAGAAGTAGTTGTACACCACCCAGAGCCTCTGGATGGAACGGTTTATAAATGTGATAAATAAATAATAATAAATTTGGCATTACTTGGGAACCCTTTATACGTTATAATCTGTCACAGGGCCAGATACCTCAACCGAGATTTGGATTTTCTCTGCTAATGACTCCTTGAGCAAGTTTATTTTGATGCTGTTTAATTTTGATATTTAGTTATTCAGTTGGATGTTCTGTTTGAACATTTAATATTGGTGGTTGAAAGTTCTAATTAGATTAGAATACATGTGGTTCAGAGGAGATGTTGATGGATAGTTAGGAGGTAGTGTTTTCCGGTTTGATGTACAAAACATATATGAGATGGTATCTATTGTACTCATGTATTCTTTTTCTGTATTCTTTTCTTATATCAAAAATGTCTACTTGTGCACAAGGGATAAGGAGAAGTCAGAGGCTTGTGTATGTCATAGACCACTGGTTGTTATATAGGTTGCTATTACATTTGCAAACTATTTTTATGCAAACCATGGTTTCTATTTCCTAGAACAAGGGTCTTGCTCGAGTACCAAGCCCTTGCTTATAGAATCTTCTGAGCACTTAATGTCCTTAAACCTGTAAGGATATGAAGAAGTTCATTAATTTCAGGAACTGCTCCTCTGCTCATCTCTAGACAGATAAAATTATGTAGTACAAAAAGATATGCAGAATCAAAGCTTTTAGATGTATGTTATAGATATTAGTAAGTATGCACATTTGTTGAAGAAATGTGAATTAATAACTGAAAAAAATTGATTTAAAACTGATTTTCACCTTAAAAAAATCAATCCATCCCACATCAGTTTTCTGGTTGACAAAAATGAGAACGTACTTTCCTCCAAACTATTAATTCCATCCTGGAGTTATGCTTTTTGGCAAACATTAATAATATTTATAATCCACACTGGTTTTTTGATTGTTAAATAAATTAGGAAAGTAGCATCAGCAGAACAGAACACATTCAGGAGAAGAAAAACATCTTATAATTATGTTAACACGATACTGGGATAGAGACTGTGCTGCAGGAGTCCAATTTGTTTTTTAAAAACCATTTAACAATTCCCAGTGTTATACTTTTCAGCCAATAAATGCTATGAGAAACCAATTATAAACTTGCCATTCAAGATCAACTGGCATCAGAGTTGTGGGAAGGATTTCCCCAAAAAAACTTTTCCAGAAAGATTTCCCACACTTTATTTTTCCATGGAAAATTTTCAGTTTCTAAAATTTCTACTTTCTACCTGGCGATTTGAAAAGTTTTTGAGATAAAGTGTGGGAAATTAAAATTGTGTGTTTATTTACACTGAATAGGTAAAGCAACATGCCAAATCAGATGATCTATTTATGGAACCAAGAAAACAATTTTTGAGAAAAAGTTAATGCAAATTTATTATTTTATTTATTTTTAGAACTTTTATACCGCCCTTCCAAAAAGGCTCAGGGTGGTTTACATTAAAACACCATTAAAATCAGTTAATAATTAAAACAAAAATAATAAAGCATAAAACAATGATTAACCATTAAAAACATCATAAAACCATTAAATAATCAGAACAATTTAAAAACAAGTATTAAAAAGCTGATAAAGCCTGGTTGAAGAGATGTGTTTTCTGAAAATTGCCAGAGATTGGGAGGATCATATCTCAGTAGGGAGCGCATTCCACAATCTTGGGGCAGCAGCCGATAAGGCCCATCTCTGTGTAGCCACCAAACGAGTTGGTGGCAACTGGAGACAGACCTCCTCAAGTGACCTCAATGGCCGGTGGGGCTCATAGCGAAGAAGACGCTCTCTTAAATACCCAGGGCCTAAGCCGTTTAGGGCTTTATAAGTTATAACTAGCACTTTGTATTTTGCCCAGAAACCTATTGGCAGCCAGTGTAACTCCATCAACAAAGAAGTAATGTGGTCTCTCCGGGATGACCCAGAGACCAACCTAGCTGTCGCATTCTGAACCAACTGAAGTTTCCGGACTACGTACAAAGGTAGCCCCACGTAGAGCGCATTACAGAAGTCCAGTCTGGAGGTTACCAACAAATGTACCACTGTTTTGAGGTAATTGATCTCGAGAAACAGGCGCAGCTGGTGTATCAGCCGGAGCTGATAGAAAGCACCTCTGGCCACCGCCTCAACCTGAGAAACCAAGGAGACACGTTGATCCAGAAGTACTCCCAGACTGCGAACCTGTTCCTTTTGGGGAAGTGTGACCCCATCTAGAACAGGTAAATCAAAATAGTCTCTAGAGTTCCGACCCCACACAATAAGTACCTCCGTCTTATCTGGATTCAGCTTCAGTTTATTCTCCCTCATCCAGCCCATTACTGCTTCCAGGCAGGCATTTAGGGAGGCTATGCCAACTCCTGAAGAAGTTGACATGGAGAAGTAGATCTGGGTGTCGTCAGCATACTGGTAACAACCAGCTCCAAATCCCCTGAGGATCTCTCCCAGCAGTTTCATGTAGATGTTAAAAAGCATTGGAGAGAGTATGGAGCCTTGAGGAACACCATACTTAAGTTCAGATTTCGAAGAGCAACAATCTCCAATCGACACCATCTGGAATCTGTCCGAGAGGTAGGAGCGGAACCACTGTAAAACAGTGCCTCCCACCCCCAACCCCCTCAGACGTTCCAGAAGGGTACTATGGTCAATAGCATCGAAAGCCGCCGAGAGATCCAAGAGGACCAACAGAGTCACACTTCCTCTGTCAATTGCCAATTGGAGATCATCCATCAGGCTGACCAAAGCAGTCTCCACCCCATAGCCCGCCCGAAAACCAGTTTGAAATGGGTCTAGATAATCAGTTTCCTCCAAGACTGCCTGGAGTTGAGAGGCCACCACCCTATCAATTACCTTGCCCAGCCTTGGGAGATTGGAAATAGGCCTATAATTGCTCAACTCTGAACAAGCCATGTTGGACAAGGATCAAGAGGACAAGTGGTAGGCCTCACCACTCCAAGCAGCTTGTCCACATCATCAGGAGTCACAAACTGAAATTGATCCAGTCGAATCGTATAAGAGGAGTTGTTGGACACCTCCAGTTCAGACATCAAATTAACTGTGGAGTCTCCATCTAGGTCGGCCTGAATCCGAGAGATTTTGTCTGTGAAAAATTCATTAAACACACCACAGTGGGTAACTGATGCCTCCAAATTCTGGTTCAAGGGAGAGGGAGCAGATACTAGTCCCCTCACAACCCTGAACAACTCTGCCGGACATGAACTCGCAGAGGCAATACGGGCAGAAAAGAACCGCTTCTTTGCCGCATGTATCGCCTGAGCATAGATCTTTAAATGTGCTCCATGTCGTAATCTGTCAGATTCGAGACGGATTTTTCTCCACTTGCGCTCCAGTCGCCTACCTTGCCGCTTCAGCCCCCGTAGATCTTCCATATACCAAGGGGCCAATTTTGAAGCAGGTCGGAGGGGACGCTTAGGAGCAATCGTGTCTACTGCCCTGGTGAGCAAGTTGTTCCAGTTCTCAAATGATGGGGAAATTTCCAGTTCAAAAATTTCCAGAAAACCCACATCTGATTGGCATTTACCCAAACTACAAAGTAACATTACAGAGCTCAAGTTCGAATTTGGAAAGGTACACAATATATTGACATCAAAATTTAATCAAACTCACTCCTTGATTAGTTTCAATTGCTCTGCATATTGAGTCATTCCTCTGACAACAAAAACTACAATGACCTACATTGTACCAACAAACAAATGGAATAGGGATGCAGTGTTCTCTAATTTTTTTCGTCTGTGTGCGGAATGAATTTTGTTCTGGGCAGCAGTATCAAGGCAGTGTGAGCGCACAGGCATTCAGAATGGGGCATTCCTGATTCAACCTGAGCTGGATCTAAAATTAACTGAGCGGACATAAAAAAAACTTGTGAGCGTGTGCACACCTTAGAAGGAACACTGTGCACTAATCAATTCAGTACTCCACCCCGCTGTAACAATTCATGCACATCCCTAAAATGGAATGCAGAATTCAAACATTAGAGAGTGAAGTTAACTGAACAATTAAAATCAAAAACTCTTTTGAACCAGTAGTTCCTTGCCATACCAATAATTTAGGTAATTCAGAACTGAAGCAGCAAAGACTTTATATCCAGGATAGTGCATGTATCCCTCAGCTGTTTTCAAAACAGTTTATACCAATTATTTACACTGCAACAAGCATATTCTTTGGCATATTATCTTTTTGCAGAGAGCGGGGACAAGAGTACAAACAATGCTATTACTTATCCTCCAAGTAATACACAGGCTTCCACAGTGTTGAATCAAAGTATAGGTAGTACTGAAAATGTTGTACTAAGTCGCATCATAATAAATAAGCAAGGAAAATCTGTTCTAAATGGTTAGACTTTAAGATAGAGTGTTAGCAAGTTAAGCCAAGGACTTAAATAATGACAGAGATTCAACTGAAAATTACAGTCTAGTCTCAGTTGTTTTTTTTTAAATGGACATCTGTTACTAACAACCACCTTAACCATGCAGTCATAATTACAGTGAACTCAGAAAGTGTCATGCTTATCAAAGTACCTTGAACTAGATACTGTGGGTTACATCCTGACTAAGCACTTTGCAAGCTAGACATCATTCCGCTGGCTATAATTTAACCAACTACATTTCACTTTTTCCTTCAAGTAACTCAGAGCAAAAGAGCTGGGACAACCTATTTTACTGCTATTCCCAAATCCACTGAGAGGCAGATTAGACTTTTTGAGATAGTGATTTGCTCAAGGGTACCCAGTGAGCTTCATGGCAGAATTGGAGGTAGAGTTTCGGTTTCTAGTTGGATTCAATCCACTGCATCAAAATGGCTCTAAGTGGGTTTTATAAGGAAAACATGTCCCCTGCCAGACACTGGGATTACCAGTATGGGAGACAGAAAGCAGACATCCCCAGATACTGTGCCCATAATGGCAACCACTTATTCTCATATTAAGATATTCCATTATTTAAAATGTTAATATATACTGTCTTGACAAAGTTCAGTGGTTTATTCATATGGAAACTAGCTAAACAGGCTGCAATCAAGATCTGTAGCTTTTTGAATGTGTTTTCATTTCAATTAAATATACAATTATATTTTTAAATGCCCTGGTTTAAAACTAAATCAGAATATAATAAATCATGTTAACCTGAGGCATACGTGCAATATTATCGGCAATAACTGAATCCAACCATCGTCTAATGCACAACTGCACCAAAGACTGAATTAAATGCTACTTCCCTCCCTGTGTAAAAAACCATCAAGTGTTCCAAATAGGGCACCATACATCATGTATTATATTTAATATAAGCTTGATATCACAAGTTAGAACCTGGCAAATCACCACAAATGTTGGAATCCATCCTCCGGCTCCATGAAATGCTATCATGTCTCACCAAGATTATCTACTGGATCAACCTGGATAATCTTGTACTATTTTTTTTTTAGTTAGTAAAGCTTTAACAACTCACATTTCAAATCTGTGTACACACAAGGCAGTTCCCAAAAGTCCCCATTATACACTAGTATGATTAGCAAATTGCATCAAGGGCCAGGCTCCATCAACAGTGACAAGTTCAGCTTTCAGTGGCTACCACTGAGTTTTGGAACCATGTAAGCCAAATGTAAACTGCAATTTGGTGCCCAAGTGGTTAGCATAGCAGAATGAATGAAAAAAATTAGGAAGTGGTTCTGTGTTCCAAACTAAACACCACTACAAGGGAGCCACCTGCCACAGCCACAGGAGAGGTGCTGCACTGAACTTAATGGGACTTGTCTGAGTAAGCACAGCTAGGATTAGGATGTGGAGCATTGCTTAGCAAGTACTGTTCTGACACCAGTAATACAACCTTTACATTTTTAAAGAACTAAATAATCTAACAAAGAACTTTAATACTTGCTTTGTTTTTCTAGTTTTACACTGCTAGTTGGAACCAAGATCTCAGGCAAAGAAACAGAAATAAACCACTCTGCACAATTCTGTCTCTCTGTCCTGTAAGCATTCAGAAGGTATGACCTCTCCCCTCTTATTTTTAGCCTGGACTCCCTACTAGCGCCAGTTAGCAGACAACTGGTTCCACCACTACCATCAAACTCTCCTTCTGAATGATGTGCCAGCCTCCTAAATCTTGAGAAGTTGTGCTAATAATCCAAGCACATAGTAAATTTGAATGCCTGCGGCTCATTGTTATCAGTTCATTTACTTCAGTTGCCAGTCAACAGGCACTTACCACAGCATGTGTGGTGACTGGTTTTGCAGAATTCTGATACCCTTCTATATAGTACACACAATCTACAGGTAAAGTGTGCCGTCGAGTCTGTGTCAGTTCCTGGTGTCCACATAGCCCTGTAGTTGTCTTTGGTAGAATACAGAAGGGATTGACCATTGCCATCTCCCGTGCAGTATGAGATGATGCCTTTCAGCATCTTTCCTATATCGCTGCTGCCCAATGTTTACCAGTGGGGATTCGAACCGGCAAACTCTAGCTTGTATGCTATTGCTAATCAAGTCATTTCACCACTGCTCTATTAGGTGGTATACACACTCTACTTAGTGTATAAAGTAAGAGCATTTAAGGGTGTATAAGCAATTAATATGCATCTTTTTAAAGAAAATATATGAAATAAAACACATTTTCTCTTAGCAATTTAGCCATTATGATTAAAAGCTGTATCACTTATATAAATATTTTAAATAAGTTACAATCAATCCACCCTGGTTTTATCTAGCAAGATAATGGGGTGGGGGAGGGGGATCTATTCCCTCCTGAAACACTATCACGGAGGGAGAAAGGAGGTTTTAACTCTCAGCAAACTGTATTCCTGAATGCATTCTTTATCATTTCTCATCTAAGTAATGACCACTACTCACTTCTTATAGAAAAGTATACTTTGTGTTACTAGACATGCTACTACTACATCTGGGGCATTCCTGCAATAGTGGCTAAACCAATACCTCTGCCTATAAGGCTCAGTAGCCCAACCTCCACTGACAAGGAGCCCTGTAGGCCACCCCACCTAAACATAATGGACATTTCTTCATCACATAGAAAACTCCAGTCCAAAGCTTCATCCCTTTGGACAAGGTTCCATTTGACAGCAGCATTCAACCGCCTTGGGGTTGTTTTTAACGAAAGGCAGTATAGAAATGTAAAAATAAATAAATAAATAAAATTCATCCCTACAAGGTAGCCACCAAGGCTACAGCCTGGCCATCCTTACAAAGAGGTGCCACTTATATCCATCAGTTCCTGTGGGGTGGGGGGCAAGATCTGCATGTCCATGGCAGCCTTTCCCAAACTGTTTTCATGATGTAAAATCCAGCTGCCATGTGTGATGTGTCCACAGCTGCTGTGGCCCGGGAGACCATCAAAATGTAAACTAGCTCTTCATCACACTCTAACGTGATCAAGAAATGCAATTTAAGGCAAGACTATGAGTAACTCCCACTGATTCCTAAAAACAATAAATGGGCTGCAACAGGGTGGATTTGATTTAAATCACGATTTAAATCACTAGCAGGGTGGATAAAAATCAAAAAAATCCGATTTAAATCAAAAAAATCCAATTTTTGATTTAAATCGGATTTTTTTTATTTTTATCCACCCTGCTAGTGATTTAAATCGTGATTTAAATCAGTTTGATTTAAATCAAATCCACCCTGGGCTGCAAACAGCGAGACTGATGGAGGTGGCTCTACATATTATCCAGAGGCCAGTTTTGAAGAACTATCAGCTACAGAGAAGCTCAGACTTAGCCACTTGTTAACAACCACCCTCCTGATAACAAGCATACTAACTCATTCCTAACCGCTCATAGCTAATAAGTAAAAGGTTATTCTGGGTGGTGCCAGAGTTCATTTATAATTACATACATGGGCACAAAGCGTTATCTGCAGCTGTCACATCATATAGCGTAGTTAATAAAAATAGCACGATTTGAGAAGCTTGCATAACATTTGAGCAGGCCAGAACCCTGTACAATGCAGTTCATATATATTTCCAGAAGAGCTTAACACAAAGATTGATAAATCCCAGGTGTCAGGAAGTCATAGCACCTAGACCATGACATTCAGCAGTAGTTACTTCATTTGTCCCATGGCAACCCTGTTTGTTTTAAGTTACTTGTAAAGGGGATAAAGAGAAGCCCGTTAGCCTTCCCCTCCACAATGTTCATCGTGAAGTCTGGTAATGTTGTTAAGTGCCCATTGTCTGTCTGACAAATTTTTGGACTGGCTCCTAGATCAAAAGAAAAATTGTCAACGCCTGGCTTAACATTTATGACAGACTAGGTTCTGTCCTTCCCCTCACTAAAAAACCAAAATATTAACAGCTACTGTTCATTTCTTCCATGTTACAATTCAAGTCCATTGGTTTACCATTGCCATCTCCCACACAGTACGAGATGATGCCTTTCAGCATCTTCCTATAACCCCTGCTAACTTGGCAAAGAGACACCTTTTAATGTGGTGATTCTCTTTATTTAGCAGGGGGAAAGTAACCGGCCCTATCTAGTACCTCCAGTTACAGTTGCTGGTGTCTATCTTATGTTTCTTTTAGACTGTGAGCCCTTTGGGGACAGGGATCCATATCATTTCTCTGTGTAAACCACCCTGAGCCATTTTTGGAAGGACGGTATAGAAATTGAATAAGTAATAATAACATATCGCTGCTGCCCGATATAGGTGTTGCCCAGTCTGGAGAACATAGCAATAGCAATAGCACTTACATTTATATACCGCTTTATAGCCGGAGCTCTCTAAGCGGTTTACAATGATTTAGCATATTGCCCCCAACATTCTGAGTACTCATTTTGCCGACCTCGGAAGGATGGAAGGCTGAGTCAACCTTGAGCCCCTGGTCAGGATCAAACTTGTAACCTTCTGGTTACAGGGCGGCAGTTTTACCACTGCGCCACCAGGGGCTCAGTGGGGATTCAAGCCGGCAACCTCTGGCTTGCTAATCGAGTCATTTCCCTGCTGCACCATTAGGTGGCTTGGTGAAGCACAACTTTCCATGTCATTCAGCAGTACACATATTCAGAATAGAATACTGCAATTGCTTATTTTAGCTCAAAACCCATCAATAGTAAGAGGAGGATAGATTTGTTTTACAGGGTTTAAGTGGTCTCCTACAACTATATTACTCCAAAGCAATATCATGTTTGTACTTTGCTTCAACAATTCAAATGTTTAAGATTGTTAAAGAAAAGATCTTTATTTGCTATCATTTTTAATTCCCTCCACTTCCTCTCAGTTGCTTAAGTTAGATTTAAAATATCCTATCTCCACATAAGAACAAATCGTGGAAGGGATGTACATTATAAGCTTGTAGTTTTAAACTGTACAGCATGGTTTCACACAGAACGTAAATTATTGAATCTTGATTTACACCATGGTCTAAAAGTTGTGCATTAACTGAAGAAAGAACAATGAATGAATTGATGTTTTGCTTTAGTAACAAGCTTCAACAGTAGAATAAAGAATAACTCCTAAAATCTGGCTATTCGGCTCTACTACTAATAGCAATAAGTACTACAGTTGAGACTTGCAATTCTATTCTGCCCAGATATCAATTTTTTTTTAAAGACTAGCACTCTTAAAGGCTGTTCACATGATCCAAAACTGGGTAGGACAAGTGTGAGAGCTGTGTGCACTACCGATTTTCAATTGTGTGTGAACTTATGAGGCAGGAGGAGTGATAGCATGAGAGAGGAGTTGGGTAGAATGGCTTTACCACCTACCATTAAAATGCTGGGTAGGATAGTGCCATTCTACCCAGCTCCAGTCTCACAAATGATCACACACACCCCAACCTCCTACCTAGTTGTTTTCTCACACACTATTGAAAATCAGGAACATGCACAACTTCCAAAACTGGGCTGGATGCTTGCCCTACACAATTTTTGATTGTATGAACTGCCTTTTAATTTAGTTGGTGAGGAAAGGGTGTTCTGAAGTCCTGGTTCAGTTGGGAGGAAAGAGGCAGTGTTTTCGAGTTCTCAATAGTTCATATCCTGGAAGATGATGATAATGCAAGACCAAACTGTTCAGAGTTTAATTTATTCCTTTTTCATAAAAAAGAAAAAAATGTGATTTTCCTTTACAATTGTCTAGCTTGCTTTAAAAGCAGAGTTCACACACAATGAAGATAAATCTGAAGTAACCATGATAAAGCTACTTGCCTGATCTGACCATCACTGGCAAGTTACCAGTTACAACTTTAGTAGGGTCCATCCCTCATAAAGTCACACCTCCCTCTGCTAGACTCCCATACATACTCTTGTCCCTTCAGTTTTCACAAAGCTGTTAAGTAGCAGCCTTCAGAACCTTGCAAAAGTATCAAATTATATGGGAAGGCAACACTTCAGGCTGGCTGTATTTTAACTGTTCTCTAGTTGCGAGCTATGTATTTCTCTTCCCACTTCATGAAGAGGATGATGTCCAAGTATTCAGTGCTTTGTGTCACAATGCCTCACCAATACTTAATCAAGTAACTTCAGACTAGTAGCAGATATGAACCTTACCCATCACATCACCACCATACGAAATTAGCACTGTGATGTAAATCCCTAGCCTCTTGTCCAGAAGAATTCATGTATGCAATTTCTATCAATATACTATCAGAGGTTAGATTTTCCAGGAAAGCAGATTGTTATTAAGCACTCACTCTTCCTAGCACTAGCAAGTTCATTATAACATAAAAGGAAGAAAAGTTCCAAGGTCTAGCTTTGGGAACCCAGGTTGAGAAAAGCTCTGAATAAGTGAGAAGGTGGGAAAGAGATTAAGAACTAGGGTTGTATATCAGAAAACAGTAGATCAATTTGGAAGCGAGAAGATCAGGATTAAGCCCTTAGAAAACCACACACATAAAGCATAGGAAAATCACTGGCTGACTACATAAATGAGTTATGACTGAAGCTTCAAGCAGTCCAAATGTAACAATGCTACAGAAATCATGTGTGATATTAGAAAAGAGCAAGACCAGGGACCACAGCTGCAAAGGATAAGTTCTAATATGAGGAAGTTGGAATTCATTCACCCACCATTACTAAGTATCAGATAAAAGAAGCAGATCAGTGGTAAGGATTTTACCTGCTAGTGAAGCAAGAGGAAGCACAGAAACCATGTTCTGAGTAGTAGAGGGAGTGGATAGCACAGGTGCTATGAACTACTGGAAGCAGATCATTTAAACAGAATACATAGGTAACACTGCAAACCTCAATTTCCCATGTAAGCAGACTAGCATCCCTTCTGATTCAGTATTGCTTGGGGCAATAAAGTTAGAACAGCGCCCAAAGTGCATTTGTAGTCTCACTAACTTGTTAAAGAGAAGTAGGACTTCCATAACAATGTGTTATTACATTTGGAGGTCATCTTGTAGACCAACATCATAGAAATATAGTTTTGTAGAACTCCAAGCAACTCTTAAGAAAAATATACATTATGTTCTTGGCTACTTCTAGCCAATTATATTTGAGTGTTCTGACATAAAATAGGTTTTATTCCCAATGTGAGGGATTATGAGACATCATTTTCAGTCAAACTAGAGAGCACAATGTCCCACTTCTGGGTATAAGAATACCTGGCACATGTTAGCTTATAGTAGAGGCACAAACTAGCACTCCTCATCTGGTTTCATATGACTCATACCAACATTAAATACATTAAGTTATCACCAACTTCAAAGTTCAATTCTAAGTATTTTCAACTTCTACCAAGCATAGTTCACTCAAACCTAAATCATATTTCAACAAAAGTATGGATATTGGAATTAATCTCTAAGGCATAAGCAATGTTTATGGTTAATCCAAAGCATAGCTGAAGTTTATTTCACTATTAGGTTGAAGATCTGTATTGCTATTTTGGTTTTTGTAACATACTGGAGCATATATTCACTTTTCTGCTGGCTTGACACTCTAAACAGCACTTGAAACCATCAAATTGAGAACTCTCCTTGTTTTTCTACCCGAATGCATCTCTAAAGACCTACCCAATATGAAGCACCCCTTCAGTTTTGTTTCTGCCAATACAAATACACATTAAAGGGGCAAGAAAAAAGTAATATGAAGAATGCAGTAAAGCTTCTGTCCTTTGCCTGGCCACATAAGGAGTTCTGTTCTATTGGGCCTCCTTGCAGCCCAATTGATGCCTTCATGCTACTATTATTCCAGGTAGCTTATATTACTTTGGAAATCACGTCTGTATTGAGTTGGGGTTTCATTTTAAATCTAGTTATTTTTAATACTCTAGTTTTTTAAAAAATGGATTTGTGTTCACCCCTCAAAAGACTTCGCTGCAAATAATAATCAAGTAGCACGGTAGGATAGTCAGAGCTGAAATCAGATGTGGGAAACCTAGGATCAAATCCCCACTCAGCTATGAAGCTCCCGGAATGAGGTTTTGGGGCAAGTAACTGCAAGCAGCACCACACTTGGCGTGGCAGATACAACAACTGCAGGTACATTTCAAGCAAACCCTTGATGGGCAGACGACATCCTTGCCTCCTGAAGCATTTGGGTGCGTGTGCCTCGGCTGCACTGGGCCTCGCTGCACGGAGTACACAGGTGGGCACACAGGTGCTTTAAAAAGGCACCGGCAACGTCCTCCACATCCTGTGCCTTTGCTGCAGGCACCTGACAGTCCTGCCCTCCCTCATGCGCCTGGTCGCCATGGGCGATCATTAACGCCCGGCGAGGCAGAGCAGAGACCACACCGAGCGCAGGTGCCCAGCGTGCGGCCGCCGAGTCTTCCGAGGCGCCACCCGACTCCGCTTCCTCCCTCCTCCTCCTCCTCCCCGTGCCTCCTTCCCGCGCTGCCGTGAAGCGACATGGGGTGGGGGCAGCGCCAGGGGGGACTCACCCGGATTCTTCTCTCCGGCTCTGGCTTACTCCTCCCCTCTTCCCAGCCAGCGGCAGCGCCGTTCCCGTCTGTGCTGCCTGTGCTGCCGTGACGCGACTTGGGGAGATTTGAACGGGGACTCAGCCAGACTCTTCCCGGCCGGCTAACGCTTACTCCTCCCTCCCTCCTCCCTCCCTCCTCCTCCTCCTCTTCTTCGTCTTCTTCCTCCTCCTCCCCGCGGCAGCGCAGTTCCTAGGTCTCCTGCCCGCGCTGCCGTGATGACGCCAGGGAGGGAAGAAGTAGTGAGCCAGCCAAAGGAAAACAATCGGCTTAGCGCCCGGATGTCTCGCGAGTGCGAGATTTAGCCAATAACGTCGCGCTGCTATTTATAGGTGGGGCGAGGCTGGGCGTGCCGGCGTGGGGTGGGGAGAGGCTGGGTGTTGGAGGAAGCCGCTCGCCAAATGGTCTTTGGGCGGCAAGACCTGCTCTCTTTGTGGCTGGAAAAAAGCAGTTCGTCCAAGGGAAGCAAGTTGAGTGTTCTGCGGATGCTGAGACTTCTTTGGACCTTTGTTCGACAACAACCAAAAACTATGTTCCCAAGGAACATAGTGTGGTTCTAGGATCTCATTGCTTTCAGGAGGCTGCACCTAAAAGAGGCTTATCAAAAAGGGAAGAGATGGGGGTCTTTACACCTGGGACTTCTTTGCGAGGCATAAAACAAGAAATGTATTAAAAGGCACAAACTGCTTTCTGTGAATCTGGGTATCTTAGCTTGGGGGGAGGGGCTACAAGAGCAGTTTTGCAAAGGGAACAAACTGGGATGCCGGGATCTGTGGCGTTGGGTTCTGTGTGAACTTTCCTGTCTACAAAAAGCTGTCCCAACAGGAACAAATGAGTCCCCTCTTTCATGTGGGAGGGCTGCAAAAAGCAGTTTATCAGAGTGGACAATTCTTAATAATGGTTTCCTTCAGAGGGCAAGTCTTTTTTGTTTACTATCTTGGTTTTGGCAGATCACAGTTAGATATCAAAGCCTCTCTAGCTTCCAAAATGCTCCTACTTAAAATTTTTAGAAAACGTTATTTCCATCAGGAAGTTTGTCTGTTGAAGACTGACATTCCTTTGATATATGCCTGGAAACATGTCATTGAAAATCCTGTGTTTGGGGTTTATGGGGAGGTTTGTAACCCCTGGCTGTCATCGGTGCGTAAAGTGTGCCATCGAGTCAGTTTTGATTCTTGGCTACCACAGAGCCCTGTGGTTGTCTTTGGAAGAATACAGGAGAAGTTTACCATTGCCTCCTCCCGCGCAGTATGAGACGTTATTTATGAATTGTCTACCCTGTCTCTGTCATCGGTGCGTAAAGCGTGCCATCGAGTCAGTTTTGATTCTTGGCTACCACAGAGCCCTGTGGTTGTCTTTGGAAGAATACAGGAGAAGTTTACCATTGCCTCCTCCCGCGCAGTATGAGATGTTATTTATGAATTGTCTACCCTGTCTCTGCTTGTTCTTTATGGATATAATCTCTCAGTATATTATGTAAGCTAATGGTAAAAATACTTGCTAGAATTTTATAATCTGTTTTATGCAGAACAGGCCAACAAGAGCTGAGTTGGCATGGGTCTTTCCCTGGTTTCAAACCGTAACTGGTGTGGCTTCCACCCATTAAGTAGGTATATCTTGAGCCCTGTTCAAGCATTCAAAGAACAGGGCTTCAGATGGGTCGAAGGTCCCACCCTCTGCCCATCACTCACCCTCCTGGACTCATTCTTTACACTTATGGCAACATTATTTTGAAGAGTCAAATACTGTAAAAGTAATTGCGTGCTTTTCCGTTACCAGGAGACTGTGGCACCCTAGTCTCCCAATCACAGAAAGGTGAGCAATCACACTTACAGTGTTCATCACTTCAGAGAGAAGAGAAATTCAAATGAAGCATGAAGAGTGGGTCTGGAAGGGTGGGAGAGCTCAAGTCATTAATAAGTTCATGAAACAGCTTCTCCATTATGGGTTCCAGTTGATCCTTAAACATTTTATAAAATGCAAAGGAATCGCCATTTGATCCAAGTGATGTGTTTATTTTTAGTCTTGGTCTTTTTTGTCTTCTGTAGTGATGGGAGCATTTAATACTTGTTTTGGTGAGGCAATAATTCTAGGATATTTAAACCCTGTAGAAAGTTTTCTATCATCTTACAAGGATTGGAGGAAGTATACAGATGTTCATATTACTATGAAAGTTCTGCATTTTATTTTTGAAACTATCTTCCCTTCTCCCATTGCATATAAGGTTGATACAGCTTTCTGTGCCTTTGTCTCTATCAATAAAGGTCATTCTCACAACCAGGCAGGGGGAAAGGCAGGGTTGAATCTACCTCTCCCCAGCCCTCTGGATGAGCAAGGAGCTCCTCTTTGGCATGCTGTCACATGCCCACACAATCCATGCTGCTCCCGACAGCACAGATGGCTGGAGACTGGGAAAATGAGTCCCAGCCTCCAGGAATCCCATAATGCACCATGCAACAAAAGCAGACGAACGCCTTGGCAAATTCCCTCACGAGTTGGGTGCTCTTGGAGTGTGGACTCCAGCTGTGTGCAGCCTGAACACACACAAGATCCCGAACCTGGGATTAAGGACACAGTCATGCCCTCTAGCCCCGGTTAAGGGCCAGGGTTAAATGTTAGTGGGGATAGAAGCATTGGGATCTGGAGTAATCCCGGCAGTCTGCACGAACAGCCCAACCAGAATTGATTTGATTTAAATCAAATTAATTTAAACTGCTTCACAGGAGGATTCAATTTTAATTAGCTGGCCCAGGCACATAGCATCTGCGCCCCTAGTCCTCCCTGTCTCTCATCCATCCCCTCAGCCCCACTCTGTTCTCCCCTTCCCACTCTGCTTTCTCTTCCCTCCCCACCCAGGGTACTACCTTGCACTATAGTGCCTGGCGCTTTTCTTCCCCACCCACAGGCCTGGCTGGTGCTTTCCCTCCACCAGCCAGCCAGGCGATGGTGCTGCTTTTCCTTGCCACCTGCCTGGTGGCAGCCCAGCAGGCGCTTTCCTTTGCCACTGGCCAGCCCGGCAGCAGCACTGCTTTCCCTCTCTGCTGGCCAGCTACCTCCTCCAGCAAGGCCGAGTCCACCCGCCGGCCAACCGCCTCCTGCCGCGCACATGGCTCCACCGCCCACCCAAGCTGCCACTCTCGCGAGAGTTCCGCCATGCATCCTCACCAGCACATCTACGAGAATTAAGTATATAGATGATTTAAATTACAATTTAAGTTACTAGTCAGGAAGATTCTGTTTAATTATCATTTTCTATAAAAGTACATTCTTGTTGTTTAATATAACCTTAGTACATAGTTAGAGATAGATGTAAGTTTCATTTTTAGAAGATAGGTACACACTATAATAGGTACACATATCATAATGTTGTTTCATTTGGACAACCAGGCCTTGCATTTCGTTGTTGCACTGTTTGCATTGTGCACACATGCCTTTCTTACCCACAGGTACAGGAACTTCCTTAAAATAGAAAGGGAACTTCCCTTTCTACAGTGGAGGATACACTCAGAAAACATTTCCTCAGGACTCCATGAATATGTTCTGTTCACTTTTGGTTTCACTCTCTGTTCCATTCCCCCAGTGGTACAACAAGGTAATTTTGGAGACTGGACCTAAAGGACTTTTGAGCCCCCCCACTGCCCACCAAGTTAAACATAATACACACACACTGACATATGCAGTATTTTTAACACGTGAGTTCTTGAGGGCACAAACAGCAACTGAACCCACAAGAATATGAAACAGGTATATTTATACAAATATGCATTGGCAGGAACATTTCAACACTCAACATATTCCCATCCCACCTCTTTCACCCCCACCCCACTTCTCTAAAGCAGAGGTCACTCTTGGCTGTGTAGCACAAGTCTCAATCACACTCAGCCGCCTGGCACCACACCATCCAGTACAGACTAAGGATTGGGGGGGGGGGCGCACAGTGGAGGGACTTCTGCCCAGACTCCTCCTCCCTGCTCAGATCTCCATCCCCCCCAAATCCTCCATTCATGGACTGTCTTTTGGGGGTGGGTGGGGGAGCAAGGGCTTGACTCTGTGTGCAGGGGTGTAACTATAATAGGGCAAGGGGAGACAGTTGTCTGGGGGCCCACTGCCTTGGGGGGCCCCTCAGAGGCAAGTCACATGACTGACTCCCCCAGCCGCGCACCGTCTAGGCTTCCTTCAGTTGTATTCGAAATCGATGTGAGTGTTAAGACCTGGAGCTACCAGAGCAGCATGTCTTTCTCTAGTACCATTAAGTGACTTGCATCATCCACAATTTACAAAACATTTTAAAAAATAATTTAGGATGATGTTATATTGTGGCACATAGGAGATTGATTGACTGATTGATTTTACTGTGCTTTTTGTACCACTATTCAGCCTCATTTAAGATTACTTTACTTTATGAACTGAGCTTCAGTGAGGGCCCATTTTAAAATCTTGTCTCTGGGCCCACTACAGCCTTGCTATGCCGCCTGTCTGTGTGTGTGCTGCATGTACACAATCTACAGAATAAGATTGATCTGGTCTGTTATCTCTCATCCCCATATACAGCTCTTAACATGTTCATAGAATATAATGAGGTTATGATTAATATTCATGATGATCTCTTTTGACCTAGGTTCTTTATGAATTTTTTAAAAAATCTATTTAAAAAAATTTTTTAATACATTTTAAAAAACTTTTTAAAATCGTCAATTTTTATCAACCCTGAGCCCAACCCAGGCTGGGCTGCCCTAGCCTGGGTTGGGCTGCTCATGTAAATAGCCTCATAGTCTTGAAGACATTCATGGTTTATCTCTATTATTCTTATTATCCAGCCTCAGAGGCAGGATGCCTCTAAATACCAGTTGCAGGGGAGCAACAGCAGAAGGGAGGGCATGCCCTCAGCTCTTGCATGTGGGCTTCCCAGTGACACTTGGTGGGCCACAGTGAAACTGGTTGCTGGGCTAGATAGGACATGGACCTGATCCAGCAGGGCTGTTCTTATGTTCTATATTGAAGAAACTTGGCTTGGAGTAAACTATTTACTTTGCTGTCACTTTTAGGTATAAAAGTCTGCCTAAAGCTGCATTTGGTCTGTTTTTTGTCTACCATTTTCTTTGTGCTGCCTTGAGTTTCTTCAAGCACCTCATTTTGAGGTCAGAATACCTTTTCTGAGTTTGTGACTTTCTTGGTTTTTTGTTTTATTTTGTTGCAGTGTGAAGGAGATAACTACGTAAAAGGTTTCCTCAACAGTCACTTATATCTGCTGATGGGAGGTTAACAGGAAAAATAAATTAATTAAAATGATCTGTATCTCATTTAATTTTTTTTCTTTAGCTAGCTGGGAGTATAAGAGAGTATTATTTGTCTGTCAGCCTATATTCTTTACTACTTTCTTCTTCCTGTGCGAAACCATAATTATTGGCACATGGTCAGCATATATCTTAGAAGCAATTATCAGTTTTACTTCTGATGGACTATTTTCTGGCATGGAAAAAAACCCCAATTTGTTCTTGAGTAGCACGTATAATCTCTTTTATTAGGGTTTTCCCTCCTCCACACATCAACTAAACCCCTTTCTGCGATCTTTGGGAAAGACATCTATAAATTATGTGCTACAGATGTCTTATCCAATTCTGCATTCATGATGCCATCAAGGTTTCCCATAATCATTCTGCTAGTTAATTATAATATTAGCTATCTGATATGGCAGTTACTACTTCATCAAATTCTGCCTCTGTAGAATTAGGTGCATATATACATACACAATCTAGTTTTTTCCATCTAACTTCCCCTTACATATGTAACAAATATCTGCCTTCTTTGCTTTTAATAACTTCCTCCCACTGTATATTGTAAAAAGGGAAGCAGGTGGCAACATGAAAGGAGAAATGGTGTTCGGACATTCAGAGAAGGGGACAGAGTGACAGGGCAAAACTTGGAAGAATAATTCTTCTATTGAAAACAACAGCACTTAAGATAATTAAAGTGAATTAAATATATGAGGTGCTCTTTTTGTGCATGGGAATTAAGTGCCTGCCAGTTCTGAATTTTCTAAATCTTTCTATGTCCTGATAAGTGAGGGGAACTATGCGTTTTAGAGCATGAGTGACCAAGCCACAAAAGTATACTTAGGAATTATATATATAGGATTACAGAGAGAGAGAGAGAGAGAGAGAGAAAAGAATAAGAAGATGATAAAAGAAATCCTAGTGCTTGTTGCACTCAGCAAATCTTTACCCCCAGGATGAGCTTAGTGATCTCCACCAAATTTTTGACAGCTCAAACAATTGGGTCCAAACCAGTGTTCTGTCTAAGGCATGCACATGTGCAAGTGCTCACATGTTTTTTTTAATGTCAGCTCAGTTAATTTTAGATCCTGCTCAGGTTGAATCAGGAAGGTCCCACACTGAATACATGCGTGCACACTGCCTTGATACTGCTGCCTTGAACGAAACTCATTCTGCACACAGATGAAAAAAATTGGAGAGAACACTGGTCCAAACCTGCAATTCGGCAGGGATAAATAATTTTCTTCCAGGTAAATGTCCAGGACTTGTAGAGGGGTCTTGGCCCCTGCCAGCACAAATAATCTGGGTATAAATACATCCCAAGTCATCTCCCTTTGGCAAAATCACGTCAGCTATCTCTTACTTAATAATAATCTAGCAGTCCCAGTTGGATTCCACTTTACATTTTTGACTGCTTTTGTTCCTTCAAACGGCAAATGCGTTCCTCAGGCATTGGGTTATGAAAGTAAACACACACACTGGTGCTGGCCACATCCTTCCTTCTGTTTATTGTAGGACCTGAAACTTGTGCACCTCAATTACACTAGCCTGGACAGGCGGAGAATGGGGTGGACTTTGATTTGACTTAGGGATGACTGCCAGAGACAAGCAGCCATCTGCACTAGGGCTTCCGCCTCAAGACAAAGGCTCTACAGTTTTAGATCAAGCAAATCCAGATTGGTAGTGGCAAGAACAGGAACTGAAGGATAAAGGTCAGCAACATGGAGCAACATGACCCACATGCTGCCTCTTCCCCACACCCATGGTTCATTGTCTTCTTGTCTGGGAACCTGTTTCTGTTCCCAAGATGAGATATTTTTACTGGCATCAAAACAGAACAAAAGACACAAGGAGGAATAAGATCCTTTCTGGGAAGAGAGTCTTTCTATTCTGTTTTCTTGCTCGATATGCAGAAATCTTGTGAGCAAGCTAACAATAAACCCAGCCATGAAAGGTCCTCGGTTGTATCGAGGAACATGGAACCCTTTTATTTTCTGCATTAATTCAGTGATACAAGCCTTTTGATGGCTAAGACTCATGGAGGTCTTGCCTCCCCACCCTGTCAACTTTAAAATACATATTTCCTCTATAATCTTAAAGGTTTCTGTCCTTAGGAATCAAACATATACCACAACAATTTTGGAAAGAAAATGGCTTTTTCTGTTGAGTAGTTGTGTTATTCCAAGGCAGCACTAATGTGATTATAAAATCACTTGTGTCTGCTTATTGGCTCAACTGTAAATGCTTTGATCTGCCAGAGTGTCTGTCCCTCTAATAACTTCTTTGCTTGCTTTGGAGGACTTTGTTCCCTGAATATTTTCCTGCAGAAATACTAGCAAACTGGTTTGTGCAATTGTAGCCTGCTCTTCCTTCTTCTTGCATACACTAACTACAGAGGCGTAGCCAGGGCGAGGTGGGGCCCCCAAGGGCAAGAAGTAAGGAAGGTTTGGGGGCCTCTGTTTCGTTCTCCCCACCACCACCACCACCCAATGTCTTTGCTGCAGAAGAACTATATGGACATGATAACCAAACAAAACATTCTTGGCATGCCCTTTCACTTGCTCTTATGCAAATAATATCCCACACTCTGATCAGGAGCCAGCAGCTTGCTAGTGAGTCAGGGAGTGAAGAGTGGGCAGTTTCCCTACTGGCCCACATTTGTCCCACACCACCTTGCTCAATTATATTTATGCCCCTGACTACTTCTAAAAAGACCTATCCTTATTACCCACCTTCTCTCAGTCACTGTTGCACAGAAGCTGGGCATACAGGACTGCTAACTGCTGTTGCTGCACTGGTCAAGAAAAGGGCTGTTCTTTATTCTGCTGTTCAACTCAAAAGATTGAAATTGTTTATTTATTTGAAATATTTACAGGTGAAACTCGGAAAATTAGAATATCATGCAAAAGTCCATTAATTTCAGTAATGCAAATTAAAAGGTGAAACTGATATATGAGACAGACGCATTACATGCAAAGCGAGATAAGTCAAGCCTTCATTTGTTATAATTGTGATGATCATGGCGTACAGCTCATGAAACCCCAAATCCACAATCTCAGAAAATTAGAATATTACATGGAACCAAGAAGACAAGGATTGAAGAATAGAACAATATTGGACCTCTGAAAAGTATACAGTGTACTGTGCTTGATTGGCCAGCAAACTCGCCTGACCTGACCCCATAGAGAATCTATGGGGCATTGCCAAGAGAAGGATGAGAGACATGAGACCAAACAATGCAGAATTGCTGAAGGCCGCTAATGAAGCATCCTGGTCTTCCATAATACCTCATCAGTGCCACAGGCTGATAGCATCCATGCCACGCCGCATTGAGGCAGTAATTGCTGCAAAAGGGGCCCAAACCAAGTACTGAATACATATGCATGCTTATACTTTTCAGAGGTCCGATATTGTTCTATTCTTCAATCCTTGTCTTCTTGGTTCCATGTCATATTCTAATTTTCTGAGATTGTGGATTTGGGGTTTTCATGAGCTGTACACCATGATCATCACAATTATAACAAAATTTTATTGTCAATTGTTATAGATATCGTCGCAGAATATAGGCTGTTCCCAGTAAAGCTGCTTTTTGTAATTGGCTGATGGTGATTTCTGTGGCCCCTATGGTGTTGAGGTGCTCTTCAAGGTCTTTTGGAACTGCACCCAGGGTGCCAATTACCACTGGAATTATTTTGGTCTTTTTCTGCCACAGCCTTTCAATTTCAATTTGTAGATCTTTGTATTTTGTGATTTTTTCTATTTCTTTTTCTTCGACATAGCAATACCAGGGGATATATCGACATAGCAAATAATCGACATTGCAATACCAGGGGATAGCAGAAATATCGATTATTTTGACTTGTTTTTCTTTCTTCTCGACTACAGTGATATCTGGTGTTTTGTGTGGCAGATGTTTGTCTCTTTGTAGTCGGAAGTCCCATAATATTTTTACATCTTCATTTTCTTCAACTTTTTCAATTTTATGGTCCCACCAATGTTTGGCTACAGGTAGCTTGTATTTTTTGCAGATGTTCCAGTGTATCATCCCTGCTACTTTGTCATGTCTTTGTTTGTAGTCAGTCTGTGTGATCTTTTTACAACAGCTGATGAGGTGGTCCACGGTTTCATCTGCTTCTTTACAAAGGCGGCACTTGCTGTTTGTGGTTGATTTTTCTACTTTTGCTCTTATTGCATTTGTTCTTAGTGCCTGTTCTTGTGCAGCCTGTATTAAACCCTCTGTTTCTTTCTTCAAGTTGCCATTCTTAAGCCATTGCCAGGTCTTGGTGATGTCTGATTTTCCACTTATACTGTGCAAATATTGAAAATGCAGTGGCTTATTTTTCCATTTTTCTGCTCGGTTCTTGACTTGTTCTTTCTTGTAGGCCTGCTTTGTTTCATTGGTGTTGAATAGTTTCACATTATTGACCATTATTGACCATTTGAAGTGCATCTTCTTCACTGTCCTTGATATATTCTTCAAGGCCTCTTTTCTCCTCCTCTACTGTTTGATGGACTTGCAGCATTCCACCTGAGCTGCGAGGGAGGTATAGCCTATCGACATCTCTGTGGGGGTGCAGAGCATGATTGATGGTCATGATTTATCTGGTCTTACGATCTAGCGTCTCTAGCTCTGCCTGGGTCCAGTCTATTATTCCTGCAGTGTATCTGATAACAGGTATAGTCCAGGTGTTTATGGCTTGTATGGTGTTCCCGCCATTGAGTTTAGACTTTAGGATTTTTCTAACTCTCCTGATGTATTCACTTCCAATTTTTCTTTTAACTTCAGTGTCTGCTGTAACTTGGGTCTTTCTTCATATGCAAATTTTATTTTATTTTTTCTGTTTTTGGCTGGGGGGGTGGGGGGAGTGTGTACTGGTACTTAATCCCAGTTCCTTATCAAACCCCTACCTCAGAAACACAAAGCTGTAAAATGGCTGGTGAGAAACAAGAGCTTTACATACCTCTCCCCCCTCAGATTGTGGGGTTGTGGCTGTCTTCAATACAGATCAAGGGGTTGTGTCTGTATTGAGGGAATCTTCAAGTTGATAAATTTCCCGCTCTTTTTGTTAAAGGCCCCTTTTCCTGACCTTGTCACAGAATCCCATTATATTCTCTACCCAACTGCTTATCTTTTAACTGCACTCTGCCCACAAACATTCTGTCCTATTAACTTACATGGTGCCATTTTGAGGGATTTAGGCTCCTTTGGTTTTTTTCCTTTCAGATTTTTTGAAAACTGACAAATCGGCAGGTTGCCCTGGGTCCGCCAGTACCACTCACCTTCAGCACTCTGATTATCAGTCCATAAGAATCATAATATTTCCAGCTCTTCTGGAAATAATATCTGCATTACGGACACTGATTGAATGAGTGAGTGAGTGAGTGAGTGAGAGAGAGAGAGAGAGAGAGTGTCATTGTTGGTGTCGACTCTTAGGAACCACATAGATAGATTCTCTCCAGGATGATCTATCTTCAAATTGGCCTTTAAGGTCTCTCAATTGTGCATTCATCACTGTCGCCGTAATCGAGTCCATTCAGCTTGCTGCTCGACGTCCTCTTCTTCTCTTTCCTTAAACTTTTCCCAGCATTATGGACTTCTCAAGGGAGCTGGGTTTTCGCGTAATGTGAATGATAGTTTGAACTTGGTCATTTGTGCCTCGAGTGAAAATTCTGGATTGATTTGTTCCATGATCCATTTGTTTGTTTTCCTGGCTGTCCATGGTATCCTCAAAAGTCTTCTCCATTACCAAAGTTCAAAAGCGTCCATGCTTTTTCTATCTTGCTTCTTCAGAGTCCAGCTTTCACATCCGTAGAGTGTCACAGGAAAAACCATTGTCCAATCGATTCTAATCTTTGTAGGTATAGACACGTCATGGCAACTAAAAATCCTTTCCAAGGCCTTCACTGCAATCCTACCAACTGCTAGTCTGTGGCGTATTTCTTGATTGCTGGATCCTTTACTGTTGATGGTCGATCCTAAAAGGCAGAAGCTATCCACCACTTCAGTGTCTTCATTATCAATTCTGAGGCTAGCTGCTGAGCCCGTTGTAATTAGTTTAGTCTTCTTTACATTTAATTGTAGTCCCATTTTTTCACTGTGCTCTTGAGTTTCATTTCTAGAGTTTGCAGATCATCCTCATTCTCAGCTATCAGAGTGGTGTCATCAGCATAGCACAGGTTATTGATGTTTCTTCCTCCAAATTTAAAACTACGCTCATCTTCTTCCAATTCAGCTTCTCTCAGTATATGTTTAGCATATAAATTGATTGCATAAAGAAGTATACAGCCTTGTCTTTTACCTTTGCTGATCTGGAACCAGTCTGTTTCACCATTTTCCATCTAGACTGTGGCTTCCTGGCCTGTGTATAGGTTTCTCATGAGAACAATGAGATGTTCTGGGACGCCTCCTTTCCTAAGGCTATTCCACAACTTGACATGGTCGACGCAATCAAAGGCTTTTCTGTAATCAATAAAGTACATATTGACTTCTTTCTGGTATTCTTTGGCTTTCTCAATTTTCCAGCATGCATCAGCAATGATGTCTCTTGTTCCTCGGCCTTTTCTGAAACCAGCTTGAACATCCAGCATTCCCCTGTCCACATAGGGCTCTAATCTGTGTTGGATGATCCTGAGCATTTATTTGGTTAGAGCCTTGACTGATTCTCCTTCTGTTGCCTGCCATATTTCTGAAGGTATTCCATCAATTCCTGTAGCCTTCCGACTTGGTAATGACTGGAGTGCTGATCTAACTTCATCTTCCCATACTAAAGGTTCTTGCAAGTAAGGACTATCTTCTAGAGTATGTTAACATCCCTGCTGTACAGTATACTCCTTCCATCTCTGTTTGAGCTTCTCTAAATCAGTTACTATCTGTCCTTTGGCATCCCTTAACATACCAATTTGAGGTTGGAACCTCCCTCTGAGTTCAGAGATCTTTTGGAAAACTTGCCTTGTTTTTCTGTGTCTATTTCTATCCTCAAGGTATTTACAGATGTCATTGTAGTACTGCTCCTTGTCTCTTCTAACAGCTTTCTGAAATTCCCTATTAAGTTCCTTCCTGAGGACTTTGTCTTTCTTGACTTTGGCTTCTCTCCTCTTAGCAATTTCCACCGTCTGTTCTGACATCCATTTTGCTTTCTTCTGTTTCTTGGTCTTTGGCAGTCTCTTTTCACATGCCTCCTTAACAACTTCTTTGATTTCATTCTACAGTTCCTCTGGTTCCCTATCAATGAGGTTCAGAACTTCAAAGTGGTTCCCGATGGTGGGTATATTCTCAAGATTATATTGTAGATGCATTCTCCTTGAAAATGGTGGGTACATTCTCAAGATCATATTGTAGAATCATATTTAATCAAGAGCTCATTCCTTGTACATCTAATTCAATATATGTCATAGTGTGCCTGTCTGCCATTTACATATATAGATGTGATCGAACCAGACTGACACAAACTGGGCCAGTTTGAGTGGCTTGATCACAAACTGCTCCAAACCAGTTCAGGCTGGTTCACAGCACAGTATTCCTCCAGGGACTGTTGCTGGTGTCTATCTTATGTCTCCTTTTTAGATTGTGAGCCCTTTGGCGACAGGGATCCACCTTATTTATTTATTTTTTATTTCTCTGTGCAAACCGCTTCGGAAACTTTGGTTGAAAAGTGGTATATAAATATTTGTTGTTTTGTTGTTGAACAGAAGCCCAACTGGCCCAGGTTACTCAGGGGGCCAGGCTGGATCAAATCCAGATTGGATTTGAGCCAATCTGGCTTTTCTAGTTCCATGCACATCCCTACAAAGCAGTGCCTCCCACTCCCAACCCTCTCAGACAGTCCAGAAGAATACTATGGTCGATAGTATTGAAAGCCTATGAGAGCTCCAGAAGGGCCAATAGAGCCACATTCCCTCTGTTGATTGCCAATTAGAGATCATCCATCAGACCGACCAAGGCAGTCTTCACCCCATAGCCCACCCGAAAGCCAGTATGAAATGGGTCTAGAGATAATCAGTTTCCTCCAAGACTGTCTGGAGCTGGGAAGGCACCAGCCTCTCAATTACCTTACCCAACCATGTAAGGTTGGAGACAGGATACTGGCTTAACTCGGAGGGATCCAACGCAAGCTTCTCCAGAAGAGGTCTAATAATTGCCTCATTAAGACAGGAGGGCTTCCTGCCCTCCCTCAGAGAAGCATTTATGATTTCTACCAGGCCCTCTATAACAATCCCCCTGCTATATAGTAAAAGCCATATTTGACAAGGGTCAAGAGAACAGGTGGTAGCCTGCACTGCTCCAAGCAGCTTATCCACATCATCAGGAGTCATAAACTGAAACTGATCCAGCATAACCACATAAGAGGAGTAGCTGGACACCTCCTCATTAGACTGCAATAACTGTCAGCCCTGGATTTCAGTCTCCCTGGACATTCTTTAATAGACCTGAAAGTTCTCCCCCCCCCCTCAAACAATCCCCCCAAACAACAACAACAACCGGAGACTCAAGCCTGAATTGGAATCTATATGTAGATTTGACACTATCAATCTTGGCTCAATTGGGTGGTACATGTTGGTTGTGGGTCACGCCCATGCAGATTAGATGGATCTCTTTTTGAATGGGTCTCATTTTCATCTGAGCTCTGCATACTAATGGTACACACCTACCTCTTGGATTGCTGATCTTCTGACCTCACTTTTGTAATAATATTTTTCTCTCCCATCCCCACTGTTCTGTCTGGTTTGGAGAGCAAGTGGAAACCATCCTTTGCCATGTGAAAGGGAGGGAATGATATACAGAAGAGGAGAAAGGAGGGGGAGAAGTGCACACACAAGCCCTAAGTTCATTCAGTGCCAAGTCATGGTTTGACATTGTATATGAACTCGAGTCTTTGTTATTATTGCTATAATATCATAACTTTAAAATTCCAAGAAAAACAAAATATTTATGGTCTCAAGAGCAGGTCATCATAATGTGGATATCTTAGTTACAGATTCTAACAGCAGGAAACAAGGAACTATGAAAGACTGGATTTTTTCTTACAGAACTCTGTAAAACAGTTTCCAGTTTTATTCTTGTGACTTGTACTATGTCCTGCCATGTGACAAATGAGAACACTGGGGAATGACAATATATTTCAATAAATTTTCTTTCCACTAGCAGAGACTGTGACATGAATATTTTGGGGTGGTTTTTTTTTAATTGTAATAGTTGCAGGAAACCTATGAATATCAAAACAGTAAACTGCTTTGGGAAGAGTAAAAGGTTTCAAGTTCCCTCTCCGGCTTCTCCAGGATAGGGCTGAGAGTGACTCCTGCCTGTAACCTTGGAGAAACCACTACCAGTCTGTGTAGTCAGTACTGAGCAAGATGGATCAATGGTCTGACTCAGTATACGGCAGCTTCCTATGTCCCTATGTAAACTGTATTTAAATTGGCCTCTTTGCTGGGAATTTAAAATATGACGCTGTGTACCATAGTAGTTAACATCTCAGATTAGAGATGTTAAGGGAGTGGTTAGCATGTCAGACTAGTGCCAGGGAGACCCAAGGACTCCCCACATAGCTATAAAGTGCACTATATATCTCTGGGGCAGTCACTCTCTCAGCCTAACCTAACTCACAGAGTTGTTGTGAGGATAAAATAGGAGTGAAGACCATATCTGCTGGCTTGAACTAAGTGGAAGGATGGAACAAAAATGAAATATTATTATTATTATTATTATTATTATTATTATTATTATTTCAGTTTCTATACCGCCCTTCCAAAAATGGCTCAGGGCGGTTTACAAAGAGAGATAACAAACAAATAAGATGGCTCCCTGTCCCCAAAGGGCTCACATTCTAAAAAGAAGCATAAGACACACCCCAGCTACAGTCACTGGAAGTACTGTGCTGGGGGTGGATAGGGCCAGTTACTCTCCCCCTGCTAAATAAAGAGAATCACCACGGTAAAAGGTGCCTCTTTGCCCAGTTAGCAGGGGTCATTCATTTTATGTTGTATTTGATTCAAATCACTTTGGTTTAAATGGGGTCATCCTGGTTATGGAACATCTACTGACTTCCGTTTTGGTTGACACCTACTGAAATATGTACTGATGAGCAGGAGTTCAGGACACCCTCATGGAATCTACTGTCCCCAGGGACAGAGATCATGCCCATTCTTATTCATTAGTTCCTATGAAATTGCCAACACATCTTTTTCAGAGGATACAAACTGAAAATGGTGTTCCCTATGTGAAAATAATTCTGCATCCTAGCCTACCTACCACTCACGCAAGGGCAGAAAGAAGGGAAGAGAAACAGCAAAAGCTTTCTCATCTAGCAGTCAGAACTTGCTCCACACCCCAGCTCTAATCAAATTCTGGGTCAATCTCTATCTCCCATGCACTTGGGAATTCAAATAGTGCTTTGAAGGTCAGCCCTTCCATGGGGCCATTTCAATTTACTTAGAAGCAAGGTGAAGTGTGTGTGTGTGTGTGTGTGTGTGTGTGTGCGCGCGCACACACACACACACACGCACACACACACGTGCCTCTGGATTCCCCTTTCTTTGTCTGGAATATTTTTGCTTTTTCTCAACTCTATTACATGTAGTTAGTTAAGATATGGGCTCAATAAATGGAGAAGCCAAAAGAAAATTTTGCTTTCCTTTCCCTTGTAACATTATGCAAGTTGTGGTTTCCTCCCTGTCCCCACCCCCAGCTATACCCAGCTTGCTCTGTGAAATAATAATCTGTCATTTGCTGAACTACACTTGCTGCAAGCTTATCAATATTAATGGAGGTGGGCTGAGATGGGAGGAGGGATCTGTATGACCTTTTCAAACTCGTGCTGGCTCAGACGGTCAAAAAGCAACTGAAGAGAGAGAAGCAGGACAGGTAATAGCATGTGACTTGAGTTTGTTTTCTGTCATCATATCCACCACCACCCCAAAAAGCAATAATATAGCTTTTCAAGAAAGGCATGAAAGAGGAGGTTTTATTCGTAATCTTTGGTGCAAATTCATTCCTGACTGTAATCTTGTCCTCCCCCCCACCCCCAGCTAAAGGATGTATTTGCCTTCGGTTTCTATGGGAGACAATCTGCAATTAGCACAAAAAAGCTAAAATAGGTAAAGTGTTTAATGCCGGAATGTTTGTCTAATCAAAACCATTCTGTATGAAGTAGGGTGCGAGGGAACAAAGCAATCCACACATATATCCTTCTATTGTTAAGCACAATTGTTCACAATAAGTAATCCAGAAATGTATCTTGTGTTTTTATTCTGTTAAACAAAACTGGATGTTAAAAAAAATGAATCTTATTACAATGTCCTTTTAAGAAGACTAAGTTTGTAAAATTATATTTTTGTTAGATTATTCTATAAAATAATTAAATGTCAGAAGCCTGATTTCTATGCATTTGCACTTCATTTCTCATTTTTGCTTTAAAAAATGTTTTGATTTCACAGTATTTTGATATATTTGCTCCAAGATAAAATATAATTGTTTTATTTCTTGGTATGTCTTTATCAAAAATAAAACCTCAGATCTCTTAGGATGTGACGTGTATAATGCAGGATTTAAACAACAACAGAAATGATCTAGAGCTTTTAAAAGACGGTGTGGGGCTTGTAACATGGCACTAGCTAACAAACCTGAGGGTGTGTGTTTTCTCTTTGTCAGGATCCATCATGTCTGACAAACCGGATTTTGCAGAAATTGAAACATTTGATAAGACCAAACTGAAAAAAACTGAAACCAGAGAAAAAAATCCACTCCCCACTAAAGAAAGTAAGTAATACATGCAACCTGAATTTACAACTGATGTTTAGCTTAATATGCATAATAGACAAATTCTCAGGAATCTCATGAACCAGGTTCCTCTTAAATGTATTCCTTTGTGCTTTTAAAATAATTGATTAATTTGGCTTTATTATTGTATTATGTAGCTGTAACAGAATTTATATTGGTCAGTTACATTGCCCAGTGAGCTTGATCCTATTCTCATTGAGGTTACTGTTTTCAAAATAAGCAAGCCTTTTAAATAATTTATTTTATCAGTCTATCCAGAAGCATGGTTATATAACTGAACACTTAATCTAAGATATTTTTTTTAATAAATGCCAGAGGGAAAGTGGTATTAGCCTGTTATCAAAAAGAGTGTTGTAGCACCTTAGCACTCCAACAGCTAACACATTTATTATGACATAAAACTTTATGCCTTAATACTCCACAAAAACGTATGCTATAATACAACTGTGAGTCTTTAAGGATGCCATAACACTCCTTTCTTGTTCCTTTAATAAGCAGAATATTCTACCATGCTATAGGAGGCAATAATACTTGATCATTTAAAGCTTGCTTAGTGCTGCCCTCTTCTGGACTTGTGTATCATATTGAATGATTGACACTTGCCTACAGATGCTCACACACCATCAGTTTTAGTATTTAAGGTTTTGCAACACTCTGTTTTTGTTGCAACAGAATAACATAGCTACACTTCTAGAACTGATCTAGTGTTAAGTTAGATTATCCAAATTTTGCTAACCAAAAAAGGAGAATATCACTTTAATATTCTGCAGCTGTAACTGGCAGGAATTGAATCATTCAGGCCTTCTAAGCCAACGTGACCGGTCCTGTTCTAAAGAAAGAAGATTTCTTACATCTGGCACAAACTGTATACTGTCCACTCTTCTGTTTCCCATTTGTAATATAACTCATGACTTCTTGTGCTCAGAATTATTATGCTTGGCAAGTTTCTGTCATTCCTGGACACAGACTTGCATTAAATTTACCCTTCATGTGCAACAAAAGAACACAGGCATATCCTTGAGACAAAGGAGAACTTCCCATAACCAAACAACAGACTTGGGTAAGCATGCACACAACCACATATCCCACACTGGCTATGCATGTGGGGGAAGCAGCATCCACCTCCACAATCACAGCTTCTGGGGAAAGTGCAGCCACAATCACAGCAATAGGTAGTTGTGTAGCCAGGTTCACATAAACTTTTCTGATGTGAGGAACAGCAGTACAACCCACGTACATGATCACATGGCAGAATTTGACTATGAGAATTAGCCCATTGGCCATGGGCCTTTTTCATCATCAGGCTCCTCAGCATTGTTATGATGGTATCATGCTATGGACTCTAGGCAACAATACAAGTCTGTGTCTCTGCCCACAGTGTGGGGGGCGAAGCAAAGGTGAACATTGAAATGAGCTGTGATTTCCTCATGTCAAATGTGAAATAAACAAGCCTTTCTGACTGCAGGATTTTGAATTTTTTTAGGATCCCAAAGGAAAACTCATTTTTAAAAAATGTTTTAAAGATATCATGGTCAGAAAAGCTATCACTCAGTTTGGTTTCACAAGGAGTGTTGTATAACATTCTGAAGACAGGGAAGAATAGTGAGAAAACATGTGATCTGTGTGTGGCTTTGAACATCATTGCATGTTGTAAGCATTCACTTGTGACCATTTTGTGGAAAGCAAGAGCTATCAGTATGAAATAAATGCTCAGTATCCTGCCTTTTAAGATTGCTCATATGTCCTGGCATCCATTTGCCATTTTCCACTGATTACGAGGAAGGGATGGGTTCATCTGAAGGGCACTAGAGATTTACTTTTGAACAAGCATTCAGTGGTTTTATTGGGGATAAATTCACATCTTGATTTTAGAGCCACTGAGCAGCTAGATGTTGGTGCATATTCATATTCACTACATCAGAGAATATTAACTCATTTATTTATACAAGGTTAGCAACCTTGCTTCTTCATTGTTGCAAAAGAAATCAGAAGCCAATAAGAGCAGTCAAGCACAGTAGATATTTATAATGCATGGATACTAGTGCCAGCCTTTTCCCAATGAAAGATGATGCTTCACTATAGTGCCCACTTATACAATACTCTTGGGGTTGTAACAAAGAGGAGACAATTCTTCACTTCACTTTTACTTCCATAATATTGTGAATATGGCTATATGGCCTGGACCAAGTTACCTTACGATAACCAGAACCTAATCAGGCTTTACAATCAGCCTCTCCCCACACCCACTTTGACACAAATTGCATGGGTGGGAACAAGGCAAGGGATAGGTCTTTTCTGGTGGTGGTGGTGGTGGTGGTGGTGGTGGTACAGCTTTGCAGTTCTCCTAGGGAAGATTTTGAAGATCTTTACTCTTAGTGCTTTTTAGTTGAACATATTTTAGTTCTGATTTTATCTGGTTGCTGTATGTTATTATTACTGCTTTTATTTTTTTAATTAATTTTATTTGCTACTTTAGGAAAACTGGAGTACACATCTTTTAAGTAAATAATGAATGATAAAATAAAGAGATGTTGAATATGAATTTGAAGATATGCCTTTCATCATTGTCATCAACAATTGTATTTTTATCCCGTCCGTCCTCCAAATAACTCCAAGTGGCAGACAGGGCGGCGCCTTTATCTGCATAACAACCTTGCAGTTGTTGCTAGGTTACAAGACTCTTGCAATATTAGCTAAGTTGGGCAAACCAAGGATAGCCAAAGATAACCTGGTCATATTTGTGGCAGACCAGAGATTTCTACCTTGGTTTCCCTTGTCTAAGTCCAGCATACGAACTACTATCCTACAGTGTCTCATGTCATCTATGCTATTATAAACCTAGGAAAGGTACACCTTAGAATGAACTTTACACAATACAGTTTAGGGAAGGGTTTATTTCAAGTAGACTAACATAAACTGCTGTTTCTCACAGAACATGAGATTTAGTTTCCCTGCAACTGCAAATCCCAGAGATTCCCTGTGCCCAGAGCTCTCAACAGTGAGCCAGTATTAATATGCAACTACCATTTAAAATGTTTAAATGGTAGCTTTCTGGGTATGAAAAAAATTGATATATGATGCTTTAATCCACCTATTTTGCACAATTTGATGACTAGAATAATATTAACATATTATTTCTGAAGTGCTTAAAAAAACAAAGTGATGTACAGTGTAAGTGTCAAATATTGGCAAGTAACATTTCTCTTCTTTGCTTGGCAGCCATTGAACAGGAAAAGCAAAGCAAAAATACACCCTGAAGTTGGATCTGAAGATATGACTGACATCTGCTGCTGTGGGGGTTTGGGTCCTAAGTTTTAAAAACTTTGCTATGAGTTGGCTTTCTTTTTAAAAATAGCATTATCTTTTTTTTTGTTTTCTTGGTGCAGCAAGGTTTTTGTTAAACAAATGCTCTGAAATTAATCAACTCCTCCTTTTCTATTCCTCCAAATGGATTGCAATCTTGTGTCCAATATACATGTGACAATTTGCCAAAAATGTACACTTCTGTTTTCTTGTCAACAGAAAATATTATTTTCATATTGTGTCTGATATAGAACCACACAATAAACAAGTTTCTTATGTGTTATTTGGAACTGATACATGTTGATTCAAAAAGAGTTGCAATCAGGCCTTGGATCAGGCCCAAGGCCTATCTAGTCCAGCAATCTGTTTCAGCAGCCCACCAGATGTCCCTGGGAAGCTGTGGCGGATTACCAGCCTTTGTCTCAGAGCAAACCCACGTAAAAGGAAGAAAAATGCTGAATCATCCCCTCTATGCTTTCCGAGCAAAGGCTTCTCCCTTGAAACTTCCCTGGTAGTTCCCTGGTAGTTCTAAGGCTGCCGCCACCACCCACTTATTGACAGAGCTTAACTCCCCACCTGAGCTTGGGTGGAAATCCCAGGGAAACTCTCCTGTTTTTTGCTACTGGAAAAGTATTCAGAAACCTTCCACATTTAAGCTTACACATGGTGAGAAAACTAATAGCTGCCGAGCTCCTGAGGCATGTGTGCGCGCTCCAGAGTGAGACCCCCTGCCAGCCCCCTTCCTTCTAAGTCAAAAATCCAGTCAAAGAGGCTTTTAAAATACAAAGAACAAAAGGGGGGAAGGTTTATTCAAAATACTACAGACAGCTTCCATCTAAGGCTCTCTCAGCTTTTAGTTTTAGGTAAACAAAAGCAATACTCAGTGGTTACCAGAATACTTCAAAAAAGCAGCCCAGATGATATTGGGGCGGCCAACTTTAAAAATTGTGGTTACCCAGTTGCAAAGAACATGGATGTAAGAAAATACAAAAACACCTTTAAAAGTTTACAGAGTCTTTTGCAATGCCAAAGCTGGATAGGTGCAGGCTTAGTTTAGTTACGTTACAGGTAAACAGCAATAGAACGATTTCAAGGATATACAAATCACACAAAATAAACATAAGTTTCTAACACAATATCTGACTAACTGTTGCCTATGCTGAATCCCCCTTTCATTGAAACTCGCCCAACACCTGATGAGAATCAAGCTTCCTGCAGTCCTGTCTCTCAAGGATCTGCAGTTCTATTTTGCAGTCATACTCCATGGCCACACATCCTGTTCTCACCCCCAGCCTGCTTCCTTCTAACAAAAGAAAAAGGAAAGAAAGAAACTCTTCTCTTCCTCCCAACCACTCTCTAGGTCTCACTCACCTGGTGTGCTGATTGGCTGTTCCCTGGTGTTCACCAGCCTGTCAGTCAGAACAGGGTTCACTTCCAGTTAGCTCTTTAGGGAAGAGGAGGGGCTGATCACTACAGAAGCCCACAAGCAAAAGGTGAAGGCAAGCCCTCTCTCCAGTTGTTGCTCCCCTGCAACTGGTATTCAGAGGAATCTTGCCTCTGAGGCTGGAGGTGGCCTATAGCCACCAAACTAGTAGCCATTGATAGACCTGTCCTCCATGAATTTGTCTAAGCCTCTTTCAAAGCAATCCAAGCTAGTGGCCATCACCACATCCCCAGCAGAGAATTCCATAGATTAAGTATGTGCTGTGTGAAAAAGTACTTCCTGTTGTACTTCCCCTCTGAAAGCCCTTTCTACTCTCAGGAACATGTCCCTAAGGGCTGTGAGACCCTCAGGGGCATATTCTGGCAATCTGGCAGCAAAAGAATGCTCTTGGAGGAAGGGGAGATAATTGAAAATAGCTTCCCCCTTCTCCCTGTGCTGGGCTGTGCAGCAAGGTTTCAGCGTAGCTAGGCTCCTGCTGCTATGCGAGAGTGAAGCCCCTTTTCTGTCCTCATAGCACTGTGGAAGATGTCAGCCAGTGATGATCTAACTAATGAAGAAAGCGCTGGGCAGCTTCTTGGCTTATTTAGTCATTACTAAGTCTCATTGAAATTAATGGGACTTAAATTAGTCAAAACTAATTTGTCTCAGTGATTTCAATGGTGTTTAGTCATTATTAACTAGTCTGGATGCTGCCCATGATCACAGTTAGCTTATATGATTAATAGTCAGAAGGTAGGCCACTCTGTGGGACCTTTCCTGTTTATTTTCCCGAAGTGAAACATTTGTCTGCCACTATATAGTCAAATCCCTATCTAGCTATGCTCTGAAGGTAAGTTTTTGATCATTTCTCAATTCATGATTAAGTATTAATCTGTCTACATAGGGAGACGGAGAAATCATCAGTGAGGAAAAATTACAGGGAAATGTCACCATTATGTGACTTTACCTTCTGATAAATGATATATATGAACCATATTTCATAGATGGGGGATGAAAATGTGTTTTCTGATCATCTCTGGTGTAGCTCTAATTTATCTATAGTCCACTTATTATCCCCACCCTAAAATATAAATGCTCCCCACTTTCAAATGTAACCATATCTTAGAAATACATACACAAATTTGCATCATCTCAATATCCTCCATATCATATTATAGAAAACAGCTGGTTTTCCATTTTTAGTGGGTTTCAAATAGTAACATTTGGGAACAAACATTGGGCAGCATCCAGACTAGTTAGTAATGACCAAACACTATTGAAATCATACATTAGTCTGGATGCTGCCAACTGTACTTGCAGTACTGAATCATTCCACTGGAGGGAACTTCATCATTATACAAAACGTTTCAAGATGGAACAGGCAAGATTCACCTGCACACAATCTCTGTTCTTATCTTCTCCTCTGAGGGTGGGTCTATGCAATCAGTATTTTGGCACCCATTTGAGTCATGTAATGCAGATGGGAAGAAAGGCTGCCAGTCTAAGATCTGTGAGAACTACATGACTAAGTGAATCAATATGAACTTGACTTTATTTACTTTTATTTACTTGACTTTATTTTACTTTTACTTACTAGTTGCAGGGGAGTAACAGCAGGAGGGAGGGCATGCCCTCAACTCCTGCCTGTGACTTCCAGCGGCATCTGGTGGACCAATGTGCGAAACAGGATGCTGGACTAGATGGGCCTGGGGCCTGATCCAGCAGGGCTGTTCTTATGTTCTATGGGAGGAGAGCTGGTCTTGTGGTTGTCTCCTTTGCTAAGCAGGGTCTGCCTTGGTTTGCATTCAAATGGGAGACTACATGTGTGAGCACTGTAAGATATTCCCCTTAGAGGATGGGGCCACCTTGGGAAGAAGGTTCCAAGTTCCCTCCCTGACAGCATCTCCAAGATAGGGCTGAGAGGGACTCTTGCCTGGAATCTTGGAGAAGCTGCTGCCAATCTAGATAGACAATACTGAGCTAGATGGACCAATTGACTCAGCAGAAGGCAGCTTCCTATGTACCTTCTACCCCCATATTTTAGATTTAAAAGAACGCTACCATGCATAGGGAAATGAAGGTGAAGAGCTCTCCCAGCATATTTGTATCATGATGCAGCCTGTTTTTGTTTGACCCTCACTGCAACTTGTTTATCCTAAGAACCAATAAGATAAGAGATGAGATCCACAACTCCCATTTACACAGGACAGCAGAAGTGAAACTCATTTGTGCTTTTGCTGCTGAGTGTTGTGTGAACCAGCTCGCTGTGCATTGGAGTGTAAGTAGCACTATTTATTTATTTATCAATCATATTTTTACACCGCCCAAAACTTATGTCTCTGGGCGGTTTACAACAAGATTAAAAAGTAAAACATTAATTAAAAACAAAAACAAAACAAAACAAAAATTTAAAAGCAAGAAATGTAAAACACAATTTTAAAATTTTAAAACAATATTCTAAAAACAACATTCAAAACAATCAAAACAGTATCAGTTAAAAGCCTGGGTGAAGAAATGCGTCTTTAAGGACTTTTTAAAGATGGGGAGTATTACAATTCTATGTAAGTTTACTCAGAACGATTTACTCTCTTGCATAGGATCACAGTCTTAGAAAAATATTAACACCTTTATGATAAATTGTTGTTCCTTCTTCCTGAAGAGATAGCCCAGAATTGATTTTAGTATTTAGTAGGGATGTGCAAACCAGTTCGAATTTGAACCAGGGTGGTTCGAGGTTCGAATTCGAACCGAACCAGCCATCAGGTTCGAGCTGCAGGTTCGAAATCGAACCAAACCAGGGGATGGTTTGATTCGAACTGGTTTGAACTGGTTTGAACTGGTTCAGACATCCAACAATTGGTAGGATGGTAGCTGGCACCCAGGGGTACCTGCCACCCAAACCCCAAAGCAATCGGACACTCGTATGATTTTTTATGAATTTTTGAAAATTATTTTTTTTCTCATAGGGTATAATGGGACTCGAACCAGGCCATTATACCTTATTGTGGAGCACCTGTGGTTGCCAACAACCACCCAAACCTTGAAGCAATCAGACAGTATTACGATTTTTTATGTTTATTTGAAATATTTTCAATTATTTTTCTCATAGAGTATAATGGGACCAGAACCAGTCCATATCCCCTATTGTGGAGCACCTAGGGGCACAAAAGTGGGGTGGGTGGTAGACAGACTGGGGTGCCTACCACACACAAAACCCCAAGGCATTTGGACACTCCTCTGATTATTGGTGAATTGTTAAAGTATTTTTGAATTCCTCATAGGGAATAATTAGGATTGCAGCAAATGTATCACTTCACGTCGGGGGGAAAGGGGTGTCATAGAGTGGAGTGTGGTGGGTGGTAGTTCCTCCTGACATTCCTCCAGATGTTGCTAAACTACAACTCCCAGCACCCCCAGCCACTGGGAATCACTGGTCTATACAGACTGGTGGCAGTTTCTCAAGGTTACAGGCAGGAGTTTCTCTCAGCCCTATCTGGAGGTGCCTTGGAACCTTCTGCATGCAAGCATGAGGGTGCTCTTCCCAGAGCAACCCCATCCTCTAACGAGTATATCTTACATGTAGTCTCCCATTCAAGTGCAAGCCAGGGTGGATCCTGCTTAGCAAAGGGGACAATTCATGCTTGCTATCACAAGACCAGCTCTCCTTCCTTGCCCTTGTTTGCATTGCTTAGACTAAAAACGAACATCCCCACTTCAAAGTATTACAAAGTTAAAATGTGTGTGGATAGAAATTCTGAGCATGACAATTTCTCTCTGAGATACTGGAAGAAGACTGTTTTTCCTGGCATGAAATGGGCAAACCTGGATACTGAAATATTGAGTAGGCCCACAGATGTAATTAATGTTTGTAATATATAGTTACAAACATATAGTTAAAAATGTAAATAGTTTTGTGTTAACATATGAAAATACTCATCCTGCACACAAAGCAGAGAACATGACTGCTTCCCTTGCTGACAACCCTCATTGATCCCCATTTTTAGTGCATCCCAGAAACGTCCATCCTTTGTCTTATTGTAACTGCCTTCTCTCTTTTTAATACACACATGCTAAGAAACACCAGCAATGTTGCTGTACTTGTGCCAGACAGGTAACCATGGAGGTAGAGACAGAGCGAGGGTTGCAAGCCAAGCAACTGATGTAATACAATTCTTAGGTCACCTAGTGAATGCCACACGCCATCATGGATATATGGGAAACTAGAGCATTAGTCAATTGACTGATTCTTTGCAAGGAATGTTTTAAGAAATAGACAATTGTCCTCAGTGTAGCCACAGAACATGTTTCAAAATCAGAAGCATGAGCACAAATCCCACCCACTCATTCCTAAGTATAGCCTATTTGCTTCAGAACAACATACTCAAACACAATGTATAAGGGGTATGAAATGGTAGCAGAGAGGTGCTCTTACCCCTGGACTTCTGGGCTGAAGTCTAACTTGGCAAATTACCCTTGCTAACTTGGCAAAGAGGCACATTTTAATGTGGTGATTCTCTTTATTTAGTAGGGGGAGAGTAACTGGCCCTATCCACCCCCAGCACAGTAGCTCCAGGGACTGTTGCTGGTGTCTATCTTATGTTTCTTTTTTGATTGTGAGCCCTTTTGGGACACGGATTCATCTTATTTATGTATTATTTCTCTCTGTAAACCACCCTGAGCCATTTTTGGAAGGGCGGTATAGAAATTGAATTAATAACAATTACTACTACTACTACTACTACTACTACTACTACTACTACTACTAATTGAAATTGAAAGGCTGTGGCAGAAGAAGACCAAAATATTCTCAGTAGTAATTGGCGCCCTGGGTGCAATTCCAAAAGACCTTGAAGAGCACCTCAACACCATAGGGGCCACAGAAATCACCATCAGCCAATTACAAAAAGCAACTTTACTGGGAACAGCCTATATTCTGCGACAATATCTATAATAACAGCAACAATATTGATAATAAAATTCAGCCATCCCAGGTCCTTGGGAAGGACTCGATGTCTGGATAAAACAAACCAGTCAATAATACCTGTCTGACTGTGTAAACAACAACAAGAAGTCCAGGGCCTCCAAACTCCCCTCAAATCCTCTTTAGTGTGTCCCGGGTAGTGTGGTCGCCACACTGAGCAGTTGGCTGAGTGTGACCTCTGCTTTAGAGACAGAGGAGGAAGTGGGGAAAGAAAGATGTGAGATGGAAGGGTTGCCATGTCCCCTGGAATTTAGAGCAGCCCCTGGATTTTGGCTCCTCCACCCAGCTGCTAAATTCCACCTGGATTTAGACAGCTTTCAAATGCACTGCCCAGATTGTACTCTGGATCTGATCACATGGGAGGGCAGAGAAGAAGGGGAAAGCATACAAATCTGTCAAATAAATAAATAAATAAAATGCAAATTAGTTGCTGCATAATATGCAAATTAGGCCACCTGGATTTGGGAAGCTTGAATATGGCAACCCTAGGGATGGGAATATGTTAAGTTGTATGTTGAACTGTTTCTGTTAATGGTTTGAGAGCAGCACTGCAGGGCAGGAGGGGGAGGGCAAGCAGCACCTGTATAACTGAGTACAGCAGGATCTTACCTGCATGACCACTGCTCCATGCAGATTCCTGCTACGGCAGCACTCCCACCCGCAACAGCCCAAGCTGCTCAAGGTAACTTTAAGACACTTAACCAGTTAAAATGAAAAAGAAAGAGAAAAAGAAAGAGAAACGATTAAAAACCCTAAGAAATTAAACCACCCAAAGCTGCAATTGCTCCCAGTGTGCATCATCGACATAAAAGTGTAACTTATACTACATTAAAAAAGAGTGCAATGCCCATAAGCAATGTAAACGAACATTGCAAATCAAAGCTTGTCAATAATCATATTAGAACATACAAGTGCCATGTAGAGCAAGACTACTGACCCTTCTATTTAGCACCTATAGCCTCTCCCTTGCAATGGCCAATGGAAGGTTCTCCAGGAAAAGTATTCAAGGAACAGGCTAATAATGGAATACTTTCTTCCCTATTGTTCAGTCCTTGTTCTAATTTTTGTTTTTTAATGGGCACACCTTAGGTGGAGCATACGTTCTCAGATAATCTTGGCTAATAACAGAAGTTAAAAAAATTATTGAGGGTGGACATATTGTGGATTGGACATCAGTCCAGTAACATTACATGTAAGCAAGTTGTACATCGCAAAACTTTTACAAATGGTGTTACTCAAAAGTAAACCCTTTGGAAAACAGTTATTTTGCTGGCGTACTCTTGCATGGTATGTCAGTCACACTTTTTAAAACATTCAACAACATTTCAGAATATGAATTTTTAACATTTTCAAATCCCAGTTTTGAAATTTCACTGAGATATACTTTTGCTGATGAAGTCTGTTGATAATTTTCTGTGGATGAATTTTTAGGTAATAATATTATGTACTTGCTTTTACATCTTTTCCCCCTGAAATCTAAATCCAGCACTTGCACTGAATAAAATAATATAAATTGGAAAGCTTAAAGGAAAGGGAAGTTAGAAATCTTGCTTTCCACTCTGAGAATTTTGTTTCACCTGTCTGGCTAGCAATAAATGGTGCACCTAATTTCTAGGCATTTGTCTTTCCACCCCACATTCACTAGAAATTGGTCTAATCTTTTTTCATACCCACATATTCAAGAGGCATAGGAGTTGGCCAAACACCGACAGTGCTCCCTCCCAATTCAGCAATGCCCTGCTCTTCCATAAATGTCTACATTTATTTTTCTTCTTCATTACCCATATATTTTTATTTACATTTATATTCTGCTCTTCCTCCAAGAAGCCAAAGCAGTGTACACAGTTAGGTTTCTCCTCACAACAACCCTGTGAGGTAGGTTATATATGTAGTTCTTTGGAGGTTGGTCTTGCCACATCTCCAGCACAAGACCACACATTGCCTCTGCAAACAGACTTACATATCCTTTATTAGATGGGATAGTATGGAATATGACGTCACTTTTGTAGGACTGAGGTACTATTACAGCACCAAACCTCCTCCTCCTCCTCTTTTTTCTTTTTATCTTTTTGCCATCTAGAAAGGCCCAAAGATTATACAGTTACATGTCCCTTCTCTCCAGGGATTGAGGATGGGTTGATTCCCATAAAACTGTACAGGATACATGGTAAAGATGGTGCAAATTACCTTCATGGAATTTCACCAGGATGTTCCTGGTGCCTGCCTTACGGAGCAATATTTCCAGATGTTATCAAGTTCCTTCAGTCTGCAGGCCACATCACAAAGCTTTAGTGCAAACTTCACGGATGTTCATCTTTCCTTTAAAGGAGAATGGAAAGAAATAAGAGGGAGAGTTGTAGTAGCTTTGGAGTGGGAAACCAATATATTTGAAGGAAAGAAGTATGGATTTCTTTTTCACTTGGGAAAAGCATCAACGGGAGTTTCCTTCCTCTTGTCTGAACAAGAAAATTTTGTCTTAGTATTAGCAATGTCCTGTCTAGGTGATGATGGCGATCTGACCCTAGGCTATAGACGAATACCCGCCAGGGCACCTCGCCCCCCCCCCATGAATAGTTAATGTAATTCAATTTGCACACTAGATATTTCTTATCACAAAGCTTTAGTCCATCCCCAAACCTACAGCCCAAAGCTGCAAATTCCTCTAGATAACATTTCCATAGACTGGATCTTCAGGGACAGTGTATATTATCCCCTAAGACTGCCAGAACAAACAAGCCTGGTCACATGTCATTCATACCACAGAGCTAAAAACAATTCATTGCACAAGCATATTAAAAGTATAGGGTCCCCCCCCCTTTGAATTGTGAAGAAAATACAACTGATTCCATTTTGCATAAGAGCAGGTATATGGAGGCCTCAAGGAATATTTGGGTTAAAAAAGCTAGAAGTCCTGAAGTCCTTACCTGGCCCTTCTTATTGGCTTTGCCAGCTGCACCAGTATGACTGAGTACTCATCCCTCAGAATCTAAGCCTTCATCTAGAAAGAAAGCAACTTTCTTTACACTTGATTTAGACCTTCAGCACTTAGCCTCAATGAGAGAGAGAAACATCCCTCAGGTACCTCAAGTAGCATGGGGGTATTTAGCTATACAGGTACCATTTTAGACCTCTGTGCCATCTGCACTGACTGTACTAGTCTCCTAGCCTGCTATTTGGACAGCATGGGGAACAGCCCCAATAAAAAACAAAGAAAGAAAACAAAAAACACAGCATATGGCAGCACCTTACAATAGCATGTCTTAATACTTGCAAAATATTTTGGTGCTAAATACATTTAAAACTGTTCAGATATGATAGCTAACAGTCTTCCGATATCTGAAAGGATATCACAGAGACTTATTCTCTGTTGCTGCAGAGATGGGACTTGAACCAACAGGTTGAAATTACAAGGAAACAGAAACTCCATCGTAACGTCTAGCCTACATCTAATTATTTATTTATATACTAATTATAGAGTTGTTCAACAGTGGAACATTCTGCCTTCCGCAGCAGTAGATTCTCCTCTAGACGTTTTCCAACAGAGGCTTTTTGAAAACGTCTAGACCTCTGTCTGGGAGGCTGTAGCAATTCCAAGAATTTAGCAAGCAGTTGGACTAGAGGACCTCCAGTTGGACCTCCAGCTGGAAGATCTCCAACACTAAAACCTTTTCAGCTCTACATTTTTATGATTCTATGATAAATGTGCTTTGTGGATATAGAAAGAGCCCTGCTGGATCAGACCCAAGTTCCATCTTGTCCAGCATCCTGTTTCCCACACTGGCCACCTAGGTGTCATTGGGAAGCCCAGAAGCAAGGTGTAGTAGGCCATTAGTTGTCTCCTCCTGCTAATTCTCTGCAATTGGTATTCAGAGACACACTATCTCTGAACCTGGAGGCAGCCATTGATAGACTTTTCCTCCTCCATGAATTTACCTAATCCCCTTCCAACACCATCTAGTCTTGGGGCCATCACCACCTCTTTTGGCCAGTTCCATATATTAACTAAGCACTGTTTGAAGAAATACTTCCTGTGGAATCATAGGGCTTCCTTTGGGTAGAATAATAGAATTGCCAGACCACAACCTTCTGTAAAATCCTTTAAAGCCCTAATTTGACTCTCCCCCCACCCGACTCCCAGAACTTTCTCCTTCAGTGATCATTCTACCCCATTATTATATAACTTTATTATGTCACCGTGTGAAAAGCTAGTACTGAATATGCTTAACTGAAGTTCCTCTTTCATCGTGGTTCCTTTCCCTGCTTTGTATCATGTTTTGTGAATTGTAAGCCATTATTATAAAATGTAAACTGCCTTGACTGCTTTAGCAGAAAGGCAATATATAAATTAGTAAATAAATATAGTATCCTTCAGAACAAGCTCTGATGTAACATTTTTCATTCGCAATGTAGTCCTTGGGCTGATTCTCAGGGGTACATACTCGTGAAAACATTTCATCTGAACAACTCATCTACACTCGATTCCTGGAAGAATTCCAGTTCGTGAGGTTGTGTACTAGCAAGTCATATGTTAATGCCTCATGTAAACACACACACAGAGACACCTTCATATGCATACATCCAGTGGAAATCCCTCAGACATATATGTCTAGTTTCAAAAAAGAAGAACATACTTATCAGGGTAGATGTTCCTATTGAGAATAAAATGTTGACTCTGCCAAAGATAAATGGATTACATCCATTTACATTCCTTGAAAGATTCCTTCTCCCAGGGCATGCTCCTTCTATTAGAAAAAAAGAAACCTTTAGACAGGGCCGTCCTTAGAGAGCCCTGGTAGGGTCCGGGGACTGAGGCAAATCAGCCAGTGTGGGGCCCTGTTCCAGTTAATTCTAACAGGGGTTAAAAGAGTGGGGCCCGGGGCAGTCGCCCTGCTTGCCATGCCCTAAGGACAGCCCTGCCTTTAGACATCCTGTTTAGATTTGGAGAGAGAGCAGAGAACAAGAGTCATAGGCAGAGGTGTATCTCTAATTCAACATTGGGTGGGGTGGGGGGAGTGGACACAAATGTCCCTGGGCCCCGGAGGGACAGAGGCCCATCAGCTGAGCAGCAGCTTGCTCTTCACTCTCCTCTCCAAGGAAGGAGGCAGGGAGGGAGGTGGGGCCCATCTTCACCTGTTGTCTCAGGGCCCACTCCAGCCTTGCTACATCCCTGGCTACAGTAGATACTGTCAACTGTTTATTGGGGAATTAAGTGCCCTATGATCTTCCAATGGATTATGATGAGATCATATACTCGAGAGTATATCTCTGTGGGGTTTTCTTCTTTTTACCTCTTTATAGGATGCTTTATGTATATTAGCCACCTCCAGTGACTGCTGCTGGTGTCTATCTTATGTTGCTTTTTAGATTGTGAGCCCTTTGAGGACAGGGATCCATCTTATTATTTATTTCTCTGTGTAAACCACCCTGAGCCATTTTTGGAAGGGTGGTCTAGAAATAAAATACATAAACAAACAAACAAACAAAGGCACAGTGGGGAAATGACTTACTAGCAAGCCAGAGGTTCGAATCCCCGCTGGTATGTTTCCCAGACGATGGGAAACACCTATATTGGGCAGCAATATAGGAAGATGCTGAAAGGCATAATCTTATACTGCATGGGAGATGGCAATGGTCAACCCCTCCTGTATTCTACCAAAGACAACCCCAGGGCTCTGTGGTCGCCAGGAGTCGACACTGACTTGACGACACACTTAATTTTATTGCATATATTACCTGTGTTGTTGCTTTTAATACCGTCTAATGATATGTACATTGTTAGAATGAAACATTGTATAAACATTATATAATAACTTGCATAGTCTGAGCCATTTATTGAGAAGGAGTTTTTATAGATTCTGCCCGTGAGAACGTGTACCTGCTGGAAATGCGTAGTCAACATACCTGTGGCTGCAATCCCCTGTAATTCCCTGCTTCTGTAGCAACAGCAGTTGGGGGTGGGTGGGTGTTCCTTGTGTTCAGATTTCACCTTATAGTACTTGTAAATAATAAGAACCATCTTATTATTCTTTTTCTTTGAAATCGCTCTGAGAACTTTTTTGATGAAAAGCGGTATAGAAATTGTAGTCGTTAAAGGCTAAGCTATTACTCTTCCTTATCTAGGCAATGACTCAAGGAGAAAGGCGCTCAGGATCAGAATTGTTCCATGCAGTTGCCGCCTGATGTTGCTAAAGCAGCTCTGCACAACATAAGGTCCAGGGGGCTAGATCTGGCCTGAAGGGCCTTTTTGCTGGCCCCCAGGTAGCAATGCTCTGCTGCAGGACATTCCCAGGACTGCAGGCCAAGGATTGCACTCTGAAAGCAACTGCAATGAAAGGAGAGGAATTCACTTGGGAATGGCATATAGAAGTTGACTTTTGTTTGGGGCTGGCATGCACTCCAGGAGCCGTACTGACTGAGCAGGGACGAGGCCTATTTTATGGCCATGTTCCTTGGTTAAATTTGTGGGTCTCATTAATGATTTCAACAATTAATTTTAATGTAATAGTGTGCAGTGAAAATTGACCATGGCTCTTATATGCCAAGTTGTGGTCAGTTCTAGTCCACTGGGGCATTTGAGTTGTGCCCTGCTGCTAAAGCATGCTCAGCCTAACTGGAAATGGCAATAGATCAGACAAGATGTGCCAAATGTCAGAATGATTGGTTCCTTTACTGGAAAGATCACAAATTGCTCCTGAATGTCTAGCATTGCCTGCTTTGGCCCTGTGTCACCACAAGGAGTTAATACTGAGAAGAAAATGCAACAGGGAAATTAATAATTCAATATTCTACTGCTCACCCGTGTGTGTGTGTGTGTGTGTGTGTGAGTGTGTGTGTGTGTGTGTGAGAGAGAGAGAGAGAGAGAGAGAGAGAGAGAGAGAGAGAGAGAGACTAACAGCAAGTTTCTGTATACAAATAAAGTATATGGCATCACACATAGGAGATGAACTCTGGCCTCCCATGGAGAGAGCCAGCATGGTGTAGTGGTTAGAGTGCTGGACTAGGACCGGGGAGACCCGAGTTCAAATTCCCATTCAGCCATAAAAATAGCTGGGTGACAGTCACTTCTCTCTCAGCCTAACCTACTTCACAAGGTTGTTGAGAAAGAGAAACTCAAGTATGTAGTATGTAGCTCTGGGCTCCTTGGAGGAAGAGTGGGATATAAATGTAAAAATGATGATGATGATGATGGAGAGAGTTGGGGGGAACACAATACAAGCAGGCCTTTTTATATGTCTCCAAGGAAGAGATAATCTTTTCTAATCACCCAGGTGGGTTTTGTGGAAACCTCCAAGGCAGGATCTGATGCCAGGCCAGGGGAGGAAGGGCATCTTGAAGGTGTCACTTGCCAAGTTCAGTTGTCAAATTTCCACCATAAGACTTGCTTGCAATATGGCTTTCTAGTAGGTCTTGCTGTCATTGTGTTGAATGCTGGAACTATTGTAACCTTCTTACTACTGATTCAACCCCCCACCCCCACACACAGTGTACCCCGAACTATATATACTTGATATAAATCCCCTTGAAATCAGTAGGACTTACTTCTGAATGAACATAGACAGGTTTGCAGTATTCATGACTGAATCTTGGGAGTCAAAGGCAGCACAGAAAATCTCTTGACCTGTGCCCCTAATTCAGTAGGAGACAGCTCCTGTCTGGCTAGATTCATTGCCACAGAATGTGGTGTGACTGCTAAATCTGATGGTTTCAAATGGGGATTAGACAAATTCCTGGTCTATCAATAACAACTGGTCATGACAATTGAATGGAACCTCCATGTTCAGAGGCAGTATACCTTGGCATGCCAGATGCTGGGGACCACAACAGAAGAGGGCTATGGTGCATACCATACAGTTAGGCACAGAATACTGGACATGAAAGTCCCATTATCTAATCCAACAGAGCTGCTGCTGCTGCTGCTGCTGCTGCTCCTTCTTCTTCTTCTTCTTCTTCTTTACACTCTTAGAGTTTGCTTGGCTCTACTAAAAATAATGTCCAGTCCATGTTGATTTATAGCAAGCAGATTTTTTTCACTCACATGGCAGTCTTTTTTGCTGGCAACAACCAAACTGTTAAAAGGACCAGGATAGCCTGCTGTTCACAGGCTATGTGAGGGGACAGCCACAGCTCATGGCAGCTTACTTGATTTGCATACAGAAGGTCCCCGGTTCAATCCCTGGCATCTCCTGGTAGGGCTGGCGAAGCCTCTGTCTGTAACCCTGGGAAGCTGCTGCTAGTCAGTGCAGAAAACCTGGGACTGGGACGGAGCTATAAAGGTCAGAAATCTGGGACTGAGCTATAAAGGTAAAGTGTGCTGTTGAGTCAATTTCAACTCCTAGCATCCACAGAGCCCTGTGGTTTTCTTTGGTAGAGTACAGGAGGGGTTTACCATTGCCTCCTCCCGTGCAGTCTGAGATGATGCCTTTCAGCATCTTCCTATATTGCTGCTGCCCGATATAGGTGCTTCCCATAGTCTGGGAGACATTCCAGCGGGGATTCGAACTGGCAACCTCTGGCTTGCTAGTCACGTAATTTCCCCACTGCGCCATATAGACAGACTAATAATCTGACTTCATATGTCCAACGGTCAAATCAGGATCAAAACTGAGGGAAAGAAATCTCCAACAGCAGATGTTTCCTTTGTGTCCATTTTAAAGAACACCATCATGACCATCAGATTGCCTTACTGCCAAAGTCAGTCTAGTCCATAATCCTGTTTCCAGCATCTGACTTCCAGAGGTATAGTGCTTCTAAACCTGAAGTTTCATTTGACTAGAACAACACTATTATGGCTGCTTTTAGTAGATCCTGATGTATGTACCATCAGTATTTCATGAGCGGCAGGCAGAAGTGTGCCTTCATATGAAAGACAACTGGTACCCTGAGCATAAACACATTTCCTTGGAGGTAAATGGTTTTTCTAATAAGTAAACATACTGGGGGGCGGGGCGAGTCTTGGGGCTGAGTCTCACAATTACTCCAAGAAGTAAATGTTGCTCATACGCCAGACACAGAGACAGTTATGTGCAAGCTACCAGTTTGCACAGCATTCTGTGGTCACTGATGTTTCACTCTCCGCTGAGAGTCCCTTTTAGATCAGCAGGAGAAAGAGCAGCAGTCTTGAGAACTGCTGGTCCCAAGTCCAAGCAGCTTGACCTGTAAAATCCTAGCATGAAGAAACCACATGTAGGTAAGATATGTAATTTGTGAAGCATCCATTTGCAGCCTGAGTTATATTAGCTATTATTCAGAAATTCCTACAGCCATGAATTCCACCATTCACATGTGCACACATTTAGTCTGCTGAGCACAGAACTGGGGATTGTGGACAATGGGTTACATTTCCCCTCGGTACAGAACATACTTACTGATCCTCTGTTCTACCGTGTGCTAAAGAGGAAGTTACCATGTTATGAGCTAAGAAACATTTTGAAAGCAACACTGAACAGTAACATAATTTACAATAAATGCGTTAGTCTTTAATGGAGGTTGAGATGCCCTAGAAGCATTACGGGAGTACTAGTTTTCTCTCCTGGACTCATTTATCTGCAACTTTACAGAAGGAGGATACTTAACATAATGATTAGCCCAACTCCCACCTGGGAACTAGGACTTATTTCTGATAACTCCCCTCAGATACGATATCTTATGTTAGATGTTGCGCTTTTAAAAGACTTATTCTCTACTGTAGAACAACTCTTATAGCTTGAACCTAAGCACATTTACTCAGAAGTCTCAGCTAGTTCAGTACTTCTAGCTCTGACTCCCAGTATGTTTAGGGTTGCAGCTATATTGTAGTAAGGCCCACTGAGTTCAAAAGGACTTGCTTCCAGGTTTAAGCGCACAGAATTGTGCTCTTGGAAAGATTGCTTTCTGGTAGGACTCACACCTATTATCCTGACAGGGCATTTATGCCTTGAGGTGGTTCAAGCTGAAGCCTTCTCTGACCCTTATATCTTCTTAATGCTAGGAAAAGCAGTACCTGTTGCATTTCTCCCTGTCTAGCAAGCGGAGCAGTGTTACCAAGAAGGAAGGTGGCAATTCTATTTGTTCTCCTCTTATAGCCCTGGTAATTCTGTCAATCACTTTATCACCAGAGAGTTGTGAAAACTCCAGACTGCAACTAGATTAACTAATCAAAAGGACACTTTATCAGATAAGTCAGCTGACTTCATTTGGAAGCCTGGAAGTTCCAGACTTAATGTTGAATAGCCTGTGAAATACTATCAGGATCAATAGATTCCAGTGAAATCTGAAGCAGTTGAATTGTTTAATTTAATTACAGTTAACTCAGCTGCAGCTTAACTGGTGTCAGGCTGACAATAATATTTGCATGACTGGTCTCCTCAAGACAGCTCCACAATTTTTCAGGCTATCGCATTGGCTAGGGGTAGTATTTTTCATAGTACCTCTATGAAATAGATGTACATGAGTTTTGGGTGGTATAGAAGTGTGTTAAATAAATAAATAAATAAATAAGATGAAATTAAACAAGAGCCACAGAGGAGCACCATCATGAAACACCTGTGCATATGTACCTTGCAGCAAATCATTAGACTGAGGCTCCCCAGCTCATGTTTCAGGACATGTTTATGTGTTTGCTCTGGAAGACACCTCCATAACTACAATTGACTCTAAAATGCGAAGCTTCTCTAGGAGCCTAGGAAGCGGCCTTTTACCAAGTCAGATCATTGGTCCACTCCAGCTAGCTCAGTATGGTCTGCGCTGGCTTCTCCAAGGTTTCAAGTAGGAGTCTTGCTCAGCCCTACTTGGAGAAGCCAGGATTTGAACCTGGGATTTCTGCATGCAAAGCAGATGCTCTACCTTTGAACTATTAGCCTAGATATTTTTATGGAGTGCACATGATGATTTGAAATTTGTTAGTAAACTAGCACATGGCAGATTTGGAATTACTGTATGTTTTCAGACAGAAAGGTCTCTGGACATACCTTTTTGACTGCCAGACTTGTTTAACATTGTGATCCTATGGATACTTATTTGGGAATAAGTCCAACTGAACAATGTTCCATTGAGAACTTCAATTAATAGGATGGGGCTACATATATTTAACTGTAGGTGCAGAGTTCCACTGAGTGCTTACAGACAGGGGCGTAACAATAGGGGGGGCAGGAAGGGCACGTGCCCTGGGCGCCACTCTGGTGGGTCAGGTGGGGGGGCGCCAAAAAGTGGCATGCCCCCCGACCCCCCCCGGATTGCGCGGCAGTGGTGTACCGGGGGGAAACGGCGCCCAGGGCAAGCTCTGCCCTTGAAATTGCGCCCCCACCCCCTACCCCACATACCTGAGTGCACCCCCCACCCCGAGTGAGCGCGGCAGTGGCGGGAGTGAGTGCGGTGGTGGGCGGTAGCGGGAGTGAGTGCGGCGGCGGATCATCGCCCAGTGCGGTGGTGGCGGGTGGCAGTAGAACGCTCAGTGCGGCGGTGGCGGGTGGTGGCGGATCGCCCAGTGCGGTGGTGGCGGGCGGCAGCAGCGGATCGAGTGCAGCATAGCGACGCCAAGGCCTGCCTTCTGGCCCGGCGTCGCTTCCCAACTGTGAGGCGTGCCTGCGCAGGCGCCTCGTAGTTGGGAAGCGATGCCGGGCCAGAAGGCAGGCCTCGGCGTCGCTCTGCTGCACTCGATCCGCTGCTGCCGCCTGCCACCTGCCACCGCCGCACTGGGCGATCCGCTGCCACCCGCCACCGCCGCACTGGGCGATGATCCGCTGCCGCCGCACTCACTCCCACCACCGCCCACTGCCGCGCTCACTCCCGCCACCGCTGTGCTCACTCGGGGCGGGGGGCGCACTCAGGTATGTGTGGGTGGCGGGGGCGCAATTTCAGGGGCAGAGCTTGCCCTGGGCGCCGTTTCCCCCCGGTACGCCACTCTTACAGACCAATGAAGTGAATAAAAGTTCAGTTCCAGAGGGCCACAGTCGAGTCAGCACCCGGGCCATCACTGGCCTCCCTCCGCAACTGCCTGGGCCCCAGACATAAAGGAGCACCCATCTAAAGTATGGTTCAGTATTTGAAATGTTTAGATCAATCCTTTTTTATTCAAGGCAATAATGCTAATCAGTTAAAATATAACCATAGAATTTCTTGCTTTCTTTTCTCTCTCTCTCTCTCTCTCTCTCTCTCTCTCTCTCTCTCTCTCTCTCTCTCTTTCTCTCTCTCTCTCTCTCTCTCACACACACACACACACACACACACACACCAGTCAAAGTTTCCATGAGAAACTGAGTCCCAGGTTTTGCCCCATAATTTAGGTGTAAAATGAACCCTGTTGTTGTGGAATCTCCGGGCGAGGGGAGCAGAGAAAAGGAGCATTATTTTACCCTTTTCTTTTTAACAATGGCATTGTTTTTTAAAAAGTACCTGAGAACTAGCCAGCCAGTTAGAAGGAGAGAAGAATGCTGCTAGGCACTCCTGCCCTCCTGAAGAGGACTTCTCTCTTTTGAAGCTGAGACATGTCCTCCAGTGAGGAGCCAAAAGTAAGCCAGTGAATTGGGCAGGTCAGAGGGGGAGAGCAAAGAATAAGCTTTTAAAAAAAAAATTGTCCCACCTTGTTCAATTATAGCTATGCCCCTGATAACCTGGTTGGATGGTGTGGCAACTGAATCGACTTCCCATCCTCTACCAGCAAGGAATACTTACTGGTTCAGCACACACACACACACACACACACACACAGAGCCTCCATCCACTATGGCATAGTAATGCCATTATGCCATGAACTAATTTAAATACACCTTAGAAACACAAATTGTAGTTGGTGGCACGTGCATCACCAATTAGACTTCATGTTTTGGAAGTGGAATTCGCTATTTCCACAACAGCGCAACAAAAATAATAATTGCCTTCTCCCAGCCCCAAACAAAGTGGCCTCAACTATTTCAACACTTTAATGCTTGGTATCTTATATTGACCAGTAGCTGCCTCTGCCTGTGTTGTGTTGGTCAATAGGAGAGCAGCAAGGTTCAAGCTGGCTTCTCAAAAACAACAGTTATTTATGCTGGTTCTAGTTAGCCTTTTTCTGGACCAATTGGGCTCCTGTAGTTGCCCTGCTGCTTTGGCAGATAGGTGGACTTTGTTTGTTTGTTTGTTTGTTTCCATTTTATATCCCACTCTTCCTCCAAGGAGCCCAGGGCAGTGTACTACATACTTAGGTTTCTCCTCACAACAACTCTGTGAAGTAGGTTAGGCTGAGAGAGAAGTGACTGGCCCAGAGTCACCCAGCAAGTATTTGGCTGAATGGGGATTTGAACTTGGGTCTCCCCAGTCCTAGTCCAGCACTCTAACCACTACACAAAGTTATCCCTGTTGATACCGAATATAACAGCTACTTCCAACAATGTGCCTCTCAATTTTCTAAGATTCCCACAAGTGTAGGGGTTGGCACATAGCATATTGACTTGGGATAGGCACATGCTGAAGCTTCTAATTTCCCATCTGTGTCTTGGAAATACTCAGATCCTTGTCTTTCAATAATACATTCTTGACATACTCTTGTGTTAATTCTAATGTCAGTACAGATGGTTTTTGAGAAGGTTACTTGTATATCTAGCATCGTGTGTGTTTTTCCAGAATGAGGGGGGGAAATTAAATTGGTGATGATTCCTTCTGTTTGTTTGTTTATTTATTTATTTATTCGTCAAATTTTTACACCGCCCCAAACTTTCATCTCTGGGTGGTTAACAACAACATAAAATGGCATGCTAATAAACTTGGAGTCAAGTGAGAAGAAGGTCAGTAGGTGGGGGGTGGTGCTCAAATGAGAGTCTACCTCTCCGTTTCTTGAAAAGGCCCTGAACCAAATGAAATGTGGTGTATACTTGTTTCCATTATACATCACTTTTCATTTTGACACCACTGAACTGCTTCAGTCCTATTGATTAGCCATTTTTGGCAAATCAACATTGATTAGCCATTGTTGTAAACCGCCCAGAGACGTAAGTTTTGGGTGGTATAAAAATATGTAAAACAAATAATAATAAATAAATAAATAAATAAAATTTTGCTTTCGGTAAAATGTCACACATACAATTTACTCGGTAGACTATTTTTAGCAATAGTTATGATTTTGTAAAAGGAAAAACAACCATTCTTTTCTATATAACTATTTTGAGATTAGCAGTCGTGTTCTAGTCAAGCACTTTATTATAAACAGAGGACTAGGCTCCCTAGAAGGAAAGTTATCTTTTCAGGATGTTAATGATTAAGAGCGTGACTCAGGAAAAAGTTTTGTCTTCCCTGAAGGAATACACTCACTTTGTGAAAGCCCCCTGCTCATTAAGAAGTATTTTGCATTCATTACATTGTCACCAACCTACCATTTTAATCCTCTGATTGCAAATGTTTGTTTGCAGCTTTGCTAGACTGGCTCCAGGTTTCCCTTTCACATGATCTTTGGTGATGATAAGTTCCTTCTATGGCGTGCTAATAAACTTGGAGTCAAGGTAGAATGACCTTTCCGAGCCCAGGAACCTTGGGCATGCCTGACTTGTAGTACAATATAATATTGGCTACCATCACAGTTTGTTACATGTTTTATGCTTACTCTGCTTTATACTCTACCTATTATGAGGAAAGGGTTTAAGAACTGCTGTGCATTTTGATAAATATTGGTAGCAAATTAAATTGCAGATAAACCACTTTTGCTGGAGAAATTTAATTGAGGTAAAATGAGCTTATTCTGGAGCAAATGGTGGTATTAACCAGAAAGACTTAGTCTTGGGTTCAAATTCCAAAGAACAAAGTGGATTTTTTTCAAGGTAGTTTAATAGTTAGTTTGCTAGTCTGATAGCAAGCCAATAACTATAATACTGAAGCTTGGTCTAAAAGGGTTTTATCCTGCAAAACAGTCACTCAACAAATCAACTTTGTTTTTTATATGGGGAAATGACTTGACTAGCAAGCCAGAGGTTGCTGGTTCAAATCTCCGCTGGTATGTTTCCCAGACTATTGGAAACACCAATACAGAAATATACAGGAAGATAGGAAGATACAGCGATACAGGAAGATGTTCAAAGGCATCATCTCATACTGTGCGGGAGATGGCAATGGTAAACCCCTCCTATATTCTACCAAACACAACCACAGGGCTCTGTGGCCGCCAGGAGTCGACACCAACCCAAAGGCACACTTTACCTTTACCAAAATAAACAAATGCTGCAATCCTATGTAGATATGTACATGAACCTGTTCAGAGGCCCTTTTACAGGCTTACGAACAGGTTCGAAAGAACGGTGGTTCAACTGGGGAGAGTGCACTTACCCCCTGCCGCTTTTCCCCGCCAGTGCTGCATTTTAAAAGGGTCCGGCGGGGCAGTAGCATACCAGCAGGGAGGCTCAAGGGTGGAGAGGGGATACCTTTAAGGACTGGGGTGGTTGTATTACCCCCTGCCTCATTTCCCCCACCGGTTTAAAAGGGTCAGGTGGGGTGGCAGCGTACCTCCCTGCTGCCCCGTTGCCTCTTCGGACCTGAAGTGACCAGAAGTACCCGGTGCGCATGTGCACATTGCTTGCGTGTGTGCCTGGCATGTGCACGTACGCTGGGTACTTCCAGTCACTTCTGGTCCGATGAGGCAACGGGGTGGCAGAGAGGTACGCTGCCACCCCAACTGACCCTTTTTAACTGGTGGGGGGTTGTACAACCTTCCCAGTCCTTAAAGGTGTCCCCCCTCCACCCTCGAGCCTCCCCCCACCGGTTCTGTGCACATTTCTAATCCTATGCACGCTTACGCTCAAGTGTGTATGCCTGAAGCCCTGCAGCTTGATCCTATCAATTATTTCTTGCAAGTAAGTCAGTTGAATTTTGTGGGCCTTACTCCTAAGTAATTCAATTCATTTACTTCCAAGTAATAATGGAGAGACTGAGCTGCAGGGCTTCAGTCCCAAGCATAGTCAAGTCAAGTCAAGTCAAGTCAAGCATACATTTCAGTGAGACTTCTGACTGGTCAGGATTGGGCTACAAGACTTGTCCTAAAAGTCTTGTAGCCCCTGGTGGCGCAGTGGTAAAACTGCCGCCCTGTAACCAGAAGGTTACAAGTTTGATCCTGACCAGGGGCTCAAGGTTGACTCAGCCTTCCATCCTTCCGAGGTCGGTAAAATGAGTACCCAGAATGTTGGGGGCAATATGCTAAATCATTGTAAATCGCTTAGAGAGCTCCGGCTATAAAGCGGTATATAAAAATGTAAGTGCTAAAATGTAAGTGCTAAAAATAATCCTTAGAAGTAGACCACATTGATTTCAAAGGGACATGTTGCAAGTCAACATGTTTCTGCTTTCCATGAGATAACACGGATTTGGGAGTCAATTCCATTGGACTCAGTGGGGTTTACTTCTGCACAAACATACATAGAATTGGACTGCACAGCAGATGCACCATTTAAATGTAGCAGTGGAGGGGGGGTGTTTCCTAGGGATGTGCACAAACTGGTTCGTTTGCAGGGGGGTTACGTAGCTGGTGCTCTCCCCCCCCCACCAGCCGTGTTTCTCCTGCCGGCGCTGTCTGCAAAATCGCTGGTGTGAGGCAGCAGGAGGGTAACGTGGCAGAGGGGTAAGAGCACGCTCCTTGCTCCTTAAAGGTACCTCTGGTTCGTGCACATCCCTAAGTGTTGTCACACATTCTATCTTTCAGACTACGGGGCTATTCAGAAGATCAGCAAAAATCGGGCTAGGAGAGCCTAGCCCAATTTTGCCGGTCGTAAGAACCACTGGGCTCACAGCTGAGCCCGGTGGTTCTAGAGCGGGTAACCTGCTCGAGAACCCCGGCCTTAAAACCAGGTTTGCGGAGCGAGCACTCCACAAACCTGATTTTAATTATCATGAGTAGCCGCGGCACACCTTCGTGGCGCACCTACTCATGAGTAGACCCCCAAAGGGGAGGCGAAAAGCTGCCTCCCAGCTCCGGGGGTCTCCCCAGTATGCCCTGCGCACTCACGCAGGGCATACTGGGGCTTCCGGGGGCCACGCGGCCCCCGAGCTCCCAGCCCCCGCCGGCTCCGTCTCGGAGCCAGCAATCGTGTGGGCGGCTGCCTGGGCTGCCCTGGGCTCCCTTCCCGCTCACCGCCCCAAACCGGGTCTCACGGATCGTGAGACCCGGTCCTACATGTTCAAGAGCACTACCACCAAAGGACTAGTTTGTTGTACATGGTGCTGCCTTCCAAAGCATGGTCATCTGAGAGAACATCCCATTGAACTCATTGAACTCATTGAACTTACTTCCAAGTAAATCTGTGTACTTAATATTTATTTATTATTTATATCCATGTGTTAGATATGCGTACCAAAGGAGAATGCTTGTTTATCTTGTTTTGATAACATTGCTAAGGCTATGGTAAGGTATAAATAAAATCAAAGCAGGTTTTGCAAAAACACACAGGTTTTAGTCTCACACATACACACACCCTTCAACTCTGAATGCATTCAAACTTTGGACCTTGCTGAACATTGCATCTCTCCCAAAGCATAAACTAAAATCCTTTTCTCTCTCCAATCAAAATGCATAGGATTTTCACAGGCTAGACATTTTCAAGCTGAATCTATTGCACCGTGAACATACCGTAATAGGCCCAGTTCTCTTCTTGCTTATCCTGGAGAAGTTATAATGACTTAACTACAGTTCTGAGCTGGCTCTTTACATGCAAGTAGAGACTCCTATGGTGCTCCTGCTTCCCTGAATTATAGTTCACATTTAATTCAGAGGTGCTTTTGCTGTTGCTAACTTTTTCTGGCAGGAATCCTGCAGTTTCAACTACTGCAAGACAAACAGAATTAATCAGCTCGGGGCTGCCAAGGGCTCACCTAAGGATGGTGCTTATATTTCTCAATTCTCAAGGCACTGAAGATGCTGCTGCTCATTTATTTCATTCCACAAAACAAAGTGCAAAAGAGATAGCAATCAACATTTTTAAAAAAATGCTTCCAGCACACCAACTGTTTAATTCTCAGCATACAATAAATAGAAAAACCATTGCTATATGGCACAAAGGGAAATTGAATGCAAAGGCATCAAGAAAATAGTGACTCCTGGCACAGTACCGAGGTCTAATACAAAATATAATTCAAAGGATTCCAACTGTGCACACATATCTGACTCTAGTACATAGACTAGCCTTAAACCTATAGTGTGTGTGTCTTCCTTGTTATAGGCAGCAGTCATTAGTAATTTAGATGAAGCAATTCATATTGCAGGATATTTTCCATTTATAGCTGGTATCATAAGGTGATTGCATGTAATGGTGTGCAATCTGTATGTCCACCTTGGAATCTTTTGCATGATATTTCAATATTGTGCAAAGAGTCACTATTTTTTATGAGTCATTTAAAAAAACTTTCATATCATATTTATCTTTGGAACATATTAACATGTCTTTTATTTGCTCATTTATTTCAGCCTAAAACACTTAAGTGTTTCTTAAATATGCTCCCTCTGGAGTAGGTCTGCAATGGCCATTGGGACTTAATTGGAACTGAACAGTTGAATGCATAGGGATATCTTTGAAAAAGGCACTGAAGACACATTTATTCACCCAGGCTTTTAATTAGATTTATGGTTTTAAATTTTAAATTTTAATGGTGTTAACGTTGAAATGGTTTTAATTGTTTAATTGATTTAGTTTTGCTTTTAATTGTCAATTGATTTTAATTGTTTTTATTTTGATGTAAACCGCCCTGAGCCATTTTTGGAAGGGCGATATATAAATAAAATAAAACAAATGTTTCCCCCACTGCTAGAAAGCATCATAGCTAAAATGACAGGCTGATAGCTGGGGACTGACAAGAGAGTTGTGTGGTGCAAGGGACCTTGATGAAGTAGTGGTGGTTTCATTCTCCCCCCCCCCACCCTTCTTCGAGAGAGCAAGTGTACCTCTCCCTTGATAGAATTAAAAGTTCTCTATTGTTAGGCAAGTTTGTTTCAACTGCCTTCAAGCCTTTTAAGTGCAACATCAGGCGGTTCCTCTTTTGCTATCTTGTCAACCATTGGATAAGGAACGGCTTTATCACACAGAGGCATTGGGCAGCAGCAAATGAAGACGGGGTTTTGCCCTGCCAGAGTTCACCTTTATAAGTAACTGAGACCTTGGCTGCTGGGACTTTTCTTATATCCTCCCCATTATATTTCTCTTTTGGCATAGCTGAAGAGGGAGTCTAGTTGTCTTTCTCTGTTGGGCAGGGGAAGAGTTTAGGTCAGCTAGTGGAATACAGTTTCACCATGAAGAGAGACACCTTGGTCATTTTCACGGTTATTGGGATCTACTGTGCTATTTTCAACACATCAGCTTGGTAGGAGATCCAGCTTCATTGCCACCTGGGTTTTTAAGTCATGCTCTTAAGCTGCTGGTCAAGTAGGTGTTTTATTATGTGTTTTTCTTCTTGTTCTCTTTTAGGTCAGTCAACAATTTTCTGATGACAGGACCCAAGGTAATAAATAAATACAATTCCAAAGTATTGGGAGTGTAAATAGTTTTGAAATAATCTGACCTAATACATAACTACTGAGTAATATGCGAATGGAGCCATGACTTTTTCAGCATGTAGAGAGGGTGTTTTGAAGGCTTGAGGGGAAAATAAATACTTTTTTTATCTATTAAAGGCATATTTGACATATTCTAGCAGTGTGGCAGCTGGTGCCCATCTTGGGATTGAAGAATGCAAACACCAGTTTATCTGGGAGCGTTGGAATTGCCCAGAGAGTGCACTTCAGCTTTCTACTCACAATAAACTTAGAAGTGGTAAGTGGCTGTAAACATATCCTTTTTCTGTTGATGGGTATGTTTGGGTTATATAGTGAGCCCTGTATGTTCAGACTGCTTTTCTTCACTGCTGAGTCTTCAGATGTCTGGAAAGCACTTCCCTAATTCCTGATAGACTTGAGCCCGGGCATCAGTTTTTCTAGAAATGAACCAATGCCTTTCATTCAACAATATCTGTCATTTGTTTCTTCTAACAATTTTCTTTATTTTTTAAAAAATAATCTCTTAAAAAGTGGCTTACAAAAACAAATTGAGACCACTGTAATAACCAAACTTACAGGATAACAATCAAAAAATCATTCATTCATTTGTTTGTTTGTTTGTTTGTTTGTTTGTTTGCATTTTATATCCCGCTCTTTCTCCAAGGAGCCCAGAGTGGTGTACTACATACTTAAGTTTCTCCTCACAACAACCTTGTGAAATAGGTTAGGCTGAGAGAGAAGTAATACATGTAGCAGTAATACATTAATATTGGCAAAGAGACACTCTTGTTTCTCTTTCCCAAGAACTTTTGAAATAAGAGCTGCTAATGTACAATCCAAAATGGGCATGTGAGAGAATTCTGGCATTAAAGTAAGGAAATGGATATTGTGAGTTAGCAACCAAGTAACTGAAGTGGGAGGTTGTGGTTATGGAATGCTCTGCAGTCATTTTTGTTAATTGATTGTTGATAAGTATATCACCTCAGATACTCTGATATCCATGTGTTGAGCAGGAAATTTAAAAAACCCTGATCTAATACCTACTGTTAAGTACTATGTGTCAGTACGTGTTGTATGGTGAATTTATAACAGGGCTATAAAGACCACCAAAGAAATGTAGAGGTAGGGTTGCCAGCTCTGACTAAAGGTATTCCTGGAGTTTTCCCCCTCAACACTTTTCACAATGGCAAAACATTAAAATCTCCTGGCTATTCCTGGAGGTGGCAATCCTCTCTACCATCCAAGTTTGCAAATAGAGAATTCAAAGACTTGTATTTCTGAATGGTGGTTTTCTACCCTTTAATATCTTAACATCCTTTCAGCACCTTATCTTGGGATTCACCTGGTTTATGCAAAGCCATATTCTCAATCATTGCTCTGAAACAGTATCGAGAGAGTTCTGTAAGGCAGAAATGGGTCGAGGGTTTTCTGCTCCTTTTATTGTGGGCTCTTTTTTCTTTTTCATCTCCAGCTACCAAGGAGACTGCCTTTGTCCATGCCATCAGTTCAGCTGGAGTTATGTACACACTTACCAGGAACTGCAGCATGGGTGACTTTGACAACTGTGGCTGTGATAATTCAAGAAATGGGCACCCTGGTGAGCTTTGGTTTTCTTGGGATAACTTCCTGGTGGTGCATAATTCTTAAGTTAGATTCTACCACTTGCTTCTTGTTGGCAGTCTGGCTTTTCAGCATTACAAGGCATAATTTAACCCAGAGATCTGCATATGTTTTTAATAATAACAGAAATCACAACTGAAATATTCCTCTTGGTCCCCGCCCCCGTGCCCCCATATCTCTCTGCCCATCCAAGACTGGCTGTTCTTGCTTTCCTTGTATGCATCCATCTCTGTTCAAAGATTTTGCCCACAACTATTTGTAAATGTATCATTTCCCCCTCCTAGGTGGAAAAGGCTGGGTTTGGGGAGGCTGCAGTGACAATGTGGAATTTGGTGAGAGAATTTCCAAACACTTTGTGGATGCTTTGGAGACAGGACATGATGCCAGAGCTGTAATGAATTTGCACAATAATGAGGCGGGAAGGCTGGTAAGTTTAAATCACATGTAGTCTTAATTTGAAATATGCTTCTTTTAGAATTGCCATATGTGTGAAGAGATACTGCACAATTGTCCCTTGAGGCTACTATGCTCTTTGCAAGCACTATCTCCTTGACTTCATGGGCTGACTGTGTAAGCCAGAATTGCTTAACTTGAATGAAGGTACAGAGTTTCCTTATCAGGCCCGAAGGGTGAGTTAGTGATTTATCAACTTACTACTTATTTTCAGAAAAAAAGGCTGAGGTTTAACTGGTCCTTTAAACATGATAGTGCTCCTCAGATGCTCTGAAACAAATACATGTATTTTTTAAAAATATATATTGTTTTGATTGGAGTACAACAAAACAAGCTAATAGAGCAACAGATGAAATTGGGGATAACAAAACATACACTTTGCTGCTAGCCACAAAGCTAGTAGGCTCTTAATTAACTGGGCAGAACACTTTTCCTATTTATTTATTTATTTCTATTTCTATTTCTATTTCTATACCGCCCTTCCAAAAATGGCTCAGGGCAGTTCACACAGAGAAATAACAAATAAATAAGATAAACAAAATGGATCCCTGTCCCCAAAGGTCTCACAATCTAAAAAGAAACGTAAGATAGACACCAGTCACAGTCACTGGAGGTACTGTGCTGGATAGGGCCAGTTACTCTCCCCTGCTAAATAAAGAGAATCACCACATTAAAAAGTGCCTCTTTGCCAAGTTAGCAGGGATGTTATTTGTAGCTGAAACCCTTTTCTAGCCTTGACTCTGATATTTCAGGGAGTGATCCTGGACAAGCCCCATCATGTCTCCCTGTCACTCAGCCTCAGATGAGAACTTTAAAATGTTTAAGCAAGGTTCTGTTTGTTCACTTTAATACAACTGAATTGAAATGTAAGAAACCATATATATATATGTGTGTGTGTTTTTAAACATAAGGGGGGTTCTAGCAGCTGAGTTGGTTATGGTGAATACCTTTTTAAAAATATGTATAATGAAAATGATTCTGTTAGACAAAATACAGTAACTCCTCATCCTATACATTTTGAGCGGTGAGAGGCTTGCAAGTATTAAGTGCCTTCTAAGCTGAACATTCAAGCTGCAATCCTATACACATTTACCTGGAAGTAAACCCCAATGAATGGGGCATATTTTTTTTTTTAGTAGCATATATAGTATTGGGCTACATACTTGTCTTTTAAAAAACATTCACATGTCTTGGGAATCTAGCCACTGAAACAATGGTATGAGTGGCTCCTGACAGCACGAAGCCAAGTGCTGGTGCTGTGTCTATCTGCTCTCACTCCTCTCTAATTGCATTTTGTAGTTAATTATTTCTTTAGCATTTATCAGGGCATTCTTTTACAGTGTTTTCCCCATTCATACTTCCCACATCACTAACATTCCCTTTGGACAGATGATGTAGCCTGAGAACTGTCTAAGGCCATCCCATGAACTCCAGCAGGGATTTGAATCCAGCTTTGCAGCTCTGTTACTCTAGCCCAGGGATTCTCAACGATGGGTTCCCAGATGTTATTGGACTTCAACTCCCATAATCCCCAACCAAAGGGCACTGGGGCTGGGGATTATGGGAGTTGAAGTCCAATAACATCTGGGCCCCCAATGTTGAGAATCCCTGCTCTAGCCACTCTTGAATAGTTAATTGAGCATACGTTTTGATTGTTACGATTCTTTGATTTTATTTATAAGTCTTGGAAACTCAGCTGATGTTACAACAATGCTCTTAGAACACTCTTGGTGTCTCTTTAGGTCCTGTTCTAAACACAGAAAAATTGATGGCTTGATGGCCGACCACCGATGGCAGTGAATGATATTCACTACCCTAGTAGTACAGGTGAAACTCGGAAAATTAGAATATCGTGCAAAAGTCCATTAATTTCAGTAATGCAAATTAAAAGGTGAAACTGATATATGAGACAGACGCATTACATGCAAAGCGAGATAAGTCAAGCCTTAATTTGTTATAATTGTGATGATCATGGCGTACAGCTCATGAAAACCTCTGAAAAGTATACAGTGTACTGTGCTTGATTGGCCAGCAAACTCGCCTGACCTGACCCCATAGAGAATCTATGGGGCATTGCCAAGAGAAGGATGAGAGACATGAGACCAAACAATGCAGAATTGCTGAAGGCCGCTAATGAAGCATCCTGGTCTTCCATAACACCTCATCAGTGCCACAGGCTGATAGCATCCATGCCACGCCGCATTGAGGCAGTAATTGCTGCAAAAGGGGCCCAAACCAAGTACTGAATACATATGCATGCTTATACTTTTCAGAGGTCCGATATTGTTCTATTCTTCAATCCTTGTCTTCTTGGTTCCATGTAATATTCTAATTTTCTGGGATTGTGGATTTGGGGTTTTCATGAGCTGTACACCATGATCATCACAATTATCTTTGGTCTTTGGTAGAATACAGGAGGGTTTTACCATTGCCATCTCCCATGCAGTAAGAGATGATGCCTTTCAGCATCTTCCTATATTGCTGCTGCCCGATAAAGGTGTTTCCCATGGTCTGGGACTGGGAAACATACCAGCAGGATTCAAACTACTTGGACAAATGGTCAACATAATATCTGAATAAGGCTAAAATTTATTCTGTGAAGAGGAAATCATGTAAGTTGCCTGGAATAAAAATGCAGTAAATACTTCATTCTTTCTCAATTTGTCAATTTAGTATTAAACAGGAATATGAGCCTAACACTTGCCAGAAGCCATGTTGATATCCCAGTATGCCCCTGCTCTCTGCATTCTTGCATATTTGCTGTTAGATTATCACTATTTCCAATATTCAGCTGGATGTTTAAGTTAAGCCGCCACCTTTCCTCAGTCATGTGAAACTTAACTGGAACAGAATTGTTCTGTGCTGTGATTTCCTAGTGCTCCTAATTTCTCTTTTGTCTTCTCAATCGAGGCGGTAAAAGCAACCATGAAAAGGACTTGCAAGTGCCATGGCATATCTGGGAGCTGCAGCATCAAAACCTGCTGGCTCCAACTTGCAGAATTTCGAGAGATTGGAATTTACCTGAAGCTCAGATATGGCCAGGCTCAGAAGCTGGAGATGGACAAGAGGCGGAGATCTGGGAACAGTGCAGACAGTCGGGGGGCCACAGGAGAGACCTTGAACTCCATGCTGTCCAGTGATCTGGTCTTCCTGGAAGAGTCTCCTAACTATTGCATCGAAAATGACAGCTTGGGTCTTCATGGCACTGAGGGACGGGAGTGTGTGCAGAGTGGCAAGTCCCTGTCCCAGTGGGAGAAGAGGAGTTGCAGGAGGCTCTGCATGGAGTGTGGTCTGACAGTGGAGGAAAAAAAGACAGACATTGTCACCAACTGCAACTGCAAGTTCCACTGGTGTTGCACAGTGAAATGTGAACAATGCAAACAAGTAGTCACCAAGTATTTTTGCTCCAAGCGAGTGACCTCCTCTTCTAACCACATCCGGAGGCGGAACAAAGGACCCAGAGGATAAATCAACAACTCACTAGTCCTTAACCATGCCTGTCTTGCAGCAGACTGATCGAAAGAGTCTTTTTGTTTTTTAATGGTTTCTTTACTTTTGACCACCAAATCTCAGTATATAAAGGCAGAGTATTCAGAAAAGCTGAATCATGCTTATGCAAATGTCCATTTCTCCATCATTCTGATTCAAATTAGAACTCATTCTGCATATTTGCCCTTCCTCAATTTCTCTAAAACTATAAACTTCACACCCCTTCTGTTCCAGATACCTCCCCTGCCCGCCAGCTTCCACATAATTTAAATATCTTGTTTTACAAGATATCCAGCTATTATGGGGATCTGCCATTCAGGCTGGAACCTGGTAAATGTGGGGAGTGTAAATTTTCTCAGGTGCTTTAGAGACTGACTGTTGGGAACAGTGGTCACGTATCCCATCCGAATTATATACTGTGGTCTCTAAGTGTAGATTGCACACTTTATTTCAAAGGCCTGTGTCCGATACAGTTACAGTACAGTTCCCGCCCCCCCGCCCCAAGGAGTCACTTTATTTTTAAAAACTTTTTGGTTGAAGACACTTTCCTTCTTGATAGTATCAGATACAGGCCAGATTTCAGTAGTGTTGTTGAATTCATGCAACTAACGTTACCTTATTGCACAGGGCAGGTTCTCAAAATCCCTGTCCCTTAAATGTAAGCTGCTGCAACCCTTCCTGAGTCACATGTGGAATTGTTAATGTGATCTAATTTGATTGAGCTGCAGCTATTATCATGACTGGGGAGGAAATATTGCCTATCATCCCATGTACCGCGTGGTTCATATCCTGTGATTGTATGCCATAGCTGCCATGTGAAGGGAAATCTGAAAGTGAACTGTTTTGCAGTGACTTGTGTAGTCACCAGTAGTGAGATTGCTATAGAATTAAGTAAGACTAGAACAATGTGGACTCCCATAGCCATTGTGCTTTTTGTGCTGGTGTTGTGTTTTGACTCAATTTTCTTTTTTCTGCCATTTGTGAAGAGTGATGATCATGGAGTCCATTTTGCCCCTTCAGAAAATTCCATTCTCTGAGGATTCCACCACTCAGTAACCGAATTAATCTCCAATATTTCTCCATAATGGGAAAATATTGGCTGTCTGAATCCTCAGTAAACCTGCTTTTATTCTGGAGTACATCCTGTGAAATTATTAGACATTCTGAGAATCGGAATTTGAATAACTTAGTTCTGTGCGAAGTGTAAGAAAGGGCAAGATAGAGCCCTTCATAGTGCTGCATGTCTATGAATTGTACATGTGTACATATATATTTTGATGTTAAACACATGCACTTTTTGATGTAAATAATTTAGAGTCAAGGTTGTAGTTCTTTCTGAGGTTGCCAACCTATGTCTGTGCTGTATCATTTCAGATTGAATGGCCCTCCTCACAAAACTACCCCTCCACATAAAAACCAGATGTCAGAAAGAAGGGTTCCAGCTTAGCAGGCCCCCAACATAATAATAAATAATAATAATACTTAACATGCTAGATTCACAGTAGATAATTGGTGGTGGTTGTTATGAAGGAGCATTCAGTCATGTGAACCCTCTTGCTCCCTGTAGATGCAAGGATCAATCCAGTTACAGGTTTACCTTTACTCCGTGAGAACTAGATGATAGTTTTCCATAACAGTGCTATGTCCCCCCCCCCCCAAGGGTGGATTTGTGGGCCATATTTATATGCTCTTTAAAAATACAATGCATTTTTAAATATACTCTTCACAAGGGCATTGGCAGGAGATTATCAAGCAACATTAGTTCTCTGTATTGAGATGGAGTCTTGTGCTTTGTAGAGAGTAATCTAAAAGCATAGTAAAATAAAGAGCTAAGATTCCTGGGTTCTTTTGTCACTGATCAATTTGAAGTGATTATTATAAAGCAAGCAATGCTGAGGCTTATTTTGGCTACATTTTGCAATAAATGCTTTTTAATACAACAAATGTTTAAAAGTACTGTTTGTGTCTCTGTGCCATGTGCATAAATATCTAATATCATTATGCTTCCTTTATTGTAAAAGAGAGAGTTGCTAAGGGTCAATAGCCCACAAATTCAGCTAGGAACTGACTTCAGTTAGCTTTCTGTTTTGAGAACATAAACTGGGCAGAATACTAAATGCACCCCGCCCCCTGTCCCTTTAATTTGTCTGTTGGCTAATACTCTTCTAGCAATGCAAGCTCAGATGGTGTTTGTTGTAAATATCAGTGCTTGTTGCAAAATTCTTTATTCTAAGGAACAAGATGGGCCCTTTGAACTAGAGGGTATGAGTGAAAACTTGGAGGCAGTTGTGAATGTGTCTGTGAGCTTCCTGCTGTTTGCTCCTATAAACAACCTGATGTCATGCATGCCTGGGAGGGCAAGAGGAGACACAGGCTGCAGCCACTCTGGCTTTTTGCTTAAATCTGTATTCTGAATCTCATCCAAGCTCGGTTTTATTTTGTTGTCTTAACAGGTGAATTATGCAAAAACAAGGATTGGGTTGTTTTTCTACCAAGTTTTATTAGCCACTCAACCTATTAGATACTTGGTAGATGATGCATCAAGGAACCAGTAGTTGCCCTCATCTGACAATATCATTTTCCCTCAGGGGGATCAGATTCCTCTTATTGCAAGGTATGTCTGGCCATCACAGCTCTGTAGACCAATAACAGATGGGTGTTGTCTTTTCCTGGTTCCAGCTTGCCCCTTATTTCTAAAACATTGAGCCAGTGCACCTGGATGGCCTTTAATCAGCTTGACTGGTTTTTCTGTCTCCTAGATGGCTTCTCCATCTTCTCTTCCCACTTGTTAGGCCTCAGTGGACAACTGTCAAATAAGCAAGCATTCAAATTAACATTTGTAGATGAGCAATTACTTCTCCTCCTCTTCCACCATTCCTGGGAGAACCAGCAGCTTTAATTTCAGATTAGATCAATCTCCTTGGTGTAGAAAAACACTGCCTTGCATGGCAACTTTAATTTAGGGATGGCAACCCTTTATCTTCCTTTTGGTGCTGGGATTCCCTTAGGAATTTCCCAAGAAGTGAGTATTGAGTTTGAGCACATGTTTGCATGGCATGGAAGAGAAAGCTCTTGGTCTGACTGTTTCTCAGGAGCATGCATGAGGCTTGGAGCCTGGTTGGATACTACTAACCAGTTGTCAGTCGTGAGACCAATCCATTGTGTTACACTGAATGTTACTTAGGGGAGAAGAAGATATCAGTTGGTGATAGCTTCATCTTGCTTTTAGCTCTTAATTCCAACCTCAGAAAAATGAATTGAAGTAGTCATGCCCAGAATGCAGTTGCATGTAGGAAATCATGCTCAGCAAAAATGACAATTGAGTAGGCTTGGATAAATCACAATCCTACCTCCTAGAACCTAAAGTAGGCTAAATGCTCCTCAGCTCCTTGGTTGAAGAAAATAGCAAACATAATGCACTTATGACATAATACCTCAGCTGGAGATGAAAGGAGGCCTCTCTCTCTCTTTTTTTTTTGAGCTGAGAAGCAAGACATACATGTACATCTTTAGGATGCAGTCCGTTGTAAGCAAAAACCTTATTTTTTCAGTGTATCACACAACAGTTGGGTCCAACTGAACATCATAAAATCACAAAAACAATTTTCTAAAGACAACTTTTTGCCCATGGCTTTGTTACAGACAAGGGTAGCTTTGTTAATAGTAAAGAAGAGAAGAACAGGCCCTGCTGGGAGAGAACCAGCATGGCTTCTGCAAAGGTAAATCTTGCCTCACAAACCTTGTGGAGTTCTTTGAGAGTGCAAACAAGTGTGTGGATCAAGGTGATCCAGTTGACATAGTATACCTGGACTTCCAAAAAGCTTTCAACAAAGTTCCTTATCAAAGACTCCTGAGAAAACCTAGCAGTCAGGGGATAAGGAGACAAATATATGTGTGGATTGTTAACTGGTTGAAGGACATGAAACCGAGTATAGGGATAAATTGAGAGTTTTCGCAATGGAGGAAAGTAAGAAGTGGTGTCCCCTAGGGATCTGTACTCGGACCGGTGATTTTTAATTTATTCATAAATGATCTAGAAGTAGGGGTAAGCAGCGAGGTGGCCAGATTTGCAGATGATGCCATACTCTTTCGGGTAGTGAAATCCAAAACAGATTGTGAGGAGCTCCAAAAGGATCTCTGCAAACTGGGGGAGTGGGCAACAAAATGGCAAATACAGTTCAGTGTTGGCAAGTGTAAAGTGATGCACACTGGGATGAAAAACCCCACTTCAAGTATATGTTGATGGGATCTGAGCTGTCAGTGACTGACCAGGACAGGGATCTTGGAGTCATGGTGGACAGCTCGTTGAAAGTGTCGACTCAATGTGTGGCTGCTGTGAAAAAGGCCAATTCCGTGCTAGGGATCATTAGAAAGGGGATTGAAAATAAAACTGCTAGTATTAGAGTGCCCTTTTACAAAACTATGGTGTGGTCACACCTGGAGTACTGCGTACAATTCTGGCCACCACATCTAAAAAAGGACATTGTAGAACTGGAAAAGGTGCAGAAGAGGGCAACGAAGATGATCAGGGGCCTAGAGCACCTTTCTTATGAGGCAAGGCTACAGCACCTGGGGCTATTTAGTTTAGAAAAAATACTCCTGCAGGGAGACATGATAGAGGTCTATAAAATCATGCATGTTGTGGAGAAAGTGGATAGAGAGAAATTCTTCTCCCTCTCGCATAACACTAGAACCAGGGGCTATCCCATGAAACTGAAGGTTGGGAAATTTAGGACCAGCAAACGGAAGTACTTTTTCACACAATGCATAATCAACTTGTGGAATTCTCTACCACAAGATGTGGTGACAGCCAACAACCTGGATGGCTTTAAGAGGGGTTTGGATAACTTCATGGAGGAGAGGTCTATCAATGGCTACTAGTCGGAGGGCTATAGGCCACTTCCAGCCTCAAAGGCCGGATTCCTCTGAGCGCCAGTTGCAGGGGAGTAACAGTAGGAGAGAGGGCATGCCCTCAACCTCTGCCTATTGGCTCCCAGTGGCATCTGGTGGGCCACTGTGTCAAACAGGATGCTGGACTTGATGGGCCTTGGGCCTGATCCAGCAGGGCTGTTCTTATGTTCTTAAGAGGCTTGTCCACACCAACCAGTGTGTTCTGTGGATACAAGACATCATGAGAAGATTTAATCCACTGCATCCCTGACACTTTTTAAAATAAAAAATGATGCCTAATTTTTTGGATGTTTCTTCAATAAAACAAAGCTTCAAGTTCCTTCAATGTTTACATGAGAAGGTTTCTACACTACTCAAACGTTCTTGGTTTCAGTATCATGCCTATAAAGATAAATACTCCTTACTCTTTTCCTTTTTAGTGCACTGATGAAAGGAGCATTGCAGCATTTCCCCAAACCTCTGCAATATATAAGTAAGTGTTTATATGAACAATGTAATTATTTGTGCAGACAAGTGCTATAGGTCCTTGTGAAGCATTTTTGTGCCCTGCAAGGTCATTTTACAGTTGATATTTCTCAATAAGACTGTTGCAGAGAAGCAACTGAAATTCCTCTTGGAGTGAGAAAACTATCACATGGTATAAACCAGGGATTCTCAACGTTGGGTCTCCAGATGTTATTGGACTTCAACTCCCATAATTCCCAGCCAAAGGCCACTAGGGCAGGGGATTATGGGTGTTGCAGTCCAATAACATCTGGAGACCCAACGTTGAGAACTCCTGGTATAAACAATCCTATTTATGCATCAGTAGAATCCCTATGCCTACAGAGAGCATGGAAATGAATGCTCTCACAGAGACAAGAACAGAGATGGGCAGTTGAGAGGAAGAACTGGAGGCTAGTTTTTTCAGATAACCAATGGTACTTTAATTCTTCCTGCAAAAGAGATTCATCTAGTAAGAAGATAAGAGCCATACTTGATCAAACCAAAGGTCCATGTAGTCCAGCATTCTGTTTCCACAACAGCAACCAATCTACTTCAATCCATCTAGCAATGATGGGTGTTGCAGTGGCTAATGCTTAACACATCAGAATCTCTGTTGCCACTGGCTGCAAAGCTGCTGGATGACAGAGGCTGGGTGTTATCTGGAAAGGGTTACAATCTGAATCTGTAACCTTATTGATCAATCAGAGGCTGTAGGAGCACTGTGGTGTGTTGCCCCACAGTGGGAACAGGACTAGGTCTGGTGTTTCAGAAGCTCTCTTGGATTTGAATGGGAATGATAGTCATGCATACTCTACTGATCATTATCCCAAGTTGACTCTTTTTCAGGCCTGTTCCAATTCTCAGATTTTACAGAATGTTATTTTGCATTACTCAAGTCAAAGGTAAACTCTCAATTTTAACTCCTGTGTGAGCAACAGTCAACTTGCAACACATCAAAAGTTTATAGCTGTAGAGAAAGTGATTGTACAAACATTCCCTGTATGAGATATTGAGTATATTATATGATCTTAGCAAGAAGTGATAGGAAAACTGAATACTGTCTCTATTTGCATAAGGAGGGCAGGTTTTCTAAATATACAACGGCCAGTGATACAGAAAATCTATTGGGGAATAGATGTAACAATCCACATTTTAACTATGGAAACTTAATCTGTGATTACATTTCTGCTCTATGCATTCACTGGCCTCCTTGAGGCCAGTGACCTGCTATGGATTGGTCTTTTTTAGCACTTCAGTATGGGCAAAGAAGAATGTATGTTTACACCATTCATTTCCTGCATTTCCACATGGGGTTGGCAATTGTATGAAGTGAATATTATGGCTCCCAATGCGAAGGCTCTCCATCACTCAGGCTGACATCTCCTCCCTTGAAGAGAATAAGTGACCTTTTCATATGCAGCTTGACTAACCGGTCACACCACAACTAAATTAGGAAAAGCCATGGGTTACAACAATTCCTTGAGGCCTTCAAAACAAAAGTGAGGGGCTCTTTTCAACTTGCAAAACTCTTCCTTAACATTACAAAGTTAGGGGGCCATAATGACCATTTTGATGAGCCTCTTTTATGCCATGTATCAGAGGTGGGTGCACAATGGTGACCAGCAGTAATTAAATGTGCAGGATTCTCAGTCCAAGAAATGTTAGGTACCCAAATGAATCTCATACTCCTGTGGCTGTGGTGAAGGCAGATAAGATAGCTAGACTCAATCTCAGATGATCAGATAAATCTCTTCCAGATCCTCAAACAGGTACACATATGGGAGAGGAATGCACTAAGCTCTGCCCATCTTCTAAGCATTCAACCGAATGATGGAACAGAACCTATGAGCACAGTAAGTGAAAAAGTATAATATACCTAGGCTTTGTTTTGACCTTCTGTTGAATGTGTGTAGGTTGGAGCCAAGAACAACAGGCAGAACCCCACTCCACTCCACTCCTATGTATATGTAGTCTACACATATTAAAGATCTGAAAGGGCTCTTATTCCACACACATGGAGAAGTCTCCTGATTAGGGTCACTCAGGATGAAGAAGATCTGCAGCTTTGCAGGCTTTGGCCTTTTTTCAGTGGTCCCGTTGGGCCAATCTGTCTGCTCAAAGGCCAAGGCAAAGGGTAGGGTGAAGTGGCAAGCTGAGGGGTGACACAGCAACCAGAAAAGACCACAATTGCAAAAATCACAATTGTGGCACCCAAACATGGTGATATTGCACCAAATCCTCCCAGTTTCTGTTTGGTGGTATCATTGCTGGAGAAATCTGGCTCCTGGGCATTGGCTGGCCTCTCATAAATGCTGATACTGATTTAACAATACAACCACTCAATTGTCAATGCTGGAAAAGACATTTCTTAGATCCTTGTGTCTTAAGGCCCCCACAGTCTTCTCTGTCTGACTCTGATATCACTCAGTTTTCACGACATATATAACATTTCCTATCAATCACTTAGAGAAAACTTTTCTTAAGTGCATCTGGAAGACAGATGGGGGGAATGAGCTCCTCACAGATCTAATACAGATCTCGAAAGAGGCGAGTAAACACGTTGTGCAAGCTGCTGGACAGTCCTAGCTTATGGTCCTCCCAGTAAGTGATGGTTCTGTTTTTAAAACGACCAGAGGCCCTGCTAGAGAGCAAATTCTCCAGTTTCCCCCCTGTGATACGATATGGTATGCATATTCATTTATGAATGTCAAATGTCTAAAACTCTGATGCTATTATGATTTTGTAAATTGAATGAAGTTAACATTTTAAATTTCTCTGGCAAATTTACAACTGGCATATCCTGTAGTATATGTCAGCTTGAATCTACATTTCAAACAGCACAATGTTTGGAACCAATTGGATTCAGGAGAAATCTACACTGTTGCCTTGAAGTATAATCAAGAGCAAGGAAGAGATATACTGTAGCTTTATCACATTAATCACCAGAGAACTACCACAAATCATGGTATAATTCCTTCTCTGACAGTTGGAAGCACTAAATTGTACCTCTGTTATCCAGAACTCCCTATATTTATAAATACAGACCAGCAACCTTAAAGACAAAGATAGTGTAAATAAGTCTAGAGGATAACTACAAAAAGCATGAGATTTCCTGCCCTGTAATAATAATAATAAAGGCTCACTTAACAATCACAATGAGGAATCTGGTTTAGACCATTTAGTTTATGTCATGCTTTGGGGAAAGATTCCCCAAGATAGAGAATTGTAGGAAATTCCTCCCATCTTTGGTAGTATTGAGGCAATGCATCTCATTCCAAAGATCAGACTTAACGGTTAAATAAATACTCTGATAAAGAGAGAAAGCAGGAATATATCTGAAAATTCAGGGTTCTCCATTTATGACTGTTCTGGGACATCTGCCTAAATTAGGTAGGTAAAGGCAAAGTGTGCCATTGAGTTGATGTCAGCTCCTGGCAACCACAGAGCCCTGTGGTTGTCTTTGGTAGAATTCAGGAGGGGTTTACCATTGCCATTTCCCGTGCAGTATGAGATGATAGGCATCTTCCTATATCGCTGCTGCCTGATATAGGTGTTTCCCATAATCTGGGACACATACCAGCGGTGATTCAAACCAGCAACCTCTGGCTTTCTAGTCAAGTCATTTCCCCGCTGCGCCATTATAGACAACTCCCTAATTTGCATCCCATTTTGCATCCTTATGTCCCTGTCTAAGGGCTGGTTTTCACTGAATGGTGAGCCTGTGTCTGGCCTGCAGGGTGCATACGCATCCATAACTGACATGATGCACAGTCGATTGTCTCGCTAATGTTTTCCCTCCGGCCTGCTGTGGACTCATAAGCAGCCCAACATTGTTCAGAAGGAACCGTTGCGCAAGCAGTGGTATTGCTGTTCCCCCTCATTCACCACAATGGGGAAAGTGGTAGTCGTTCTGCTTGCACCACCACTCATTCTGAACAGTGTTGGGGCTGCTTCCAAGTCCACAGCAGCTCCAGCAGGGAATGTGATGGAGCTGGTAGGCTGCACATCACTTTAACCAGTTTTTTGTTTTTTTTAAGCAAACAACACTTTTTCTTATTTAAACTTGGGTTATTTATTTATTTATTTATTTCAGTTATAACTTTTCTCTTCTGAAATAACCTGGCTTAAAATGAAAGTTGAACTTAATGTGGACATATATTATCTGAAACCTGAACTTATGACCCTCTCATCAACTTATGAAATACCACCTTTGTAAAGAGAGATCTGGAGGGAAACGATCTTTACCCACCATCAAAGGGCATAACAGTTGGTGTAATATATCATGACTTGATACTGGGAGCCAGGCAGAGATGGCAAGGCAGCACAGGTGTCATCCACTGATCCATATGGCTGATCTTTTATTCTTACTTTATATCTGGTAATTACCTGCCGCATTACCAGTCAGCACGGAGGACAGGTCTGTCAACGGCTACCAGTTGGAGGACTATAGGCCACCACCAACCTCAGAGGCAAGATGCCTCTGCATACCAGTTGCAGGGGAGCGACAGCAAGAGAGAGGGTGTGTCCTCACCTCTTGCCTGTGGACTTCTCAGAGGCATCTGGTGGGGGGCCACTGTGTGAAACCGGCTGATCCAGCAGGGCTGTTAAATGGTCTTATTTACCTTCCATCTTGTGAGAACATTGGCTGACCCCCTGAAGAATGAAGCACAGGTGTTCCTCACAGCAGCACTCACTTTGCTAGCCCCCATGCTGGTCTGAGGCACTTATGAAGAACAGGCAGCATTGCACTCTTGTGCAACAGCACAAATCCTCTCTGGAGCTTGCCTGCACTGGAAGCACTCAGACTGGGAACACCTCTCTGTGGGTGGAATGACATATTTCCAGATTAACAGAGTGCTTCTGGAGTAGGGATACGCATGAAGCATACCGTGCACATCTGGGGCAGTGGAGAGCGGGTGCTTTAAAGGGAGAAAGGCAGGCCTTACCTGCCCCTCTGACGCTCCTCTGCTGTCCCTGTCAGTATTAAATGCCACACAGTGGGTGCAGGGCTGCTTCTAGCAGCCCGCAGGCAGCACTGGCAGGTAAATGGCATCTGTGCATGCACAGATAGCATTTATGTACCGCCCCTGCCTGTGGGCTGCTGGGAGTAGCCCTGGGGTGGTGGGATGGTGGAGCAATGGAGGGGCTGGTAAGATCTCCCTTTCTCCTTTTAAAGCACCCTCTTGTCCCCCCTCCACTGAAACGATTCGTCTGGGGCAGCTTGAAGCATTGTGGCAGCTCGGATGAGAGGTGCCGAGACGCTTCAGGCACATCCCTATTCTGGAGTGTGGGTGAGCTCCATTAAATATTGACACTCTTGTGCAAGGCTGCACTGCCACCATTCCTTCAGAAATGTGGCAAATCTGTGCAGGGGCTAGCGAAGTGTGGGTGCTTGCTGTTAGGCACACCCGGCCGCATCCCGTTAGTCAGGATAATATCAGTCGCTGATCTACTGCAGTCATTGCTTTGTGCATGGTGGGGAGAAGTAGGGCAGGATGGTGGTATGACAAAGAAAAAGGGGGCAGCCTAAAACAGAAAGGAACACTGGAAGAAATAAACCCCTTAGTGTTGATAGCAACCAGCATCTCTGTACAAAAGCTTGTCATGGCTGCAGGTAAGGAGATCCTGTTTAGGAATATTTTGAAGAAATCCCTTTTCTAGCTACAGAAGAAAAATGTGGCAGATGTAAGCAGTGCAACAATGAAATGCAAGGCCTCATTGTCAGAATGACGCAATATTAAAGCATTGGGCTGTAAACTATGCCATCCATGAGCAAAAGGCAGCTTTGTTTTCTGAGGAGAGGAGCCTTTTAACTGAGCTAAAGCCCTCCATGCCACCTGCTCTCGAGGGTCCCAGTCCTCAGAAACAGATGTTTGGGGGGTGGGCACAGGATAGGGGGCTGCGGGAAGAGGGAACTGGCAAATATGTCCCTCTTCCTGTGCAAACAGAAGGGCTCTCAATTTGTAGAACAATTTAGGATACAGCGCAATATGTTTTTATGGCTATAAAAGGAAAGGTTGTGCCGTCAAGTTGGTGTCGACTCCTGGTGACTACAGAGCCCTGTGGTTGTCTTTGGTAGAATACAGGAGGGGTTTACCATTACCATACTCCCACGCAGTATGAGATGATGGCCTTTCAGCATCTCCTTATATCGCTGCTGCCCAATATAGGTGTTTCCCATAGTCTGGGAAAGATACCAGCAGGGATTCAAACCAGCAACCTCTTTCTCCCTAGGCTGCGCTTCCTCCCCGCTGCGCCATTGGGTGGCTTAGCCATTAGGCTATAGCAACTAATTAATATGCCCTGATATTTATAATTTTGATTTAAATCAGTTATTTAAATTGGCCTTTTTGCTTGTTGTTTTATAATGCTGATTTAAATTGCCTTGATTGAAATCCATCAACCCCACTAGATGTCATTGACCAGATGTCACTGAGGGGCACTCTAGCTTAGCCTTTTTCCTGGCATGCTTGTTTCCTATGAACAAGAACTTTTCTTGTCATCTTTGACTTGCCAGTCTGAAGTAGTACAGATGTGTCATCTCAGTGAGAACTAACAGACGTTATGAATGGGAGCTAGCCCCGTGTGTTTCTACTCCTTCCTTGTTTGCTTATATTGTAGCCTTGTGCATTCAGTGAACACCTAGAGGGCAGATTGTGGCAACAGACCCACTCTCTCGGTGCACCCAGCATCCATGTACTGACTGAGCGTAATGTCTGCATAGGGGTCATGTGGACCCTGTGTGTACCACCCATGTAAATCCATACCCTCAATTTTTCCAGTCTACAGACTGTAGGAGCGCCACCCATGTGCATGGATGCTAGGGAAAAGGCTGCTGCCACTACAATAATCTCACCTCCACATGTTAACTGGACATCTGACTTGAGTGCTGCCCGCTGTTTGGTTACCTTTACAGGGCAGATAGGCAGAATAAAGCTTTGATCTTAATGAAAGTGAAATGGACATTGTGATGGGAAATGTGGTTAATCCATTAATGATGGCATTGTTGTTTTTTCCTAGCACCAGCAGACATGGATATGTAAGAGACAATGAATTTTGTGTCTGACCCTGATGAAGGGAGAGTCTAGTTTTTAGCTTCCAACCATGCAGACAAGGGGACTAATGGGCCTGAAACAGGGCTGCAACATATGCGGATGGCTCTGTTTAACTTGCAAACCAAGTCTAAGCATGTAACAAACCCACTAGCATTATTTGTTGCTTTCGTTTAAATAAAAAACCTTACTGCTGTTCAGATGAGTTCATGAGAATAAAACCAAAATGCCATCTTGTACATTGTTGGCAGGACGTTCAAGGTTAAATGTTAATTAATTTGTCCATCAATGCATCTTCCATTCCCAGTAGGCCCCATGTTGTTGTTTTTAAAAGCACGATATGGCCTATCGCAACTGATCCATACTGATGTGCTGAATGTTGAGACTAAACAGAAAGAGATCCGCTGCTACCTATTTACAGAAAAGGCCGCCTGAAACGGTTCTAATGCTGAGCATTGGCCTCTGTTCTGTAAACTGATAATGGTAGATCTCTCTTTGTTCTTAACATTCAGCACATCAGAGAGGACACTGATTTCATGGAGGGAGGGTGGGAGAAATTGACATGGAACTGCACTCCCAAGTTGTCTAATGTCTAGTTTCACTCCAAGTCCATTCTGAAGAACATCTAGTAACCTGATTTATGACACGTGACATTATGCAAAGCAGTAACTGAACTATAAGGCATAGGCTGTATGTAGATATAATGCTTCAACGGCTTGTTTTGGTTAGTTACTGTTATGTAGTTCTTCTGAACACCTCAACCATGGTTATGGATTGGCCACAAACCAGAATGTAAAACCATGGTTTGAAGTGAATTTGCCAACCATGGTGTGCCGCACAATCCTATGCAAGTTTACCCAGAAGTAAGTCCCACTGCATTAAATAATGCAACTTATTCCCAACTAATAATGCAACTTATTCCCAACTAATTATCAATAGGATGGCAACTGAAGTATACCTTCTGTGGCCAGCAAACATTTTTAAAGCCCACTTTTTATCTTATTCTAAGCTGGCTCTGAAGGAGCCCAGGTGTCCTTAGTAATTCAGTAGCATTATTCACAAGACATGATGCCAAGGTAATCTCCAACAGTCCTGAGTTCAGTTGCTATTCAGAGAGAGATTATTCTCACAATTGGCCAAAATCGGGCTAAGGTAGCCTAGACCAATTTCGGCCGAGCATGAAAACCACTGGGCTCACAGGCAAGCCCAGTTTCTCCAAAGCAGGTAACCCGCTTGAATACCCCTCCCACTAACCCCATTTCTAAAATCATGTATTGCTGTGGCACAGCTCCACGGTGTGCCAACACATGAGGAGACCCCCGTCCAGGAGGCTGCAAGCAGCCTCCTGGGCTTGGTGGTCTCTCCAGCATGCCCCACGCACTTGCGTGGGGCATCCTGGAACCCTGCAGCCCACTCTGGCTCCGCGACGGAGCCAGCAGTCGTGTGGGCAGCCGATCCAGCCGCCCAGGGCTCCGCGGGGATCGTCTGCGGGGAGAGCGGGCTAAGCCCACTCTCCCCGCAGACTTCATTTTGGTGAGTCTCACTGATCGTGAGACTCACTTCATTATCTAGAAGCAGGCTGCCTATGTGAGGGAAAATGTTTTATTGTAGCTAGTTAAAGAAGCCATACATCACTTGAAAACCATTTGGCTGATTCTAAATGCATGACCCTAAACAGCAATATGATAAGCTATCCTTGACATGCTTAGGAAATTGAATGAGGTTTCATTTCCTCAGCCTTTTATGCTCCTCCTCAGTTGATATGATGGTGCTATTTAAGTCAGCCAGCAAGGTGCCTGTTCACAACACAAAGCCATGCATGGTCAAAACTCATTTAGTCAATTCTAAATATTTACATGGAAACCCCTTGAGAAAAATATACCCCGAGATGCCATAATAAGACGGAGTTCATTAGGAAATGAATGAGCTAGCAATGACCCAACCATTAAGCATAGCTACCAGACACCATTTTGACAGCAAGAAGTCACCAAGGAAATAGGATGGCCATCTTTTTATTGGCTTGTTTCTGCAGAAGCATGTCCTGCTCCCCCTCCCAGTAAGTCTTCCTCCTTCTGCTGATTGTGTGGGAAAGTCCATCCAAACTGCCCACTCACATTTGGCTTTTAGGACACTTCACACATTTAGATCACGTGTGTGGGTAGGGGGGTTCAGATGACCCTCCCCACAATTGGAAGAAGAGGAAAAACATGCTGAGTAGGGGGGGGAGAAGAGTCTTTGGGGAGGGCATTCCAAAGCCAAAGGACCTTTTCGGTGGTGGCCCTGTCTCTAGTGCTCACCAACCGGATCTCTTAGTGGCAGGGCCATGAGCAGGGTCTGAGATGCCGAGTGAAGAACCCTGGCAGGTTCATATGGGCGAATGGGGTCCGACAGGTAGCCAGGCTCTAAGTCATATCAAGACCAGCACTTTGAATCTAGCCTGGTAACCAATGAAGATGCCACAGGATGAGTGTGACACTCATGAGGCAACTTGTGCCCATGAGCATCCTTACAGCAGCATTCTGGACCAGCTGAAGCTTCCAAACCACCTTCAAGGGCAGTCACACATAGAGCACATTACAGAAGTCCAGTCTGGACATTACCAAGGCATGTGTGACTGAGGTCAGGTCCGATTTCTCTGGGTAGGGTCACAGCTGGTGTACCAGCCACAGCTGGTAAAAAGCACCCCTGCACACCACCACCACCTGTGCTTCCAAGGACAGTGTTGGGTCCAGAAACAACTCCAAGCTGCAGACTTTATCTTTCAGAGGAAGTGTGATCCCCATCCAAGACCAGATTTACTTCACTGCTCAAATGAGCAGTTTTACCAACCCAGAGCATTTCCATCTTATCGGGATTAAGTTTCAGCTTGTTTGCCCCCATCTAGTTCAGAACAGTCTCCAAGCCCCATTTCAGAGCATCCACTGCCTCCCTGATGTCTGCTGATTTAAAAAGATCGGTAGACCTGAGTGTCATCAGCATATTGATGGCACTGCAGCCCACACCCACAGATGACCTCTCCCAGAGATTTCATGTAGATGTTAAACAGCGTAGGGGACAGAATAGATCCCTGGGGCACCCCATAGGTCAAAGGCCAAGGGGTGGAGCAGGCATCCCCCAGTACCACATTCTGAGTACGACCCTCCAGGTAGGAGTGGAGCCACCGTATCAGTTTCCAACTTGGAGAGGCGACCCAGAAGGATACCATGGTTGATGGTATCGAAAACCTCTGAGAGGTCCAGCAGAATCAACAGAATCACACTTCTTCTGTTTCTCCCGTTATCCACCTAGGCAGTTTCTGTCCTGGGCAGGCTGGAAGCCAAACTGGAAAGGATCTAAGTAATCTGATTCATCCAGGACTGCCTGGAGCTGAGACGCTACTACGCTCTCCAACACCTTGCCCAAGAAAGGGAGGTTAGAAACTGGTAATTTAAATTTTTTAAAAGTTGTTTAAATAATCTGGATCCAATGGAGCCACCACTTTTTAAAGGAGGGGCCTAATGACTGCTTTCTTCAGCTGAGGGGGCACCACCCCCTGCCTCAAGAGACATTCACCACCCATGGACCGTCCCTCCCTAGCAGCCTTCACCAGTCATGAAGAGCAAAGGTCAAATACGCATGTGGTAGGCCTCAGCCTTCCAAGCAGCCTGTCCACCTCCTCAGGCAACACTGTCTGAAAACCATCCAATATAACAAGACTAGATGGTGAGTTGGCACCATCCAGTTCCGGTGCCACAAAAAAATCTTAGCATCCAAGTCAGAATGGATACAAGCGATTTAATCTGCAAAATGTAACATACATTGATCCCATCAGGCTGCCAAGATTTCTGTTTTATGGTCTTTGGTGCCCTCACCTAGAAGGCCTCGAACCACTTGAAAAAAAATCCCACTGGACGACACTGAGTAGATGTGATGGTGGTGGAAAAAATAGGATTTCTTCATTGCCATCACTGCCATAGAATAGATCCTAATATGAGCTCTAGCCTGTGTTTGGTCACATTCATTCTGAGCGTCCCGCCAACAATGCTCAGGCTATCTACCAGCCTGCTTCATGACATACTGAAGTTAGTGTAGCTTGTAAACATGGGTAGGATCAGGTTATAAGAAGCAGCAGGTTATATGGAGAGGAGAGCTGGTCTTGTGGTAGCAAGCATGACTTGTTCCCTTAGCTAAGCAGGGTCTGCCCCTGGTTTGCATTTGAATGGGAGGCTAGAAGTGTGAGCACTGTAAGATGTTCCCCATAGGAGATGGAGCTGCTCTGGGAAGAGCAGAAGGTCCCTCCCTGGCATCTCAAAGATATGGCTGAGAGAGATCCCTGCCTGCAACCTTGGAGAAGCCACTGCCAGTCTGGGTAGACAATACTGAGCTTGATAGACCAATGGTCTAACTCAGTATATGGCAGCTTCCTATGTTCCTAGGTTCCTATATAGCATAGGTTCAGGCTGCATCCCCATTGATGCTGAGTTTCCCCCCATCTGGAAAGGAGTCATAAGGCATTTTGAACAAACGATTCTTGCAAAACATAAAACAACGATTTTGTTTTCTTACCTAAACACAGTGTAGATGTTATATTTACAAGCCATTTCGCATCAGTTTATAGGAAACTGTTTGTGGGGGGTGGGGGAAGAAAGCAGCAGCATTCTCTTCCCTATTGCTCATTAAAACATCCTTGTTAGGGAACAGAGAAACAAGAGCCAGGACAAACCATTAACCAAAACATGGTATAAAATATTATTTCTGGTGAGACCAGACAATGAAAAAGATAGTCAACTCCCATGATACACAGATCAAAACAGCATGTTACACAACCATGGTTTACTCTGATCTAGGGAAAGGAACATCCATTTATGTTCCCTGTGCATCTGAAGTTCTGGAAGATGGAAGTCCTTTAAAATAAGTCCCTTGCTCTTATATGGAACATCAAAGCACCCTATGGGAAAGAAATTAGTTTTAAATAGAGTAGGCCTGGCCACATTTCCTCGCATAAGCAATGCAGAATTAGAAGGATGTCTACCAAAATGTTCCTTCTTGTACAGAATGTACATGCAAGAGTAGTCCGAGATAAGCAATCTCGATTCAGTAACAACAGAGGACAGTCTACATCACTCAGGGACTGCCTGGCATTGTGGTCAACTCTAAGCTAGGTAATAATATAAGAAGAGCTTTCTGGATCAGGTCCAAGGCCTATCTAGTCCAGCATCCTCTTTCACACAGTGGCCCACTAGATGCCTCTGGGAAGCCTATAGGCAAGAGATAGCCCACAGACAAAAGATGAAGGCATGTCCCCTCTCCTGCTGTTGCTTCCCTGCATCTTATATTCCTCTGCATCTGGTATTCACTCACATACTTCTGTACCTGGAGGTCGCTTACCACCATCAAGAACAGCAGCCATTGTTAGACCATGAATTTGTCTAACCCCCTTTTAAAGCTATCCAAGCTGATGGCCATTGATACATCCCATGGCAGAGAATTCCATAGATTAATTATGCACTGTGGAAAAGTGCTTACTTTTGTCAGTCCTAAATTTCTTGGCAATTAGTTTCATGGGATGACCCCTGGTTCTAGTGTTGGGATAGAGGGAGAAACCTCTCTCTCCACACATGCATAATTTTATAAACTTCTATCGTGTCTCCCATTAGTCACTTTCTTTCTAAACTAAAAAGCCGCAGATGTTGTAGGCTTACCTTGTAAGGCCACAAACTGATTTTTTGCTTGTCCTCTTCAAACTATACAGAAAATGCTTTCTTGTAAAGTGATTCCACAAATTGTGCTGCTTTTTAACTAACCATACTGGCCTTCACAAATCTAGATTACAGACAGGTGGTGTTACCAAGAAACAGAGACCGGCCGTGTGCACTTAAGCAGCCTTTTCCATGGCTATGCCTTTTCACACAGTTCATTTGCTAAATGAGGCATTATAAAAATAGTTGGTGTGACTGAGAGGATGTGTTAATTTCAGCGGCTTTACCATTTCCCTGGAATGACTGCTTTATGTTGAGTCTATGGTAAAATGTTTTATGGTGCAGGCGGGAGATTTATCCACATGCATATGTTAAAGGCTCTTTGGGATTTTCTCACATAACAGAGCAAAGGGTCCTAACGTAGAAACTGGATACATTCAAAATGGTGCCCTTATTTGTATTCTGAGCACAAATACCACCCAGTCAGAACAAACTTTTACAACACCTAAAGTAGGAAAGAAATGTCAGCTTGTCCAAACAAATGCAGCATCTAGAATGTATTTATTATTTATTTGCACAATTTATATCACCCTCTTTGAATTCTTCAAGGCAGAAAACTAGAAATAGTCTAGAAAACAATTCCTTCTGCACGTGTGACTATAAATAAAAATCTCCAAACGTTTGAAAATATTATTTTAATTGTTTAATGCTTTATTATCATAACCATCATCTCTTTTTTGTGCTTTATTGTAAGCCATTGGGCTGCAATCTGCAAGAAAAAAATAGGATAGATAGAATAAAATAAAAACAATTAATATCTGAATTCAAACAAAGGAAGACACCAATTTTACAGTGATCTGAAAAGGAGAAATAATTACAATGGTGTGGTGGTGGAGAGACCTAATATATAGTGGTGAGAGTGTTGGGCTAGGAGTGGGGAGACTTTACGTTCAGATCCCTATTCAGCCATGAAACTCACAGGGTGATTTCGAGCCCAGGCTCTTATTTTCCAGCCTAATCTACCTCACAGGGTTGTTGTGAGGATAAATGCAAAAATGTACACCACTCTGGATTCCTTGGAGGAAGAGTGGGATAAAAATGTAAACAAACAAAGGATTTCAGTGGTTCAGTAATGTCTTTGAGTCAACCAATTCCTGAGTGTAGCAAATCAAACAAAATTTATGTTATTAAAGGTATAGAAAGTAAATAAATGGGAGTTTGCTTCTTAGTACAAATAGCCAGGGAAGGGTGTGTGTGTGTGATGTGGATCTGGACCATGTTGGTGCAAAGGACTAAAGATCCCATGCCCCCATGCTGCATTTCCAATCGAGATGACTTCTCCCATGGCTGCAATTTAAAAAGCAAAAAACTACATCCACTCCAACCACATTCTTAACAGTTGTGTGCAGCAGCCACTCAGGAAACCACTCTCCCATTGGATTTTTAAAATAATGTTATATACCACCATTCTGCAAAGGGGATATTTATGCAGTAAAACTGAAGTCATTCTCAACCCTTTAATGTTCTCATTATGAGCAGAATCATCCCCCCATTTGTCTGCAAGCTGTTGTTCCCGCCCACATGCCATTAACTGCTGCCACAATGCCGAGAAGAGCAGCAAGAGACTCCCCTCTGAGCTGATAGTCGTGTCACTCCACCATCAACTAGTAGGGGGTCGTATCACAGCAATTTGGTCAGCAGCCATTCACTCGGACACAATACTTATCCATCACATCTGTGACATATTTGGGTCTGCAGGGGGCTGGATAGTTAAAGGCTGAGAATTTCTGGTTGAGAGTAGCTTGGTTTGAATGAAACTGAGAAACCACTTTACATATGCATATTAAGGCTTGATTTAGCACTGTGGCCTTGTTTCAAGAGAACTGTTTCACTTTCCAGTAGCAGAATAAGATAGATATAATTTCCTTGGGTTTCTCCTCTCTCTCTCTCTCTCTCTTTTAAAAAGAAAGTTTTGTTAAATTAACTGAGATCTTGTTGCCAGGTCTGCTATGTGTAGACCTGGAAGATAGACCTGCTGGGGCATCTTCACACAGATCTGTTTTTTCAAGAAAAAAATGCTTTTAAACAGTGTGGATGTGAAAATTAAGCTACCACGCGCAACCAGGGTGTGTTCTGTTTGATGGCTACTGGCGCTAACCCCCACTACAAGTTGCAGATCCTCAGCCTGGCTCATATCAAGAAATGTTCCTTGAACCCTGCTGTGCAGTTAGCACATGCCAAGGTGTTGCTCACAGCCAATGTGAAATACCCAGCGGGTCATGTGTGTATGAAAGTGTTCAGTATTCAGGCGGGAAGTTGTGCCAGTAATCAGGAAAATTTATGTTTAGGCAATTACCAACAACTCTCATAATCGGTTTTGTGGATAATGAGTCGTTTAACAGGACTTTCTCTAAAAAACCCTTTAATTTCAAGCATGATGACATTAACTTTGCATGCCTCTAAATGGACAGCATCCCAGTGCCCATGAAGCCTTACCAGCCTTTCAGTCTTGCAGTTTTGTCTGTGTGTATACGGGACTGGTGCAGGCCACAGGTAAACACTTGGACGACAGAGCTCTGCTCATTAGTAGGGAAGAATATGGGAATGGCTACATGCTACTTGTGTTTGATCTGACTCCAGACCAAGCATGTGGGGGCCACTATTCCCTGATTAAAACAAGGAACCAGGGAGCTGAAATACATTTTGCCAGGCCCTTCTAAGTAACCATCAATATTATGGTGTATGGTATATTTGATAATCTCATTGAGATATTGGAGGAGGAGCTAAGAGGGCAATGTGAAAGCAGCTGGTTCTGTTAGCTCTGTTCAGTGCGATTCCCCCCCACCCACATGTATGATTTTTTATACTTTCTTCTTGTTCTTTGGGCTGCTTATGCTGTCTTATGTTTGGACTCTTTTAGAAGAGGAGTTATTTAGTTTTGTGTCTCCCCCCCGCCTTTCCCTTTTAAAATCCTGCTTTTCTGTTTGTGTTTTGCCTCCTGGAGGAGTTATGCACCTAATCAGCCGCAGCACTGTTGATCAGTTGGCTGGCTGACCATTTGCTTAGTTTTTGTTTTCTCTTGGATAATTTGGTTTTTACTCAAGGACAACAGATTATTTTCTGTCGAAAACTTTTGAGCTAACTTAAACAATGGGCCAAAAAGAAAAAAGAAAGAAAGCAGAAGTGCCCAGAAGTGCAAGGATGAGTGAAAACCTCAAAGCAAACACATTTGGATACATTCATGGCAATGAAGGATAGCAAGACATCAAAAGAGCCTGTAAGTTTCAATTACTCCATTTCCACATCGAATAGATTTGCACTCTTGGAGCAACAGGCGCTTGAGCTAATTGAAGCAGCAACAGTTATCAAAGAAAGTCAGTTGCAGGGGAATAATACCTTGATAAATGAGACTTTAATGAACCTATCTCCTGCATCAGTTGGAGGGCTGGATCCAGGCAAGTAGCCCAGGTTATCGGTAGATTTTATCAGAGATCAGTGTTTATTAACAGCTCAGACCATTCTTGCAATTTTTGAAAAAGTGAACTCAATTAGCCAGAAGGTTGATTGTATTATGGCTTCAGTTGACGCCCTTGTGCAAAAGCATTCATCTAGTATAGCTAGTTTTATCACAAAGACTTCTGTGAACAGAAATGCTGTGAGCATAGGAAGTGACTCTGGCAAGACATCTGAAACCAGAATTCTTGACTAAACAGGTTGCACTTCAGAAAATTATGAATAAATACAATGCTGGCCACTTGGAAGTCTACTAAATTATCTTTAGGTCAATTACATCATTGTCATCCTCAGTGTGTTGATATCTTAGCTATTGAAAGGTCGCTCTTTTCCCTTAAGTGCAAAAGAATTCTGTTAACTTTTAATCTACGGTTCCGCTGATGCTTTTCAAAATGAGAGCAGTAATCTACCCAGTACTACCGTTAAGAGTTAATGTTTTCTAAACCACCCAGAGAACTCGCGTTTTGGGCAGTATAAAAATGTGATATAAATGAATGAATGAATGAATGAATGCTGCAAGATCTCTGCCAATCAGACTGAATTTGCACAACATTGATAAACCTACAGTGGAAAATGCACTCCCACAGCCAGCTGCTGAGATAGTTTCACATAAACAAGGCATTTCAGGTTAAAACTCTGGACAGTCTTCGGGAGGATAGTCTAACCTCTTCAGATGATTTGGCAAAGGAGATGCAGCAGGGAATAAATTAAATCAGTACAAATCTGCTTAATCTCAAACAGGCTTTGTCCTCAGTTTAAACAATTGTGAGTCCTCTTGCAAAAGTTGGTCAACACCAAGCTGAGTGTAAGTTATTTGATAACTCTGGAATTTCAATTCCTGGCAAAAGGGAGGTTAGGGAAACATGATCAATTTGCTTTAACCAATGTCTCCCTAGGAAAGGACTGAATAGAGCTTTTGAACTCTGAATGTATACGGATGGAGCCCCTTACTGAATGTTCTGTTATCCTAGAGGATGTGTCTGCTAACAAACAGTTAAATGTGGGGGAGGATTTTCTGAAACCTGCTGAGCTTGTGGAGAGGAGCTCTATGCATGAAGCAGAGTTCCTGATGGAGTTACAAATAGTGCCTGTAAAACAAATGAGCCAGAAGACAAAAGATGTGGATGGGCTTGATACAGAAGTTCACAGCTTTAGAGCACTGCAATTGGAGCATCCTGAGACCCAGGATGGGAAGCCCATAGTAGAATTCTTGGCTTCTGACTGAACAGATATCTCTAAGATATTCCTTGCAAATCAAACCCATCTGACAGGAATAGTTTTGGAGAGTACTCAGAGGTACACCAATGCAGATTCTAAGGAACCAGAGGAAAATCAGCAATTCCTCTCTGAGCCCATTTCATCATTGGAAAAGCTGGTGGACCTTCTAGGGCCTCTTCCATCTCTGCCTGAACTTATAGAAACTTTGAAGAAGGATCAATCCAGTCCCAAGACACCTCTCTCATCAGGACCACAAATAACAGAGGAATCTCCTCTGGATGTGTGCGCAACGGTGTTGGGCCCAACACTGTTGGGCACCAAGCTCTGATAATCTGGTTCAGCAATTAAATCCGCCTGAAGTGCAGTCTTCTGTACCAGTCACTGCTAAATTACCTAAGTGACAATCAGTGTGGACTCTCTCTCTGCATGTGGAATATAGCCGGTTGGACATGTAAATCTAGAGATATCTCTTTTATAGAATACCTGTCTAAATTTGATATTCTTTTCTTGCAGGAGACTTGGGCCATGGATAAGATTGAGGTGGATGGTTTTCATGTACATGTCAATGCCCTGCCCAGCAAAAAGCAGGGTAGAGCTAAAGGAGGACTGGCCCTATTAATTGCAACAGAACTTCATGTGACAATTACCCCCATGCCCTTTTATGCCTGGTAGGGATGTGCATGGAAACAGTGGGAGCCGGTTCGACAGCGGGGGGTGCCCTTAAAGCGGGGGAGGATGCACTTCCCCCCCCCACCTCCATCACATTTTCCCTGCCAGCACGCGATTCCCTAAAAGCCCGTTGGGTCGGCAGCGTACCTCCCTTCCACTCAATTCTAATGTTTACTGGATGTAACTGGAAATAGCAGCTGTGACACTGCACACATTACGCACACGCACCCGTGTGCGCGACATGCTGCTGCAGCTACTACTTCTGGTTATATCTGGTAAACGTCGGAACGCGGTGGCAGGGAGGTACGCTGCTGTCCCAACAGGCTTTTAGGGAATAGCATGCTGGCAGGGGAAACGCGGCAGCGGGGTGCATCCACCCCTGCTCTTAAAATCATCCCCTCCACTGTCTAACCTTCTAGTCGGCCAGGGTTCGAACCAGTTCGGAGGCCCATAAAAAGGCCTCTGAACCGGTTCGTGTACATCCCTAATGCCCAGTGGATACTGCAGTTTTACTGCAAATTAATCATATTCAGTTAGTTCTGATTAATATATTCTTAACCCCTCTTCGTAAGTATTCCTTGGTAAGGCAGCAATGGCAAAGCCTAGGTAAATATTTAGAGGACTGCATTGAGGCCAACCCCCTAGCTTATATTCTAGTAGTGGGAGGTGATTTCAATGCAAGGATGGGGCAGGATGACATAGCTTTATGTACCTATTGCCATGCTGTCTCACCAAAAGATACAGGAGACTCCCTTTCCCCCCACTCACCTGGCCAAAGATGGGAAATACAATTTTGTAGGCCTGTGTTTGGCCAATCAGTTTGATTCGTCTATTCTAAATGGAGCAGTGAGTGGAGACCACCCAGCAGAATTTACCTACTGGTCTGGGAACAGGATGTAACCGTGGATTACTGGATCACATCCTGTAACCTGGTCAGTTATGTTGTTCAAATGGAGGTTGGAGAGGAGAGCTGGTCTTGTGGTAGCAAGCATGACTTGTCCCCATAGCTAAGCAGGGTCTGCCCTGGTTACATCGGAATGGGAGACTTGATGTGTGAGCACTGCAAGATATTCCCCTCGGGGATGAAGCCACTCTGGGAAGAGCAGAAGGTTTCAAGTTCTCTCCCTGGCTTCTCCAAGATAGGGCTGAGAGAGATTCCTGCCTGCAACCTTTGAGAAGCCACTGCTAGTCTGTGAAGACAATACTGAGCTAGATAGACCAGTGGTCTGACTCAGTATATGGCAGTTTCCTATGTCTCCCACTGATAGTGATCATCTCCCTTTGATTCTAAAGACTTATCTGCCAGTTGGGACATCTCATTCTAAGGATTAATTCATTTTTACTTTGGAAGTGGTGGCTGGCGCAGTACGGATTAAGTGGGATGGGAGATGGGCTTGAGTTTTGGATATTTTGTGAAACTCAGATGATATGATGGGACTTTGTGATGAGTTAATAAGGGGAGAGATTGGGCTTGTATATGATCATTGTGGGACATTAGTTAGTATGATATGAGATCATCTTGTGCGGGAAATAACTAATTGCAACTGCCGGCCATCGGGTAGGTCTAGAAGTTGGTACGACCAAGAGTGTGTAGCTGCCAAGGAGCTAGTGGCAAACTAGATTGTACTGACAAGACCCTCAATGTGCAACTCCTTCAACACTACTAGTCCTGAAGAAACAATATAAGTCCTTGATCAAAGCTAATAAAAGAGAGGCTCAAAGATTGTCCAGGCAGCAGCTGATTGCTTCAGTTAGCAATCAGCTCTCTCTTCTGGCATATTACAGCTGGCTGCTCAGACTGTTATGCCTCCAATTTGACTAGTCAAATGAGAGTCAGCGTGGTGTAGTGGTTAGAGTGCTGGACTAGGACCGGGGAGACCAGAGTTCAAATCCCCATTCAGCCATGAAACTAGCTGGATGACTCTGGGCCAGTCACTTCTCTCTCAGCCTAACCTACTTCACAGGGTTGTTGTGAAAGAGAAACTCAAGTATGTAGTACACTGCTCTGGGCTCCTTGGAGGAAGAGCGGGATATAAATGTAATAATAATAATAATAATAATAATAATAATAATAATAATCAGGTCCCAATGGAAACATGGGAATTTCACGTTAGAGCTCTCTGCAGTTCAGGAGGAGGAACTAGTCCCAGTAGATTTAAAAGACGGCCCATTTCCTGAATGGCCACCAGTTGCTGAAGTTAAGAAGTTTATTGATTCTTTAAAACTTGGCAAGGCCTCCGGCTGTGATTTTATCTCCTCTGAAATGATCACATTTAACGCAGATTGGTGGGCCTGTCTTGGCAGCCCTCTTTACATGCATAGATCGAACTGGGCTCATACCTGAAGACTGGGGCATTTGCAAGTTATCTGGCATCTGAGGTAATTTTGGACTTAGGATAAACTCTAAAACTCCTCTCATCCTCTTGCAAGACAGATAACACCTGTTGCTAACAAAGCAATTCGGCTAGAAAGGGAAAGCAGATAAGACAAGAGCAGCAGGCCTCCATCACAAAAGGGGTGAGTCAGTGATGTAACTTTGAAAGTATGCCTATTGAAACTTTTGATAGAATTATTGGGAGAGTCAGTTCCAACACTCTGACGCACCTGCATACTCAAGTTTTCATTACAATCAGCCTTGCATACAATAGGCTATTCACATCCCGCCCTACCCAGACACAATGCATTCCATGTCAGCCTTCTATTCAGCAAAGTATGACAAAGAAATATGCCTCCAAAGCACATTTGGGGATATAAGTATCCCTGGACTCCATGACCCAGTGTGTTCCCCTTTTCATCCTACTGGGGACTCCATTGTGTGCTTCCTCATGTGTTACAGGGAGCTGAGTCCACTGAGACATCTATCTTGTGGGCATCTATCTTTTCACTAACCTCTGCAACCCATTTGCCTTCCACCTCATTGTCCCTGAAGGACATGAGTCTCTCACTGCTCGAAGCCCTGTTGCCTAGAGAGAGGTACGGTATTAGCTGTCTGGCTCTCAGGACCCCAGTCTAGCACTTTGATTCAAACTTTCCCCTTCTGCCTCTCTTAGCACCTCCCTCTTGCCCTCCTGGGAACTTACACATAATCTGGAACTTTAAGCTAAATGTGCCTCACAATAGTCTGTTTTTAAACATATTTGTATTGCTTTTACGTCAGGACCACCTGTAAAAGTCTTACTACTTTTATTATTTTTCGTTCAATAAACTCCTTTTGTTAATTAAAAGCTCTCTCCCAAGCCGGTTTTCTGGCGGGGAAAACATGGCAGGAGGGGTAAGGGTTCTCTTCCCCACCCTTAAAGGTCCCCCACCCCCCGAACCACCAGTCATTTGAACCGGTTCCGTGCATGCCCCTAGTAATTGGGAACCTGAATGCTGTATGTGTTTTTACCACTTTCAGCTAAAATGACAGTATAAGTTACAACTTAGATTGCTTCTCCTCTGCTTATTGATATAACCATGGATCCCAAACTGAGTGTGATGTAATTTTGTTTTCTAGAAAGAGATGTGTTGTTAGCCAGTAAAGATAGGTTTCACACATGAGCACTATCTAGTAGTCATTGCTTACATGATCCTGATACCTGGAGAATGCTAAGTTACCCAAACACTGTTGGTGGTTATTGTTCCCAATATGCGACTGTTGCATTCCCAAGCTTGCTGGCAACTCCAAGCCTGCAACCCACCAGAACCACAGAGGATTCTCGTAGGGAGGGAGAAGGAAAGGAGTTGGAGCTAATTAACTGGTTTGTTATTAGTGAACATAGCTGGTTGGATCTGAGCCATAGGTTCTTCCCATTAGCTGAAAATAAGGGACAAATGGCATCCTATAAGGGACAGACAGTTTGGGCTGAAATAAGGGACTGCTGGTAACCCTAGTCAGCAGAGGATTAATCTAGATATCAGCCAAGGTAATTTAAATCTCTGATACGATTGATCATCCACTGTTTTCCAAGTGGTTCTTAAAATTCCAAATATAGTTATTGCTACTTCAGATTATTCCATGCCAGAAGAAAGTATGTCACAATTTATATACTATTTATTATTTAATGTCAATACTAGTAAGAAATACATGAGAAAATATGTAGTGAAAATATGGCTTTAAAGGACAGCTTTTCACACATTTAGATTCTGAATTTTTCTCAAGGCTCCTCCACAATCACAAAATGGCGCAGTTTAGGTGTGTTGGGATTATGTTCAATTAGCCAATCAGCCAGCCAAGTCTACAGAACAAAAATAAATATATACACATTAGATACAATTTCATTTCCATATAGACACAATTTTTGGTAGTAGTAGGCATTTATATACAAAGATACATAAAAACTGAATGCAGGATGTGGTCCTGATCAGTAACAACAATTGAAATAGGATCAGGACAAAAATATATACCAAAGTAGTAGCAATTTATTGCTAATATAAACAAGGCAAGTTAATATCTCTCTCTCTATAATTTTCTAAGGCGTATCTGTGGCTACTGTGCGTGGCAGCTCTTGCAAGAGTCAGCAAGCAGAAGCACCGTGGTGATTGGGCAGTGGGGATTCCATATGCAGATAGGGAGGAGGAGCCTGTGATGGTTAAGGACAGTTGGAATGCAACTGTTACTGGTCGGAAGATGTTGATAGTAGGGGAGAGGAACCTATATGTATTTTAAAAGATAGTGGGCAGGGGTCTCTGGGGTCGTGAGGGAGGAAAGAGCCCCTTCAGGAGAATGCGGCTGCCACTGTGTGAATTAGTTGAGGAAGCAAGATGAACAAGATCTGTTAACTCAGGAAAGGAGAGCGAGAAAGAGAGAGAGAAGAGAAGAGAAGAGAAGAGAGGGGAGGGGAGGGGAACGAGTGGCCATGGCGGTGGCGGCAGCGAGGAAGGGCCCGGTTAACCACTGCTGCTGCTGCTCCTGTGGGGTGGAGCAGGAGCGGGGCCAGCAATGCTGCAGGTGCAACCAAGAGGAGTGAGGGGGGTGGAGTAAAGGGATGGAGGAGTGCCTAGAGGGGGATGGAAGCAACTGGATGGAGCAGGAGTGCGCCTCAGGTGAGGGGGGCTGTGGCAGGAGATGAGGGGAGCAATCAAGTACTAGCGTGCAGATGCTCTGTGCGGGTTAAGCTTGTACTAAATATTTTACCTAATGGAATGTGTATCACAACTTAGAACCTTTAACAAAAATGTATATCGGCAACAATAACACTGCACTGTCACACAGAAGGGGAGGGGCAATTTTTCAGTGCTGAAGCCCACTGAGCCTTGTGAAAACAGAGGTGGCACTCGTTATTCACAGGGGTTCAGTCCCCGTGAATTAGTACAAAAATGGAAACCACAAATATCAAAACTTTGGGTCAATAGAAACTGGGGGGTTAGGTTCCTTGCTCTGGGGGGAAAATGCTTAAAAAGCAGGGAAGGGGCATAAATAAGGGTAGAAAAGCATAGTACCTTGTTCTCCAGGAATGCCCCCCCCCATCCTATTATTTTTCACTTTAAATCTTTTTAAAAACAAAAAAGAGTCACAAACAGCTCTGCGCTTCAAAATGACAGTCGGAATGGACATCATAAGTCATTTCGAGCCATTCAGGAACCGCAGATAGGCAAAAATTACCTATATTTAATGCCATGGATAAAGAAACTGGGTCTCTAAGACCCATCCACAGATATCTAAAACTGCGACTCGCAAAACCGTGGAAAATGTTATGGGGATCTGGAATAAAGGGGATCTTACCCCTTTAATTTGGTTTACACCCCTACTGAATTGACATGTGTCTATGAGGAAATAGGCTGACACATGGTTGACCTGTGTCTATGAGCAAATAGTCTAGGAATATGCAGTGTTTTATCGCTGGAGTTTGGAATAACCTAGGAAGCCTTAAAGAAGAAAAAGCATGGCAAATGTGTTTTGCTCCTAGGGGAGCCAATACAGACTTTGATCCATTAAAATCAGGCTGAGACTTTCCTCAGATGGAGTCTCCATTGCTCAGACCTCTCCACAAGAAGTTTGCAACATTCCCGACATACCTGCATTCAAGTATCTAAATGGCCCAGTTTCCTCCTGGATCCATTCTACTGCCCCAGGGAAACTGGCTCTTTTGCCCATCTCCATCTCCTGTATGGGTTCTCTGGCATCTTCTGGCCTAGAGCACTTTCCTTATGAGGCAATGCTACAACAGCTGGGGGCTATTTAGTTAGAAAATAAGACAACTGCAGGGAGATATGATAGAGGTCTATAAAATCATGTATGGTGTGGAGAAAGTGGATAGAGATAAATTATTCTCCCTCTCATATAACACTAGAGCCAGGGGTCATCCCATGAAACTGATTACCAGGAAATTTAGGACCAACAAAAGGAAGTACTTCTTCACACAACACATAATCAACTTGTAGAATTCTCTGCCACAAGATGTGGTGACAGACAACCACATGGATGGCTTTAAGAGGGGTTTCATGGAGGAGAGGTCTATCAACAGCTACTAGTCAAATGGCTATAGGCCACCTCCAGCCTCAAAGGCAGGATGCCTCTGAGTAGCAGTTGCCAGGGAGTAACAGCAGGAGAGAGGGCACGCCCTAAACGCCTGCCTGTAGGCTTCCAGTGGCATCTGGTGGGCCACTGTGTGAAATAGGATGCTGGACTAGATGGGCCTTGGGCCTGATCCAGCAGGGTTGTTCTTATGTTCTTAATACATATTTCATTAGATACAAAATTAGTACATTAGCATGCAGTTTTAATATTAGCAATAAATAGTACATGTTATTACTTTGACATTTTTGTCCTGATCTTGTTTATTCCTTATATATAGAAACCCACTCAGAATGAACCTTATTTATGGACAAGTGAATTTTGGCCCGTTGAATAACGGGCGCTAGTAACGGCGCTCCTGGCCCCCCCGCCGCCATTCCCCCTCCCTCCGCCGTTCCCCCCCCACCTTTAAGGGCCAAATCGGCCCAGGCACTTGCCCCCGCCAGGCTGGGGAGATGGAGACCGGGGGCGGAGCGGAGGCCATGTAACTTTAAAAAAAAAATTTACTCCCGCGGCCGACGCCGCCGACCGCCCACCCTCCCTCCCAGCTGCCGAGTCCCCCTTACCCTGGCCGACTGCTGTCGGCCGTAGACAGCTCTCAATTTAAGAGGCAGAGAGGAGCTCGCAAGCAGAGCTCCTCTCTGTGCAAAGCCTCTTGCCGAACTGCCGCTTTGGGCGCAAGGGACGCAAGCGCCCAAAGTGGCAGTTCGGCAAGAGGCTTTGCACAGAGAGGAGCTCTGCTTGCGAGCTCCTCTCTGCCTCTTAAATTTAGGGCTGTCTACGGCTGACAGCAGTCGGCCAGGGTAAGGGGGACTCGGCAGCTGGGAGGGAGGGTGGGCGGTCGGCGGCGTCGGCCGTGGGAGTAAATTTTTTTTTAAGGTTACATGGCCTCCGCTCCGCCCCCGGCCTCCATCTATTTTGGCCGAGGCGGCGGCTCTGCCGCCGCCTCGGTCACTTTCCCGCCGCCTCCTCTCCGGCTTCTTCGGGGCGGCCGCTTCTGGCCGCCCAAGATGGCTGCCAGGTGCCGGCGAGCTTGTCTCCCTTGCCCTGTTCTGGGCCTGCGCTTCGCGCAGGCACAGAACAGGGCAGGGAGGCACGGACACACGCTTGGTGTCCGTCCACGGACGGACACCAAGCGTTTTATTAGAGAGGATGAACATAATTCTCTCTTAGTAATTCCAATTTTTCCAACTTATTTTAATGGGAGCTCTTAAACATCCTAAATTTTACTTACAAGGATTCTCTGCTTTTAAATGTTTGCTGATGGGGAAGGAGGCAGTTAGTCCAGACTTCTATCGAGATTCAGAGGATATTTGATTATGCTAATTCTAGTTTGATGGAGTCAAATTAAATATGCAAACAGAGAAGTACTGCTTTTATCAACAGTGAATTTTCCCTTCAGATTCCACACTTCATAAGTAGCATGGCTGGAATCGGGATTCAAACCAGCCCAAGCAGGGGCATAGCTATAATTGAACGAAAGGGTTCAAAGAACCCGGGCCCCCAGCTCCTGAGGGCCCTCCAGCTCCATCCCTACCTATTTTCTTCATTGTCTCCCTCACTCTGGGGGGCCACCAGAGAGAGGGATGGACACGGGCCCCCTCTCCCCAGAACACAAGTTGTGTCCTCAGATTAGCACCAGGATCCTACCACTTGTTACTAGCAGCTGCTGTGATACATACAAAAGGATCTGCTGGTTTCTTCTTACACAGCTCTGTCAGTCCTTTTAGTAGTGTAGGAGTGACATAGCGGTTCAGGTAATCCTTAGCAGCTTGCCCAACTGGGATTGGTTCAACAATCACTGGAAAAGGAAATAAAAAGTTTAACTTAAAAGTATTAATTTAAAGCTACTGAATCGCCTTCCAAAGCTTAGCATTATGTGCTTGTTTCTTTAGAGATAGTAGAACTTGAAGTTTAAACCTTTGTTCATCTTCTTCCAGGATAAAAAGCACTGTAGAGCACTACACTGTGTTGCTTCCAGGGCCATTCAGCATGAAGCTATGTAGTATTAATTGCCTATAGAATCATCACAACCAAAGCTATTTGGCAGGAACAAGCCATTATAACTGACAGGGGTAGTGAAAAATAAAGTATCTGATAGGGATGTGCCCAAATGGTCTTCGGCACCGGCGGGGGTAGTACTTTAAGGGCAGGGGAGGGTGTACTCAACCCCCCGCCGCGTTTCTCCTGCCGGCGCTCTGCAAATTTGAAGCCCCTTGGGGCAGCAGCATTCCTCCCTGCCGCCCTGTTCCCCCCGTTGGCCGGAAGTGGCTGGAAGCTGCGAGCGCGCGTGCGCCCATTGGGCGCACGCACGCTCGCAACTTCCAGCCGACAGGGGGAACGGGGCGGGGGGGGTGAGTACACCCTCCCCCCCCCTTAAAGTACTACCCCCGCTGGTGCCGAAGCACCGAATCCCGCCCCAGCGCCAAAACGTTTCAGAGGCCTTACAAAACGTTTCGGGCAGAAGCCTAGTATCTGAATCACATCTAATTAACCTGAGAATGTAGAAGTGCTGACCTTTCCAAAGCATCATTTTAGAATGCAATAAATCAAGGGTAGGCGACATGTGACTCTCCACATGTTGCTGAACTACAACTCCCATCACCCCTAACCACAATTTCTTACAGCTGGGGGATCAGTGTTCCCTCTAATTTGTTTCATCTCCGCGCAGAATGAGTTTTGTTCTGGGCAGCAGTATTATGGCAGTGTGTGTGCAGGTGCATTCAGAGTGGGGCCTTCCTGATTCAACTTAAGTGGGATCTAAAGTTAACTCAGTGGTCATAAGAAAAAACTTGTGTGCATATGCGCATGCCTTGGAGGGAACACTGCTGGGAATGATGGGATGTAGTTCAGCAACATTTGGAGAGCCACATGTCGCCTACCCTTGCAATCAATATATAGTTGCTTACTCATTTGTTGTGCAAGATCCACTCAGATGTTTTTTCTCAAGGGGTTCAGATGACTTTTAGCCCCCCCAACCCCCACCCATGCCCCAGTCTTGCTTCACACCAGAGGCTGGGCGTAGATCTTAGGCACCCCTACCTTGACTTTATAACTAAACTCTGCTTTGAAGTGGGGTCTGGATCATAAGCTTAGGTTTATTGTCCAAATAAACAAACTGTTTTCTTGTTCAGACATTATATTCTACATTTGATTAAGGGCAAAGAGATGTGCACATGCTTGAGCCCAAAGCTCACTGTCAGCCTCTGTAGACAATGATAGTAAAGAGTAAAAGTTATGAACTAAGCAGAACCAAAGTACTTTTGCTGTGGGGATATTGGGTTCTTTGTTCATTTAAAGAGCAATATTTCAGGGGAAAGGTGATCCTTTACCCAGGATCAATTCATACAGTTTGGTTGTGCAAGTTTCCATGAGCACTTACTGAATACTGAAGGGGAAGTGAGCAGCATGTGCGCCACCTGTGCATGTGTAAGCACATGCGACGGGGCTGTACCACAGGGCAGTTGAGCTCAGCAGCAAGGGCTCCATACATGCAGCTAGATAATGGACGTCATGTCATGAAACTGCATTCGCAGAGCCTTTACCAACAAGCAGGTATTTACGAGTTGCAGGCACATGGGCAGTGCTCAAACTGCCTACATCCCCTCATGCAGTATGTCAGCCACTGTCTGCAACATCACTAGCAATGAGCAACAGGATTCCAATGGGGAAAGTCATATGGGAGGCTTCCCCCCTCCTTCAAGGACAAAAAGCACATTGAGGAGAATCCAGATTGGGACCGGGGCAGGGGAGGTGAAGTTAAAACCCCCTACACCTCATCACTATCCTGATCAGGATCTCCCCCTTTCCGTGTGCCATTTGCAGGGAAAAATAAAAGCAAGCATGCCAGGGCCAAGGGCTTTATTAAAATCATGCCTAGTTTGGCCCTATAATACCTGGTTATGAAAAGCCCTTAGCATCTATATGTTCTGATGTTATGCCACAACAGTACCAGAGTATCCAGTTGGCATTGGTCTTTCTGAAAAACAAAAACGAAGTAGGAACACTACCCTTTCTGCAGATTAGGTACCATTTTAGGAACCTCAAACATTTTTTAAAAGTTTTTTTTGCTGGGTATGTGGACACCCATCTAGATCTGCGAGGGGGGGAAAGTGCAAGCGCCAGAATAGCTCTCTCTTCTACAGCAAGGCTTCATCCCTCACCCAGCCCATAGTTCATCATTTGGGTGAGAGACATATTACACTATTGGCATGAAATCCCAAGCAGCATCAATAGAGCACAGTGATAAAACCTGGGTATTTTCATCTTCTGGAAAGACCTTAAGGTTAGAAGGACCCATAGGGGCTGATTCTTCAGCACACTACTGATACATAGCAAAGCTGATTTGGGGTTATCTCATGAGGACCTATATCAGAGAGAACAACTAACATATAATCTATATACGATATATATGTGGTAACATATCTCCAGGACAGTGGTCAGTGTGAACCACTTACTTGTTACATTGTTGGAGGCATGTATGAAAATGTCTGGAATAATCAATTTTGTAAATACACCTAAACTCTACCAATTTTGTATGTTCAAAGGAGTGAGGAAATTGCACAGATATGACTATAGGGATTCATCGGTGAAACCATAGAGGATTGAATACCTCATATGCTTTACTTATAGAACACGCACACACATCCCCTAACTACTCATTGCTTTGCAACTTGGCTAATACATTATGTTTTCTATATGGCACTTCATCTGCAAATAAATGAGACAAATCACATGTCACTCTGAGTTATATAAACTTAGCAGAACAACCCACAGGAACGGCTTTTATTGTATCAGCTATTTTTGTTGTGAGCTATTTTAAGAGTATATTGGGCTAGTTCAAGTGGGGTATAAGTTCTTATATAAATAAGCATTTACTTGTCAATGAAAATTCATGCCTCAGCAGACCTGCTAGTGTATAAAGTGATTGCATCCTTTGTGTTTCTGGATTAAGTAGCTCTGTAGTAGAGACATCACCTCATGCTTTGCCTGAGCTACTGAGAGTCATTGAGAGTCTCCAGGTATTTAGGATTGTAAATATCAATAAGATCTGGCAGTCAAGAGGTATATTAGACATTAATGTGAGCTTTCATAGGTAAGTCAAATGTTCCTAGCCAAAATAAATTTTGCTTTATGATATTCATGCATGCTGCTTCACACATGATCAAACATTAACATTAGGTTAAGCCTGCACAATAAATTGAAAGCTATATTTATCTCCATTGCAGAGGAGGTGCAGCTTTTCCTAGAGTAATGCAAATTCTAGATGGTAATGATATACCTTCAGGAAACATGAACCGGATCTCTCTCTCAGCTGAGGAAAAGTTGGCACTGCCATGAAGTCCATTTCTCAGATCATCTGTTCCATAGACTGCTCGTAAACTAAAAGCAATAAAAGGTGTATTATCACATTTATTACTATTACTACTATTATATATCACTTCCTCCATGTGCGGCAGAAGGCTGAAAACAGGCTGCACAGCAGAGAGGCTGATGAAGTCATTTGGGAGGAGCAGGGGAGCTGGAAGGAGCTCACTGCCTCCCATCCCACCACCGGCAACAGTGTTTTCAAAGGTAAAAGGAGGGACTCTCCCCTTACCCTCCCAGCAGCTGCTGGCTGTGCCCCATCGCGCCGCTGGCAGCAGCATTCTTGAGGGGGCAAAAGGAGGAACTTTCCCCTTGCCCCCCCCGCAGCCGCATCAACTTTTTTTTTTAAAAGGTAAAAGGCTTTCTCCTCACCCCCCCTCCCTGCAACTGCCACCACCCACAGAGAGGGGTGGCAAAATTTGAGAAGCGGCAAAATTCGCTGCTCCTCAAACTTTGCCTCTTAAGGCAAATGCCTACTTTGCCTCTCCGTTAATCCGACACTGGAGCCACATCCCCCCCGCCGGAAAATGCCCTCCCTTTCTCCAAGAACAACCAGTTCACAGATGGCCCTACGTAACACTGCACAGGCTTGCAAATACCTTGGTGGGCCTGATGCAGCACACAGACCTTATATAGAATTACTCATAAATTTTCTGATTAAATGTTAAAAATCAAATTATTATTTGAATATTACTTGAATATGCCTCAAATTATGTCAAAAGACTTTGTCCCAATCCTATACCTATTTTTGTCAAATTAAAGATTGCAGCACTGAAATAACAACTTTCATTAATGGTTTTTAAGTACTATGGACTAAGTTACCTGTCAGGATAGGTTTCCTTAGCTACTATGCTACTTGAGGGCCCAAGCAGATCCTTCCAGTATGAGATAGCATGATGCCTAGCAAGAACCATCGCAATTAAAGGCCCAGAGCTCATGTATGCTGTTAAGTTAGGAAACAGCATTTTCCCATACTGTTCTACATAGAAGTTACTACATTGCTCTGGGCTCAGCTGGAGCTTTCGTTTCTGGGGGGAGAAAGAAAGAGAATCTCCTAAAGCCATTGTTCCAAGATGGTTAAATACGAGGATTAGCAATAGCATATCACATTATGAAGCATTGTAGCTTAATTAATTTTTAAAAAGCTTTCCCCATTGCAACCATTTTCAGCTTCCTATAGTATTAGCTATTCTGTTTCTTTAACAAATAAACCGACACAGTGAGATTTTTATTTTATCTTTAGAAACCAAGTTTGAACACTAGAACAGAAAGTTTGGACCGTCAGTTTCTGATTATTCTCCCTCTCCACTACCACTGCAGAAGGTATGGCAAACTACATGTGACATGGAAGCATGCCCATTTTGCTTGGATAAGCATTCTAGCCCCTTGCCAGTCTGCTTTTCCACCTAGGTATGGCTGAGACTGCACTTGAGACCTTCATCAATGATCTCCAATCTCCACCTAGAGTTCAATAGGGTAAATTGCAGTTAATCTTGGATCAACCCCAAACAGGTCCAGCCATATGAAAAAGAAGATAGAGCACTAATAGCCTCACAAAGCAGTTGAGCAGTCTATTGTTATAGATCATGGGTGGCTGGTGACATAAATGGAAGACCGGATATGTACTGCTGAGGTCCCTTACTATTCCTATGAGGAACACAGGAAGCTGTCTTATACCAAGTCAGACCATTGCTCCACCCCACTCAGTTATATCTACACTGACTGGCAGCGCTCCAAGGTTTCAGGCAGGGAGTCTTTCCCAAGCCAGAGAGTGGCAATTGTTTCCCATGCTTGCCAGTGTTCCTGTATGGTTCCATTCTGATTCCTCTCTTGTTTAATATGACCTGATCTGCACAAGCTGGTTCACATGAAAAACTACTTTTGTGAATAGTCCCTGCACAACAGTTTCAATTTCCATCAAATTATTGAAAACACCCCCTTTCAGGGTTTTGTGATAGCAGGGTAACAATTGTCACAACTGTTTGGATGGCTGCTTCATACAATCAACTTACTGCACGGGATAGCCTCCACGCAGCTGCATCTTAAGCAGCTACCATACACATGGCCTAGTCTAGTTGAGTCTATATGAGGCAACTGGATATGTTTGTTTGGAGACATGATTCACACATGATGTTCAACACATTTTCAATCTGTAAATTATACACATACAGACCTGTGCATATGTACAGTTACTCATACATTATGTTCAATACACAAACAGTAATATACGTCCTATCTGTACTCTGCCTTTGAGGGGACCTGTGCACAGATTCACTTTTAAAATGAAAGCATTGTAGAGTCATTCTACATACATCATTTTCCTACACATCTACATATAGATGTGTACAGATACCTAAACACATGTACTGTGTGTAATGTTTGAACAGAGCTATGGATTCCATACCATCAGCAAGCAGATGACATCCAGCTCTCTCTCTCCTCTTCGTCTGGAATATTAGTGGGGCAGTAACAGTAATTACAGTTGGGATTTGTTCACACAAATTATGTTACAAACATTCACTATCACCTGGGCTTTCTCCCTTAAGGTAGGCTTTACTTACCGTCTGTGAGCTTTAATGCTTAGTTATATTGCCATTCTAATGCAGTGCTAGTATTTTAACAACTAAAATGCATTATACTGAGAAGGGATCTTTTGAGAATAATAAAAGGATATGCAATCCTCCCGACTGGATTATTGCAATGCGCTCTAAGTGGGGCTGCCCTTGTACGTAGTGCAGAAACTACAGTTGGTCCAGAATGCGACAGCCAGGCTAGTCTCTGGGTCATCTAGGAGAGACCATATTACTCCCGCATTGAAGGAGTTACACTGGCTGCCGATATGTTTCCGGGCAAAATACAAGGTGCTGGTCATAACCTATAAAGCCCTAAACAGCTTGGGCCCTGGGTATTTAAGAGAATGTCTTCTTCGTCATGAACCCCACCGCCCATTGAGATCATCAGGAGAAATCTGTCTTCATTTGCCACCGGCTCGTCTGGTGGCTACTCAGGAACGGGCCTTCTCTGCTGCTGCCCCGAGGTTTTGGAATGCACTCCCTAGTGAAATAAGAGCCTCCCTATCTCTGACAACTTTTTAAAAGTTAATTAAGACACATTTGTTCACCCAGGTGTTTAACTTATATTGTTTTGATTATTTTAATGTTGTTTTTAGAATATTGTTTTAAAATTTTTAAATTGTTGTGTTTTAAATTTCTTGTTTTTGTTTTTAACTAATGTTTTACTTTTGTTTTGATCTTGTTGTAAACCGCCCAGAGACGTTAAGTTTTTGGCGGTATAAACATATGTTAAACAAACAAACAAACAAACAAACAAACTTGTTTGTGAAACTGAAGCTATGTTTCTTTTAAAGACTCTAGCTGTGCAACTATGGTATCTAGTGATCAGTTACAATAGTTTGTTCATTATTACTATACGAATATGTACATTCAAAGTAAACTCTACTGGTTTACTTTATCCAGAAATGCTGGATTGAGGTTACTGAAGCAGACTGAAGTCAGAGTTCAATTTATACATTTGACATTTTCTGTTTGCAATGAAAAGACTGGATATTAATATATAGAAATTCAAGGCATTAAAACTACATATCAAATTCAAAAATTACCATCTTCCATTGATCTGGATTAAAAAGGTACAAGAAACATATAAAGCTCACTATCTGAAATCCAGACTAAATTACTCCTTAATAGTTAATCTGTGATGAAGCAGTCCTGTACAGTAACTACTAAGTAGTTCTATTAAGTAACTTAGTCTGGGTGTCAGCCACTATGAACACCCTAGACCATCCTACTTGCAGAAAAAGATGGGCAGAGACTAGAAAGTCTGCTCACTTGCAAAGGCATACCAAAAGAATATAACTATATCATCCTGAAGCAAGCCTCCTGAACCATATGATTTCCTAGTTTTAAACATGTAGTACTTCAAATTACAGTTGAGCATGAAGAACTTTAATCTTTTCAAGTTACCTGAACAATGGTGAATCCTGATCTAAGAATTATATCTTCTATTTCTACTTCTTTGTCGATGATGTCTGGTTTAATTATTGCCAAGGTCCTTTCAACATAAATCTGAGGATCAGGCATCAACATCTGCATTTTTGCATTGAAGATCAGATTTCAAGAAGTCTTCTCTCACTGAAATTATACATTTGTTATGCCTATTACATTCATGCTCCTGTTGTAAAGAATGATAATCTCGCCTCTTACTTCACCATAAATAATCCCAAATTTACACGTTCTGAGTCAATCTGAACTCGCAAGCAGATCCTATGCATGTTTACTCAGAAGTAAGTCCCACTGAATTCAATGATATTTCTTCTGAGGAAAGTGTTTGTATGATTGAAGTATTAATGCTACCCGCCCCCACCCCACCCCCACACTTTAAAGTTTTATTCTGAGTCTTTAACTACCACATAACAGGCAAAAATCAACAGGTAATCCTTGCCCAAGCACAGAGCTGCAATGCTAGGAAAAGTGTGTTTTGTTTTGTTTTGATTAAAGGTAAAGTATGCTGTCAAGTTGATTTTGATTCCTGGCGCCCACAGAGCCCTGTGGTTTTCTTTGGTAGAGTACAGGAGGGGTTTACCATTGCCTCCTCCAGCACAGTATGAGATTATGCCTTTCAGCATCTTCCTAGATTGCTGCTGCTAATGTAGTAGCAGTGGGGATTCGAACCAGCAACCTTCACGAACATAGGAAGCTGCCATATACAGAGTCAGACCATTGGTCTATCTAGTTCAGTATCGTCTACACAGACTGGCAGCAGCTTCTCCAAGGTTGCAGGCAGAGTCTCTCTCAGCCCTATCTTGGAGATGCTGCCAAGGAGGGAACTTGGAACCTAGATACTCTTCCCAGAGGGCTCCATCCCGAGGGGAATATCTTACAGTGCTCACACTTCTAGTCTCCCATTCACGTACAATCAGGGCGGACCCGGCTTAGCTAAGGGGACAAGTCATGCTTGCTACCACAAGACCAGCTCTCCTAACAAACCTTCTGCTTGTTAGTCAAGCATTTCCCGGCTGCGCCATTATTAGGCTTTATATATTATATTGCATTATGTATATTTTTGCTACTTCCTTTAAATATTTAGTAAAGGGAACAGGAAGGTGAGACATAAATGTTTAAAATGAATTGGCTGAATGTACATAATTCGTGACAAGTATCAGGTAGGTTTAAAGTTAAACTTTATACACTTCTAGAAGCCAACGGTATGTCCTCCTCGCTGCAGGCATGCGAAGCCCGGGGAAAAGAGACGATCGTGCAGCAGCCCCCAGGCAGAGTTCGCTTTCAATGGCTCCCTGCGCTTTATTCCCCTCGGCTCCCTCACACGGGACGGGGCTGCCGCCGCCTTAAGAAATACAACAAGGCGCTTTGTCCCCCTCCCTGTTCATGGCTTCTTCAGCGGGAGAGCATCGCCGATTACGAGAGCCGTCCTTCACGCAGCAACCTGCTCCTCCTCGGACCATCTTGCTGCGTCCTGGGTGCCACGCAGGGCAGTCTCCCGGCTTCAACCCGTTAAAAATAAATAATAATTTTTTTAAAAAAAAAAATCCCTCCCGCGCTTTACTGCCCTGACAATCATACCTGCTAAGCGTGCCTTTTTCGTGCCTCGGGTAGGTTGCTAGGCAACCAAAGAAACCGCGATGAAACTGCTACGGCAGCCGGGAAGGACAATTTGAAGCACGTTTCTTTCATCCGGGGAAGTAGGGGGTGGATGTCTGAGGGAGACATTTTAAAATGTTAAATGAATAACTTCTGCTCAGATTCTGATCTTCAAGACCCTTACGTTTGCAATCATGCAACTCAAAGAATAGAATAAAACGATAAGATGCCGCACATGCTCCAGAAAACTGATCTATCTATTATTAGCTTTCTATACCGTGTGTTTTTCCATGCGTGATGCATGCTCAATACTTAAATAAGCTTCTTAACAAATTTGATTTCTTCATGACAGATAGCTGTTAAAACCTTAATAAAAGCTCTAATATTATTCTCCAAAAGATTCAGAGCTTTCCCAGAAATCATGTAATCCAGAGGAGGAGATGGTGTGTGTAGCTGCCTTGGATGTTAATAAACTAAATAGGAAGGTGTGATATCCTCTATAATAAAACGCTTGGTGTCCGTCCGTGGACGGACACCAAGCGTGTGTCCGTGCCTCCCTGGCCTGTTCTGCGCATGCGCAGAGCGCATGCGCAGAACAGAGCAAGGGAGACACACCACCGGCACCCGGTGGCCATCTTGGGCGGCCAGAAGCGGCCGCCCCGAAGAAGCCGGTTGAGCGGCGCCGGGGGACACTGGCCGCCGCCGCCTTGGCCAGAGGACACGCCGCGGCAACAAGGGAGAGGCCCCGGGCAGCGGAGGGCCCGGCCGGAGCCGCGGGCGGCGGGGGTGGGCCTGCTGGATCCGCGGCGGCGGTGGGTGGCGGGCCCGCCAGAGCCCTGGGTGGCTGGCCCGGCCGGAGACACGGGCCGCGGTGGGTGGCGGCCGAAGAAAAATGCTGCCGCCGCCGAAGTCCCACCCTCCCAACTTCCGAAACCACCTTACCCCTCCCGTGACAGTTGAGAAAAGAAAGACCTAAATTGAAGAGGGAGAGCGGAGCTCGCAAGCAGCGCTCCTCCCTCTGCAAAGGCTCTGCCTGAACTGGCGCTTGGGGCGGAAAGGACGCCTCTTGCGTCCTTTCGGCCCCAAGCACCAGTTCGGGCAGAGCCTTTGCAGAGGGAGGAGCGCTGCTTGCGAGCTCCGCTCTCCCTCTTCAATTTAGGTCTTTCTTTTCTCAACTGTCACGGGAGGGGTAAGGTGGTTTCGGAAGTTGGGAGGGAGGAAGGGTGGGACTTCGGCGGCAGCGTCGTCAAAATTAAAAAAAAAAAAAAAAACAGTAAAGGGGAGAGGAAAAGGCTAGCGCCCGTTATTATAATGGGCTTCAAAATACTAGTACTAAATAATTTGTTTGAATGCACATAGTTTATCAGGTCTATCTATATACTATTTCCAAAAATGCTGAAATTTGGGGTCCTTAAAGGCAGATAACTAGAATGCCTGTGGGCAAGTGGGAGGTACTGGTAGACGCAGGGTGACCTGAAAATATGTCAATGTTGTTGTTGTTTTTTAAACCTTGAAGGAAAACACCTAAGGGGGTCAAACAACAAAATAAACTGTCCCCATATTAGACAATGGGATGGAATGTTCATGAGCTCAGACAGTTAAAAGTTAACTGTGGACAAGCTCAGGGAGAAGGGTTTGAAGAAAAAGAGTGGGAAATAATCAGCTTGAAGAACTCAAGACAGTCACAAGTCCTTCTGTTTCTCAGCTTGTTTTATTACCAGCCATTTCCTATGACATAAAACAGCTTTGTGTTTCTGAGGGGGAAGGGGATTGAAAAGAGCTGGGACTGAGCACCAGTCGACCACCTCAACAAAAACACCCCCCAGACAAACAAACAAAAGTTGCATATAAAGTAAGACCCAAGTTAAGGCAGGCACTCCTGTCTCTGTGCACACCACAAGGTTATTCACACAATCAAAACTGTGCTGTGTGGAATTTTCAGTTGTGTGGAAGCAAGGTAAGAGGAAAACCTGGGTAGAAGTGATTGTGTGGAAGCAAGGTAAGAGGAAAACCTGGGTAGAAGTGATTGTGTGGAAGCAAGGTAGGAGGAAAAGCTACCGAGGTTTTGCCTCCTGCCTTCTTCCACACAATCACTTCTACCCAGGTTTTCTTCCTACCTTGCTTCCACACAACCAAAAACTGGGAGCACACACAGCTTCTAAACCTGGGTAGAACCCAGTTTTTGATTGTGTGATAACGGACAGGAATATATTGCAATATTGTGTTACAGGTCCATGCTTGTAGAGCAGGAGATCCCAACAGGGGGTACTTATTGAAATAAATGGGAGTAACTTCCAAAAGTGTATTTTAGTGGGAATAATTTAGTCTGGATATAAGCCAGTAACTGGAGTAGTCTGTCTCATAGCTGTAACATTTAAATTTACAAAACCTCTATGGGGTACTTAGGAGTCTTAGTGAAGAACAAGTTGAACATAAGCCATTCCGCTCCGTCTGGCATCAGAATATTGTGTCTAGTTCTGAAGACCCCATTTAAAGAAGGATGTTGATAAAATGGAACAGGTTCAGAGGAGAGCAACGAGGATGGCCAGGAGTCTGGGAACCCAAGTCCTAGGCGGAAGAGCTGAAAGAGCTGGGTATGTAGCTGGAGAAGAGGAGACTAAGGGGATCTATGATAGCCACCTTCAAATATCTGAAAGGCTATTACACGGAAGGAGCAGACTTGTACTCTGTTACTCCTGAGAGATGGACCAGAAGCAATGGATTGAAATTACAAGGAAGCAGATTTAGGTTGAACAGTAAGAAGAATTCTGACATGTAGGAGCTGTTTGACAGTGGAACAGGCTGCCTCTTCTTCACAGTTTTCAAACAGCGACTCAAACTGCTGTCAGTTTGCTGCACTGAGCGGGGAGCTGGGCTACAAGACCAGCAAGGTCCCTTGTGGCGAACCAGTAGAGGGTTGCCTGCAAGTTCATAAAAAGTCCTTGTTACTGCTGCCACCAGTCTCCTATGAGACAAAATGAACTTAAAAATCATCCTTGTTCAAAACAAAATGCAGAACAGAGCAAGTTCCCAGTCTAGGTCAAGTTTAAAACAAACAAAATCTGGTTGATTTAAGTAGATATAAAAAGCAGGACAGTTTACAGGCAAACAAAGCAAAAATGGTTAAAGATGCACAAGCAAGGTACTTTTCTTCCTGTCTAGTATTAGACAGGAGGCTCAGGAGATCTTAGGACTTAAGTTGCAGTTAACAAAACGAAAGCTTGCATTGTGGTGAAGTCTGCCTGCTCTTAGGAGACATGCAGCATGGTCTCAGCTAACAAAGCTAAACTAACACAAAAGCAACCTCAAGAGCCTCCTCCCATGACTGAATACCACCCTGATCAACTAACCCCATAAAAACTGGCTGTTTTCCTTATAGGGGAAAATGTGCAAATTTAGCATCTAGCGCAGAAAGAGATATATCCAGGTAGGAATTTCAATCTTCCTCCTGGAGAGAGGCAAAACATCCTAGGATTCTATTGCTTAGGACTTATTTCAAAAGCTTAATGATAGTAAGCTTAATGATAGTAAGCCCCCTGATCATAGCAGGCTTGTAAACAATAGGAGCAATCATTTGCATGATGTTCTGGTGTTTAAAAATACTTTGAGGCTGTTTTGGCCTAAGGAGACATTAGGGATGTGCATGAACTGGTTCAGGAGCCCTTTTCTGGACCTCCGAACTGGTTTGAAAGTCCACCTGTTCGGCCAGTTCAAAGGTGGGGGGGTTACCTTTCAGGACCGGGGAGGGTGCTCTTACCCCTGCTGCGTTTCCCCCGCTGGCACTGTGATTTAAAACGGTCCTGTGGGGCGGCTGCATACCTCCTTGCCACCCCAGTGCATGTTGGACTGGAAGTACCCCCGGAAGTACACATCTACGCACACCGGATACTTTAGGGTTCTTTTGGAGCTAATTCCAGTCTGACGTGCACCGGGGTGGCAAGGAGGTATGCTGCCACCCCACGGGACCGTTTTAAATTCCAGTCCTTAAGGGTAAAACCTCCCCCCCCCAACTTCTAACTGGCCAAACTGCCAGTTCCGTGCACACCACTAAGAGACACACGAGATCACCTGATTCACTCAGGGTCAGGCTGCCGGGATGTGCCGCCCCGCCCCCGAGCTCCAATAATGCACTGTGCGAGTGCATGGTGCATTATTGGTATCCCCCTCCCCGCCCAGTCTGCCTGCCATGGCTGCAGGACACATGATAGGAAAAACGGAGTTAGGAGAGTGCTCGCTCTCCTAACCCCACTTTGAGGGGGAACTCCACAAGTGGGTTTGCCACCATGGTGCCACTGAGACTGGATGCGATCCCGGCGGTTCACACACGTATGTGTGCAAAACTGGGCTGGGCTCCCTTAGCCCGGCTTTGCACGCACGTGTGAATAGCCTCTATGATTGTATGAATTAGTAGTATTAATAGTTTATGTTGCACTTTGGCAACCATGTCCTATTGTCAGCCCAAAATGGTTACCACAGGAGTCCTTGTATATTTCAGACCAACTGTGACAATAACATGCATGCAATCAATCACGCCTTGAGATTTTCTTAATGAAAGGTGGGGTATAAATTTAACAAACAAACAAATAAATAAATAAATCACGTGCAGCATCTGCACCAATCCCAAATGTTGTACTGAGACACTTTTCTTACCAATTGCGTAGGAAAAGATCCAGTCATCACTCTGCATTGTCACACTCATGAGACTTCAGCCATACAGTTCATCCCTCCCCTGGACTTGGGGAGGGCTACAGTCATGGGCAAGAGCAGCCATCTCTAGGAGCCCATTACTTAGAAGGGCTGCTTGAAATCCTGCTTGAAGTCCTGATACATACAAGTTCAGATCCTGCCCCCAGCAGATGGTGCTGTTTCTCCAGCACAAACACTTGGCCACAACCAATATTATCTAGTACAAGTCATAAACAGCATATTCACAGGTGGTCGCCAGTAAAACTGTTTGGCAACAGAGGCACAATCACTGAAGGAAACCCACAAGAGCAATGGCAGGCATCCCTGTTTCTTGGTATGAAGTGATAGTCTGGCACTCAAGAGGGCTACATGAAAAAGGAGGAAGTATGAGCCCACTCTTTTTAGGCAATGTCACTCTCTTCCCTCAGACCTCAACCTGCCCACAGCCAATACGTTCCATAAAGCCTTCTGGGAAACAATAGTTTTCAATGGAGAAATGTACTGGAGAGTAGAAGAAACTACTTGATTTAGTAGCCAGTGTGACTAATATCAAATAACTTTGGTAACATATGGACAGTATGGGTAAGTGGTAAGATACCACATGATACACAAAGTGATATGTAATAATAAACTGAAACAAAATACTTAAATATATTTTCATCTCATCTTTCCAATAAAATAGTCAAGGTGGTTCACACTATGAAAAAATACAAGAAAACAAACAGAAAAATACAAATACTGTAGGCAGACGCAGCATATAAAATGAGGTTTCCTGTCTGAGGTAGGCTTTACCTTAATATCAAGGTCTCTTGTTCTGGTCACTGGTGTGCTTGGTATCTGTTGCTTCTGTGAGCTAACTGGCTTCATCTTCTGTCATGTCCCTAACCTATAAGTTACTGGTTTGACCCTCTGCTTGGCTTGACCTCTGGTGTGTTCCTGATCTTTGGCTACTGATTTACTCCTCTGACTTTTGGCTTGGCTTGACTTTACAATGTGCTCCTTGCCTTTGGCTTCCAGTTTGCCTCTCTGACTACCTGCTCAGCTCAGTTTCTGGTGTGTTCCTGACCTTTGGCTAGTGGTTTGACTCCCTCTCCTTGACAGCTGTTGTCTGGCCTGATTCCTGAGCACTGACTGGTTGCCTAGATCTGACAGTTCTGGCCCCTGACTTGTGCCCCCTAGCAGCTGCTGTCCATGGCTCAGTCCTGATCTATAAACATGAAACTCAGGTTTTGGTTGGATGCAAAGGAGAGCCTCTGTGGGCGACGTTAAAAAGTGGGTATTTTCATGGGACAAGTCCCAAACCATATAGCGCTTTAAAAGTCAGAACCAGCACTTTGACCAGTGAAGCTATCTTGACAGGGGAGTCATCTTATACTCCTGACGGCAATGTGGTCTCAGCTTCGCTGACCAGCTTTCTGAGCCCTTCAAAGTGTTCTGAAAGGCTTCCTTTCATCAAAGGCATTCTTGAAGGGTGCATTGCAGTCACCTAAATGTGGTGTAGCAGGGCAAAGGCGCCTGTAGCCACAGCTGCTGCCTGGACCTCCAGGTTTAAGACTGAGTCCAGGAGTAACCCTAGACTCTGAACCTGAGTAACAAAGGCAATGTTATCCCATCCAAGACAGGCTGACTATTCTTTCCAGATCAGCAGTTCTGCATCAAGAGTGCTTCTGTCTCATCTGGATGAAGCGTCAATTTGTCCAGTTCATTTTTGACCTCAGCATGTAGTTCAGAACCTCAACAGCAGCACTTGGAGAATTTGATAAAAAGGCTACTGTAGGGTCAGTTCAGATGATACTTTCTATGAGGCGAGTCTCACGATCAGTGAGACTCGCTGGGAATGGGTTTGCGGGGAGAGCGGGCTTAGCCCACTCTCCCCGCAGACGAGCAGGGAGGCAGCCCTGAGTGGCCGAATTGGCCACCCACACAATTGCCAGCTCTGTTACGGAGTCAGCAGGGGCTGCGGGGATCAGAGGCTGCGTGGCCCCCTGAAGTTCCAGGATGCCCTGTGTGAGTGTGCGGGGCATCCTGGAGAGACCCCCAGTGCTGGGAGGCTTCTTTCAGCCTCCCGGTGGGGGTCTCCTCGTGTGTTGCCGCAGCACGGAGCCGCGCCGCAACACACAATCAAATAGATGGCGTTAGCAGAGCACTCGCTTCGCTAACCTCGTTTAAGGGGAAGGGGAATTAAGAGGGTTTGCTGCCGGGAGCCACGTGGCTCCTGTGGCAGCACACAACCCACCAAAAGCGGGCTATGCTCCCTTAGCCCACTTTTGGTGGATCGTGAGAATCTCCTCTTAGTGTGATTAGATTCCTCTACATGTCCTCAAATGTTCATCTGAATTGAATAACTTACATTTTCTACCCAAGATTTAAATACGAGATATAATGTAGGATTAAAATGTGTGTGAATCACTATTGTGCAATTAGATGATTGTCTGGAGTGCTAAGTGGTGTTTTCTCCCCACTAAAATTGAGTTCAAACTGTAAAAACAGCACAGGATAGGACCATTCATTCTACCCACTTTGGTCTGTTCATCTGAAGTAGTATAAAAACCACAGATATACTAGTTGTATGTTTAAAAGTATCATCTGAACTGGTCTCATAGAGTTTAGTACCAATTCCATATTGACGAGACTGTAATCCAGCTGCATGGATTAGCTCAGTTTCATGTAGATGTTAAAGAACATGGAGAACAAGATGGAACCCAATGAGCTCCCATAGGCCTAGGCATCAAGTAGGACTCAGCAGCAGCACTTGTAAGTCTGGGTCCTGTTTCACTCCAGTGTGCAATGCTGAAGCAGAAAGGCTCACAACCTCAGTAGTTTAATTGGAGCAAATTATTTATTGAGGCATAACGTTCAATATACAAACAGTGAACAACAGCAAATGTGTGTGCCATTTGATTATGTCAGAGGAACAATAGACATTCAAAGCACACAAAGGACAGTGGAGATATGAATTGCTGACAAAGCAATCTAAGAAAAATTGATCAATGAAGACTAATTGTGAATGATTAAAAAATCAAGCCCTATTTCTCAGGCATTCTCATCTCCTGACCATTGATTACATGTGAAACACTCTGAACGTCTTTGTGTTCCATAGCAGTTGCATAACTACTGATCGGTCTAGAGCCGAAGTCTTGTAGATTCAGTTTCCTTGATGCCTACCCCCTTTCGATGGGGTGGGGCGCCAATAAAACTGAGCAAAGGAAAAGTGATTCTGAATAGGTGAGAAACAGAAACAGAGAAGCGGAAATGATGAGAAGTGGGAAAGAAATAAAGAAATAGCGGCATGAAGAAAGAGAAAAGAGAGGCTACTTCACATGCCTTTTCCCTGAATCTTTTGTACCTTTTCCATTCATCCAGGGTGGGACAGAGATGGAGGGAAACTTTTCAACTAGGGGCATTTTACTGAGACACTGGTCCCTCGCCAAAACACTAGGAGAACCTGGTAAACACAATTCCTGTAACCACCCACATTTCCATAAACAAATGCCATCCTGGGATTGTTAAGATACAAGCCCAGCATCTCAGTTTGCTCCTCAGGTTTCTTGTGGCAATGCCGCCAGCTGTGCTGTCAAAGTGATGCCATCCACAACATCATATTTGCCAAGTTCCCAGGTATGCAGCTTTCAGCAATTCTCCCAGCATTTTTGGCTATACAGAATCAGACTTTCCACTGAGCCGATCATGACTGAACTTGGGGTCTGCTAAACCCAGGATTCTTCATGGCTTAATGATTGGATTAACATCAACTTCTGTAGCTGACCTTCCAGGAAGATCTGGAACCACAATAAAGCAGTGCCTCCAAGTCCCGCCTCAGCCAGATGATCCAGAAGGATATTGTGGCCAAAGCTGCTGAGAAGCCCAGCAGAACCAGCAAGGATGCGCAGCACCTGCTCTGTCCAGTTCCTGATGTATGTTGTTCATCACCAAGGTAACCAAAGCTCTCTATTCCACAGTGAGGCCTAAAGCCAATTGAAATGGATCGATAATCCATGTCATCTGGGAAAACCTTGAGTTGGAATGTCACCTCATACTTTGAGCACCTTGCTTAAGAATGGAATCATACAGCTGGGAATTATCCATGTATTGGGCGGGTGTGTTTGTGTGGGGGCAGAGGGGAGAATTCAAGGTCTAACTACCGCCTCTCTTAGACTCATTGGAACTCACTCCTGTAATGAGGCATTTACCACTAGTCTATGGGCCAGGGGTCTAAAATTCGATTGATTGGTACCTTTTGAGTGAATAAATGGAGTAATGTTTTTTGAACTGCTTATGACCCTAGTGGAATTATTAGCCATGATGGCCTTTGATAATGAGTAGCTCTTACCCCCCCCCCAAAAGCTTATTGTGTAAAAAATGGCTTTAAAATGCATAATAAGCAACAGTGACCGCACAGTGGCCAAACAATGTTACTAATCCACAGGGCTGTCCCTAGGGGTGTGGGGGGCTGGGGGCAAATCAGCATGTGCAGGGCCCCCTTAATATTTCAATCTAATATACATTATACGTAACACACACAAACATACACATTTTTACACATTTGCATAACTTTTATTCCAAAATTGAATTCTTTTGCAATAAAAGTCTTATTTTGAAGGAAGTCTCGTTATTCAATAAAATGAGTAACATTTGAAGTTGAATCCTACAGATTTTAAACTGTTCTTTTTTACTTCGCTTTTGCAAGCACAATAATAATTAAAAAAATCTATTACATATATTTCATTCTTCTATCAGTGCAATCTATGCGAAATAACTTCTCCAACAAGCCTCACCTACTAGTTAATATATTGGACAAAAACCCAGATCTCGTAGTTGCTCCTGTCTTTAAAACTGACAGTGAAACACTTGTATAGCATACAAGTGCATTACTTTGCTTCTGCTACAGAAGCAGGAATACTGTGAAGAAAAATGGGCATGATTCAGCAAAACTTGTACACTTCGTACAGTGATGTTCTTTGTGTTTACCACTGTGGATTGTTAACAGACAAGAATATCAAACCACAGCTTGATCCTTTTTCCCAAATGCAAACATAATGGAGAACTGTGATGAGCTCAAAAGTATGCTCATTCCCAATAATCTACACCAGATGAGAGTCTGAACCAGGGTAGTGTGCTCATGAATTCACATTGGTAAGAATGGTTACAGATAATTTTTTATACGAGAGCCATTCTGGGATGAGGTGGACAAGGTGCTGAACAATGATGCACTTTATGATTTTCCATTTGTTCTTTAATGTGGTTTATTCCATCTGATTTTTTTAAAAAATGTGGTTTAAGTTTGTATAATTTCTGCTTGACTGGGACTAATCTTTCTAAAGCGACAATATATACGTTTATTTTAAAGATAAATATTGTTGTATTACATTGCAGTTGTAGAGCAGTGGCTAAAAAGATTAGCCAACTTATTATCAATTACACCCCCAGGCAACTTGAACTCTTTCCTTGGCTAGGACATTGACTTTAGACAAAGCACTTTCAGGCTCAACCCATCTGAAATATGGAAACTCATCTACAGGGCTGTTATAAGACTGTGAGGCAATTCTCACAACCACCAAAAAGCGGGCTAAGGGAGCTTTTGGCGGTTGTGTGCTGCCACAGGAGCCAAGCGGCTCCCAGTAGCAAACTGCCCAAACCACCCCTCCCCTTAGCCTGGTTAGCAGCAGCACACGATCCGGTAACCCCAGTTAGCAGAGCACTCGCTCCACTAACTGGGGTTACTGGATCATGTGCTGCTGCAGCGCGGCTCGGTGCTGTGGCAACTCATGAGGTGACCCCCAACTGGAAGGCTAAAAAGCGGCCTCCTGGCTTGGGGGTCTCCCCAGCATGCCCTGCGTGCTTGCGCAGGGCATGCTGGAACTTCTGGGGGCCAAGCGGCCCCCAAACTCCCAAGCCCCCACCAGCTCTGTGACAGAGCTGGCAGTTGTGTGGGCAGCCGCTGCGGCCGCCCCGGGACAACTGACTGATCATCTGCGGGGAGAACGGGATTAGCCCGCTCTCGCCGCAAACCCCATCCGGTGTCTGCGACAAGATAATGCAAAATGTTATGAACAAATGTTATGAGGCACAGTACTATAATTACTTAAGAACAGTGCTCCAATCCTTGAGCACATCTGAGAGAGACAGCGTGTATGACCAAGCCTTTCTTTTCCACCCCATCCTTCCTTCCACAATGGCCACCCCTGTGTTTAAACTCTTGTTTCATGTTAATTTCCCCCCCCCCCCGATCCCCAAACTTTCAACTGTCAACTCAGCAGGAAGCAGCTCTCTTTCCTCAGCTGAGTCAGCAGTCTCTACATTGTACGCCCTTTCAGGTGCACCTTGGTCACCCCGCCCTAAGGGCAGTCCTGCTACTCCAATGTTTTATGTCTGAAGTAACTGAAGTAAGTAAAAACGAAAAAGAATGTTTCCCCATGGCAATATTTATTATTACTATTATTTATTTACACAGTCAGACAGGTGTTATTGACTGGTTTGTTTTATACGGACATTGAGTCCTTCCCAAGGACCTGGGATGGCTGAATTTTATTGTCAATGATGTTGCTGTTATAGATATCGTCGCAGAATATAGGCTGTTCCCAGTAAAGCTGCTTTTTGTAAATGGCTGATGGTGATTTCTGTGGCCCCTATGGTGTTGAGGTGCTCTTCAAGGTCTTTTGGAACTGTACCCAGGGCGCCAATGACCACTGGGATTATTTTGGCCTTTTTCTGCCACAGCCTTTCAATTTCAATTTGTAGATCTTTGTATTTGGTGATTTTTTCCATTTCTTTTTCTTCTATTCTGCTATCCCCTGGTATTGCTATGTCAATTATTTTAACTTGTTTTTCTTTCTTCTCAACTACAGTTATATCTGGTGTATTGTGTGGCAGATGTTTGTCTGTTTGTAGTCCTATAATATTCTTACATCTTCATTTTCTACTACTTTTTCAATTTTATGGTCCCACCAATTTTTGGCTACAGGTAGCTTGTATTTTTTGCAAATGTTCCAGTGTATCACCCCTGCTACCTTGTCATGCCTTTGTCATGCGATCTTTTTACAACAGCTGATTAGGTGGTCCACGGTTTCATCTGCTTCTTTACAAAGGCGGCACTTGCTGTTTGTTGTTGACTTTTCTACTTTTGCTCATATTGCATTTGTTCTTAGTGCCTGTTTTTGCGCAGCCAGTATTAAACCCTCTGTTTCTTTCTTCAAGTTGCCATTCTTAAGCCATTGCCAGGTCTTGGTGATGTCTGATTTTCCACTTATATTGTGCAAATATTGACCATGCAGTGGCTTATTTTTCCATTTTTCTGCTCGTTTCTTGACTTGTTCTTTCTTGTAGGCCTGCTTTGTTTCATTGGTGTTGAATAGTTTCTCGTTATTGACCATTTGAAGTGCATCTTCTTCACTGTCCTTGATATATTCTTCAAGGCCTCTTTTCTCCTCCTCTACTCTTTGATGGACTTGCAGCATTCCTCTTCCACCTGAGCTGCAAGGGAGGTATAGCCTATCTACATCACTGTGGGGGTGCAGAGCATGATTGATGGTCATGATTTTCCTGGTCTTATGATCTAGCGTCTCTAGCTCTGCCTGGGTCCAGTCTATTATCCCTGCAGTGTATCTGATAACAGACATAGCCCAGGTGTTTATGGCTTGTATGGTGTTCCCGCCATTGAGTTTGGACTTGAGGATTTTTCTAACTCTCCTGTTGTATTCACTTCCAATTTTTCTTTTCACTTCAGTGTGTGCAATGTTATCAGCCTGGAGAATGCCCAAGTATTTGTAATGTTCTTTCTCTTCCAGGTTCTTGATGTTGCTTCCATTGGGCAGTTCTATTCCTTCTGTTTTTGTTATTTTCCCTCTGTTCATTATTAATGCAGCACACTTGTCTAGTCCAAACTCCATTGCTATATCGCTACTGAATATACGGACAGTGTTTAGCAGTGATTCGATTTCTGACTGGGTCTTTCCATACAACTTCAGATCATCCATGTACAGCAGATGGTTGATATTACTGGATGTTTTAGATATTTGGTATCCGAGGCCTGTTTTGTTTAGTATTTGTGAAAGTGGGGTCATGGCGATTACAAACCACAGAGGGGATAGTGAGTCCCCTTGGAAAATGCCTCTTCTAATGCTAACCTGTCCAAGTGTCTCGCCATTGATTGTTAACTGTGTACTCCACATGCTCATTGCTTTTTAAATAAATATCTGAATGTTTTTGCTGACACCAATTGTCTCTAAACATTTTAGTATCCATGTGTGAGGCAATGAATCGAAGGCTTTCTTGTAGTCAATCCATGCAATTCTCTAAAATTCTCTTGCAATTTTCTAAAATCATTTTGTCTATCAGCAGCTTGTCTTTTGTGCCTCTGGTGTTCGGGCAATTTCCTTTCTGTTCAACTGGAAGCTATTTGTTAGTTAATAAGTGTTGCATCACTTCATCTGCTATTATTCCAGTTAATTATTTGAACATGGTTGGCAGGCAGGTTATCGGTCTATAATTACTTGGAACTGCATCTTTTGCTGGGTCTTTCATGATGAGATGAGTTTTCCCAGTTGTTAGCCATTGTTCAATATCACCTCCTTGCAAAATGTGATTGAACTGTTTTGACAGTTGTTTATGAAGGCTTGTTAGGTGTTTTAGCCAAAAGCCATGCAGTTCATCGTCGCCTGGAACAGTCCAATTTTTAATTTTCTTTGCTCTTTCACTTATTAATTCTGGTGTTATTATTAGATTTTGCATTTGTTGGTTTTTTATTATAATCTATTGGATTGTCCCATAATTTCCCCCAGAATTGCACTGTTTCTTCTTTATTTGCTGTTTCTAGTTTTCTTGCAGTTTCTCCTTCTATGCTTTGGTAGAAATGTCTCTGATTCGACTGGAATTGGAGATTCTGCCTGTGTTGTGTAATTCTGGCTTCATATCTGCTAATCTTCTTTGACACTGCTGTTATTTGCTGCTTTATTATTTCCAGGATTTCTCTAATCTTCCTTGAATCTAGGTGGTAATTTTGGATCAGATACTGTTTGGTGTTTTCATTCTTCAGCTTCTTGTCTTTCATATCTTTCAATTTACTAGCATCTGATCTAAGCCTGGAGATTTTATTTTCTAATCTAATCTTCCATTTAGGTGATGTACTGCTTTCTTTTTTTACAGGTCCACTGATCTTATATCCGAGCTCTTGTGTTGTTATTGTTGCTGCACTGTACATTAGTTGGTTTGTTTCTTGCAATTATTGTTTCTTGCAATTATTGGTTGTTATTATTTTTATTTGTTTCTTGCAATTATTAAATTATTTGTTTCTTGCAATTATTGGTTGTTATTTCTGCAAGTGCAGCATTGACATCTTTTAATGCCTGAGCAAGTTGTTTTTTGGCAACTGTTTTTAGAGCTGGAAGTCGAACCCTGGTGGTGGTTTGGTTCATGTGCTCAGTTATTTTTTGCTTTAGTTCTTGTTGCTTTTCTGTTAAACGGCATTTGGTTTTTTGAGGTGAAGGCAAAGGGGAGGTTGCCTGGTTTTGATTTTGAAACAGTTCAGCAACAGTGGCATCCTCTATTTTCAACACCTCCTCCACCTGCGCCTGAGCAACTTCTTCAGTTGGTGGTAATTCTTCTTCCATATCTTGAGCCTGTGTTGCTCTTTGCAGTTCTTCCAGCTCAACTCCTGTGAATACTTTATTTCTTATTATGAATCTTCTCTGGTCTGCTAGCCTGTTATTTCTGTATCTGGATGCCTCTCATTCCAAATTTGGTACACTCTTTTTAAATAACTTCTTCTAGTTGGACTAGACTTGTAATAGCAGATAATTATTTCCTTGTTGGCATTTTTCGTATTTTTTTTTTTGGTTAAGCGATGTTTCTTCCAGTAACTTTGCAGTCTTCAGCCCTGGTTGCTCAACTGAAGATCCTGAGTCCTGTTGCCCACTTGCCACCAGATGTCCAGGGACTCCAGCAACTGGTGCGGTCCTTGTTGACCCGGGCGACGACCGATCCGGTATAGATTTATTAAAGTTATGTCTTACCATATTGTTGATGGGAGAGGCACTCTTTGTCTGGCTCCTCTGGTGAGACCTGTCCAGTATGGTTGGACCTCTGGCATAGCTCTTACCTTCCTCAGAGCACGCAAGCCCCACAACCACGCCAAGGTAGTGCCTCACTGGGGGATGATGATGATGATGATGATGATGATTTTGAGAGCATTAATCTACAGAAATGCTCAAAAATCACAATATTTCTGTAGAAATGTGTAAGGAACTGCAAAGTTCTCAAGTAAAGTTCTTTCAGCTAACAATACAAGTCATTGTCATCATCTACTTGTTTCAAAGTCATCCTCATCTTCATCAGCTTGGTTGTCACTTTCCTCTACATGGCATATTGCCATGCTAACCATTCTTCATACAAATACATGTGAGCACAGCACAAGACAGAGGGTAGGAATAAATGGACAGTTATCACAATGGAGGGAAGTAAGAAGTTGGGTCCCCCCAGGGATCTTTACTAGGACCAGTACTTTTTAACTTGTTCATATATGATCTAGAAGTTGGGGTAAACAGTGAAGGGGCCCAATATGCAGATGATAACAAACTATTTCGGGTTGTGAAATCCAAAACAGATTGTGAGGAGCTCCAAAAGGGTCTCTCCAAATAGGGTGAGTGGGCGGAAAAATGGCAAATGCAGTTCATTGCTCGCAAGTGTAAAGTGATGCATACTGGGGCAAAAAAACCTAACTTCACATATACTCTGATGGGATCTGAGCTGTCAATGACTGACCAGGAGAGAAATCTTGGGGTCGTGGTCAACAGTTCGTTGAAAGTGTTGAGTCAGTGCACGGCAGCTGTGAAAAAGGAAAATTCAATGCTAGGGATCATTGGGAAGGGGATTGAAAATAAGAATACTAGTATTATAATGCCCTTATACATACAAATCTATGGTGCGGCCACATTTGGATTATTGTGTACAGTTCCAATCACTGTATCTTAAGAAGGATATTGTAGAACTGGAAAAGGTACAGAAGAGGGCAACCAAGATTATCAGTGGCCTGGAGCACCTTGCTTATGACGCAAGGCTACAGCATCTACACGCTGGAGAGCCAGCGTGGTATAGTGGTTAGAGTACTGGACCAGGACCGGGGAGACCCGGGTTCAAATCCCCATTCAGCCATAAAACTAGCTGGGTGACTCTGGGCCAGTCACTTATCTCTCAGCCTAACCTACTTCACAGGGTTGTTTTGAAAATCAAGTATGTAGTACACCGCTCTGGGCTCCTTGGAGGAAGAGCAGGATAGAAATGTAATAATAATAACAATAATAATAATCTGAGGCTTTTTAGTTTGGAAAAGAGGTGACTTTGGGGAGATATGATCAAGGTATAAATTGTTTTGGCTATTTAATTGGTGTTTTATGATGTTTTAATTGTTTATTATTTTATGCAGTTTTATAATTTTTGTTTTAATTGTTAATTTATTTTAATGGTGTTTTAATGTAAACCGCCCTGAGCCTTTTGGAAGGGTGGTATAAATTTTTTAATAATAATAATAATAATAATAATAATAATAATAATAATAATACAGGTTAGAATTAGAAGAGGTATTTTCCAAGGGGACTCACTATCCCCTCTGTTGTTTGTAATCACCATGACCCCACTTTCACAAATACTAAACAAAACAGGCCACGGATACCAAACATCTAAAACATCAAGTAAAATCAACCATCTGCTGTACATAGACGATCTGAAGTTGTATGGAAAGACCCAGTCAGAAATCGAATCACTGCTAAACACTGTCCGTATATTCAGTAGCGATATAGCAATGGAGTTTGGACTAGACAAGTGTGCTGCATTAATAATGAACAGAGGGAAAATAACAAAAACAGAAGGAATAGAACTGCCCAATGGAAGCAACATCAAGAACCTGGAAGAGAAAGAACATTACAAATACTTGGGCATTCTCCAGGCTGATAACATTGCACACACTGAAGTGAAAAGAAAAATTGGAAGTGAATACAACAGGAGAGTTAGAAAAATCCTCAAGTCCAAACTCAATGGCGGGAACACCATACAAGCCATAAACACCTGGGCTATGTCTGTTATCAGATACACTGCAGGGATAATAGACTGGACCCAGGCAGAGCTAGAGACGCTAGGTCGTAAGACCAGGAAAATCATGACCATCAATCATGCTCTGCACCCCCGCAGTGATGTAGATAGGCTATACCTCCCTTGCAGCTCAGGTGGAAGAGGAATGCTGCAAGTCCATCAAAGAGTAGAGGAGGAGAAAGGAGGCCTTGAAGAATATATCAAGGACAGTGAAGAAGATGCACTTCAAATGGTCAATAACGAGAAACTATTCAACACCAATGAAACAAAGCAGGCCTACAAGAAAGAACAAGTCAAGAAACGAGCAGAAAAATGGAAAAATAAGCCACTGCATGGTCAATACTTGCACAATATAAGTGGAAAATCAGACATCACCAAGACCTGGCAATGGCTTAAGAATGGCAACTTGAAGAAAGAAACAGAGGGTTTAATACTGGCTGCGCAAAAACAGGCACTAAGAACAAATGCAATATGAGCAAAAGTAGAAAAGTCAACAACAAACAGCAAGTGCCGCCTTTGTAAAGAAGCAGATGAAACCGTGGACCACCTAATCAGCTGTTGTAAAAAGATCGCATGACAAAGGCATGACAAGGTAGCAGGGGTGATACACTGGAACATCTGCAAAAAATACAAGCTACCTGTAGCCAAAAATGGGTGGGACCATAAATTTGAAAAAGTGGTAGAAAATGAAGATGTAAGAATATTATAGGACTACAAACAGACAAACATCTGCCACACAATACACCAGATATAACTGTAGTTGAGAAGAAAGAAAAACAAGTTAAAATAATTGACATAGCAATACTAGGGGATAGCAGAATAGAAGAAAAAGAAATGGAAAAAATCACCATATACAAAGATCTACAAATTGAAATTGAAAGGCTGTGGCAGAAAAAGACCAAAGTAATCCCAGTGGTCATTGGCACCCTGGGTGCAGTTCCAAAAGACCTTGAAGAGCACCTCAACACCATAGGGGCCACAGAAATCACCACCAGCCATTTACAAAAAGCAGCTTTACTGGGAACAGCCTATATTCTGTGACGATATCTATAACAGCAGCAACATCATTGACAATAAAATTCAGCCATCCCAGGTCCTTGGGAAGGACTCGATGTCTGTATAAAACAAACCAGTCAATAACACCTGTCTGACTGTGTAAACAAGAAATAATAATAATAATATAATAACATAATAATAATAATATAAAATTATGCAGGGAGTAGAGAGAGTGAACAGATAATTTTTTTCCTCCCTCTTTCACAACACTAGAACCAGGGGCTATCCCATGAAACTGGGAAATTTAGGACTGACAAAAGGAAGTATTTTTCACACGGCGCATAATTAATCTATGGAATTCTCTCCCACAGGATGTGGTGATGGCCACTACACTTGGATGGCTTTAAAAGGGCCTTGGACAAGTTCATGGAGGACAGGTCTATCAATGGCTACTAGTCTGGTGGCTATAGGCCACCTCCAGCCTCAGAGGCAAGATGCCTCTGAATACTGGTTGTACGGGAGCAACAGCAGGAGAGAGGGCATGCCCTTACCTCTTGCTTGTGGGCTTCCCAGAGGCATCTGGTAGGCCATTGTGTGAGACAGGATGCTGGATTAGATTACGGATGTGCTCAGAACCGTTCGGTGCTCCATTCTGGGACCAGTGGGAGACCAGCATTCAAGCTGGTTTGGAGGGCAGGGGGTTTCCTTTAAGGGACAGGGGAGGCACTGCCTACCTGACAGCCCCACCCAGCGGCTTTCCCCTCACCGGCGCTCTCATAAAAAGTGTGTGTGTAAAAACCGGCTGCAGTGTGCCTCCCGGCAGCCCCAGTCAGCAGCGCCTAGGAAATGGCCGACACGTGTGCACACAGCCCTCTTTTTATGAGAGCACCAGTGTGGGGGAAAGCCGCAGGGTAGGGGCTGGCAGGTAGGCAGCGCTTCCCCTGCCCCTTAAAGGAACCACCTGCCATCCCACAGAACTGGTTCCATGCACATCCCTACACTAGATAGGCACTGGGTGTGATCCAGCAGGGCTGTTCTTATGTAGTTTGTAATGATGTCATCCACCCCAATTCAGGAAGATGGACACGTGAATGTTTGCGGTGCAAGTGGGCTAACTTGTGAATCACCTAACCGATTTGAACCAAATTTGCTACAAGTGTAGGGACACATAGGGGTGGTTCAAGGGCGTAGTTTGTAATGATGTCATCCACCCTGATTCAAGATGGTGGATACGTGAACAGTTGAGGCACAAGTGGGCTTATTTGTGGCCTACCTAACCGATTTGAACCAAATTTGGTACAGTTCTAGTGAGTGACACTTAGGGACACCTCAACAGTGTAGTTTGTGATGATGTCATCCACCCCAATTCAAGATGGTGGACGTGTGAACATTTAATGCTGAAGTGGGCTAACTTGTGAAGATGGTAATTATCAATTAAGATTATAGGAAAAGGAAAGGAGACAAATTAGTTCTTACCAGAACAACTTGTTTTAATTTGAAGGGTGCTATACAAACGTTTTAAACAAACACAGTTTCAAACAAACATCATTTAATAATGGCTGATAGTAATCTAAATGTACTTTTCATTATCAATGGGAGGATCTTCTTGTAGCATTTGGCCAACCAAGACTTACTTATGCAACTGCTGCCTGCAGCCGGGAGAAACAGGGAGTGGTTGGGACATCTGTAATGATCCCTCAGGCATTTCATGCTAGAAGCTAAACTGGCATCCAGACAGTCCACAATTAGTTGGATACAGAATCCAAAAAACATTATTTATTTCAGTGGAACTCACTTCCTAGTAAGCAAACTTTTGATTGCCGCTTCAAACATGGTCCTCTTGAGTGTGAGAGGGAGCTTCTCAGTTACAAGTAACTTGAGTTGTACAATTCCTAATATTGTACTGTATTAGGAAAATGCTCATTGTGCTGAGCTGTATATAATTTTGGCCCTATAAGTCAATAGGAGCTTTTGCCTCCTAAAAGAGAAAGGGAAGCAGCTGCAGTCCAAGGATGGCTCCAAGGAGTAGCAAAGGGTAGTGGGAGCTCCCCTCAAAATTTGTCCTGTTCCCCATCCACCAGACTGGAACTTTATAGCAAAGTGTCAGACCAATACAGTCATCATGTATTATAGTCCTATAGCTTGAATTAATTATTTGTTAAAGGTCTCCATTGTTTAAAGAAGCTTGGCTTCACTCACTTACTCCTCTGCCCCAGAACAAGCAGCAGGATGAACAAGGGAGAGACTCCTTCAACATTCCAGGAGCCCAGCCCATCCCTTCGCTGCCTTCCTGGCCAGGAAACAGGCTGGGTGAGACCATGTGTGCAGAAGGGGGTGCGGTGCAGGGTCATCTCCCCTGCAGATTTCAGCTGACTTGATGCTGACCTCTTTCCCTACCCCAGACTTTTCTGACATATCTTCTTAGAAATGACTCATTTCTAAAACTAGCCGAGAAAGCTGACTGGAAGGTTTGGCCTAATGCAGAAAGACATTCAAGTCGTTCGCAGGACCCACGAGGCTTGGGCCGGGGAGGGCTGAAGAGGAAGGCAGGATCCTACCTACCTTCTGACACGCAAGCACTGTTCCTTCAGGGCGCCACCTTCTGCTCACACACCCCCATGAGTGCCGCTGAGGTGGTCACTTGAGGTGGAATTGGGAGGAGGCAATCCTCTCCTCTTGCATCCTACAATGGCCTGTGCAGGCACTGGAGAGGCAGCCTGCTGTAATGCAGCAGGGCTCCTCTTCCTGGCCACGCTGCAGTCAGAGCTCCATGGCCACCACGGCAGGCCGACCCTTTCAGAGCCCTGATGCAGCACACAATCAAGAAGCGCAGTAGCGAGGGTTCCTCTTCCACCCTCCCTCACATTTTGCCCAGATAGCAGATCTAGCCTACCCGGGATGCAGCTGCTGGGTCGGGAGACCTTCTGGCCTCCTAAACTACATGGTCTGCTTGCGTAGGATAGAGCTCATCCAAGCAGCCCATGTTGTGTGAATGACCCTACCATTTTCTAAGAGGAATATGGCCCATTTTCTGAATAAGTTTGAAAATACCAAGCAAGCTTCATTAACAAGATATCAGCCTTAATTTTTACCATACCTCTCTAAGTATTTGATGTATAGCAAACTCCCCTAATAATGTTCTTGGCTCCCCCTTTGCTTCCCTCAAATGCATTGTTCTAGAGTTGCTCCTGTTGCAGTCAGGGGCATAGCTGACATGGCAACATGGAGATCACCACAGAACCAGTCATTCCCATTCTTTCCATACCCCAGTTCTCCATTATTTTAAGTTGTACTCAACATATACACTGTCCTTTATTCAAGTAGCTGCGCACAGAACTACCACAGGCCCTGCAGTTACCTCTGTGCCTCCTTCCCACCCACACCAAAACCCCTCCTTCTGTTTCCTTTTCGCTTCCTGTTCTTCTTTCACACTCTCTGCCTTTCTGCTTTTTCCTCTGAATTGCATACATATTGTTAACATCCGTGTCAATTTTTTCTTGCTTCCTTCTCATTTCTGCAGCCTGCATCTATATATGTTCTGTGTTGCAGAGATTATACACTCCTGTGAAAAAGCAGTAGTAACTTTTAAAGTGAATTGTTGATTATGTTAATTGGAACATCCCACCCCACCGCCACCCCTGTACCCCAGAGGCAGTTTGTCAAAGCTTGGAGTATTTCGCAACACATCACGCACACACCCACACACCCATCAGCTCCACTCTTTGGGTTAGCCCAGCACTGACATAGCTCACCCTCTGCTCTCGGGCCCTGCCCTCTGGGTCAGAGATTGGTATTGACGCCACTGCTTTCCCCCACTCTCCTTCCAGGCATGCACAGCTTAGCTGGCACACACTTTCTCTAGCACCAAAAGTGGACAACCTTGGTGCTGGAAAGGAAAGCATGGCAGCAGCAAGACACAGAGGATGGCAAAGCTGGAGGCAGTGGAAGCTGCCTGATGCAGCAAGGAGTGGTGCGCACCAGCCCCAAGAGTGCAAAGGCAGAGTGCACACCGCTTGCGCGGTGCCTTGTCACATGCTGCCCGAGACCGCCAGGAGAAAGCAGCACACATGTTGTCCTACCTACACCCAATGTGCACTGCTGCTTTCTGCTTGCTGTATCAGCATGAACTGCTTCGTTTCACTAGCCCCTTCCCTTGCTGCTGTTGTGCTCTTCCTTCCAGCACTTCCAGGAGAGGGCAGGCCAAGGCCAAGAACACTGCAGAAGTGAGGCTGAGGTGACCGCAGCAGATAGGGGAGTTACACCCTCAGGAGCGGCTGGGATGGGGGCACACTAATGGGGGAGCTGCCCTGGGGCACACTAATGGGGGAGCTGCCCTAGGGCCGGCACCCAAAATGAGATTAATGGAGCCTGAAGGCTTAAAACCATTTCTGGCTGTACAGTGATAAGAACTTCAGGCTAGAGGGAAGGAATTCAAGGGTTAGGAGGAAGGGCTGGGCATAGCATGCCATGGATTAGGAGATCCAAGGGGAAAATGAACTGGGACATCAGTACCTCTCCAGAGATGGACAAGTATTGATTGGTGTGCTTAAACATCTTTATCTCAGGTGTTTTAGCAGATAGAATTCTGCTAGATTCTAGCAGATGGGAAAATTTGCTATACATGAATGGCCTGCATCTCTTCATGGGCTTGTGTGGGTGTTCAGTTTATCTTCTTTCTGTTTCTCCTTTCAGAGGCTTTGCATAACAGTAGCAGCCGGCATTGAATACTTATAAGATAAAATAGGAGCAGGCATGAAAGAAGCAGAAAGATTGCCATCAGTGGCTTACAGTAGCTTCTTCAGATGTTATTAAAAACAGGGACACTATTCCTGTCTGTATAGCTAGCGTCATGAGAGGATGCTTGCAAACCCCGGTACTGATGCGCTAAGAAGCCTCACGCTGATGCTGTCCATGCTTATGTTGTTCGTTTGAAGAGGAAGATGCCATATGCGTGATGAAGTTTGTTTCAGTGATTAGAAGGCTGAGGTGGCCCCAGCCTGCATGGGAACCACCAACTTCTAAAGGAAACTTGAGCAATCACTACTACTGACTGGGTTGTTGTAATGTTTCACAAGGTGTTAATGACAGTGTACATACTGCTGCAGCCATGAGCCATACTGGCAGATATATCCTTTTAGTGGTCACTTTCCAAACAATTGCACATAAAAAGACAGCACAAACATCTAGGAAAATCACTTGTATATCCAGACACCTGAAGCTGCCTTATGCTGAATCACTAGTCCATTTCGCTCAGCCTCCAGCATCTCAGGCAGAGGGCTTTCTCAACCCTGCTGACCCTTCTTCTATCTCTGTGAACAATTCCATTATTGTTGGGAAGGAACAAATTGCAGCCCCACAGGAATGCTGTGGGGGTGTCTGTAGGTGTTCTGTTTGTTATTTGGGACGGGCAACACTGCGCAGCAGCTGCCTGCCACAGCAGGATTATAGCATTGGCCCACCTGGCTCGACCTGCAAAAGCCTTCCTGCCACTTTATATTGATTGATTGATTCGATTTCTTTACCACCCTGCCAAAAATGGCTCAGGGTGGTTTACGCAGAGAAATAACAAATAAATAAGATGGACCCCTGTCCCCAAAGGGCTCACAAGCTAAAAAGAAACATAAGATAGACACCAGCAGCAGTCACTGGAGGTACTGTGCTGGGGGTGGATAGGGCCAGTTACTCTCCCCCTGCTAAATAAAGAGAATCACCACGGTAAAAGGTGCCTCTTTGCCAAGCTAGCAGGTGCCTCTTTGCCAAGTTTGCCTTCAAGATGTTTGAGTTTATGCTTATGTACAGCCCAATAGATTCAGCAGCAGAAACCTAGCCATTTAGAAAACTCTGGCTTCATATTGACCCCTAGGTAATTCAGTGGAAGCCATTAGCAAGTTCCGCCTCACCCCCACCCCGCCAAACAAACAAACAAAACTGTCCCAAAAACACACAGACACAGTAAAGAGTAGTAATCCATTGCAGAGAGAAAGAGCTTCCCACCAGCTTGGATTATGGAATATAGACACTGTCAAGGAGGAAACTCACGCAGCCTTAGCTCCAATATAAAGCTTTGTCCTTTGCCTCAAGATGTAGCAATTCTAGATTACGGTCTTTTTATGAATGCAGGGTTAGGTTGTGTTGGGGCAAGCACTCATGGGGTAATAATGAGTGTGTTGGAAGGGCTGGGCTGAGATAACTTACTCCTCCTTTTGCTGGTTGCTATATGTCATCTTCCTCCTTGTTCCTAGGTCCATGAGAAGCAAATTAACAAGAATGATATAACCATAATTATTATTTAATGCTTTGTGAAAACAATTCTTTACACCCAAGTCCAAGATTGTTGTGAAAGGGATAGCTTTCAGGGTGTGTGGCTGTAGGGAAATACCCATAGCTTCCAATGAATAGCAGGACACAAGATTAAACGCTCCATTATTCCATCTTTGAAGACACATTTTCAAAAACAGTGACACAGTAGGAGCTCAGCTGTGTTTATAGAGTGGAATGGTTGCAATTAACTGTCGACAGAACATATACAGTTTGACAGCACTGATGGTTAGTTATATCAGGTAATGATGACAAAAAGGAATTGCCAATATGAAGAGACACTTCTTACTATTTGATTTAAATCTTCTAGAATTCAGTACTGCTCAGAAGTAAGAGCACTGTAAGTTATTCCTCTCGGGATGGGGCCGCTCTCGGAAGAGCACCTGCATGCTTGCATGTAGAAGATTCCAAGTTCCTTCTCTGGCATCTCCATGATAGTGATGAGAGAGACTGCTGCCTGAACCTTGGAGAAGCTGCTGCCAGTCTGGGTAGACAATACTGTTAATGGAAATGTGCCAGGGTGCTGGCTAAACACTCCAATGGGGCTTTTGGGCTAATGGGGGGAATCAGCGTGGCTATATGGAACAGTTCACTACAATGCCAATTTGTGCAAAGTTCTGGTCTGGAAACGAGGAGACAGAAAAAAAGGTTCAATCAGACTTATTTAGGGATAATCAGAGTACAGGAGAAGAAAAGGATTGATTAGGCAAGATGAGGAGGCAATAAAATCTCAACTCACAGTATTAACTAGAGTCTCATGTAGAGGTATTTTAGCTTAAGGCCCGAATTGTCAATTAAATCAGCTTAAGGCTTTACTTGAGAAAATACCCAGATGTAAACTTAAGGAGAAAGAAGGGAGCAAGGAGATTTAAAGGGACAGACACTTAGTATTACTGGTACCAATCTGTTGGTGCACTGGGTGCACTTGCAGGTTAGATTGCACAGGTAGATTTCCTTGCAGGAGTAAAATAGAGAGTCAGGAGAGAAGAAAGTGGTGCAGTGTGACCACTTGAGGGCTAGGGCACCAGAATAGTATTTGGTTCCAGGGTAGTCCAAGGTGTTCTGTTTCCCAGGGTCCTTCTCTGAGTTTTCTGTAGTGTTTTCCTTCCTTCTTCTTCTGACCATGTGTTGGAATCAGAAGTACAAATAGGCAAAATCATTCCTTGGGGCAATGCAAAAGTCAGGCGCCCTGACCGCAGCGGCTGAAATTCACGTGTAACAAACATGAGCTTGATTGAACCTAAACAATTTGCAAGAACCAATCAAGTGGGTGTGATCTTTAAGAAATACATGGTGTAATGTCTGGTCTAGAAGTATGTGTGGAGCACTGAATGGTGCTCCAAAAGCTTTATCTAAGACCGGGACATCTCTTCCTGGGAGAGAGATCAGGTTTTCTTTTTGTGAATGATCCTACCTCTGGGTCCTTGCCAGTTCATTAATGTTGTGATAGGAGACTGGGGATGTACCATGCTTATCTGGGTAGTTGTAGGAGCATTTAGCAAAGCGAATCCCATCACAATGGGAGTTAGCTACTTCTCTTGTCAAGGTCTCTTTGACCTGGGTCTGCTTGCTTTCTAGCTTCCTCCCTTGTACAAGAGAGGCCATGGGGGGGGGGGTGTCTCCCTACAGTTGTGTGTTATTCTGACCTTGGGGAGTGCTAACCCATATTTACTTGTGCTAAGCAACCAAACTGCATAGTTTGCCAATCGGGCATATGCAGAGTTCACGATTCTGTGAGTTCAGGTATCCAAGGTGGAGGTAGCAAGCCTGCAACTCCAAATCACTTAGAGGGCTTCATTTGCAGCCCCAAGACAAGCTGTCTCAGCAACAATACTGAACTAGATGGACCAATGGTCTGACACGGTATAAGGCAGCTTCCTATGTTCCTAAGAAAAGGTTGTGGTGACTGAGGGAAACCGGGTTTGGTTTTTCTTTTCCACCATGTTTTGTATATTTTTATAATTGTGTAATTGTACTTTTTAATACTTTCATTATTGTAATTTATGTTTTATTATGCTATTTTATTCTGCCACTTTGGTGGCAGAAAATGTGGCATGGAAGTTTAAAAATATTATAATTAGGAATGTCAATGGTGTGCTGGAATCTATAACTGATGTCTGGAACTGGAAAACTGAAACTGTTGATGTCAACTTGAGAAGCATAACTGGGACTGTGAATTAAGAATTTTAGTCAGTTACCTGCACTAAACAAATGAAGATGTTAGCTGAAGATGATTAGTACATCTCAGATGTTAATAAGATAGGAGGCACAAGTTCATGAGCCCACTTTTTGGAAAGATAACATGGTGATCTTGGAAGAGTCACGGAGGCTGTTCTTGTGTACATCCTAACCCAGGCTAGCCCAGCCTAGATTAGGTTGCACATGAGAACCGTTGGGATCAGGCCTGATCCTGGCAGGGTAGCGCTGGCTTTTAGCCAGTGCACCATCAATCCAGGCTTCAGGATCATGTCTCACCTCGGGCTGCATTTAACCTGAGGATACACAGAGATGGGCACCTAGAGTGACCATCTTCTGGGGGAATCCGCTTGGTGCGCAGTGCATTGTGGGATATGTAGAAGCTGGGATGCATCGCCCCGGCCTTTGGAGCTCTTCGCTGCCTGGCGCAGCAGTGGATCATCTGGGAGCGCAGTCTGTGCTCCCAGCAACGTTCTATGGCTTTTTGGGGTGGGGGAGGTAAGATTCATGCAGCCTGCCCCCTACCCCGTCGTGTGACTGGGCTCACTATGTGAAAACCTACTTCACATTGTTATTAGTAAGAAAAATTAGATAAGAGTTGCAAGTACCAGTTCTTCTAGGATTTCCCATTGCTGACCTAGCATTCTTATTGAAGGATGCCATCATTCCCCTGGGACACTACTTGGAACTTGTTATTCCATTGATTGCCCGCTTAGGACCCTGTTATACAACTGAAGCTCCATAGTCTGAACATATTTTTAACCTACATAATAATTTGCTTAATTTTAGGTAGGTCCTATGAGGGAATACTTTACAGCAGACAGAGATAAGGAACCTATTGATAAGGAAGTGTGCCTTGAAACTTATACACATTTATTCAGAAATAAATTCTACAGTGTTTAATGACTTCCATGTGCTTAGAACTGTAGTCTTAAAAGGCTTGTGGTTGCAATCTTAAGCATAAAGTACGCCCCATTGTAATTGGTGGCCCTTCCTTCTGAGTAAAAAGGATAGTGTTGTAAGGCTGCAGTTCAGTTCTGTGCAAATTTACTTAGAAGTCCCATTTAATTCAGTAGAATTTACTTCCATATCAGTGCATGTACAACTTCAACCATGCAGTCCAGTCCTATGTATGTTTACTCAGAAGTCATTATTACTTATATAGCATTATATATAGCACTTTAAAAAGAACAAGAGGGCTGCCGGGAGGAGCTTACAGTTTAGATATTGACACAAGGGAGAGATATGGAGGCTGTGTTAGCAGGGGAAGAATGTATGATTGTTTCACTAAACTTAAACTTAGTTACATTAGTGAATGGGGACTAGGAGGCTTTGCCGATAATTTAACCAAAACGGTGGGTTTTGAGAAGGGTTTACTAGTTTGGTTCACAGATGTGTACATAGGCCTGCAGCCTTAACAGGAAGTCATACTGAATTCAGGAAGCCATACTGAATTCAGTTCATTTATTTCCAAGTAAACATGCATAGGACTGACTTGTTACAAGCTATAAGGAAATATCACCTGGTGAGCAAGATTTGATTTATATGCCAATTTATTAGCATTTAGTTGTTCATAACACAACATCTGCTACAAATTAACGAGTAAAATAGTACAAAGTCACATTACAAAATCTGAATCACTGTACTTTTTTGGGGGGGCACTCTAAACAGGAGGCCCTCATTATCTGTGGTTTCAACAACCACATTTTTGCGTATCCATGGACATGTCTTAGAGACCCAGAGTCTTTATTTGTGGATTTAGAAATAGGTACATTTCATCTATTAGTGGTTTTGAGTGGCCAGAAAGGAACCGGAAATGACTTCTGAGAACAGAACCTCTGTGGATAAAGAGGGCCTCCTGTATTTCCCAAACTGATAGCAATAGCATTTCAAAAACAAACACTTCACATCCCTGACTAAAGAGCACTCACTACCTCCTTTTCTCCATCCTTTTACAGCATGAAACCACCTTAAGTGGTGCAGTGGGGAAATGCTTGACTAACAAGCAGAAGGTTGATAGTTCAAATCCCCACTGGTATGGGAAACACCTCTATCGGGCAGCAGCAATATAAGAAAATGCTGAAAGGCATAATCTCAGACTGCACGGGAGGAGGCAATGGTAAACTCCTCCTGTATTCTACCAAAAGAAAACCACAGGACTCTGTGGGCATGAGGAGTTGAAATTGACTTGACGGCACACTTTACCTTTATTACAGCATGAGCAACTTTTATAGGGCTTAAGCACCTCCCCTTCACTGGAAGAAAAGGAGGGCCAGGCCCCTTTCTAAGTCCATAGAACTATGATTCAATAGCCAGCCAGCACCAAAACAGATTTTTCTATCTGCAAGTACAAGGCCTAACTTTCCTAGGGGGCGTGTTTTAGTCAGCAAAGTTCTGGATTCTCCTTGCCACCATCATTTGCTTGCTGCCTGTCTGTCTGAGGAGCAGCACTTTCCACTCACCCACTCCCTCTGGGTTGGGGTACTCTGCCCAATCCATAGTTCCGTCTAGACCAGGGGTTCTTAACCTGGTGGGGACCATGAAGTAGGCCCAGGTAGTCTGTGGAAAATATCTGTTGTGCTGCATTGAAGTTTCTTTCTGATGAGCCAGACATGTAGCAACTATTAAGGGAGGATTATGCTGCTGTACCATCCATAGAGTACAGTGCCGATCCAATTTATACTGCTGTACTATTGACAGAGTGAATGGAGATGATAGCAATGGCCTGTCATGCTTCTGCCACTTGGTCACCTGCTTGTGTGGTGTGAATAAATGACAGAAGGAGCTGCTGCCTCTGCTCACTCATCCAGGGGAGGAGCTACCATTGGGCGAACGGGTTCAAAGAACCCGGGCCACCACCAATCAGGGGCCGTGAGTGTGGCCCCAGACACGCCCCCCCATGTCTGACATCAGATGTGTGGCCGTTATTTCGGACCCAAACAGGGCTGCAGGGCCCTGTTTGGGGCTGAAATCAGCCGGTGCTGCATTGGCTGGAGTAACTCTCCCTGCCTGGGCTGCTGCTGCCAGCCTTGCTGCAATCCTGCACTCATCTGTTCCCTCTGGATACAGCTTTACAAGACAAAAGGGGTCTCTCCCTGTCCACATGTCACAGCTAACCTAAACCACTTTGGAGCCTAAAGAAAAAGGTGTTATTTGCAGCTGCTCCTTGCCACTTCCTGGGGGGCTGTCACTTGCTTGAGCCTGTGACATGTGGAAGTGGTTGCAAATAACACCAACTGCTGCCTCTACTGATTTGCTCTCTCCCTTATGGCAGCACGTCTATGACTACTGGACCTAAGGTGAGCTCCATTCTGCCTACTGTACTCCCTGCCGCGAGAGTGGCGAGAGCCTCTTCTGCTTTGTCACCTGTTTGCGGGAGCAAGTTGTTGAGGTGCTTGAAAGGAGCTGCTGCTTCTACTCATCTGCGTGGTAGGATGGGAGTAGAATTGGGCCTGCTGGGCATCTTACCAAGGGCATGTTTTTAAGGGCCCCAAAGTCTAGTATTGGCACCCTTGGCACATGATGCTCATGATACAAGATGTGTTTTGTTTTCTTCTGCATAGAGTATTTGCTTTATGAGAAATAGTTGATTTGTCAGCAACTTTGGCCTTAGTCAATGCATACAATGCAATGTTCAATGCATATAAAATGTGCATAGCAGGGGTATAGCTATAACTGAGCGGATGAAATAACCCCAGGGCCCCCAGCTCCACCCCTCCCTATTTTCTTCATTATCTCCCTCACTCTGAGGGGCCGCTGGGGAGAAGGGTAAACATGGGCCCCCTCTCCCCTAGTTATGCCCCTGCTGTGTAGTCTACACATGTAGAGTTCACAACATGTCTGCACATGTTGAATGCATTATTCACACATTTATGTTAAAGCAGGGACAGTGATGCACTTTCCAGCTCTACCAGATACTTTTGAGGGAACTGTACCCAGGCTCACTTTCGTAGTGAAGGGACTGTTATGTCCAAGCGAGTAAATATCGTGAGACCATTTTATTAGGATAATTAAGGTACTAGCGGTTTCAGTGCCATAATTGGTTTCAGCTGTATTAAATGTTATTTTATTGTATAATTTTAACTACGGGCTAATTGTTAGAGAGCCCACCCTTTGTAATGGTCGGCAGCTGGTTCCAGAGAGTATATATTTGGAGCTGGCTGAGAGCTAGCAGTGTCGTGTGGAGTCTTGAACAAGAAAGCTGAAAATAAAGTCACTGAAGATTTACCCAGCGTTGTTGGTCTTCTCATTGGGGCTGTTGAACACAACATATTGGCGGCGAGGGTCTGAGGATGAGTTCCTACTCACCCAACATTGGGCCGTTTTGTGTCTCGGAACCAGATAAGTGGAAACTTTATGAACTTCAATTTACCAACTTCTTGGTTGCTGAAAGGATAGACGGTGAGGAACGACAAAAGGCATGTTTTCTCTCCCGTTGCGGTTTGCCTACCTTGGACTTGGCGGTGAATCTCCTGCTGCCCCGGGACATCGTGACTGTGTCCCTGAAAGACATTTTGGTCATGTTGAGGGGCCATTTCAAACCTACGGTGTCAATCTTTCCGGCGCGGCTGGCATTCCACAGACGAGATCAGCAACCGGGAGAGGCTGTTGCAGACTATGCGGCAGCACTTCGTTTAGCGGCTGCTCCGTGCCAATGGGCTGAACTGGAGGAAGCCCTCCGGGACTGGTTACTGCTGGGACTATCGAATGAGGCGGCACAGAGGCGGCTTTTGAAGCAGGAGAGTTTGTCCTTTGCAGAAGTTCTGAAGGAGGCCCTTGCATCTGAAGCTGCGGATTCGGGAGTCAAGGTTTTCAAGCAGAGAACTGTCGAAGTGAGTGCTGGGGGCTCCACTGTACAAAGACAGGGAAGCCCTGAGTCAGCCACTGATTCCAGTGAGGCCGAAGACGACGTTGGGAAGGTGCGCCAAAAGACTGGCAGGGGCACTAAGGGTTCCACCGCCCCATGTGCAGGGTGTGGCAACTGCCATGTGCGTGCAAAGTGCCCGTTTAAGAACGCTGAGTGCCACGGTTGTGGGAAACGGGGTCATATAGCAAAAGTTTGCAGGCAAAGAGCGGAAGGGCGCCGGGGTGATGGTCATCGCCAGTGGAGGGACCAGTCTGTGTCCAAGGTTACCACGGCCCGCCAAAGGGAATCTAGGGTGCAGGTGGCTACAGAGAGGTTTGTTGTGGGTGTATCAATACAAGGGACACTTACCTCGATGGAGATTGACTCGGGAACGTCTTACTCGATTATCTCACAGAGGGACTTCCAGAAGATTTCGCCTGCTGCCTGTCCCCGTCTACGTGCGCTTAAAGTGTCTTTACGTGACGTGCAGGGGCGCCATATTCCGGTATTGGGAATTGGCACGTTTCATGTAAAATTCAAGGGTTGTTCCGCACAGCTGCCTTTGGTCGTCGTGAAGCAGGGTTGGAATAATTTGTTGGGGGTCCAGTGGTTTGAGCCACTGGGAATTGCCTTTACAGGCATCCATGTCGTCGAGACTGATCCTATCCAAGACATTTGTGAGAAATATAGGGAAGCATTCCAGCCAGGATTGGGAACCTATATGGGACAACCTATTGCTTTCGACTTGGATCCAGGGGTACAGCCCGTCAGATTAAAGCCTCAGCGGGTTCCGTTTGCGTTGAAGGACAAAATAGAGGAGGAACTGGACAGATTGGTCGCCCAAGGGGTTTTGGAACCGATTGACTCCGCCCCTTGGGAGACACCGATAGTGATGGTGTTGAAGGCTAACGGGGACATTCGAATATGTGCAGATTACAAATGTACTATTAATAAGGCGATTCGTGCAAATGCTTATCCAGTTCCAGTCGCAAGTCATTTGTTGGCCTCCTTGCATGGAGGCAAATGTTTTGCTAAACTGGACTTGGCTCAGGCTTATCAGCAATTGCCAGTTACATCTGAGGCAGCGCTATGCCAAGCTATAGTTACCCATAAGGGAGTGTTCCGGGTAAATCGGTTGCAATTTGGGGTGAACGCTGCTCCTGGCATTTTTCAAGCGCTAGTTGAACGCATTTTGAAGGGAATTAATGGGGTGCTGCCATATTTTGATGATGTTCTCATTTCAGCAGAAAATAAGAGGGAACTGGCTGGAAAGTTGGGGGAAGTGTTGCAAACTTTTCAGGATGCGGGGTGGCGAGTAAAAAAAGAGAAATGTGTTTTGCATACTGAGGAGGTGGAGTTTTGGGGTTTCAGGGTCACTTCTGAGGGGATTAGACCTTCTGAGTCCAAAGTTTGAGCTATTTGGGGGGGCCCCTGCCCCACCTCAAAAACAGAACTGCAGGCGTTTTTGGGGTTGCTTAATTTCTATCATGCATTTTTACCGCAGAAAGCAGCATGGGCTGAACCGCTGCATCACTTACTCAGGAAACAAACAGTGTGGCATTGGGGACCCCGTCAGGAGAAGGCGTTTAAAAGGGTAAAAAGTTTATTAATGTCAGAAGCTATCCTGACTCATTTCGACCCTAGGAAACCCATACTGTTAGTATGCGATGCGTCCCCAGTAGGTGTCGGGGCTGTGTTGTGCCATGATTTGGGAAATGGGTTAGAGGCGCCAATTGCTTTTTACTCCAGGTCATTGACCAAGACTGAAAGGAACTATGCACAGATAGACCGGGAAGCGTTGGAGATTATTGCAGGGACAAAGAAGTTCCATGACTTCATCTATGGGTGGAAATTTACCATAGTGTCAGATCATAAACCCCTCCTGGGCATTTTTGTGCCAGGGAAACAGACCCCCCAAATTCTGTCACCCCGAATGTTACGCTGGGCGATGTTTTTGCAGGCATATGATTTTAGTTTGATCCATCGTCCTGGGGCAGCTATCAGTCATGTGGATGCATTATCTAGATCCCCCATCCCTTGTGAGGAACCAGAAGGGACCAGGCATCAAGTTCTGTTGAAAGAGGCATTACCCAGCCCTCCTGTTATGGCGGTGGATATCGCCAGAGAAACAGGCAGGGACCCGATGTTGACCAGGGTGCGGGGTTGGGTGCAGAAGGGATGGCCGGTCAAGCCCCCATCAGATGAGTTTAGGGTTTTCCATCAAAAAAGGGATGAGCTCTCTTTAGAGCGTGGTTGTTTACTATGGGGTCAGCGAGTTGTGATACCGGAGGTTCTAAGGAAGAGAGTCTTGCAGGTTTTACATATTAGCCATCCGGGAATTGTGAAATCTAAGTCACTGGCACAGAGCTATTTTTGGTGGCCCAGGTTGGATTTAGATGTTGAAAAATGGGTAGGGAGTTGTGTGGATTGTCAGGCATCGAGGCCAGAGGAGCCGCAACTGCCACATAGGGAGTGGGATACTGCAAGAGGACCATGGTCCAGGATCCATGTGGATTTTGCAGGCCCATTCAAAGGAACAATGTTTTTGCTGGCTGTTGATGCCTATTCTAAATGGCTAGAAGTCTTTCCAGTCACTGGCACAACTTCTACTATCACCATAAGAAAGTTAAGGCAACTATTTAGTACTTTTGGGTTGCCAGATGTGTTGGTCACGGACAATGCTTCTACATTTACATCTGCTCAGTTCCAGGAATTTTTGGACAGGAATGCAATCCGGATGTAACTTCGGCCCCTTTTCATCCAGCGACGAATGGGCAGGTAGAAAGGCTAGTAAGAACTACAAAGGAAGCGCTTAGGCGCATGGGGCCAGGGGATTTAGAACTACATCTGTGCCAATTCCTCCTAACTTATAGGGTTACGCCCTTGGTGTCAGGTCAGTCACCGGCAGAGGTGCTCATGCAGAGAAAGCCAGTCACCCTATTGGATAAATTAGATCCAGGGCGTATGGAAGATAGAGGTACAAACATCGGGGTGGCATCGCCTAAGAGTTTTGTAGTGGGCCAGCCGGTCCACTGCAGGAACTATGCCTCTGGTCCCGCCTGGACTAAGGGTAATATAATGGACCAGACTGGCCCTGTTTCATATACAGTACAAACAGAACTTGGGCAGGTCTGGAGGCGTCATGCCGAGTAATTGCGGCATCGGGTGACCAATGGAGATGGTGGACAAGAAAGTGGGCAGGTTAGTAAGCCAGAGGGTGACAAAGAACAGGTGGTTGACCTAGAGGAATCACACGAACTAGAGCAACTAACTGAGGAGCAATCCGAGGCTGATGAATCAGCTAGTCAGGAGCCTGTGGCAGCCCCAGCAACAGAACTAAGCTCAGAGAGGGTTGTTAACACTCCCCAGCGGTCCAAAAGAGAGTGTGGGCCCCCGAGGTATTGGAAGGATTATGTCGCTATCTAAGGGGGAAGGGATGTTATGTCTAAGCGAGTAAATATCGCGAGACCATTTTATTAGGATAATTACGGTACTAGCGGTTTCGGTGCCATAATTGGTTTCAGCTGTATTAAATGTTATTTTATTGTATAATTTTAACTATGGGCTAATTGTTAGAGAGCCCACCCTTTGTAATGGTCGGCAGCTGGTTCCAGAGAGTATTTGGAGCTGGCTGAGAGCTAGCAGTGTCGTGTGGAGTCTTGAACAAGAAAGCTGAAAATAAAGTCACTGAAGATTTACCCAGCGTTGTTGGTCTTCTCATTGGGGCTGTTGAACACAACAGGGACATACAGTAATTTACACAAATATGTACAGGCTAATGTCCGAATAGAGGTTCTGAATCTGTCTGCTTTCAGAGATGCTTCCAGGCACAGCTTCAGGCCGTGGGCGCGGGAAAGAGGGAACGGAGCGCGTAAGCCTGCTCCCAGCAAGTGAGAAACTCCCTTCGAGATGACTGACTGGCACTCTCAGCCAATCACCGGGAGGCTTGTTGCTGCGTGGCCGCGCGACCCATTAAAGGAGGCCACGCGAGAGCGCGCTTTCGCCCTCTGGGTAGTGCTGCTGAAGCGCCGCTGTTTCGTGTGAAGCAGAAACTGCGCGGGAGGGAGGAGCTGCCGTTGCTGACGACATCGGCGGAGACCGAGGCAGCTTCAGACGGGGCTTTTGGATCCGGATCCCGACTGGCCTGCGGGGGTTGTCACAGGAGCGGATTTTAACGTGAGTATCGGAAACCGGGGGAGAGAGAGAGGCGTCGCGGGCCTGTGGCGGCGGGGAGGCGGGGCGCCCATTTTGTGCCCGCAGCAGCAGGCCTCCTCCCCCCTCCCCCTCTGTAGGCCGCGCTGACGGGCGACTTCCGCTGTGGTTGCTCACACGCAGGTTGAGGTAGCAGCGCGTTCTCCAGGCAGGCATCATGGCCGAGGTGGAGCACCAGCTCGGCGCGACCCAAAACGGACACGAGGCGGCGGCGGCTGCAGCGGCCGAGGGGTGCGCTGGCAGCGGCGGCGACGAGGAGCAGCCCCAGGAGGAAGAGCAGCAGCCGCAGCCACAGCAGCAGCAGCCGCCTCAGGAGGAGGAAGAGGAGGACGACGACGAGGAGGAGGTGGTGGCGGCCGAGGCCGGCGACGGGGACGAGGAGGAGGCGGGGCAGTCGGCAGCCCCGGCCGAAGCGGCTGGCAGCCAGAACGGGGCCGAGGGCGACCAGATCAACGCCAGCAAGAACGAGGAGGATGCCGGGTAAGCGTGGCGGCTTTCCCCTTGGCGGGCTGGTGTGGCGGGCTGGGCCCCAAGCCGCTTCCATGCGGCCCCGCGGCAGGCAGGCAGGCAGGGCTGTAACGGAGCGGGGCGGCAGCGGCTGCACCGTTGCGTGGCGCTCGCGGGCAGGAGCAGACGATGAGTCAGGCCTGAGCCGCAGAGCCAGCGGGCGGCAGCAGGCCCACCTCCTCCTCCTCCTTTGTTCTGGCGCGGCCTTTTGTTGGCGCCATGTGGCGGCGGCAGGGGGAGGGGCGGGCCTGTGTCGCCTGCCAGGGCCGCCGTGTGGAGGACTCGCCTCCCCTTCCTGGGCGCGCTTTGGGTAGCGGCCGTACCGCTTCCCGCTCCGGGGCTCGGCTGTTTTTCTCAAACACGCGCCTGCCTCGCTGTCTCTCTGAACGGCTTGGCGGAAGCTCGCTGTAGCCTTCCGAAGCGCGTTGGAGAAGAACTAGAGCACGAAGCACATTGCCTCCCGCGAATGAGCTGAGGAGGAGCTGCATTCCTGGGGGCGCGTCTGTAGTATCGCTGCTGCAGGGGTTGTATAGTTAGCTCGGTGTGCTTGTAAAACTTCAGCTGGTGTTGGGTATCTTTAGATGACTGTTGGATACTTAAAATGAGGTTCAACCATTTGTGACTGCACCTGAATTTGATCAGCTCTGTCCAATTTCTTACTGCCCCATTGTTATAGTTCTAGCTAAGAGAAAGCTAGACTTGGAAGTACGCTATATTTCCCACCAAAAGTGGTTGTCCAAACTGAAACTCTTTGACTTGGTTTTGCTTTACACTGTTGCTTATAAAGAAGTGGGTACTTTGGAGCCCATGGGGTTACTGAAGTAGATGTCTCCTAGAAGACTTTCATGAAATGCCATGTTGCACCTATATCCAAAACTTGTTCCAGGCAATTTAGTGCGTGTGAACCACCTGAATCACTTTTCTAGTCATGTTCAGTGTGCAACTACTAAAGTGGGTTGTTTACATTCAGTATATTTATTTAAAAGATGTACCATGGTTGATTGCTGCTAAGTCACCTTTTTCTTCTAGATAAAGCTAAGTACACTTGTAGGAAGCAGTATCCCAGATTGCTTAGTGCACAGCAATTGTGTGGAACTTTACATATGCGCAATGGGAACATAATAAATATTAGCTTGTATCCTAAGTTTTTCAGTAATACTAAAAGGAAAGATTGTACCATTGAATTGATGTCGACGCCTAGCAATCACATTCATGTGATTTTCTTGTTAGGATACAGGAGTGGCTTACCAGTGCTGCCTCCCATGGAGTTTGAGATAATGCCTTTCAACACCTCCCTATATAGCTTCTGCCCAATATAAGTGACTAAAATTTATTTACTAGTCACAGTCTGGGAAGCACACCAGTGGGGATTTGAACTAACAGCCTCTTGCACTCTAGGAGAGCTGCTTCCCTGCTGCACCACAGTTACTAAAGGGCTACTAATTTTCAATAGAACTCTTTCTAGTAAACTTAATCAGGATGTTAGTCACTGACTGCATTAAAGGGCTGATTAGTTTTGTTAACTCTGTAACAATGTTATTTTGAATTCTGTACTTACCATTTGGGGCTGACAGGTAATTTGACCAGTGTTTTTAAGCCCAAATGCAAATATTAGAACTGAACTTAAGGGGAAATATAGTATCTAATCAGTAGAATAGGAGACTGCATAGCTTATTAAGACTCATGCCTGTATGTTCATCAGTATTTGCTTTAACGAAACTGTTTTAGTCCCAGTTTCCTTTCTGTCATTCATAAAATAAACATATCTTGGACTAAGATTTTGTTGCTTTATGCTATGCAGGATGGGTTGGCTTTTCAATTCTGTATCTCCTGAAATGTCAGAAGTATGAAACTTGTTTCTCATGTTCTGATCATGTATATGTAAATTTCTAAGCAACAAAGAATAGTATCCTAGAAGTTAAAATTAGTGTTCACTTACCTGTTGTTTTGATGAGCCTTTGTACCTACAAAGTGTGAAAATAAGTTATACTTAAAAATGATTGGTTTTCTTAACTGACTTGAAGGATCAGTATGCATGCTTTCTGTTTTAATCATAGCTAGCTGAAACCTGAAATCAATTATTTGGGAGAACTTTAATATAATGTAGTATGTACTTGCCCATTTTCCAGGTTACTTAATACCCATAGTAATATAGAGGTGGAGTGTCTGTTCGTGTGATTGAAAGAAAGTGGATTTCGGCAATTACCCATTTTATATTGACATCTTGAAATTAAGATATAGCTGTAAGCACCATTCTTAAGTGCATTGTTATCTTGTTGCTATACTAAAGCAAACACTCTTAATTGTTTCAGGAAAATGTTTGTTGGTGGCCTCAGTTGGGATACAAGCAAAAAAGACTTGAACGACTACTTCACAAAATTTGGTGAAGTGACTGACTGCACAATAAAGATGGACCCGAATACAGGAAGATCAAGAGGTTTTGGATTCATTCTCTTTAAAGAGGCAGCAAGTGTTGACAAAGTGAGTTGGGAAAAGTAAAAACTTGATCTTAATACTTTGGCAAATTTTTGCGTAGTTTCATCCTGACTTAAACTGTGTTGTAGGTTTTGGAGCAGAAAGAACACAAGTTAGATGGACGAGTGATTGATCCTAAAAAGGCAATGGCAATGAAAAAGGATCCTGTGAAGAAAATATTTGTTGGTGGACTTCACCCAGAAGCAACAGAAGACAAGATCAGGGAGTACTTTGGAGAGTTTGGAGAGGTGTGTAATTTGGGCAGTGTTTTTAATTGGGTAGGGGCTAATATTTAATTTGAAAATTTAAAAAGGGTTCTAAGGTAGCTTAATTAAAAATGCTGATTGACAAGCCTGACTAAGCATGTAGGTTTTGAGTCCCACCCTACGGGCGTCCTTACACTAACCCCTGTACTAGCCCCTGAGTCCTAAAGTAAACATACTGTTATGGAAGAGGGCTTAGTGTTTGGAGCATTCCCTGTGCTCTGGAACTGATTTTTAAAACCGGAAACACATCACTAAGGGCCAAAGTGTCTGCAGGACGTGAAGCACATGCACTTCATTAGGATGTTGGCTGTTGTACATGCAGTGGAGTGCAGGCTTGAGTTGGCTGCTGTAAGACATAATGCGTGCATTGATTATATACCCACACCTCCTTGCTTTCAGCCCATCAGGAGTTGGAAGCATGTAGGAATTAGGGGTATGCCCGACACACGTTGCATAGACTCATTGCTCATAGAGTAGATTGATATCTGAGTTTAAATTGTTACTTTCTTATTCCAGATGTTAAGCTTTGTAGTAATTTATGGTGCTACTATCATAGCACTTTTGCAAGCAGTTTCCTTAATGAGTTCTGTTTGTTCATCAGCTTTGAGATACAGAATCTTGGAGTGAATATTTTGACAACCAAATATATGAAAACCTTACACCACTATCACCATGGTTAGATAGAACACTAGCCACTTATGCATGTATGGCATTATTCTGTGAATTGAGACAGTCTTGTTCCAAGAAGTTCCAGATATTTGACACTTGAATTCAGTTTCCATAAAGAGGCAGTTTGGTGAATTCTCAGCTGGCCTGAATTATCAAGTAACATATGTGGTGGATAAATCTAATGAGACTTAAATTATTGTGTTTCATCAGATTGAGGCAATTGAACTTCCAATGGATCCAAAGACCAATAAAAGAAGGGGCTTTGTGTTCATCACGTTTAAGGAGGAAGATCCAGTGAAGAAGATTTTGGAGAAAAAATTCCACAATATCAGTGGTAGCAAGGTAGGAATGTCTGACTTGACTAATTCAAATGTAAAACTTTTCTAGAAGGTGACGTTATTGCTTTCCTCTGATCTTAATATGAAAATAACTTCCCCTTCTTATCCATGCCTTCAGAGGTGAAGATGCATAGTATTTTAAAGTTAAAGTTGTGCCATCGAGTCGGTGTCGACTCCTGGCGACCACAGAGCCCTGTGATTGTCTTTGGTAGAATACAGGAGGGGTTTACCATTGCCATCTCCCACACAGTATGAGATGATGCCTTTCAGCATCTCCTTATATCGCTGCTGCCCGATAAAGTTGTTTCCGATAGTTTGGGAAACATACCAGCAGGGATTTGAACCAGCACCCTCTTGCTCCCTAGGCAAGGTACTTCCCCACTGCACCACTAGATGGCTCATAATATTTTAAAGTTAAAACTTCAAAAGCTAGAAGCATTAGTGTTAGGCACAGCTTCCTGCATTACTGTAGCATGTAACATAAGGTGGATTGATTTCAACAAAGATGACTAAATTATTGTAGATCACCAAAGAAAAGGAATATTTGCTTATTTTGAAATCCATATTTTCTGAATAACCATACATATTAACTAGTTGCTATAAAGTAAAGTGTAACTGTGTTGACCCAGTCTTATTGTGGATGAAGTACATGCATGTGGAACAATGTTCATAGGGATAATAGAGTCCTGTTCGCCCCTTGATCTCAGTACACAGGCAGTTACTGCCTCTATCCTAAGGCCATTACAGGAAATATCCCAAAGTGTAAAGTGTTTACAGGCTTGCTGTTTCCTGTAATGGCCTTGGGATAGCGCTTGTACACAGTGTGTGTGGCAGGTCTGTTATGCTCAGTGGAATACTTCCATGCATAGGAGTCGCGGCCACAATGGATTGAATGAAATACATACATTTCTAGCTAAATAGGAGATTTATAAACCCAAGAGCATAATCCAAACTGTTTTTTGCAGCCCATATTCCATTTATTTTTCAGGACTGGGTCAGACTACACATGGTTGATATGTTATCCCTAATGAACTTCGTTACTTAGTTTTCCAGTAACAAAAAACTAACTTTAACAAACACCCACCAGTTTAAGTAACGAACTGGTGAGTGGGGTGGGGATGATTGGGTCAGCAGTGTGGGACAAGGCCTTTTAACCCTTTGCCCCCTCTGTTTGTCCTAGGAGGAAAGTTCCATTAATTAACTAATTAATTAAAACTTTTATACCGCCCTTCCAAAAGGCTCAGTAGGACCTTGTGTGATCTTAAATTGAGACCACAGAGGTCTCAGGACCACAGAGGTGACAAAGGGTAGAAGCCTTGAATGTCATATTTGTGGTCTGGATCTCCATCCACTTCTTGCTATCTGGCTATCTAAAATATACCCTGCCCTTCCAGTACTCTACTGCTTGGGGTGGCTCACCCCAAGATACAATGTAATAATAAGACACAATGTAAAATAAGACTAATAAAATTAACCAAATTTAAGTTAAACAAGTTAAAACCAGGCTAAAACCACATTTAAAATTACATTTTTTAAAAGTTGCAAATTAAAAGCTAAAAAACAGATCTATAAAAATGAAAGAACCTATCAGATATAAACAGAAATGGAACATTAAAAAGCCTTGTTAAAAAGATGTGTCTTCACAGGGAGGGAGCATGGCGAAGCTCTTCAGGGAGGGAAGTTTACTAAAGAAAAATCAAGCCAATCAGGACTAACAGTACATTAAACGTCACATGTAGTTTGTCCTTTTGGCCCTGAATCTTGGAGATGGGTCATCAGTTTTTTATTACCTGGAAGTATCCTGAGTAAGAATACTCTTGAAAGTGGAGGCCACAACCTTGTGCACACTTATTTAAAATTATTGAGCAAAATTGGACTCAGTTATTAGTAAACATATATATCATCTGATTGTTAGAAAACATGTATAGCATCTGATGGTAAGTATCCAGAACTTCCCAGAAGCAAGGGCTGGTACTAGCTGGACAAAATATAAGATAGTCCGTATAGATTCATACTAGTGAGACAGGAGATGAATTCACGTGTAGTGCCAAACCATTCATGGGCATTAGCTTGAACTAGGTCTGTCTTCTGCTTTTGCAGAAATGTTTGTGTCTGAAGCATGATAGCTTGACTCAGATTTGTAGCCCTCACTCAAACCATAGTTTGCCCATTCAGGTATAATGGCAGACTATAGCTTCCAAAGAAGAATGCCTACATGGGATGCACGTGAGCAAGCAGCTTTTCATGTACTGCTGGTTTGAAGTGGCCCACCGAATATATCTCATGTACCCTAGCATTTGTCAAGCTTGCTAGTCCCCAAGTCCAGTAGGAACCAGTAAAAAGCAAGCATCTTAAGATTCTTGACCTCAGAAGTCAGAACTCTTTCCAGGGCTGGCTACCTAGAAAAGCAACCTTTTAACTATGTGTAGGCATTCAGTTTTAAGAGAAGAATAGGCTTTAACTTCATTTGAAAGGAAATATAATTCATTAAAATAGTATAACTGATTATATAACTGACTTTTGTTATAGAAATCTATTAGACAAGTCCATAACTTTCATTATTAAAAAGAGAATGGGTTTTAAGTACCAAACTTAAAGTAAAACTACCTCTCCTGAATAAGAGAAGTAATGCTCAGATAATCTGCTGATGGGAATACACAAGGCAAAGCTTGGGTAGTTTAAGATGGTCTTTGCTCTAGGTAGTATTTAAAAGCTCAAAGTCAAGCTGCCATTGATTGGTGGGGAGATGGTTCTAAATGGAGAAGGGTATGGTAGGAAGCACAGAGGTCCAATGGGAGACACACACACGAGCTTGTGCAAAAAGAAATCACAGCAGCCAGGAGAGTGCCATCAACCTAGTCTGAGGGAAGTTTCGTAGCTTAGAATCCTAGGACAAACTGGTCTACATAGCATTGTCAGTTGAAGAGCGTGTGTGTCAGGTGGGGTGTGTGTGCGGAATAGTCACTTTAAAACTTTGACAAATGGGTACCTGATCTGCCCTCCCACTCTCACTGTTTCTGTGTATTATAAAGGGAAACATGTGCATGTAGATGTTTCCTTTAATACACAGAGGTACCAACTGCCTTCTCAGTTGATACACTACACATTCATGTGTATTCTTGTCTGCGGGTGTTCCGAGATTTGCTCTTACAGCTATTATCTTTTAAATGAGCTTAAGTAGAGAAGTGACCATCAAGAATTTTTAAAATTCTGATTCATTCTAGTGACAGGATTACTTTGAAGCTAAACAAAGATAACGCTGTTTAAGGGTTCTAGTATCCTGACAAATGCTATACTTCCATTAGTAGTGAATGCTATACTTCCATTGCAGGTTTGTACTCTTGGCCTTGGTGTTTCTATATTTGTGTTCATACCCCATCTGGAAACTAGGGCTGTGCACGGAACTGGCATCTGCTGGTTCTAAGGTAAGGACCAGGGAGGGTGCTCTTCCCCTCCCCCACCGGCATTGCGGTTTGAAATGGTCCATTTGGGGCTGTAGTGTACCTCCTTACCTCCCTGGTGCTCGTTGGGCTGGAAGTGCACTTCCAGTCCAATGAGCACTGGGGAGGCAAGGAGGTACGCTACAGCCCCGAATGGACCATTTAAAACCGCAGTGCCAGCAGGGGATGGGAAGAGCACCCTCCCCAGTTGTTAAAGGTACCCCCCACCTTCGAAGGTCCAGAAAAGGGCCTCCGAACCAGTTCCGTGCACTTCCCTACTGGAAACCTGAACTCTTCAAATTGTCCATGGTTATAATATGGGGAAGTTGTACTATTCCTTTAAAGGGTATGTGTTCTTAATATAATCATTGTTCTTTCAGTGTGAGATAAAGGTGGCACAGCCAAAAGAAGTATATCAGCAGCAACAGTTTGGTTCTGGAGGTGGCCGAGGAAGAGGTGGAAGAAGAGGTACGTATTGCACGCAGTACTTTAGTATGGACACATTCTAAAACAAACGTCTATACTAAAATGGGATTTTGTGGATGGTTTTCCTTTCTATAGCTCAAAGTCAAAATTGGAATCAAGGTTATGGCAATTACTCGAACCAGGGTTATGGGAGTCAAGGATACGGCTATCAGCAAGGTTATGGTGGCTATGGAGGCTATGATTATTCAGGATATGGGTATTTTGGATATGGACCGGGCTATGATTACAGTAAGTAAAGAGAACTGTATTGGGTATATGCAAACATAACTAAATAGCAGTTTAATGCATTTGATCTCTTGTTCATAGGTCAAGGTTCATATGGGAAGGCTCCAAGACGTGGTCATCAGAATAACTACAAGCCATATTGATCAAAGGTATTCAGGTATGCAGTGGCATGCTGTTGTGCATAAGCTTACTGCATCAGTTTTGTACTCAATGCTGTAGATGGACATTACAATTATGTACCAAATTTAACTTTACAATAAATTTCTATGGCCTGTTATGTGTATCTGAAGAGCTCCCTGGAAATATCTTTGTTTAATATTTGCAGATAATAGTTGTCTAGACAGTGTGGTGTGTAAATTTCAGCCTTGCTGAAGATTAATGATTTTATTGATAGGTAAATTGAAACTGATCTTGAGGGTCTGCTTAAACCTGCAGCTCTGCATCTGGGGACTGCCTCTTGGAGTAAACTGTGGTTGTTCCAGTTGTACAGAATGAGATGCATCTTAGGGAACCAGTGTCACTTTCCACCTTTTTATTTTGTATTGGTTTTGTGTCATACATTTCCTGTAACGGAAGTGTTAATTTTACTGTACTTTTTGGTACCTTTTTGGAATCTAATGTATTGTAAGGTATTTTACATGTGTTCTGATTCACCATGACATGGATATTGATGCTATCCTAGCTTTTGAATAAAAAAGCATAATCCAGTGTTCGGTGCCATTATTCCAGTTATAGCACAGTGGAAATAAATCCTAGAGCTTTAGTGGAAATGTTGGTGTCCAGTACATAAATTTCAGAGGTTGGATTCAGAGCATGTTCTAACCCTAAAATTGATGACTGACCAGCAAAAGTTGATTAAACAATTAAATACTCTAAAGGTAGTCTGTCTTGTAAAGCTAAGAAACAAATGGTAAGCAGAACTTTGGTGTTACCCAGCATTGTAGCTTTCAGGCAGGATTGCTGACTTCTAGGTTAACTATCTGTTACTGATTGGCTTGTGTTGGAGCTGGGGTCACAGGAACCTAGAGAGATTACTTGTAAAATTGGACATATAAACTAGTATAGGGCTCAAGGCTGTATTTATGCACATGAAAGGCAGTGTCAGACATGCTTACCACATCAAATTCTGCTTTTTTGTATATGTGAATTTAGTTTAAGCAATTAGAAATCTGGAAACATGATCTGTCTCATTATATGAAAAATCAAGACTCTTCATGTAGTACATGCATTATGTCTGAAGTCTCCCAAGGCTTATTAAGGCAACAATCCACTGGCTGCACTTAAAACTGTCAACCTGCCTGGCTTGGTTCTCATGCATTTTTAAACTATTGTTTGAATTGGGAATTTAATGTTTCAAATACTAAAGTAATGTTTTCAGTACTTCACTGTTTCCAAGTTCTTTTAAACTACTCTGCTAACGATTCTGATCCATTTTGTAGTTCTATATGCTTTCAACAGAAATTGGATAGAACTAGTGGTGCTCTTCAAAAAGACACCCACCCTTAAAGTAGTATACTAAACTGCCTCAATGTTTTTTGAATTTAAAATATGTAGTGTTTAATAATACAAATCTGTAGCTGACATGAGTGTTGCTGCAAACCTATTGCAACCTGCCTCTTAAATAGATTTAGGGAATTGGGAATGGACTGATGCGTTTTCTTCTGAATAAATGTTAAGCGTGGTCAATCTGGGTTCTGAAACCAACCTCTGTGTTTTAAAACGTGCCAGCCTAACATTTAAGACCAGTGGTTGGGTTGAGACATTTTTGCTGAAGACAGGAGAGGTAGCATATGACCCTAATCAGGTTGTAGGCTGACTTTTTCATAGTGTAGTAGGTAATGCAGCTTTTGGAGGACCCTCTATTAGAACTAAGTATTCAAGCTCATACCTAGTGGATGCATTGCTGCATAAATATTTTATAGACCTCATGTTTTGCTTGCAAACAATACAAATGCAAAATGGGGCTTAACAAGATAGCTTTCCTTTATGGAGGCTAATTATTCAGCCCACTCTTTCCTAAACTGTGCTGTGAGAAATTAAAGGCTCTTGTGAGCAGAACATAACCCCACAAAATATCATGCCTCATCTCTAGCCTTGCCTCTTTCCAAGTAGCCTCTACTGAGGTGGATAATAATGCTGTCTCTCTGCAGTAGGTGGAAAAGGTGTGGAAGAGATTTGCATTCTGTCCATACTAATTATAAACCAGACTGAGTTAAAAACACACACGCCCCAAACACCTTTTTATCCACCTTAATCAGGATTGTAGCTACACAGAAAGATGACACCAATAAAGTGAATTGTGCAGAAAGATTGGGTGTCTGCCCTAATAGACAGATCTCTTGATGTTTTGATAGAAACTGTGTAGTCATAGCAGCCTTTTGCTAGATCCAGATACTGGTGCTTCCCTCCGAAAGGTTCTGAATGAAAAATAAAAGGTGGATAAAGAGAATGTATTTTCCATGTAAAAATGTTTGCCAAGATGTAGGAGAACTTAATTTTCTGCCTAAAAACACACTTTTCCTGTGAGATACTACTGTATTTCCTACACAAATTCCAAAAAGTTTCCATGAACTACTGCACAACCAACTGCTGAAATATTTTAGATGCAAGCTTTGTTAAATAGCTGCTGCTTCCCTTGTTGGTAGCTGAATGGTGGGTGTTTTTTTGTAAAAGTGGGGGGGAACATGCCTAGAATTGACTGAAAGATGGTAATGTTATAACTTATAGACAGGGGATTAGCATAAGTAATGGTTTGGGTTCTGTAACCAGTGCATCATAAGCATGGCAGCTTACATTTTCTGGATACATCACTTGTTTTCTACTGTACTAAATGAAGAGTTGAGCTAGCAGATAACAGCTGTAGCTTTGAACTTTCTGTACCATCAGCATTCTAACAAAAATACAATAGACTGAATAAATACATTCAGAAAAAAAGTTTGCTATTGTAGTTTAAGTGAAATATATTAGAAACATGGTAGAATTCAGTGCCATGTCTGTAACCTGTAAGAGATGGAATGAAAGTATTAAAGATCCACATTTTAAAGCCAGCGAATGACAGTTTTCTTATTACTTTAACAATGTGTTTTAGATTATGGGTTGCTGGGACATACTTGGGTTTATGGAAGCTATTTACACTTAATTGAATGGGTTCCCAATGGAGAATTCGGTATTTGCTCTACTGCCCATTTTCCCTTTTCAGAAGTGTAATGTAAGGGGGAAACGTGAATACTCACCCTTTGAAGTAATAACACATTCCTCTAAGCTTCTCCTTTCTCTAATTCTGCAGAATAAAATATTAATCAGAGTGATTTTCCATCTGGCAAAAGTAAAGGCCAGTGTTACTTTTTCAAAGTGACCAGTAGTAAACATTGTTCCCATTTCAGAACATGTGGGGTTCTCTATCGTCAGGAATGGATAAGCCCCCAACGCTAATTTCCCACAGTGGCTAACCAGAGCCTTGTTCTCCATGAATGCCCTGCAAATCCTCTTTATTTTTCATTTTAAATATTTTTTTTAAACAAAAAGCCACAAAATGGCTCAGTGCTTCAAAATGGTGGCCGGAAGTGACATCAGAAGTCATTTCCGGCCACTTGGAACTGTGGATAGGTAAAAATTGCCTATTTAATGCCGCAGATAAAAAAATTGTCTCTCAAGACCCATCTGCAGATACATGAAAGCATGATCCATGGTTTTGCATATAATGAGGATCTCCTGTTCTGCTTCTGAAGCTAGAGTTAGCATGCAGTCATCAAGAGTAGTAACCACTGATAGACCTGTCCTCCATGAATCTGTTTAACCCCTTTTAAAGCTATTTAAGCTGGTGGCCATCACCACATCCCATGGATTAAAATGATGCATTGTGTACAATACTTTTTATATTGCTTAAATTCCCTGCCAATTAGCTTCACTGAGTGACTGCTGGTTCTACTGTTGAGAGGGGGAGGAGACACTCTACACAGCATACATCATTTTAAACTATCATGAGTCACCTTGTTTCTAAACTAAAAAGCTCCAGCTGTTCTACTTACCTTGTAAGGAAGATCCTCCAGCCACTAATCATTTTGGTTGCCCTCATTTGCAACTTTTCCAGTTCCACAATATCCTTTTTGAGATATGGTGACTAGATCTATGTGCAGTGGCTGACGTGCCTAGCTTGTCCCAATTTCATTGGGACTGCTCAGTAATTCTCATGTAAGCCAGTACTCTAAATATGGCCACACCATGGATTTGTATATTGTATTTACTAGGTAGAACCTCCTAATGGCACAGCAGGGAAGTAACCTGTCTAAAGAGCAGGAGACTGTTGGTTTGAATCCCTGCTAGTGCAGGGCCAGAATATGGGAAACACCTATATTGGGCAGCAGCGATATAGGAAGGTGCTGAAAGGCATCACCTCATACTGCATGGGAGATGGCAATGGTCAACCCCTTCTTTATTCTACTTAGCAAACCACATGGCTCTGTGGTTGCCACTGATTTGAAGGCAGAACCTTTCCTTTATTTTACCAGGCAAGTCTTGTGCCTTTGGTATAAGTGCACCTACATGCATATATAAACTAACATGCTGAATGATTCACAAACATGTTTTATCACCTAATCCAGAACATGCTTCTCTTCTCTCCCACAACAGCTTCTTACCTGTTAGTATTTTATCAAGTTTATCCACAACTAGCTTTGCATCTTGTGTACTGAAACAAAGTGGTGGCTTGAATTTAAGCACATTTCTTCCTGGACCATCTGTGCTCAACATAATGAATTCTTCCTTTAATCTAGATTTTAAAAGAAAAAGTGTAACTGAAGAAACAGGACCATGTATGATTGGATGTAAAGTCCGTTCTGTTTAGGAAGCTGGGCGTTGCAGCTATCAGTGGTAGCTGGGAGCTTAGTCACGTTTGCACACTATGGAGAGCTGGGCAGAGAGAGAGCCTCTTTCCAGCCTCCCTAGTGGAATAGGTTTTGGTTCTATGATGTGGTACTAAGCCCCAGGGCCAGGGTGTTTCTGCAGTTCTGTGCATGGACTGTGAGCCAACTTCCTTTTAATTTGTTAAAGCAGGCCTCTGTGTATCTCTGGTGAAACCCACACTAATCTATCTGTTGGACAGCAGCGGCAACTCCTTGTGTCAGCCTGTCTGCTATAGAAAGTTGCCAATCTCATTGGTGTGATGTTGAGTACAATCTCAAGAGATGAACTACAAGGTCAATGTGTAAGTCACCGTCTGGCTCTTGGCATATACTTTGATCCTACAGCCATTTTATTAAGGCACCTCAGCCTGAGAGCTCTCTGATAGTAAGTAGGAAGCTCTACTGGAGACTGTTTGCACTGGAGAAGAAATTCAATAACTTTGCCTATGTTTCAGTTTGGGAGAAAGCAGGTCACAATTGTTGGCTTTTCAGCCCTTGATGAATTCAGAGTTATAGCCCTGTTAAAAATGTAGTTGCCAACCATATTCTAGAGAAAAGGAGTGTGTTTTGAATACAGGTACATATGCTTATGTATATGAGACAGTGTACATATGTTGGATCAGGGTGGAGGGATGGCTTTCCATTTATTCCCTCTGCCCTTTTGTGTACTCTACCGGTTTCTATCTACAGATCTATGATGAAAGATCTCAAAAGGCTGTTGGTAGCAGTCACCCACAGAGGGAAGGGCAAAGCGGGGAACAGAAAGTCTCCTTGGGTCTTCCAGCACCCCACACAAATCATCATGTATCTCCATTTTAATTTTTTATAAAATAAAATAAAATAAAAATAAAAAAGCCAAACCAGTCCTTGTATGTTCAGAGGTATCTGAGAATGTTGTACTTGGGACTGAATTTAACATTAGAGACAGAAAATACCCACCCCCAAATACCTTCTTGTTATGAACTCTGCTTCTTTGGTAGCGGGTGATCTTTTAGCTTGATCTTGTACCAAATCTACTCCAATAAACAATCCAACACCCCTTTAAAAAATGAGCAAGAAAGCAATTTGAAATGCAAAGATCATGTATATTAGTTTCTTTTGTGACATCCATTACAGGATAAAAACACTGTAGAGTAAACAGAAAGGATGTGCTAGTTACCAAAGTATCAAATAATTTAAAAAACGCATCTGCTTCACTTTGTGTCACTATGGTTTGAAAGTGTTCATAAAACTGGAAAACTTGCTTTCTCCCCCTTCACACTACCTATATGTTCTAAAATGATGGCTGGCATGATGTACAGTGCTACAGAACCATAATGCTGCACCCCAGAGCTGCTGTGGACTTCTTGGGCAGCCCTGATGCTATTAAGAACAGTTTGTAGAACAGCATTTCTGTAGTTTCCCCCATTCACAACAATGGGTAAAACTACAGAAGCGCTGCTTGCACAATTGCTGGTTCTGAAGGCTGCTTAGAAGTCCACAGCAGCCAAAGGGCAGAGTGTTACAACAATGGGGGGAGCTGTGCATCATGTTGGGAAATGTTTTTCTCTAGCTACTTAGTGTTCCTGGTGTAAGAAGCATTGCACATTTTCTTTTGATATCGCTTGCGACTTAAAAGAATCCAGAACTGTACGCCTTCAGCTTCAGACTGGGTGTTTTTTTCCCTATACCCACAGTTTGTTTTATTTTTTAAAAAGCTAGTTCACATGTGAGAAAGACAAGTGCCTAGCACAGTTCTAAACACTCCCTTTTGCATCAGTGTGCATTTTCAAAATACAGTTTCCTGAACTAAGATGATAAAATGATTGATACCTGACATCCCCAATTAGAAGATGCTTTGTTTTTTGTTGATTGAGTAGTTCCATGAGGAAGCTGCCCACTTGGACAGCATGGGCTTGAAGTTGCTCCTTCTCAAGAACATCCAAGACTGTTAACCCAATTGCACAAGACACAGGATTTCCTCCAAACTGAGTGGGAAGCAAAAAAAGTCAGAGAAGCTTTCTACATGCTCCTAAAACAGATAGATCTTTTAGGAAAAGGCACAGTTTATCAATCTGAGTTCAGTGGAGTTGTAAAAACATAACCATGTGTTATTTATTTCATTTCATTTCTATACCTCCCTTCCAAAAGATAGACACCAGCAACAGTCACTGGAAGTACTGTGCTGGGGGTGGATAGGGCCAGTTACTCTCCCCCTGCTAAATAAAGAGAATCACCACATTAAAAGGTGCCTCTTTGCCAAGTTAGCAGGGGTTATATAAACTACATTAAATAAACTTAGCAATAAGATTTATTTATTATAGTTTTATCCAACCCATTCTGCAAAGAGCTAATAGTTTCCCCTCCACATGTCTCTTCACAACAACCCTGTGGCATAGATTGAGAGCTAATGACTGGCCCAAGATCACCCAGCAATTTTTATGGATGGGTGAGGATTTCAACCTAGTCCAACACTACATATTGCCTGATAGCCACATGTAGTTCAGAGTCACACAGAAGGCTTTGAGTTAACTACTTACTGTGTTAAAATATTCCACTCCTGTTGCTGAAAATGCCTCTGCAATTTCCTTTGTTGTAGCTACACAAGAGACAGGGTGCCCATTGCCAATTGGCTTGCCCATAGTGACAATATCGGGGATAAAATCCTCTCCCTGAAGTTGAAATGCCCAAAAATGTTTGCCAGCCCTGCCAAAGCCAACTTGAATTTCATCAGCAACGAATACACCTCCTGCCTCATGTATGTATCTATGAAGAGAGCCAACATCACAGCTATATCACAAGTGGATATAGGCACAAGAAGAAACAAATACATAATTGTGACCAAGTTGCTTAGTGATGGACTTTTAAAATTTTTAAATGTTATGACTGCTTGTTTCGAAATGTTGAGTTAAGTAAGTCCTATTGATTAAGTAGGTCCTATTGACCCAATTGAAATAAATAAATGGGAATTAAAAGTGCTTAATCAACTTGACTAGACTATGCTCCAAAATTAGCAGCAGCAGATTAAGATCTACCCTGAAAGGTCTGTATCCCTACAGAAACAGTAGACAGAACATTCCCCTTCCCTCCCAAAACAAAAAGAGAAAGCAGTTGAGATTAAATGGAAAAATATGTAAACAAAGTTAAAGTAGAAACAGCTTGGAAGCAGTACTTACTTTGCCACCTTCTGGCAATAATCTGGTGGTGGAATGATTTGTCCAGCAACACTTGGTAAAGATTCCATGAAAAATGCAGCAAACTGAAAAGGTAATATTTGGAATAGTGAAGCAAGCTGTGCTGGGATAAATACACATGCTCAAACAACAAAAGGTATTGTGGCTAAAGACTAACAAACTTATTGTAGCTTAGGCTTTCATGACCTAGAGCAAAACACTCATGCTACAATAAATGTGTTTGTGTTTAAAGGAGCAACAAGGTGCTCTATTAATTTTGCGGTAACAGAATAAATGTGGCTGCCCTGTGCTAGAGGTTTATGCATGCCAAGTGTTTGAAGGTAAAGTAGCATTTGGAGAACAGTAGGACTCCTGATCCATAAGAAGTTGCCATGCTGTGGCAGGTTGTATGCCTCCCTGCTGCTCCACACAAGGATCTAATCTCACCAAGCAGGCCACAGAATGTAGCTGTCCCAGGGTGGCTGGAAACCGGGGCTCTCTGCTCCTGGGAGTCACCATGCCTCAAGATTGACACACATACGCCACAACGCCAGCTCTGGCCCAGGAGTTTCGAATGGCTGGCAGGGTCTGCTCCACTGCCTACTGCCCGCAGAATCCATGCAAAGGGTTGGTGTAGGGGTGCTATTGGCAGAGTCTGAAAGGCAGCCCTGCCAAAGGGAAGCTGGAGCTGCCAAGCTCTATCTTTCACAGAGAAAGGATGGGGAAGGGGGTCCATGCCCACAGAGACTAGCCTATGAGCAGGACAAGTCACTGAGGGGAGTCTTGGGTTATCTGAGATCCTTTTTCAAGGATCACACCACCAGATCCAGGGTTCAGGGGCCAGGCATGAGAGTGAGAGGCCACGGGGACACCCCCAGACGGCTCATGAGAGGGACCATCAGAGAGGAGAGGAAAGAAGTGATTTGCCTGGGAGAAGCATAGCTGATTCACGAGGACAAATACATCCCCTTCTCCACCTAACACCTCCCTCATGAGAGTGTCAGGCCATGGGTGCTCCGAATAGAGCGAGAAGGCTTTCTGGCTCACAGCCACAGGGACTGCTATCCTGGGGAACACATTCCTAGTCTTGGGGACCATGGAAAAGCTGCTGCGATACTGTGCCCCCTTCCTACCCGCATGTCCTTGTGCACAGGTGTACCCTTTACACGGCCCCGGAATGGCCACCCCGCTCTCCCTTCCATTCCCACGCTTGCAAATCTGCATATGATGGGCAGGTGGTTCAGGAGCCGGGAGTTCTGAATGGGTGGAAGGGAATGTGCCGGTGTCGAGCCAACATCACAGACATGCCAGGGCAAGGGAAAAGGGGGCATCTAGATGCCCTCTGGGTGCTTACAGGTCTGCACAAGGAATAGTGGGGGGAGGTTTCAGGGGGATCTGTTCTATTCTTTTAAAAAGGGTGGGGAAGTGGGGTGAGTTTACAACCCCTGGTTACTCATGAGCAAGGCTTTGGTTACTCTTCATCAAAACATAATGATGAGAGGGGCCACAAAATGGCCACACAGACTACACCCGCTAACGAGAGTGTCAGTCCATAGATGCTCTGAGTAGAGCTGTGCTGCTGCTATACTTGGGGTACTGTTACAATTCTGGTCACCACATCTCAAAAAGGACATTGTAGAACTGGAAAAGGTGCAGAAGAGGGCAACCAAGAGGATCAGGGGCCTAGAGCACCTTTCTTATGAGGCAAGGCTACAACACCTGGGGCTATTTAGTTTAGAAAAAAGACGACTGGGGGGGAGACATGATCGAGATCTATAAAATCATGCACAGTGTGGAGAAAGTGGATAGAAATTCTTCTCCCTCTCACATAACATTAGAATCAGGGGTCATCCCATGAAACTGATTGCCAGGAAAATTAGGACTAACAAACGGAAGTACTTTTTCATACAGTGCATAATCAGCTTGTGGAATTTTCTGCTACAATATGTGATGATAGCCAACAACCTGGATAGCTTTAACGGGTTTGGATAACTTCATGGAGGAGAGGTCTATCAACGGTTACTAGTCGGAGGGCTATAGGCCACCTCCAGCCTCAAAGGCAGGATGCCTCTGAGTACCAGTTGCAGGGGAGTAACAGCAGGAGAGAGAGCATGCCCTCTACTCCTGCCTGTTGGCTACCAGTGGCATCTGGTGGGCCACTGTGTGAAATAGGATGCTGGACTAAATGGGCCATGGGCCTGATCCGGCAGGGCTGTTCTTATGTGTGTTGGGAAGTGGTGGGCAGGGGTATCCCAGAGACTGCTGTTCTGTTCCCGGGGACAGTGTCTGAGGTGTCCGGGAAACCATCCCCCTGCCTGGCCATTTGCACCTGTGCACAGATATGCCATTGTCAGTGGCCCCTGCAGTCAACCCAGGTGCCCTGGAGTTGGGGGAGCAGAGGAGAATGCCCTCTCCCACGATTCTCTGTGCCTGCTTACTTGTATATGCCTCACAGACTGAACGGACCCAGGATCTTTACAATTTGAGTGAATATACTGTCTTGTTGACCTACCCCATGGCTGTGTGTGCAGCCAGAGGATGTCCACTGGGGTACGTGCAAGGCTGCAGAGGGATTTGGTGAGAGGGAAGTAGGGTTCCCCCATTTTCCCACAAAGATATTCAGATGGGCCCCACTAGAGGACCCCCCCTTGGGTTCCCTGGTGGTGAAGTGGGCAGCTCCGTGCATGAGCACACAGTCTGTGGGTGGGGATAACGCCTTGACAGGCACAGGCATATCCCCAATAGACTGGCCCTCTCGTGAGAGTGTAATGTAAGCCTACTGGGCAGCAAGCTACTTGCAGAGGCTTAGGCATGGGCCAGGCTGGAGTGCTCGGCCGTGGTCTCCCCATGCAACATCTTCCCTGGTCATGGTGGAGAAATCCTTTGCCCTCCCCCATCTGCATATCCTGTTCTAGCAAATGTGGGTTCTCCCATCCTACAATGAAAGTGGGATTCCACCCCCCTTGGGCTCCCACCGCCCCTCCCAGAATCGAAGTTTGTGTGGTGCTTCCAGGATGCAGGGCCACTTGTTTGGGGTGGGGGGCAGCGGTACCTTGGTTGGCAGAAGCAGCGCTGGCACTGCAGGGCATTTAAAGCCCTTTCAATGTGCTTCCCCTGCCGAGGGCGGGTGGGTGGAGTGCTCCGAAAATGCACTATCATGCTCAATCTGGAGATCATAGCCAATCGCAGCTGACGCGGTGACGCTTTGCCCACAGACTGGCCGCAGAGCTGACTGGGATTCGGCTGGGAGGCTGTGGCAGGGAGGGGCTCCCTTCTCCCTCAACTCATGTTAGGCTAACAGCAGTTTGCTGTACACCTGTGGTGCAAATTGGAGTTTGGAATTGTAACTCTGGCTAGTGTTAACTGCATTTATAGTGCATATCTGAATTAGGCCAAAATAACATTTAACGATGCTTGACACAATAGTCTGGTTCAGATGATCAAACAAACCATAGTTTATTGGTCCACAAACAAGCAAGGAAGGAGTGACAGTTCCACATACATCCTTCTCTTCCTCTCTGCACATGCCCAGCGAAAGGCAGAGTTCCTGTTTTGTTAAACCACAGTTTGCCATGACATCCAGAACAGAAATCCTACGGTTTAAGTGACTCCTAGCAAGAATATCAAATGAGGATCGGCTTTAGTATCCTGGTTTGAAGAGATCACTTTAACTACTGGTTTGGACATTATAGGAAACTGGTTTAACAAACCAGGACGCTTGCAATTTAGCTGGGTATGGTTTGTTGAATTATCTGGATTGGATCAATATGACAAGCAGCTTAATGAAAAGTTATGCTCAGTTAAATTCTTACTTTACCTTTCTGCTTTTTTGATGTGCTTCATCGATTATTTTTTTCACTTCATTGGCATATGCTGTGCCGGGATCCTCATGATCTTCTCTGTACAATCCCCGGTATGTGTCAGGAAGAGGTGCCTGTTCAAAAAGAGTGTGATTTTTATTCAGGTCACCTAAATTTGAGCGAATAAGAAATTAACTGGGGAAAGGTCAGTGTTCTGTAGTCTCTTCTGCATACCACATGGACCCATTCCTTCTGGCCGTCTAGATTTCTGAATTTATATGGACTTATGTCAATCAAGGATGTCAGATGTCCATGATAAGCACTTTAAATAAAAACAAAAAGCAGCATTACAGAGTCAATTCCACATCATCTATAATTCACTTAGACTAGCACAGATGCTTCAACATTCAGACTGCCACATAGAAGCAGCTGCTCTGCTTTGGGCATTTTATGCATTTTCTCAATTGTTGGCTCATTCTTTGGGAGAGCAGGCTGCAGCCATCAAGATCCATTCTCTGTCTCTTTGAGGCCCTAATCTTCCTAAACCCATGTCAGTGTAAATCAGTTCAGTCAAGTAGCAAGGAACCAGAGCCAATTCCAGTAGCACAGTGTTGTAGAATTTCCTGAACAACTGTAGGTAGTAGATCTTGATGACAACATGCAACTTGGGGTCTAGGAAATGTTCTTAAGTGCCTGATGTACCTTCCATCTCTGAAACAAAGCAGGTCTAGACTTGGTTGGCCTGTATCTAGTTGAGAAACTGCCCGGGAATGTTACATAACCTGTTTTTTGAAGACACGCAAAATTTAAATGTAACAAATATCAATGAGTGAATGAAGGTCCTCAACAATCTTCCAGTGTAACCACCTAAGCCCTTTTCTACTACCAAAAATAATGAGCACAATGGACATTTGGATCTTTTCTTGAGAGGTTCTTGCAATGACAATCCATAGTTTTGCTTCATAAAAGAGAGCATTCTTTAAAACGTTTCCTATACTTACTGGTCCACAACAATAACATCCTCGTGCTTTGTGAACTGACGTGCCAATCTCAGGGCAAGGTCGTTGGCTTCTGATCTACGATTGAAAGTACAATTTCTCATTGTGCTTTTTCAGCAAAGTGCCGACTTCTCTGCCTTTACTGATCAGTAACTGAGCAGCCCAACTTAAGACAGATAAATGGCATAAAACAAGGACACACACAAAAAGGAAATACAGAGTGAGCATCACAGTTTTGACCTAGTCCACCGATACGCTTTAGGAACTATTTTATTGAAAGTGCTGTTTACATGAAGAGGAGTCTTTTTGCTTCTATCATAAACTAAAAATACTAATTTTACGGAAGAATAAATGAAAATACTAATTTTTCTCTAGAAGTGGGAAAATATGTATATTCACTTATGACTATAGTAACATATATTGAAGAACAAATAAAATACCAGGCACTTGGTTTAATTAATGCAAAGGTGAGGGACACAGTATGATTTTTCACAGTAAAACATTTTGGTAATCTTCACTTATGGTGGGCAAAGGAGAAGTTACAACCAACCTATCTACCTAACTCACTATTTTGCAAACAAAATGTGATAATGAGATGTCTGCAGAATACAAGTTCCATGGAAGGTATTTCCAATATTCAGCTTCTCTTTTATTTCAAGGCAGTAGGTTAACCATCTGTTCCTAGATGAGTTTACTCAGAATTAAATCCTGATGAGCTTATTGGTATCTACTCCCAATTTAATATGCACAGGATTGCAGATTAGATGCAATTTCTAATGATAGGATCATGAAGATGCTGCCCCACTAGTCATGTATCAGAGACTTACCCTGAATTCAAAAAATAAAAAGTGCACAGCTTTTCAGGCAAGGTTTTAGAAAGTCTTTGTGCATAATCCACCAAATTGTCATGCAGATAACGAGAGTTTGTATTTAGCAGCAGGTTTTGTTGGTATGCGGCTCTGACTACCTCAGGGTGGCAGTGTCCAACTGAAAGATAAAGAGGGTGGATGAGGAGAGAATGCCTGCTTCAGTGCACAGTCATAAATCACATCCAGTCTACTACCATAATACAGTGGTTATTAATGTGGTGTCTGCCAGATGTTGCTGAACTACAGAGGAGAGCTGGTCTTGTGGTAGCAAGCATGACTTGTCCCTTTAGTTAAGCAGGGTCCACCCTGGTTGCATATGAATGGGAGACTTGAAGTGTGAGCACTGTAAGATATTCCCCTCGGGATGGAGCTGCTCTGGGAAGAGCAGTACGTTCCCAGTTCCCTCCCTGGCTTCTCCAAGATAGGGCTGAGAGAGATTCCTTCCTGCAACCTTGGAGAAGCGGTGTCAATCTGTGAAGACAATACTGAGCTAGATAGACCAATGGTCTGACTCAGTATATGGCAGATTCCTATGTTCCTATAGATAGCTGAAGTTTATTACAGTCTTTGACCAGTATTGAAACATGAAGAAAAGAACGCTTTGTCACACCCATGAAACAATATCGTTTTATAAATATACAATGACACAGTAAATTATTCCACTACATTAGTCATTAGGTGTTGTATATTCATTGCTATTAAACAGGACTTAGCCAAGCTGTAAGTAACATTGGCTTGATTGTCTGACAAAATAAATGCAATATGTACTTCATATTCTCTGCCTGGTATGTCCTTAATCAGAGGGAAAACAGACGACTCACGCGAGTCCGTATAAAAATTGCAGTATAATAGAACATGAGCCACATTCTCTATGGCCCGAGTATCACATGGGCAGTAGTGTTCAGAATAAGAAATCCTACTATATAGGCTATAGAGAACAGCTGAGAGCAATACGTCAAAGCGGGGCCAGTGCAAATGCTACATGGTACTTAAGAGTTAATTAGAGCTTGGCAATGATCAGCTGGCTTAGTACTAAAGACAAATCTCCATATCTTGTATTGTTTTGGGGTCCTACTCATCTCCTGTTGCCATTCCATATCTAATATTCTTTTATTTGTAGCCTTTTTTGCTTGTTCATAGCCGATAGATTGCAGCGTTTCAGGAGAAAAGCCATTAAGAACAAGCTTTTCTCTAACAGCTGACTTCCACTATGGTTGGAAGCTGTCCTCAAGTATCTGTGGGGCCAGTCTCATTGGAGAGAATACCACCATCAGCCAGTAGTTAAAGATGGCTGGGGATGCTGGGAATCATCAACATCTGGCAGACCCCACATTAAGACCCACTGCCATAATGCAATGTGCACCGACTCTGACTCCTTAATGGATGCACACGTTGATGCTGAAAAATCTAGGGTTAGATCTCTTTATTCCAGTTTATGATATAGTTTGCTTGGTTACATGCATAATCATAAACTTCCAACAAGGCTGTACAAAACTGCTAAGGGGTTTAGTATCCACTTGCACATACCACCACTATGTGCCAGCCTGCTGATGTTTAGGTGACATAGCCTGCCTTTATCTGGTTCCTTACCATTTTGTCCTGAAATCATGCTGGTTCTGGCAGAGGGCAAAGCTGCTTTTTGGAAAGAAGGGGTTGTACAAGAAACGAGTTAACCATATACACACCCACGCCACTTCTCCAACCCTACCAGAAACAGCTTTTCCAGTTGACAGTGGATTGTCAGGTTGTGTTATTCTTATGGGTGTAATGTGTTTGAATGAGAATATAACTTCACACTTGCCATGAGCAACATTACTGATACAGTCAAGGTACTCATTTCCATATTCATCATACATATACTGGCGCTTTGCTCTGATAATCTTCACGGGATCTTCTGGGAAAAATAGCCTGCAGGAAGATCTAAAGGGGAAAAAAGGTAAAAATTTCATTGAAACACAAACATTTTAAATGTAGAGCAGAAACAAAGTGCTCTTTTAAAAGGAATTTACTAAAGGTCTCTTCTCCACTTGATCCTACTCTAATGGAATCCTATGGGAACTGTCTGTGAAGTGAGTTCAACTTTTTACTGTGCCAACTAGCAAGGAAATGGCTCACCAGCTTAAAGTGTCTCCAAGAATTTCTAATAGAGGGATGTTAGTGAAAGGGGCAAAGTATACTGTTGGGACTACCTCATGTTTCTCTATCTATCTATCTATCACATTTCTAAACCTCCTTATTCATTCAAAGGATCTGGGCGGTGTACAACAATCAAACACAAAAAACAAACTATCATTTAAAAACCATCAGCTTAAAACAATATTAAAACAAGTTTAAAAACAGTGTAAGACCAGTTGAAAAACATTCAAGAACAATTTAAAAACCTTGGAAGACCAGGCCAAACAAATTTTCAGGGCTCTCTTGAAGGCCACCAATGAGCCCAAACTACAAATTTCTGCTAGTAGTGCACTCCACAGCCCAGGAGCAGGCAGGGCTGGGAAAATTTGGCCCTCCAGATGTTGTTGAACTACAACTCCCATCATCCCCAGCCACAATTGCATGGTTCTATGATCTGCTGGGAGTGACCTCAAATGGTATCTTTTGTAGCAAAAGAGAAAGGACATGGAATCTTTCTCGGGAACTTGTTGCCTATGCCCTTCTTCCAAAGGTCCAGTAAGACTCCCATACAGGGATCTTATGGAAGTATTACCCCTGCTAACTTGGCAAAGAGGCACCTTTTAATGTGGTGATTCTCTTTATTGAGCAGGGGGAGAGTAACTGGCCCTATCCACCCCCAGCACAGTAACCCTCCAGTGCCTGTTGCTGGTGTCTGTCTTATGTTTCTTTTTAGATTGTGAGCCCTTTGGGGACAGGGAGCCATAGTATTTATTTATATTTCTCTGTGTAAACCGCCCTGAGCCATTTTTGGAAGGGTGGTATAGAAATCAAATGAATGAATGAATGAATGGACAAGATTTGTTTCATTGCAAAACATTTTTTTAATGTTTTAATAACATTAATAATTTTGTGAGCCATCCAGTGCAGTAGTGCATTGGAGGGATGGGGTATAAATATTTTAAATAACATAAATTTTCTTGGAAAGGAGGGCACAGGGTATTTTTATCTGCGGTTCTGGGCAGCACACCTTGGTTACCAGCAGCATCTTTGTGCAAAAGGACATGAAAGAGAGGGTTTCCTCTCAGCTCCTGACCTAAATATGCAGGCAGGATTAAGCATTGCAACATCAACTTTGCAACTTAAAATTCCCTTTTTCTTGCTTCCCCTTCTCTTAGGTAGGTTGGGAGAGAGAGAGAGAGAGCATGAGTGCAGCCTGGGGAATATAACTAAAGACTGCCCCGTCCAGGGACCACTGAAGAAAGAAACATTTGGGCTTACTTGTGAAATCCTGATCTCAGTGGTTGTATCCTGAGTCATGTGAACGGAAAAAACTCTGTTCATGCAAGAGGAGGAGGACCATTTTCACCAATTCTCCCCTTACTGCTGAATTCTTAAAATCTGCTCCCAAGGGTTGCAGAACAACAGGATGGCACGTGAAAATAAAACAAATAATTAAAGACCTGAGGGACTGCAGCAAGCAGGCAGGGTCATCAAGAATCTTCCACCCCTTGCACTGACTTCTTACAATACAACCTAGTGATTCCAAAGTAGGATCATTAACTTTCACACACTTATTGTACTTATACATTTTTGTGGCACACTACTAGTGGGCTTGGATAGTTCAAGTGCACTGGGGTGATCTTTTCTACTCTCCTCAATTTCCTTTGTTCAATACAGATCGGTAGTTAATTCTAGTTGTCATTTAAAAACTGGTTATTATTAAGGCCATGGATGGTAGCCAAGACGAAATGCTATCTTTAAAGACATCCCATCCAAAATAACTGAGAACAGGAATTCGCAGATAAGCTCATGTGTCTCTTAACAATTTCAAAGTTTTGGTTTTGGGGAGGATCCATTGTTCAGTGGTACAGTGCAAGGTTTGCATGCAGCAGGCTGCAGGTCTAGTCTCTGACATATCCAGCTTAAAAAACTGGTGTGGGGTGTGTGGATTTTAGATAGAGGGTGTTAAAGACCTCAGTCTGAGATCTTAGAGAACAGCCATCAAGACCTGCACAACTCTGGCCCTCCTGCAGATGATGCACTAGAAGTCTCATCATCCCTGATTACTGGCCACTGTAGCTGGGCATGATGGGAGCTGCAGTCCAAAAACATCTGGAGAGTCAAAGTTATGCATCCCTGGCTCTGTATGAGGCAGCGTTGCCTTTCAAGTGGGCTTTAATGATTAAATTTTCTTGACCAGGATCTTATAAGTAAGACTTATGCTTCTTTTTTTTTTAAACCTACACTGAGCTGTTTAACTAGATGGAGTGTGGAAAGAGGGATGTTGTGAGTTTCCCTGGTGCACATGCACTATATGTGTTCTGCACGGCTAGATGAAACCAGAGAGACAGTGCACTGGATCACAACATGCCACACAAAAATGTCAAGAACTTGATGACAAACATAGAGATAGAGAGAAACTAGAATGACTGTTCAATTGTCTACCGACAGAAATTCCTGGCTCCTTCTGACAGAATTGTCTTGCCCCATGTTCCAGGGCAGTTTATGCCCACAAAAAAGTGAACTTTTAAAAAAGTTGCCATGTCAGTTTAGTTCATATTGCAGGTTTGGAAGAGGGTTGTGTTTGAGAGTGGCTTATGATGGCCCTGCAATGTACTGCATTGTTAATATTAAAGGCAACAAATGAGGCTGAGTGTTTTACAACAATGTGTTAATAGTCTTTCAGTTTCTTCTTAAAGGGAAAATGCATTTCACTTGAAACAAGCAAAAAAACCCACAGTGTACTCTGAGCCTCAGGGTTATACAGCACTTTAAAATGCTGCTGTGAAATTTTTTATACTCCCTGCCTCTGCATCTGTCTATTCACCGATTGGCAGCTGGCTTAGGTTTGCAGCCCAGCATCTTCTATTAAAAACTCAATTCAGGTTGTCAATCTATTTACATTATCCCCTCAGACCCCCTCACAGTCCTAAGTCAGTGTTCAGTTGCAGGCAGAAGCAATTTGGATGTAGAGAGCTGGACTTTTAAATACTAAAAAGTTTTTAAACACAAAATCACACCACAAATACTTGCTTTTGCTGCTATCTGTTGTTGGAGGCAGGAAGAGACATGTTGCCACCCAATCACAGCCTTTGCTAAAATCTTTTGCCCATTATCTTCTATGGGGAGTTGTCACACACAGTCTCCCCAAATCAGCACCTTGGAAGCTTGGGGTATGTGTGAGCCTGTTATATTATTATATATACACATGGACAAATATGTTGGTACCCCCCCACGAAAAAAGAAGAACCCACAATTGTCTCTGAAATAACTTGCAACTGACAAACGTAATTGGCACCCATCATTGTTTATTCTGCATTTAACAAAAACCAGACTTTGCTTTAGAGTTTTGATGTAACAGAATATTTCAAATAATAACACAAATGAAAATGGTGTGGACAAAAATGATGGGACGCTTCACCTAATATTTTCTTGCACAACCTTTAGAGGCAATCACTGCAAACAAGCGATTCCTGTAGACTCAAGTCACCCAGGATGTAGCAAAGCAGCCCCAAAACATAACCGAGCCTCCTCCATGTTTCACAGTAGGTATGGTGTTCTTTTCTTTGAAAGCTTCATTTTTTCATCTGTGGACATAAAGCTGATGTGATTTGCCAAAAAGCTCCAGTTTTGTCTTTAAAAAGCCAGATTGGAATTTGCTCAAATGCATATTGAAAAGCCACAATGTTTCTGGGAGAATGTCCTTTTGACAGATGAGACAAAACTGGAGCTTTGGCACAGGATGCCTTGAGTCTGTACAGGGAACAATGAAATCTCAAGACTATCAAGACATTCTGGAGCGAAATGTACTGCCCAGTGTCAGAAAGCTCTGTCACAGTCGCAGGTCATGGCTCCTCCAGCAGGATAATGACCCAAAACACACAGCTAAAAGCACCCAAGAATGGCTAAGGACAAAACATTGGACTATTCTGAAGTGGCCTTCTATGAGCCCTGATTGGAATCCTACTGAACATCTATGGAAAGAACTGAAACATACAGTCTGGAGAAGGCACCCTTCCAACCTGACAAGACTGGAACAGTTTGCTCAGGAAGAGTGGGCCAAACTACCTGTTGACAGGTGCAGAAGTCTTATTGAGAGCTCCAGGAATTGCTTGTTTGCAGTGATTGCCTCCAAAGGCTGTGCAACAAAATATTAGGTGAAGGGTCCCATCATTTTTGTCCACGCCATTTTCATTTGTGTTATTATTTGAAATATTCTGTTGCATCAAAACTCTAAAGCAAAGTCTGATTTTTGTTAAATGCAGAATAAACAATGATGGGTGCCAATTACATTTGTCAGTTGCAAGTTATTTCAGAGACAATTGTGGGTTCTTTTTTCGTGGAGGGGTACCAACATATTTGTCCACGTGTATATATGTTATATTATACACGTATTATATATATTATAAATCTCTGACAGAGATTTAGAAAAATATGCATGGTGTGGGGGAAGTGGACAGAGAAGTTTTCTCCCTCTCATATTTGAGCTCAGGTTCATCCAACGAAATTCAGAACAGATCAAATACAATATTTCTTCACACATTTGGTTAGTTTTATTATTAGAATGGTTTCTGCCTTTCTCTCATTCTTTTTAATTGCTTTGCTTTTTTAAAAAAGTAACTGCATAATAGTATTAATCTTGTGTTATGTGAGCTACCTTGAACACCTTTTATTTCTTTTTCTTTTAAAGTAGAAAGGCAGAATACTATATTCTAAAAGCAGTATGCTTAAGGGAACTCGCCGATTTCATAGCGGAGAGGTCTATCACAAGGCGATTAGTCATGAAACCTCCATGTTCAGAGGAAGTATACCTGTGAATACCGCCCCTTGTTGGGAGCGGGGACAATAGCAGGGTAGGACTACTGCTTTAACGCCCTGCTTGTGGGCTTCCCGGGGGCCATTTCCCATCGTAGGAAACAAAAGACAGCGGGCTACCAGACAGACATTTGGTCTGACTCAGCAAGGCTCCTTTTGTGTTCCCATCTCCACCGTGTGACCAATCGGATCCGTCCGTGGAAGAGCGGCGGCGAGTCTTTTCGCAGGGGCGGGTCTTCTTGCCGTACACAAGGGGGGGTCACGCACGTAGACACGTGGCAGGATGCGGCCGGCCATTTGGCGGCCAGGCAAGCGCTCAGAGAGAAGCGGGGAAGACAGAGTCGCTCTCCCACAAGTGACGGGTCCCCGCAGCCCCCGCGGCGTCCCCAACCCCGCCCTCCGGATTCCTCCAGCGGGCGCACCGGCACCTACCCGATGAGCTGCTTGCGCAAAGCCAGAGTCTCCTGGCGGCTGCGCGGCTGGACGCTCATGGCTGCTTCGGATCAGGGAAGGGAAAGGCAGGCGAAGGGCCGAGGCGGCAGCTGCAGCAGGGCGGAGCGGGAGACTCCTCTGTCCAAGACGCCTCCTCGCCTCGCGCGCGGGCGGCGGCGGCGAATCTGCGCTCGTGACTGGCTGCTGCGCGGCCTGGTGTTGGGGCGCCGATTGGACGCCACGCCGTGTGGAGAGGCTGGGAGGGACTCGGCCCCGGGCGAAGCTTTGCTCTCGGAGAGGGCAGCGTCATGGAGCGCGGGAGACTGCCTGGGAAGCAGGAACGCAAGATCTTCGGGGCTAAAACAGCGCAGCCTTGCAACTCGGGTGGCCACTGTTTTCTCCGGCTAGGCTCCTGTGCCTTTAACAGAGGCAACATAAGGCGGCGCTCCAGCAGGCAAGACTTTCTTCACCTCCGTGTGTGCACCTGTTGAGATTTCCCTTGGCTTGCAGTTGTTCAAGGCCAAAGCAACACGACAACTGTACTATCTGCTATTTTCGGTGCAGAGCTTTCCCCCCTAAACAAAGGCGAACTTTCCCTAATTAAAACGAGCAAAACCCCTCAATTACCGGCAATTAATCTATGCAAATGTGAAAGTTCCCATTGGCCGTCAGTGGTACTGAGCGTAAGTCCGGGTCTAAGTCTGTCCGTCCGTACAAAATCTGGACGGGAAACTACCTGGGACGCATAGCAGAATTGTGGGTGCAAATCCAGGGGTGCAGGCGCTCTCCATTACAGCCCCCGTCGCCACGTCCACCCGGCCAGCCTGAGAAGCACGGTACCCCCGGCGCGCATGTGAGCTGCTGTGTGATTGCTGGAGCCAATCATCAAGTGTGATTTACAGAAAGATAATGGTAAAGAGCCATTAAGAGCCCCATAATTAATTGCCAGTTGTGTAGCCCTGGGAGGGCATGATGGTGATAGCTGCCAGTGAAGAGCAGACTTGTTAAACAGTCTGAACACGGAGGGTTAGCCCTTGCCAGCTCAGGTCCTATGGGTGCAATGCAAATCTATTTAGGATTAAGCTCCATTTAGCACAGTGGGAAATATTTCCAAATAAACACTCATACAGTCAGGCTGTTTTAAGAAGATATACTTGAATACTTTAAATACATCTGATGGGGAATATTTCAGACTGCACAGGAGGAGGCAATAGTAAACTCCTGTATTCTACCAAAGGCAACCAGAGGGCTCTGAGATTGCCAGGAGTCAACCGACTCGACAGCACACTTTACTGGTTTGAAAATTATGGCTCTGATTAATACAACAGCATATTTTGGTTAGGAAAAATAAAACTGCTGGTCTTAAGGTAAATGCCTCAATAGTTTTATAGTTCTGGTTACAGATGCTGCAGGTTGACACATTCAAATTATAATAGTAAAACCAATCCGTACAAGAAACAGTTTATTTTTAAACTGTCCAAATATCAACTCTTACTACAGAATAAAGCACAAAGCAACGCCAAACAGTGCAGTGTCTGTTGTACATTTACAAAACAGAATGGATCAGTACAACTCTATATTTTTACTCAATAATGCATAATACTGTATTAATGCCTTCATTTAAAAAATAGTTGTTCCCCCATATTACAACAAAGTATAACACTTGTGGCATATGTATGTTAGAAACTTTACAGAGAGGTGTAACCAAGAACAGCTAAATGTGTCCATTGCATAAAATATTCCCCTCTAACTTTGTTTTAAAGCAAAGCTATACATTTTACTGAAGGTCAGAAGAGTTTTTCAATATAAAGCATGTAAATACATTCCACAAAATTCTTCATAAGAGGCACAATTCTTAAAGCTTTTGTTTTCTTCTTAATTCATAACCCAGTGAATGGGATTAGTCAAATAAAAAGGAGACTTGTATGGGCAGTTTGTAAGATTTGGTTCCACTGTAGCTAAATATAAATCTGTCAGCCTCTTTATTCATCTGCACATCTTGTATATACTTCCTAAATAAATCAGATTCTTTGCTAAATATAATGCAAGTCATAGCATGTTGATATTACTAATAATTACTCTTAGAAAGTAAGAGCATATGCAGCCCAACTTTTGAGATTGATCCAGCATCCCACTTGAATTACAGGGCATTTGAGTAACTAGGCCTTATCCTGGCACACTTAAAAAAAATGTAATTATACAGCACACTGTAGAAAAGGGTTCAGAGATGGGAGGCCCCTGGGTCAATTCAGGGCCCCTGAAAAGGGCTCCTAGGACATCCAATTGCAAATCTAGAGGTGAAAGTGGCACAGAGAATGACATGGCTACAAAACTCACTAGCACTTTTAAGAGATGAGATGCCGGACCACTACCCTTCACTAAATGGCCCTCCAGAAAAACTTGTTGCTGATCAGAGCTGTCATATATCTGCAAGGCAACCAAACAAATCAGCAAAACCTTACTGTGTGTGTGTGTGTGTGTATGTATTTGTATATATATATACACAGAGAGAGAGAAAGAGAGAGAGAGAAATGAAGTATATTATTTGAACTTCAGTTTCTCAATGTAATTAGTAGTAGTAATCAGAATTAAAGCACCAGTAAGATGGATGTCAGTGGGTTTAAGGTACCAGTCATGGGAGTATACATAGCAGGGTTTCCTTACAAAAGTAAGAACAATGTAACCATGAGGATTTCATTACAGGAAAATTCAAATTAGACAAGATCTGAGATTTGAACATGCACTTTTGCCGAATTCTTCCATTTAAACTAATGGAACTTAATTGTGCTTAATTTGGGTTATGCCTAATGATAATACCGATTGGAATTGTAATATCATCCCTTCAGAATTGCTTTACAGCCTATCTAAGATTTGCCTTAAAAAACCAACACTGGAAATTTGGGTAATGAAAAAGGAAGGTAAATATCCTGAATATTGGCTGTTTCCAAACAAATGAATACCTATTTAAAGTGTTGCGGAACAAAACGTTCTTAATTGCATATCAGTATTCCGAAATTTATAAAGCAGCCACTTGTTTATAATCTTCACTTATAGTGACATCTAGTGGTGGTGTGGTAGCTGAACTGCCCTTATGAACAATAAATAGGGCATTTCAATTAAAATGCTACTTCTTTCCAATGTTTTAAAGCTATATTTCTCTCAAATACCCACATCACAAAATATGATCTTGAATAATAGATGTAAAGGCAATCTCTATTGTGCCTCATGAACTGAAGAGAAATAGTTCCAGCGAGCGTTCTCTCTAATTCTTTTCATCTGTGTGTGGAATGAGTTTGTCTGTTAGGAGGGGAAAGAAACCCTACAAATAATTTTGCATGCATTTCCTCATCATGGCTAAGTTCTTCATGCAAAACGAATGCCAGGATTATTATGTAATTATTGTAACATATTTCGATAAATTGCTCCCGTTGGTGGATTTCTCCACATAGTAAAACCATTCATGTACAATGGGTGCCAAAGAGAATCTTCTCTGTGCTATTGCACTGATTGCAGTAATGGGGAGAATAGTTTGTCAAGTGGAGACAGGCTCTAAGGGGAACAACATAAACATGGCTGCAATGCAGTGTGTCCTTTTGTGCACCTGTCCTTAACAGGGGACAACTATGATAGAATGTATCCAGAACTCTTTAACTAAAATGTTGGAGAAATTATGGGTAATTTGGTTTAACAGTGGAACAATACAGAAGATACCATCCCTGCCAACAAGACCAGGAAGGGGACATACTGAGAGTGTGCCCCCTTTATCACGTGAGTGTGCATGTGGGCTCTTCATCCAAGTGGCCCTTCTATATGCATTCTAAATACTTCTGTGTCTGCAAAGAATGTCCTGAGGGCACACTCTCAATGTGTCTCATTCCCAATCACATGGGCAGGGGCAGTGTGAAGACTGTAAGTAGCCCATTTGTGGGGTTCTGCAGCATGTTATCCAGCACCTTTTTGCTGGAGTGTACAAAGTATTCTCTTCTATAGATCCCATGTGATCTAGTGGTTATAGTCTTGGGTTTGAATGTCAGAAAATCTGATCTATGAAGCATAGTTGGAGGCTTTGAACAAGACACTATCCCTCATATAAAAAGGTACCTCACAGGGTGGTTGTGAGGATTAAATAAGATAACCCCATACAGTATTTTATTATTTCTAAATCACCCCTTCAGTGAAATGCAGGATAAAAATGCAGTTATTACCAATAATAATGCAGAGTTACAAATTTCAGAGTTTCACATTAGTGATGTCTAGATGTGAAGAAATTCATTTTTGTGAAGACAACTTGCCTTAAAACTTAATCACAGAATACAAATATAGTTTTCTGAAAACTGTCAATGAAAAAGGGTTTTAGTGCACTAATAAGATATCTCTGTCTCTACTTGTATATGGAGTTTAGTTGATCATACCACCAATTTTTTTAAAGGGAACATTTCACAAAAGCTAATTTAGTAAACAATGAAGTACTTCTCAATATTGCACTTGGACTCATTTTTCCAGTAGTGGTTGTTAATAACAAAGAACAATTACTATTCCTGGTGAAGAGGAGATTCGGTATCCCCCCACCAAAAGAAAAAAAGAAGAAGAATTCAGATTGTATTATCAATGTGATAGTAAATGAAACTACACTTCATAAGTAGTGATCCAGAAGGGCATGTGAACATTTGATCTCTTTTGAGAATTTTTCCTCACCGAAGCTGCCCCCACGAAACCTACACATTTTAAACTACTCCATGTTCAAAAAGCAGCATGAGGATTTGACACAAGTAGTTTTAAAAGGGAAGTTTGGGGTAGTATAAAGAGCAGCTTGAGGGTTTCTGGGGACAGCTTTTGAGAGATCTCATAAAAATGCAGGTCCTTCTGGATTGCAGCCATAGTTTGTGAAGGGAACAATTTTCTGAAGTTCTCAGTTACATGCTGCAAATATATATTTTGGGCCCTACAGCTTTACCTTTCCCCCACACCACATACACCCCAATATGACCCCCCACTTCCTGTACTAGGGAATACCATTGAGAGATCAGCAAAGGCTGCAAAGTAGGCCTGTGCAAATATATTTGGCTCCTAATATCCAAAAGCAAATAATCTGCACTGTCCCTTTGGCATCGGATGGAGGTAACAATTTTGACCGCTTACCTCATGTGGGAAGTGCTGGGAACTGTAGTCCTTTCCAGCACTTTCCTCATAGAACTCTATGGAGAAAACGCTGTAAAAGGATTCCCCTTCGCATCACTCCCCATGTACCTTTCCAGATGACACTGAGGCTGGCAGGGCTCCATTTCTTAAGAAGGGGCTCCACTGGTGCTGGGAACAGCACAGCACTACATGGAGATGTGAATAGTCACCGTTGCACGGTCCCAGGGTGCTATGTAGATTATTTGGCTTCAAATAGTTGGAATCGAATATTTGCAAAGACCTAATGCAAAGTATAAAAAGCTCACACTAGAGACTGGAGTAAAGGATTTTAGTAGAAGATGTAATTGGAGGAAACCATATGCTATAGAAGAAGCTAAGCTGATTTTGCTTCCACTTACTAAATTTGCCACTGATTTTTCACACCTGTAAAAAGAGCATTATAGGCAAAAAAAACAAACAAACAGAGCTATACACACAACCCTTTGACTTTCTTGTCTTGAAAGCTAGTCTCTTGCACAGAAGAGCATTTAATTGACAGCTTAAGTATTTAATGTCTCTTTCCTAATTCAGTGAAGTTCACACAGTTTAATATCATTACAGAGCAAAATAATATTACATAGACCTCAAAAGCCATAAAATAAAGCTAACTTGTATATAACCCAAGTGAAGCAATGTTAACTTTATCGTCTCAAATCCTTTTATGCCTACTAAGCATCTTCTGCCATGAAGAATTGTACACAGTTTTAAAGCAGCAATAGCAGTTTGTCTAGAAGGCTTTTATAAGCAGTAATAATAGAAAAAATACATGTTATTGCTAAAAATTCACAGGATAGCAGACCAGAAACCTCTTTCTACATATACCAATGGAAAGCATCTTATTTTCCTCACAGAAATGAACTCTGGCCAGTAATGCAAACCAGCACTTTGGAATATGCTTAAATTCTTCACTGGGAATGAGGGCTTAACTCAAAATTAGGATGAAGCCAATTAGCACCAATATTAAAAGGGGAGAGGAATCCAAACTTCTTAGGTTTTGTTCAAACCATGAAGTATTATGCCCCTTGGTTCCTGTAAACATGTGAATGTTCATAACTTTGTGATTAGTTGATCTCTCACTGCTTGCCAATGTTCAAGCAATATGCTGATAATGAGTGATAAGAAAATTGCCATAAAGCCTTAGTTAAAACTTCAGAGGTCAGTGGGTTCAAATGCTCCAATAAAGATGTAACCTCATCCTGTGAGTCAACTACTCAGTCTGTTCTGCAGCGCCTTCCAACCATGACTGCCAATTCTTTACCCAAAGAGGGCTTTTATGCTTTAAATACTGCTGAGACAGAGGCTCAACATGAATAGCTTCTATTTCAGTGCTGCAGTAATGGACAAGCAGGGTCAGCTGTAGCAATAATAGGTATTAACCCTATTCAAAACCAGGTGTTGACAACTGTACTTCCAATGCAGCTATACTATTCACCTCACTCCCATCCAAGTAAGTATATGTTTCTAACAGGTTCTGTAACAGTTCCTTCATAGCCAACATGGTCCATGGATGTCAACAATCTCTCCTAAAATTCCTCAACCCCTGTTTATACTGCTTACTATCTTCAGGAAACATAATCATGAAATTTTTTCTGTACTCACTGAAGGCCTCATAAAATCTATTGGTTAATATGGTCTTGACCCCTGAAAACCTTTTATGTTTATGGCTCTTTAACATTTTGAATACAATAATTGAATTATGAAAACCTGAAGTTTGAAGATACCTTTGTTAGAATGGTGTTTATGTTTGTTAGAGAGAGGCAGTCAATAATGGCCAGCTTCAGACATTACAGTAAACCATGATGGAACTAGTTATCACAATCCTGGGGTTTGCATGATTGAGCCTGCCCCTCACACATGAGGGGAGGAAATCTGCAGCTTTTCTTACTAACTTAAAGCAACTGGGAGTTATCGTTGTATCCTAACTTAGCGAATCTAGGTTGTTTTTTTAAAACTACAGTTTTTGACAATACAAATATGGGATTGAGTTCAATGTAGGGTGTATGTGAACATGCTTACATTCTTGGAATAAGATATAACTCAGTAACAACAAATGTAATGAGCAATTTGTGGGATGCTGTTCTCCACTATTGGTGTTATTTCCTCTTAGTTGTGTTCATAAGCTTTTGGGGCTAGCTGCAGCTTCACAATTTATGTGGCAGTCATATGTATTTGCATAGGTGTTTCAGGATGGTGCCTGTCATTTGTATGTTAGATTCTGCTGCAGGAATCATCATTGAGCCTTGATGTACTTGTGGCAAATGTGATTGCCATGTAAAGTGTGGAGCTTCTCCTAGACACCTTTACTTTGGAGAACTGATGCCATAAGAGCTGTTTCATGAACAAATCATTACACAATTCCTAATTAAACTCATGAATGTTTGACCACAGGTAGTTTTACCTAGGGTGTGCATACAAAACCAATTAAAATATTATCTGAGGTATGTATTTAGTTGTGTATATGGGTGTGGAGAAGCAACACCACAAAATGTGGGATCCAGTTGCTCAGTGTCAACACTGAGCAAGTGGATAGGGAGCCCTGCATATCCAGGGAAGTGAGTACTGTACTGCATACAGAAATCCCTTCCAGGTTTGCAAACATGAGTTGGCACTCATGACCTGATGACATGAAAGAAGCTCTAAACAGAATTTGCATTGTGCTCCAAATCCATAAACTGAGATGAATATTATACTGTTTGTTTAAAAACAAATGCTGCAACTCCGCAGTAACAAAGAGAATTCCGCAAGAGAATCTTTCAACCTTTAGTTCTAGACTGCAGAAAGCTAAGTTGGTTTTTCCAGAGAAAAAGTTTTCTTCAATAGGAGAACCATTCAGAGATGTTCGAGTTAATTGTTAAACCAGAATGTAACGATTTCCATCAAGGTGAAGGCATCTAGCAGCATGTGAGTTACACTTGTGTTTTCTTTCCGAGTTGAAAGTTCCTCTTACATTCATCCATAAGCCAAAGTCTATCTCATTTCTAGGGCTGCGACTTCTTTTTCTTTTTTGTTTTCTCCTCCTTTTGCATCTGTGTCTATGTGCAACAGAATTGCAAAGTTGAAAGCCAAAGTTCAGAAGAGAGAGGTTCCTTCTCCATGCAATAAGGCACACTAGGCAAATGTTCTCAGTGCTGTTAGTCCACACAGTAGCATTAGCAGCGTGTAACATTCATACCCAACTACTTCAGTGTGTCCAGTTATAAACTCCTGATGTTGTGTATGCATGTCCTATGGGCCTTGGAAATGTTTATATCTTAAAAATCCATATATGAGCATCCGGTACAAAAAGATCAATATATTACTGTTGAAGACTTGTTGTTTTTGTGACTTTTTTCTTTTCTTTTTTGGTATAAAAATTAGAAAAGATCAAAATATATCACACTATTATTTACACAGTTCATGCTTGTAGGATCACTGAAAAAGAACACAAACATGTTATAAAATACGGGCATAGCATGCTTTGCACTCTCATGCACTGTGAAACAATTGTACTTTGTTATAATGCTAGTTAGAAATCACACTGGACATTTCTGTAAGAAATATATTTGCACCAATACAAAAAAGTGTCTGTGTTTAGATCCTGCCCACATGATAGAGCAACAGTATTTGTAACTATTTGCTGCATGGCACATGGCTGACTTTATAATGGCCTTTTCATCACTTGATAACATACAATATCAGATTATATCAGTGGGGAGTGGGGAGGCCTCACCTGGGACACAGCAGTGAGCTCCCTTTGATCATCTAACGGAAAATCAGGCCCAGCAATTGTCTCACAATGCTCCCAGGAAAGAAACAACATCATGATGTTGCATCGTTTCATCAGTGCATTACTAGGGGGTGGAATGGCTGCCCCCGTGTGGCTTCCTTACCTAGGGCCTTATGGGGCAACTGCCAAGAGGAGAAGGTGGCACTTTAAAATGAGAAGGTGGCCACCTTTCTCCCCCTGGCAATTGCGTTCTTTCCTGGGTGCATTACTAGGGAAAACAATCCTAATTCAGCTGTCTGGAAGGCAGCCAATGTCCATTTAAAAGACAGATGGGAGCCCACTGCTCACCTTTTAGAAAGACCCCTAACCCCCTGCAACAATGTATCAAACAAATATGGTTTACCAGTTCATTTTGATGCAACACCTGTGTGTTGGATTGACAACACACATAATCAAGATTGAGTCAGATTTGATTCAATTCTGATTTTTGTTTGCTTGTTGATGCACAGCCTTACTATGCAGCATCATGACACCATGACATCATCATCATAATTATCATCACCACCACCACAAATACAAAGGGATATTTGATTGGCTGGGAAAAACAAAAACCTCTCATTTTAAATGATGCCAAAGGAGTTGTAGAGAGGTGGAACATGGGGGTGGGGGTTACAACAGCTGTGAAAGAGAAGCATCTGAGGATTTGGGAGGGCTTATTCACCTCTTAAAGTTTGCTTTTGTGCCCAAAAAATTCATAGGGGGGGGGGAAATCATGTTGCTCCCATCTTAAATTCCATCTGACAAAAGAGTGACTGAGGGGAGGAAGAGTTCAACATCTTCTCTCACCTGCTGCTCCTCTGATGGAAAAGGTCTCACATAGACAATTTTACTGATGTTTGGTGGTGGCATTAAAAGACGTTCTAAAAAACTGCGAGCCTCTTGGAGGCAGAACTATTAACATATGGGGGGCGGGGAATGCTGTAAGGCTCTCTGGGCTTATGGGACAGAGTGGAATATAATACATTAATTGATTGAACTGCCATCATCATGTGCAGTTCTCCATACGCTAACTTGAAACTAATTGTAAAATCACAATAAATATATAGTGGGAACAAACAATAAAAGCAATATGAATGAAAACTCAAATAAAGCCAAATTTCATGCCATGCATAGAATTAAGTAGAAGAACCTACTGAACAGGAATAAATTGCTACATTTCTTGACAATTATTATTTCTAATTACAATTAAATATGTAAAAGATTGAATCTCGAGCCACAATATTTCATTACTAGCTTAACCTGCACAGAGCAATTGCGCGCTAGTACTTGGTTGCCCCCCTCACCTCAGAGATCTCTGCACCCTCACCTGAGCCACACTCCTCCTGACGCTCCTCATCCATTCCTTGCTGCTGTGGCCCTGACTGCTTGTTCCCCTCAGGCTGCTGACAGGCTCGGGCCTGTCCCTCACCCTTCCCTCTTTCTTTCTTCCCCATCCTTATTTTTCTCTCTTTCTCTCTCCTCCACTCACTCTTCTCCTCAGTCTTTCTTCACCTTCCCCCCTCTCCCCCCACTTCCTTCCTTCCTGAGTTAACACATCTTGTTCATCTTGTTTCCTCATCTAATTCACACAACGGAAGCCTCTTCCTGAAGGGGCTCTTTCCTTCCTCATGGCCCCTCCCTCCACAGACCCCAGCCCATTATCTATCTATCTTCTCCTCCTCCTCTACAATCAAGAACATCTTGCGACCAGTAACAGTTGCATTCCAACTGACCTTAGCCATCATAGGCTCCTCCTTCCATCAGCATATGGAATCCCCACTGCCCAATCCCCACGGTGCCACAGGCTCCTCCTCTCTATCTGCATATGGAATCCCCACTGCCCAATCACCATGGTGCTTCTGCTCTCACAGGCTCCTCCTTGCTATCTGCATATGGAAGCCCTACTGCCCAATCAGGTGGTTCTGCTCATGAACTCTAGTGAGAGCTGCCATGCACGGGATCAACCATGGGTATGCCTTAGAGAATTATATATACAGATCTTATGGAACAAAATGTCCTCAGATACTATGTAAGTGAAAATGGAAACTGAAATGTCACATTGAGATGAAATGTCAACCAGAAGCTAATCATTTGACATACTGTAAAAGGCAACAGTTTCTTGTCTCTATGGCTGACTCTCTCTCTGATGGCTGTATACTATCAGGACATTAGTACCCTGCTAACTGAGCAAAGAGGCATCTTCTTAAAGTGGTGATTCTCTTTATTTAGCAGGGGGAGAACAACCGGCCCTATCCATCCCCTGCACAGCATCCTTCCAGTGGCTGTTGCTGCTGTCTATCTTATGTTTCTTTTTTAGATTGTGAGCCCTTTGGGGACAGGGAGCCATTTTATTTACTTACTTACTTCTGTCTATGTAAACCGCTTTGGGAACTTGTTCCCCATAGCGGTATATAAATATTTGTTGTATTTATATTTAGTATAGATGATCTAGATTTGACTCAATTCATTTTTCTTTTTACAAAACACCTTTAGAATGTATTGATTCCATGTTATCACTCTTGCTAAACAACAATCCACATTCAGGCCAAAGAAGAAAACTACTGTGTTCTACAATACCTTGTGCCAACATCCTGGTACTGGTAAGCCATCTGGTCCCTACAAAAAAGCAATTGACAATCTTTGTAGTCTGTTGGAAAGCACTTAAGTGTATGATTTGAAAAACAAGCCAATATGACATTTGATTTATGATGATTCTGCAAGACCTACCATGATAACACACAGCCAATGTGAATATCCATGCAAAAAGCAAGTGCTGTGTTCGAACAAAAGTAGGTACACAGATATGAAATGCAACAAATCACATTCCATGAGTAAACTTCACAAAACCAGATAATTACTGGAGTTCACTAATCACTGCTAGTATTTAAACTTTAAAACAAACAAACAAACAATAGTCCTCTTTATTCAAGAAAATGAAAAGGCTTAAATGCTTGGCTTAAAATGTTTTGGTTTAAGCAGTAATATATAAGTTTGATGGAAGGTAGGAACACAAATATATACCCAGTGTTGATACCAATCTAACTAAATTCCTTTTGATGGTTTCTAAGCCAGAGTTTCTGAGCTCATCTCTGTAAGGGATAAGGCCTACTGAGGAATGACTATATGAAAGTGAAAGGCACAGGAGCAATGGCTAGAAGAGGATTGATGTCATCTTAACTCAGCCTAGGCACAGTACTCTTTGTCTGGCATCCATAGTATCCTTCTGACTCTGGATAACGGGAGACCACGTTTTCTTTCCTAAGCTCATCTTCCTTTATGCTCTTCTTCCCAGGCAAAGGAGATTCTTAGCAGGAAAAGAGTTTAAGAGGGAAGTCTTAACCTTCCCAGCTCTTCAGCTCCGCATCTTAGATGTCGCAGTCCCAAACTGGACTGGGCCTATGTAACTGCTGCTTCTAAAAAAGGGGAAACTTCCATCCATGTCCAGTGTTAAGCCCATATGTTAATGACAGGCTTAAATAACATGTAGTCTTTTTAAAGTGAAGGGCGAAACTGGTGGAGAAACAGTGTGGTAGGGAAGGGGTGCTTTCACCACTTTCAGTTTTCCCACTCTCACTCCCCTCAGATAGTTTTTTCCATTGTGCAGTTTCCAATGTATGTTTGGATCTCATTTAAAAACACAATTAAAATCCACAGTGGGGAGTGGAAAGCAGATGGTGAAGGGCTAAGTCCTCCTCTTTGCCTCTTGTTTCTTTTCCCCTACACTTTGCCTTTCAAATAAGCTTTTTTTTTTTTTTAAAGGTGTCAGGGCATTGTTAGCCAGGGCATTGTTATGATAGGCAGCTAGACTCTGAGTGTTCATGCCACAGAATTCTCTGCAACACACAGGTGTGTTCCATGGGAGATACATGGGCCTCCTCAGCAGGTGATGCAGAGAACATTTCCAGAAAGAAGAAAGTTTGGAAACCACTGATGTACATGGATGGCACTCTATAAACAAACAAAAACAACAAAAAGTAAGAACACTGATCTATGGGAATGGTAGTACTGGATGCTGGTTTGCTGCCTGAAAAAGATAGCTACAGTAATTTCAGCTATGGGTATCTCCCTATCCTTCACTAATTTTCCTTTTAAGTTGCCACAATAGCTACCCTTCAGTTGGCAATGCAGAATAATTCCAAGTAATCTAATCAAGCAATCCCTTTCCAGGGCCAAAGCAATGGTATGGAAGGAGGGGCAAATGCATGCTAACAAGCCATTAGCTCCTCCTTCCATATCAGCTAAGAAGTCCAGGAACTTCAGAAATGTTTAGTGTGGGGACAAAATCCCATTACAAAGGGGTGGGGGAGCAGCCTAAGTTATGAAAATCTCAGTGTGATTGAATGTTATTTACAAAATCAGTATATCTGTACCTATGCAGCCATAGACACCTCTCAACTGAAGTCAGCTGGGACCAAAAACTGGGCCACACCAAATAGTTTTGGTCATAAGCCAAGTCTGCTCCAGAACTTCAGCCATTTCTGTATAATTCTTCAACACACTATGGGATGTGCTGCTTCAACACACTATGGGATGTGCTAATGGAGCAACTGCCTATATATCAGCTCAGCTCTGGCACTGTTTGAAATGGCTTGCCTTTCTAGGGTCCAGCTGGCAAGTGTATAAAATTATGCATGGAGTAGAGAGGGTAGACAGAGAATTTTTTCTCCCTCTCTCGCAACACTAGAACCAGGGGTCACCCCATGAAACTGAAGGTTGGGAAATTTAGAGCCGACAAGTGGAAGTACTTTTTCACACAGCACATAATTAATCTTTGGAATTCTTTGCCATGGGATGTGGTGATGATCACCAGCTTGGATGGCTTTAAAAGGGGTTTAGACAGATTCATGGAGGACAGGTCTATCAATGGCTACTAGTCTGGTGGCTGTGGGCCATCTCCAGTCTCAGAGGCACGATGTCTCTCAATACCAGTTGTAGGGGAGCAACAGCAGGACAGAGGGCATGCACATACCTCTTGCCTGTGGACTCCCCAGAGGCATCTGGAGGGCCACTGTGTGAAGCAGGATGCTGGACTGGATGGGCCTTGTGCCTGATCCAGCAGGGCTGTTCTTATGTAAGTCACTGCTCAGCAAAACTTTGGCAGGGGAATGGATCCACAAGCTGTATTTCATAAGCTAATCATATGAACATATAAAGTTGTCTTAGATCATTGGCCCACCTAGCCCAGATTGTTAACTCTGGCTGGCAGAAGGCCTTCAGAATCTCAAGGCTGAGATCTTTCCCATCACCTGAGATCCTTTTAACTAGACACACCAGGGACACAGGGGGCACCATAGGAAGGGCAGGCACTCCCTCGACAATTAGCTCTCCCACTACACGCAGTTGCTGGACCTGTTGCTGTATCATGCACTGAAATTAAAATTAGGCTGTGATCCTAAGAAGGCTTACTTAAAAGTCAACTCCAACAAAACCAATACAGATTCTTACTTCAGAGCAAATATATCTATACATAGGACGGGAGCATTCATGTGAAAAATGTTATTTCTTTTGCAGATATCTAACACGTAGGGAAAATGTTAGATATCTGCAAAATGTCTAACTATTCCCTTTGCCCTTTCTGTGCCCCGGCTATCCCCTCCCCGGTGCTGCCACTGACTAGGGTTTGAATGAGGTAGTAGAGAATGCAAAGCACATGCTCTCCTACTGAGATGTGGGCCTTCCCCCAATGTTAGAACAGAAGCAAGATTTTGAATGGTGAGGTGGTCCTCCAGGGTGTCTCAACCTTAGAAATAAAGCATACACATGTCTCTTTCTTAGTATGCATCTGTGTGGAGTGGACTGAAGGGCATGCTGCAGGTTTATCTTAGTACTGCTTAGTCCTAATGCTGCTTAGGACTTGCACTTCTTTCTACAAATTCTGGGCTTTCATAGGACAAGGAGGTGCCTGATACATTCTGGGAAGAATGTTTTGTTGGGGTAATCCTTTAATGAGGCAGGGTGAGGTGGTCACCTCAAGTGATAAGTGCATGTGCAGTAGCGAGTATAGGCATCCACCCTCACTGTGAGTACCAGCCCACCAGCCTGCTGATACCCCTCCGCCGCCACTGTCACTGCCCCTGCCCCTCTAGCCTCCCCCATCTCCATTCACCTTCCCTTCACTGATCCAGCAGCAGTGGTGGGATTCTCTGTTGCCATCTCCTTCTCGAAATGGAGGACAGAAGTGTTGTGCTGGGGAGACTCCCCAGCACAGCACTTGTCTCTTCCATTTCCTCTTCCTGGATGATGGAGAAGCTGATTGCTGCTGCAAGAACAGTGGCAGCAGATAGACAGAGCGGTAGAGCACATCCCAGGAGGTGGCAGATAACTAAGAAGCCAAGGTAACGTGGAATTTTGCACCTCACCTCAGGTGCCCAAATAGTTTAGGCCACCCCTGTGTTGTGCCATAGCAACAGGTCTTTCAACCATTTGAACACTCCTAAACTCCACAGCTTTATATAAAAGTACTTCTATCATTCATAGTGAAAGGAAAGTGACCAATTTGCTGAATTTTCCTCCTTAGGATGGGGCAGGAAAGAACTCCTTAATTCTTATCGAAAAGGATTTCAGGATGAGGAAGAAGGAAATAATGTAGAAAAAAGCCAAGCAAAGGATGCCATGCAAGAAAAGAAGGAAAGAGGGAGATACTATACCAAAGGGCAGAGCATATCCACACCATCCAGTTCTGGTAAACCTGGCTCTCCTTTAAAAATGAACTGTTAATTGAGAATGGAGAAATATACAGAAAAGTTAATAGGAAAGAAAAGGAAAGAGGAAACAGAAAGAAAGCAATCTCTTAGAGGCCTACAGAAACCTCACGGATTTGGAGATGTTATGTGAATTACAGCCTAGGAGCATATTTGTTCCTTCTCCTTTTACCAACTGGGTGATCTCTGATGAACCAAAAAATTAAGAGTAGAGGTTAGAATTGGGGTGTGTATCATGCTGGATCAAAAGTTCAAATGCCCTAATCTTGTTAAACATGCTACACTTCCTAGCAAGTACCTGGTTAACCTGGTGGGGGGGAATTAATAGAGGCTTCTCTTTTTTGTAGCAGCTGGAATGAAGAAAGCAAAACAAACAAAGACTCCTGTGACTCGGGTGATAAAGTTTAAAAGAAGAAGGGTTCTAGAATGGCTCACATGAGGTTTTTAGCCACATGGTCTGCGGCAATGGCCCATCAACACAAATGGAGCTTGGTGGGTTGCAAGTTGTACAAGCCTGATATACAGAAAGAATGCTCGGCAATGTAGATTTCCCACTGTCATTAAATTAGCTCTATGGGGTAATGATCTCCATAGAATGTTATACTATGGTTTGTGGGACACTTGACTAACCCTTTCAACAGTCACATGAAAGCTATGGGTATTTAAATTCATCATGACTACGTCCCACTGAAATGAAGGAACTGAATTACTCACATGTCTTATTGATTTCAGTGGTGCTTACTCATGACTAACTAGTCTGAATGCTGCCCACAGAGTCTATACCAGGCTTCCTCAAACTGCAGCCCTCCAGATGTTGCTGAACTACAACTCCCAGCATACCCAGCCACATAAAATTGTGTCTAGGGATGCTGGGAGTTGTAGTTCAGCAACATCTGGAGGGCCGCAGTTTGGGGAAGCCTGGTCTATACTGTCTCTGTGTTAACACAAACCAACCGGTTAGTTTTTACGATGGGTCATAAACACACCCAATTAACATGTGCAATCTATAGCCAGCTACCCTGTTTCCCCGAAAGTAAGACCTACCCCGAAAGTAAGACCTAGCAGTAATTTCTGATGTACCGCTAATTGCATTTGGGGGGGCTAAAATTAATATAAGACACTGTCTTATTTTGGGGGAAACACGGTACCTGCCAGCTGTATACTGGATGTCAGCATCAGGGTGGTTTCAAAAGGTGCCTCAGTGACACCGGTAAGTCATCCTGTGATGCATCACTTCCATGATAAGGGGTGCCATATATATTTTGACTTACTTCCTGCCCTTAGCGTGCTTTCCTGTATCTTTGAAAACAAACTGCATTTGTGAGTCAAGCCCCTGATATTAAAAAAAGGGATTAAAAAAAACAAACCATGTCTTGGCACATTAATTGTTGTTGCTGTAAAACATACAGTCCCAATAAAGCGAGATGCTGCCATGAGCCCAAACTTCTGATGTCACAAGTCGCTGAGAGACTTGCTCTTGTTAACAACTAATTAGTATTGCTAAGTTTTAGGAGTGGAAATCTAAAATATGTATTTTTGCTTTTCAATGAAGAGTAGTTTCTACAGGGCTATCCAACTGGCAGAACACTAGTGTACTCCTACTTCTACAACCCTCAAGGGTTGCCAGTTGCCAAAAAGAAAATATAAAAAGAAATGCCAGACCACATGTATAGCATTAGTAATACATAAGAAAAAGGCTTCAAGTTTTTACCCTCTCTTCTGATGCCAGGGTAATACACAGAAAAGTAACTGCAAAAATGGTATCTAAGTATTATGAATGAGCCCATATTATAATTCTAAGTATTATAAATGAACCTTCATAAATGAACACAAGATGTCTCATAATCTCTGGAATGATGATCCTGTTGTGAGGCCTAGAATATTGTCTGTAGCACTGAAAATTTAAATGAAATTAAAATTCTCTCCAAAGAAGTGGATCCAAAGCAAAGTATGCAAAACAACTGTATCACCAAAAAAAAGAAAAGAAAAGAAAAAAGAATGATCTGCTTACTGAATGTTGTGCAGGGGGCATTCGCATACAGGACTCATAATTGTAATGGTGGTTAAAAATGTAAACCTAATTGGTGACATACAGAGTTTCCCTTACTCTAAAACAAGGAGTCTTACTCTTACTCTGGAGTAAGAGATTTTATCCTGGTAAGATTCTTTGCTCCAGAGTAAGGCAAACTGTTGGGTGTCACCCTAAAGTGAACAAGGCAGGTTTTGAAAATGACCCTGCCTTGACCATGATCATGCACTTGATAAATACAAATACTGGAAATTGAACAATCTTTAAAGGTTTACATATTATGCCTTCTTATTTTACTGCAACAGAAAAGTAGGTGCTAAAAGCAAGAGTGCATGCCCAACATTCTTCTTCAAACAAAATTTAAAACCCTTTATATTTACTGTGAAAATCTAGAATTTCTAGAACCATTCTAGATACCAAATGGAGCAAGTCATTTGGCAATTATCATCTTCTCACATCAGAAATATTTCTTAACTCAGCAGCAGTTTTCCTCATCAAAATACATAAATTGGAGATTTAGGTCACCAAATCCACACCTGTACTGACTACAGACACACACACACACTTCCATTTGCTTACAACTGAATTGCTTTCATGAACCAAAAAATTAATAAATAAATAAAAATAAAAACCTTGACATCCTTATTATGCTTCTAATGTTATAATTGGTTACTTGCTAGTCTATGTGTGTGTGTGTGTATGTGTGTGTGTGTGTGTGTGTGTGTGTGTGTGTGTGTGTGTGTGTGTGTGTATACACACACACCCTGACTGAAATTTATATACAGGTTGACTTCCTTACTCACGGATTCATTATCCGCAGTTTCGTATATATGTGGTTGGGAAAATGACACCTGACCTCAGCATACGTGGACTGTGGAGGTAATTTCCGGCCACCTTTTTAGGAATCAGAGCCACAAAATGACTCCTGTAAAAACAAAAACAATCACCACCCCTCTGCGATTTTTGGCCAGTTGAGAATCCTTACCAGATTCCGCTTTACAAGCATCCAAACTGGGCTGAACTGGTTCTACTTTGGCTCAAACCTGGGTCGGTTCAAGCTCGAACCGGGCTGGTTCAACCCACTGAAGTAATCCTTGTTAAACTGTGAAATGATCAGTTAAATTGCCACCGATCATCTGCCTAATCTATTCCTGTATACAATTAGTTCTTTCCAGGTTGTTTTATAGCTGCTTCCCTCACAAATGCAAAGTAATCTTATATAGATTTAACTAAGAGTTTATTCAGAAACAATTCCTTTCCCTCCCTTCTCCATTCTGACCACCCCCCTCTCTACAGGATCCCCACTGGGACAAACTTCTAAACAACAAAACATAAAAGATACTAGATAGAATACAACACAGTTGAGAACAACAATATACATAAGCCCAAATTAACTGGAAAAGTGAACCATCTGCCTATCTCTATTATTTACTAGGTTATTGATTCAGTTTTAATTTCTTATTTTATTACATTATCTTGGTTTCCTTCCATCATGAATCTTAAGATAGAACACAAAGGGCTTCCAAGAGGTCCTTCATCTAGGCACTAATTGCGTCCACATCTGTTTAACTTCTGCAAGACTGCTACATCATGTACCCTCAGATTATATCCTGAGACTTGCTGGTGTTTACTAATTATTGCTAAGTGTGTGGTGATGTCCATTTTTGTGGTTTCCCTTCTTTGATTGGTTGTTTGCAAGTGGGGTGGCTTTTACCTCTTGCCTTGTTTGTGTCCATGAAACATGAAGGGAAGAGTGAGTGCATCAACTACACTCTGCTCTCACAAAAGAAAAGCAAACAAAATGGAACTCTTTGTGTTCTGTTATGATCTAGTGCAAAACAACCTGCTTCCAGACACCTTCTTATGCTTGCTAAAATATTTTCAAGGGGACGTGTTCCCTGCAGTATCAAACCATACCACTGGACAAGGCTGATCCAATCCGGGGGGTCCTGGTTCTCCTTTTTGCCCCTTTGCTCCTTTTCTGCCTGGCAGTCCTCTTTCTCCCTGTTGTCAGAATAGAAAAATGGAACACTCTCAATTGGAGTGGGAGACATATCACTTGTTGCATCCTGAGTTTCAGCGCCACTTAATTTTATTGTGTTAAGAAGCATCAAATTTCTATGAAACTTTAAAAATGTAAAAAATGTAGTATCTGTAGAGATACTACAGTAAACTCTAAATGTAGAGGCACTACACTGGTGCAAAGCAATGCATGCTGAATCCAGGAAACTGCCTGAGTAAAACCAAAATGTTTTTGATGACACAGAGAGTTTGCTTAAACATTACATTTAGTGTTAATAGGACGAGGAAGAATTGTCTCTAGACTTCCAGCAAATTGCTTCCATGGTCTCCTGATAAGAACCATACATGTTAAGGGGTTTAAATATATCTATGGGTATATTCTCACTTCATAAAGGTTGAAGTTCTGGTGTCCAATTAGTGCACCTAAGGCCACTGCTGGAAGCACTCGGCAAGATTGGAAACATGTTGCTGGCGGTCAGCAATGTGTTTCTGATCTTCAGACTTCAGTTTGAGCCGCTCTACACATTAAGAGGAATGAGGTGGTAGACTGAGAGGTTGAAGACACAGTGGCTGACACCCTGCACATGTGCGGGAAGGCTCTGTGGGGACCTGCTGGGACCCCATGCGCAACTCCCCCAGTCCTCTAATGCACCCACTGTTGCCCCAGTGCTTCCAAGCTTCCAGAACTTGTGCTCTGCAAGATCGGAAACACACTGCAGACCCTCAGCAATGCACACTGCTCCTCAAATGCAAGCAGAGCTTGGAAGTGTTCGCCCTCTAGAGCAACAGCACGCATGCAGGAGGATGGGGGAGCTGCAGACAGGCTCCCTGCGCATCTCCATAGAGCCTCTTTACACGTGTGCTTCATTAGTCAGGACGTCAGCCACAGCCTATAAAGAGAGCTAGCTCACTGTGCTGTGAATATATGTTTTTAATTTTAATGCCTGTCTCTAAGTTGTCAAAAAAACCCAACCCCAAATGAAAATGTGTATTCTTGCTGCTCCCCACTGACTATGGCTGCCGCCGCCTCCTCTTTCTCCAGCTGGGAAACAAAGTATCCCACTGCTGGGTGCCAAAGCTCTTAAGAGGTTGCACTGCTTAAGTTTTTAATGGGTTCCAATTTGAGGCAGGGAGACGATTTCGTCCACAATTATTTTCCATCCCTGAAGCAGTCTAAAATACAATCTAAGCATGAAGATGTGCATAGTTGCATCGCTTCCATCACATCAGACATCAGGGATACGTGTATCACTGTGTTTGAATACTTCCTCACATAAATATCTCCCTGCGTCTGCAGAACAGTGGTGTCAGGGCTATGTTAAACATTTTATAGGATGGTAGCTCTTCCTAAGCATATTATTTAAAAAACAGGGCAGACATTCAAATATGCCATTCTTCCAATTAAAAAAAATTTCTAGTGGTACCATATGCTATTTCTGCACTTTAATTGGCTTTAATGGGACAGAACTAAGTTGAACTGCTTGGTTTTCATGAACTAAAGCAGAAAGGCATAATGCATGTACAGAAATGCTATGATTATGAATATAACATAAGAATATATTATGATAAAGAATATAAAGCTTTATAGGACTATATTATGATAACTACATGACAATATATCTAGTACGAGTAGGATTAAGGCTATCATTTATTTTAGCAGAAATTGTAATTGTGTGAAGATTTTCTTTTAAAGGGAAAGGCAGGCACTTTGTTCAGTAAATTAGAAGTGATATTGACCTTCTCTCCTCTTTCACTTTTTTCTCCTTTTTCTCCTCTTAGGCCTGGGAAACCCTAAAAAAATAAAATAAAAAGATGGGGAGGAAGGATATGCATGTTTCATTCCAAACAGTTTTGGTAATCAGGAAAGGAAAAAATATAACTTTAAAAAGCAAACAAGAAAGCATTATTAACTGAGATAATGAAATATTATTAGGAGAAAACATAGGGCAGGTGATGTTCCTTGGACTAGAGCTTTGGACAGTATTACTCTTAAAGAACATGTTAAAATTCTTCAGAGAACCACTTGGTGGCGTAGTGGGATTTATAGAACTTGGAAACTGGACAGAGCAACTTGCAGGGAAAACTCCACTTTTCTAATTTTGTGATGAGGGCCCTTATAATAAGTCTAATTTAAGTTTACTTCAATGTACTAGCTAGCATGCTTTTCATTTATTAATCCACTCCATTGTAGATTTAATCCAAAATAAGGATACGTGATTGCCACTGTGTTCCAGAGGACAGAGAAGTGGGGCTTAGTTTTGGGGATCTGGCCTTCAGCACCTCATTACTTTTCAGTCACATTTGAAAAGGCTAAAATGGGACCTACAGGGTTGTTGTGAAAGCCAATATAATAAAGATGTAAAAACATTTGCCAAAGGGCTGGATGAAAAGGACCAATGGCCTGTTCATTGGTAGAATTTGTATCTAGAACTGCTATATACTGAATCAGACCAGTTGTCCAGCTGAGTAGAGCTGCTAATTATCCTGTCAGTATTTCTCCAAGGTCTCAGGAAGTGATCTTTTCCTAGCCCAGAGGCTTTAACTGGAGATGTCAGGAACTGAACCTGGGACATGCAAACCAAGTGCTTTACCAATGATATCTGATCTTTCCCCCTTCTTACCTTGCATTACAATCATTTATGAAGTATCAACAAGACAGTTGGATGACTTTTTTCACCATTTGCTGACATACTAATAACATAATAGCTATAAAGCGGTATATAAATGTAAGTGCTATAAGTGCTATAATAGCCCTATTCATAAGTTATATTCAACATTTGTACAGTGTGTATGCGCATACAGCGCTGCACTCACATACAGTTATTCACACATTGTATCGAACACACATACAGTAGCACACTTCCAACCTATATTCTGCATTTGATAGGTCTTGTACCCAGGTTCACATTTAAAATGAACGCACATACAAGCACTCACCCCAAAAAACCATATACTGACATATCTATGCATTAGGGATGTGCCATTCCAAGGGGCTCCCTTAAGAGGAGGTGGGCAGGCCCTACCTGCCCATCCTCCAAGCCCTCGCTGCCCCGTCCCGCCCCACCCCACCCCACCATGGCGCTGTTCAACCAGAAATACCTGTTCAACCAGGGAAGCATCCTGTTGCCATGGCGCAGCATTTTAAAGGAGAAAGCAGCACAAGCTGCCGCTTGCACAAAGGCATTTCCGGTTGAACAGAGCCGTGGTGGGGCAGGGCAGCAGGGGCTTGGAGGATGGACAACTCCTCTTAAGGGAACCCTTCACCCCGCACCGAAGCGTTTTGGTACCAGGGAGCTGAAGCATTTCGGCGCCTCTCGAAAGAGGTGCTGAAATGCTTTGGGCTCATTCCTACTTCAGATATACAATGTAATGTCTGAATAGGACTAATGCAAGATGTTACTTACATCTAATCCGGGTTCTCCGGGTTTTCCCTGGGGTTAAGGAAGGAACAAAGGAAGGAAGATTATATGGGCTATATACATGTAAGGTCATAACATTTTAGTGAAATACTGGATGTGAATCCAGCCAAAGTTAAACCCAACAGGAATTAAGGACATATCTACCAACTGCCAACTAAAATCAATGGATAATCCTGGCTGTGTTGTGACCATTATGTACGATATTTAGACAACATACAGTACACAAATTTAGCAGAACCACTTTCACATAAGAAGCAGAAGAGGATTATTCTTTGTTTTTCATCTTCAATTGGCTAATGCTTTATTATATACTTGCTGAGCTGGGCACAGAGCATCTGTGCTTCCGGCTGGCCCACCCACCCACCGCTAACTTCTTCCCCCGCCAGCCGCCTTTTTCTACCCCCCCATCCGCTTCTTTCCAGCTGGCCAGTTGGCCAGCTTCTTCTCGCCTACCTGCAGCTTTCTGGCCAGCTGGGCACTGGCTTCTTCTCCCATCTGCCACCAATGCCCCACCCCCGCTGTTTTCCGGCCGGCCGGCTGGCTTCTTCTCGCCTGCCCACCGACTGCTTCCTGTCCCCCATCCCCCGCTTTCTGGCCGGCTGGGTACCGGCATCTTCTCTCTCCTGCCTGCCAGCTTCTTCTGCCCACTACCACCGCTGCTGCTTTCTGGCCGGCTGCTGGCCGCTGCCATTTTCTTCCCCCCACCCCTCCCGTGGCTATCCGGCAGCTCTCTGAACTCTTGCGAGACCTGCCACACATGGGATTAGCCACAGGTATGTCTTAGAGAATTATATATAAAGAAGATAATTCGACCAGTGAGCCTAGACAATACCTCACTTACAGACTAATGTCACAGCCACGGAAATACATTCTGCTCATGCAATGGGGAGGAGTGATTTCTGCCAAATCCCTCTTTGTATGCTTCCTGCCAATGCTCCCTGAATATACAGTAAGAACATAAGAACAGCCCTGCTGGATCAGGCACAAGGCCCATGCAGTCCAGCATCCTGCTTCACACAGTGGCCCTCCAGATGCCTCTGGGGAGCCCACCGGCAAGAGGTGAGGGCATGCCCTCTCTCTTGCTGTTGCTCCCCTACAACTGTTATTGAGAGGCATCGTGCCTCTGAGACTAGTGGTGGCCTACAGCCACCAGACTCGTAGCCATTGATGGACCTGTCCTCCATTAATTTGTCTAAGCCCATTTTAAAGCCATCTAGACTAGTAGCCATTACATTCCATGGCAAAGAATTCCATAGATTAATTATTAGGGATGTGCACGAACTGGTTCACAGGCCATTTTGGAGGCCTGCGAACCGGTTCACTGGTCCGGCGGTCCGATGGACCGTCGCCGTGAGTGTGCGTGTGTTGCTTTAAGGGCGGGGGGGGGGTTGTACTTACCCCTCCCGCCGCTTCCCCCCCTCCAGCACTCCATTTTCAAGTAAAATCTTCGGGGCAGCAGCGGTCCTCCCTGCCGCCCCTATCCCCTTGTTGTCTGCTAAAAGCGGAAGTAACTTCTACGCATGTGCCCGCTGCCACGCACGTCACATATGTCACTGTGATGTGCATGGCGTGGGCACGCACGTTGGTGGCGCACGTGGTTGCGGCGGGCACATGCATGGAAGTTACTTCCGCTTTTAGCAGACAAAAAGGGGGGCAGGGGCAGCAGGGAGGACCACTGCCGCCCTGAAGATTTTACTTGAAAATGGAGTGCCGGAGGGGGGGAAATCGGTGGGAGGGGTAAGTATAACCTCCCCCCCCGCCCTCGGACCGCGCCTCCGCGGTCCGTGCACCTCCCTATTAATTATGTGCTGTGTGAAAAAGTACATTCTCTTGTCAGTTGGAAATTTCCTGACCTTCTGTTTCATGGGATAAGCCCTAGTTCTAGTGTTGTGAGAGGAGAAAAATTTCTCTCTGTCTACTCTCTCTACTCCATGCATAATTTTATACACCCTGATTATATCTCCCCTTAGTTGCTTCTTTTCCAAACTAAAGAGCCCCAGATACTGTAGCTTTGCCTCGTAAGCAAGGTGCTCCAGTCCTTCAACTCAGACATGAACCTATCCCCTTATCCCATGGCTGCTAAGTTCCTAAAACCACCCTAAAAGTCCCCTAACCTCCCCCCACACAATAAGTCCCTAAAAAAACCCTAACCCACAGGGAAATGTTTTGCAGGGGCACTGGGAGAAGGCAGGATCTGCAAAAATTGTCCCCCAATCTTTTGCAAGAGGAGTGTAAGCAAGTCTGCAAACATGATATCTAAATATATGTAATTTAGACAAGCTAAAGGGGGTCACACAGAAACCTTTGTCATAAAAAGACTGAATCAGAATTGTTGCTTCTGCAACTCTCTCCAATATCAACAGGGAAGTGATTGAGAAAAATAGGACCTTGCCACATGTTAGCTTATTCTGAATCTTTTAAATCTCCTGCCATACTTAAGAATGGTCTCTCACTTAGGTTCCAGATACCTGTGTTGGGAAACAAATCGTCCCTCCTTGTGATGATGCAAAGCTGGAGCACCATCTTCATGCTTCCTGCCCGCCAGCATTTATTTTCCCATCTCTTTTCATGACCACCTCATTTTCTTGCTGAAACTCATAAGAAGGGCTCACAGGTTTCTGTAGAACCCAATACAGGCATCTGGAGCCAAAGTGAGAACCCATCATTAAGCAAGGTAGGAGCTTAAAAAGAAATGGAACAAACCAACCTGTGGAAAACCCTTAGACAGATAAATGATAATGAGGTTTCAAACAGGTACTCCAAAGGTATTTCAGTTTCTATATAGGAGTAAGCAAGTATTCTAATCTGATTCTCTCCAATTAAAATCCTTTAATAATGCCTAAAGATGACTTCTTTTCAAGAATGAAAACTGTATTAGCTGACCTACCTGTTGTCCATCGAAATAATTTGAAATTTATTTATTTATTTATTTGTCAAATTTGTACAACACCCCAAACCTTTGACTCTAGGCAGTTAACAATGACACACACGCACACACACACACACACACACACACACACCCCTCCTCATTTTATGTATTGCATTAGCTAGTTTGGAAATAAAAACTGAACTATTTTCAAATAAAAGGTACTATCTCTATGTGAGCCATTCAGTATTCTATTTGGGGATTGTGGTATTGAAATACACTAAGGCACACATTCCTGATATCAAGGCTATTACCTTTCATTCAATTCTTACCTTCTCCCCTTTGGTACCTGGTAAGCCAATCAGGCCATGTGTACCAGCAGGGCCCTAGAAAGAAATGCAAATTATTAGAAGCATTTACAGTACTGGTATTACAGTGATGAAACACAAGGCCACTGGATGCTGCAGATTTACTACTACTCACCTGTGGTCCAGGGGCACCTTTTTCTCCTCTATGACCACTTTCACCTTTTGCACCTTTTGCACCATCCGCACCCTACATGAAAAAAAAAAGTTACTTATCAGGCTTTCAGTGAGGTACATAATTTGAATTAGTGGTTTTATGAGCAATTAATAAATTCATTTTAAATACAGTTGCATAAAATATTCCTGATTGTGCTTTTTTGAGATATTGAAAGAAATGTAAGGTACCATTCAACAACAAAAGCTAACACTTCTTGTAAGAAGGAAATGTTAACATTTGAATTTTTATTCCCTCTTAGAAAAAGCATCAGAACTAAAAAAAGTCAAAGAAACGCTCAAGAGTGCCCTTAACCCAAACCGTGTCCAATTAAGTTTTTCCTCACTGATTAATCAATTACAAAATTTCTTCCTAGAGAAAAGATTGCATTAATCTTTCACACAGAACTGCACCATACATTATGCTGCAGCTATGGTGGAACTGAAGTAAAAGAGAACCAGTTTTGAAATCTGCAGTGAATACTTTTAACAACACAACTAATACAAAGGAAATTTACTGGGAAGACAAGAGTATTAGAAGTTGCTTTCTGATAAATATGTGTACAAATATATTACCACCTTTCCTGGTAAATGTGGTTAGGATTACAGGTGAGCAATTCCATAAAATTACTCATCTGTTCCTCCCAAATGGATGGAAGGAGCAGGGGAGTGATTTTATGGAACCCTGCTTTTCTCAGTGTCCTTCCAATGTTTCTTCCAGGAAGCACAGAAGACAGAAATAGTGAGGCAGCCTTGTGACTTCCATCAAACTCCTGCATGAGGTCAAACACTCCTTGTTTCCCCGAGATCGTTGCAAATCCTACAGATCTTAGGGGAAGAGAGGTGAGTGGAGACCACACACCATAGCATAATAAACCAAGCCAAAATATATCTTTGGTGAAAAGAGAATGAGAAGAAGTGGAGGAAGAGTAGAAACACCCCTTGCATCTCTTAAGTATATTATAATTCATAAGATCATAGTGGTCCACATGGATATTGCAAAGTAACTCTCTTGATATTGTTTAAAGAGGAGCAAGAGATACATTACTCAAGCACACATAATACTCACACATATGTGCACATTGACTGACTGATTGATTAAGTGCCGTCAAGTTGGTGTCAACTCTTAGTGAACACATAGATAGATACTCTCCAGGATGATCTGTCTTCAACTTGGCCTTTAAGTTCTCTCAGTGGTGCATTCATTGCTGTCGTAATTGAGTCCATCCACCTTGCTGCTGATTGTCATCTTCTCTTTCCTTCAACTCTTTATTTAGCAGGGGGAGAGTAACTGGCCCTATCCACCCCCAGCACATTACCTCCAGTAACTGTTGCTGGTGTCTATCTTCTGTTTCTTTTTAGATTGTGAGCCCTTTGGGGACAGGGATCCATCTTATTTATTTATTATTTCTCTTTGTAAACTGCCCTGAGCCATTTTTTGGAAGGGCGGTATAGAAATCGAATGAATGAATGATTGTCATCTTCTCTTTCCTTCAACTTTCCCCAGCATTATAGACTTCTCAAGGCAGCTGGGTCTTTGGATAATGTGTTCGAAGTATGATAGTTTGAGCCTGGTCATTTGTGCGTTGAGTGAAAATTCTGGATTGATTTGTTCTATGATCCATTTGTTTGTTTTCCTGGCTGTCCATGGTATCCTCAAAAATCTTCTCCAGCACCAAAGTTCAAAAGCATCAATACTTTTTCTATTTTGCTTCCTTGAAGTCCAGTTTTTGCATGCATAGAGTGTCACGGGGAAAATCATTGTCCGAACGATTCTAATCTTTGTAGGTGTAGACACGTCACGGCATCTAAATATCCTTTCTAAAGCCTCCATTGCAACCCTACCATGTGCTAGTCTGCAGTGTATTTCTTGACTGCTGGATCCTTTACTGTTGACAGTCGATCCTAAAAGGCATAAGCTATCTACCACTTCAATGTATTCATTGTCAATTCTGAGGCTGGTTGCTGTACCCATTGTCATTAGTTTAGTCTTCTTGACATTTAATTGTAGTCCCATTTTTTCACTGTGCTCCTTGACTTTCATTACTAGAGCTTGCAGATCATTCGCAATCTCAGCTTTCAGGGTGGTGTCATCAGCATAGTGCAGGTTATTGATGTTTCTTCCTCCAACTTTAAAATTACACTCATCTTCTTCCAATCGAGCTTTTCTCAGTATATGTTCAGCATATAAATTGAATAAAGAAGGAGAAAGTATACAGCCTTGTCTTACTCCTTTGCCAATCTGGAACCGGTCTGTTTCACCATGTTCCGTCTGGATTGTTGCTTCCTGTCCAGTATATAGGTTTCTCATGAGAACAATGAGATGTTCTGGGACACCCATTTTCCTAAGGATATTCCACAACATGCACATACAGACAGTTATATAACTGTGGGTTGTTTTTTTATAGATCATATGAGAAAATTTGGAATAATATGTGAGTTATGAACTCATTCCTGCTTTCTTCTCTGAAGCTTGTATGTTTTGAATCAAGAAGGAATTTCATTGATGGTAGATAGGGTAATGACTTGGGAAACTCAACACATATTGGATTCTTCTAGTATGGACTTGACCCATGAAATTATTTTTTGTAGTAATCTACTAAAAGTGGGGGGAATTGCGTGACTCAACCCTATGGTTTTATAATCAAGGCTCAACATCATATCTCCATCTAAAACAAATATTTTGATTAATGTGACCTACTTTCCCCTAGAAACTAAAATTATAGACAAAGAATATTGAGAAGTGAAAATTCTAGTCTGAGTTAGCATTTTTCTGGATGCTCATTACCACTCCATATAAATTACGAAGTTCTCCAAAACAAATCTGCAATTTTAGTGACTCACCTTATGTCCTTGAATTCCTTGAGGGCCCTATAAGGATGTCAATGATGAATTTGAAAAATAAAATTTGGAGAAGGTTAATATAGCAATGAAACCTTTATCTTGAAATGTCAAAACACATCTATGTGTCAAATGTTTCCTCTCAGTGAAAAGAAAAATAGACAGTTAAATGCTGGACACAATTGCCACCACTTATGCAAGTAGTTCTGTATTATGCAGTGGAAGTAGCTACAGAATAGTTTAGGCCAGCCAGCCAGAATGTTTCTTTTGACTTCTAAATTTCAAAAACATTCTATAGGCTGGTTTACAGCCTAAACACAATAAGGCACAGATTCAACTATCTCAACGGTCAATTGTGCTATATTTTAAAGCTGAAACAGTTACAATGTGACCTAAACAAAATGTATATCCCCTTTCTCCCCAAAGGGATATTTCTGAGGATCCCACTTTCTATTTAGATGAGGAAGCAGGCTATGAGCATGGCAAGTTCCATTCAAACAGAAGAGGGAATGTGAACTCTTAGGACCAAATTAGATTTCAGGGGGAAGCCATGTTTGTTTATTCATGTTTCTGTTTGTTCATGTCTAAAGTGCATCCTGTAAATACCTCCTTGAGGGTCTATTTATGGGAGGCCCAGCGGGCCTCAGAGAGAAGGGAGTCCTTGAAAATGGCCTCTTCTGCCTCGCATGATGATGCAGCGTTATTCTGGATGTCAGCCAATGTTGTACTAACACAGGACTAGTCACAGATTAGATATTTGAAAGTTGTGCTCCTTAATTAAACATTAAAGCATTAAACATGAAAAATCTAGAAATTAGATAAGATTAACATTTTCCCTATAATTCTGAAGGGGTGGGTTTGAAGTAGGTCTCCTTTGGCAATAACAAATATAAAACAAGTAAAACAGCCCAATTTCAAGTCACGTGCAAATTACCATGCTTAGCAGACTGTTTGAAATATTACACAGCATTTAATATTTCAGGGACTGAACTCACCTTTTGCCCCTGTATTCCTTGAGGACCCTAAAGACAGACAATGGTTCAATTATAAAGATGATGTCAAATATCAGAATACATAATTCAGGATCAAGATTATCATTACATTTCTTTTCATATTCACACAATCTCACAAAAACTAAAGATGTGTCTACAACTATCACATTTCAAAAATGACTCTTTAACAGGAGGACTGATCAAACAATGTATAATGAAGCTGAAGGAACCAATACATTAGGCTTGTGCCCGGAACGTTTCGGAGGCCATTGTAAAGGCCTCCGAAATGTTTCAGCGCTGGGGCGGGATTCAGTGCTTCAGCACCGGCGGGAGTACTGCTTTAAGGGCGGGGGAGGGTGTATTCGGCCGGAAATGGCTGGAGGTTGCGTGCGTGCATGCGCCCATCATGCGCACACGGCAGATGGGTGTGCGTGCGCAACTTCCGGCCACTTCCGGCTGACGGGGGGAACGGGGCGGCAGGGAGGAACGCTGCTGCCCTGAGGGGTTTGAAATTTGGAGAGCGCCGGCGGGGGAAACGTGGCAGGATGTGTGTGAGTACACCCTCCCCCGCCCTTAAAGCACTACCCCCGCTGGTGCCGAAGACTATTCGGGCACATCCCTACAATACATTACTTCAATAAGTGAATCTCCACACAGTACTGAACTTTCTCAGTGTTGGGAGGGCCTGTTAAGGAAGTCGGAGCCCTCTCTTAAGAGCTGGAGGAGGAAACCACTGGGAAGGGCTACAGTTCCCAGCACTCCGGGCGTCAGGGGCGTAGCAAGGTTGGAGTGGGCCCAGAGACAAGATTTTTAAATGCCCGCCCCCCGCCTTACTGAAGCTCAGCTCATGAAGTAAAGAAATCTTAAAGAAATATGGTAGCTCCTGGTCTTAACACTCACATCAATTTCAGAGGATGAATACAACTGAAGGAAGCACAGGCGGGTGCGTGGCTGGGGGAGTCAGTCATGTGACTTGCCTCTGGGGGGGCCCCCAAGGCTGTGGGCCCCCAGACAACTGTCTCCCCTTGCCCTATTATAGTTACGCCCCTGCAGGGCGTGCCTTCCAAGATGCTGCAGGGGCTCCATTTCCCTTAAAGGAGACCCTGCCCCAGAGCTGGGCAAAGTGCAGCACTGCACCAGTGATGTACTTGCAAATTCAGAAGTGCAGGCTTTCTCCATGATAGCCCCTATAGCCACACCCACCCTGACAGTCACGCCCCATGGCCATGCCCATCCCCATGGCCACACCCCTCACTTAGATAAATGCAATAATTTGGGGGGTTCTGTTACAAGAAGTTAAGGATCACGTCAATTCCAGGGAATGTACTAGAATGAATGACAGGGAATGCCCACTGAAATGCACTGGTTCCCTCCAAATGGCCACAGGAATGTATAGAACGGCAAGAGACCCTGGAGGAAAAAACATTCTGGGACTGCAATCCTGCAGCACTACACTACTGCACTGCAGGGTAATAATGGTTGTCCCCACATGCTGCCTGGAACACTGTGCAGAATATTCAGCTTCAGCCAAAGCTTCACATCATACAGGCCCAATAAAGAGATAGTCAGGCAAACACACTTAGGGTTAATGGGGGCTACCACTAGCTCCGGGTCCTACAGTGAAGAACACTGAACGAATGACTTGATTTTATTTAACCAACTCAGTGATTTCTGTCACTGTAACTTCTTTTGTTTGGTCATGGTTTGATTTCAAAGCTATTTTCTTAGCAGGGCTGCACAGTCTGCAACTAAGGAACTATCCCAGCCTGTCTAGACTAGACAAATAGTTCTCATAAAACTTACCATAGGGCCTGGTAGACCTGGTAAGCCAGGAGGTCCTGGTTCAGGTATGCTCTGCACCTACAAATTTCATTACATAGCATAGTGACTTGACATAATACAGACTGCATTGTGAAGCCACATGATAAAAGACAAAGCTTCAGAAAACAGAGAACCTGGCATTTAACAACAGAGTAAATAATAATTTAAAAATCCTTTAAAGTCAAAGTTGAACATAACGGGCATGACCCAATACTGCGGATGCAACAGTACTGTGGGTGCAGTTGTTCTTCTCCTTGATTTGCCAATGGGTGTGTGCTTGAGGGGTGTAGTTGAGGGGTCATTGGGGGAATGAGAGATGTGCCCACCACACTGCTTACCCAGCCTCCCTCGTAGCTTTGGTATTTGTTAACTAAGCTGAAGGAAAGAGCCAGATGAAATATTGGAGATGTGCACCTTTATAGCTCTTTTCCTCATAGACAGAAATAAATTTTATGTAGATTTAAGGAAAGGTTTATTCAGAAATAACTCAATATTCTCCTTCTCTTTTCCCTCCCCTTTTCTTTCTGACTCCACTCCCCACACTCTCTACAGGATCCCCACTGGGAGAAACTTCGAAACAACAAAACATAAAAGATTACTAGATAGAACACAACAGGCACAAACATTCCATGCTCCCTAATGGCTTATTGTTATGTCTGTATGTGCATCCATTCCCACAGGCAGAAGGAGGGAGAGGGCTCCACTTAGCCTACAGAAATCTTCCATGTCTGGCATTGTGACAGACTGGATTATGCCAATGAATACTGTTTCATTAAGGTCATAAATTATAAATGCTTAAAGACATTGTTCAATACACTATATGGTCGCAATATGTCAACAGGGCTTGTCCAATTTTCTTAGAAAGGTTTGCTACTTTGCTAGGTCTCATTTGGATGATACTTTTTTGCTGAACCAACCACACACAATAAAGGCATAAGCACACCTTGAGCACACACATCTTTTCTCCTGGCTGCCCTGTGGCTTCTTCTGGTACCCCATGGTGCCTTTCCCTAGTCACATGGGGAGAACAGTTCATCCGAACCACTGTAAAGAAATGTTCCTAACTGCATGTTCATGGCTGGGCCGATACTTCTGTGCAAGTAGAAAGCTGGCAATCTGAAAGCTACAGAGCAGCCAGGGCTGTAAACTGCCCTCTTGATTATGAAATATTTCTGCTGGCAGGACGACTTGAGTCATGAGCCTAGTTAATCAGAATTTGATTTCATTCCCTACCACCCACAACAACACACACACTCTTTACAGGGAATGGAGTTCCTGGGATTTCCTTCTAGTAGGCATCCTGATGAGTCAAAAAGAGCATAGCCTCTGGCTACCTTAATAGCTTCTCTCCAAAGCATCCAGGAATGTCTGAGTAAGGACAGCAGTCTGACCTAAATGGCAACTCAGCATAATTGAATTCCAAAACAAAGAGACAAGCTCTTGCCCAAGAAAGTTCCCCACAGACCAGTGCAGTTTTCTACTGTAAGAAGAAAGCCTTAAAATGACCAAGCTGCACCTACCCAAATCACCGATTAGAGGTCCTTATTTCAGACTATCAATGCCCAATTATGAAGACACCCAGGATTGGCACCCACCCCAGAAAACAAAGGCTAATGTGAGTATAATTGGAGGGCCTCTAATCAAGTCAAGCAGAGGGGAATTAGGATTCCAGGCGTTCCAGAAGTCATGCTTACATTTGATCTACCACCCTCTCTGGGCAAAGCCTTTTACGCAATGATCAGCAGACTTAGGAGAGGTAATATTTCCCCTGACTAACATGGTGTCCCTTCCTTGCCTACCTTTCCTCCACTGTTTTTCCTTGCACTGCACAAATAATCAACGTCTCCCACTCTCTCCCTCTCCCTCAATGTGCTAAGATTAGTTCTGTTTTTAACTTACTGGTAGGGTTCTGCAGAACCCTTTTCTCAGTAGCTGTTGACTTACCATAGTTCACTATGTATGGAGCAACATTCCATCTGTTAACAAGTAGACTAAACAAAGAAACATCATGAATTTGTTCCCTTTTGGAGCTGTGTATAGCTAAAATTATCACCATCTTCTTAGCTCTGGAGTGCCTGTGCATTCTAAATTGTCCCGAGCAGCCTTGCTTCGGCTCTCCTAGCTATGCATATGCATGGTATTAAAAACTTCTGGCTGACATGACAGGCAGCTCTTTGCCATTAAAGATCTGCCGAGTCAGGTCTGCTGTGCAGCCTGCACAACTTGAAAAGCAGCCTGATGGTGCAGTGTGAGGGGGCTCCTGCAGAATGCCTTAAAGTGTATTTTGTGGAGCTCTATGCAGCTGCCTGGAAGCAGTTTTAAGTCATTTTGCAGCAACCCCATCATGCTATACCATCAGAGCTGCTTTAAAGTTGCATAGCAACCCTGGTGGATCCCTAACGTCCGTGGAGGGCTGCCCATTATGTCAGCCACTATCTTTGACTTTCTCATGGCATGGGAAGTTAGGTAGAGCACTAACAGGCAAGCTGTTTGGGGCACCTGCACACCATCCAGCCTGCCTTGGGACTGATAATTTGCCTAGCCCCACCACCCCATCTCTCTCTCTCACTTCCACCATTTGGCAATAAAGTTATCTATCAAAATCACAAGCTCCCACTTGTTCCAATTTGGTGATCTCTCTCCTGATCCTGCTTGCACTCTTTCCCTCCCTTTGAGAACTCTATTGGCCTTTCTAGGAATTTTATTCCTCCGGTAGTCTATGGCATTTAGACTTCTGGTATCCTCTGGACATACTTTTGGTCTCTTTAGAAATTTTGTTCCTCCAGTACTCTATGGTATTTAGCCTTCCAGTGTGCCCGATATGCTTCCAGCTTCTTTAGGAACTCCACCGCCCAGAACTATGGTCCTTCGCCCCTTTGCCTTCTGCTGTACCATGACTTCTGACCTCTCCAGGAGCTCAAGTCTAAAATCTATGGTTTTTATTGATCAAATTTTCACTGCTCGCTTATTTATTTATTTATTTATTTGACAAATTTCTAGACTGCCCAAAAAGTATGTCTCTGGGCAGTTCACAATAAAAACACAATCAAAACAAAATTTAAACATTAAAAGCTTGGGTGAACAAATGTGTCTTAATTAACTTTTTAAAAGTTGTCAGAGATGGGGAAGCTCTTATTTCAACAGGGAGTGCATTCCAACGCCTCGGGGCAGCAACAGAGAAGGCCTGTCCCTGAGTAGCCACCAGACGAGCCAGTGGCAGCTGTAGATGAACCTCTCCAGATGATCTTATTTGGATTAAAGTAACTTATTGCTCTTTGCTATTCCCCCACTCAACCTCCCCTCTGCATATTTTTCCTCAAATAAACATTTAATTGCTTGCTTGCACCAACAGTCTCCTGCCTCTTCATTTTGGCAGGCACCTTCAATGTTTAAGAAGTCCCAACATGTCTCCTGCGAGACAGCAAGGTCACATTGTAATACACTCCTCTATATGCACTACAAATATTAGTTTAAGCTAGTATTAGTAGGCATGTAGAGTGGTGCTACAAAATCACCAACCCCATGATATTAAGTAATGGTGGACTGGGCCATCAAAAGGGTGAAAGGACGTGCATACTCATGGTGGGCACACATCCTTATTGTGTATGGTTGGGTCAGTGAACTAGTTATTATCCAAACTGTTGACTACTCAAATCCCTGTTAATACAGACCGGAATCCAGTGGACAATGGGACACTCTGAAGTCCCAGTAATTCCAAAGGATGTTAGGCACTGTATGCTGTGGTCTGGCCACAATGGTCTAAAAGATATCTGAGGTTTAAAACCTATGCAACATTGCCACAACATCATGATTTGTATGACTATGCTGACAGTTGGTACATTTTGTCCTGAACACATTATTCATGCAATAGGTTTTAGGTTTGGACCACAGATAAGTATAATAAATCAAACAAATACGCAATGTTCCTCTTCAGAAACAGATAAAATAAAATTTTAGTAAATAAGAAACACTCTGTGTAAACTAAGAGGAAGCAGCTTTTTCAAACAGAAGAACTTTGCTTTTGAGGAAGAGCTTTTGTGGAAACACACCAGACAGTGTGTTTTCACAAATCAGGTCTCCTTCAGGTGATCTTATTCTCTGGCCACACACTGAGCAGGGACCTTGTGTGATTTTCACAAGGCTGCCTGGCAGCCAACATTTGCAGTGATTGAGAAGAATCCGACCCGTCTCACTATTACTTAAAAGTTGTAATGAAAAGTATTGGGTTCTTCTCAGAATGCAAGTGCTGGTCAGCAGGTTGCCCTGAGAAAATCACACAAGGTGCACAAGGTTCAGTGTGTGGCCAGAGAGTAAGACTGCATGAAGAAGGAGAACAAAAGTCTACATGAGTGTCAGGGGCGTAGCACGGTTGGAGTGGCCCCAGAGACAAGATTTTAAAATGCCCCCCACTCAGTGAAGTAAAGAAATATATATGCTTTTTGTTACCACTGTTCAGCCTCATTTAAGATATTTACACACACACACACACACACACACACACACACACACACACACCCTATGTGCCACAACAGAACATCATCCTAAATTATCTTTAAAATAAAAAGGTTTTGTAAATTGTGGATGATGCAAGTCATCTAATGGTACTAGAGAAAGACATGCTGTTCTGATAGTCCAGGTCTTAACACCCACATCAATTTTGGAGGTGGCAGGTGACTTGTCACCAAGGCAGTGGGCCCCCAGACAAAATCTTGCATTTTATTGCTGTTTGGAAAAGCCAATGGAGTATGCATGTAGCAAAAAGCATATGTGAAGGATTATGAGATGCAACATTCCACATATGAATGCCATACATCCTCTGCTGGAGAACTTTCTTACCTATAGGAATCTCATACCATATGAACTAGTCCTTAGGGTTGTGAACTTAGGGCCAAATAAGATGTCAATTGATTTGCATAGTAAGCAGTTTGCTTTTTACCAGAAATATCTCCAAACAAACAAACAAACAAACAACAAATCCCAATACTAGGTAGGGGGGTGATTCTCACTGGGAGAAGGTTAGCACTTTCCTGTTGTATTGTGATGTGATGACCTTCATTGAAAGCTAAAGCCCTGTTTCATATGAAGGGATGACTTGGCAACTTCATTCTGCTCACATTTTGGCAGTGACTAGACATTTGACAAGAGTATCATGCAATTGCTGAGAACTTACAAGATCCTGCTCACATGGTGCACCAGCTTCTCCTTTGGGTCCATCAATTCCCTAAATAATAAAGACAAAAAGGAAGTGTGTGAAGAGGAGCTGAAGAAGCACTTTGAGATAAAGCAGCAAACATTTCCCCTTCTCCTTTCTGGATGCTTCACTTAAGCCAGGCCTGCTCAGCTTCAGCCCTCCTGCAGATGTTGACCTACAACTCCCATAATCCCTGGCTATTGGCCACTGTGGCTGGGGATTATGAGAGTTGTAGTCTAGAAACGGGGGGGGGGGCAAAGCTGAGCAGGCCTGACTTAATCTTGTTTAGTTGATATTTTTCTTGCAAGATTGAGCTCCAATTGTTCTTCTTGTATGCCAGCGACAGGCATACGAAGCACAAGTAATTCCCGCCGTGACTGGGATTCCATGTGTGAGAAAAAATCCACAACAAGGAAGACAAGCATCCTGTGGTCTCAGTTGCAGTTAAAAAAAAAGTGCTTGAATTTGGCTCATTGAACTAAATTTCAATCCCTCTCCACAACACAAAAGATACATCTGGGAAAATTAATGTTTTCTAGAAGTAATACGTATCAGCCATGACATAACCAATGCCCAAATACAAAAACGGTATTGAAGAGACACATACTGGCGGACCAGACAAGCCCATTTCTCCTATCTCTCCTTTCTCTCCCATTGGCCCAGGACTTCCTTGGTCTCCTTTCGATCCTTTAGGACCCTATAATTTAAGGCAACAAAAAGCAGATTCACTTCTAATTAACAGCATGCTTCCTCCCCTGCCCCCCACTATAGCTGTGCTCCAAAAGGGTGCACACATTTGAACTAATATTTTTTTCAGAAGTTACATTGCCCCCCACAGCTCTCTCAAAATCCTCTTTAAACCTACACAAGTATGAAAAGGAGTTTGGAAATTGGCACAAGAGGCTTTTGAAGGGCAAATGAGGGCAACATAGTGCACATACTCTGGTAGCAATTTTTAAAAAAAATTCCATTAACTGAAATGAATTGCTAATGCAGCTGTGGAAATAAATAGAAAACATTTGTCAGTCGTCAAAACATTTGATTGTCCACTTATAAATGGCTGTATCAAGCTGCTTCAAGTGGTGGGTCTGAAAGGTTCTTTCCCTTAAAAGAACTGAGACTTATCATGCACAGGAAGTTTTTCACATGGGGTTTTTAAAGCCCTATAACTTGCATCTCCTCTGAAATGGAGAATGTATGTTCACATATGGGCCAGATTTACCCTGAAATAAAGTCCCTGCAAGTTATCGGGGAGAAGTTCACACACAATTCAGGGTTTTCACTGCACGTTAGAGTGTAGCTCAGTTTATATCTGGGGTAAAAAAATCCACTATATGTGTCGGGTTTGGGGGACAACTTCAAGTTTGCAGTCAAGCCTCCAGGTAAAACCGCGGTAAAGCCTGCTGTGTATAAATGTCCTAGGTGGGCAACTACAGCATTTACAGCAATACTGTCACTTTTCTATATGGATGCTTAACTAACAACCTATATCTATCAACCCCTGGCCCCTCTTTCCCTTGCAGTGTGGATGTCATTTTTGACCACTTATGGATTCACTGAAATGTGAATGTGGCATTAAATAAAAGTGTAGAATATGTAGATCCACACATACACAAAAAGGGTATTGTGCTCAGTTTGCCAAGAGAGATTCCAGAATCTCTTTTTGTAAGGGTAAATACAGTCTGGTTGTTACCTATCAATCACAATGGGAAGAGAGCTGGTCTTGTGGTAGCAAGCATGAATTGTCCCCTCTGCTAAGTAGCGTCTGCCCTGATTTGAATGGGAGACTACATGTGAGCATTATAAGAAGTTCCTCATGGGGGATGGGGCTGCTCTGGGAAGAGCATCTGCAAGCTTGTGTGCAGAAGGTTCCAAGTTCCCTCCAAGATAGCCTGAGAGAGACTCCTGTCTGTAAGTTTGTTTGTTTGTTTGTTCAATTTAGGAATCTCTCTCTAGGAATCTCTCTGGCTCCACATTTGTCAGGCACCTTTATTGAATCCTTAAGCCTCAGACTATCAGGAGGTGCAGGCTCTGGCAATTTTAATAGGGGAGGCACTGGTGATGCTTATTTCCGTTAGCACCATCCTGCCTAAATTCCCCATGTTTTTTGGTAGCCTTTAACCTGTATACACCTATGAAATGCATCTGGAAACCAATACTTCATGGATGATATCAAATACAGACATACTGGTGGACCAGTTATTCCAACTTCTCCTATTTCTCCTTTCTGTCCTATTAGTCCAGGGCTTCCTTGGTCTCCTTTTGATCCTTTAGGACCCTGCAATTAAGCAAAACGACCTTGTAACATGATAATTTTTAAAACTGCATGCATTTTTCCACCACCACATTCTGACTATATATTACATCTTGCTTCTATAAGAAATAGGAGCTTCTTATAATCAAATATCGATTATGAAATGCAACATTTATTTATTCATTTATTTATTACATTTCTATACCGCTCCATCCAAAGGCTCCCAATAGAACTTAATAGACTTGATGAACATAGCAATTTAATTTTTCAGGATATAGGAATGTTTAATGAAGATTCTGATGGGCAAACTGACATGCACACACAATCTTGCAGGCAGCAGTGTTAAATATTTATTTTAAATTATATTCTTGCCTATAAGAATTTGATAATGTATTTTGGGGAGATTTTTAATAGATGAGCAGACTGATCATGTGATATTGCAATTGCATTCTCTCTTTCTGCTGAGGAATGACAATAGAGATAAACCTTTCCATGTGTTACCTTTGGGAGAGAAGAGAATCTGCACATATCTGCAGTGTCCCAGAGGAGTAGGAGTTGTAGCTCCTGTCTTATAGAAATCTCTGAGATCCTGCTTCACTCCTATAAGCTTGTACCTTTTCTGTGATTGCTCCAAGGTTCCCCTTGCTGAGTGAGTATACTTGTGCAGAGGGAAGGCATGATTTTTATTGGTTCTGTGTCATGGGAACAAGGAGTTAAATCCCTCCCCATGTGCTGAGTTGGGTCCCCTGTTACTATTTTTGTACACCACCACCCCATACACATACGGACAAACAATATGTTTAAAGGAACATGTAGTTTCAGGGAACTGAAAAGACATACTGGAGCTTTGGCGAGGTGAACTATTAGAGATAAAACTGTCTATAAATGCAGAAAAACATTTCGACTTAGAACTGTGGTGAATATTTGGCATAATACTTTGTCTTATCTTCAGATTTCTAGCTTAGTCCCCTTGACCTTCTTGATTTATTTTATCTCATTTGTGTAATTTATTTGCTGATGAACTAGTTCTGGTTGTCTGAGAACTCTTTTTTGGGGGGAAACCCATAATCTGTGAACCTTACAAAATGAGAGAGAAGTTAATTTCAGGTTAGCAAAATTTAAAGGTTACAAACTGTTGGAGATGGTGTTCCAGTGCATCAACCTTTTGCACCAACTATCCTAGTGACCACGAGGGGCAGTGGGAGTAAAGGTAGTTAGTGAGGGTCTCCTGACCTGTCCCTGCTTGCCTCTACTCTATGACCCCTGCCTTGACTCCTCAGGTACTTTCTGTAGTGAGTCAGTCCTCTTCCTTTCCTCTTAGAGAGAAGGTGAAAACATATATATCTCTCTCCCTACTTATTCATTATGTAGTTGATAGATAGGATAGGTCTTTCCTATCCCAAATGTACTTCACCAATAAACCAGTTAAGTAATTTAGGCTCTACAGAGATCTCCATGCATGTTACTTAAATAGCTGCAACAACTGCACTCTGTAACTGGAGTGGTAGCTTTTCTTGGTCCTTTGCTAAATAATCACAAACTCCAACACAAACTGCAGTACATATTTCTACCAGAAATATACAAATTCAAAATGCCCTGTCGAGTACAAATAGTGAAGGGTCATGCATTTAAAAAAAAAAAAAAAGCAGACAACAGAGGAAAACATTTTAAAATTCTTGTGCCCATATTGGTTTCTGAAGACTGTGTATGAAAGCCACTTTGCAAGTCAGTTGTTGCCAATTAAGAAATTTCGGCCAAACCATTTAAAAAATATTAATACACACACCTTCTCTCCATCAATTCCAGGTGTACCAGGCAATCCAAGCTCCCCCTTAAATTGAATAAAAGGAATAAATTAGAACAATGTGTAATCCCAAAATCAACCCAACACAAATCAAATTCACAGAACTGTCTTTTCTTCTTGGGTTAAAAAAAGGAGATTATCTGTATTTTAAGGTGCATGAACAGCACAAGGTATTTCAATTGAATTGGAATTTTTTAAACAGTTAGAATTTGGATTGTTCCACAGGGGGAAACATGCTACTCTGAACAAGTGGAATATTTTATTACAATAATCAAAACATTTGTTCTCAATTGAAATAATGAAAGCTAACTGACCATGAAGTTCCACCTATTAATTATAACAAGGATGAACACTTAAGATGCAAGACAATTAAAAAAAAAATTCCCTGTGTATAGAAATGAAAAGACAAAAGTTGCTAAGCTTGAATGTGTAGTTTATGCTGTCTTTACAATAGGATCCGATACTTTCATAACAGCCACAGCAAGATTCTGGCATCTGTGGTTGCTGGCACAGTGAAAGTAATCAATTAAAAACTCAAGAACCACTGAACAATTTACAAGGAAAACATGTATAAATGGTTCCATTATTGCAAAACTGAATGATCTGGCCACATAACCTTCTTGCTGTTTTTGAAATGTCACACTTGCCACTCATCACTTTGCTCTCCTTCGTTCAAGGAAACAAGTCATGAACAGAGGCCACAGAAATAACACCAGCATTGCCAAGTAGGCACTTCTGTGTATTCAGTTAATTAAAAAATATGTAAAGAGAAATCCAACCTTGGCTCCTGGAGCCCCCTGAGGACCGGGTGGCCCCTGGGGACCTGGAGGGCCCTAGGATAATAAAAAGCAAATCATCTATTAGTTGCTGTTTTAAAAAAAAGACACCATTTTGAATTAACACTGTATTACCTACCTTTTGGAGATCAAACAGTGCAGGTTTATTTTATTTATTTTTTAATTGTCACCATGTAACACATGGTTACGGAACTGTTTATAATTAGGGTATCCACAAACAGCTCAGAGTATCTCCTACACTGCAGGAAAGCTCATAAATAATATTGGTGGTTAATTAAGTATTGCTTTGTTAATTCTGCATCACATATATTATCAGAGAATAAAGGCTGCTTCTTGTCTTAAGAGTGATGATTACAAAATCCCACTTGTTACTCTGCAGAAATGCTGGCTTTTGCTCATTCCTTCGCTATGCTATTAGCCAACAGTGAGCCCACATAGATTTTCAAACAAGCTTGCTTTCACCCTGGGGTAGTTTGGTCTTCAGCATCATCCCACCAAGTGGTAAGGATAATTTCACTACACACCTACTGCCAGTGTATGTTAAAATGCAGGATAAAATTGTAATTCCTACGGGCTGGATATGATAGACACACTCTATTTCAGGCAATGACATCTTTTCAGAAGAAATATCTCCTCCACTAGAAAGACATACATACAAAAACCATAATTTATCTTACAGCTTGCCAGAGGTATTGAAAACTCAACACATCAGTTTAATATAATCTTACTGGTCAGTATTAATTATAATATGCTATTCCTGCAACAACCAAAGGAAGCAGGGAACATTGAATGAAAGTACTAGCAATCAGCTACTTCAACGTCCTATAAACTATTATCAAATGTTTTTCTTATAAGATAAGAAAGATCTTAGAAGCTTAGAAGATCACAATTTATCAAAAGGTAGAGGACATATTTTGAGTCTTTCTGCTTCCCCTTTCACAGTGGCAAAATACTATCAAACCCCAAATCTACCCACTATGAGAGCCAGCGTGGTGTAGTGGTTAGAGTGCTGGACTAGGACTGGGGAGACCTGAGTTCAAATCCCCATTCAGCCATGATACTTGCTGGGCCTGTCACTTCTCTCTCAGCCTAACCTACTTCACAGGGTTGTTGTGAAAGAGAAACTCAAGTATGTAGTACACCGCTCTGGGCTCCTTGGAGGAAGAGCGGGATATAAATGTAATAATAACAATAATAATATTAGCTGTCATCCATCCTAACACTGTGGTCATTTTAGAATTTTCACCACCACTCTATTGAGGCTTTAGGCACCAGAGCAGCCAGCTGACTACACAGTTCGGAGTTGGGGTGGTGCAAAGGGCCATTCTCTTTGATATAAGACTTTAAGAAGAGCCCCGCTGAGATCAGACCAAAGGTCCATCTAATCTAGCCAAGCATTCAGTTGCCAGTAGTGCCTGGGAAATTCACAGGCAGGGCATGAAAGCTACAGCTATTCTCTGCTGCTGGTGCCCAACACCTGGGTGTTTTCCAGATTCGCTGCTCAAAAGTGGCTAAATGCCTCGTTCCGGCAAATCACATTCAAAATGTAAAACCTGCAGGGGGAGCAGTCTCATGGAAACTTATAACCCGAAAAAACAACACAATTTTTACGCTGGATATACGATGTCCTAGCTCTATATCACAGCAATTAAATCCGAAACAAGGCATTGGAAATGTGAACGGCACCCTGCTGTCCGCATGGGGACTGCGGTGTCACAACACAGGAAGTGTGGAAGCACACTTCTGAGATCCGCCGTGACCTCGTTGCAGGGTCTAATCTGGAACACACCCTGGCATTCAGAGGTATACTGCCTCAGAACATGGAGGTTCCATTAGCAATCATGACTAATAGCCTTTGATAAACCTATTCTCCGTGGATTTGTCCAATTCATGTTGAAAGGATTTCCAGAAAGAGTTATGAAATAGTTATAAAAAGTGGGTGAGTGCAAATAACTGGGAGGGGGAAAGGGGTTAATCCTAAAGGGTTAGGGGCTTGGAGAAAAGGGAAGGGTGGGAAAGAAGAAGGGTGGGAGAGAAGGGGTTGGGAAAGGGGGACTTGATTTGCAGGATGTTTTGAGGGGAGGGAGATTGCAAGGAGGCAATAAAAGTAGGCAGCTGGAGATAAGGAGAGATTGTTCGGAGAGAAAACAGGAGATTGTTCGGAGGGAAAAAGGCTCCCAGGGTTCTCGCTGGATTCTCCAATAGAGCATGTGCTTTAAATGGCCTGAGCAGACTGTTTCCCTGTCTGACTTAGGCAAGAGACAAAGCTCCTAGGCGCAATCAAACTAACTGCCTAGGATCTCCCCCCGCCTCCAGGCCCCCACCTCAACATTCTGCCGGTCTCTCTGAGCTGCTGGGGGGAGCTGCCGCCTCTGCTTCCTGTCCTCTTCCCTCCGTCTGCAGATCTTGACGGAAGTCTCGTGAGATCTGCAGCTGGAACTGGAGGAGGAGGAGGAGGCCCAGCTGGGGGGGGGGAGGCTGTGGCTGGGGAGAGGGGGAAATGGGGCAATGCTTCCTAGCTGGGGAGAGAAGGGAAAGAAGTGGCGGGTAGTTGGGTGACGGTGGCGGGCGCAGCAGAGAATGCACACCCACCAGAAACTGCTGCGTGGGGGCCTGGGTGTGTGTGCAACAACATGAGAGCAATTCTCAGGGCTACTTCTATTGTGTTGCAGAACTGCACCACTCCACAACACTGCTGTAACTCTCTTTCATGTGCGCAACAGCCCCGGTGGATTGGAAACACCGGTGGTGCACTGCACATCCTGTCGGTTACTGACTGCCTTTTTCCAGTTGTTTGTTTATACTTATCTCTCCTTTAGCAGCTAATTTTCCTGAGAGACTGGAAAGGCAGGAGCAACTTTTTAGATTGTAAGCCCTTTGGGGACAGGGATCCATCTTATTTATTTATTATTTCTCTGTGTAAACCGTCCTGAGCCATTTTTGGAAGGGCGGTATAGAAATCAATCAAACAAACAAACAAACAAACAAGCTGTTTATAAAAGATAGATAAGCACATATTATCTCAGCTTGCTCTGTCTTCAGGATTATTGTCAGAGCTTGGCTTCCACATAACTACTTTTCACATATCATGCCGCCCCATGTGGGACTGTTTTAAGCACAATGCTGGCGGGGGAAATGTGAGGGCGGGGTAAGAGCACCCTCCCCAATCCTTAAAGGTAAACCACCACCCCGGGCCAAACCAGCAGTCGCTGGTTCCATGCACATCCCTAGTCCCCCCCCTCATGCCCCTCTCTGCCCTGCAATACAGAGAAGGATGCTAGCTGAGTAAGACATGAGTTAAGGAGAAAGGATATTTCTCAAGAGAACAGTCAAACTCCTCATGTTGATGGCACAAAGGATTAGTAACAAATCACCTCAAAAGGAGCTCAGATAAGGCTGTATCACTCCCTCCTCACTATGGCAGTGTGGACTAGGAAAGAAGATCCTTAGTGTGAAAAGCATTCCAGTTTCTACGCCTAGAAGGTCTTCCTGACCCACAAGACAAACTTTTGGCTCGCCCATTTACTCTGTCCCAGACAGGTTTTTCAAACCATTTCACTCTATTGCCTTTCAAGACTACACACACCCGTGATTGAATCATACAACATGTATTCTCTTGTTAACCACGGATGTCAACCCCTGCAACCAGGAGGTGTGACCCATGTTTGGCCTGAAGGCATGTTTGTGACTATTTTAACCTTGAGCCCCACTCCACAGGTGCTCCTTCTTCAGACCCACCACCTGCGTGTGCTTTGGCTCTGGCTATTCTCTGCCTTAGAGAGCTGACCTCCCCTGGATTTTCCCTGGAACCAGCCACTTCCCTGGATCCCCGGCTTGCAAGTGGCATGCTTGCCTCCCTTCTACCCTGTCCTTCTGTTTGGCCCCTGGGAACATAGCGACATAGGAAGCTGCCTTATACTGAGTCAGACCACTGCCCCATCTAGTTCAGTATTTTTTACAGAGACTGACAGTGGCCTCTCCAGGATTTCAGGCAGGAGTGGCAGCTGGTTTTTGGAGAGAAAGGAGATTTTTAAAAAGAGAGGGTATTTTTTGTTTGTTATGATTGGCTGAGGAATTGATGGGCAGAGAAACTGCATATATTGGAAGACAGAGTCCTGGGAGTGAGTCCTGAGGGAGAGACCTGGCAGCAGAGTTTGGTAGTCTGCAGAGAGTGAGCAACCAGGAAGAAGAAGGAGGAAGAGGAGAAGGAGGAGGAGGAGGAGCTGAAATCACTGAAGAAATGGAAGAGCCAGGCTGGATTGAGCCCCAGACCTGTGCCATACTCAGAACAAAGAGTCTGCCCAGCAAGCCAGTAAGAAAGTACAAGAGGACTCTGAGTAGGGACCTATATAGAGGCAGGTAGTGATTATGTTTCTCCAGCTTTTTATTCTCCCCGACCTGCTCTGTAAGTAACTGTTTTGAGACTATATTTTTTCTGTAAATGAAGTGTTTTAATTGAACCAACTTTTCTAAAGTAAATTTTCTTGTTAAAAAAATTAGAAGCTTGTTGATTGTCTCCACCCCACACCCATAAGTCTTTCCACACTATTGAAGTTTGACTTTTTTGATAAATGTGAAGGGCTGTTGTAGTGGACCCAGTCATACCATACGTTCACTTTCTGGCAGTGGTAAAAAGGTTAGGAGGAAGAGAGGGCTGTTCCTCCATAATGAGTCTCTGATTTAAATTGCTAGTTAAAGTTTTATTGCCTTAATCAATTGTCTAACCATTTATCATTTCCTGTACCCCAATAATCCTTAAATAAATCTGATTGTACCATATTCCTATCTCAAGCCTTTATTTCCAGACCAAAGCTTTGCACAAATTGACATTGTAATGGACTATTCACTCCAGTCTTGCTAATTCTGAGAAGCCCAAAAGTAATCTCAGGACATTACACCAGCATTCTAGAATAGTTCCATTAACAGAGCCTACTCAAATAATTGCCAAGCAGTTTTCCAAGAATGAAAAATATTTCAGCATCAAGCTTTAACAACCCAGAGAAGAGTAAAACAAAGCAAGGAATACATCAATGGCTTGCTCAACGGTATGCCTGACATACATCAATCATGCTACAAATGATCCAAACTCAGGATTATCAGTCGTTATTTTGTTAATCAAAACCACATGTTTGACAGAATCTTTCTAATGATCTTGATCCAGAAATCCAAAGCACAAAAGCCACATGCTGGGCCATTCTGGCAAACCAATCCAAGCAGGCATCTGGCACACAGCAATTACCATCAATTTGGGTTTCCCTGCAGCCTGTTATAAAACAATTGAGATCCTTTTCAGATGCATCTAGAATATTTATGCTACTCAATGACAAAATATTTCTGACATTAGCTAAAACTGAAGCTTTAAGCATGACATTTTCCCAATAGAAAATAAGTCCATCTACCTGTCTTTTCATGGATCTGGAAGTGAAAACCAAAACCTCCTAATACATCCATCAGTTTCTTGCTAACATTTATTTGTAGTTGGAAATAATGACCTCCTAGATGACAATCAGTTGATTATTTAACTTGCAAGTTACTTGGAGGAGATGTTTACTCACACATGTAGAATCATGTGGCAATGCAGGCAATTGTCACTGAAATGTGCCTGATTTACCCTTAATAGGTTTCTGATTCTCTTCAGATGTGCTTGAATTTGCCTGCAGATCGGGCAGCAGCAATATAGGAAGATGCTGAAAGGCATCATCTCATACTGCATGGGAAATAGCAATGGTAAACCCCTCCTGTATTCTACTAAAGACAACCACAGGGCTCTGTGGTCGCCAGGAGTTAACAACAACCCCACTGCACACTTTACCTTTACCTGTCTGTCAGCTGCAAAAGTCAAGTGTAAACAGCCCAGAGACATAAGTTTTGGGTGGTATAAAAATATGTTAAAAAATAAATAAATAAATAAAGTGGTGGTCATCATAACAGTGAAGGGATCTTTGCTCAACTGCTTCCCTTTATTAAGGAAGGGAATCTTTGGTTTTCACTTTCAGATCAAAGGAAAAACTTATTTTAACCAAGATGGGGACCAAGGTGAGGAGACGCAGCACTAGAAGTCAAAAACAAATAATAGCACTACTCAGGTACAGACAGGTACAAAGGATTCCATATTTGAGCTTCAGTTTCCTCTGGAATGACCAGGCATCTTTCCTGATAACTTCATAACTCGGTCATATTTCATATATCTGCGGAGTTGTAATAAAAAGTGTTGGCTACCATATATATGCAGTTCCCTTACTTGTATGCTTATGGCTTTTTTGAACCATGGCCTCAATCCTTAAGCTGACTTGTATGTAGGACTTGCTGAATTCTAAAAACAAACATGAGTCTCTTTCTGGCTATCAATTCACTTCAGCAGACAGTCACTATCACACTATATTATTAAGGTTACCTTGAGAGCTTCCAAGATTCTACCATCATAGTCAATTACCACCGTATCACCCTGTTCTCCTTTCGGACCTGGAGGGCCCTGAAGAACAAAAAGGTAATAATGAATGTTATGGTAACAGGCATAATATTCTGTGTTTCAAGTACTATTAGTTAGCCATAGTAAATTCTAGCTGATGATTTCAATATATCAGTGTTTTGATTAATACAGTCTGGAGGAAAAAGAACATTGGTTACTCACCGTAAAAGCTTATTCTTGCTGCTGGATTTGAGGACATCTCACATGGGTTTATTTATTTATTTATTGTTAAATTTATATACCTCCTTTCATTAAAACAATACCAAGGCGGTTTACAGCAAAATTTAACAACAAGATTGTAAAAAAGACACTATTAAAATATTAAGCTAAAAATATAAAACAAATCAGCACAGAGGGCAGCACAGAGAAGGCCCTGTCCCGCGTGTATAACAACCCAACCTCCCTCATTGTCGGCACCCAGAGCAGAGCCCCCTCAGATGACCTTGTCAAGCGGGCAGCAACCCTTGGGAACAGGTGGTCCCTCAGGTATCCCGGGCCCAAACCGTTAAGGGCTTTAAAGGTCAAAACCAGCACCTTGAAATGGACCCGGAAACAAACTGGTAGCCAGTGCAGCTCTTTCAAAATGGGTGTGATGTGATCCCAGCAGGCAGCTCCAGATAAAACCCTAGCTGCTGCATTTTGTACTAGCTGCAGTTTCCGGATATTCTTCAAGGGCAGCTCCACGTAGAGCGCATTACAGTAATCAATTTCCAATAATATTGCCACACATAAATGCCAAAGACTGAAATTTCCATGAAACAAATGTTCTATCTACTTCAAAATATTGATATTGATAACTCAACTGAGCTGACCCTCATAGGTATGACTGAACATTTTCAATGTTCTGCGGTGTAAATTATACCTATTATCATATCATTTTTATAAACCATTGTATACATTTCTCCCAGCTCCATCCTAACAGTGCAAGGTTGGTAAATGTGGTTAAGGTTTGCATGTCTTCTTTAGTGATAAGAAAGAAAGTAAAGAGACAGAAGAAAGAGAAAGATATCCATACCCTTGGCCCAATGTGTCCATCCATTCCTCTTTCACCAGATTCACCCTGGAAATAAATGATGTTTGTTATTTTAAAATATTAAATGTATAGACAAGAACATTAATATATACCAAGGATTGAGGAGCACAATATAATCAGTACCAGATTTAAAAGGCTTAAAATAATCTAGCTGTAAAATAAACCAGCCATAATAAGATAAACACAAAAACCCTCCTACAGGCATTGAAACCCCTCATAACATAACATTATACACACATCACACAGCTGCAAAGCCAAGCAATCTTTAAATAATTATGAAATTAACCTTGCAAACAGTTGTGTTTTTTTAAAAAAGATAACAGCCTGGCATCTCAGTGTTAAACACACATCAGGATTGTTGCCACATTTTGAAAGGAGAGTATCTGAAGAACTGCTGTAACCCTTCCTGGTATAACATATATGTTCAGATTCCATGAAATACTGACTAGCTCATGAAAAGTAACAGATTGGTTAGATTGATCTTGTATAAACAAAGCGACTGTTTTCTTTTTGCTATAATTATCTTACTTCCAGGCTGAGGTTCATGAAAAATCCTGGAAACAATGGTTATAAAATACAGCATTTTAGGATTAAGGCACCTGTATAAGAAAAGCACTTATAGGTTTTTTAATTTTTATTTTAAAGAGCACTTATAGTTAATTCTGCTTCCACATTCTCAACTGAATGGAGAGGCAAACATGCCAGTGAGCAGAATGCTGGTTCAAGCCATTTATTTATTTAGCATATTTGTATACCACCCACTACCGAAGTCTTTAGGTGGTTTACAATATAAAAAACAAAAAAATGTGAACAATTTAAAACATATAAAAGTTCAAATTTAAATAGCTAAAAATCTTGGCTGATGAGATGTGTCTTCAGTTGTTTCATAAAGCCATCAGGGATGGAGCAGTTCTAATCTTAGCAGGAAGTGTGTCCCACAGCCCTGGGGCAACTACAGAGAAGACTCGCCTCTGAGTCGCCACCAGACTAACTGGCGGCACCCTCAGACGAACCTCCCCTGAAGACTTTAATAGGCAGCGGGGTTCATAACGAAGAAGGCATTTTCTTAAATACTGGCCTTGCTCCTCTCCATTTGCTTCCTACCCGCTCCACCTCCAGTTGGGGAAAATTTACAAAGCATCCATCAGCTGGACGCCTAAAATGGGAAGAATGCCATCACTGGTATACTTATTTTTCAGTTCAGTTGTGAAGCTGGGCTTGCGGTACGGTTGTAAAATGTGTTGCTGAGTCACCTCTTATCTTAGCACACTGAGAAGGTAAGAAGTAAGAAAAGAGATCCACTATTTCTAAACTAAAACAGTTCTCAGTATTCCTTTCATAAATAGAAATAGGTAGGTTGTGGGGTGCAGAAGGTAGGTCTTGGCTTACAGATATTGCTTTAGGCCTAACACACAACAAAACATGTTCTGGAGTTAATGAAATTCCAGGTAATAAATGTGAAACTCATTTCTTATTTTATTTTATTTATATTTGTGCATTGCCCTAAACTTTTGTCTCTGGGCGTCTTATAATGATTTGTCCATGGTAGTTCTCAGCACAGTTGTTACGGTATCCCAGAAGCAGCTCTGATTAAGGACAACATTTTTGTGAGGGATTCACAATTTGATAGTAACATGATTTATACTCTCATTTTTTGCGGCAGTATCATGACCTTGAAGCTGATCATCCCAACAGCAATATTTACACAATCGTATACTATATGCCATCTCTAAAGATGGCTCTCAGGAAGCTACATTTCCAAACTGTGCCATCAGCTTCTCCTGATGGAGAATTCTCAGAAAGCAAACAAACCTCCCCACCACAAACCCTACCCTTGAGCTAAACATGTATATGTGGCTGGAGAAGAATAAAGAATGTTACACATTATGTTCTTTCTTTTGTGAGTTATAACTTATACATGTATTAGTTGACGGGGCAAAGTCATTTTGCATAGATTACACTTATAGGAAAGCTCCAACAAATTAAAAGTATATCATAGAATTCTTTTATTAATGTGCTTGCAAAAGGGAAGTAAATGAACAGTTTTAAATTTGCAGTATATCAACCTCAAATATTATTCATTTTATTGAATAATTACCATGCATAGTAAATTTGAATCATAGTAAATTTGAATCTGAGAAAGATCTGCTTTTCTTGGGCATTATGTCATTTTTAAAATTATTGATCTGATTACTGGGTGCAAAAAAACTGTTGAGAACAATAACATACAAGATATGCTTATTATATTCAGAATTACTTTTGAATATAATAAGCATATCTTATATGCTATTGTTTTTCTAAAAAAATGATTTAAATATTTCACCCAGAATATTCCAGTATAAAAAGTAGTGCATTCAACCAATTTAATGTTCAGATGATTCTGCATTTTATTTACGTATCTTATTCATATTGTAATGCCATATTATCATTTTTATTCTATACAGTATTGTTATGACCCACAATTATATACAATATACTTGAACAATCCAAGTGGAAAGCAGAAAGTAAAGATATCAATCCTACACTAATTTTCTTTCTTTTGCCGGAGTTCGCCATACTTTGTTAACTGGGCCTACCTACCCTGTCATGGTATCCATGTGTGGAGAACAAGCATTCAGAGAGCACAAGTTTTGAAACTGGATGTGCAGTACTAGAACCAAGAGTAGAGGATGCCCTGAATTAGCAGCCAAGAACAATTTCTGGGAGCCACCTACCAATTCCAGCCAAAGCTCATTCCACCACCATCGTTCTGAGTGCAATTCAAAGTGCATACAGCTCTGAAAACCACACTAATTACACATGCCATCACACTGATAGAGGGGAAAGTGGTCTTGGCAATCCAATATGAAACTGATTTCATATGAACTTGGGTCTCACATTTCCCCACCAAGCATGCAAAGACCTTGCCTCCTTCACCTCTTGTGTGTGTTCCAAGAGAAAACACACATCTGCAATCCCAATGGAGAGTGAGAGAAATGACTTGGAAATGGGGATTTTAGTGGAAATGCACCCCTCTCCACTCCCAGCTGTTCCCTCCCAAAAAGGTCTTTTCTGCAACAAATCATCTTGGATGTAGAGTGTCATGTCTGCCATTTGCAGAGCGACTATGCCCCTATGGCTCAGGGCAGATCAAAACTTCCAAACATGTCCTCTTCCACTGTTTGCTCCATGCCTCCCTCATGCTTCCTTTTCTGTGCAAGTATCTGGAACGTTCGAATCAATTCCACAGCTCTGTGTTGCTTTCTGACTTTAATAAGCCTGCCATCACATATAGTGTTGGAGGTTTTGTGCAGCAGTGATCAGCATTCGTTGGCCGTCGGTAGGCAGTGAGTCTTATCAACCTTAATCTGACCCTTGGTGACTCAGGGTGGGCTCTACACTTGCTCACTCATTACTGGCTCAATAGACTTATGCTCCTCCTTTTTTCTTACTGCCCCTTATAGCCTTATTGTCTTATAGTCTTAACATTATCCAGTTTTATTACTTAGGCTTTTATGCATTTTCATCTTTTCATATTTTTAAAAAATCTTTTTACACCCATTTTTATGCCCCCCCATCTCTTTTATGCCCTTTATACACTTTTATGACTTTTCAAGCTTTTATGCCCACATGCTTCTTGTGTACTTTCTATTATTTTTATTATTACTAATATTTCTAATATTATGTACCTTAGATAATATTATTAAGTACCATACCTATGCACTTTTTATCTACTCTTATTTCTAATATGTAATCACCCCTTATACTTTATGCTGGTCCATGACTGTAATAAAGACTGATTGATTGATTGTCATGCGTGGTGTAGTGGTTAGAGTGCTGGACTAGGACTGGAGAGACCCGAGTTCAAATCCCCATTCAGCCAAATACTTGCTGGGTAACTCTGGGCCAGTCACTTCTCTCTCAGCCTAACCTACTTCACAGGGTTGTTGTGAGGAGAAACCTAAGTATGTAGTACACAGCTATGGGCTCCTAGGAGGAAAAGCGGGATATAAAATGTAATAATGATGATGATGATGATGTTTCATTTTGCTCTCAATTACTAAGCAAGGCTTTAACTAGTCTTAGCCTGCAATCCAAAGGGCAACGTGCAGTCTTTCACATGTGCACAGGGGATTTTTCAGCTAACTTGTTCCTTCCAAAGTTCCTTGCAAGTCCCAACTGAGTCCAATAGCACATGATGCTAGAAGCACTGTTTATTTTTACTTTAAAATAGCTGTGTGTGTGGTGTGTGTAAAAGTACTGGGAGCCTGGCAAGTGGGGAGGGATGGCATTTAAGTCCTTCCATATTGCTCCCCACAATCCCTAAGAATATTGTCTCTCTGAAGTTGCTCTTGGCCTCGGGAGGGGAACTTTGATTGGGACCAAAGCACGAAGGGAAAGGGATTAAATATCCCCATACAATGCATTAGGGTCCAATTGTGGTTGCACTCCTATTCTAGAGTAAAAAAACCCCACCCAAAACCAAAACAAAGCAGGAACACTGATGACGATTGAATCTAAAAGGCTTTTGAACATAGGGAATCCTCTAGATCAGCATCAGTCTGCCACCAGAAGTGAAAACTGACCATTTCTTGGTACCTATTAATGGTGTGCCCGAACCGGTCCGGCAGCCATTCCAAAGAATGGCCGAACTGCCGGACCGGTCCGGCCCTGCCAGGTCCGGGTCCGGGTGGGGGGTATGTCTTTAAGGGCGGGGAGGGCTTGCTTAGCCCTCCCGCCTCCTTGCCCCCGCCAGCGCCCGTATTGAACACTATAGGGGCGCTGGAAACCAGCCGCCCCCCCCCGCCGCCGCCGCCGCCGCGGCGAAATAACCCCTAAAACCAGCCAGCCCTCCCTCCCTCCCAGCTAGCTGCCCGCCCGCCCCCCACCCACCCACCCGGTCGCTCACCCGGTCGCTGGATAAAAAGCGAGAGGAGCTCCGGCACAGAGCTCCTCTCGCTTGGAAGGCCTCCAGCAGAATGGTGGCTTGCGCGCGCGCGCATGCGCGCGCCGCAAACCACGCCGTTCTCCGGAGGCCCGGTCTACCCGCCGGGAAAGGGCCGGGTAGACCGGGCCTCCGATCGCTGGGTAGACCGGGCCTCCGATCGCTGGGTAGACCGGGCCTCCGGCGATCGGAGGCCCGGTCTACCCAGCGATCGGAGGCCCGGTCTACCCGGCCCTTTCCCGGCGGGTAGACCGGGCCTCCGGAGAACGGCGTGGTTTGCGGCGCGCGCATGCTCGTGCGCGCAAGCCACCATTCTGCTGGAGGCCTTCCAAGCGAGAGGAGCTCTGTGCCGGAGCTCCTCTCGCTTTTTATCCAGCAACCGGGTGAGCGACCGGGTGGGTGGGTGAGTGGGTGGGGGGCAGGCGGGCAGCTAGCTGGAAGGGAGGGAGGGCTGGCTGGTTTTAGGGGTTATTTCGCCGCCGCGGCGGCGGCGGGGGGGGCGGCTGGTTTCCAGCGCCCCTATAGTGTTCAATACGGGCGCTGGCGGGGGCAAGGAGGCGGGAGGGCTAAGCAAGCCCTCCCCGCCCTAAAAACAAGGCCCCCCTTCGGTGCCGGTCCGGACTTCTCCGGACCGTGCACATCCCTAGTACCTATGTGGAAGATTTTATGTGTGTATGAGATTATCTGTTTCCTGACTGAAGGTTACTGCTCCATGGACTGCTTACTTTTGGCCTTGGTAGACCATCTATGCCTCTCTCCCCCATGGGCCAGAGATTTCTTGTTCTCCTTGCATCATTTGAAAGGGGTGCAAGGGAAAACTCTCAGTTTCTAAGCAGGCCAGTTACTAATCTTGCTATCCCAATTCCATGCACTGCTTACCGTTGGCCCTGGTAGACCATCTTTGCCTTTCTCCCCTACTGGGCCAATGCTTCCTTGTTCTCCCTGCATCATTTGAAAGGAGTGCAAGGGAAAACACTCAGTTTCTAAGCAGGCCAGTTACTAATCTTGCTATCCCAATTCCATGCACTGCTTACCTTTGGCCCTGGTAGACCATCTTTGCCTCTCTCCCCTACTGGGCCAATGCTTCCTTGTTCTCCCTGCATCATTTGAAAGGGGTGCAAGGGAAAACTCTCAGTTCCTAAACAGGCCAGTCACTAATCTTGCTATCCCGATTCCATGCACTGCTTACCTTTGGCCCTGGTAGACCATCTATGCCTTTCTCCCCCATTGGGCCAGAGCTTCCTTGTTCTCCCTGCATCATTTGAAAGGGGTGCAAGGGAAAACTCTCAGTTTCTCAGCAGGCCGGTCACTAATCTTGCTATCCCAATTCCATGTGCTGCTTACCTTTGGCCCTGGTAGACCATCTTTGCCTTTCTCCCCCATTGGGCCAGAGCTTCCTTGTTCTCCCTGCATCAGTGCAAGGGAAAACTCTCAGTTTCTAAGCAGCACATTCACTACTCTTCCTATCCTAATTGCATGCGCTGCTTACCTTTGGCCCTGGGAGACCTTCTATGACTCTCTCCCCCACTGGGCTAGTCCTTCCTTGTTTTCCCTGCAGAAGTTGGAAGATATTCAAGGGAAAACACTCAGTTTCTAAGCAGGGCTTCTAAACATACTATCCTGTTCCATGCACGGCTTACCTTTGGCCCTGGCAGCCCATATATGCCTCTTTCTCCCACTGGGCCAGGCTCCCCTTGTTCTCCCTACAGAGGTTGAAAGAGGTGTAAGGGAAAACTCTCGATTTCTAAGCGGCGTGTTCACTAGTCTTAATATCCTGTTCCATGCCCTGCTTACCTTTGGCCCTGGTAGCCCATCTATGCCTTTCTTCCCCATTAGGCCAGTCCTTCCTTGTTTCCCCTGCAGAGGTTGATAAAGGTGTAAGGGCAAATTCCCAGTCTCTAAGGAGGGCACTCACTAGCCTCACCATCCTGTTCCATGCACTGCTTACCTTTGACCCTGGCAACCCTTCTATGCCTCTTTCTCCCATTGGGCCAGGCTCTCCTTGTTCTCCCTACAGAGGTTGAAGAGGTGTAAGGGAAAACTCTCCATTTCAAAGCAGCACATTGACTTGTCTTACTGCCCTGTTCCATGTGTTGCTTACCTTTGGCCCTGGTAGCCCATCAATGCCTTTCTCCCCCATCGGACCAGTCTTTCCTCGTTCTCCCTATGGAGTTTTGAAAGAGGTGTAAGGGAAACCTCAGTATATTCACTAATCTTACTGACTGCCACGATGTGTATCATTTCGACTCCGTAACGCTGTTCAGTAGTAGTGGATGCAGAAGCAGCTTTTCTGCAGGTCTCCCCATTTGTGACTGTGGGGAAACCTCTGCAAACACTGCTTCTTGCACAGAAGTTGGCAGCAGCTCTGGGGTGCAGTGTTATGGAGCTGTAACGCTGCGCATCATGGTAGCGATAATCCTGTTCCATGAGCTGCTTACCTTTGGCCCTGGTAACCCATCTATGCCTCTCTCTCCCATCAGACCAGGCTCTCCTTGTTCTCCCTACAGAGGTTGGAAGAGGTGCAAGGGAAAACTCTCAGTTCCTAACCAGGGCATTAATTAGTCTACCTTATTTCATGAACTGCTTACCTTTGGCCCTGGTAACCCATCAATGCCTTTTCCTCCTATAGGGCCAGCCTTTCCTCGTTCTCCCTGCAGAGGTTGAAAGAGGTGCAAGGGAAAACTCTCAGTTCCTAAGCAGGGCATTCCCTAATCTTACTATTTTATTTCATGCACTGCTTACCTTTGGCCCTGGTAGCCCATCTAGGCCCTTCTCCCCCACTGGGCCAGCACTTCCTTGATCTCCCTGCAGAGATTGAAAGAGGTGCAAGCGAAAACTCAATTCCCCTAAGCAGGGCTTTTATTAGTCTTACTATCTTCTGGCATGCCCTGCTTACCTTTGGCCCTGGTAGCCCATCCATGCCTTTCTCTCCCATTGGGCCAGCACTTCCTTGTTCGCCCTATAATAGTTGAAAGAGGTGAAAGGGGGAACCTTCAGTTTCTAAGTAGGAATGAGCAGATTCTTCCAGCTCCGCCCCATCAGTCTTCTGCCATCCAAGATGCCTTGGGTTCTTCTCTGCTTGTCTTCCAGCAGAAATTCCGGTTTTTGGAATGTCAATCATAGATTAAGTGTATGTGCCCTCACATTGTAATAAAAAAATAAAAACCCCAACCTGTTTCCTTAAAGAAAATAATGTTAAACATTAAAACAAACCTTCCTGTGGGAATTAAAAATAAAACAATGATTTGAATCCTGGGATTCTGCAGTTGAAATGGGTGCTGTAGGAGTGTCGCTTGGCTGATTTAAAATGGCCAGAGTTTCCATCCCAGATTGATGTCATTTTTGTGCAGTGGGGGCAAATTTTATACCTTTTCTTTAATTGCTCAAGTTATTAAGTAGTTCCTTGCCATTTGTTTGTTTCTTCATGCTACTGCATAATAGTAGTGGAAATTTGTGCTTATCAGAGCCATTTTAAATGTGCTCCCACAGCACCCTGTTTCAAATGCCCAAATCCAGGATTTTGATAGTGGTTTATATATTATTCCAAGATACAACTCCGATCCTAAAGAAGGCTTAGAAGAAAAATAGATCTGAGGTGGGAATCCCATTCTCCCCCATAATTTTTAAACCAAGAGTTCATTCTGGAAATACAAATCAGGAACAATCATGTATGCTGCCTTTGATCACTTCTGCTCTGGAAAATGCACCTGGTAAAGTGAACCTCAAAATCTAGGAAGAATTCTGGCAGAACCCTATTTTGAACTAGGGCTTTCATTAGTGTACAGGAAGATACACAAAATATGCGCCTTTGGTTCTGGGAACCCTTCCATATCGTTTTCTTCCACTGAGCCAATGCTTCCTTGTTCTCCCTGAAGTGGCTGACAAGGGGAAAATAACAATTTCTAAGCAGGGTGTTCACTAGTCCTACTATCCTGTTCCATATGCCGCTTACCTTTGGCCCTGGTAGCCCATCTATGCCTTTCTCTCCCATTGGGCCAGTGCTTCCTTGTTCTCCCTGCATTATTTGAAAGAGGTGCAAGAGAAAACTCAGTTTCTAAGCAGTATGTTTAGTAATCTTGCTGTTTTATTGTATGTTCTGCTTACCTTTGGCCCAGGTAACCCATCTGTGCCATTCTCTCCTTTGGAGCCACTGCTTCCTTGTTCTCCCTGAAAGTAACACAAATTTAAAATTAACACTGTGTCTTAATCGTTACTTTACAGACACAATTGTTTTATCTAATCCTCATGACTAATTTTGATTGCTCTGACTGGTTTCAATCATCCTTTCATTTCAAAATCTAAAGATTCTCGATTCACAAAAAACTTTGTTGAATTTGCTCGACGCAGTCCTGGATAAGTCAGTCTTGCTGTGATGAAACTTGGACATCAAATATATTTAGAATAAAAATGTAATATGATAAGCCTATCTAGCAAACTTCTCTAGGTTTCCTTCCTGCTTTTGTTTCTTCAATTTAATTTTATCACTCTGACCAAAAAAAAAAAAATCTGTACTGATTTTTGTCTACTACCCACAACAAACAAAGCAAAACAGCAGCAAAAGGAAAGAATCAGGCACAGTAGTGAAGTTTACCTTTGGGCCTTGAATCCCTGGTTCTCCGGGGATTCCAGCATCACCCTGATGAGACAGAACACACATAGGTGACACTGAAATACAAAAAGTGCATTATGTTTGCCAGGGTCAATGCTGGCAGAGAGCTCAGCTGGACACACGATAAACCTAACTAAAAATAACTACCAAACTGTCCTTAATGCTAAATTGGGACTTAATTCAACTCAATTTCTAGTTGATTTTCTCCAAAAACTTCCCCTTAAATGTCACAGAGGTGTGGCTTCTGTTGAACTGTTAACTGTGTCTCATACTGAAACTTACACAGGAAAATAGAAAACCATCCAATATTTTCTTAACACTCATGGCTATTCTAACACATTAGATACCACTACCAGTTGCCATTTTTGGTATGTGTAGAGAAAACCTACAAGCTTATACAATTTTGTAAGCCTCAAATGAGGTCTCAAATGTGATGTGATGTGCAGTGTGTGTGTACATTCTATAAATGTATCCCAGTTTCCTTAACTCTTCCACCTCTTAGCTCAGATGGGAGGGATCACAAATGTATACTTGATCCCTGCTTAATCGGGTAGATGACATCTCCAGTTTACAGGCTGTATGAACAGGTTCTTCATTTTCAAGCATTTCTGAAAAGTTAAACAAGCTATGAATGCAACTAAGGCATTCAGAGGTGTCTGATGGCACCAGTTGCTCTCCCCTGCTAAATAAAGAGAATCACCACATTAAAAGGTGCCAGGAACACAGCTGCATGAAGGAACTAATGTCAACATGAAACATCCACTGATGCACTTTCTAGAAGCCACTTATGAGTGTGTGGAAACACACTTTCAGTCACTGTGCTCTCATTAACTATTACTAGAAAATAGTGAACATACCCATGAATATGTTACAGCAAACATGAACTGCTGCCCCCTTCCCACTGCCCTGCAGACAGCTGAATTGGATATAAGAAACGAATGTCTGTGCAGAGTTCTCCAAGGTAGCTGAGTCTGTGTGGTGTGTTTGATTCTATATGTTTGTGTTGGACTGTGTTAGCTAGTCAAAGACCCTCTTCCTTCTAATAGACCTCAAAGAGGCTACCAAGTACATGTGGCCAAGACGGAAGGCACTTTACTGCTCAGAACCACACAGACATATGGCTACAAGATTTCAGAAATATACTTTCTGTCCCACAGACAATAAGTAATGTCTTCTTCAAAAAAAATTCATTGAAAACAAGGCAACTCAGGGCTTACTAATGAAACATTTCTAACTAGCAATAGAGTATAATGTAGTCCCAATTTAGCCTTAAGGAAGAGTTAGTTTAACTAAACCTTCAAACACATTGTACAGACTACTTCCTGCATTTCATGGGCATTTGGCTTTGTTGGCATCTTTTACATTTCTTGTTCCCCCTACCCAAATGCTAACAGTCCATTGTACATTTTATATATTTGATAATTCAAGCATACTTTAATTTTTTTAACATTCTCATCAAATATGTGAAATTGTCCTATTTTCTCAATTATCCAATTTCCTTATTGATTGCATATACCTTCACTCCAAGATATACTTTGTTTCCTAAATAATGCAATTAGATCAACAAGCATATTTACAGGAACCATATTCCAAGACAAGTAAACAATAAGGGTTAAAAATTCTTGCCGGGGTGGGTGGGTGGGTGAAGGGAGGAATTAATAACTTACTTTTTTCCCTGGAATACCAGGTTCACCCTTCAAAATAAATAAATTAGGCATGTTATACTAGTTATGTAAACAGCAGCAATGAAGCAGTGTGAGAATTAATAAAGTAGAAGCTTTATTACTAGCTTGACCTACAATATATATTTTCCAATATATTGATAAACGAAAACAGTCTTCCCCATGGACATGCTTTCACTGGCAAATGAAAAAGTTTGTGTTTTCACAATCTTCAGTGATTAAGACATACTAATGGCAGTTCTCAAGATCCTATTGCTCATTATATCCATAAGCCTACTTCTGAGTAAACGGATTAGCTTTAGGACACATAAATGACTATTATTATTGGCTGGCTGCTAAATTCAAACTGATTCTCAAGGGTTTAGAATCGTGAGAGTTAACTGTTCCTACCGTCCAATCACAGGGCTTTGAAGTGTTTGTAGAAGATATTCCCTACTTGCAAGAACTGCTAGTACAGGGAGATGAAGTTAGATCAGTACTCCGGTCATTACCAAGTTGGAAGGCTACAGGAACTGATGGAATAGCTACAGAAATATGGCAGGCAACAGAAGAAGAGTCAGTCAAGGCTCTAACCAAACTATGCCAGCAAATTTGGAGAACATCACAATGGCCAACAGATTGGAAGAGGTCAGTCTACATACCCATACCAAAGAAAGGAGACTTAACAGACTGCGCAAACCATCACACAATATCCTTAATTATACAAGCTAGCAAAGTAATGCTCAGGATCATCTAATGCAGATTAGAGCCCTACATGGAAAGGGAAATGCTTTCAAGCTGGTTCAAGCTGGTTTCAGAAAAGGCCGAGGAACAAGAGACATTATTGCTGATATATGATGGATAACTGAGAAAGCCAAGGAATACCAGAAAGAAGTCAATATCTGCTTTATTGGCTACAGAAAAGCCTTGGATTGCATCAACCATGTCAAGTTGTGGAATATCCTTAGGAAAATGGGTGTCTCATAACATCTCATTGTTCTCATGAGAAACCTATACACAGGACAGGAAGCCACAGTCCAGACAGAACATGGTGAAACATACTGGTTCCAGTTCAGTAAAGGAGTAAGACAAGGCTGTATACTTTTTCTCTCTTTATTCAATTTATATGCTGAACATATATTGAGAGAAGTTGGATTGGAAGAAGATGAGAGTGGTTTTAAAGGCGGAGAAAGAAACATCAATAATTCGTGCTATGTTGATGACACCACTCTGATAGCTGAGAATGCAGATGATCTTCAAGCTCCAGTAATGAAAGTCAAGGAGCACAGTGAAAAAATGGGACTACAACCAAATGTAAAGAAGACTAAACTAATGACAATAGGTATAGCAACCAACCTCAGAATTGACAATGAAGTCAATGAAGTGGTGGATAGGCTCTGCCTTTTAGGATTGACCGTCAACAGTACAGGATTCAGCAGTCAAGAAATATGCCGCAGACTAGCACTTGGGACATAGGAACATAGGAAGCTGCCATAACTGAGTCAGACCATTAGTCTATCTAGCTCAGTATTGTCTTCACAGACTGGCAGCGACTTCTCCAAGGTTGCAGGCAGGACTCTCTCTCATCCCTATCTTGGAGATGCCAGGGAGGGAACTTTGAAACCTTCTGCTCTTCCCAGAGTGGCTCCATCCCCTGAGGGGAATATCTTGCAGTGCTCACACTTCAAGTCTCCCTTTCATATGCAACCAGGGTGGACCCTGCTTAGCTAAGGGGACAAGTCATGCTTGCTACCACAAGACCAGCTCTCCTCTGGTCACAATGAAGGGTTGCAATGAACGCCTTGGAAAGGATATTTAGATGCCGTGACGTGTCTACACCTACAAAGATTAGAATTGTTTGGACAATGGTTTCCCCCGTGACATTCTATGCATGCGAAAACTGGACTTTGAAGAAGCAAGTTAGAAAAAGTATTGATGCTTTTGAACTTTGGTGCTGGAGAAGACTTTTGAGGATACTATGGACAGCCAGGAAAACAAACAAATGGATCATAGAACAAATCAATCCAGAATTTTCACTCAAGGCATAAATGACCAGGCTCAAACTATCATATTTCAGACACATTATGTGAAGACCCAGCTGCCTTGAGAAGTCTATAATGCTGGGGAAAGTTGGAGTAAAGAGAAGAAGAGGATGACCAGCAGCAAGGTGGATGGACTCAATTACGACAGCAGTGAATGCACCACTGAAACATCTTAAAGGCCAAGTTGAAGACATATCATCCTGGAGAGGATCTATCCATGTGGTCGCTAAGAGTCAACACCAACTTGACGGCACTAAATCAATCAATCAATCAATCAATCAATTAAATAGGAGCCATGGCAGAATTTAATTAGGCTTAGGGCTTTGAGAGGGTTAAACTGTTCCCTCTGCTATAGCCCTAATTTAAATTAGGGCTCCACAACTGCTATTTGCCCTGAAAGGGGAGCTCCCAATCATTCAGATCCTAAATGTGTCTTAGCAAACAAAAATCCAACATGCAGTGGAAAATGACACAGACCCCTGCCTGCTAACTGGGTAAAGAAACACCTTGCAAAGTAGTGACGTCCTATATTTGGAAAGGAAGAGCAACTGTCCATAGTCAGTCCTGCACAGCATCTCTCTTAGTAGCTGTTGGTGGTTCTCTCTTGTATTTATTTTTATATGTATTAATTAATTATTTTATTTTATTTATCAAATTTCTATACCGCCCAAACTTTCATCTCTGGGCGGTTAACATAAAACAATTAAAACACATATAAAAAGTTAAAACAATTCAACAATTTAAAATCAACCATAAAATTAAAACAGACAATTTTAAAAAGTTGGGAAAGCTCGGGTGAAAAAATGGGTTTTCAGATGTTTTTAAAAAATTGCCAGAGATGGGGAGGATTTGAGCTTCTTTGGGTCAGAGAACCATCTTGTCATTTCTTTTGTTATGTAACCAGCTTTCAGAACTTTTTTGTTTTGTTGAAAATTGATACAGAAATATCATTAATGATAATATCTAGATTACCTACATCTAGATTAACATCACATCTAGTTCGGGCTTCAGAATGGTTTGATATACCATGAACTGCCTAACATTTTTTCATTCAGTGGTTGTAATCTTTTGTGTCAATTTGTGCTAAAGGTTGTAATCTTGAAAGGCCTGTGATAGAGCAATGGGTCCTCCATACAGCAGCAGTGGAGACACATTTAGGGTGCAAAAGGAGGAACAGTCATTTCCCTTTGATAAAATACTGATCTTTTGCAAAATATAAACATTTGCATACTGCACTGGCAGCATATCTTCCTCAATGTCCATTTTATGTCACTTTAAAAAGTTCAGTGATCCCTAAGGCTCTAATTTTCAGATTCTTAGGTTTATGGATCACACCTAATACATACACCAATCCACACCCCCACTCCCAATACAGACCTGATGGGTATAAAGAATAGCTTAAACAGATTCTGACAATCTAATAAAATAAACGTGTAACAAAACAGGACAATAAAACACTGAAGTGAACACAGTAGTGCCTTAAGAAAGAGACTCACCTTTTCTCTTCCGAGAACTTGGTGATGCTGTGCAGAAAGCTGACTCAGCAAAGGAGAAATGACTGCTTGGTTTTAGTGTCCTGGACAACATTTTAAGCCTGACAAATTATTGTTCTGTACTCAGTTTAGCACAGATTGTGGCAATGTGTTTTGAGTTGTGATTAGCAAGCAAAACCAGAGTGAGAGGAAGCAATTGCATTAGAACAGGCAGGACACAGAGAATGACCAAACCAGAAATGGCACCCACATCTGAGCTAAGCAAGGCAAGCATCTCATATTCACATATGAAAGTCAGTTAATTTGGGGTTGATTTTAATATTCTAGATTGTATACTAACCATGATACCAGGTACTCCAGGTTCTCCTTTCTCACCCTAAGGAAACAGAAGTTAAATTATTTCAATGAGATAGGTAATGAATGTGTTTCTAACATTTATTTTCCCAAAGCCTGCTCTCCCACCTGAAAGTACAACAGTGAAGGGCAAAAAGTATTTTTGCAACAAGAATTAAGGGAGAATTAAAATGTTGCGATGGGGGTTTAAATGAGCATTAACTAGCTAAGAGATAAAAATATGCTATGCATCTGCATACCTTACGCTATGGTCTCCAAACCCCTTAAGAGGGGTTTGGATGACTTCGTGGAGGAGAAGGAGATATCATCGGCTACTAGTTAAGAAGGCTAGAGGCCACCTCCAGCCTCAGAGGCAGGATGCCTCTGAGTACCAGTTGCAGGGGTGTAACAGCAGGAGAGAGGGCATGCCCTCAACTCCTGCTGTAGGTTTCCAGCAGCATCTGGTGGGCCACGGTGTGAAACAGGATGCTGGACTAGATGGGCCTTGGGCCTGATCCAGCAGGGCTGTTCTTACGTTCTAATGACTTATACTGAACACTAAAACTATGCCCGAGCTCCATTATCTTTGCTTGGTAGTGGATTACTGTGTGTGAACCAGCCAGTTCTCCAGTTCATCAATAGAGAAATCTGCTGGTTAACTGCCATGGAGAAAGTGTGAATGGCTGTAATGGTTAATAAAAAGTCATAATGATTTTTTACCCCTAATACAACCACCACTTTCCAACTCAGAATAATCATTTAGAACAAGTTACTGTTAAAGCTCTATATGGAAGTAACTCTTAGGTTGCCACTTGTGATCACTCTCATGGTACAGCAAGTGAAACTCAAATGTTGTGAACCTTAAAATCCAATATGTTACTGACTTAGTGCAAATTGCCATTTTAGGGCAGGCTCCACAAAGTGTTTGTGACTGGATACTTTTCTTTCAACATACTCCTGCTTGGTGATGAGTTCTTCCTCTGGCTTCCAGAGAGTGAAGAATGAGCACCCTCTACTCTTGCACTCAGTGATAAACACCTCTCATTGGCTTCTTCAGTCATTAAAATGTGGGTTCTTGGCTGAGGATCTTTTGGTTCAAATGCATCATGAGAGAGATATCCCCCCACCCCCCCCCCAACACATGCATTTTAGTTTACAACAACGATCTTTGCTATTAACTACTCCTTACAGGGAGGCCTTGCGGTCCCCGGGGACCATCTTTTCCTGTGTCTCCAGGGGGTCCTCTTGCACCCGGCTGTCCAGGAGGACCCGGTGGGCCAGCAGTGCCATCCTTACCTGGATCTCCCTATAAAAAGTGTAGTAAAAACATCACAATGTGGAAAATAAACCACCAAGTCAAGAGGGACCAAAGTTTAAAACACATGGTACATCACACTGAGGAAAACAACATTGACGTGGTAAGGGAATGGGTATATTTTGAATACAGCAAGAAAACCACATGTGACAAATTGACCCATCTTAACGTGCTATAAATTCTTACAAAAATTAATTAGTTTGGGGTGTTTTTGTTTTTGCATTCCAGATGTTATTGAACCTACAATGAGTATTGGTGGTTAGAATTTTTAACCCATCAGTGTCCGATTTGTGTTTATAAATGCTTCAAACACAATGATAAGGGGGAAAATGTATTCAGCTATATTGTCTGCTAATGCTAAACTCTTACTCCCCCCCCCAAAAAAAAAATTGAAAGAGGTTTAAAACCTGTAACAAAAAACTTGGGTTCTTTAGCATTCCATAGCACTACTATAAGAAAGCATGGGACAAAACTACTATTCAAATTACATTTATAGGACAAATGTTTAATCCACACATAATTCTGCTAACTCAGTTCAAGGAAAACTTGTCTGTAAGAGATTTAGGGCCAGTGTGAATGATCGATCCACTGGCATACACGATAAAGGGTTGTGCTGAGTGAATGCGCACCATGATATCTCTGGAGGATATCTCAACATCCTCTCTGGGCATCTCTTAATTGCATGAGTGGCTGTCAAATTGAATTGCCCATCTACATGCACCCCAAAGCTCTGTTAAAACAAGGTGGCACAATTCAGATAAACACCATCCCATCATGCAATTAAGAGATACCCCAACAGTGCATCAGGAGTCCATCAAACTACATCAGGGCGAGCATGCTCTGATCATGTGTGCTGACTGATGCTCATGCAAACCAGTCCCGAATAGCTCTTTAATGTAGGGTCTTTCTTTTCAGAATTATCAGTTAGGTAAGCAAAGATCAAGTTCAGCATTTTCTAAATTGGGTGCTTTATCTGAAACGGAGCAAATCGCAAAAATGTCCAAAAATGTTGAGTCTCAAGCAACATCCTAGTTCATTTCTACAGTGAGTTCTTCCCACCTTTGTTCAATGGACCTCAAGGTAGTGACACAGGGTCCTCAGGCAGTATTAAGCTGCTGACCAGATCCAGGCCTACTTCACTTCAGCAAGGTTGCTACATCATGTGTGCTTAGGTTATGCCTACTCCATTTTTATCTAGGCAAAACATCTAATGATGTACAGGAATGTTTACGAATTTTTAATGCAACCTTTGTAGCAAACATTTTATTTATATACCGGCCTTCATCCTAAGAACTCAGGATGGTTAACAAGATAAAAACAATTCAATAAAAACATAAACACAGAACAAATATAGCTAAAAGTTTAAAAAGAGCAAAGGACAGCTCATTGGCCAAAAGCCTGGATAAAAAGGGCAGGGATAAAAAGTAGGTAAACATAAAGCATTGTCTTTAAAAGGATGGGGGGAGGTCACAGGGGTAAGAGGTCACAGCAATAATACACACAGGACTATAATGCCAGCATACATCTCACACCATGCTCATGGCGTATGCAAGTTTACTGTTAAAATCTTGTGAGCACAGAGAAAGAATGATAAACAAGTATAATTATGGATGTATAATAGATGTGTTGATAATGTAAACTGTGGCCACAATCCAGAGACCTGCAACATAGCAAGACAGCAATGCACGTGATTCCTGAACATCTGCAGTGGGCTATATGGGAAGTGTGTGTGTGTGTGTGTGCGCGCGCACGCGCATGTGTTTGTACACACATGTATAGCAGCAGTATAGACCAGAAACAAGGAGCCCAGTTCAAATGGTCACTCAGTCATGAAGGTTACTGGTCTGGTCATTATCTCTCAGCCTAATCTACCTCAGAGGGCTGTTGGGGGTGGGTGGGGAGAGAACCACCTGAGTTATTTGAGGGAAGTTCAAAGTAAACATGTAGACAGAATGGGAAACTGCTCCAGATCTGTAAATAAATTCTAGATTACAACATGCTTAATAAACTAAGTGGATATTATTGCAATCATATTCACAGTATCTGTGATGGAGGCCACTATCACTTCTATTTTAAAGACGAGGAAGCCAAAGACTGGCTTGTTCAAGTGAATTTCTGGCTATGCTGACAACTGGAATGATAATGTCTGTCGGCTTTCATTATTGTAACCTGGATTATATTCTACTGTGAAAAAATGAAAGAGAGTATTTAGGGCAGGACAGCTTCAACATATGGAGACAGCAATGAAACTCACCCCCAAATGGGTGGATCATAAAACTTTTTATAATATCTGGACAGGATTGTCCCGTGACAGACTTGTATTTAATGTCATCCTGCTATAAATCAGAAACCTAACTGTGAAGGTCATACTCGACATTTTTCAAAGTTCCAGGTGGAAAAATCTCCTTACTAAACAACAGCATGATTAAAAGATAAAAATAAATGGAACCCACTCCTATAAGTTCAGCAGTTAATTATTTTCATTATTTCATTTTTATCCCACCCTTGTCATTCATAGAACAGTTAGGTATTTTAAGGCTATAATCCTGAACATAAAACGTTTCAAGTTTAGTTGGTCTTCTACCTCTTTTGATTCAAAACGTGGAAAGCAAGGTTTTGATCAATGTTTCATGTTTGTAACGCACAGACAAAAATGCCATTAAACTTTGTGGACGTTTTGTAAACTGCAACCCCTGTGGTGCAGGGAATATTCTACTTGTATATTTTGTACTGTGCATGGTATTCAGGTTGAAGGTGCATATCACAAAGAAGCTTTGAACTCAGACAGTGAAATATGATTGGAATGTTAATCTAGAATGATTTTTCTGAGGTGCACATGGAACAGCTAAGTCCCAATGATGCCAAATCACAGATCAGAAATAGGATCTAGGATACAGAAATGTAATCAGTCTTGACTAATGTACAGATCTCTACAGTCTTACTGTATTTATACTGCACTGAGAAAGAGCATGGATTGGAAAACTATATTTTTTACTTTTTCATACAAAGTTTAAAGGTTCAAGACCATGATGACTGCAGAAGTACAGTCTGGTCATTGATGAGGAAAAGCCAAGGCTTAGTTCTCACAAACACAGGCCTCTTTTGGACTGCAAGTGGGGACTTCCATGACTGCATGCTTCTCTGTACAAACACTTCCTAGATGTGAGAAAGAAGGGCTCTCTGGTCTAGCCTTCTCCCTGGTAAGCCAGTTTACAAGTATATGTGTTGTGTGTGTGTGTGAACGCGTGTGTGGGGAACCCGCCTCTCTCCGTGCAATAATGAATGAGCATTCAGTCATGCAACTCCAGCCTTGCAGTTTAAAATAGAACAGTCAGAGGTTCTAACACCTCATGTGCTATTGGTGAGAAGTAGATTGAAGTCCCTGTGATTGGAAGAACACAGAAATATTGGATCAATTTCTATTAAACTTGTATAATTCATTTGTATGTGGTCGCTAAGAGTCGACTCCGACTTGATGGCATTTAATCAATCAATCAATCGATCAATCTTAAGGAAATCAGCCAAAAATGGCTCACTATTATTTTTTGACTAAATACAATTCTGGCCAATGGTGAAGAAGTCTTAACAGTCTTTAGCAGTGGGAAAGTCTGACAGGAACACATAAAGCCCTTTCTCATGATCAGTGAGAAGGGCTTGAGGGTGGCAGGGAAGGCTGCTGAAATGTGACTTCACTGCACATGACTGCTCCTCGATGGCTAGATGCGCTCACTGTGCGCCCAGATGATCATCTGCTGCCCCAAGCAGCATGGAGGGTCAGGGGCTGGGATGCATTCTCCAGGCCCCTGGAAATCCCACAGGGCACTGCACATTGTGGAGATCCCTGCAGTGATGGGCAGGTGCACAACATTGTTACAGTGCCGGCTAAAAGCAGTTCATGCTGCACACAATTTTAAAAAATGGGGCTAAGAGAGTGCTTGCTCCCTTAACCTTGTTTAAGAGGCTGGCTCTGCAGGCGGGTTTGCCGCTGAGGTGCCACCAGCAGTTGTCACGCACAGCCAAGCCCAGTCTTGGCTGCGTGTGTGAACAGCCTCATAATGTGGCTTTTATTTGTGCACATGAGAAATAATGTTGGATCTGCTTTTATGAGAGCAAATGCTGCATTTCTGTCAGATAACAGAGAACTGGATGATTGTTTAAAACTGTTCAGCTGACTGCAAGTTGCTTGTACATTTTTTTTAAATTTTAATGGTTGTAATGAATGGCAAACCACTGAACCAACCAACAATTCTTAATCTAGTAGTCAAAGTACTTGGCCCTCTTTGTTTATGATTTAAAACAGTAAGAGGCATTATTAGAATTTAAAAGAACAGAAGAATAAAAGAAGAGGAATGGAGGTGGCATTATTAGAATACAAATTAGAGCATTAAAAAAAAACTCACAAGAAAACCTCACAGCAAACCAGAAGATTCAAAGGGATTCTACCTTAAAGATTCGTCGGCTAAAAATATGCTGGTCAGAGAGAAATCCATGACTGAGGCGAGGAAAAGCCATCTAGTCAATGTGTGGCAGGAAAGACAAACAGGTCAAGACAAATATAATCAAGAAAGAGTTAATTTTTAAAAGTTCATTCAGCAATATATAACAGAGGGCCTCCGGTAATGGTATAAACAATTGGTATTACAAGAAGAAATAATGATGAGATAGCAACAACAATAGCTGTAAGACCTGTTATGCAACAGGAGATTTATTGGTTGGCACAAGAATGAACATTTTCCTGTTAGATCCGGAACTGGGATTTCAGGACTACAAAAATAAAACCAACAATTGATTCTTACTTATTCCAGTACTTCGAAGATGACAATTTAAGCTGTCTTGCAGCATTTCTTCAAGGCACCATCAAAACACATTACATTACTTCAGCTATCACTTTCATCGTGATTTAATAGTAATAATTGTTCCTTGGCTACTGATGAACCTCTCTTGGCGGGAAATCTAGCCGAATTTCAACTTTCTGATGCTGATATGTCTTAACCATTTGGGGGGTACATTTCATGTTGCTCATTTTGAGTAGATGCTGTGGTTATAATGTCAGACTAGGACTGGATAAACCAAAGTCCCTCACTCACTCATGAAGCTCACAGGGTGACCTTGAAATAGTCACCATCAGGCTCAGCTCTGTCACAGGGTTTTTATGTGGATATAGGAAAGGGAGAATTTTTACACCCCCCTGATCGCCTTGGAGGAAAAGTGGGATATTAATTAATCGATCGATCGATCGAACAAACAAACAAATAAATAAAAGTGTTGCATATTCAGACCTTAGTAGTAATTGGGCTGTCTTGGTCAGTGTTTCAAATTTCAGTGTTCTAGGCCATGTGGAAATACCTAACAATGTTGATTATTTCAAAATTGAGTTGGTGAAAACATAAATCACATTTTAGAATTCTGAAGGTGACCTGAAAGTCTGGGCCAATTTAAATACCTAACAATCGGATACCTTCCTATCTGAGATTTGAGCAAATTGTAAAAGCATTCACAGAGCTGCATGCCAAGCTGTCAACTTCAGTAAATGTCATTTACATCCAAGTATGTTAAACCCTAAAATAAAGTGTAACCTGAGTTACTGTACATACTTATAAGTGGTTTAAATATAGAAAAAACATGAGCTTGGCTGCCTTACCAGTCAATTCTTTTGGATAAGGCTAATGTCCGATAATCAAGTAAGTCTAATTCTACTTGACATCTTGGAAAGGAAATGATTTCTGTATATGGTCATCTCTCTCCCCGCCCCCACTCCTAAATCTCATCCTATTATAAAAACAAGAAAAAAATAATGGGACTGAAGTCATACAGTATATTTAAATGGATCAAATTTTAAGTTTTCTTTCAAACTGTCTACACAATCTGAAGTTTAATAATTTACCCGTGAAGTGTAAGCAACCCGGATGCAGACCCAAAGAACAGACTGTGGAACCAGTAGCCTAGTTACCTTGTTTTGATATAAGGAGAAAATAATTTGGTCTACCACCATGGAAAGAAGTTATTTTCATGCATTTGGCTGAGGAGATGTAAAGTTCCCTTTATTGGGGAGGAGGGGTGGAGAAAATGGCTTGCAGTTGGGTGAATCCAACTCTGCATGGCATCTGCGCTATTTGGAAACAAGTGGCCATGATTCTAAGCAATTAACTATGGACCAAGTCTCATGATCCGTGAGATCTGGTTTGGGGCAGTGAGCGGGGAGGGAGCCCTCGGCGGCCGAATTGGCCGCCCACACGATTGCCGGCTCTGAGACGGAGGGCTGGGGAGCTCGGGGGCCGCGTGGCCTCCGGAAGCCCCAGTATGCCCTGCGCGAGCGGGAGAACCCCGGAGCTGGGAGGTGGTTTTCACCTCCCCTCTGGGGGTCTACTTGTGAGTAGGTGCAGTGCGAAGCCACGCTGCAGCTACTCACGATTTTAAAAACCAGGTTTGTGGAGCGCTCGCTCCGCAAACCTGGTTTGGGGGCAGGGGTTCTTGAGCGGGTTATCGATTTCTATACCGCCCTTCCAAAAATGGCTCTGGGCGGTCTACAAAGAGAAATAACAAACAAATAAAATGGAACCCTGTCCCCAAAGGACTCACAATCTAAAAAGAAACATAAGATAGACCCCAGCAACAGTCACTGGAAGTACTGTGCTGGGGGTGGATAGGGCCAGTTACTCTCCCCGTGCTAAATAAAGAGAATCGCCACATTAAAAGGTGCCTCTTTGCCCAGTTAGCAGGGAATACTGTACAATATTCTTGTTTCTTAGATTACAACAGTGCTGGAAACCATGACATCCAGCATATTTATTACTTAGTTGCAGTTCCTTACTTTTGTTTGTGTGGAGACATTATTTTTCAGATGCAGTAAAAGGTACAGTCACCAATATGTTTAGTGCTGTGACCAGGGGCACAGGAAATGGCCAGTGGCTCGGGGACAAGTTCCTGCCGGGGGCCCCTACCTCCTTGCAAATGGGGGTGAATGCCCATGCCCTAACCACAACACCATATGCAGAGGCATGGCCAGCATCAGGAGCTGGGCCACACAGCCTTTCTCCCATTTCTCCCCAGTCAGTGTTGCATTCTAGCCTGGCCTGGGAGCTCTTTCCCTTGGGAGGCAAAGGAAAGAGCTTCTAGGCAGGTTGCAAGGCAGCAATGACTGGGGAGAAATGGGAGTGAAGCTGAGCACTCCATTTCCACCTTGCCTCTTGCATCTGATGTCAATGAAGGGGCTGTGGACACTACCCGGAAGACGGTCTATTCGGACTCTCTGCTGATCCTTCCCAGTCAGTGTTTCACTCCAGTGCTGACTGGTGCGGGGTTTATTTCTACACCTTGTCGGGAGCAAGGCAGGGAAAGAATCCCCCAGCCAGCCAGTGCTGGAATGAAGCTCCAGCTGGGCAGGAGAGGGGTGTGTCTCATGCTCCCAGCTGGCAAGCACTTTGTTTGCCAGCTGGATGTGGGAGGGGCAAGGGGGTGCCCTCCCCCCCAGACCCCATGGCGCAGCGATGCTCTTCCTCCCTTGTTCCAATGTCTTCATGCCCCTTGCTGTAACCTGATATAATTCTATAAAAGTACAGTAAGAACGTTCTCCAGAAAAACTGCAAATACTGAATGTTTCAGCCAGAATTCAGTCCCATTAAAAAAAAAAATCCTATCCAATTTCAGCAGAAAAATCTGAATTCTATATTCACTGCTGGAACAAGGATGTTGACAAGATGGACATATGATGTGATCTAGCAAAGCAACTCTTAGGGTCTTCCAGATGGCAAAAAGGAGACGCTTTTGTGCAAATTATAAGCATGACCTTATTCACATACTCTCACAAGTTTCCATCTTACTCCCATGATCTAGTGATGCTGTATTCAGAACAAGGACCTCACACAATTTTTGTATCACATGTTCGCCAGTCCCTGCTTTCCAAGAAGCAGTCCTTTCCCCCATTCACCACAAAAGTAGTAATCAGAAAGGAAGAGCTGGCCAGCAGGCGGCACTGCAAAACATTGTGTAAGGTCCCTGTTCTGCACCTGAACCCAGACTCACCAGAACACAGTATCATGCTGGGAAGCAGGACAGATGCCTGCAGGAGCATGTGGAGGGTAAGCTTGGATTTAGAACCGGAGCAATCATAGAATCTTCTCATATCCCGCATCTTATTGCCATCTGCAAGGACCAATAGTTAAAAGATTCTACTGTTCTTCACAACTGTCCTCTTGGTAATTTATTAATCCAAACATCTTCCCCCCCCCTGCAACAACATGTTTGGGGAATTGCATGCAGGTAGATCACCTGGACTGTATATATGATTAAAAATATTGTTTCAATTTTAAACTGAAAGAAGAAAATTAGGGAAAATTTTGGACTGAAAAAAATTACAACTAAAATGCTGCTCTTTTGGGAAAAGGAAGTTTTCTCATGTTTTCCCATGAGAAAAGTTTGCTGAAATGGAAAAGACTGACCTGTCATCTGGATGTTACCATAATTTCACTTCTTAATATGCAAAGAGAAAATGATATAATTCATTTTAATTAAATGAAAATACTCTCTTTCTGGAAATGGATCTCTTTAGAGAACTGGTTCTTTCAGAAGCATTGATGCTAATTATTGTTTTTTATTGTCACCACAAAGCATGTAATCTGAAATAACGCATCCTTCCATATAAGCCAGGAAACAAATTGAGGAAATAAAGTCTACCCACTGAGATACAGTCCAAGTTAAGGAAATAAACATAATTCAGGCCAGATGGTGTCACAGGAAAAAATGTCCCAGAGACTGGAAGAAAATACAGAATGACTGAAGAGCCAAAGAAATGTCCTAAAAATCCAGAAATGTTTGATTTGGTACATACGTTTGTACATGTATGTGTGTATGTGCGTGTGTGCGTGTGTGTGTGTAAGAGAGAGAGAAAATCACAAACTGTTAGCACCATAATATGATTACTTTACAGTCTTGCTGAGAAACTAGAGCTTGACTTTCCCAAGGGATACAACACATTTGAAAAACTGGGGCATGAACATATTTCATAATATGTACACTTCTAAACGCAGACTGCTTTTATGTGTAATTGATAACATCTGGGAACCTTTTGCAGACGGTTTCCTTTCTTTTAAAACTTAAGACATTTTCTGAATAATCTCCTTGCTATAGTTGATGTTTAATGCATGATGATTACTCTCCTTTGGGCATGATTCAGCACTGCCAGTCACTAAACACCTTTTTGTTACTATTTTCCCCCAAGTACGATTTTGTCCCATGATCAGGTAGTGATATGGTTTTATTCATAAGCTAGCACAAACTTTCCTATGTGACCAGTTTAATCATAATGCAAGGTGATCATAATGCAAGATGAAAGTCTCTAAATCCTCTTTTACGAGGTGCTTCTAGATATAATTCGGAGAGTAAAATGGAACAATATTATCATAAAGAGTGAGTTGTCTACTCTTCTGATAACACACAGGAAACATTTCCCCTGCAGAACATATTTCACAGTAGCTTGTATCATAATGAGATTACTGTTAATTTGGAAAGATAATTCCCCATTTTCATCAAAGTTGTTATATAAACTCTTAAAGAGACCACAGAGAGGTCATTGTGCATTTACTGAAGAGCCTTCGTAATAATTGTAAAAGCAGAAGATGCTGTGAATGATCCAATGAGAGCAGTATAATGGCTTTTCTGTTAATCACAGTTAATCTGGGCACATTGCTCCTGTGAGGGCTGCCGTATCGCTAAAAAAAATCCAGGAGCATGTGAGATTTTAAGATGTTTTACTTGGTACAAAGTGGCTGGCATTCTGACCAACAAAGTGTGCACATGAGGAGGGACCATGGGGTCATGCTGGCAGCCCTTGCCCAACTCTTCCGGTCCTCTTGTGTGAGTCAAGAGCCATTGGAGTTCAGAGCACTCCCCATGGTCCAGAGGCACTCTGTAAGATCGGATGTTTCTGATCTTCCAGAGAGCGGGGAGTGCTCTGAACTCCAATGGCTCTTGCACAGCAGGGGGACAAGGGGAGTGGCACAAGGGCTCCCGGCACATCCTGGCAGTCCTTCCTTATGTGCCTGTCTGGTTAGGCAAGAGATCAGTTAGTGAGTCCAACACATATCCGGAATTCTGAATGCCAAAATAAAATGCTTTCGGGTTTTTGTTGTTGTTTTAAATTTTGTGTGCAAGCTTTACCACATGATTGGTAAGGCATGTGTACATTTCTACATAGTTTCAAACCTAACTTTTAGCTAATTCTGTAAAAGTAGGCAAAATTCTAGAACCAGGAATAAGTATAATAGGTAGCCAGAAGGTTGGGGTTTTTTTGGTTGGTTTGGGTGGCTTGTGAGCCAGTAGCTCAAGGATTGCATGGTTCCCTGGAGTCTTCAAAACCAGCCTTTGGGGGCTTTTGCACAGCTGTCTGAGCGATGATTAGTGTCCAGAATTTGGACATAAAGCAGACAGAAATAAAGAAATGTTTGTTGTGCAATTTCCTTAGCTCTTCAATGAAAGGTTCTTGCTCACTGAATATGTGTCCATGAAGCAATTGGAGCATTGCTTTGTAGGCACATGTGCAGAAACTCCGTTCTATATTCTGAGCTTTGGAAGAATGTTTGAGTGAAACAACTCCTGATTCATAATATAAGCTTCATCACCAGCTCAACCAAGTTCATATTCCAAATACTAGCTCTATCGCCAGCTAGAATTACTTCCCTCTGCGCATGCGCACGCACACAGGCACGCACCACTCCAAGTCAGAGAAACCAGTCTACATATGGAAACGTGTGCAAACCGTTTCACCATTTGTGACAAGGGTTCTGCATTCAGCAGTTGGTGTTGCATACTTTGCCTTAGCCTCACCAGCTTCAACACTGTCAAATCATCTGTTAGCCAGGTCTGGAGGAAGGGAGAAGTAGGCAGGCACCAGGCTGCCTCTGGCTTTGACAAGTATTGATTGCATCTAGGCAGTTCAGTTCCCTGATTTGGGGTCAGTGTGTGCCCTAAACCCTTAGTGTGCCCTAATACAGTTTACCACTCTATTTTCTTTGGGTATTCCAAGCATTTTAAAAAGAACAGTAGGATTATAAGATCTAGTTTAGCCTATACATATATACTTTGGGTACATGTTACAACTGCAAACACACACATAACCACCAAAAAGGTTTGAACACAAAACACAAAACACAAGTTATTCTAGAGATCATCTGGGCAATTTGTTCTGTGCTGAAGATCAGCTTGGTTATGCATTACAAGCTGGGAAGCCCAGTTACATGTAGGAATGAACTGCCTCAAATAAATATGAATTGAATACAAATTTCATGAAAATGTCAAGCTTATAGTTGGCAGATCATTCAAACCCACAGTTTTCCTGATTAGCAGGCTAGCCATGCTTTTCACATGGCTGAGAACTTGGGAAAATACTACTTTCTCGTCAGATTGATTTCCAAAGAAAGCATCTTTAGTCCCATTTCCACTTTTTGCACTGTATGTGCTTATAGTAGCTAAAGCTGAAGCTCGGGCAAGATTTTACAAAGAAGCTGTATACCAAAATTGGGCATATAGTATTCCCCATCCTACCTGTCCATTTTGTGTGTGTGAGAGAGCAAAGGTCTGCACTTAGGCAAAAATAAACACAAAACACCTAGGATACTAGGCTTGGTAGCAGCACATGTGAAAAGGCTCCTGGGGCTGTCGTCAAGCTGAATATGAGTCAGCAGTGTGATGTGGCTGCAAAAAAAAGGCTAATGAGGATTTAGGCTGCTTTAATAGAGCCATCATTTCCAAGCCATGAGAAGTAATAGCTCCATTTTATCCCACACCAGTCAGACCTCATCTGGACCACTGTGTTGAGTTCTGGGAACTGCACTCAAAGAAGAATGTAGAAAAAATAGGAAGGGTTCAGGCAAGTACACCAAGGAAGTCAAACAAGTTCTAAGGAAAGACTGAAGGAACTGGGTGTATTTAGCCTGGGCGCTTTCCAGATTAGCTGCTCAACAGCAGCAAAATGCTTCCATTCAGGTAAATTGCATTCAAAACGTAAACAGCAGGGGGAGCAGTCTTGTGAAAACTAACAACCCAAAAAACCATCAACGTTTTTATGCCAGATATACGACATCATAGCACTATATCACAGTGATTAAATCTGAAACAAGGCATTGGAAATATGAACAGCACCCTGCTGTCAGTGTAGGGATTGCAGTGTCACAACACAGGAAGTGTGGAAGCACACTTCAAAGATACGCCCTGACCCCACTGCAGGGTTTAATCTGGAAAGCGCCCTGGAGAATAGAAAGTTGAGGGGAGACATGATAGCACTCTTTAAATATCAGAAGGACTGTAACACAGAAGAGGGCAAAGACTTCCCACAGGGCAGGAATAAATCTAATGGGCTGAAGTACTAATAGGCTCTATGTTTTTCTTTAAGATCCTTTGAGTACTGTTATGCTAAACACTGGGGCTATTCTCACGACTGCAGAAAACTGGGCTAGCCTCTGTAATCGTGAGAACCACCGGGCTTGGCTGCGAGCCCGGTGGTTCTAGAGCAGGTAACCTGCTCAAGTACCCCTGCCCTAAAACTAGGTTTGCGGAGTGAGTGCTCTGCAAACCTGGTTTTGAAGATCGTGAGTAGCTGCGGTGCAGCTCCGCACCTACTCATGTGGAGACCCCCGGAGGGGAGGCGAAAAGCCGCCTCCCAGCTCTGGGGGTCTCGCCAGCATGCCCTGCACTTCCAGGGGCCAATCGGCCCCCCGCTCCCCCCAGCCCCTGCTGGCTCCATCACGGAGCCGGCGATCGTGTGGGCAGCCAATCCGGCCGCCCAGGACTCCCTCCGTGATTGTCTGCAGGGAGAGTGGGCTTAGCCCGCTCTCCCCGCTTAGCTGCAAAAACTGGGTCTCACTGATCGTGAGACCCGGCTCTCTATCAATTGCTGATCAAATATTGTTTGATCAAGAGTAATCTGGGGCAATGTAGGCAAATATGTCTAATGCAAGTAAAGTAAATGGCATAAAATATATTTTGAATTTATTTGCTGTCCCCCCCCCTGTATTTTCATCTCAAAAGCCTTAATATTACATGCAAATTGGATTATTTTACTATCAGCTTGATATTTTTGCTTCTCTCAGCCCAACGAGATCCTATACCTGTGCACTTGATGCTAGTTTGTTTTTGTCTAAGTGCAGAACTTTGAAGGGGGGGGGGGCAAATGAACAGAAAGGGAAAGGAGAAAAAGCTAGAAGGACTTGCCATTGATATTTTCAGGGGAGGGGAACGGAAAAGAAGACCTATTTGGACAACAGCAATGCTTAATTTAATCTTCAATTCCCTCCCTTAATTTACTGATAAAACCTTGATTTGAACCTGGAAACAAACAGGCAACCAGTGAAAGCGATGCATTACTGGAATTATATGCTCCCAGTTCCAAATAGCACTCTGGTAGTGGTATTTTGGAACAGGTGGAGTTTCTTGACACTTCTTAAGAGCAGCCCCATGTAGAATGTGTTACAAGACCAAACTGGAATTCACCAAAACGTGAATGAATGGCCAAGTCTGTCTTCTCCAGAAAAGTGTGACACTTACATTTTAAAATGAAAGCTGAGATAAGCTTCTACCTGGAGTCTGCAGACTATAGAATAATGCCCAGGTGATTGACCCATATGCTAAGTCCAGTTCATTTTATATTTTCTCAAGCTTTATTTCTTTTGCTGTAAAGAACAGATCTGATATGATACAGGTTATGGTCCTATTTATCACCTTTTTTCTGATATATTACTTCACTGTTCTCAAGATTAAAAACTACATTCTTCAAAGTAATTTCCAGAACACCTCATTCATTTCATTTTTTAACATCAGGAAATATTTCCTCTCAATGCTCAGTCCCTCATACAAATGTATGTAAAGACACTTAATAAAGTTGATTGCAGATCCCTGAGGGGAAGGGGTGGGGATAAGAACAACATTTTGCCTAAAAACAAAAGTGCATCATTTTCAGTTCAGTGAAGGAAGAAATCCTGGTGTGGATATGCATATATTTATACTGAATTTAGTTCCACTCCAGAAAAATTAATCTCGTTGAAAATGAGTCAGAGTAAGCCATATGCTGGCTTGTAGAATTGTAACAAAACTTGATTAAACTCTTAGTTAATTTGACAATCCTCCATGCGGTTAAGGACCATGGAAAGAAAAGATTAAAGGAGGGCAGAATCAGTTTTCTCACTGCTACATCTTGCTTCTCAACTTCTTTTTTCCAATCCACTGATGCATATGTAAGTTTGGGCTTGGATTTCCAAAGACATGCAAAGGATTTAAGGCACTGAACTTCCATCTGAGTCATCTTTAATGGGATAAGAACACCGCACCATCAAAATACAGCATTGCATAACGTTGAAAACGTAACAGAAAGATCTCTGTGGGAAACGAGTTTCCAGTCTGTTCTGGAAATAGTGGCTCTGTTCACAGGTTATGTGCAAACAAGTACAATCATTCACATGCAATGTTGAACGCAGCTGCACTTCCTATCTATACTGTGCATATGAAGGGTCTGATTCCAGGCACGCTATTAAAATGAATGCAGATAGAGTCATTCACACAAAAACATGTACGACTGTACAGACACCTACACTCATCAGAATTAAAAAGCTGTTATCACGCGTGGCCTAGCCTAGGTTAAGCTGTGCGTGTGAACCACCGGAATCCGCACAGATCCCAGCGTTCTTGCCTAGCCGAATCATAATTTTTAGCCAGACTTAAGGGCGCCCTTAAGCAGCTGCCAGGATTGTGCGTGTGCTCGGGATGCTTACAGACCAAGTGCACATAGAGATCGGCGCCTAGAGCACCTGTCCCATGGGGATAACCCCCAATGCACTGTGCTTGTCACATAGCACACTGAGGGATACATGGAGGCTGGGAAAATGCATCCCGGCCTCCAGAGATCTGTGCTGTAGCAGCAGCGCAGATTGTGTGGGAGCACGATCCACACTTTCCACCAACATGGGATGCTTGTCTGGGGGAAAGGTAGGTTTTGCGCAGACTTCCTCCCGCCTGCCGCATCAGTCATGTGCATACCCTTAATGTCTGAATTGGTAATAATGTCTAGTGAGGAAGGGCAAAGTAGGAAGGGGAGTGGAGAGGAGAGAAGATAAGAGATCAGGTAGTCTGGAATGAGCAAAAGCAATTAACATGTACTTCAAATTGCATACAGTTTGGGATAAGAATTAAAGGGTTAAGCCAAACATTTAACTTTGATTAAAACTATGCTTTGCTAATTTTCTTATATTCTTTTGAAACATTCCATTTCTATGTAATGTTTGATGGAAAGGAGAGAGGGAGATGACTCTCAGCACTCACCACTGCCGAACTCTCATGTAGGATTCAGAAATGTCCATAGCTATTAACATTTCTAAAAACCAGTGTAGCCATATATTAATAAACAAATCTCAATTAAAAACATAATTATTAATGGTGCTTACCCTTGGGCCGATGTCTCCTTGATCACCCTAGAAAATAGAAAAGTAATCATAGTTATTTTCTTCTTTTCATTTGACATGCATTTGCTGCACGTCAAATTTGCTTGGATGAGGAAATCCATGTCCCCCACATATACCATGCAGGGCAACCAAGCTTCAAAATACAGGAAGGCTCATAAAGTAATGGTTGACCAGGTCAGGTCCATAGGTCTTTAAAGTCCTGGATGTTCTTCACACATTTTCTGTATGTGAAGGCCTCCATATTTCAGACCTAAAGAGCTGTTATTTGAGTTGAACTTGAGTGATGTGTTTATAAAAATAAACTCATGAGACATTTGTGAAACTGTGGCTTCAAGATAGGACATGGATAATGTGGCATTCTTAGACACAAACCATGAACAATTAGCCTTTGCTTTCTAATGGAATGTAAAATAAATATGTCCTACGGTGTTGCAAAAAGGTTATTCTCAAATGGTAGTTCAGGACCAACAACTTAGATGCTGAAGCCTTGTGAATGGATTATTAAATTGCTGACAGTAAAAGAGGGAGACAATGGTCTGGTTCGGCTATAACAACAAATATAGCTGGTTGGTTGTTATGAGAACAAGCCACAGTGAGCCTCAGGTTTGCAAACATCCCGCCTTCATGGGTGAGGTGAGGAGAGAAAAACGTTCACTTTTGGTTTAGAATAAACCACTTTCCCCCCTCATTACATTTGAACTATGGAAATGGTGGTTTATCTTAACTGGTTGATTCACAAACCAGGGTTTGAAACCATGGTTTGAGCTGGTCTTGAACTTGGTTTGAACTGGAGCGCTGGTCTTGTGGTAGCAAGCATGACTTAGCTAATCAGGGTCTGCCCTGGTTGCATATGAAAGGGAGACTTGATGTGTGAGCACTGCAAGATATTCCCCTCAGGGGATGAAGCCGCTCTGGGAAGAGCAGAAGGTTTCAAGTTCCCTCCCTGCCTTCTCCAAGATAGGGCTGAGAGAGAGTCCTGCCTGCAACCTTGGAGAAGCTGCTGCCAGTCTGTGAAGACAATACTGAGCTGGATAGACCAATGGTCTGACTCAGTATATGGCAGTTTCCTATGTTCCTAACCACAGTTAGAAGAAACCATAGCCGCTTGAGTTCAGGGATAGTGAGACTAAGAGGTGCTTCATGTGACACATGTGAAGCACCTGATGGTATTCTGCAGGGAGAGCGTAGCCTGCTCTCCCTTGAGATGAGCAGCTGCTTGTAGCTGGGTGGCCGAATAGGCCGCCCACATGGCTGCTGGCTCCGTCGTGAAGCCGGTGGGGGCTGCAGAGATTGGGGGACACGTGGCCCCTGGAAGTTTCAGGATGCCCCGCGCACTTGCACGGGGCATCCTGGAGAAACCCAGGAAGCTGGGCTCCCTTAGCCCGCTTTTGGATGGTCATGGGAATAGCCTCTAAAATTTTTGGGATAAAAATTAAGGATTAAAGCAATGGTTAACCTTTGATTAAAACTACATAGATAATTTATGTTGTTTTGAAATTTTCACTTACAATGTAAACCTTGACAGAAAAGAGAGACTAGAGAAGGAAACACCATTGTCCATTGTCCAGTTACAATACTTTTCTCCACCTTGTTTCTGTATTCACTGTGATTTTTTTCAAAGCCAAAACAGAAAGCTTTAAATCTCTCCCCTCATGTGTCAAAGAGGAGGAGAGGGGATTAGGGAACCCAATACTCATTGTAGCTCATTCACAACTATCTAAACAATGGCTTAGATGATTACCTAAACCTGGCCAATATGACACAAAGGCCAGACAAAAGAATTCTTTAAAACAAGAATGACCTCTCCCTACTAGTATATTTGGGAACCATCACAAGGAATTTCAAATGCAGTTTTATAAGTGAATAATCTTACCTTGTCCCCCTTTGGTCCTGGAGGTCCCTGTAGAGATCAAGAGAATAATAATCAAGCAGCTCAGTAGTCTACATTTTTGCTTCAGCTTTTACTTTCTAACTTTAATCAAACAGATGGCTCCATTTATACCCAAGTTTTGTTTTACACATTGTGGACATTTTTGAGAGACCCTTCTCCCTAGGCCAGTTCGGACCATCTGGGCTGTACAGAATGAAGAGGCTGCCTCGCATAATGCTTCTCCAAACCCCTTAGCACAGAAATCAGGGGACCAGTTTGGATTTTGTGTTTCAGAAAAACCACTCCCAACACAATTAAGGAATAGTGCTCAGTGTGGGTGAGGAGAGACGTACATGTTCATGTCTTAATCATGAGTAAGCAGGTGCAGCTGGAAAGTATTGTCCATAGCAGTTCTCTGATTTCTAGGTTTCTATGTTAAGAGTTTTTTGGGAGTTTGGAAAAACATTGTGTAAATCACCATTTGCAGTTTGAAATAGTACAGCTCAGATTCAAGTTTACCAGCTCAGTGAAAACCAATACATAATTGGGCCCTAAAATTGCAGCTAAGCTGCTTGGAAGGTTTTTGTTTCTGATCTTTACAAAATAAATATTCTATTTCATGTAGGTAGAATTTACAGAGTTTGCATATGTATGGCTATTGGCATGTGTTAAACACTGTTTCCAAGTGCCACAGAAGGGGTTTTGCAAGAGAAAGCACAGACAGTACTATAGCAACCAGCTGAAATATGTCCCATCTTCAAAACCTTGTTTTACACACTGTGAAAGAAAAAAGAATGGAGGCTTTGGTGTAGGTTTCCTCAGCTCCATTCCCTGAGAAAGGCAGGAGAGAGGCTGAGTTTTGAACCTGAACTCTTTCCTTCTATAAATTAACCAATATACTCTTTGCTTTTTGTCATCTAGGATAGTGGTATTGTGCAGCATATGTAAATTATTTAGAAACTAGTATTTTTAAGCCCGTTATAATAACGGGCGCTAGTTTTTCTTCTTCTTTCTTTCTGTGTTTCTGGGGGGCCCCCCCACGTTTAAGGGCTAAACCGGCCCATTAAAATGCCCCCGTGGCTGTCGCCGCCAACCGGCCGCCCACCCTCCCAGCTGTTATTTGCTCCAAACACCCCCCCCACGTTTAAGGGCCAAAACGGCCCATGTAAATGACCCCGCGGCTGTCGCCGCTGACCAACTGTCCGCCCTCCCAGCTGCCAAGACCTCTTCTGCCCCGGGCCACGTCCTTCACTCAATTGCATTAGCAACTTAGAGAAGGAGAGAGGAGCTCGCATGCAGAGCTCCTCACTCCTTAAAGCCTCTTCCCGTACTGGCGCTTTGGGTGCAAAGGACGCCTATTGCGTCCTTTGCGTCCATAGCGCCAGTTTGGGAAAAGGCTTTAAAGAGAGAGGAGCTCTGCATGCGAGCTCCTCTCTCCTTCTCTAAATAGCTAATGTATTTGAGTGAAGGATGTGGCCCGGGGCTACAGAGATCTGGTATGGGTAAGGAGGTCTCGGCAGCTGGGAGGGCGGGCGGTTGGCGGCGACAGCCGCGGGGGCATTTCCACGGGCCGTTTTGGCCCTTAAATGTGGCGGGGGTTTTGGAGCAAATAACAGCTGGGAGGGCAGGCGGCTGGTTGGCAGCGGCGGCCGCGGGGCCATTTACATGGGCCGTTTTGGCCCTCAAACTAAAACAACACAACACGGTCTGTCCCTTAATTTTGAAAAACATGGCCGCCAGTGTCTGGGCGGCCGTGTCTTTTTCGGCAGTTCTGAGCATGCGCTCCGTGCATGCTCAGAACTGCCGAAAAAGACACGGGCGCACGGGATCACACTCAAGCCTTTTATTATATAGGATAATTTTCAGGTGAAATTATGTCTGCATGTTTACAGCTTGTTGTGACCAAAATGTACAAAGATGTCAAACCTTTTTGTGAGCATGGAAAGGAATGACATTTGAAAAATGGCCCAGATACATTGCAGAACCAGCGGTGATTAAAGCTTAAATAGGATTCATTCAGAAAAGTAAGTTATCACTCTGTACTTATTTTCAAACAAATGTTTTCAAACTGAGAACATGTTGTCAGTGGACTTCCACATGGCTTCAAAGAAGTTGGTTTGCATGCAATCAAATGCAAGTTCCAGAGGCACCTAGCAGCAGGTTCTCAGAAAACATTCACAAGTTGGATACCCACTAGAAGAAAGCCTCAGGTGTCACAACCTCATCATAATTTGATAAAGAACTAAATAATGACACTTTTAATTCATAAATGCTATGGAGCAGCAAGGTCATAAATCAAATAATGCTTGTGTTTATTAGAGGACTACTTACTGGTTTGCCATCCAACCCAAGAGGACCCTAAAACAAAAGAAGAATACACTGCTTTACAAAAGGGGATTAATGCATCATTAAGGAAATCCTGTCTTTCCTTCTTAAGGCTTTTCCACATGATCAGTGAAAGTGTGCCCCCAATTCAACAATAGTTCTGCAGCCTCCTTTCAATGTCAATAGCAAGCTATCCCATCTGCATACAAAAGATGTGGGGAGGAATAGCCTTGCTATAGGGCAGGACTAGTCAACTTTGCCCCTCCTGCAGATGTTAGCCTACAACTCCCACAATCCCTAGCTACTGGCCACTGTGGCTGGGGATTATGGGAGTTGTAGTCCAAAAAAGAGCTTGAGGGGCCTAGGTTGAGCAGGCCTGCTATAGGGGATAGCTATACCCACCCTTAAAAATTTTTCTCACTTGAACACATCAATCTAGAAAGGTGGGGCAGGCAATGTTATCAATCAGCAAAGCTAAACAAAATCCATAGTGTACCAAAATGTTAAACATGCAGAGAAGGGAATTAATGAAATTATGTAGGCACAGATGTAGGGAAGATGTTCCATTTGTTACTAATTGTGACACAAATAGTATCAATTACTTGACAGTGGCACTCCTGCAACCACATTCCACACAGTAAACATTATAGATATATGTGCTGTCTATGAATGCACTATATTTTTCCTAGCTACAGACTATTGCCCATTTGAGTGCTAGGAAAATGTGATATCTTCACAGATGAAGTGTAAAACCTGAAGGAAGATTTGCAGACTTTAGGCGACATATAAGAAAGAAAAAAAGTAAACTTACTGTGCACAAAACTGAGCATGCGGGAAAACACTAAATGTGTTTATAAGGAAGGTGCTTAATTATTTGAGAAACAGCATTTGGTTGTTTTCAACACACATTCCCATACTCTTTTGTAATACTTTGTAAAATGGAAACCAGTTGGTTGTGTCATGCAATAGCGGTACCCACCCATGAACGCATAACTTAATTTGCAGACTGTCCCTTGTAACATCTGCTTAGTCATTTTTAAAAGAAGTCTAATCATTAGCAGTAGTAAAAGGGGGATTGCCATATTTCCCGTAAATCTGAGTTTAGCTGGGTCAAGAAACCACAAATGGTGCCTTGGCAATGTATCACCTGGCCTAGATTCAAAGCTTTCTTTTAAAACACAAATTTCTGGTTTCACAGTTCCAGAGCAAAACAGGAAAATGTGTAGATCACCTGCCACCTAGTACAGCATAGTGATGTTGGTCTTTTCTCCTAGTATGCAACAAGAGTGGCTAAAGCGCACCACAGGATTGTTAATCCCTTGATGCACTAGGGGAGTAACGGCAGGAGAGAGGGCACGCCCTCAACTCCTGCCTGTGGCTTCCAGCGGCATCTGGTGGGCCACTGTGAGAAACAGGATGCTGGACTAGATGGGCCTTGAGCCTGATCCAGCAGGGCTGTTCTTATGTTCTTCACTAAGTGACCTTGAGTAAGCACCCAAAGGACATACTCAATATTTGCTAGGTAAGGAATGTAGCTGATCACTCCCTATTCAGCTTTCTGTATAATTGTGAAGGTAGCACTGGTGAACAAATTGGCCTCCTTAAGCTTTGTTACCTTTTCCGCTAATGCATGCATAAACTTGCAAGTGGAAGAAACATGAACTTGAAAGGTGGCTTCTCTGATTAATTAAAAAAAACTAAAATGAGCTGTATGAGCATGATGATGATGATGATAATCACCAGCTGCCGGATCCAAAATTTTTACAACCGTGCACAGCAGAAAGTCAATTACTACTGCGTGTTATAGAGCTGGGCTCTCTTCATCCTAGGAATTGGTTCCAGAGTTAGGCTGAATTAGATGACCTTCATGTCCATTCCAGTCTTTATTATTTAAATGTTAGACAAGGTGAGTCACCTTATTATCCATATTTCTGAGGCAAGGAAGATGGCTGCCCAGGGAGTTTGGCAGCTGCAGCAGAGGTATGGTGAATGGAACATGAGACGTAATGGGGGGTGGGGGAGAAGCAGCACAGACCAAAAGAAAGACGTTGTGCTTAAAACACAATTTCAAAACTAGAGGCTTTCCTGGTTTTTTGTTGTTGTCTGGGTGTGAGTTAAGATGGTTATTGCCCTTCATGTTTTAGCACTGACTGTATTATTTATTTATTTATTTATTTATTTAACATATTTGTTAAATATGTTAACATATTTGTATACCACCCAAAATGTAAGTCTCTAGGTGGTTTACAACAAAACAATGAAAACAAGTAAAAAGGTTAAAACATTACAATTTAAAATTTAAAACACTGAAACTATTAAAAACCATCAAACTATTAAAACACTTTCTAATTAAAATATTCTAAAATATCTCTTTGATTATTTTATACAGTGCCCGTATTCTATGCTGTATTATTATATTTTTAAATTCATTTGCAGCATGGTGTCACTGAAATGCCTACTGGCAGCTACCACTTGCAGATATCCAGTTCTAATCTGTTCTTTACATTTGTAGGTTATCTAAACTGTTGTGGTTGCATATTTTGCTTTTCAGCTGTTAATCTTTTTTTGTTTAGTTTTTTTTTTAGACTCTTTACATTAGACTGACAATTTGAGAAATAGCTTTTCTGCAGTTCCATGAATCTATAGAAAAGAGAACCGGCTGCTCTCTCACACACTTGCCTTGTTTCTTTGTCCTAGTATGCTTAGATACAAGCTAAGCATTTTTGCACTTGATGCAAACTTTGCAAAGAGCTTTCAGAATTACCATCTTAAGATGAACATATACTGTGGAGAAGTCTTCACCATGCCCTTTACCAGCAACATCTTTTTTCTCTTTTCAATCTTTTTTGTTTAATATTTTGCCTGAGTATTTCTGTGAAACACAAAAGCTAACTTACTACTTTGTGGCTTTCAGTATATACTGATAATGGTATTATGCTTCTGTAGCTGTTCTGTAGTTTTGTTTGTACTTTTCGGGACAATCTGTCCATTTTTTCATAGTTGGAATGGGGCTCCTTAGCTTCCACCACCTTTTTATACTTCTATAGTACACATAAAGTAAAGTGTGCTGTCGGGTCGGTATCTACTCCTGGCAACCACAGAACCCTGTGGTAGTCTTTGGTAGAATACATGAGGGGTTTACCATTGCCATCTTCCTTGCCGTATGAGATGATGCCTTTCAGCATCTCCCTATATCACTGCAGCCTGATAAGGTATCAGTGGTGATTCGAACTGGCAACCTCAATCTTGCTAGGCAAGTAATTTCTCCTCTCCTAGGAGAGGAGAGCTGGTCTTGTGGTAGCAAGCATGACTTGTCCCCGTAGCTAAGCAGGGTCTGCCCTGGTTGCATATGAAAGGGAGGCTAGAAGTGTGAGCACTGTAAGATATTCCTTTCAGGGGATGGAGCCGCTCTGGGAAGAGCAGAAGGTTTCAAGTTCCCTCCCTGGCTTCTCCAAGATAGGGCTGAGAGAGATTCCTGCCTGCAACCTTGGAGAAGCCGCTGCCAGTCTGTGAAGACAATACTGAGCTAGACAGACCAGTGGTCTGACTCAGTATATGGCAGCTTCCTGTGTTCCAATGCGCCATTAGGTGTACTATAGTACACATTACCTCCTTGTTATTGGTCAATATTCTAATTAGTTTTGCATTATATACTGCACTTCACATCTAGTAGGTTTTTTAATACATTAACTGAGAAAGCAGGTGTTGATCTGTCCAAATGCAACATTGGTGGTCAAGGTGGCAACATTAGGGTCAAGGAGGGTGCCCATTTTGGGATGCCTTCTTAGCTGGGCTGATCCAACAATCCTGTTTCCCCAAGCACTGTAAAACAGGCAGGCAAGAAGCCATTTCATGACCTCTTCCATCACTGCCTCAGATGGTAAAGAAATACTTCTCCTGACAGAAATTATATAAATGAAGTAATCATTCAGCCATATTCTGTTTCTATACAGTACTAATAATTTGCTGTCCAGAATTTTGGGCTAAGATACAGCAATCTTACACAACAGTAATATTAATAAGCAACAATAATAATTACATATGATATATTTGGAAAAAAGTATCAAGGGAAGCAACAGAATTATTGATTTGGAGAAAAGAAGATGACAGCAAAAGGCACAGCACTGAGATCCCTACAGAATTTCTAAGGCATGTGGAGAAGTAGCAGCAAGAGCAGCAGAAGCAGAACGGCTCAGAACGGCTTTCAAGCACAGGTCTGTTTTTGCAGAGAATAGAACAGAACAGAATAGAATCTTTTTGTAATAGAAAAGTGTCCACCTATATCTAGCCAATAAGGCACAGTATTATCAATAAGGCACAATATTACTTACATATTTTAAAAGCCATTTAATCAGTTCCCTACTAAGTAGACAAGCAATTGCACTAGCAGTTTACAAATCAGTCTCTGCAACTAATGGCAGCAGGTGGGTGACTGGGAAAAAGAGTACCATTTGGCAACATCAGCTGATACTCTTACAACACGCCCACATCTGTAACTAACTTATGTGACATATAAAATTGCAACCAGTATGGACTTTGTGTAAAATTAACATGAACAGAAGCCTGAAGTTTGCTGACGTCTACTGTTCACCAAGTGGCAATAGAAAGGTCTGCAATTATAAAGGTTTTTGATATCCCACCAACCATTTGGACAATTGTCTTTCATAGAGAAAACAGCCCTTTCTCTTGCACATAATTAGAATTTGTTCTGCAAAGTACTAAGAGGCACCAAAAGAGTGAATGATTTAAAGGACCAAGAGATTAATTTAAAATCTCTTATATGCACTATACATGTTTACCTGAAACTGTATCCCTGACCTCAGTGAGACTTACTCTCAAGTAAGTATATGGATTACTGCATTACATATCTACTCATTTTATTACAAATGTTAAAATGAATTTTATAAATACTATGTGATTTATATAGCACATACAACATGAGCACTGATCTTTTGGAGTTTAGCATCCAAGTAATAAAAGTATAACCAAACCTATATATAAACCCCTTGTACCGGGCTGTCATAAAAGATCAAAATAACATTTCAGTCATCTGTTGGTGCCAGGCCATGTCTGGATCTGGAGTGGCTGCATATGGGAGGCAGATAGCTTTAAAAAAAACGTGCAGTCAATAGCAGCCATCCCATCTCACACAGTTTGGCAATTGCCCTGGCAGTTTCTCATACTGCCATATAGAATGGCAAAATGAATTGGGGAGAAATCTTTCTTAAGTAGAACAACATGGGGGACCTATTTGCTGACATCATTCCGGCTTAGATGCAAGCCCTTCTTACTATTTCAGTCTCATGGTTTGCATCTGCACTGCAGATGGAAATAGGTCCTTTTTAATATGAACAGCAAGGGCCAATATGCCTTGGAGTGGATCCAGTGGGGATCCATCTTTCACAATCTTGTAGGCGCGTTCATATTCATGAGAGTCACATGGCAGTAACTTAAAGGTTTACCAGTTGTTTGCAGCCTTTGATCATGCAGTTAAATCCAGCATTATCTCATGGAAGCTTCTTGGGGATTTAGGGAAGTGAATGGTATCAATTCTGGCCTGAACGGCATGCTCAGAGGCTACAAATGCTGCAACTTTTACATGTACTTAAGGATTTTGCAGTGGTTCCTTGGATTTTCCAGTAATCTGAATGGCAAACCAAGCTATCTTTTCACCATCTGACCATCTTACAAAAACCATGAAATTGCTCTGTTCTGTCCCTTAATCTCAAAAATATGGACAAAAGACAAAATAGTCATGGTCGACAGGTACATACTACATAACAACAGCCCTGCTGGATGAGGCCCAAGGCCCCTTTAGTCCAGCATTCTGTTTTGCACAGTGGCCCACCAAATGCCACTGGAAGCCACAGGCAGGAGTTGAGGGCATGCCCTCTCTCCTACTGTTACTCCCCTGCAACTGGTACTCAGAGGCATCCTGTCTTTGAGGCTGGAGGTGGCCTATAGCCCTCCAACTAGTAGCCGTTGATAGACAGACATCTCCTCCATGAAGTTATCCAAACCCTTCTTAAAGGCATCCAGGTTGTTGGCTGTCACCACATCTTGTGGCAGAGAATTCCACAAGTTGATTATAAGTTGTGTGAAAAAGTACTTCCGTTTGTTGGTCCTAGATTTCCTGTCAATCAATTTCATGGGATGACCCCTGGTTCTAGTGTTATGGGAGAGGGAGACGAATTTTTCTCTATCCATGTTCTCCACACCATGCATGATTTTATAGACCTCTATCATGTCTCCCCACAGGAGTATTTTTTCTAAACTAAATAGCCCCAGGTGTTGTAGCCTTGTCTCATAAGAAAGGTGCTCTAGGCCCCTGATCATCTTGGTTGCCCTTTTCTGCACCTTTTGCAGTTCTACAATGTCCTTTTTTAGATGTGGTGACCAGAATTGTACGCAGTACTCCAAGTGTGGTCGCACCATAGTTTTGTATAAGGGCATTATAATATTAACCGTTTTATTTTCAATCCCTTTCCTAATGATCCCTAGCATGGAATTGGCCTTTTTTACAGCTTCTGGACATTGAGTCGACACTTTCAATGAGCTGTCCACCACGACCCCAAGATCCCTTTCCTGGTCAGTCACCGACAGCTCAGATCCCATCAGCCTATACTTGAAGTTGGGGTTTTTTGTCCCAATGTGTTTTTCGTCCCAATGTTTTGGGGCTACTCACAATCAGTTTTGGATTTCACTACCCAAAAGAGTTTGGTATCATCTGCAAATATGGCCACCTCGCTACTTACCCCTGCTTCTAGATCATTTATGAATAAATTAAAAAGCACTGGTCCCAGAACAGATCCCTGGGGGACCCCACTTCCCTCCATTGTGAAAATTCTCCATTTATACCTACCCTCTGTTTCCTGTCTTTCAACCAGTTAGCAATCCACACATGTACTTGTCCCCTTATCCCATGACCGCTAAGTTTCCTCAGGAGTCTTTGATGAGGAACTTTGTCAAAAGCTTTTTGGAAGTCCAAGTATACTATGTCAACTGGATCACCTTGATCCACACACTTGTTGACACTCTCAAAGAACTCCAAAAGGTTGGTGAGGCAAGATTTACCTTTGCGGAAGCCGTGCTGGTTCACTCCCAGCAGGGCCTGTTATTCTATGTGCTTTACAATTTTATCCTTGAGGATGTTTTCCATCAATTTGCCTGGAACGGACGTTAAGCTAACCGGCCTGTAATTTCCCAGATCGCCCCTGGATCCCTTTTTGAAAATCGGTATTACATTTGCTACTTTCCAGTCCTCTGGTACAGAGCCTGATTGCAGTGATAAGTTTTATATTTTAGCAAGGAGGCTGACAATTTCACATTTGAGTTCTTTGAGAACTCTTGGATGGATGCCATCTGGCCCTGGCAATTTGTTAGTTACTAGTGCAAAGTTTTGTTGTAAAGGAAGCGAGAATAGTTTGCAGGTACTTGAAAGGTCACTCCTTAAAAAAACCTCTTTTATTATTATTAAAGCAGGACCATAGGTATAAACCTCAACAATTATTTTCCACAAAGAGTTGAATAAATAAAATCTATGCTTAAAATGTGTCTTTCGTGTAAGTATTCTGGCTTCAAAATGAACCACATTTTTGGGCACGGCACCACATATAACTGACCCATCCATCCACTTGATTCTGCAAATATTCATTCACAAAGTTAGGCATGGACATGCAGGTGTACAGTAGGTGTGTGTGTGTGTGTCTATGTGCACATGCACGCACACACACAACCTTTCCCCTTATATGAGACTCATTCAGCCATGCATTTTCTACAGTAGAGAAAGAATTCACATTCTTATCACAGTCAGCCTGCAGATAACTTAAATTTTGTTCCAGCATTGATCACTGCTACTGATCTTCAGTCAAAATAAGGAAACAGGCACAGTTTTCTGAAATGTAAGGAATCTTTTAAATTTCAGAGCTAATAAAAATCAAATTAGGTGTACTCTTCACACTGAAAAAGTCCCAGATACTTACACTGCAATAGGACTGCAGCAGGGTCGAGGTCTGGAACAGCTCTATGGAATAGCTTAAGCTACTCCATAGCTTATTTTTTTATGGTTAATACAACTTCCTTGCAGCTATTAGAGGTTCAGGAAAGGTGAGAGAACAAGCTAATGTCTCATGGTTTGAAGGCCTATAGCAATAAATGAACATGCAGTTTGAGTTAGCAGAATGTATCATATGATAGTTCCATCTGATGTTGTTTTAAAAATGAAAGCCGCCCCCCTCCCCCCGTAATACTCAGTATGTCACCACAGTGTGAAAAACCCCCAGCTACATCAATCCATCATGATCACTGTTAGGTCCACATATCAATCCAAATGAGGACACAACCAAAAATCTCACATGCAGCATTTGATCTCTGGTGTGTTCTCCCGCATCTCTCCCTGTCAGTTAACCACTACACAGCCTACATCAGGAAAACTGCAGCCACAAAGTAATACCTTGGGTACACTTTTCTAACTTATATTTGCACATCAAGGTTGCCAGATGTTAGACACATGTTACATCTGTGGTTGCATTGTGGGCAGTGGGTGACTGCCAAAGCAGGCCAAAACAAAGAGGAATGCTGCATTAGTTTGCACCTTTAGTTCTATGCCAACAGTGAGTCCCTTGCCTGGCAAAAACACATACTGGTTGTCGTGAGAGAATGATCAAGGTGGTTGAGGGGAAATTTGAACTGAATCCAGACAAGCCAGAAGTGTTGTCGGCAGTGTACCCTCTAATAGGGATCACCAGATGTTGTTGACTCCCAGAATCCCCAGCTGCAATGGCTTTTGCTTGGGGATTATGGGAGTTGTAGTCAACAACATCTGGGAATCCCTGTTAGAGGGAACACTGGTTGTCATTCAGCAGGAGAGGGCTTCATGAGGGGATGAGGGGCTTGAACCAGCTCTTGATGGAGATGCACTCCCCTTGAAAGAGCAGGTGTGCCCCATGAGGCTACTGCTTGATCTGGATCTGCTTTTTGATTCTCAGGTGGAGGTAATGGCCTGGGGTATCTTTGTACAGCTCTGGCTGGAGCTCCAGCTAAGCCCCTTTTTGAGAAGGCAGATATGAGCACAGTTTTCCATGCTTTAATCACATCATGGCTTCATTACTGCAACACATTCTGCATGGGACTGCCCTTGAAGAATATCCAGAAACTTCGTTGCTGAAAATGCAGTGATTAGGGTTCAGAGCCGCTCCCTAGCATATTATGTCCATTTTAAAAGAGCTGCACCAGCTGTCAATTTGTTTCCGGATCCAATTCAAGGTGCCGGTTATCATAAAGCCCTTATCAAAAAGTATCAGCCCTTACTACTGGAAGGATCCCCGGCTCCTGAATAGTTCTGCTCACCCAACAATGTCTTCAGAGGGGACTCTGCTCTGTGTGCTGTCACTGAAAGAGGCTTGATTGCTGTACTCACACAGGGTAAAGCCTTGTCCATTATTACCTCCAGGCTATGGAACAGTCTGTTGGTCATGACCATTCCCAGGATTCCCTTAGATCAGGAGAAAATACAGATCTTGCTGTTTGTTCAGGCCTTTGCCAGTTGGGGGGTGCTCTGTTATTTTGCTGCTCTATATTTTTATTTTATGTTTTGTATACTTGATTGTTTTAACGTAATTTTATGGATGTTATCATTGTATCTTGATCTTGTAAACTACCTTGGGATAAATGTATGAAATGTGAATCAGAAATCTAAAAATAAATATAGTAAGTAAGTAAATAAATAAAATCCTAGCTTATCCCACACTTAGCATCTGCACTCTAGGACTTTATTGCTCACTCACCCCCTCAGACAGTCTCCCTCCCCTCATCAGCCAGTCTCCTCCCTCCCACCCACCCCAGTCAGTTTCCTCTCAGCCAGTCATCACCCCTCAACCAGGCTCCCCTAGCCTGTTATCTCCTCTCACCCAGTCCCCTCAGCCAGTCTCCCTTCACTCCCCAGCCAGTCTCCCCTCAGCTAGTCATCTCCCCTGAGACACTGAGCAATGGCATCCATTGCCGAGTCTCCTCACGAGGAGAATGGCTGAGCCAGGGCTTGCCTTCCAGCCTGCACAGATGGCCCTCACTGCATACTTAGGCCCCGGCTCGGCCGTCCTCCTCACGAGGAGACTCAGCAATGATGGATGCCATTGCTAATGTCTCTTCTTTCTTTCTTTGCCTCCACTTTGACTTCCCTCCGTCTTCTGCAGCTGCCCTTCCGGCAACTCTCTCATGCCAGAACTCTTGCGAGAGCTGACACACATGGGATTAGCCATGGGTACGCCTTAGAGACTTATATAGATAGATAGATGTCTATGAGGGAAACTGTAGGAAGGTAGCAATTGGATGGTAACTTTGACTGGTCAAGTGAGAGAATGACCAGGTGAGAAGAGAGGGTTTGGTGAATACTGTAGGGTCGCTTGTAGAATAGAAATAAAGTGTGTACAGTACTCCCCAAGCAGTTGCAGTGAGAAGTTAGTTGTGAGAGGATTAGAGCCAACACCCAGAGAAACTAACTGTGGTTTGTGCTAAAAACTGGGGATTTGCAACAGAATTCTAGCACAAAAAATCCCCATTAAAACAAAGAAAGTATGCAGCAGTTGCACAACTGATATGCAACCAGAAGCAACCCTACAGTCTTGCAGTAGAACAACACTAGTCTGGAATGCAAGCTCCAGCCTTAGCACAACAGATTTTCACTAGTGCAGTGTCCTCTTGTTTGTTTGGTTCATTTTCTGAATGTCAGTGAGCATTTCTTGTGAAGTGGGACTCTGTTTTTGATAGCTTAGTAAGCCTGTCTGGGAAGTAAATAGAGGGGGTAAAATAATGTATTTTGGTAAGGGAGGGAGGGTGAGCGATGGCTTGTGGGCTGTCATGCTAAGAGTAGTGGGCCCTAAGAAAACCAGAGTGTGGTGTAGTGGTTACTATGTTGGACTAGGACTGGGGACCACCCTTATCTCCTTGGAGGAAGGGTAGGATATCAATGTCATAAATAAACCACAGGCATAGTAGGACACGCCTTAGATCTAGTATTTTCTGCTGGATGAAATAACAATGATCTGAAGGAGGAGGTGTTGACAGATGATGAGATGATGATTACCTGTTAAAGTTTAGACTTACAAAGATCTTAGCCTCCACAAAGCTGGAAGATTTATTAAAATGCTCTGTCATAAGAACAGCCCTGCTGCATCAGGTCCAAGGCCCATCTAGACCAGCATCCTGTTTCACACAGTGGCCCACCAGATGCCATTGGGAGCCTACAGGCAGGAGTTGAGGGCATGCCTCCTCTCCTGCTGTTACTCCCCTACGACTGGTATTAAGAAGCATTCTGCCTCTGAGGCTGGAGGTGACCTATAGCCCTCAGTCTGGTAGCCACTGATAGACCTCTTCTCCATGAAGTTATCCAAACCCATTAAAGCCATCCAGGTTGGTGGCTGTCACCACATCTTGTGGCAGAGAATTTCACAAGTTGAGTATGCGTCGTGTGAAAAAGTACTTCTGTTTGTTGGTCCTAAATTTCCTGGCAATCAATTTCATGGGATGACCCCTGGTTCTAGTGTTAAGTGTGAGAGAGAAATTTCTATCTATTCACTTTCTCCACACCATTCATGATATTATAGACCTCTATCATGTCTCCCCGCAGTCATCTTTTTTCTAAACTAAAAAGCCCCAGGTGTAGTAGTCTTGCCTCATAAGGTAGGTGCTCTAGGCCCTGATCATCTTGGTTGTCCTCTTCTGCACCTTTTGCAGTTCTACAAAGCCCTTCTTTAGATGTGGTGACCAGAATTGTACGCAGTGTGGTCGCACCACAGTTTTATATAATGGCATTATAATATTAAGTTTTATTTGCAATCCCCTTCCTAATGATCCCTAGCATGAAATGGGCCTTTTTCACAGCTGCCAGACATTGAGTCGACACTTTCAACGAGCTGTCGACCATGACCCCAAGATTCCTCTCCTGGTCAGTCACCGACAGCTCTGATCCCATCAGCATATATTTGAAGCTGGGTTTTTGTTTTTTTTTGTCCCAATGTGCATCACTTTTCATTTGCCAACATTGAACCGCATTTGCCATTTTGTCACCCAGTCACCCAGTTTGGAGAGATCCTTTTGGAGTTCCTCACAATCCATTGTGAAAACTCTCTATTTATAACTACCCTCTGTTTCCTGTCTTTCAACCAGTTAGCAATCCACACATGTACTTAACTTGTCCCCTTATCCCATGACTGCTAAGTTTCCTCAGGAGTCTTTGGTGAGGAACTCTGTCGAAAGCTTTTTGGAAGTCCAGCTATACTATGTCAACTGGATCACCTTCATCCAAACACTTGTTGACACTCAAAGAACTCCAGAAGTTTTGTGAGGCAAGATTTACCTTTGCAGAAGCCATGCTGGGCCTGTTGTTCTATGTGCTTTACAGTTTTATCCTTGAGAATGTTTCCCATCAATTTTCCTGGAACAGATGTTGAGCTAACCTGCCTGTAATTTCCTGGATCGCCCTTGGATCCCTTTTTGAAAATTATTGTTACATTTGTAGTCTTCCTGATTGTAGGGATAAGTTATATATTTTTGCAAGCAGGCCAGCAATTTCAGATTTGAAGTCTTTAAGGACTCTTGGATGGATGTTGGCTGGCCCTGGTGATTTGCTAGTTTTCAGTTTTTCCAGACAGTTTGTCACTTTTGTCACTTCTATCTGACTCAGTTCTTTAGCCTCCATCGCCTGTCCTTGGAGACTGATGATCCAAAAATGATCCTGTTGGCTCTAGGGGATTTTCATATCATGGCAAGTGATTCTTTGACCTTGGGGATAAAGAAATGTCCTAGGCTATGAATAAGATTGCTCCTGAGCATCCTCTCCCTCAGCCAGAGCTCATACAAATCTTTGGTGCGTCTTGGACAATGATGTGTCTGGGTGATGACTAGAGTAACAGGGGAAGAAAATCCAAAACAAATCCAACCGAACATGTGCTATATTCCCAAGATGGAATAGGCTAGTAACTTGATGTGATCAGTCTGCAAGACACACCATGGATAAAACTGCTCATATCTGGTCCAACATTGATTCCACACTGAGTGTATTACCAGAAGAAATACCTGTAGCAGCTGTCTGCCCTTTTTAATATGGGTAGCTTGGTTCAGTCTGAGAACATGCAAAAGCATTCTCGCAAATATGAAGCTGATTACTTGAATCCTTGTCCTCCTTACCTGCTTAAGCAGCAAAAGAGGGTCTGGTCAAGTGAATGGCGAATCCTTCCTAGTGGAAGGGTAGTATTCCATTTTGGTTAAGGAAGCAGTTGTAAGGCTGCTCATGAAAAAAACAAACACAACTTCCCCCATTGGTTGAAATTCTGGAGTCGACACTGACTCGACGGCATAACTTTACTGTGTAAAAACATTTTTAAAAAGTTAACACACAACTCTGCTTCCCCAAAAGAAAATATTCTCCTGGGGATAGATAGATAGATAGATAGATAGATAGATAGATAGATAGATAGATAGATAGCCTGGATATATATAATTAATTCAGCTTTTCTGTACGCAGGAACATTCCTGTAGAAAGGCAACAGAAAAAATTTCAAAATAATATTGTACATTTGTTTTTTAAAATGTTTACTCCTGAAGTGCTGATGGGCTCCAGCTGGAAAAATATAAAAATAAAATCTTTATTAAAGATTCACTTTCTTGGGGGAAAGATATTATTATCTTTTAAAAAGAGAGCGCTTTTTTGTCATGAACCCTGCCGCCTGTTACAATCTTCTGGAGAGATCTAGTTATGGTTACCGCTGGCCCATCTAGTGGCAACTTGGGACCGGGCTTTCTCTGTGGCTGCCCTGGGGTCTTGGAATATGCTCCCCGTTGAAATAAGAGAATCTCCTTCTCTGTTTGTTTTCAGGAAGACCCTCAACTCACCTGTTCTCGCAGGCTTTTAATTATAATTTTAATTTGTTTTATTAACTGTTTTATGTTATTGTTTTTATCATGTTCCATGGATTTTAATCAGTGACTTTTTATATTGTTATAAACTTTGGATACCACCTAGAGATGTACATATCAAGCGGTATAAAAAATAATTAAATAAATAAATTACTATTATTTATTTATTTAAAACATTTATATATTGCACAAAATGCAAGTCATTATTCATTTGAATTATGTATATTATTTTAATGTTGAGTATTTGCAGAAGCTTACTAGTGCTTGAAACACAGAGTAAGACATTTTTTTAGTATCCACTTTGCTTCCCCAGAAGAAAAACATGTTTATTTCTTTCATTATTTATTATTTTTATGTTTTTCAAAGGAATAACCCTTTTTCCTTTGGTGAAATGAAGTCTTGTTGTTTTTCTTTTGTATATACATCTGTTATATCTCCGAAATTCTCCTTTTCTTGTTTGAAGGCAGGAGACTCATGAATAATGGAACAACAACAACAACATCAGCAGTAGTAGTGAAGAGTTGAGGTACAGGAGATATTGAGTTTGCATGTTCAGCTTCATGAAGAGAAGTTGTGCAAAATCAGGCAAGAACTAGCTGTGTTGATTAAAGGAACTTTGCTAAAATCTGACCCCTCACTGTATGAGGAAAGCAGAAGTTGTATTTGCTTAGAAATCAATTGTTTTTATTTGTTAATCATTATTGGTTTTAAATATTCAAGCGTATTAAGCAATAGTTAACTAATAGCGGGCACACTGTAAGTTAGCTATGAAGTAGTTTAGTAACAGTATTGAACAACAATTCTGTGTTGGAAACTTTATGAAAACATACATATTAGGTATAAACTTTTGGCAAAGTAGCCTACAGTATTAAGTGGATTTTGTTTTCATCTCCTTCCCTAATCAAACAATTTATCACCTTCCTTGCCCTATCCCCTCTGCATAGTCTTTCCCCCCTGGAGCTAGACACAGAGCACAACTCTTCTTTCCCACAGCTCATTGCCCACCATGTTCTAGTAATTCCTGACTTTCATCCCAAGCTATATTTTTGGGACGCATGTTCTGGTCTCTGTATAGTTTCCAGGAAAACCTCCACACAAAAGAGAACTAATGCATAGGACATGCCAGCGTAACTCTTTGGACATGCAGTGTTGGCAACAAGAAGAAGAAAACTGGGTTACTAAATGAAGCAAAAGCATGTCTGGCTGCCACATGGACTGGAGACGGCACCTTGGATGTTGTTAGCTTGAGATTTCATGATCTGCGATATGCAACAAATCACCTGAGGGCACATATGCTGTTATCAGTGCTAATACAATGGCTTATTTATATATTTACTCTGGTTTAAAAATACAGCAAAAGGCAGGGGGGATGCAGGCCTTGAACCGTTTTTACTCCTTTAATTTAAAATGGCCCTTAATGTTTGTTCTATACCATTATAGGCACCATATAACATTTTAACCTCAGATTAAATTACTATATTCAGTAACATTTAGGTTTGCTCTCAACTTTGGAAGTAAAACAGAGACTCTAAAATGACCTTTTCACTTTAAAAAAAATGGAAACTTCTCTTATTTATATTTTGGATTGTTTATGCAAGTTCACTGCCTGTTGATAGCAGCAATTAAATTCTCAAAACAAGGTTTATTTGGTGGGGAAAGAATGAAATTCACGCCAGCTAAACAACGCAATTGATCCTCTGTGCACAGCATAGTTGTTATGCCAGCTGGTAACTAAACAGAACTATCTTCCTACCCAGAACACAGACCTTAGGTTGACCAACATCTTGCATAAGGACTTTGGTCAATAACAGAGGTGATAGCAAGAACAAAACAAAACACATACAGACAAGCACACACACAGGCACCCCACCCCCCGTGAAATGATTTCAGAGGAAAAGGTTCTAATGAAATCTGAACGGAGAACCAGCTCAGGGTTCACTATCTATCTGCCAGTCACAGAACAGAGCATTATCAGGTCCAAGGAATTTAACAGCTAGGGAATGGAGGAGGTCTTTATCTGTGCTCTTTTGTTTGTTTAACTGATGAAGATGTGTTACACCAGAACGTTTTATTTAGGTATTCCAACTTGTATCTCTTTTTGCGCAATAAAGCATCTTTTTGTTGAGAGTTGAGGAGTTAATATGCGCATTGCATCACTGACATATAATTAAATTAAGCCTTTATGGCTTTAATTTAATGAAGACAGCCAAGCTCCTATGTTTTTATGTACTAAAAACATATAAAGTACCTTCTATGTTTTTATGTATACATTCTTTCGGTTTACACAGAAAAAAATTAATAAGACATTCCCTGTCCCCAAAGGATTCACAGTTCTAACCAAAGTGCTTGAAATAAACATCTGGCTTAGTCCAAGGTTTGAAGCTGGGTTCAGATTGTAGTTTACTTCATGTATGTTGGTTAGATGAGCCAGAATTGGTAGGTTCGGATGTCATGAATGATTCTGCGTTGGTTCTAACGACAATTTAAAGTTGGAATTCATCCAACTTATGTTCAGGGCAGGGGAAGGAGGAGCTCACACTTAGAAGGCTGAGAGGCGGTGCACAACGTGTCAGCAGGGTGGCAGCCATTGGCCATCACCCAATTGAGGGGATGTGCCCAGCTCAATTGTGATTTTTTGGCATGGAACACCCGCCCTTGGCAGGGAAAGGGCTTTAAAACCCTTTTAATGGCATTTAAACCCCTTTCTTCACAACCCTTGTGCTGCTACCCTTGCAAGAGCCCCACGGCCAAAACATTCTCACACAAGCACTATTGCTAGTAACGCTGATGACTTCTTAGGAGGAAATATGTATATGAGTGGAGGGCAAAGGATCCTGGGGTCTGGTCCACTGTGACAAAGGATGCTCTTGTGACGGCAGAGCCAGTTGAAGCAGCACAGGAACCACCAACAGACTCCTGCTCCCATGTCAGCTTGTCGGCTGGAGATCAGCCAGTCCACTGGAGAGGACCAGACACTTCATAAGCTTTGGGTCTTCATAGGACAGCACCTTCATGATGGCACCTAGTACGTATCCAAAATTCCAGGGTTGTGACCAGTGTTGTGGTATATGCAGCTGTGGGGAGTAGCGACATGCATGGAACCAATTCGGCACTCCCTTCCTGGAGTGCCGAACTGCTTCAGTCTGCCAGCATCCGAACCGGTTTGAAGCGTGGTGGGGGTCACCTTAAGCGACAGAGAAGGCTCTGCTTCCCTATCAGCCCCACCGCTTTCCCCCTGCTGGCGCCCTCCAAAAAAGTGTCCATGCTGGCTGCAGCATTCCTGCTTGCAGCCCTGATCAGCATCTCCACGCTCATGGCCAACACATGTGTGTGCGTGCAGTATGAGTCAGCCATAAACATGACAATGCTGATTGGAGCTGCATGCAGGAATGCTGCAGCTCAGCACGTCCACTTGTTTGGAGAATGCCAGTGGGGGGAAAGCAGAGGGGCAGGGGCTGCTAGGGATGCAGTGCCTTCTCTGCCCCTTAAAGCAACTGCCCCCCCCCCCGCTCTCTTGGGAGCGCACAGTGAAGAACAGTGTGTGAGAATATTTGAGTTTCAAACATGAGGGTGGTGGGATGGTTAGGGTTTGTGATTGTTTGCTGTGACAGGGAAAAGGGGCAGTCCTACCCACTAAGGAAAAGGATTAGGGTTATGGGGGTCACCCATGGTTCCTTGTCATCTCTCCCCCACTTTCCAGTGCCCCACTTGCAGCCTCTTCTGCCACACACACCCCATTTCTCCCTGCTACAACTTTTCAGAGCATTTTCCCCAGGAAGTTCCAAATTAGGTTGGGGTTGAAAGACTGACAGAGAGGTTGTTAGAGGAGAGAGCCCAAGGTATATTTGTGAGGGGGTAAGCCAGGTCATCAGGCAGGTCCCTTAAGGAATAAGGAGTCACGCCTGGTCCCTTGTCTTCTCTCCCCCACTTTCCAGTGCCAAACTTGCAGCCTCTTCGGTCACTTCCTCCCCCCACCCCAAGTATTTGGAGCTCACTATATTGATTAAGTGCCATTAAGTTGGTGTTGACTCTTAGTGACCACATAGATAGATACTCTCCAAGATGATCTGTCTTCAGCTTGGCCTTTAAAGTCTCTCAGTGGTGCATTCATTGCTGTCGAATTGAGTCCATCCACCTTGCTGCTGGTCATCCTCTTCTTCTCTTTCCTTCAACTTTTCCCAGCATTATGGACTTCTCAAGGGAGCTGGATCTTTGCATAATGTGTCCGAAGTATGATAGTTTGAGGCTGGTCATTTGTGCGTTGAGTGAAAATTCTGGATTGATTTGTTCTATGATACATTTGTTTGTTTTCCTGGCTATCCATGGTATCCTCAAAAGTCTTCTCCAACACCAAAGTTCAAAAGCTTCAATGCTTTTTCTATCTTGCTTCTTCAGAGTCCAGCTTTCACATCCATAGTGTGTCACGGGGAAAAACATTGTCCAAACGATTCTAATCTTTGTAGGTGTTGACACGTACTGTAACTGCATCTAAATATCCTTTCCAAGGCCTTCACTGCAACCCTACCAGTGCTAGTCTGTGCTCCATTTCTTGACTGCTGGATCCTTTATTGTTGATAGTCGATCCAAAAAGGCAGAAGCTATCCACCACTTCAATGTCTTCATTATCAATTCTGAGGCTGGTTGCTGTACCTGTTGTCATTAGTTTAGTCTTTTTGACATTTAGATGTAGTTCCATTTTTCCACTGTGCTCCTTGACTTTCATTACTAGAGCTTGCAGATCATCTGCATTCTCAGCTATAAGATTGGTGTCATCAGCGTAGCACAAGTTATTGATGATTCTTCCTCCAGCTTTAAAATCATGCTCATTTTCTTCCAATCCAGCTTCTCTTGGTATATGTTCAGCATTAGGAGAGCTGCGGTCTGGCACTGTGGGGTGGGTTTCTTTAAGGGCGGGTAGGGTTTACTTACCCCTCACGCCGCTTTTCCCCCTCCAGGGCTCGTATATATTGTAATAATTGGGGCGGCAGGATACCTCCCTGCCGCCCCTTGTCCCTCTGAATGCCGCCTCCAGGACGGGGTGGGCGCGTGCGCGGCTCTGCGAAGGAAAGATCCTGAGGACTCACGTTTTAAAAGTTAACTACTGATGGCAATGGTAAACCCCAACGAGAAGCCGGCACAACACCGAGCCAGCCTCCGGCACCTCTCCGCTCGGCGGCTCCCCCATCCTGAGCCGCCGCCAGCAGCCACTGCGAGGAGCTCCGCCAGGGAGGACGTGCCGACGCTCCCAGCCCACCCTCACTTCCAGCTCCCAGGCGACTTCTCCCCACATACAGCGTGGCCCGATGGGAGGAGGAGAAGAAGGCAGCCACGCTGTATGTGGGGGGAAGTCGCCTGGGAGCCGGAAGTGAGGGTGGGCTGGGCGCGGCAGCACATCCTCCCTGGCGGAGCTCCTCGCAGTGGCTGCTGGCGGCGGCTCAGGATGGGGGAGCCGCTGAGCGGAGAGGTACCGGAGGCTGGCTCGGTGCTGTGCCGGCTTCTCGTTGGGGTTTACCATTGCCATCAGTAGTTAACTTTTAAAATGTGAGTCCTCAGGATCTTTCCTTTGCATAGCCGTGCACGCGCCCACCCCGTCCTGAAGGCGGCAATCAGAGGGACAAGGGGCAGCAGCCAGGGAGGTATCCTGCCGCCCCAATTATTACAATATATACGAGCCCTGGAGGGGGAAAAGCGGCGTGAGGGGTAAGTAAACCCTACCCGCCCTTAAAGAAACCCCCTCCACCCTAACCGAACCGGCCAAGTCCGGACCGGTCCAGACAGTCCGGAGGCCTTTACAATGGCCTCTGGACCGGTCCGGACCCATCCCTATTCAGCATATCAGTTGAATAAATAAAGAGAAAGTATACAGCCTTGCCTGTCTCCTTTGCCAATCTGGAACCAGACTGTTTCACCATGTTCCATCTGGACTGTGGCTTCCTGTCCTGTGTATAGGTTTATCATGAGAACAATGAGATGTTCTTGGATGTCCATTTTCCTAAGGATATTCCACAAATTGATATGGTCGATGCAACTGAAGGCTTTTTTGTAGTCAATAAAGCACATATTGACTTCTTTCTGGTATTCTTTGGCTTTCTCAATTATCCAGTGTGCATCAGCAGTGATGTCTCTTGTTCCTTAGCGTTTTCTGAAACCAGCTTGAACATCTTGCATTTCCCTTTCCATGTTGGGCTCTAATCTGCTTTGGATAATCCTGAGCATTATTTTGCTAGCATTAAGGATATTGTGTGGTGGTTTGCACAAACTGTTAAGTCTTCTTTCTTTGGTATGGGTATGTAGACTGACCTGTTTCAATCTGTTGGCCACTGTGTCATTCTCCAAAGTTGCTGGCATAGGTCGGTTAGAGGCTTGAATGAGTCTTCATGAATGAACAGCCAGATAGCCAAAGTTGCCTGAGTGCCATTTTCATTTTTTCCTCAGTGCAACCCTTTCTTGGGATCTCTTCTTTTGCATTCTCTCCCCAACCCAACTGGATCTTCCTGGGCAAAATGCTCTGTCAGATCCCAGCAGAGAGAAATGCATGGCGGGTGAGGGAAGTGACCAGGCAGTTCCACTTAAGGAAGCTGCTTTGCCTTTGTGGTCTCCCCACATTCCTGCCTCTTGTGGCCTCTCTGTTTCAATCCTTCACCCCTAACCTGACTTGGATCTTCCTGATCAAAACATTCTGTCAGTTCCTAAGAGGGAAAAATTGGGGGTTTAAGGAGGCTATAAGTGGGGTGCTGGAAGTTGGGGAAGAGAACATTAGGGGTGACCCCTATGCCCTAAGAGACCTGCCTGATGGTCTAGCTCCCCCACACTTCTGGATCTTGCTGCTTGCAGCCTCTCCATTTTGTTCCTTCAATCCTGACCTTACAGCTTGGTCAGATCCTAGAAAGGAGAGTGATGTGAAGAGGCTGGAGGTGGGTGCTGGAAGGTGGTGGAAAGAAGGCAAGGGGCCTGGGGTGTGCCTTGAGATTTCCAAACATGCCCATTTAATCTGTGTACTTCAAGCTAGCAGGCAGGTTATTTGAAAGCTGCTTCCCTCATACTAAGGGTGCCAACATTACGTTGGCTGAATTCAGGACAAGTGCGGGGGAGTGGGGCAGTGCAAGTTGGTGCCATGTGGCCAGGGCGCAGCCAGGCTGTCAGCTGCCAGGCGCACTTACCTAGCAACTGTCTGCAAGGGTGGTGGTGGTGGGTGGCAGCTGCCGCGACCCTAAACATTTGCCCTCCTCCCATAACTATGACTGCCTGGTGAGGTCAGTCTAGGTGCGCTGGCTGGAGATGGGTGGAAGAGATGGTGAAGGATCTCCTCCCCTGTGCCGTTCTCGCCAATGAAGTCGGTTGGGCCAATTTCAGGCCTCTGCACATGCACGTGCATGTACAGAGGCCTGAAATCGGCCTGACCTACCTCATGGTGAGGAAGGCAGGCACGAGGGAGGAGTTCCTTCACCATCTCTCCCGCCCGTCTCCAGCCAGCATGCTAGGGCTTTAAAAGTAGTTTTAAAAACCCTAAAAAGCAGGAAAGCAGGAGAAATTGTGTCCCAAACGGGATGATCATTTCTCCTAAGGAACCTGGGACATCCCATGTAGTGCAGGACAGTTGGCAACCATACCTCATACACACAAGGAAATCTTATGTAGATTAACTAAAGATTTATTCAGGGACAACTCCATTTTCTCCTCCTTTCCCTCTGTTTTCCTTTCTGATTCCACCCCCCCGCCCCCAGCACCCTCTGCAGGATGCCCACTGGGACAAACGTCTTAACAACACAAAATAAAATATTACTAGATAGACACAGGTCAGCATGTCTCTACAGAAGACAAAGGTGCCAAAGCTCTCCGTTCTGCCTTGGAACAGAAATGCATCTCAACAGCTGATCACTGTGCATGACTCTGTCATTTGATGAACTTGTATCTATGGGAAGGTGCTATGTTTGAAGCAGGAAATACAAGAAAGGAAGCCTGGGAACCACAGAGAGAGGGGAGTGATGGGCCTGCATCTATGAAAGGAAGGTACAGTAGCATTCTAAATACATGAATGGCAGAATACACTCTACTTACATTGGTCTGTTCATCTGAATCGGTTTTCCAAGTGGATATAAAAAACCACAGATATATTGAACGTGCATTTAAAGTATAGTGTGAACTGGCCATGTGTCTCCATCCATTTATTCCACACACATACGCCCCTCCTATACAACTTCATGCCCATTTTGAGGGAGCATCCAATTCCAGGAAACCCTATTGTTCAGTTTTAAGTAGCTTGACATGGCAACTGTCCTGCCACTAATCTCTTCAGGCTGCATGCTACATGGAGCTGAGGTGATCATGAAGTGATATCTAACTCATAAGCAGTGATCAAAATACAACAAAATCAAGGAAAGCGTATTAAACACTGTCATTCAAGACTTTACAACATGGACTGTATGTTAACTTCAACTTCCGGTCTGACTCCTTGAAGTTACAAGTAAATATGTTTCTACCAGATCAAATAATGAAAAAACAAGTTCACATTTAATTGCATGAGAACAGAATTTGGGCCACTGGCCCTGATGTATTTGCCACTACAGACAGACAGCTGTGCACACAAGTGTCCACACATCCTGTTTTTGAATAAACAGTAATTTACTTGTCAGTGTACCATTCTTTTCTCTCCTAGACACAATATAGCACAGTTTGGAGCTACACTATACTCCTCTAAAATGTATGTTTTTATTTAAACTTAAAAGCACCATGCTGAAAAAATTATCTCACAACTCCCAAATAGAAGCAAGAAACACTTTAAGAAATTGGTTGGTTTTGTGAAACAAGACAGTTCTGAATAGAAGTGTATGAGGCATTTGACCACATTTTAATTAAGGTTGTGTTTAAACATTGTCATTCTTGCTAATGCAAGACCTAAGACTATTGCATTAAAAAAAAAACGTTTACCGCCTGCTTTGTAAGGGGAATGTGATTATTACAAGGGTAATGTCTGTATGTCATCCAATCGCCTGCCAAAAAGGTCCAAGTAAACATTGTTGAAAAAGCACAACAGGGGTGGAGGGAGACCTGCGGCGGCCCGGGTTCAGCCCTCCACCATGGCCCTAGCCCCACCCCCTTACATCAGATGTGTCTGACGTCAGACACAGGGGGCGTAGCTTAGCTTGCAAACGGGGCAGCGTAGCCCCATTTGCTAGCAAAGTCCGGCCAGCACCGCATTCCCAGAATAGCCAGAGCAGCTATCCCAGCCTGTAAAGGCAGGGAGAGTCGCTCCTGGCCACGCTGCGAATGCGGTGCTGGTTTCGCTTGCAAATGGGGCCACACGGCTCCATTTAAGAGCAAAATCCAGCCAGCGCCTCATTCGCAGTGTGGTCAGGAGTGACACTCCCTGCCTTTAAAAGGCAGGGAGAGCCGCTCCGGCCATGCTGTGAATGCGATGCTGGCCAGATTTTGCTTGTAAACAGGGCTGTATGCACCTGTTTGTGAGCGAAATAATGCCCTGCGTCTGACATCAGATACAGGGGCGTGGCTGGGGTGCGACACTGAGGGGCGGCAGCCTGGGTTCTTCGAACCCATTTGCGCAATGGTGGCTCTGCCCCTGCATAACAAGAAGTAGTTATAATAGAGCAGGGATTCTCAACGTGTGGGTCCCCAGATGTAATTGAACTTCAACTCCCATAATTCCCAACCAAAGGCCACTGGGGCTGGGGATTATGGGAGTTGAAGTCCAATAACATCTGGGGACCCACACGTTGAGAAACCCTGTAATAGAGCCTCAGTCTACTTTCTGCTTCTTTGAACATGGTGACTGATCTAAAAACCACTCCCATGTGTTGTGAATTTGTTCAATTTGATTTATATTCAGCTGTCAGCACTTGAGTTACATAGGAGTGTTGCCTATACTTTTAGTGGCCACCATCTTGAACCAACATGGTGGACAGGCAAAACCATCGCCACCACCTGATCAGGGTCCTCTAGTACTAGGTACTATGAAATTGGTTTGTATAAGTCTGTAAATGCAAAACGTAGTAAAGGGACAGACACATATACACAGACACACACACAGTCATGGTGATCTCATAAGATTTCTTCCCTTCAGAAAGTAGTCTAAAAATAGCCACAATTAAATCTCATATATGTAAAGCTATTCAACTGTCTTTAGGTAAGAGTTTGTTCCACAGCAAGGGGATGGTTCACACCCACTGAATATTTGCGTTTGAATATCCTCTGAGTATCATATTGGGCTTTAATAATCAAGTGGCCAGGACTGCATGGAGAACGTATTGTGTTAACTGCAGGCACATATTGTAGCTTAAGAAATGTCCTTTTTGGAGCTATCACTCAACTCCTAAGAGTAACTTTAATCACTCAAATTCTGTAGGTAACCATGCACATCTGTACTTCTGTATATCATTCATAAGACTTCACACAAGAACAGAGGACAGCTGTAAGCAAGCTTGATATGTCTGTATGGAGGAAATTCAGCAGTCCAATCACACACAGAAACAGCCCTAAATGAGAGATTATTTGGAAACCTATGACTTGATAAGGAAGTAAAACCAATTATTATACTGCCATTTTAGCCTGTACTTAGTTGAGCGGAATTTTCTTTAACATATTGCAACTGTGATGTTGTACATTTCACTCTAGTGAGATGTTTTCTGAGAAATCATTATCTGAGGTCTGTGGAGGCTTAATTTTCTTACTGTATCGGTGGCTGGCATAAATGAGAAGCCAAACACCTAAAATTTACTGTAAAAAGAAAAGAATTACTTAATTTGGGGTGAACTTGCTTGTAAGAACTCCACTAACCCAAAATGGCATGTGCTTAGATGTCCACATTATGGATAGATCTTCATTCCAACCTATATTAGTGCAGACCATATGTATAAAATAATCACACACACACACACACACACACACACACACACACACACACACACACAGAGTTTTAGGTCTGCCCTTCATCTTTCTCTTGTCTTGTGTGCTGGAGATGGACTTCCAGTGCATCGACCTTTTGCACCAACTATCCTAATGACCACTAGAGGCACTGGGAGTAGAGATCGTGGGTAAGGGTCTTCCTAACTGTTCTACCTGTCTCTACTCTATGACCCCTGATATGACTCTATACGTATTTCATGTTGAGGATCATAATCCCTTCCTTTCCTCTTAGAGAGCAGATGGAAACATTTCTCTTTCCCGCTACCTATTCATTATGTAGTTCTATAGATTAGGGTTAGGTCTTTCCTATCCAAAGGTGTACTTCACCAATAAATACTTTGTATTTATTCTACAAAGAAGAAGAATCTCCATGTGTCTTCTCTAAATAGCTGCAACAACTAAACAATGCAAACTACTCTGTAACTGGAGTGAGTGCCTTCCTTAGTGCTCTGCTGATTATCTGCTGGGGGTACAAATTACAACCCCCAACATTGTGATGAGTAGAAGAGGAATGCCATCTGAATGTCCTCTGGACTTGGAGCTGCCTGTTCCCAGGGTGAGCAAAGTCAGAAGCACGAGACTTGGTGAACTGTAGTAAATTAGGCAACTTCCTCCTCCTATCAAAAGTGGGAAGGAGGTGTTCTGAGGCTGTGTGTTTAGCTCAAGTGAAGATGCAAGATGCAGACAGTCAGACGAAAACAAACAAAGCAATGTGTTGGCTGAGAAAAACCTTTTGTCAACTAGCATACTTCCTCATTCAAAGCCATCCTCTTTGATTTCCATTGGGGTTCTTCTGCAAAATCAGCTTATTGCACAAATAAATGTGCATATGGTTCTCATTTGTTACTTACTTGGGCCGGATTAAGCTAGTGCGGGGCCTGTAGCATATGTTATAAAGGGGCCCTAAATTTTAAAAAATGCACATAAATATTAAAACATAAATTATTTACTTGCATAGTAAAGTAATTCAATTTGAACAAAATTATTTATTCGTATCATGCAGGGCCGGATTAAGCTAGTGTGGGGCCTGTAGCATATGTTATGAAGGGGCCCCAAATTAAAAAAAATGCACATAAATATTGAAATATAAGTTATTTACTTGCATAGTAAAGTAATTCAATTTTTTCATTTGCCTAGTGCCCCCCCACCAACCACCCCATGCCTCCACTCAGCTGAGCCAGCCAGTCAACAAACTTTGCAAAACACCCCCCCCACACACACACACACTTTTGTGACTCCTGACCATGGGTTCTCCTTTGGAGTTATTTTCACAAAGAGAAAGGGGGTGGGGAACAAAACTCTGAATGTTTAAATTAAAAGGTTCTCAGGAATTCTGTACTTTGAGAAATCTGAACCTATTAGCAATTTTGGCACACAAAAGTGGATATTTGATTCCAATGTGTACAGAACATATTGGATCCCAGCAGCCATCACATTAAAAGGGCCATTTGACAATATTAAGAATATATATTTAACCTCTTGTGCAAGCCTGACAGGAAAGCAGATGTATATTTAAAATAGTTGATGCATTGCAAATAAATGTGATTATGATGAGGTGCATTAGCAACTTAGATGAAAACAGAAGTATCCAAAAGACAATCTTTTGGCAGGAGGCATAGCCTCTTTCAATCTAAATTACACTAACATGCTTAATATTAAAAGGAGGAAATGCACAAATCATTCAGTGCAACCCTAAGCATGTTTACTCAGAAGTAAGTCCCACTGAACTCAATGAGCCTTACTCTCTAGTAAGTGTGTTTAGGTTTGCAGCCTCCGTTTATCTTTGGACAATTTCAACGGGCATCCCAATGTAAAGCTAATCAGGGGCGTAGCAAGGTTGGAGTGGGCCCAGAGACAAGATTTTAAAATGCCCCCCCTCCAGCTCAGCTCGTGAAGTAAATAAATCTTAAATGAGGTTGATTAGTGGTAACAAAAAGCATAGTAAAATCTATCTCTATATCTAAAACCTATGTGCCACAATAGAACATTATCCTAAATTATTTTTTTAAAGGTTTTGTAAATTGTGGACGATGCAAGTCATTTAATGGTACTAGAGAAAGACATGCTGTTCTGGTAGCTCCAGGTCTTAACACTCACATCAGTTTCGGAGGATGAATACAACTAAAGGAAGCCCAGGCGGGTGCGAGACTGGGGGAGTCAGTCATGTGACTTGCCTCTGGGGGGCCCCCAAGGCAGTGGTCCCCCAGACAACTGTCTCCCCTTGCCCTATTATAGTTACGCCCCTGAAGCTAATGAAGTTGGCAACGCAGCAGTAGTTATTTCAGTTCTAGAGGAGAGGAAAGGAGCTCACCTTAAATTTGGCAGTTCCTTGAAAAGCAATGATCACAAATTCCCTCCCAACAGCACTAGATACTAAAGGAGGGTATAAATGACCTTACCCAACAAGACCATAATATAATCTCCCTTCAAGCTCCCCTCAATTGATCCACTAAACTTTGAGACTCCTCTTGCCATGCATCTGAGTTACTTCCGGCTTTCTTTTTCCTCTTAAAGGTACACGTTCTCATTGTTTATCTTTACCCTCTCCCAGTCAGTTGGAAAACGCTGGCAACATTCAACTAGCATCTTCTTTAGCTTCCTTTCTTCCGCCCAGCATTCATAGTTAGTTGTTTTTTAATCTAAACTGCTTTTATTTCTTTTACTCTCTTTGTGTGTTTTTAAAAAAACTTTTACAGTTTAAACAAATAAGGACCAGCTCCCTGGCGATTAAGTTATCTTTGAGACCCCTATGCAAGCTATCTGTTCCTATTGTTGTTCTTACTACTCCCTCCCGTGCTGCTTAACATAATAGCTAACCCAATCAACACCATGGTGCCAGGAAGACCTTGCTTAAACGCCCTCCAGCGAGGCGAGCGATGCTGAAAATGGGCAGCAGCAGGCAATGAGGAGAGTCAGCAGAGAGCACCAAATAGAGAGCAAAAGAAGGGGCAGACGTTCAAGCCAGGTGTGCGGGGCCCTAGAAAACGCGGGGCCCGTAGCAAATGCTACATTTGCTACTATGTTAATCCGGCCCTGGTATCATGTTATTAATGACATCCGTAATGATTACGTTCTACTTCAGTCATGCTCGAGGAAGAACACCACAACGAGTTCGCACGTGTATTTTCTCTTCCCCCTTCCCCCCCTCAAAGTGGGCATTTATGCATGGCACACAATCACACTCGCAAGTCACAAAGTGACAGTCATTAATTGACAGTCACTGATATCTGACCGCGTCCAGCCCGGGAGTTGCACATCCCTTGTTGGAGGCTCACCGTGGTGGCACACCCTCCAGCGGCGTAACAGCGCACGCTACAGTGGCTTGGGAGCGTGGGAGATAGCACAAAGGACACCACACCTGCACATGACACAGCAAGGAGCCAACCAACACATGCCTGCACACACACAGAACCCACAACACGTACCATGCAGCATGCAGCTCCCCAACATGTAATCGACAGCATTGCCAGATCATGAGAATACGGTGAGATGCCGATTTCACCAAACAGCTTGCAAACATTTAGTGCAGGGCCCTTTAAAATGCGGGGGCCTGTAGCATATGCTACTTTTGCTACTAGGTTAATCCGGAACTGCTTACTTCCCCATGCTTTTCTAAAACACACCAGTTACAGAGATACAGAGTAGTCAAAGTGCACTGTTTTGTACCTGAACATATGAAGCTGAGCCACAGCGTTGGTCCCTATAAAGTCAGGTTTTCTTTTCTTTTCTTTTTTGCACTGAATGGCAGCAGCTCACCAAGGTTCCAGCAGGGCCAGTCTGCCCATGAGGTAGACTGAGGCAGTCACCTGAAGCAGTAGGTGACAGCACCCAGCCTCTCTCCCTTTTCTCCTCTCTTCCCACTCCCTGAATTTCAAAAGGAAGAGGGGAAAGAAGCAGAAGGGGGAGAGCGAAGGAGGGGAGTGCCCACCAGCCTTCTCACACTGCCTCTCCTGCTCCTTTCTCCTCTTCCTGTTTACATTCAGGGAACACAGAAGGAGGAGAAGAGTGAGGAGCAGTGACAGTAAGGAGGGGCAACTTGCATGCTGCCACAATGCGTGCACTGGCACCAGGCACAGACCACTCTTCAGACAGGATATATTTCACAGCACTACCTGGAAATGTCAGGAATTGAACCAGGGACCTTGGGCAGGCAAAGCACATGCTCTGCCTCTGCACTATGGGCCCGCTCCAAAGGAAGGTATATACAAACAGGATGCAATACCCCAATTAGCACATGTAGGATCATTGTGATTGTTGTGTGGAATACTATAGCATGATGAGTGTGTTGAGAACGAGTGTGAGTGTGTGTGTGAGCTATCTATCTATCTATCTATCTATCTATCTAATTAGTGAGTAGCGACAAAATCTCCCTCTCATTTTGTACAACTTTAAACAGTTTCAAGTAGTGAACACCAGAACCCCCATCTCACCCTCCTTCCACAGTGCCTTGTATTTAGTGAACATTTGGCTGCTCCTGGCTAAAAGGAACCACTTCAGCTCTTAGGCTCGCTTCTGTTTCAGTTTTTTCCTCCACCCTAACTGTTTCATTTATATGATTTATCATTTTGTACCGTCAGAACAACAGTAAAGTCAAGCCTTTGGTAAGATACTTGTATAAAAGAAATATCGCTTGTTTCCCTTTTACAGAGTTTGGCACAGCCTGATGCGTGTTAGATGAGATACACACTCTTCATTTCCCCCCTCCCAACTCTAGCTGTGGATGATGCAGATTACTGTATGAAGGTTCCTACCTTAGGGCAAAGGCTGGACTAGCAGCCAACTCCTTTGAGGCTTTTACAGCCCTTACAGATTCTTATTTTACAGATTCTGTATACACTCTGTAGACTTTGTTTGAAGTTTGCCAGAATCTACATCAGCACCTTGTCTCTGTCCCTCATTTGGCAGTCACCTCTTCTGAAATCACTTTCAAAAGGAATGTGTCTGCAATTCTCCCTGATCCTAGCAATGAGGCTGCAGTCACAGATTTGGGATCAGGAGAGAAAGTGAGGGACCTAATGGCAGATGGGTGAGTGACTGGGCAGAGTGACACTAAGGACAGTGGCTGAGAGAAGTAAGGGTGGTAGCAGATCTATTGGTGCCAAGTTCATATTTACAATCACATATTGCATATCAACTTCCTGGGGAAAATCATTTTTAAAGGATTTTAAAACAGTATTGTTGTTTTGATTCCTGCCCCCCGCCACCCCCATAATTTTTTGTTACCATATGTGCAAGCTAGTATAATGGGATTGCCTGTCAGCTTGAGCATCTGGATCCTAGCCATTATTCTAGTGGATTGTTTTCTTCCACTTCTGGAGTCAGTCCCACCAATTCTCCTGTTGATAGACTTTACATTACTGTAAAGAATAGAGGGATTATAGGCTCACAAAAACAGATCTTCCCTCTTTTGAAAGGATTCCAAACATTCACTTTTGTTTCAAAATAATAGTTGAACATCAATGCAACACACACACACACACACACACACACACACACACACACACACACACACCAGATAAGAGTCCCCCATGGGAATCTGTTGCTGCCAACCACTTCCGTTTCCCTTGTGAAAGCAATAAATCTTCACATGTTCTTCTAAAGAAGAGAGAATATGTTTCCCACTAGTAGCCAGTTCACATGGTAGTCAAGCCAGCCATGGGTCTTCTGATACTACACACTGGAGCTATCATAACCAACTGAGAGTTCCCTATGGTGTACTCATATTAAACACATGGTTTTAAGCACTACAAGTTATGTTTCTAGCATATAAGATACAAGTACACACTGAACACATAACATATGAAGCAGCCTCAGTATCTAAAAACCCAGATAGGCGCTGGAGGGAATGTTCATGAAGCTATATCTGTTTAGATATTCTATTTCATGTAGAAATGTTGTCCAAATATTGGACTGTTGTGTTCAATCCTGTATGCTGTATATATAGTCTCAATCTCCGAGATATTGTTAATGGGCAGCTCCGGAGATTCATTTTGTAAGAAACAGCACACCAAGACTTTACTAAATATAAGCACATTAAGGTAAAGTGTGCTGTCAAGTTGATTTCGACTCCTGGTGCCCACAGAGCCCTGTGGTTGTCTTTGGTAGAATACAGGAGGGGTTGACCACTGCCTCCTCCTGTGCAGTATGTGATGATGCGTTTCAGCATCTTCCTATATCGCTGCTGCCTGAGATAGGTTTTTCCTATAGTCTGGGAATACCAGCAGAGATTCAAACTGGCAACCTTCTGCTTGTTAGTCAAGCATTTCCCTGCTGCACCACTGAAGATTACAGCCTCAAAAACCATACAGCAGGTCTGCACATTGGAGCATAAGTACTAACATGGACAAATTCCAGAGGACTAACTATGTTAGCTGTTGCCTTAAAGGTTTGTTGATCTGTGAAACAGTCAAGACTTAGGTTTAAAGGTGCAATTTTTGATTCTGCTCCTGCGACTTGGGAGCTATCGAAACAACACCACATGTGTTATTATATTGTAGCTTATACGGGGACATTCGCTGAGTGTATGTTACCCCATACTTATCAAATCTTTCAGCCTGTTCTGATGATTTTTAGATATGTCACTCATTCATTCATTCATTCATTTATAATATTTATACCTTGCCCCTCCAGTACACTACTGCTCGGAGTGGCTCACAACAATAAAATAGATACAATATACAATAAAAGTAATAAAATTACCGGTAACCAAATTGAGTAAACAAGTTAAAAAGCCAGATTAAAAACCACAATCAGTATTAAGTTATTTTAAAAGCTAAAAACTAAGAATTATAAAAACTAAAAACTAAAGAACATACCAGATATAACCAAAGATGGAGCATTAAAAAGTGTCCTTAAAAAGGTGTGTGTTTTAATTGTTTTTTAAAAAACACTGAGAGAGGGAGCATAGCGAAGCTCTTAAGAGAGGGCGTTCCCAAGCAGAGGGGCCACAACCGAAAAGGCTCTGTCTCTAGTCCCCGCCAACCAGATCTCTGTTAGTGGTGGGGCCATGAGCAGGGCCTGAGATGATAAACGGAGGGCTCAACAGATACTCCGGCCCCAAGCTGTTATTGGACCATGATGACAAGATTTCTTATGTAGTCACCAAGTTCTGCCTAATTGCTTGTACAATTTGTAAGAAGATGTTATGTAGCTGAATGGTCGAACACTACTATCTACTGAAGATAGTTATAATCTGAGATGAAGTTTTTTCCTTTGCTTTTCCCTTTTTAATATCTTTAAGAATTTAATGTATCAGTATTTTTCTGGTCAGTGACCGAAAATAAACTACTGCTACTACTAAATCATTCTATATCAGTTACAAACCCCAAGACAGCTAGAATATTGCACAGAAATAAATGCACACCTTGTACAATAAAAACAGAAGCAGCAAAAACTGTCATGTATGGTAAATATTAACTGCTGCTTTGATCAGTTCCAGAGATAACCCTAGTTAGCTAACTCTTGCTGGCTTTTATGGAACTTCTTAAGAGAAATCTTAATTGTGCAACTTACATGTTCTGATATAAGTCTCCTGAGAAAAAGGTAGCATGAAGTCATAGCAGTTCTATGATATCTTCTCTGCTCTTTGGAATTCCCTCCATAGGAGATTAAGCTAGAGAGAAAGCCAGTCAATAGTGCCAAGGGAATCTTAAACTGGGATCCAGAGACCCTCTTGTACACACCAAAATGTCTTTTGCACAAGCACTAAGGGGTTGTTAATGTCCTCTTTTGGATAGAACGCCTCTTGCCAAATCAAGTGCTACTTTAGAAGATCCTTGGAGCAGAATGCCATCTTGACTCCAAGCAAGTAACAACTATGACACTTTATTGGCTTTGCCTGCTGCATTCTCTTTGTAACAGGATATGTAATCCTGTAATCTGCACCAGGATATGTTTTCTGTAATCCTGGATGGAGAGGTTTTGAATAGGTCTGGTCCCAGTGCAAAAGTGGTGCACAAAGAATAAATACAGCAGGCAAAGCCAGTGAAGTCTAGTAGTTGTTCAGTAAGTAAATCTTGTACTGTTCCATTGATCTTTATCAGGGCAATTTGTTCAAGAGAGAGATACGTATTAAAATTCCTTCAAATAAGACATGATCCCTGCTAACTGGGCAAAGAGGCACCTTCCAAAGTGTAGACTCTCATATTTAGTGTGGGAGAGCAATGCCAACTGGCCCTATTCAATTCCAGCACAGCATCCTTCCAGAGACTGTTGCTGGTGTCTATTTTGTGCTTATTTTTAGATTGTGAGCTTTCTGGGAACAGGAAACCATCTTACTATTGTTTTTTCAACATAAAACGCTCTGAGAACATTTTTGTTGAAAAGTGGTATATAAATAGTAGGAGTGTGACTCCCAAAAGGACCATGTTCAACTCTCACATGCAGCACTTTACATTTCCCCATGAATATAAATGACAGCCATTACATTATGGGAAGCCATTGGTGCTAAAACTACGCCTACACTGTGCCATTAGCGACCACAGTGTCTGGGACAAGGAAAGGACTTTGCCCCCGCTCCTGTCTTGGGTTCTATATTTATTTTTTGGCATTGGAAACCAAGACAGCTCCTATCTGCAAAGCCTCAATTTGGCATTCACCTTTTAGTCATGCTAGAGTGTGGCTGAACTCTGGAAACTGGCATTTAAATGCTGGGATGTCTGTCTAGTCGTCTACTAATTTGAGTTTCGTGGAATCATTTACTTCCAGTTTCTCCATACAACATTGCCTTTCCTGTTTGTGTGGTGGCCCATCCACATGCCTCCTATTATTCCATTAGGGATAATGATATACTATTTAGGAATCATCGCTCGGTCATACCTTTGATAGAAGGCCAGTTAGAATGATGATATCCACCAGCATGCACGTCTTCCCTCACTTGGCATCCACATCACTTGTGTGGAGGGCAGAAAGAATATCAACACACACACACCCCAACTAATTCCATGATTAAGGAAGCTTTGGAAATCCAACCTCTTATGTGGAACTTCCAAACCTCTATGGAGCGGAATAGCATGCTTGGTGTGTGGTGGGAGATGTGCGTACCCCACATGATGAGCAAGTCAATCAGATGGTATAAACCAGCCCATATCAATTGGCTGAGCTGATGTGGTGGTATGGAATGTTCAGGGAACTAAGCCGTTTTCAGTCTAGCTTCTGTGATGGCAGGAAAGTTGTTGATTTGGCTAGTTTGAACTGTTATGCAGGGGTAGGATGAGGACTGGAAAGAGGTCCCAGGGTAGAGAGAAGCTGGGGGACAGGGAGCCAAGAAGCAGGGAGGCTGGAGAAAGCTTGTGTAATGGGGAATCAGATGGGAAAGAGGAACTTGATAGAAGGATAGGTGATGTGGAAAAGGGCAAAGGAAGCAAGAATATGATATGAAGGGGATCATCATAGAGGGGGCCCTGAATAAATTTAAGGTCAGAAAGGGTTATGTCCAATAAAAAAATGAAGGAAAGAGATGGGGCACATGGTGGCTAAAGGAAGTGGTTATTAGGTATAATTCTATCATCTAGACCCTGATAGAATTCTGCCAGTTGTGTGACTTCTACTGTTAATGCAGAATTGTGACCTGACAACTCAAAGCGGACAGTGAGGGTAAAAAACCGAGAAAGGGGTGGGCTGGGTTTAAGTTAACCTACTTTGAATAAAGCAGCCAATTATTTGGCAACAAGCTTCTAGTAAGAAAGCAATTGCACTAGTTGTTCCACGTAGCAATTGTTAACAATTGTTCAGTTGTTCCAATGGACAGAACAGATTATTCCGTGTTAAAATTCTGTCTTGGTTTCATTAGGCCTTTCTCCTTAGCATCATAGGAGCAAAGGTTGTCACATGGGGGAGCTGTAGTTAAACTAAGCAGAATTTCTTGCAAGAGGAAAAAAAATGGAGCAGACATCGTAACACAGATGAAAGTATTACTAAATATGGTAGAACTACCCAGGCAGGCTAAGCTTTAAAGAATTCTTTAGCTGGACACCATTTGAAGCCATTAAAATATACCATTGTTTTAGGGGAAAGGCTTAAAAAAAAAACCTGACTAGTAAAACAGATGCTCTGTGCTACTTTTTGTACTCAATGACCCATTGCACTGCTGTTCCCTTGTCTTCATGCTCCTGGAAGATTTATCTTAAATTATTAAGATGGAATGATTATCACACATATGTTGACAATTCATCAGCTTTTCAGACTGTCAAAGTCTGACTGACTGTTAAGTGTTCCCTTAAGAGCCATTTACTGTGACATCACTGCGGAGGTTTGTTTCCAGAGAGATTGGGGAGCCATGTGTATTCCTATATGTATTTGTCTGGTGTAACAAGTGGGCAGAATTCCGGTTCAGGGCTTTACTGAGAATTTGACACACTTTTATTTCCTGCAAATTGCTATTTGTATTCCAGAAATTTTATACTAGGATCCAATTATTTGCAGGGGGGTGGGGAGAACCGCAAGGTTTTAAAAAGTTTTTTAAAACATCTTTCCTTTAAAAACTTTGGGACATCAAGCATGATGTGCTGCCACTGTATCTTCCCAAGAATCTTCTGACATAGACTGAGAGAAAGTACTGCAGATTATTAGGAAAGAGACGAAAAGGAAAACTGCCAGATTTGAAGGCATTTGGATCTCTTTTGTTAAGAAAAGAGGAAAGATAGATGTTTACAAATTATACATGATGTGGACAATGGGGATATCTTCTCTCTCTCTCTCTCCTGCAACTTAAGGGCATCCACTGAAATTGATTGACATGAGATTCAGGACAGAGGGGGATGTTCTTCACAGAATGCATAATTTATGGAATTCACTCCCAGCGGATGTGGTGATGGCCACTAACTTTATAGGGAGGATTTTAAATAATTAATAGAGAAGAGGTCTGTTAGTCACAATGGCTATGTGTAATCTCCAGAGGCAGTATACCTCTGAATCCCAGATGCCTTCATGCCTTGATTGAGAACTTCCAAGAAACATCTGGATGGCAACTCTGGGAAACAGAATGTAGCACCTGACAGACCTTTTGTCTGATCCAGCAGGACTATTCTTATGTTCATACTTGACTGCATGTTTGTAAACACTAATAGTAAAATTGATAATGCACCACATTATAGGCAGGGACCTTGATTTTGTTTCTAATTTTAACTATGCAATTGCCAAATACCTACATGGATCTGTATAGATAATCTCTCAGGATCAATGGCCATGCATCCCTTAAGGGTCTCAATGCTGAGGTGCAAATCTTGCACTGAGATCGCTGGCATAGATGGTGGTCCACTAAACAGCAAGAATTCCCTTGCAGGCCCCACGACATAGGGAAAGTTTCATTCCCTCCCCCCATTTAAGTTGAAAAACAGGGCATATGTGCATGGACATATCTCCTGCAAAGAAAAAGAGAATAACTATCTGTTTGTTTGTTTTTACTTCCTAGGACATTTCTGCAGGGAAGGGAGCAAACTTTCTTGTGGTCCCCACTTTCAAGGAGCTATATAAGTGTCCAAGCGGTACAGCTCAGCCTGGAAAAAGATTTTAAAGCATTATGAGGGAAAAGAAAAAACAAAAAAAACAACAACCCTCACCTCTTTTCCCCATATCTTTGGTAATGTGTGAAATGTAATGAGCTTGAGCATGGAGAAGGGGAGGAGTCCTTTGTCAGTGGTCCAATCAGGTCCCCATACCAGTTGCAAAAACTTAGTGATCTCAGGCAATTGTCGCTGAAAAAAGTATTGGATTTAAGCAGCAGCCTCAAATCTTCCTGATCCAAGTGCTGAGAAGCAGAAGTACAGCACGGAAAGAAGATATCTATAGCCCCTGAAACAAAAGGGTTGCGGGTACACCCGCCTCCCTCACAAAAAGAATTGCTTGCATACGGCTTGACTTACTTCTCTTGTTTCCTCTCAAGTATATTGTAGCTTTTTTTTTTTTTTGTGGTGTGCGTGATTAGAACAATACATCAAGCTTGCTAAAAACCAAAATTACAAGCTGGAATAACCAAAATCCTACCACCCATGTGGGACAATGAAAAGTTGCTAAAGCAGCAAGGAAATCTCATAAAAACAGGAGTCAACTCTGTTTTACCACCACATATTTTCCATAATTGTATAGCAATGTCTCCTGTTAAGACAGAAGTGACCACTACACGTTTAATTTGCCCTTAAATTCTGCTAGTTTAGTGCTTCTTTTGAATTGTATGACACACCCTCATGTTTTGACATTTTTAAATGTCTGTTAGGAAAACATCTAAAATGTTTTCAAGTACCGAAGAAATAGCAGAAGCAAATGACATTGAGACGCAAGTTTTGGGCGTTAGAGAAATGTAATAAAATCAATCAATCAATCAATCAATCAAATGCCACTTCTGACCCAGCAGGCACCTGCACAAAATGACAGGATGTCCCACCCAGAGGCATCTTCTCCTTTAGCACTTCAATGGAAGCCTGAGACAGACACTGGCCTGTTGAAAGGCAACTTCACTTTCAGGCTTCTCTCTCAGCTGGCTGGGGGTTACATAGGAAGTTGCCATATACTGAGTCAGACTATAGGTCAATCTAGCAGGAATCTCTCTCAGCCCTATCTCTCCCATTCATATGCAACCAGGGCGGACCCTGATTAGCTAAGGGGATGAGTCCTGCTTGTTACCACAAGACCAGCTCTCCTCTTTCTTCTTTTTGCTTTTAAATTTTTTATTGATTTTTACAATATCTTAACAATCTCGTTACATCCAATTAAACAAATGTTGACTTCCCACTCACCAATCCGCGCGAATCACTAACTATACAATTCAACCATACTATTCTGGCCGCCATGGTTGCATACATAAAGAATGTTAAATTTCTTGTGGAAAACTCTCCTTGCGTTATTCCCAGCAGGAAGGATTCTGGTCTCTTAGGAAATGTCATTAAAAAAATGTTCTTTAACTCATTATATATCATGTCCCAAAAGGCCTTTGCCTTCCTACAGGACCACCACATATGGAAAAAAGTTCCTTCACAGTGTCCACATTTCCAACATTTGTTTGAAACATTTTTATACATTAGTGCTAATTTTTTAGGTGTCAAATACCACCTGTACATCATCTTATAATAATTTTCTTTTAAAGTATAACATGCAGTGAACTAATCCATTTTACATAATTTTTCCCAAGCTGCCATAATATATTATGACCCACATCTTGAGCCCATTTTATCATAGTCATTTTAACCACTTCATCTCTTGTCTCCTCCAAAAGCAACAGCCTATATATCTTAGAAACTAATTTTTCATCATTTTCACACAGCTCCTTCTCAAATCTCGACATTTGATCCTCAAATCCAACTTTAAGATCCTTTTTATAAGAAAACTTCATTTAACTGATGATACTGAAGCCAATTACTAACCAAATTTTGTACTTCAATTAGTTTTTTTAAATTTACAGCCCTTTTCTTGGAAACATAACAAATCCGTATAGGTATCCCATTCTGGTTGCATATTTATCTCTTTACGTGCTAAAGCTTTAATCGGGGATAGCCATAACGGAGTTTTAGGTTCCAACCATTTTTTATATTTTCCTCCCCTTTCTTCTTTTATAACTAAAAGGATAATTTGCATTATGGAAGAGTGCTTTACCACATCCCTTCCATTGGCACTGAGAAGATTGCACTCCCTTCTTGGGAGAGAAACAACACCCCCACCCCCGCCCAGCCAAGGTGTGTGTGGGAATTACTGGCAGTGTCAGGACTGACTCACAAGCATCTTGGCTGGTATGGATATGGTCCTCTAGGCTGAAACAGCCATCCAGTGATATAACAAATGGTCCAGCTTAAAATTCAACATCAGATAATTAAAATGATAAAAAATAGCACAGAAATGTTTGGAAATATTCCATCACCATAATTGTTTCTCAGTAACAATGTATATCTAGGCACTCCATATTGAGAGTTAAGCCAATACTTTTTTCACCCTTAAAAGAAGAATGAAACGAAACAAAAAAGATGCATTCCTGTCAGGCACTGACTTCTCAAATGTTGGACAAAATGAGACGTTATTTGTTCTTACTTCCCATGATAGAATTACTTACATGTTGGATATGGCATTGGTAGGGCAGCAGGCCATTATAGGAGAAGGGAATTCAGAAATTTATTTGCTGTTTTGGCTTCCAGCAGGCCTACCACCTCTCTGATTTTGGAGAGCAATGCGACCCACCCACAAAACCTCACCTTCTTACTCTGTAATGCCAGATCGGTTCAAAATAAATCTGAGGTAGTCCATGACTTGAAGGAGCTGACCTGGTATGTAGACCTTCAGGGATGTGGTAGAGGCATCCCACTCCGGGGCTGATAGCTCCTCTGCTGTCAGGGAGAATGAAGGTTTTGGGGAAGGAGGAAATCAGTCTGAGGAAGAGGGGAATTTTTCTTTAGAAGGACCCCTTCCGTGGATGATGAGCCCATATCCTGTCACACAGGGGATACTCCTCCGGGGGGTGGGGACCTCCTTGTAGTGGGTGATTTGATCATTAGAGGTATAAAGAGATGGGTTTGTGACCCGGCTGCTGACCGCATGGTGACTTGCCTGCCTGCTGTGAAGGTTGCGGACATCATGCAGCATCTAGATAGGCTGTTAGGCAGTGCTGGGGAGGAGACAGCTGTTGTAGTGCACATCACCACCAACGATGCGGGGAAATGTAGTCAGGAGGTTCTGGAAGTCAAATTTGGGCTGATAGGTAGCATATTGAAGTCTAGGACCCCTAAGGTAGCATTCTCAGAAAAGCTACCTGTTCCACGCGCAAGTACAGTGAGACAGACAGAGCTGAGGGGTTTCAATGCGTGGATGAGACATTGGTGCCGGGAGGAGGGGTTTAGATTTGTTAGGCACTGGGATACATTTTGGGGCAAGCAAGGCCTGTACAAAAGGGACGGGCTGCACTTGAACCAAGATGGAACCACACTGCTGGAGCTTAAAATCAAAAATGTTGCAGAGCAGCTTTTAAAATGATGCCTGAGGAATAGCCGACAGGAGATGGACAATATCCGGTTCAACATATGCCTTCCTTTAAAGTGCGAGGGTGCAAAGGATTCAGATAAAACGGAAGGGGACAGAGCAGAACCACATAAAGAGCAGACAGAAGGCTGTGCCAGCTGGTCAAAGAGTCAAAAGAAAGATAACATACACCAGGTAAGAGATCCAGCATATCGGTGCTTATATGCCAATGCCAGAAGCCTCTGAGCCAAGATGGGAGATGCTTGCTTGCTAACACAGAAATAGATATAGTGGGCATAACAGAAACATGGTGGAACAGTGAGAACCAGTGGGACACAGTTATCCCTGGATATAAACTCTGAAGAAAGGACAGGAAGGGGTGCCTTGGAGGCAGAGTAGCACTGTATGTTAAAGAAGGGATATAATGTAACAAGGTAGAAAACCTAGGTGGACTGGAGTCCTCCACAGAAACTCTGTGGCTGACAATACAAGGCCTGAAAGGAAATGTGCTACTGGGGAAGTGCTATCGCCCTCTGGATCAAAATGCTGACAGTGACTGGGAGTTGCAGGAGGAAATCAGGGAGGCGTCAAGGAGAGGCAGGGCAGTAATAATGGGTGACTTCTATTACCCACAAATAGACTTGGTAAATTCACAGTCAGGTAACGACAAAGAGGTCAAATTTCTAGATATGCTGAATGACTGTGCCCTACAACAGTTGGTCTTGGAGCCAACCAGAGTTAAGGCGACCTTGGATTTAATCCTGAGTGCTACCCAGGACCTGATGTGTCATCGACCCTTTAGGGAACAGTGACCATAGTGCAATCAAATTCAGCATACATGCCGGGAGAGAATCACCAAGGAAGTCTAACACAGACACTTTGAATTTCAGAAGAGGAAACTTCTCCAAAATGAGGAGTATGGTGAAAAGAAAGCTGAAAGGGAAAATCAGGAGAGTCACTTTGCTCCAGAATGCATGGAGTTTACTCAAAACCACAATAATAGAGGTCCAGTTAGATTGTATACCCAGGAGGAAAGGTACCACTAAATCTAGGAGGATGCCAGCATGGCTAACAGGTAACATCAAGGAAGCCATAAAAAGGAAGAAGACTTCCTTCCTGTCCAAATGAAGAGAACAGAAAGCAACACAAACTCTGGCAAAAGAAATGCAAGGTGACAATAAGGGAGGCAAAAAGAGAGTTTTAGGAACATTTAGCTAAAAGCATCAACGGGAATAACAAAAACTTCTTTAAATACACCAGATGCAGGAAAGCTGCCAGGGAGGTGGTTGGACTGTTAGACAATGAGGGAGTGAAAGGGATGATTAAGGAGGATATGGAAGTTGCAGAGAAGCTAAATGAGTTCTTTGCATCTGTCTTCATGACAGAGGATACTGAGCATATACCTGTACTTGAACCAGGCTTTTCGGGGATGGAGGCTAAAGAACTGAGTCAGATAGAAGTGACAAGAGATTATGTTCTAAACTGTCTGGAAAAACTGAAAACTAGCAAATCGCCAGGGCCAGATGGCATCCATCCAAGAGTCCTCAAAGAACTCAAATGTGAAATGGACGACCTCCTTGCTAAAATATATAACTTATCCCTGCAATCAGGCTCTGTACTAAAGGACTGGAAAGCAGCAAATTTAACACCAATTTTCAAAAAGGGATCCAGGGGTAATCTGGGAAATTACAGGCTGGTGCACTTAACGTCTGTTCCAGGCAAATTGATGGAAAGCATCCTCAAGGATACAATTGTAAAACACATAGAAGAACAGGCCCTGCTGGGAGAGAACCAGCATGGGTTCTGCAAAGGTAAGTCTTGCCTCACCAACCTTTTGGAGTTCTTTGAGAGTGTCAACAAGTGTGTGGATAAGGGTGATCCAATTGACATAGTATACTTGGACTTCCAAAAAGCTTTTGACAAAGTTCCTCATCAAAGACTCCTGAGAAAACCTAGCAGTTATGAGATAAGGGGACAAGTACATGTGTGGATTGCTAACTGGTTGAAGGACAGGAAACAGAGAGTAGGGATAAATGGTGAGTTTTCACAATAGAGCGAAGTAAGAAGTGGGGTCTCCCAGGGATCTGTATTTGGACCAGTGCTTTTTAATTTATTTATAAATGATCTAGAAGCAGGGGTAAGCAGCGGGGTGGCCAAATTTGCAGATGATACCAAACTCTTTCGGGTAGTGAAATCCAAAACGGATTGTGAGGAGCTCCAAAAGGATCTCTCCAAACTGCGGGAGTGGGCAACAAAATGGAGAATATGGTTCAGTGTTGGCAGGTGTAAAGTAATGCACACTGGGATGAAAAACCCCAACTTCAAGAATAAGCTGATGGGATCTGAGCTGTTGGTGACTGACCAGGAGAGGGATCTTGGGGTCGCGATGGACAGCTCGTTGAAAGTGTCGACTCAATGTGTGGCAGCTGTGAAAAAGGCCAGTTCCATGCTAGGGATCATTAGGAAGGCAATTGAAAATAAAACTGCTAATGTTATAATGCCCTTTTACAAAACTATGGTGCGGCCACACCTGGAGTACTGTGTATAATTCTGGTTACCACATCTCAAAATGGACATTGTAGAACTGGAAAAGGTGCAGAAGAAGGCAACCAAGATGATCGGAAGCCTAGAACACCTTCCTTATGAGGCAAGGCTATAACACCTGGGGCTATTTAGTTTAGAAAAAAGATGACTGTGGGGAGACATGATAGAGGTCTATAAAATCATGGCTGGTGTGGAGAAAGTGGATAGAGATTCTTCTCCCTCTCAGATAACACTAAAACCAGGGTCATTCCATGAAATTGATTGCCAGGAAATTTAGGACCAGCAAACAGAGGTACCTTTTCACACAACGCATAATCAATTTGTGGAATTCCTTGCCACAAGATGTGGTGACAGCCAACAACCTGGATGGCTTTAAGAGGGACTTGGATAACCTCATGGAGGAGACATCTATCAATGGCTACTAGTCGGAGGGCTATATGCCACCTCCAGCCTCAAAGGCAAGATGCCTCTGAGTACCAGTTGCAGGGGAGTAACAGCAGGAGAGAGGGCATGCCCTCAACTCCTGCCTGTGGCTTCCAGCAGCATCTGGTGGGCCATTGTGTGAAACAGGATGCTGGACTAGATGGGCCTTGGGCCTGAACCAGCAGGGCTGTCCTTATGTTCTTATAACGGAGACCTGGTTGGAAGAGGCTAGTGGTCCCAGCATCTCCCAGAGGGTTACTCTGTGGTAAAGCAGGTGAGAGGATGTTGTCGGGGAGGTGGGGTAGCTGTGGTCTATAAGAATGCAATCTCCCTTACCAGGATCCCTGTCAGGAATTTGGCCTATACTGAATGTGTGTACCTAAGCCTAGTGACCAGGGACAGACTGGGACTTCAGCTGGTGTACCGATCACCCCGCTGACCAGTGGTGTCCAAAAATGAGCTGACGGACCTGGTTGATGACTTGGCATTGGAGTTGCCCAGGTTGTTGTTGGTGGGGGACTTTAATGTTCATTTTTAGACTTGGTTGTTGGGGGCCTGTGCCCATTGCGTGCATGTGTGTGCACGGCAGACGGGAGCGCGCATGCACGTGATGGGAGCACATGTGCCTGGTACTTCTGGCCAATGAGGACAACGGGGCAGCAGGGACATAAGCTGCTACCCTGAAGGGCTTGCTACAACAGAGCGCCAGTGGGGAAAATGCAGTGGAAGGGGTAAGTGCATCCTCCCCTGCCCTTAAGGGAACAGCCCCGCCGCCAGCTGTCTGTGAATACACACACTTTCTCCCTTCAGCTCCTCCTTTGTTATCACTACAAACTTTGTTTCACCTCATGTTCTTGCCTCACTAACATGCTGCTGAGTAGAGATATGCACAAATCCTATTTTGCTATTCAATCTCGAAATCAAATGGAAAAATATTCAAATTGATTCATCAAAAAGGTGGCCATCACCGGCTGTTTTGATGAATCAACTCGAATAGATTTGAGTGATTTGACCTTAGTGAACAATTGCAAACTCAAATCACCCCATTGTTCCCCATGGATAGCTCCTAGGGTCACCAAAGTGGGTTGGGTGATAGGACACGATAGATGCTACCTGCCACCGAACCCACAAAATAAATGAGTAAGTGGGCAATTTTTTTAAAAAATATTGAACCTTCCCCCAAACCCCCATAGGATCCTATGGGGGTTTGGAGGAAAGGTTAATTTTCTTCAACCCACCATTCTAGTCCTCAGACAAGGCGATTGCTTCCCCAGTGATCAGCGTGGTCTGGAGCTCACCCATCATCTTCTCAAGGAGAAGAGCAGCGGGCAAAGCCTTGCTCAGTGTTGCTGTTTGGGCATACAAGCTGTTCATGGCAACAAAGAATGGCTCGAGTGCCAAGACCTTGGAAAGGAGAACCCAAGTTCTGGTTGGAAAGGGTGCACACATCCAAGCCATGCCTGTTTGCCAGGCCATGGATGGCTGGATCTTGTTCCAACAGGTGCCAGAGAAGAAGAAAAGTGGAGTTCCACTGAATCAGAATATCTTGAGGGATCAGGTGTTCAGGGTGGCCCAGCCAAACTGCCTCTCGGTGGAAGAAAGCTGCTATCTTGTGACAGCATCCAGTGCCTGTAGTGGGCATGTCTTGGCCTGGCTGCAGCCCCCAAAGGACCAAGCACATCCTGCATGACCAAGTGCATCCTGCACGACCAGGTTCAGTGTGTGCACCACACAACAGAGGGGCACAAACTGAACCTGCTCGGCTGCCTTAGTTATGTTGGCAGCATTGTTGGTAACCATGAACCCACGGTTAAAGTTTGGATCCATGACCGCCATGTAGTCACTATCTAGCACTTCTACACACACAGCTCACCTATTCTTTGCTGCATGGGAGGGGCTGGTCACACCACCAGCAGCAGATGTCCCCTCACTCTCCTGCCCCCAGTTTGCCTCCCACTGGGACTGGTCTCTGCAGTTAAGTGAATTTGGTGTCAGGCACTGCTGCACGCAGCAGCCCCAACATGGCCTCCCTGCACTACTGTCTGCTGAAGGTGCTATGTGAGGGGATGTTGTAGTTGGGGACAAGCAGTCAGAGCAGAAAGCAGAAGCCAGCATTCTCCACCACCTGGAATGGCTGATTGTCCAAAGCCATCATCTCAACAATGGCCCAAATGATGAGATGAGGCTTTGGGCAACCAGAATGCTTGCCCACTGACTGTACCCACTGCATGGGCAACTTACCCTGCTTGGGAGCAGCAGCCTTGAGGAAACACCTGGGCTTACCGCTGCCAGCAGGAACATGGACCCCTAGGTGATGCTGTTCCAAGTGCTGTAGAATCCCCATCATCATCAGTAAGGACACTTGGGGTCCTTACCTCAGCTGACCTGTGTCCCACAGTGGATGTAGGCAGTATGGTGTGGGTCATCGCTATGGTGGAGCTCAAAGTGGTCCCGCACGAGGCTGCTATTGTTCTGGGACCATTTTGGTGGTGTTGGTGTTACTGGGGTTGCTTGTAGGGATGTGCACAGTTTGTTCACTCCCTGGGGTGGGGTGGGGTGTGTGTGTATGTGCGCCTTTAAAAGAGCAGTAAGGAGCTCCTTACCAGCTCACCCCTGCCCTGCAGCTTCCCCCCGCCCACCCCCAGTGCTTGGTTTTTCAAGAAATGCATGAGGCTACAGTGCTGCTTCCCCGATCAGCATTGGCATGCACATCGCCAGGGCATACATGTGCCGGCCATTTGTGTGGTATGCTGCACACGGAAATACTTCCCTGTGCATGCTGACACCAATCAGGGCTGCAGGAAGCAGCTCTGCAGGTCTCTTGAAAAACCAAGTGCCGGTGGCGGGGGGAGCATGTAAGGAGCTCCTTACCCACTTACCTGCTCCTTACCTGGCTCTTTTAAAGGCACCCTCCCCTGCCAGTTCAGTCAGTCCGAATGCCAGTGTTTGAGTGGGTTTGGCGCTTCCTTTGGGAAGCTTCCTGATAGGGGAGGACCTCCCCCAATTCTACCTCAGATACCACAGGTGGCTGCACTGCAGGATCAGGCTCCTCCAGAAAGGAAAGCCTGTGCACAACTACAACAGTGGGGCCAACAAGATGATTCGGCCCCTCTTTCCATTGTCCACCACACCCAATAGCATCACCCCTCCCTCTGTCTGCTACTCTGCTCCTGGCTCTGCCTCGCACCGTCCTGGACATCTTGGCATTTTAAAAAATTTAAGACCTAACTCTGATGGAGGTGGCAGGAGAACAAGGAGGTGTGGGACTGGGGGTGGTCTATTTAGGCTCTGTGTGACACACAAAGCACTATCTATAGCATTGTGGTGTAGGGTTGTGCATGGGCTGGTTCAGCATCTCCTCTGGGAAGCATTGAAACGGCTCGGGTGCTGGTATTCAAACTGGCTCAGCAGGATGGGGAGCAGTTCCCTTGAAAAGCAAGTAAGGAGCTCCTTGCCTGCTCATCCCCACCCTGATGCTTTTCCAGCAACAGCGCCAGCTCTCCAAAAAGCTGCATGCACCTGAAGCACAGCGTCGGAAAGCACATGTGCACTAGCCATGTGCTTGCCAACACTGCACAGAGGCTGCAGGGAATGGCTCTGCAGCTGCGTGAAGCCCTTTGGAGAGCAACCACCGCCGGTGGAAAATCAGCAGGGCAGGGACGAGCAAGTAAGGAGTTCCTTACTTGCTTTTCAAGGGAACTCTGCCCCGCCAACAGCTGCACAAACGGCTTGTGTACATCCCTACTGTGATGCACAGACAGAAGCTAGAAAAATTAAATCCCTGCAAATTCCACCACCACCACTCTCTGCTTTAAGTGCTGCAGCTGCAATCCTTCTCTGATCCTTTTCCCCTGAGGCACAAATGGCTCTCTGTCTCTCTGCCTCCAGGCAGCCCCTTAAATACATTTTGAAAATCCCTTATTTGGCCTTTCCCCAGCCAATGGGGGCACAGTTGCCCATGACAACACTTGATTTGAATAATAACAAACCAACCAAGAAGCAAGGGGATCTCTTGGCAATTGGAAGAGAGTGCCAGAAAATAGGGGTGTGCACAGAACTGCAGTCCGACACTGGGGTGGGGGGTTCCATTAAGAGCAGGGGGAGGGCTTACTTACCCCTCCTGACGCTTTCCCCCATCCGGCGCCCGTAGTTCTGTTAATGATTGGGGCGGCAGGATACCTCCCTGCTGCCCCTTCTTACATTTTGCTGCTGCTGCTGGCTACGCTCCAAAAGGCTTCAGTAAGCCTGTAGTGCACGCGCACTTCGCGTGCACGCTTCACATCTCCGCGACTTGTGCGCGCACGCATGCACGTCACGGAGACATGAAGCGCGTGTGTGATATGCACGTGCGCTACAGGCTTATTGAAGCCTTTTGGAGCGTAGCCAGCAGCAGCAGCAAAATGTAAGAAGGGGTGGTCAGGGAGGTATCCTGCCGCCCCAATCATTAACAGAACTACAGGCACCGGAGGGTGAAAGTGGCAGGAGGGGTAAGTAAGCCCTCCCCCCACTCTTAAAGGAACCCCCCCCCGAATCACTCAAACCCCAAACAGCCCATGTCCGGACCGGCCCGGAGGCCTTTGGAATGGCCTCTGGAACGGTCCAGGCTCATCACTACCAGAAAACCAATCAGCAAGTGGGGGCGGGGGAACAAAATAGGGCTCAAAATTGAATTTAAATAACTCAGATCAATTTGAGCTCGAATCAGGGTCGATTTAATCCAAACCTGAATCAGGCCCTTTATTCTAGGGGTGATTTGATTCAAGTTTGAAACATCCCGATTTGAATAGATTTACACATCTCTACTGCTGAGTAAACGCACAGATGGGGGTAGCTGACCACATATTTTTACCTCTTCTATTGCCCAGTCACAAAGAACAGCATGTTTTACTGGCAGTGCTAGAATAATCAGGCCATCACTGCTTATTTTTTCTATAAATAATTTGAACCATTAAATGGCAACATAATGGGAAGATATGGCTATATTTAAGGGTTAGCTGGAAAGGTCTACTTCTAGTATTTGCTCTTGCATCTGTTTTTCATTTTCTCCCTTTTTACTCTGTTCCAGATGTAGCTGTCTACAGTGCTAATATAAGCATCAGAACTATCCCCATATTAGCTTTTCTTCAACCCAGTCTTCCTCTTTATATATATTGCTGTTGCAGTTTTATGAGGATAAATGCCCACCAGCAAGCTGACTCAAAAGAGGGCAGCACATAAAACCAAAAATTAACGTCTGAGGACCTTCTAATAAGCCATTAAATCAAAGGACAACAAAACTATGAAGAGAGAGTAGAAAACATAGAACAGATTCTGCTCTACTCTGAACGTCAATAATTTATTACTCCTTTACTGCCCCATTGACTTCAACAGAACTACTTGTAGAGAAAATACTGGATGCCACTAATGGCAAGAGTAATACATACTAGCCTTACACATGCTAACATTTTGGTGAACATGAAAGCGGACTCCAATATGCTGTGTTCTCATCCCTATTGTTTTCAAGCTCTATGTGCCAGTGTTTATTCTTGAAAATGCTGGTGGGAAACAGCAAAACAAATGTTAATGCTGGATTTCTAAAAAGGATTAATGGCATATGGTTTAACAAAAGCGCGCATCCTGGAATTTATAGTTCGTGTGATTAAAAGAAGTTTGTTCTGTGCATGTCACAGACAATGTATTAGGCTGCAGTCATAAAGCCATGTTAGAAACTGACCCTCCCACTCCAACTGAAGGTCTGCTCAGCACTCCTAACCTCTCCCCACCGCTACTTCCCCTTCTGAATGCTCTGTTAACAATGAAAATCCACAGTGCTTTAGAAATAATATTTTAAAAATGTGTAATTAATACAATGCCGCAAGAAGCCTGGAGAAATACTCCACAGACTCTGTCATTAGGATGAGGTTGTGAACAAATGGGATAATCCCTACATGCACATGAACGATTGAACGAACCTTGGAGGAAGGAAAAGAAAGACAAGTGAGATGGACAAAGAGAGACGCAAGGTTGCTCGACAAGAGCATGTTCACAAATGCCAAAGTTACTTTCATGCCATAGAGTGGGGTGCATGTTCCCTAAAGGGGAGGGGTAAAATAAATTCAAGCAAGTTGTTCTATTAACAGCCAATTAGCCTACTTTCCTTTCACTGTCTCTGCAACTGGACTAAATTTGGTTCAAATCGAGGTCCGCAAGTTAGATCTCTTGCACCTCAAATGTTCATGCCTCCACCATCTTGCATCAGGGTGGATGACATCATTACACATTACACCACTGAGGTGTCCCTGTGTGTCACTCATTACAACTGTACCAAATTTGGTAGAATGTCCTGCCAGAAACCTGCCTTACAGTCTTCTCAAGAGGAGGGGTAAACTGCACAGAAGGACTACTCAGGAGCAAGGCCCGCTTTGAGCAGACAAGCAGGAAAGGGTGTGGCCCTTCCCCAAACTACTTCTGAACTCTGGAGTTTTGCTGGTAACAACAGCTTCTTCTGAAAGCCAGATTTGCTGAGTGTCAGGCCAGCTACTTCTGAGTATCCTACTCACCTTTGTTCCTGTCTCCAGAGAACCAGTTGCAGCCCTCATCTTGGGGTTGCCTCAGTTCACTCCGCTTCCTGCCAACAAAGACTACTCCTGCTCCTAGCCTTCATCACCTCTGTTACCTGCCCCACTAGGGAGTGCTTGCACGCAGACTGCCACCAAGCAGCCCTCGCTCAGCCACAACACCACTGACAAACCTAGAGTGCTGCAAGTCAAGTGACACTAGAGAGGTATTACTTTTATCCATATCAGAAAAGAATGTGGATTATTTTTAAATAATTTTGAGAATGTTTTCTGCTTGTTGAAAGATATTTTTAGTTGGGTGGTGTTAAGAAGTTGACACAAAAGAGTTAAGAAAAATTACAGGACTATCAGGATTTTTTTTAATATTTACAATCCCAAACAATGTGTGTCACTATGATGTCACCCATTTGTCCAAATAGCCCAATGGTAGAGCGTAAGCTTTTCATGCTGAAGGGTCCCAGGTTCAATCCCTGGCATCTCCAGGTAGAACTGAGTAAGATTCCCTGCCTGAAAAACCCTGAGAGCTCCTGCCAATCCTTGTAGACAATACTGACCTAAAGGGACAAATGGTCTGACTCAGCATAAGGCAGCTTCTTTTGTTCAGGATGACATAAACTAACAACAGAAGTGATTCAAATGGCATGCACACAGCCATGTCGGCCAGCCCACTTCCGGTATGACGCTGACTGGGGCTGCAGGGAGTTACACTGCAGCCCCGCACCAGTGGTTTTGGGCACAGTGCCGGGTGGGGGAGGGCGGGGAAGGTAAGGACACCCTCCGTACCCCTTAAAGGCACCTTTTGTGCCCCTTTGAACCGGCTTGAAGGCCGGACTGCTGAACCGTTTTGGCGTTCCATAAAAGGAGCGCCAAACCAGTTCGTGCATATCCCTATCAGGCACAGAGCAGAACAGAGGCATGTCAGTTCTGTGGAATTGGTTGATGCCAATCTATACACAAAGATCATTCAAGTATCCTTGTTCTTACTCTGCATCTGGTTAACATCTCCTTTGTGGTTGGATACTGTTCTAGATACAGATCAGTACACAGAACAGTTGAGAACAACTCTCTTTTCAAGAACGCTCTTGCCTGAAATAACATAATATATTGTGCAGTAAAGGCTGTTGTTGATCTGCAACCTGGAGAACACTAGAGGGCACCTTTGAGCTTTGGGAAAAATGCACAAGGGACAAGGGGGAAAAAACCACCAAGAAGAAAGGAGTATACATGCACACTCACACACACAACTTTGCCTCAAAGCAGGATAACTGACTTGTTTTATAAGTATATTAAAACAAAATATGAGGAATCCCAAATCCAATTAACAAAATACCAAAAATATTTACTAAAACACTACTTATGTCAGTGGGGTTTAAACCATGCACAGAATTCTTTACTATCTTGGATCCAGGATGTGCCGATATATCCATTAGGTGCTAGGGCCTGCAAATGTTTTCCAAATATAGTGCTAAATATATAGTGCTGTCACTCTTATTCATGCTGACTAGTACTTCGTTACTCAAATAGTTCTCCATGGATCAACAGGGCTCCTCCAAGACTGTAAAAGGTTAAGCAAGGTGAGTATCAAATTCCCTTAACTTAAAGGGAGTATCTGTCCTCTTTTGCCCTGACGAACAACCAAAATGCCTTAGCTTTCAAAAGCATGGTTTTGAGACACAAAGAACAAGACCCAGCAGCCAGTGCAAAAGACCTCTGCTCTTTGCCACTTGATTAATATCATACAACCAGGGTAATCTCTATGAGCAAGGACTCCCAGCCAAAGAAGTGTTCCGGTTCCAATGAGAAACTGCTGAGGAAAACAGAAAGCGGCCAAATGAATTCAACAGCTGTGTGAGATTAGCAACAGTGTGAGAAGGCAAGGGCACTCAACTCCTTCCCCTCCCTAAAGTACAAACCCACTCCCTAACACTGTTCAAACGAACCCGTTTGAAAACCAGTCCTATTAAAAAACCCAGTCCTATTAAAAACACTAGTGTCAAATGTAGAAAGCCAGAGGGAATGTAGGAGCTATTCAGTGTATTGCAGAGCGTCACATGTATGACCATTTGATTGTAGAGCTATAGTAGGCTTGGTGCTAAGAGCTCGTGGCTATCAGGGAACACGTTTATTCCTTTGGGGCCAAGGTGGCTGGCCTGGAGAGGCTGAGAGTGAGTCTGAAGTGACTAACAGCATCAAATTGTTTAGAACAGTTAAATCCCAAGTGGACTGTAAAGAGCTACAAAGGGATCTCTCCAAACTGGATGAATGAAGAAAACCACAAATGAAGTTCTACGTAAGTAAGTGCCAAATAGTGTACATGGGGCAAACAGAAACCAACTTCACATGTACAATGATGGGTATGAATAGGTGGTGACTAACCAGGAAGGAGATGTTGGTCATGGAAGGCAGCACAATGGAAATGTCAACTCAGTGTGCAGCAGCTGTGAAAAAAGGCAAATTCTGTGCTCCAGTTATTACGAAAGGGATTGTTAAGTGGTTAAACAGTGGAAAGTAGAGAGGAAGAGTAACTGGGCAGAGGAGGAAAGTAACTTATGCATGAAATACTATCTTAAAACAGTTTGATGTCCTTACACAAATCCATAGTGCGGCCACATTAGGAACACTGTCTAGTGATGAGCCCGGACTGTTCTGGAGGCCATTTTACAGGCCTCCGGACCGGTCGGGACATGGGCGGTTTGGGTGATTGGGCTGAGGGTTTCCTTTAAGAGCGGGGGGAGGGTTTACTTACCCCCCCGCCGCTTTTCCCCTCCGGCACCCGTAGTTCTTTTAATAATTGGGGCGGCATGATACCTCCCGGACGTCCCTTCTTAAATTTTGCTGCTGCTGGCTATGCTGCAAAAGGCTCCAATAAGCCTGTAGCGCGCGCTCCTCACGTCTCCGCTTTCTCCTAGCAATTGAAGGGCCTTCAAATGGCCAATGGTGGGGTGGGACTCTCAATTCCTCTCTCTTTCTCTCTCACAGCAGCTTGTCTTGTCTTGGGTGAGCAACGCAAGACAAAGGTCTCGCCCACAGTTCCCAGATCCCAGTGAAACGTGAGGGAGGACATGGTGCTGCGTCACTTGAGTTGTGGCGGGCTGTCCCGAGGGCTCTTTCGAGCTGGAGATGGGCAAGTCGGCAAGTGTGCTCAGCTTGAGAACTGGATGGAGCGCCTCGCAATGGCAGGCCAAGCGCGCCCGAGCCTTGCTCCCAGCAAGCCACGTGCTTCCGGGCGCGCATGGAGATGAGCGCATTAGGCGCTGGAGTGGAGCTCACGCTCCACACGGGAGGGCTGGAAGAGCCCAGCGGACGTCCTTTGAGTGCCTTTCGCCTTGCATTGGGGCGGCGCGGGAGGGGGGTGACTGTTGTTGTTGTTATTGTGTTTGTGCAAGATGCAGGTGATCTTTTCCCCCGTGAAGACGTGAGGTGCGCGCGCAGCTACAGGCTTATTGGAGCCTTTTGCAGAGTAGCTGGCAGCAGCAGCAGCAGCAAAATATAAGAAGGGGTGGCCAGGAGATCTTGCTGTAGATCTTGCCAACCCAGACCCTAGCTGTCAATCTTAGTAACAAGCTTTTGTCCCCACATCAGCTTAAGGTTCTACAGTTAGGACTGAGATTTGTTCCCATGCCTATGTACCACGATTTCAATAATCGGGTTGATCTTTTCAGGTTAATTAGATTTATAAAATTGAGAATTTTCTTTGGGAGTGATCCCCAATGTGAGGGACCCCCGCTTTAGACAGAAATCTGCTTTTGTTCCACTAGTTAATTCCCCTAACGTCATTGTCTTCCAACAGCTTGTGGAAAGAGATATTGCCAAAGTGGGAAAGGAGATTATTGGACACCATCAATATTGAGCCAATTTTTCCAGAGAAGACCACTTGGCTTTAAATACACTCAAGCAGGATCCTGATTTGATCTTTAAACCAGCAGATAAAGGAGGTGCTATTGTTATGAATAAGACTGATTATTTAAAGGAAATTTCCAGACAATTAGATGATAGGTCTTCTTACCTTCCTTTAGATAAAGACCCCACTTCTAAAATTATGTCCATCATCAAAGTGGTTTTGGATGAGGCTAAACTTTTAGGATTTATTACAGATGCTGAAAAAAATGTCCTGATTAATCCTTATCCTCGGGTACCATTTTTAAAATATCTTACCTAAGATTCATAAGCCGGATCATCCTCCTAAAGGCAGGCCCATTGTTTCTGGCTCCAATTCCATGCTTGAACCTCTTTCTGTTTATATCGATTATTTTCTTAAACCTTCGGTCTCTCGAACACAATCGTTCATTAAAGATACAAAAGACTTCATTATGAAGGTTGAAGGTTTTGAGGTTCCTCAATCAGCTATTCTATGCACGTTAGATGTGGTTTCCTTGTACACGTCAGTACCCTTGGATGAAGCCCGCACAATGGTTGAGGATATTTTGTTAGCGCGTCCATCATCACATCCTCTAACCTTTTTTCTTATGGAACTTGTTGATATTGTATTTGAAAATAGTTTTTTTTAGACATCAACATCAATTCTATGCTCAAATTAAAGGTTTGGCAATGGGTTGCAGCCTCACCCCTTCTGTTGCCTGCCTGTTTATGGCATTATTGGAAAAGAAGTTTGTCCTCAATCCAACATTCAATCTGTTTCACCAGGACATATTAATGAATAAAAGATATATTGATGACATCTTTTTGGTTTAGAATAACCCCTCTACTCTTAAACCCTTTGTTCTCTGGCTCAATCAGCTTCATAGTGATATCAAATTCACCCATCAGTGGGACAAAGACCATATCCCATATTTGGATACCAGGGTTTTCAAAGACCATCTCAATAAGCTTGCATTCAGTCTTTATAAGAAACCTCTTCATACCAATGCTTGTCTCCATTTTGATTCTTACCATCTGGAACATCTCAAGCGAAGCCTCCCTTACAGTCAATTTCTCAGGATTAAGCGAAATTCAACAAATGCATCAGATTATGTCAGGGAGTCTAATTTGTTGGAATCTCAACTAATTGATCGGGGCTACCCCCGACATATTATTTGGCAGGCTTGTCTTCGAGCCAGTTCTAAAGATCGCCGATCACTGTTTAACACTATGGTTCGTAGTCCAACATCTCGCCTTATTTGGTCATTACAGTATACTCTGTTGGCATATAAGATCAAAAATATTATTAACAAGCACTGGCACATAGTGGCTGAGTTACCAGGGTGTTAAGTTTCACCCCTGATTGCTCATTGAAAAACCCCTAGTATTTGGGACATGTTAATAAGCACTGATCATTCACCTTTGTATAAGCATGATTCTGAGCCAGTTGGCTTTTTTTCTTGCGGTCATTGTTCGGTATGTTCATTAGCTGTTCCTATCAAAATTGCATATCATCCTTTTACCCATAAATCATCACTGATTCATTTTTTTGCCAACTGTAGTTCTAAAGCCATTGTTTATATTATTCAGTGCCCGTGCAACCTTTGGTACATTGGTAAATCAGAAAGAAGTGCCAAAGTTCAGATTGCAGAACACTGTTCCCGCATTTTGCACAAGGTTGCAGAAGCTCCCCTTGTGGCTCATTATATTGATAAACAACATTCTGCAGATGATATTCGCTTTTTCATTTTGTATAAATACCGTGGACCGTCTTTCGCTTTAGTAGATGTCCGTCGGATTCTTCTTTAGAAAGAGGCTTTTTTCCTTCACTATTATTCTACTGAGGCACCTCGAGGTCTGAATTCTTCCAACAATCTGTTCTGCTTTTTATAGCATTCCCTGCTTTGAAATACTTGGGATCTATCTATATGGGGTTCTCTCAGCCTATATATCTCTAGGATTTGTTTCACCGCTCCATGGTGTTCCAGCCAATAGATTTCCTCTGAGGTCTTTCTTCACTTATTTCTCTGTCATTACAAAAGGTATAGAATATGGAGGTTTATTTGCAGGTTCTCTCTTTTTTGTTTGTGTTACAGTCCATGCGACATTCAGCTCTTTGCCCACGTTCATTTGTTTTGGGGTGGTGTGGTTCCCCTGTAGTTCTGTGAGGCTCTGTATTTTTTACCTGTATCTACTTGGGTTACTTTGGGTCCTTCAAAGGTATGGTACGTTTCATGTACTTTGTCTATTAGGTTGCAATAACTGAAGGGATTACTTACAGGTTGCATCTACACTTAAGCACTTTATAATCAATGTGGTTTAGTTCTGGGTTAGCCTTTTTGTATTTAGGAGTGGCTATACCTTTAAGTTAAGTTTGTGGTTTCTTTAGAACAGCTGTAAAACCTTTTGGGTTAATTATTCTTTTTGTTTATAACCTGTGAAGAGCTCTCTCATCAGTAAGGTGAACCTTCAATATGCTTGGAAAAGTTTGAATCTACTCTACCTTCATGTGAGTGTTTTTGTATTCATTCTTTTGTGGTTTTTATTAGTAATGTTTTACTGTTTAATAGATACTGTTTCATGTATTTCATATCATTATTTCAGCCTGTATTAATGGGAAACAGCCCCTGATGAAGCGCTTCGTGAAACAGCTACTTATCCTGGGGTGGCTGTAGTGCGCTCTCCCTCGTTTGATTTGTCATCCACCAACAGTCATTACAGAGCATGTTGCTTTCTTTTTTCTGAATCAACGACTTACGACTCGAACTGCATGTACTCATTACAATTCCTTATCCTGAAGACATCTTGGATTTTGCCTGGACACCTACATATTACTTATTAATTCTCCAGTTTTTGTATTTGTTCTGTATATTTATTGGTTTTGTATGTTGTGTTTTAACTTTGAATTTGGTCATTTATTTTTGTGTTATAAGATGTTTTCATTGTGGGCTGGCAATACATGTGGTTTGACCACAATTAGATAAGGTGTCCGTTTACCATCGTTTTGGTGACATGCCTGTCTTGTGTGTCCACATTTGGTCAGGTGACATTGGCAATTTCATAAAGGTGATCTTTGTTACATATTTTATATCAGTTTGACTGTTTTTCAGTGTGTTTAGAGTCTGTTCAGCCATTTTTTCTTTTTCTTTTTTTGTTCATGGGTTTTTTGTTCTCCTCTTCTTGATTCTGTGAACCCCATTTTTTCTTTGGCAGAAAAGTCAAGGCTTCACGTGGCTGCTGAGAATGAATATGAGCAATTTGCCACTTTTGACAATATTATGGGTATGATCAGTTCCCAGAAGCACAGCACCCCTCTATAGATGGTTGGGCACAGGATTCAGTGGAGCCTGTTTTCTTCACAATAAAATAGATACAACATAAAATAAAAGTAATAAAATTAACCAAACTGAGTAAACAAGTTAAAAGTCAGGTTAAAAACCACAATTAGTATAAAGTTCAAATTTAAAAAAATTAAAGCTAAAAGCTCAAGAGTCATAAAAACTAAAGAACTAGCACCTGAGTTGAGCTCAGAAATTAACTGAAGCTCTCTCCTGGTTTGATAAGAGACTTGGGAGAAGTCAACCAATTAGGAGCCCTGTACGCCAGCTCACTCCATATGTATATTCAATGCAAGCATGGGGAGTGCACCAGTTGGCCCCACTCTTTTCTCTATGTTGGTGTGAAGGGTGAGAATGGAGTTTCCGTGTATGAACAGTTGACCAAACTGTCCTCCCTTTCCTTGACTTGCTTACAGCTGAGCCACACTATTTATTATTTACATTTTACATCCCGCTCTTCCTCCAAGGAGCCCAGAGCGATGTACTACATACTTGTTTCTCCTCACAACAATCCTGTGAAGTAGGTTAGGCTGAGAGAGAAGTGGCTGGCCCAGAGTCACCCAGCTAGTATCATGGCTGAATGGGGATTTGGACTCGGGTCTCCCCGGTCCTAGTCCAGCACTCTAACCACTACACCACACTGGCTCCTTGTATAGCACTACACATTAATGCAAGCAGGGAGATGTGTGCCATTACTATTCTGGAAGAGAAGGGAAGGGAAGATCCAGTTTTCTCTCCAAACTCAGTTTGGTCACCTCTAGGCAGGGGCATAACTATAATAGGGCAAGGGGAGACAGTTGTCTGGGGGGCCCCCCAGAGCCAAGTCACATGACTGACTCCCCCAGTCATGCACCCGCCCGGGCTTCTTTCAGTTGTATTCATCCTCCAAAATTGGTGTGAGTATTAAGACCTTGAGCTACCAGAACAGCATGTCTTTCTCTAGTACCATTAAATGACTTGCAGCGTCCACAATTTACAAAAACTTTACTATGCTTTTTGTTATCACTATTCAGCCTCATTTAAGATTTATTTACTTCACGAGCTGAGCTTCGGGGGGGGGCATTTTAAAATCTTGTCTCTGGCCCCACTCCAACCTTGCTACGCCCCTGGCGGAGGCACAAGGAACCATGCTTAGCCCAGGGCTAGGCTGCTTGCAATAGCAGCCTCAGAGTTTACCAACACAAGCAGTTGGGATAGACGGAATATAAATTTCTTGTTATTGTTATGTGTGCCCTGTGATGGCTTGTGATTGTCTGAGTTGGAGGCTGAGTACACAAAAAAAGTTGTTACAGGTTTTGTTGTTTGTTTTCCCCCAGGGAAAAAGCATGCAACATTTTACCACTTGCTAAATCTACCTGGGCTCAAACCAAGCTGCTTACATTCTCCATTTTTAAGAGTTTGCTTCCTTGCCAGGATTTAATTTCTATTTTGCCATAAAATAGAGTGGCTGTTTCTGTTTAAAAAAAGAAAGAAAAATGAAATGTATATTTTAGTGAACTCTCCCAAATGCATAACTTTCTTTTACTAGCTCCAGAAATGATATACTGGCAAAGTTTCACTTTACCTACAGGAATAGTTAAGATTTTGAATGCAGTCTGGCAAATTACTCAGCATGTTGGCTAGAATCCGTCTTCATTTCAATTGACTTTCAAAACTGCCAAAGCTTCATATACTGTATATCTGAGGCCCAGAAACTGCTGGAAGAAGGACTCTAACCCAGTCAAGAGGCCAATGGGAGGATTAAAAAATTCCCATTATGCACCTGCACAGTAGTAACTCCTATTACTCACTGGGCTCCAACTCAGATATATCCTCCTCAACATGCCTTGCCCCCCTTGCTTCTTCCAATTAGGAGAAAGCAAATCCAGAGAAATAAAGATGGTGGCATCTCTTCACGACAAAGAACAATCAGCAATGGTCGCAACAATGGAAGACATCTTGAACCCTGGGTCTCCATTGTAGTCTTAAAAGTTGTCCTAATGATTGTCCTAATCCTAATGCTGTAGGATGCCAGTAAATTGTGAAAAAAGTAGGGAAAAAATTTCCAGGAAGAACTTGCATCACAGCAATTCATTGTTAAGAACAAGAGGGATGTTTGCTGTCCCTCACCCTTTGTGTCCTTCCTCTATTCTTTCCAGAAGTCATAAGAACAGCCCTGCTGGATCCAAATAGTCCAAGGCCCAAATAGTCCAGCATCTTGTTTCACACAGTGGCCCACCAGATGCCATTGGGAGCCCACAGGCAGGAGTTGAGGGCATGCCCCATCTCCTGCTGTTACTCCCCTGTAACTGGTATTAAGAAGCATTCTGCCTCTGAGGCTGGAGATGGTCTATAGCCCTCTGACTAGTAGCCGTTGATAGACCTCTCCTCCATAAAGTTATCCAAACCCCTCTTGAAGCCATCCAGGTTGTAGGCTGTCACCACATCCTGATTATCTATCTATCTATCTAATTTGTACACCGCCTCAAACTTTCATTTCTGGGCGGTTAACAATAGCATAAAACATGTTAAAAACATATTCAACAAACTTAAAACAATTTAACAATTTAAAACTACACCAGAGATTAAAACCTAAAAATTTATGAAGCTGAGAAAGCTAGGGCGAAAAGATGGGTTTTCAGGTGTTTTTTTGAAAATTGCCAGAGATGGGGAGAATCGCATCTCAGCAGGGAGCACATTCCACAATCTTGGGGCAGCGACCAAGAAGGCCCATCTCTGTGTAGCCACCAAATGAGTTGGCGGCAACTGGAGACGGACCTACTCAGATGACCTTAATGGGCGGTGGGGCTCGTAGTGAAGAAGACGCTCTCTTAGATACCCAGGGCCTAAGCCGTTTAGGGCTTTATAAGTTACAACTAGGAAACCTATTAGCAGCAAGTGTAGCTCCATCAGTAAAGGAGTAATGTGGTCTCTCTGAGATGACCCACAGACCAACCTGGTTGCTGCATTCTGAACCAACTGAAGTTTCCGGACTACGTACAAAGGCAGCCCCACGTAGAGTTCATTACAGAAGTCAAGTCTGGAGGTTACCAACAGATGTACCACTGTTTTGAGGTCACTGATCTCGAGAAACGGACGCAGCTGGCGTATCAGACAGAGCTGATAGAAAGCACCCCTGGCCACTGCCTTAACCTGAGAAACCAGGGATAGGTGTGAATCCAGAAGTACTCCTAGACTGCGAACCTATTCCTTTTGGGGAAGTGTGGCCCCATTTAGAACAGGTAGATCAACATCGTCTCTAGAGTTCTGACCCTGCACAATAAGTACCTCCGTATGCGTTGTGTGAAAAAGTACTTCCGTTTGTTGGTCCTAAATTTCCTGGCAATCAATTTCATGGGATGATTCCTGGTTCTAGTGTTATGTGAGAGGGAGAAAAACTTCACTTTCTCCACACTACACATGCTTTTATGGACCTCTATCATGTCTTCCTGCAGTCATCTCTTTTCTTAACTAAAAAGCCCCAGGTGTTGTAGTCTTGCCTCATAAGAAAGGTGCTCTAGGCCCCTGATAATCTTGGTTGCCCTCTTCTGCACCTCTTCCGGTTCTACAATGTTCTTCTTTAGATGTGGTGACCAAAATTGTACTCAGTACTCCACGTGTGGCCCACTATAGTATTGTATGAGGGCATTAGAATATTAGCAGTTTTATTTTCAATCCCCTTCCTAATGATCCCTAGCATGGAATTTGCCTTTTTCACAGCTGCTGCACATTGAGTCGACACTTTCAACGAGCTGTCCACCACTACCTCAAGATCCCTCTCCTGGTCAGTCACCGACAGCTCAGATCCCATCAACGTATATGTGAAGTTGGGGGTTTTCATCCCAATGTGTATCACTTTACACTTGCCAACACTGCATTTGCCATTTTGTCGCCCACTCACCCAGTTTGGAGAGATCCTTTTGGAGCTCCTCACAATCTGTTTTGGATTTCACTACCCAAAAGAGTTTGGTGTCATCTGCAAATTTGGCCACCTTGCTGCTTACCCCAACTTCTAGATCATTTATGAATAAATTAAAAATTACTGGTCTGAGTACAGATCCCTGGAGGACCCCACTTCTTACTTCCCTCCATTGTGAAAACTCTCCATTTATACCTACCCTCTGTTTCTTGTCCTTCTACGAAGTCCTATTGTTGAGATAGTTCCGCTAGTGATACTGATACTTTTTCATCCTTTCCAGTATGAATAGGAATGGGGTAATTTAGTGCATATGAATTCCCGGGATAAGAACATCTGCCTTCTTGATCTTCCCCAATAGGAGAGATGGGATATTCTTACCCCTTCCCCCATAGCCAAGGAACGAGACCATTCTGGGACAAACAACATTTTTTGCTCCAACATTTCTAGTAAGCATGTAAGACTGACCCACTAAGGAGGTGCAGCGAGGCAGTCACCTCAGGCAGCAGACTGGCAGAAGTGGTGGTCGCAGTCACCCTCTGCCCACTTCCATCAGATAAGCCAATGCTTTTATCCTAATTGATGGTTGTACTGCTGTTGCTGCTACAAAAGGCAGAGGATAGAGAACAAAGTGGAGTGTGGTGGGCTGTCTAAGCCTCCTGAACACTTGCCCTGGATTCCCTGTTGGAGGGGAGATGTTAGTTATAAGTTTATTTGGTCACTGACCAGCAAATGTTGGAGGGGAGAGGTTTAATTCACTCCCATTATAGCAGAGCAAGTGTGTGTATGAAGAACAAGCCCGTTAAAGAGTAGGTTAAGACAGTTGTTTAAGATCCCAAAGCAAGTACCGTTAAGCTTTATTTGGGATGTTACATATTTGGATAGAAAGCCTGTGTGCTCAAGCTTTCTATCTTCATAGCAGAGAAAGAGAGAGAAGCCACATGGTTAATGGAGTCTGCAGTGCTGGGGTTTGTGATTATTTAGCAAAGCACCAAGGAAGCTACCACTCCACTTATGGAGTGCAGAGTTGACTTGTTGCAGCTATTTAAGTAACACGCATGGAGATCATTGATTTATTGGTGAAGTACATCTGAGATAGTTAGGACCTATCCTAATGAATAGGCAGGGAGAAAGAGATATGTTTCCATCTTCTCTCTAGGAGGAAAGAGGAAGAGGACTGACTCACTACAGGAAGTACCTGAGGAGTCAAGGCAGGGATCATAGAGTAAAGGCAAGCAGGGACAAGTCTGGAGACCCTCACTAACTACCTCTGCTCCCACTGCCCCCAGTGGTCATTAGGATAGTTGGTGCAAAAGGTCGATGCACTGGGACTCCATCTCCACTAATGGAGATCCATCCGGCGGGGTCTAGAGACAAGGTATTTTTGGTTCACTGCTTATATCTGGTAGGTTTTTTAGTATTTAGATTTTATTGATAACTTAATTTCAACATTTTTAAAATCTGTCATTTTAACTGTGGTTTTAGCCAGGTTTAAAAAATTTCTTGTTCTATATTGTATCTATTTCATTAATGTTGCAAGCCGCCCTGAGCAGTAGTGCAGTGGAGGGGCGGCATTTAAATGTTTCATATGAATAAATAAATACAAACCACATTACTGTTTTAAAAACACTGGAGGTGGAATGCAATCTAATAACAAATATATATATATATAAAAACCCTTAAAACAATCACTGAAGAGAACAGACAAGTAGATGGGGACCAAAAGCTATTTAGTCAGCAGCCCTCAAACAAGGGATTAAACATGGTGGAACAGAATGGTTTTCATTATCCTCCTAAAGACAGGAATTGTGGGGCCAAGCGGACTACCTGGGGGTGCAACTAGAGGTGACTGCAGAGAAAGCCTTGTCCCAAATCTCAAAACAATAGTTGTATTTGGAGTTAAGATGGTAGCTTGAGATAGAGGTGCACCTTGGTAATTTTGGAGCCTAGACCTAACCCCCCCCCCGCCCCCTGGAAAATTAAGCGTCACCATGCTCCACCAGATGACCAGACCACACCACCCGGGACAGACTAAAGAGGAATTGGGGCACCCCAGGGGCTGTGGAGGCCCTGGACTTTGGCCCCGAATTCCAGGGGTAAGAGCATCTCTGGTTTGAGATGATAGGTGTAAACAAATATTTTTGAATATTTTTTTATTTATCAAATTTGTACACTGCCCCAAACTTTCATATCTGGGCACTTTTTCACCCTTTCCAGTATGAATAGGAACGGGGTAATTTAGTGCATATGAATTCCCGGGATAAGAACATCTGCATAAAACATGTTAAAATGTATACAAAAACTTAAAACAATTTAACAATTTAAAAATCACCTACAAATTAAAATCTTAAAATTTTAAAGAAATGAAAAAGCTTGGGTGAAGAGGTGGGTTTTCAAATGCTTTTTTAAAATTGCCAGAGATGGGGATGTAAGTCTCACTGTGTTAAGCAGGACTTACTTTCAGGTAAGTACAGCATAAATATGTTCCTGGCTACCACAGGGAGTCTCCTCTTCTCCCAGTCTAAGGAGTGTTAGGTGTGTGGAGAGTGAACTCCCACATCACTCTCTTCTGCAGTCTTGAATGCTTGCTGGCTACCACAAATTTCCCATGTCCCAAATGGATGTAAGTTAAACTGTGTGAAGTTAAACTCACCTTACATTCCATCACATGGAGCTTGACTTGCTCCAGTGCTGGCTGGCTACGAAGACAGACTTCACATTGTGCATTTCAACCATTGGGTATAAACTATTGCTATGAACATTTATATACCGCTTTGCAACAACACTTCTCTTTTGTTGATAATTGGATAAACACATCCCCTTTCAGACTTTTCTAGTAATCAGGATTTCCTAGTCTGCGAGTGTAACACATTTTAGTTATTTGTTATGAAAGTATAACAACAATGTTGTGTCAAGACTTGTGAGTAAGGTGATGAAGCTTGAATGTCCTACATACGCAATTCTTAGAGGGAATACTCAGAATGAGTGATATCCTATTACAGCCAGTCCTTCAAAGACATGCACATTCATATTTTGACAATATATGGATTCTGAGGGACTACAGAAAGTTAACAGATAAATCAACACTGTACATACTTTCAAAGCATAAAACCCATAACTATGTCCAGTAAACATGTTTGCAGTTAAAATATGCCATAAATCTTTGACTATGACGGACCACATGGGTCATTTAACTCAGCTCATCTAACTCAGCTCCCCCATTCCCTAGGTCCAATGTACTCTTTGCTAATGGACCCTTGTGTTCAGATTCTTCGTCAACGGTCTCCTTCCTTGACCCCCACAAAGTTATCAGGACCTATCTTTGCATCCGATTGCCCCCAAATATGAGAAACAAATGCACTGAATAGACAGTGAGAAGCGAGCATTCCCTCTATTGTTCTGTCAGTAAAAAGTTGTTCAGTCCCAATAAAATACAGCAGCAGCAAAAGTTGCTCTGTCCCAATAAAGTACTGCTCTAGGCACTTGCCCAGGGTAAGGGCAGCTCTGCTCACACCTAGGCCTCATACTAATGCTTCATAATGGTGTCTAGTATTTTGTCTAACTGAAAAGTTCCATATAAACATCTTTAGGTCCTGAATGAAGGTGAACTAACACTGTGTACTTCATTGTGAAATTAAAGATGTTAAAACTATTGGAATTTCTGTTTCACATCCCCATGATTCTTCTTCCAGTTGATTTCTCCAGCCTTTCCTCATATTGGGAATTGTTTCCTGTTTGTCAACAATCCACATTTAAATACCATTCTTCACATGCACCAGATCCAAAATGTGATCTGCATTTGATGATTATTTATCAGATCATGTTGCCAAATTTTAAATGTAAATTTAATAACCACTCAGATCTGTTCTCACATCACAATGATACTATGAACCCTAGTATTTCTCAGCTGTACATGTGCAGTTCTGAAAGATTGGCTTGACAGACTTTTAGACACAGAGACACTGTCTAGAGGTCACTAGTGTATGCATGGATGCCAGAAAGCAGTAAATTAAACTCAAATGATTTTCATTCTCTGGGGGATGGAGAGGACCAAGCAGGTCAATAACCTTCTAACCCCATTCACTGTAATTAAAATCCAATCAGACCACTAGATTGATTCAAAATGGTTCTTGGTGAGCCTCTAGAGGATTCATGGACACAAGGAAAACACAACCCCCAATCCCCTTCTCAGCCACTGCAAGAACATCAGAAGACAAAACCAATTGATACATTTGGCAATCGGCAATGTGGGTGGGTAGAAAAAGAGAGCAGAGAAGAGAGAATGAGTTTAATCTGTTTGACAAAAGCTGTTTTCATAAATATAGTTACAAGAGAAAGCATAACTGGTTGTTGCTTTCTTTTCCAAGCTTTTTTTCATGTCTAGTTTTGAACCAAATTGCAAACAAAAACAAAATACACACACCAATCCCCCTCAAAGAACGAAAACAAATAAAACACAAAAACATCAATTCTAAAGAAAATCCATCACAACTAGGAACAATATATTTTAACGTATATATTTATTTTTATGCATGGCTATTTAAGACAAAAAGCAAAACACAAAACTCAGCCAACTTTTCGTAATCAGAATTGCTTTAGTGTTGACCTGAAATAAGATTGTAGTGTCAGTGCTATTTTATTCTGTTAAGTGAATAGAGTAATACGTATTCTGTATAATTGGTTGCTTGTGGATGAGGCCAGATTGGCAGCTGATGCTTCTAGAACTAGTTAAGATGTTTGCTGAATTATTTTGATGGCTATTAGAAGTTCCTTGAATGGAAATAGGTGGTTGATGGCTACCATCTAGGATATCAGACAGATAACTGGGTGGGTAAGGAAAAGTGTGCTGTTAAGTCGATTTCGACTCCTGGCACCCACAGAACCTTGTGTTTTTCTTTTGGTAGAATACAGGAGGGGTTTACCATTGCCTCCTCCTGCACAGTATGAGATGATGCCTTTCAGCATCTTCCTATATCACTGCTGCCCGATATAGTAGCAGTGGGGATTTGAACCAGAAACCTTCTGCTTGCTAGTCAAGCATTTCCCCACTTAAGGTGGCAACCAGAGAGAAAATAGCTGCAATATACAGTGTAGTCAGTGACAGAAACAGAGATCAGACTTTGGAAGTAGAATAAAAAGAAGGCAACATGAGTCTGCGTGTGTCACACACACATAACATGCTCCAAATGTATACTGTGTACTTTTTCAGGAATTGGTGCTGCTTAATAGACTAGAACTTTCTGTCTGGATTCTTACCTGCTTCCTCATTACTGCAAGCTGGTATCACAAAAATGCCATAAACTACCAGGGCACTTTCCCTCTCAACAGCGGCAAAATGCTTCCGTTCAGGCAAATTGCATTCAAAACAAATAGCAAAGTGCCCAGCAGGGGGAGCAGTCTCGTGAAAACTAACAACCCGAAAAAAACAGCAACTTTTTTACACTGGCTATATGACATTATAGCACTATATCGCAGCAATTAAAATCGAAACAAGGCACTGGAAATATGAACGGCACCCTGCTGTCAGCGTAGGGACTGCGGTGTCACAACACAGGAAGTGTGGAAGCACATTTCAGAGATGCGCCATGACCCCGTTGTAGGGTCTAATCTGTAAAGTGCCCAGTTCTCTCTCCTCATAAGGAAATAGACACTTTAGTAGGCTAGAACTTGCTGATGCTCAGAGAACTGGGTAGTGCTACTTGCCTGCTGACTCAAGGAAGCAGTGAAACGTATGCACAAAGTATCATTTATTCTCTCTCCTTAGCTATCTCTGTGTCTCTAACACAGTATATTCATACATGTTCTTTATGAAACACTGTTAACAGGCCTACTGCATTTTAGGGATGTGAACAAAATTATTCTTGCTTTTTGTTTTGAGCGCAAAACAAATCCCCCCCAAAAAGTTCGGTCAAAACAGTGATCAAGTCAAGTGTTTCAGCAAAACAACTCTAAATGTTTCGAGTGTTTTGGCCATAGAGAACAATGGGGAAACTTGAAACACAAAATTATTCCCCATGGGTAGCTCCCTAGGGCCACCCAACTCACAAAAGAAATAGGCAAGCAGGCAATATTAAACAGATTTTTAAAACTTTCCCCACATAGGATCCTATGGGGGTTTTGAGGAAAGGTTAAAAATTGCCTGCTTGCCCATTTTTTTGTGGGTTGGGTGGTGGGTAACACACATCATGCCCTACCACACAACCCACTTTGGTGTCCCTGGGAGCTATCCATGGGGAACAATGGGTGATTTTGAGTTTCCCCATTGTTCCCTATGGCCAGAACAAGCTGCACTCATGAAATGCACCACACACAAGTTTTGTATTGCAATTTGCAATGCATCTTGCAAACCCTGCCTTGAAAAGCACTGCAGAAGCACACTGTAAAAAGGGAATATGTCCCTCCCAAGAGAAAATACAAATTTCCAACACAGCCCCAAAATGGCCAAAAAAGAATCACTGAACAGAATCCACTGCCAGCCATAGTACCTGAGCTGCAGTAACATCAGTCCTTAAAAGAAGGAAGCCTCTGCTGGAGGCTGCCATTGGCACTTGGCAGGAGATGTCAGGAGGAGGGTTGTGTGCATTCCTTCTCCCTTCCTCCCGAACAGGGGTTTGGGGTGGTCAGGCTAGCTCCAGTCTTTGCTGGACGCTCCCTTTCCAACCCCCTGGTTGCCTCCCCTTCTAATTTGCTCTTACACCAAGCGCCTGGGGCAAGCCTGCCCATTTACAGAGTGAGAGTCAGCTGCTTGGGCTTTTCAACTCTTTGACCCTTAAAAGAAGGAAGCCTCTGCTAGAGGCGCAGACTCCAGCACAGGTAGCTGGCAAGTGGGCCGCCTGCAGGTGGCCGCCAAAGCCAGATACCAAAGGGGGCCAGCTTTTGGTGGTGGCCTGTGGGGCTGGGGCCAATGCATTGTGGTGCCCCCTTCAAGTGGCGCCCAGGGCATGTGCCCTGCCTGCCCTACCCTAGATACACCCCTGCTCCTAAGCATCCTCTCTAACATGCTTTAAAGTCAGCCCTGTGGTATTCGGATGAAATGTGGAAGTTGAAGTGGCAAGGTAGACAACTAGAACGCAAGAGAGGAAGACTTGGCGTGAATCCAACTGGTTGCAACACATTTGAGGATCTATGCTCTGGCAGTGTGGATGGCAAAGAAGTGGTTCTTCTCTGCCCTCATTGCTTCTGCAAATTCACATCCAGCTGAGTTGTCTAGGGTTGTGAGGGGGGTAGTTCATGCCCCCTCCACCTTGAATTTGAATTTGGAACCATCTGTCACTCATTTTGAGTGGGTCTGTTAAATATCATACATGCTTCTCTGAGAGAGAGCAAGATGCCTCCTTGTCTTAGGGAGGCTATTATTAGACCTTATTTGAAGAAACCTGCATTGGATCCCTCAGAGTTAGCTAATTAAAGACCTGTCTCTAATCTTCCTTGGTTGGGCAAGGTGATTGAGTGAGTGGTTGCTTCTCAGCTTCAGGCAGTTTTGGATGACACAGATTTAGATCCTTTCCAAACTGGCTTTCATGTGGGCTATGGGGTTGAGACTGCCTTGGTTGGCTTGATGGATGATCTCTAATTGGTGATCGACAGAGGGAGTGTGACTCCGCTGATCCTTTTGGATCTCTTGGCGGCTTTTGATACCATGGACCATGGTATCCTGCTGGGTCCCTTGAAGGAGGTGGGATTCGGTAGTACTGTTTTACAGTACTTCCCATCCCTATCTCTCTGGCAGATTCAGATAGTGTCACTTGGAGACTGTTGTTCTGAAAAGCAAGAGCTAAAGTGTGGGGTTCCACAAGGCTGCATACTGTCTCCAATGCTGTTTAACATTTTCATTTAACCGCTGGGAGAGATCATCAGGAGTTTTGGTCTGGGATGCTATCAATATGCCGATGACCTATTTCTCCATACCAACTTCATCAGGAAATGACATGACCCCACTAAGTGCCCGCCTGGAGGCGATATTGGGCTAAATGAGGGATACCAGGCTAAAGTTGAATCCAAACAAGATGGAGGTACTGTCTGTAGGGGATCAGGATCTGAGAGATGGTTTCAATCTGCCTGTTCTGGATGGGGTTACACTCCCCCTAAAAGATCAGGTTCATAGTCTGGGAGAGTTCCTGGATCCCAAACTATCCCTGGTTTCTCAGGTTGAGGCTGTGGCCAGGAATGCTTTTTATCAGCTTTGGCTGATAAGCCAGTAAAGGTCATTTACTGGAGACAAATGACCTTAAAATGGTTGTACATATGCTGGTACATATGTTCTAGGCTTGACTACTATAATGCACTCTATATGGGGCTGCCTTTATATGTAGTTCGGAAACTACAATTGGAACAGAATGTGGCAGCCAGATTGAGTTTACCTGAAGGGACCATATAACACCGAATCTAAAATATCTGCCCTGGTTGCCAATATGTTTCTGACGAAATACAAAGTGCTGGTTATTACCTATAAAGCCCTTAACAGCTTAGGTCCAGGGCACTTAAGCGCCCTACTGCATTGCTTGAGATTTGGTGCTCAATACAGTAGAGCTTTACCCACCAGCCACAGAGTATCAGAAGCTCAGTACTCTATGCTGTATGGGAAATAGTTCTAGTCAAACTACATTTTAGGACAGATATTTATTCTGTTAAGTATGTGAATAATAACCAGAAACTGGCAAAAATACAATTAAATCGGAAGAATATAATAAACATTAATAAAACACACAAATCACTTTGCTCTTCCACTATAAAACGTCCAAACAGGTTTTAATTGGAAAAATGCTTGCTTTTCTCTCTATTTGCTATGTTAAAGATTGTTTCCAGAAGTGGCAACAGGAAGGTCTTGCTTCATTTGGCAGAACTCAGGAGCAATGAAATGTGTGATTATTTTCTTGTTGGCTGCTACATGGTAGGGAGGAAAATGCCATGGGCCCACCTGCATTTTGGTGGTAGCAAAAGAGCAAGTGGTTCCTATGCCTTTGCTGCTTAGGTTCAGCACTGAATCCAAGGGGAGTTACCTACGAATTTTCAAGAGCTAGCTGGCATTCCACCATGAATAAAACATGGAGGATACAACACAGTATATAATGGCAACAGATATTTCTGAAGCCTTTCATCTCAGAAGTATGGACAGTACAACAAAAGCACAGGGGCACTGCAAGCCCTGGTGAAAGGTTTAACGACACCAGGGGCGTAAGGAGCTTGGCTGCGGCCGGAGGACAAAGTCCACGGCCCCTGCATCTGATGTCAGATGCTGACAATGCTGAGAATGGGGCCTGCCAGCAGTAGCGCTCTTAGGACTGGGTCATGGGGATCTAGCCTAGTCCTCCACAGTCTAATGGGGCCTCCAAACACTCCACCCTCACAAGACTTGGACACTTTGGTCCCTTCTTGCTGGGGCTTTTGAACTGTCTGTGCATTTGAAACAGGCAACTTGTCAAGGCACCCTCGGGTGGGGGGGTGGCTGGAGGGCTCGCTGCCTCTGTAATACCGCTGCTGCTGCTGCTACTGCAATCTTGGAGTGAAATCCCCAGCCAGAGGGTGAGTTGGAGTGTCTGTTGCCAGCAAGGTTTTCTCCTTCAAAACCTGGCAACTTTGCCTTGCTGGTACATGACGCTGTGTTACTTCGAGGTCCCTTGCCCTAGTCTTTGGACAGAGGCATGTAGGTAGTTCTACTCCACCCAGAGTTCTTTCTCTTTTGACCCTTTAAAGTTTTAATGCTGTGCATGCTGAGTTAGGAATGCCATTAAGTCTCGCTAGATTCGGGACTTGCTTCTGAGTAAGCATGCTCCAGAGTGTGCTGCTGCTTCTTATAATTGCCAATTGATGCACATTAATGTCTGCGGTGTTTTACAGGATAACAGACAAGATGGCTCTCTACCATAAAGAGTTACAAAGAATCCAGCACTAAAAATAAAAGAATCTAGCACAAGGTAGGGGAGGAAGGGGAGGGTAAAGGGGAAACCAGAGAAGACTATGCATTCTGTTCAGTTGCATAGATTTAGTTTTGGTTGGTGATGAGGATTAAGGGACTATGCCAAAGGTTTCACATTACTATCTAATAATATTGTTCCATCACTCTATGTCAGGGGTTGTCAACCTGTGGAACTCCAGATGTTGCTGAACTACAATTCCCATCATCCTCAGCCACAATAAACTGTAGCTGGATTTACTCCTCCTGTGTTCTATTACTGTTGGGTTACCCTTTTTACTATAGCTTCTTTATTTTGGAGAGGGGAGCTTTCCCCCCACACACTGCTCTCCCATCCAGGGGACTGATTGAGTGCACACCTGCCCAGCTTAAGGGAACATTCTGAGAGCCTTAGTCTTGCTCGCTGTCCTCCCTTGTGCCCAATTGTACTATATTTTATTTTGTTGCTTCAAATTCCATGGTTTCGCTAACATTGCATCAGCTTAAACAGCCTGCAAATTGTGTTTCCCTGTATGGCAGGTGCTAATGCTATCTGGCACTTGGGTTACATTCAATTGCACCCTCTGTGCAAGTGCAACACTGGATCACCAATTTGGGCAGCAGAACTGGTTCAGCCATGGAATCCGTGAAGTGTCCATGAGCATGTGGTTGCAGCGCCAGAGCCCAGCCTTGAAATTTGTGAAGCAGGAATACATAAAAGTGCTCTTTAGCATGTGCAGAGTGCAACTGCAGACAATACTCCCTGCACATCAAGAGACTAGAGGGAAGGTCTAGGGTATGGGTGGTGCTGTGCAGTACTGAGTTGTCCTGTTATACTGGGGGTTGGGGACTTGGAATGCTGGGGGAGTCAGGTTTGAGAGTGTGTGTGATGGTCTCAAAGAGGAATCTGTTGCTTGCTTAGACTGTTTTCTGGGTCTGTTTGTGTGTGGGGTGGGGGGTGGTAGCAGCTTGTACTCATTCCCTGCTTCTGTTCAAACGAAACATCTTCTCCATCAAATAACAAATAGAAATAGATGTGGGGAAAATATCTCAGTCCTCAACAATGGTTTGGGAAAGAAAATAATCTGATCCATTTTTGCAAGGCTTCCTTCCTTCCTTCCTTCCTTCCTTCCTTCTTATCTCTTTCTCTTAAACTCTTTCTCCATTTTCATTTCCCCTTCCCTTCCCTGTCCCCCCCGCCTTCCAAATCAGAAATAGTTTGGGAGAGGCTCACAGGTTGGGATGGCGGGAGGATGCACTGGCTGCAATTTAGAATAGACCTTGCTGAAGTTTATGCCCTAAACTGTGTGTTGGATTGTGCTGCTATCTCCATGTCCATGAGAAAATAAGTTTCTCAGTATGCGGGGCACTCTCAAGTGTTCAATGAAATATTATTCTGAGATTCATTGGTGGCAGCATTCCCTCTAACAGGTAATTCCAGTTGTTGACTACAACTCCCAGCTTTCCCAGCTGTGATGGTCTTTGGCTGGGAATTATGGGAGTTGTAGTCAACATCTGGGATCCCCTGTTAGAGGGAACCCTGATTGGTGGTGGAGTTTAGTAAGGTTTATATCCAATTTGTCACCAGCTTTGTTGCAGTGCTCAATAGGGCATGATGCTGAGATTCATTTGTGGTGGTGGTTTAGTAAGCTTTTTATATCCAGTGTCTCACCTACTTTAATCAGTATTGTTACTCACTTGCAGGGTCCCTGTGCCTTTCAAAGATAGAAATTGATGAAGCTTGTCCTGCTGTGAAAAGCTTAAATGATGGAGAATGCTTAACTAGTTCAATTTCTGTCTTCCAAGTGAAGATTTTCTTCACTTGGTTCAGAAAGGTCTTTTAAAATAATGTATGAGTCATGGTGTATGTGTATGTGTGGGATGACGCTGCTTTAACGCAGTGGGGGTGGGGCTCCAGAGGCCTTTAGGCAATGATGGTTAACGTGGGGGGAGGGCAGCTGTGGGGGGGGGGCGCCTCCAAAGGCCTTTAGGTCTAGGCTCAAAAACCACCTAGGTGCGCCTGCCTGCCAGCGCTGGCAGAGCTTCCCTTCCCCAGCCAGTGGTTTGTAGAATCACTGAATGGGGAAGTGAAGCTGTCGGGGCTGACGGGCTGAGAAGTAGATGTTCTTCATATTTACTTTTCTTGTAAGCACCAAAAGCAGATTCTTCTGTCAACCAGAGTTGCTTCAGAGTTCTCAGTTAGTATACCTTTGTGGACCAATGGGCATAGTCCAACTCACTCCCTCACAACATACAGTGGAAACTGTTCATCTTTCATGGAATAGTTGTTTGTTGTTTATGTTGTGGTTAAGGCTACAGTGTTGGTTTCTTATCTTAGAGTACTGCAGACTGGACACATGAAGACATCTGGTCAATGGGGTTCAAACCACCAGATGTTCTATTTCATTTCTGATTTTCAGAAGTTATATCATGCCCTTTTATACATTGTCTGGAACAATATCATGCCTTGGCTAAGGGACCAAGGGTTACCCTGCTACAGGGGGCATGATTGGTGAGAAACACTGGCCAGAAGCTCCTGCTTCAAGGAGGACAGTAAAGGACAGACCAGGGTCGCGTACAGTCAAGCAGAAAGGCATAGTCAGGTCCAGGCTGAGTACTAAGGGAGTCATCCGTGCAGAAGCAGGCAAAGCTAGACAAGGTAAGTCTGCTTCACTATTCTGAAGCCACCAGGCTGATCTAGAGGCAAGTTTTTTATTGACCACAGGTGGCCACAGTTAAGCTGGCTCAGCTGACAGTGCTCAGCCTGGCACAGCCCCTCAGCAAAAGATGCCCATGATACGTGAGTTTTAATCCTTCCATCTTGCTGATGAGTCAGGATGTGGCTGGTAGGATGTCCTATCATCAGGTAGGACACTGGAGACCAGTTTCCAGGAGACCCAGTTCAAGACACTCCATTGCAAACAACCATTCACTTCAACTTGAAAAAAATGAAGGGCACTTCAGGAACAGAGCTTACTAAGAAGTAAGGATTTTTCTATACAGACAACCATTATGGCAGTATAATACCAATCCATATATATATAATGCTAAGGACGTACATGGCACACTGCGTGATGTGTGGCACATCCTGTAAGAGTTATGATGACAACAGCCGAGGAATCAAAAGGCATGGAGGAGGGCTGAGTGGTGGACAGCTGCTGCTGAGGAGAAGCAGGAGGGTGGTAGAGGAGGGGGCGCCCCAGGCCAGGTGACAATGGTGAGGAGAGAGAAGGCACAGAGGAGGGCTAAGCAGCAGACCGAGGGGAAGCTACTGACGAGGAGGAGCAAGAGGGCGGCAGAGGAGGGAGGGTGAAGGTGAAGGCCGCACTGTGGCAATGCATCTTAGTTAAAAACGCATATTCATTGAAAGAAGCAGAATGAAGGGGAGGGGGTGGCTGAGTGAGTGAAGAAGAGGGGGTGAGTGAGTGAGTTAGTCCCTGCTAACTGGGCAAAGAGGCAACTTTTTAGCATGATGATTCTCTTTATTTCGCAGGGGGAGAGTAACTGGCCCCACCCACCCCCAGCACAGTACCTCCAGGGACTGCTGCTGATGTCTATCTTATGTTTCTTTTTAGATTGTGAGCCCTTTGGGGACACGGAGCCACCTTATTTATTTATTTCTCTATGTAAACTGCTTTGGAAACATTTGTTGAAAAAAAAAAGCGGTATGTAAATATTTGTTGTTGATTGTTTGCTTGAAGGGGAAGGGGCTGGCAGAGTTGGTGAGGGAAGGGGTGGCAGAGAGTGGATGTGTGAGTGGGTGAGTGAAGGAGAAGGGGTGGCTAAAAGGCTGAGAGAAGGGGAAAGGGGTGGCAGAGTGAGTGTGTGAATGAAGGGGAAGGGGTGGCTGAGAGTGGATGTCTGAGCGAGTGGAGGGGTGGCTGAGTGAGGGAGTGAAGAGTAAGGTAGCGGCTGAGTGAGTGAAGGGGAGGGGTGGCTGAGAGTGGGTGGCTGACACTGAGCAATAAAGCAGGAGCTGTGGCGGGGGCCAGGAGAGCAAAACCTTAGCATGCAGATGCTCTGCATGGGATAGGCTAGTTATATTTAAGTTATATAGATTTATGTACATCGTAATTATGCACAAAACCGTGTGAATGCTGCAAGTCTACCACCTCTTTGCCATCCCTTGGGATGTAGACCTTGACAAAAATCACTACCTGCATTACCCTATGAAGATTACAAGGATCTGGGGTCTGGCTGAAGGACCAATTTGCAAAATTCCCTTTCCAGCAAGCTCTTGTGCATCATGTGGTACCCTTCTGAGGGGCCCCCTGACCTTCAAAGATGAGCTCAGAAAGCCACCACAGGAAGCAGGATGTGGAAAAGCGACTCTGCATCACTTCAGTGTTCCCACAACTGATATTACATTCAGTTTTTAATCACTCACTAAATATGTATGCATATATTAATATTTCTCTCTCACTCTTCCTCCAAGGAGCTCAGGCTGGAGCACAAGGTTTTTCCACACTTCATTTTCATCACAACAACCCCGTGAGGTAGATTAGCTGAGAGAAAGTGACAGGCCCAAGGTGACCCAGTGACCTTTATGTCTGAATAGGGATTTGAAAATGGACACTTCTAATCCAACACTTTAACTACTGCAGCACACCAGATTGTATTTTGTACTTATTCACTATAGAATCTATTCTGTATTGATACTGTAGAGTAACTGGCCCTATCCACCCCTACTGGTACCTCCAGTGACTGTTGCTGGTGTCTATCTTATGTTTCTTTTTAGATTGTGAGCCCTCTGGGGACAGGGATCCATCTTATTTATTCATTTCTCTGTGTAACCCCCCCACCCCGAGCCATTTTTGGAAGGGCAGTATAGAAATCGAGTTGTTAATAATAATAATAATAATAATAATAATAATAATATTGGTAATGTGTACTGTATAGAACCTATGGTTAAAAAACCTCAATAGTTTCATTTTGAATGAATTTAACTGAACCTTTCCATTCAACATTATTTTTTCTTGAATTTTGATTTTCAAAATAGATCAGTATCATAGCAGCCAATGTAACAGGCAGTCTTCAGTCAATGGTATTTTCCCAGGCCTTCAACTGAGACTAAACTTTTAAATTTTAATGTGTTTTTATCTATTTTATCTTTTGATGAATGTTAATGTTTTATATTATATTTTGTTTTAATTTTGTACACTGCCTTGAGATTTCTATACTAGGCGGTATATAAATTCAATGAATGAATGAATGAATAAAATGGTAGGGACCTGGATCTGCTGTGCAACATCAAAAGCCGCCCCAATGGTGTAGTGATGGGCTGCTGCAGAATGACTTGAAACTGCTTTTGGTCTGGCAAATATTTTTGGTTACGGAGAAATACTGTACTGACATTCTGGGTTCTATTGTTCACTGCTTAACTCTTGCTGTTTTAAAAATAAGTTGTAAATTCAGAGTTATAGTTCAATTTACATTTCTGCTTTGTTTTTAATTGTGGTATGGGTTTTTTTATTATTGTTGTTAGCTACCCTGGGATTTGTCAAACTGAAGGGCAGCACACGCACACACATCTGCGTGCATAAACACAAATAGGCCTTCAAAGCAGTTCACAATGAAATCTACACAAAACAAAATAAAATTACATTAAAAACATACCCATACAGTAAAATTTAAATGGCGGAACAGAACACTACACGGCATAAAACAGATTTCTGCTCCCAAAGACCTTTAAATAGAAACACCTTCAATTTTATCCTGAAAATTGTATGAGAGTGGGCCTAGCAAGCATAATATAAGTTTAGAATAAGTTCCACAACATGGCTGCCACAACTGCCAAGGCCTTGCACCTGCCAGCTCCTGCTACCAGAGCACTTGGAACAATGCCTCCCTGATTACCTAAGCTTGCAGGATGGTTACTGGAGGGAGTGAACTGGAGGAATATATCTTATATAGTAATAATTATTTAAACTTACTAGAGAGTCACTAAAAGGAGAAATTGTTTCCAAAAGCAACACTGAATAAAGTATAGTTCTTTATCATTTTATTAAATATAGTGCCTCTTTGACTCAGTCAAAAGATTATTAGGATTCTCTTTAACACTCTGACTGGCATAAGTTTAACTGACAGCAGACTGTGACCTTGAAAGCAAGAAGGCAGCTTGCATTGTTGAACTGCCAAAGCCCCTGGGTAATGTAATTTTTTGAACTCCAGATACCTCATTTACATTTGAAGTTTACTTGAAGCAAGCAGTGGAATGACCACATCAACAAATGTCCCCATCTGTATACAATAAATGTCCCAGAGGGTATCCTAAGGCAGTTATAATCACTAAGAGAAAATGCACACAAATTCCAATTTCTCTTCAGGTAACACGTTCTGAGGACAAAAAAGAAACATGATAGCTACCCACACTTCCACCACCTTCTAAACATAACAAACTCTGAACAATGAATGTGCAACACAAAGGCATGCTTCCCAGTTTATAAGAATTCTGACCATCTTAAAGAGAAAGAGTAAATAATTACACCAGTCTAAGCAATTGAATTTGGCAGGAATAACTAGCTGTTTTTATTCTGCATGGCACACTAGTGTCTGCTTTTAATTTAATCGAATCCCTTTCTTCTAAAGGCATTGTTCACTCTGTTTACCTGTTTAAAACTCATTATCAGATGATGCTACTTATTCTACTTTTAATAGTGATTTGAAGTCACTCAATGTTCATTTACACCGGGGCGCTTTCCAGACTAGACCCTGCAACGGGGTCAGGACGCATCTCAGGAGTGTGCTTCCACACTTCTTGCGTTCTGACGCTGCAGTCCCTATGCGGACAGCAGGGTACAATTCACATTTCCAATGACTGTTTCAAATTTAATCACTGCGAAATGGAGCTACGACGTCGTACATCCAGCATGCTGTTTTGTCAGGTTGCTGGTTGCTGTTTTGTCAGGTTGCTGGTTGCTGCGAGACTGCTCTCCCTGCTGTTTCCGTTCCAAACGTGACTTGCCCAAATGGAGGAATTTTGCTGCTAATGAGCAGCTAGTCTGGAAAGCGCCCAGTACTGGCAAGTATGATAGAACCACTGATACTTAAGATAAAGAGAATGAATACCTAGGCAGCCCACAGGTAAGTTAAGTTTCACATACTGGAATTTATTGGATGATGCTAAACTAGCAGTTGCCCAGCACCTACTGGAATATTTTTAATATACAGGACGACCTCACCATCCCAGCCTCGTTAACCGTGGTTAAAGGGTTTGCATATCCGTGGTTTTTGATGGTGAGGGGAGAAAGAAGAAAAGGAGCACTGGCCTTTCTCCCCACAAACGTGACATCCACCATTAGCCTCTCTTCCTGCAGCGGGGGCTTCTTCTCAGTCAGCGCTGACCTTTCTCCCGTCCAGGGTGGCACAAATATGACACATCCCCTGTAGAGTGGGGGCTGCCGGAGGGCCAATCACTGGCCACAGCTTGTGCACTCCTCGAGCACTGGCCTCTCTCCCCACAGAGTTGTTGCCACCACTCACACATTCCTCTCTGGAGCCGCAGTGGGGGTCGGCAAGAATGCAACATCCCTGCAAAATGGGGGACCACCAGAAGCAGGGCTTCTTTATATACTGCCCCCAGGCCTTGCAGGTCTCGCAAGACCCAGGACTCTTGTCCAAATCCCACAGTTGGGAGACTTGTGAGGCCTGGCATGGGGGGGGGGGGACCCTGGCCAGTCAGGGGTCAGTTCTCTGAAGAAGACCTTCCTCATGCCAGCCCTGTCCTGCCTCTTGCAGTCCCCTGATATGCCAGGATGTCACATTCTCACCAACCCCTACTGTAGGGAGAGAGACCAGAGCTAGAGGAGTGCGTGAGTGGTGGCAGTTGGCAATCAGGCATCTGGTGGCCCCTGCTCTATGGGGGATGTTGTGTTCACACTGCCTTGGCAGGGAGAAAAACCAGTGCTGAGGAGAAAACCGCACTGCAGTAAGAGAGGCCAGCGCTTGGATGTTGCATTCGTTGAAGGAAAGGTCAGGAATCTTTCCTTCTCTTATGCCCCTTTTGGCATTTTGAACCTAACTCCCTGATGTTCATTGACTTAATGTCCTGTCATCCATAATTTCATTATCCACAGTGGTGGGCCAGTACCTAACCCTTTAGATAACAAGGTCTGCCTATATTAGGAAGCCTTAAGCTGCTAAACCCAATTGTCTGTTTTTCTAAGGCCAGATTTTCCTTGGTTGCTAATGCAACCACCCTTCTTCCAACACATAAGAATAGCCCTGCTGGATCAGCCCCAAAGCCTATCTAGTCCACTGTCCTGTTTCACACAGTGGCCCACCAGATGCTTCTGAGAAGCCCATAGGCAAGAGCTGAGGGCATGTCTTCTCTCCTGCTATTGCTCCCCTGCAACTGGTATTTAGAGGCATCTTACCTCTTAGGCTGGAGGTGGCCTATAGTTCTCAAACTAGTAACCATTGATAGACCTGTCCTCCATGAATTTATCTTGACCACTCTTAAAGCCATCCAGGCTGTTGGCTGTCACCACATCCTGTGACAGAGAATTCCACAAGTTGATTATGTGTTGTGTGGAAAAAGTACTTCCTTTTGTTGGCCCTACATTTCTTGGCAATCAGTTTCATGGGATGACCCCTGGTTTGAGTGTTATGAGAGAAGGAGAAAAATTTCTCATTATCAACTTTCTCCACACCATGCATGATTTAATAGACCTCTACCATGTCTTTTTTCTAAACTAAAACCTCCAGGTGTTGTAGCCTTGCCTCTTAAGGAAGGTGCTCTAGGACCCTGATCATCATCTGCTTCTTCTCAAGTCCATTTAAAGGTATGGTGACCAGAACTGCACATAGTACTCTAAATGTGGCCACTCTATAGTTTTGTATAAGGGCATTATGATGTTTGCAGCTTTATTTGGAATCCCCTTCCTAATTATTCCAAGTATGGAATTGGCTTTTTTCCACAGCTGCCGCACTTTGAGTTGACACTTTCAACAAGCTGTCCACCACAACCCTAAGATCCCTCTCCTGGTCAGTCACTGACAGCGCAGACCTATAGTAATTATTGAGTTATATACCACCTTTCCACAAATAGTGCTCAAGATGGTGTACAATCCTCTATAATAAAGTGCCTGGGTGTGCGCCCGTGTCCTCCGGTGTCTGCACCTGTGTCTCCCTCGGCCGTTCTGGGCATGCGCATGCCCAGAATGGCCGAGGGAGAAACGGCCGCAGGCACCAGGTGGCCATGTTGGCCGGTTGGTCGGCCCGGCTGAGGGGAGGCCGGAGGTGGCCACGGGGAGGGCAGAGGCGGCGGCAGCGGGTCCAGCCCGGCCACGGAGAGAGGAGAGGCGGCGGCGGGTCTGGCCCGCCCGCCGAAAAGGACAGAGGCGGCGGCGGGTCCGGCGGGTTGGCAGGCGGCACTCTTGGCGGCGGAACTCACCGCCCACCCAGAAGGCCAAAGGCAGGGTCGGCGGACGGCACCACCGCGGAGGCCCCACCCACCCAAAACCACCGCGGAAGGCGGAAGGTCCAGCCGGGAGGAGGCGGCGGGGGAGGGCGGAGAAGGCAACTAGTGCCCGTTATTTCAACGGGCTGAAAAATACTAGTGATGAATAAAACAATAAACAATAAAATACACACCATAGTTGCCCAACCTTCTGTAGTTGGGCAAGGTAATTGAGAGGGTAGTGGCCTCCCAACTCCAGACAGTCTTGGATGAAACTGATTATCTAGACCCATTTCAGACTGGCTTTCGAGTGGGCTATGAGGTGGAAACTGCCTAAGTCGGCCTGATGGATCATCTCCAGTTGGGAATTTACAGAGGAAGTGTGCCTCTGCTGGTCCTTTTGGACCTGTCAGCAGCTTTCAATACGATCAACTATAGAATTCTTCTGGAGCAGCTGAAGGGGTTGGGGGTGGGAGGCACTGCTTTGCAGTGGTTCCACTCCTACCTCACGGGCAGATTCCAGATGGTGTCCCTTGGAGACTGTTCTTCAAAATCTGAACTTTGGTATGGTGTCCCTCAGGGCTCCATATTGTCTCTGATGTTGTTTAACATCTATATGAAACTGCTGGGAGAAATCATCAGGAGATTGGTGTAGGGTGTTATCAATATGTTGATCACACCCAAATCTTTTTCTCCATGTCAACATCATCAGGAGAAGGTATAACCTCCCTAAATGCCTGTCAGGAGACGGTAATGGGCTGGATGAGGCTTCCTATTAAAATACGATCCTTCTCATCTCTGGAATTTTTTTAAAAAAACCACTGAAAACCCATCTCTTCACCCAAGGCTTTTCAGCTTTTTTAAATTTTTAGGTTTGAATTTTCTGGCTGATTTTAAATTGTTGAATTTTTTTATATATGTTTTAATTGTTTTAAAATATTTTTATCTAACTGTTAACCACCCAGAGATGAAGGTTTGGGCAGCATATAAATTTGACAGACAGACAGACAGACAGACAGACAGACAGACAGACAGACAGAGACTAAATCCAGATAAGATGGAGGTACTTATTGTGCAGGGTCGGAATTCGGGAGATGATTTGGATCTATCAGTTCTGGATGGGGCCACACTTCCCCAGAAGTAATAGGTACACAATCTGGGGGTGCTTCTGGACACAAACCACTCCTTGGTGTCCCAGGTTAAGGCTGTGGCCAGAGGTGCCTTTTATCAGCTTTGGCTGAGACGCCAGCTGTGTCCATTTCTTGAGATAAATTATCTCGGAACAGTAGTATATCTGCTGGTCACCTCCAGACTTGACTACTGCAATGTGCTCTATGTGGGGCTGCCTTTGTACGTAGTCCAGAAACTGCAGTTAGTCCAGAATGCGGCAGCCAGGTTGCTCTCTGGGTCATCTCGGAGAGAACATATCACTCCTATCTTAAAAGACCTACACTGGTTGCCAGTAAGTTTCCGGGCAAAATACAAGGTCTTGGTTATAACTTATAAAGCCCTAAACAGCTTGGGCCCTGGGTAATTAAGAGAACGTCGTCTTCACTATGAATCACTCCGCCCATTGAGATCAGCAGGAGAGATCTGTCTGAAGTTGCCACTGGCTCGTCTGGTGGATACTCAGGGATGGGCCTTCTCCATTGCTGCCCCAAGGCTCTGGAACATGCTCCGTGCTGAAATAAGAGCTTCACCATCTCTTACAACTTTTAAAAAGCACTCAAGACACATTTGTTCACCCAGGCATTTAATTAGATACTGTTTTAATAGTTTGATGGTTTTAAATAGTTTTAAAGTTGTTTTAAATTTTAAATTGTTGTAACGTTTTAACCATTTTATTTGTTGTTTTTATTGTATTGTAAACCGCTCAGAGACTTGTGGTGGTATATAAATATGTGAAAGGAAGGCAATACACACAAATATGCTAGCAGACAACTAATGGCAGATCAGTGCATAACAAAATCTACCCACAGCAAGGTATGAATAAATCACACCCCAAAAATTGTTTTTATTAGATGATGAAAGATTGGTAATGAGTGGGCATGCCAGACTTCAAAAAGAGCGAGTTACAGAATCTAGGTGCCACCATGAAGAATCTGTCCCAGGTATCTGACAAATGCATTTCCAAAGGCAGTGGAATGCATAGCATGAACCTTATTGACAATTTTGAGGTGGGAAGGTTCATACAGGTGAAACTCGGAAAATTAGAATATCGTGCAAAAGTCCATTAATTTCAGTAATGCAAATTAAAAGGTAAAACTGATATATGAGACAGATGCATTACATGCAAAGCGAAATAAGTCAAGCCTTAATTTGTTATAATTGTGATGATCATGGTGTACAGCTCATGAAAACCCCAAATCCACAGTCTCAGAAAATTAGAATATTACATGGAACCAATAAGACAAGGATTGAAGAATAGAACAATATTGGACCTCTGAAAAGTATACAGTGTACTGTGCTTGATTGGCCAGCAAACTCGCCTGACCTGACCCCATAGAGAATCTATGGGGCATTGCCAAGAGAAGGATGAGAGACATGAGACCAAACAATGCAGAATTGCTGAAGGCCGCTAATGAAGCATCCTGGTCTTCCATAATACCTCATCAGTGCCACAGGCTGATAGCATCCATGCCACGCCGCATTGAGGCAGTAATTGCTGCAAAAGGGGCCCAAACCAAGTACTGAATACATATGCATGCTTATACTTTTCAGAGGTCCGATATTGTTCTATTCTTCAATCCTTGTCTTCTTGGTTCCATTTTCTGGGATTGTGGATTTGGGGTTTTCATGAGCTGTACGCCATGATCATCACAATTATAACAAATGAAGGCTTGACTTATCTCGCTTTGCATGTAATGCGTCTGTCTCATATATCAGTTTCACTTTTTAATTTCCATTACTGAAATTAATGGACTTTTGCATGATATTCTAATTTTCCGAATTTCACCTGTATGGGACAAGGCAGTACTTTAAACAATCTGGTCTCAAAGCATTTAAAGGTCATGGCCAGCATCTTGAAGTGCCTGGAAACCCATTTGTAGCCAGTGAAGATGGTACAAGGGAGTTATACATTCTCTGTAACTGTCTTCCAACAGCTGTCTAGCTGCTGCATTCTGTACTAGTTGAAGTTCCTGAACACTTTTCAAGGGTAGCCCATGTGGAACACATATAATAATCCAGTCTCAATGTGACCAAGGCATGCGTCATGATCAGATTTGCTGTCCTTCAGGAAAGGACAGCTAAAGCTGTGCATACGCACTGCTGGCCATGGGTACTACCTGGACATCCAGGAACAAAGCTGCATCCAGGAGAATTTCAAGGTGCATACCTGGTTCTTCAGAGAGACTGCTACCCTATCCAGAACAAGAGATATCCTCATCCTTGGATTAGCTTTCCTGCTTTCTACAAGAAGCTCTTCTTGTCAGGATTTAATTTAAATTTGTTCACCCACATCCAGTCCATCACTGCCTATAGGTATGGTTCAGAACTTCTATATTGGAAATTATATGTTGATTTAGAGGGTGGCGGTGTCTCAGTTCTATGCAGTTTTGGAAGAAGCAGATTATCTGGACAGCTGTGGGTTTGACACAGCCTGTTGGATGATCAGAGACATACTCCTCCTGTCGATTCCTAATTGGAGAATCATGCATGGATCCAACCACCGATCTCTCAGTGGCTTTCGATGCCTACAACCATGGTAATCTCCTGGAGCGCCTGAAGGAGTTGGGAGTGGGAGGCACTGCTTTGCAGCGGTTCCGCTCCTACCTCTTGGGTAGATTCCAGATGGTGTCGCTTGGCGTTTGTTGCTCTTCAATACGAGAGCTGTGGTATGGGGTCGCACAGGGCTCCATTCTATCTGCAATGCTTTTTAATATCTACATGAAACCATTGGGAGAGATCATCAGGGGATTTGGTGCAGGGTGTTATCAATATGCTGATGACATCCAAATTGATTTCTCCATGTCAGCTTCAACAGGAAATGGCCTAACTTCCCTAAGTGCGATCATGAGCTGAATGAGGGAGAACAAACGGAGAGTGAATCCAAGCAAGATGGAAGTACTCATTGTGGGTGGTTGGAATTAGGAAGTGGTTTAGATCTGCCTTTTCTGGGTGGGGTTATACTCCCCAAGAAAGAGCAGGTACAGTACATAGTCCAGGAGAACTTCTGGACTTCCTTCTCCTTGGACTCTCAGGTTGAGGCAGCGGCCAGGAGGGCTTTCTATCAGCTTCGGCTGATTCATCAGCTACATCCATTTCTGGAGATAAACTACCTTAAAACAGCAGTGCATATGCTGGTAACGCCCAGACTTGACTTCTGCAATGCGCTCTACAGGTACGTTGGGCTGCCTTTGTACGTAGTCTAGAAACTGCAGTTGATACAGTATGCAGCAGCCAGGTTGGTCTCTCCAAAGAGATCATATCACCATTTTAAAAGGTTCACTGGTTGCCAATAAGTGTCCAGGCAAAATACAAAGTGTTGGCTATTACTTATAAAGCCCTGAATGGCTTGGGTCCAAGGTATTTAAGAGAACACCTTCTTCTTCATGAACCCTGCCACCTATTAAGATAGATAATCTCAGGAGGTCTGGTTGTGGTTGCCACCAAGCCCGGGCTGGTTGGTGGCGACTCAAAATCAGACCTTTTCTAGGGTTGCCCTGGGATTTTGGAATGTGCTTCCTAACAAACTTAGAGTTGTCTCTTCTCTGGATATTTTTAAGAAGGCCCTGAAGACATACTTGTTTAGTCAGGCTTTTAGTTTATAGTTTTAATTTTTTAAGTTTTAGAGTTTTAATCTTTATTTTAAACTGTTTTAATTGTTGTGTTCTTAGATTATGAACTGCCCAGAAACTTACATAGGGGATGGTATAAAAATGTGTTAAATAAAACAAACACACACATACATATGCAACTGAAACTGTAAGATAGTACAGTTACTGACATTCTCTTTGACAAGCAAGTTTTAGAGATGGGCATAATTCTGAGGCACTTTTAAACAAGCAAACACCCTTGGGCAAACAGGAGATAAAGGCATGTGAGGTAATTATATCATGCCAAAAATGAAATATTTGAATTGGCCCTCAGTGGTGCCTAATGGCAGGGAATGAAATGGAAAGATCCTCCAGTGTCTGTTCCATCCTGTTAGAAAACTTCCAGGAGCCAGAGCAGTGGCACAACAAAACTGGAGTGCCCTCTGGAACAAGCAGTGAAGATGAGTCTCTGACCTTTCCCCCCTGCCTCCATCTCTTGGCTGCAGAAGAACAGTAAGGACATGATGAACCCAAAACATTCTCAGAATGCCCTCTATTTCACTCCTATGCAAATTATATCACACACTCCCCCCCCCCCAATACAGAACGTTTCACACACACTTGCACATCTGCATTCTCTTGTATCAGAACCATTTTTAACATATATACTACTAAAAGTAAAGTGTGCTGTCAAGTCGATTTCGACTCCTGGTGCCCACAGAGCTCTGTGGTTGTCTTTGGTAGAGTACTGGAGGGGTTTACCATTGCCTCCTTCCACACAGTACAAGATGATGCCTTCTAGCATCTTCTTATATCACTGCTGCCCGATATATTAGCAGCGGGGATTTGAACCAGCAACCTTCTGCTTGTTAGTCAAGCTTTTCCCCACTGCGCCACATCACCACATATATTCATACAACACTAACAAGTTTCTATCTGTCTATTTGCCTGTTCAGCATGCTCTTTCTCTCTCACACCCACACGCCAGTCAAAGTTTTCTTTGGGGAACAGAGCCCAACTGCTAAGGAATTACAGGGAGAGGACAAACAGAGAAAATGAGTATTATGGTTTTACCCTGTTCTTTCTTAATAAAAGCAAGATTCAGAAAGGGCCTCTAGGCTTCTTTAATTTAAGATACTTTCAGCTCTGTCTCCTCTTCAGGAGGAAACGGGGAGGAGGAAAAAGTATCAGGTAATACATTCCCCTCTTCCTCTCTTTATGACTGGTTGATGGGTGCTAAGTGGTATTTCCCATGCTGTTGAGCCTGTCAGCCTGGCTGAGGAAGGGGCGAGCTGAATCTGAGCATCAGTCAGTCAGCAACAGAGGAGGAGAGAGGGATGCTGCCTGACACTCCTCCAACTCCCTTCCTGGAGAGGACTCTTTTTACTTGAAGCTGAGCTCTCCTCCAATCAGGAGCCAGCAGCTTGCCAGTGAAACGGGAAGGTAGAGCAGAAGAACAAAGAGTGAGCTGTTACCCAGCCAGTCAGATTCCCCCTCCCTCAGGGGCCCAGTGACATTTGTCCCTCCCTTGTTAAATTATAGGTGCACCCCAGAGCTAGAGCCTACTTGTGCCTTGTTTTTCCTAAAAGAAAACCCAGAGGAATTACTTCAATGTTGATAATGGATCTATTATTTTAATAAAAGAGCGACTCCACATTAACAAAACTATGAATAATATCACAGCTTCATGAGCCCTTACATAATAAGGCCTTGCCACCACTCCTTCTGTGTGCAACTACAAAGTAAATGTGCCTATGGGATTTTGCAAACAAGCCTCTGTACTTCTTTACAGAGAGAAGGAAGGGGAGGGGAAAGGGGAAGGGGGAGAGAGAGGGAGAGGGAGATTTGGAGAGAGACACAGAGGTCTTGTAGTTGCACTGAAAACTGAGCTAGAAGCAGAGTCCTAAAAAAGAGTTTCTCAACTCTGCTGCAGCAGCTCCATATGTAGGAAAGAATCCAGGGAAAGTGATTTAAAACTTGCCAAGGATAATAATGGATTATGTGCTTCCAGAACAATGGGTGAGCCCAAGAATGAAATACAATGTGCCATTATCCAGGCATAGTCATGTACTTTTGGGATCCCGCCCCCCACCCCCTGCCACTAAGGAGAGATTATAAATTTGTTACTGACCAATGGTATATAATTACATGGCTCAGTACATACCAGCATTTCCTGTTTGCAGGGCACTCTGACTAAAAATAAACCAAGTTAGTAAAAGCAAAGCATTTTCTCAAGATCTGAGTTAGTGAGTAGTAGGCGTACTTGCACGACTAATGCTAATTCATAAATGAGCATTCAAATTCCTAGTGACTGTATTTAAGCAGGTCATTTAGAATAACCCTGCTTGCCGAATCTATAATAAATTAAATTCTTAGTGCTCATAAGCCACTTAGGTTTTTATACAAGTTGGTCTCTTTTGCTTTTGTTGATGGGTCAGCCTTTGCTGGTGGTGGCTTTAACCCTTCTGTATGCAAATAATTGTTACTCTCATAGTTTTGTTACATTCCATTTGTCGTGTTGCTTCCCTTACAGCCTATGTTTGTCTATAACACCATACCCTCCAACATTTCATCAGTGAAAATAGGGTCATGCCTGTGAGTGTAGGGTGAAGCCAAGCCATCCGAAAGCCGTGGCGTATAATTCTGACTATAAGCATGCCACAAATGAAAAGCAGATAATTAAGTTCATACAAGCACATTATTCCAGATTACCACAGCAGATGAGCTAAACCCACATTCGCCGACATTTCACAGATGAAAATGGATAACAACCAATTATCATGCCACGGACTGCTGCCCAAGCCCCATACCCACTATTACACTTTGGTGAAGCCTGAATTACATCCACTGTATGTTGTGCACTGCATAGTGCCTTGGGGTTGTGCACCCATTGAAATGCACTAGAGACATGCTGCTTACACACACACACACACACACACACACACACACACACACACACAGAATTTCTAGAGACCCCAGGGAGGGAGATGAATCCTGAAGAATGACAACTCTAGCAACTCACATTGCTATCCCCAGAAGGCAAAAACAGGAACAAAACAGAGACAGTGAGATACCAGGGACAGATTCCAGAAAACAGGAACTCAACCTGGCAATAGGGACAATTGGAGGCTATGTAACAACAACATTAGAAGTATTTTTTCCTTAGGATCACTCCTCCGCTGCCACAATGTTACTGTTACTCAGTAATAAAATCAGAATTGTTTGTAGCATTATTCTAACACCAAATACAGAGGAACTAACTGGGCCGGGTGCAGAGCATCTGCGCCTCTAGTACTCCCCCTTCCCCCGCCCCTTTTCCCCCTCCCCCTGCTGGCGCTTCTACCCCTGGTGCTCCTGCCTTTTGGCTGGCAGGTGGGCCAGAGAGAGAGGCTGCGCCACCCTCTTCCCCATTCGCCACTACCAGTCCCCTTGGTGTTTCTGCCTTTTGGCCGGTAGGCAGGCCAGAGAGGAAGGCTGCACCGCCCTCTCCGCCACCCGCCATTTTCTCACCCGTCCCCATGGCTAATCGGCAGCTGCTTGCAAACTCCCACGAGAACTGCTAAGCATGGGATTAGCCACGGGTCTGTCTTAGATAAATAAATATAGATAGCTTTGATGTTCATTCTTTAAAAAAAATCAAAATAGTTGTGCACACCAGTGCTGAGAGGTGGACTGCACAGTCTTCTTAATTTCTGAATGTTCAGAAATTACATCCAGAAGATTATGAAACCACGGAGTATTGCTACAGGATTTGCATTCTGCCTTTTTATTTTTCAAGGCTGCCTGAGTGATAGATACAGTGGTGGACTTATCAGCCTCTAAAGCCTCAGAACGTTATTCAGTAAAACAAAACAGAAAGTCACATCCTGACACAGATGATCCCAGATACAAATGACAGTGCCTCATGTGCTGGGAAACTGTGATGTTCTAGTAACAGAAACACAGCCTCAAGGGAGTTTTTCTGGACATTCCACAACAAATGATTGCGTGTACCCAACAAGTGATCTTCTGGGAAGGCACTTAGCTGTCAGATGCAAACTCTGTCATGTATTTATGCAAATGTTCTTAAGGAAGGAACAGCTGGGAAATTTTAACAACCAGATAAGTTATGGTCACTTTACCACATCATAACAATCAGTAGATTGCTCCAAAATGTAAGCCACAAATCTAAGTTAATATACTGTTAATTCTTACTCTGTGTTTACGGTCAAGCAAATGCCAAGACATCTCAAAAGGAATCTGTTCAGTATAAAGGAAAGTGTGCCGTCAAGTCAATTTTGACTCCTGGCGCCCACAGAGGCCTGGGGTTTTCTTTGGTAGAATACAGAAGGGGTTTACCATTGCCTTCCTTGCGGTATGAGATGATGCCTTTCAGCATCTTCCTATATCACTGCTGCCTGATACAGTACCAGTGGGGATTCGAACCGGCAACCTTCTGTTTGTTAGTCAAGCATTTCCCCGCTGTAGTATACGTCTTCCTAAAATCCTAAAAACAAACAACCTTCTGGGGCCTTGCATATGTGTGGGAGCTATGACAAGTTCTCTGCATGAGTAAGAACTTCCCTGTCGGGATAGTTTTTCATCTATATATTCTGCTGTAGACACAGAGCTGCTCCCAACACTGGAGTGTATGTGGAAGCCTGAAAGACTCCTGTACCAAGCAGGGAGTACATGGAGCTTTGATGTGATCCAAAACTGCAATCTTACATTCTATTTGCTCATATCACTGAATGAAATGAAATCAATTGGCACTTGCACATATTAAACATATCTTCAAAGTTTTAAAATTAAATCCTTTTAACTATTATAATTACTGAATGGGAAAGAGAGAAAGAGTGAGTGAGCGAGTGAGTGAGTGAAAAAGCTATGAAGTTGAGACATGATGCGCAGTTTGGAGAGAGATTGCAAAATAAAGGGAAAGGGAAAGTTACCGGATAACCATCTCGTCCTGACTGTCCCTGTGATATTAAACAAGGAAAACAATAAGATCAGTCAGTTGCACTTCACAGCAGCAAGGCATCATAATCAACATGAACAGTCATGTGGGCTTTAGAGGGAAATAACTCCGTAGGTTCCCTCTGCCTGAAGAAGAGTAACAGGAACTCATGGCAGTTACAGGATATTCATCTCTTATTTTGTCCCCACAACAACCCTGTGAGGTAAGTTAGTCTGAGATATGCCTAAAACCAGAAAGCATAATGGATGTGCAGAGATTTAACAAGGTGTTTCTGAGGTTCAAAGATGCCTATCAAATCACAGTATCCTTCGACAGCTTTTTAAAGAACACGTTTTCCTACTAAGAGGGGCAAACACTTGACATATTTAAGAACAGAAATTTCTCCAACTATATTCTGGTTCTTGGCTTCAAACATGTTGATTGTATCCTGTAGACTTTATTCTCCGCTATCCTTTCTCATAACCCCACTTGGTTCTACAGCTCACCAAGAATCATGTGCAGGTCATGGTGTGATTCCATGCAATCAGTTTTAATGTCAGAATATATTCTATTTCCCAGTCTTTTACATCTTTAGATCTACAGCATCTATAAAATTAAGAGTATTCCTTCAATGGTGAGCTTGTTGGTTCCAGTTTGCTGATTTGATCACTATTTCCCACTTTTTCTTGTTCTAGGGACTAGTGAGTGAAGTTAACAGCAGGCAATGAATAAATGGAAGTAGTTCCTAGGGAAGAGGCAAAATTGTTTGACCCTTTGACCCCGTACTTTGCCCTAGGTTGGTTCAGAGGCCAATTTTGCTTCTTATCAGTGATATATATTATTATTTGGTGAATGCATGGCATCATTTTATGAACATCATGCATTTTACTGATAACTCAATCAGTGAATGGCAACACTTGTATTTAAAAGGTTTGAACAAGTGTTCTTTCTGACTGCAAACATGAAATACTTTATAATACTACTTTGAGTAATTGAGCACTTTCAGTGATTCCAGAGTCAAAGAGATGTATTGTATATTAAAATGGGACCTCAGAACAAAATGCAAGAGGAGTTCATTGAAGATAAATATTAGGGGGTCAAAATAGCTTTGGCTCCAATTTTTGTGTGGACACCTGGGTAAGAGGCCATCAATGGACTACCCTTCCAGTTTCCTCAATGCTCATTAGACCACATGTCTGTCAAATCAAGAATCCTTCTCAAGAAAGGAGGACTGGGAGAATGCAATTGTGAAAATAACCCCACCCCCCAATTTCCTTCCTCTAATTGCCCACCTCTAAACCAGGGTTGGGTAAATAGGTAGCTCGGGAGGCATCCAAAAAAACAAAAACAACAAACAAACCGAGAAACCTTAAGTCTTCCCACCCCTGCACTAAAATGAGAAAAAATGTGCACGCCTACCACTCTCAGTGGGTTCCACCTTCCTTTGTGGGCCTAGGACCAAGGCCCTTGCACCTACTGCTGCTGTGATGCCTTTAATGAGATTTTTATGGACAAAATATCTTGTATTTGTGCCAACCTAGATACCATGATTGGTGCAGTGTCTTTTGTGGTGGTGTCCAGTAACTCTATCCTCTTGTATGGCCAAACTAGATCGGTTTCATTTTGTGACTCCTGAGGAAATGAACAAGCTGCTTGGAATGGTGCATCCTGCCACCTGCTCTCTTGACCTTTGCCCAACGCAGCTCATACTATCTAGTAGGGAGATTATTGGAGAGGATCTGGTTGATATTATACATGCTTCTCTGAGGGAAGGTAGGATGCCTCTTTTATTAGGCCTCTTTTAAAGAAGCCTATGCTAGATCCTCCAGAGTTAGCCAATTATAGCCCCTCTCCAACCTCCCATGGTTGGCCAAGGTGATTGGGAAGGTGGTGGCCTCTTCACTCCATACAATCTTGGATGAAACAGATTACACAGACCAGGGGTGCACAACTCAAATGCCTCAGCGGGCTGGAACAAACCATCACTTATGTTCAGGGGCCAAGGTTACTTTTCATTTATTACGTTAAAATTAATTATTTAAAATATTAATGAAAGTGAGCAGTCAGAGAGCTGGAGTCAGGAGGGAAATGTGGGGAAAGTGGGAAGGTGCCGCTAGGCTCCAGCTCAGGAGCAGGAAATGTCTAGCCTCAAGCAGCCAACTGCATTGAGCCACTACTGCTCATCAGCTGGACAGGCCAAGACTTCTTCATGGCTTTTGCTGTTGCTGCAGGATATTCTAAGTTGAGGGCCAGCAAAAAAAAAGTCCCTGGGGGCCAAATCCGGCACCCAAGCCTTATGTTGTCTAGGTCTAATCTAAACCCATTTCAAACCGGCTTTCGGGCAAGTTATGGGGTGGAGACTAACTTGGTCAGCCTTATAGATGATCTCCAACTGGGAATTGACAGAGGGAGTGAGACTTTTGGATCTCTCAGTAGCTTTTGAGACCATCAACCTTCTGGGGCGCCTGAAGGGCTTGGGTGTAGGAGACACTGTTTTACAGTGGTTCTGCTCATACCTTTCAGGTAGATTTCACATGGTATTCCTTAGAACTTCTTGCTCTGCAAAGTGAGATGTTTTATATGGTGTCCCTCAGGGCTCCATTTTGTCTCCATTGTTTTTAATATCTATATGAAACCACTGGGAGAGACATCAGGGTGTTTTTCACACAGTAGGCTTTACCACACATTTACTGTGAGTTCAAAGTTGCCCCAAAAACCGATGCAAAAAAGTGGATTTTTTTTACTCCGGATATAAATAGGGCTACACTCTAACACACAATGAAAAACCCCAATCGTGTGTGAAGTGCTCCCCAAGAGCTCACACAGGCTTCGAGGTAAATCTGGCCGATATGTGAATGTACATCCTCCATTTTGGAGGATATGCAAGCTAAAAGCCCTGTGTGAAAAACACCCAGGGGATATGGTGCAGGGTACTATCACTAGACTGATGTCATGCATATCTATTTCCCTGCATAAACTTCATTGGGAAATTGCATAACTTCATTAAATGCCTGACTGGGGGGTAGTAATGGGCTGGATGAGAGATAACATACTGAAGCTGAATCCAAACAAGACGGAGGTGCTCATTGTAGGGAGCTGCAATTCAGCAGATGGGATAGATTTTCTGGTTCTAGATGGTGTTACACTCCCCCAGACAGAACAGGAATGCAGTTTGGGAGTACTTCTGGATCCAACCCTCTCTCTGATAGCTCAGATGGAGGCAGTGACCAGGATGCTTTTTATCAGCTTCAGCTGATATGCCAACTATGCCCTTTCCTGGAAGAGTGTGACATTAAAACAGTGGTGCACATGCTGGTAACCTCCAGACTTGACTACTGCAATGTGCTCTACGTGAGACTGCCTTTGTACATAGTCTAGATGCTGCAATTGGTGCAGAATGCTGCTGCTAGGTTGGTCTCTGGGACATCCTGAAGGGACCATATTACTCCTGCTCTGAAAGATCGATGCTGATTGTCAATATGTTTCCGGGCAAAATACAACGTGCTGGTTATTACCTATAAGGCCCTTAATGGCGTGGGCCCTGGGGTATTTAAGAGAACGTCTTCTTCGTTATGAATCCAGCTACCTATTAAGATAGTTGAAGAAGGTTCATCTGGGGGTGCTGTCAGTTTGTCTGGTGGCGACTCAAAGACAAACTTTCTTTGTAGTTGCCCCAGGGCTGTGAGATACACTGCTGGTTGAAATTAGAGTTCCTCCACCCCTGGTGGCTTTTAGGATGCAACTAAAAATACAGATCAGCCAGTCTTCTAGACGACTGTTTATTGCTTCTTCATTTTAAATGATTTTAAAATTAATTCTATATGTATTTATCTTTGTTTTAAATTTTTTGGCTGTTTTTTACTTGCTTGTTAACCGCCTTGAGACTTTTGTAGTAGGCGGTTTACAAATGTATTGAATAAATAAACAAACCATGGATAAAAAGGAAAATTACAAAACTAAGAAAAAACTACAATATGTAATTGAGAACATTCCTGTGTCCTCATCCATACCATATGGATTTTTATTTCTGCTAAATCATAAGTGCATGGTAAATATGTCCTTCAGGTTGCAGAAATCACCCACAGTATATGATTTTAATATTCTCTGTAGCCAGCTTTTTTGAGGCACATTTGAATAGCACTTTCATTCTGCGGACAGAATGATCAGTCATTTAGCAGTAAAATACTGTACCTCAATCTACAATATTTAATATGTGAACTCAATTTATGACAACAACAAAAAACAACAGCCGAACAGTAGCTCTAGTGGCATAGGGAACGGAGAATGAATTTGCAGCATAACATGATGCTATATGGTACACACAGTAATCAAATCCTTATGACTGAAAGAAATGAAAGATGAGTGGGCAGAGGAAAGAATTCAGAAGAAACTAATAGTCTTAAATACACTGCTGTCCAAATAAAATAATATTTTGTTTTATGGGTTTGGGGACAGCTTTTAGAGATTAACACTGTCAGGTTTTACACCTTTATAGCTTAGAAAGAAAACCAAATACAATCTGAGTGGAAAATACTTCTTTTGCAACTCAGTCACCAATCCCAAATGAAACTGCAGACATTTCACATCTTGTCTAGTCACATTTACAAATAATGAGAATATAAACCAGTTGTGTAGTGAAGGGAATATAAAGGCCTGGTTCTGCCACTGACAGAATGGCTACAATCTAATGGAGCCAAGCATAGCCTTCTCTATGCTCCTTCAGGTGGAAACACAATGTGGTAACTCACATGTGATATCAATTGCTAAACTAGAACCAATAATGTTACATCCTCATCCTCATCAGTCCTCTTTGCCTTTCTGCACAATATTCAATGCATTTTCAGTTATAGCCTATGAAGTACGGCAAAGAAAAGCATTTCTCTGTGATTAAAAAATGAATCAATTGAAGAGTTACCATAAATTGGCTTTGTGAACCTAGTTTATCTCCTAAATCTTGGCACAAATTGCACGTTCCACTGTAGCAATTCAAACATGTTGCTTGAATTCTGCAATCTGCAGTCATATAGGCCACTGTAAATCCCTTAGCACAAGACCTTTAACAGAGCTCTGAAGCTGGAGGTGCTGATGGAAGGTAGCTTGCAACTTATTTTTATACCAATTCTACCACAACCACCACCCAACGGCTCTCTATTAATAATTTCCAGCAATTACACATTCCACAAAGCAGGATGTATCTATATAAAGTCTCAAATAACAAATACTTAGATAAATTGTTTTATATAAGGCAGAAGAAGAATAAAACCTATCAGGACAAATCTGTTTCTCATGACTTTTCCTTGTAATCTTTACTATTGCCTTGTTGCTTATGCTGTATGTAAGCATATCAGTCAAATTTTTGTACCAGATCCAATTTCCTTGCCCTCACCCACATTTGAAAATGTCCACATTTGAAATCCTCGCTTTAATGTGGGGCAAATAGTAGTTTATGCCTTTATTGCTTCATAAGCCTTCTAGCTGAGATGCAGCAAAGCACTTTTCAAAACAAAATCCTTTGACAACGAAATATATACAGTATAGCTCAAAATCTAACCTCAAATAGAATAAGTGCATATTAACCAACACTAGAATGTTTCTGCAGATGACACAGAAGTTGTTTATTAATCACATTTTGAACATTTATATCTAAAGCATTTTCACCAGTTTGTTGAGGGTGCTAACCAACTATTTTTATCCTTTGTGAGCACACATCTATGCAAAAAACCCATAAAAAGGGGGTTCTTAGGGGACACCAACTTCACACATTCTTTAGAAATTAAAAACATACTTACAACGCTCACTTGAACTCATGATCCAAGTGGCAATACTCAGGTGAATTATAAATATATATATAGTTTTTTCATATCATTTTTTGGTCTTATGGTTCAGCACCAGGTTGTGGACATGTTGCAACATAAATTTAATATTTATATTTTATTCATATTTATTCTGAAGTTTGAGACTGGGCTTATTCATGGAATTTGTATATTGCTTTACAGGGGCAAGCAAGAAAAAGCTTAGCAAATGAAAACATAAAGCTGCTCTGCATGCTGGAAATATAACTCTTGTGGGAGACAGGAGGAAGCTGAAACAAGCAAGGAATTAGGCAGCTGCCCATGGCAAGAATAAACTGTAGGCAGCTCAGTAAGTTACATGTCCCCCCTCTTCTTCTTCCTTGGTCTCACACTAACCCTCTCCCATTTGCCAAAGTAGTCAGTAGAGTGCTGTAGAGATGTGCAAACTGGTTCAAATTCAAACCGGTTTGGTTCAAACTTGGACCAAACAGGGCATTGAATTGGCAATGCCAGTCCGAGTTCAAAGCAAACAGAGCCTGGTTCTATCGAACCGGTTTGAAGAGGCTCGAAGGATCAAGCCTCCATTTTAGGTGGTGGTGGCCATTTTGTGATTGTTCTGTTACTTGCTGTGATTTGCCAAGCTCCTGCTTCCCGGATTAGCCAGATGTGTCTGGCCCTCTGGTAGGCTTTGCAGTGGGGCCAGTCCTGGAGAACTGCAACCCTATTGGCCCTGGGGGAGGGAGATTAAACTTCTGTTTAAAGGCAGTCCCTGGGCTTGCAAAATTACTCCTTGCTGAGGTGAGAGAAAGAGCTGTGGCTGATGTGGCTGCTTTTCTGGCCCTGGCCCTCTAGTCTGGTCTCTGCTGTGCTGGTGAGATCTGCCCTGCTTGCTTGTTTGGCTCCCCTTCCCCTCAACTCCCCTTCTTTTTAAAAGTAATTTTTCCTGGCTGTGTGTGGTTGTAGTGTGCTTTACCTTTTGGAATCTGCCCCCCCCCCCAGTGTGTCTCTTGCTCTGCCCAGCTAGCCACTGCCCCCCACCACACACACACACCAAGCCCTACCCTCACTTCCTTTTTGCTGACAGACTGGCTACTATCTCGATTTTAATTTGTTTGTTTGTCTGTGTGGTTAGCCCACAGCTGCCCATCTGCTGCTGCCGCCTCTTCCCTAGGTGATTGTGCTGCACTGGTCAGCCCTCCTCCCCCGGCCTATGTGTGCGCATTGCATCTGGGGTAGAAGACTTCAGGACGAGGGAGTAAGTGGTTGCTTTTTGGTGCCCCCTTTGTCCTTAATTTCTATTAAATAGGGCCTCCTTGTTTGGGTTTGGGGGAAGTATTTTCTGTGCCTTTTTTTTTTTTGGACAGGTGGTCTCTTGTTTTTGCAGGTCCCCCTTAGTTGCCCCCCCATTGTTGTGAGTAGGTAGGTTTGTTTAATTAAGGTTTTTTTGGATAGGGTTATTTAGACACACCCCCCCCATTAAAAAAAATTCTTTTAAAAAATGGCCCCCAGGTTTGGGAAGATGTCTGACTGCTGTGTTGCAAGCAAGGCTCGTAGCAGGGTGGCAGGCAGAAGCGGGAGGGGTATCCCAGCTGGTGTGGGAAGCCAGGGTGGGGGCAGAGAAGACACCGGCACAAGGTCCTACAGGTCCCCATTGGTGAATTATTTGTTCCAGGTGGGATGGTGGCACGAAGGCTCTCCTATCTGGAGGACCCTGCTAACGCTGAGCCAGGTCTAGGTTGGGATGCACTGCCATGCGGAGGCTGGCAGTGCTGCCAGGGCAAGTCATCCACATAAACACGAGTTCACACACAGGTCACTAGGTCAGGTCACACAGGTTGGATTTCTTAATGGAATCCAATGCATGCATTGAAGAGATGGCAAAAATGGGGGAGGGGCCATTTAAAAAACACCATGAACCCCTCTGGCTTGGGACTCTCAGGAGGGAGTTGTGGCCACACATGCCTTGCCCCCAATCCCACTTTGGGGTGTCCAGGCACCCCCAAGGGGGCAGCTGGGGCAGCCTCAAATCCCCATTATTCCCCATGGGGAAAATGAAAAAAATGTAAAAATCTTCAAAAAAGGCCTACCACCCACCTTGGTTTTGTGCCCCTAGGTGTTCTGCATAGGGAATAATGGGCCAGTTCTACTCTCCATTATACCCTATGTAGAACCTTTTAGAACCGGTTCAATTTGGATTCGAATTCAAACCGAACCGGGGGGTGGTGGGTTTGAACTAAACCAAAACTGAACCTACCCACCATAGTTTGAGGTCAGTTCGAGTGTGAACCAAACCATCCAAACCGGTTTTGTGCACACTCCTAGAGTGCTGCATGTCCTAAGCCAGCGTAATTGACAAAATCATTAGCACAGCTACTGATCTTCCTCCCCTTCATTCCTTCTGTTTTTAATGTTATGGGAGAGGAGTAAAAAGGTGGTCAAGTAAAGCTGTGGTCGGGTGACTACCCCAATGAAGTATATTTGCAGAACTGGCTCAAAGCATTTTAAAATATGTTATGGGTCTGCAACGCTTACTTCTTACTGAATACTTTTGAAACAACACCCTGCCCCTCTCCATTATCTACTGCTAACTGAGCAAAGAGGCACCTTTTTAAGTGGAGATTTTCTATATTTAGCAGGGGCAGAGTAACTGGCCCTCTCCATCTCCAGCACAGCATCCCTCTAGTGGTTGTTGCTAGTGTCTATCTTCTATTTCCTTTTTAAATTGTGAGCCCTTTGGGGACAGGGACCCATTTTTGTTATTTATTTATATCTATGGGGATGTAAACCACTTTGGGAACTTTTATTGAAAATATGATGAAATATTCATCATATTCGTATTCATAAATATTCATCATATTAAAAACCTGGACAATCACAACTTTGTGCAGCCAGGTAGCATTTCACACAGGGCTTTTGAAGCCCTTTAACTCGCATCTCCATTGGAATGGAGGGGGTGTGTTCACATATCGGCTAGATTTACCCCGAATTACCTGTGAATTATCGGGGAGTAGTTCACACACAATTCGGGTTTTTCACTGCGTGTTAGAGTGCAGTGTTCCCTCTAACAGGGATTTCCACAAGTTGTTGATTACAACTAACAGAATCCTCAAGCAAATGCCATGGGAGCTGGGGATTCTGGGAGTTGTAGTCAGCAACATCTGGGAATACTATTAGAGGGAATACTGTTAGAGTGTAGCCCGATTTATAAAAACCCATTATTTGCGGTGGGTTTTTGGGGGCAACTTCGAGTTCACAGTAAAGCTTCCCCAGTAAAACCTGCTGTGTGTAAAAGCTCCAGAAAACACTAGCAATTACCCCCTCAGACACATTCAGTGTTGTAAACCAGTGAGGCAATTTAACATTTGCCATAGACAATACTACCATAACATGCACACTATTATGATTTTTTTTTAAACTGAGACCAAACACATTTGAGAAAAAGTAAAAATGCTTTTACTAGGTTTAAAATCACCACAAAACTCTTTAGGCAGCAAAATACACATTTTTCAAGGGACTTTTTCTTAACCATTTGCCTAAAATCAGAAGAAAAAGCAGCATCTGGTATCAATTTATGCCCCAGATGCACCTCAACCAAGAGTGCTGTTCCTGTTAAATGATACAGAAAAGGAAATAAATGCCTTAACTTTGTTGACTCAAAATCAAGAGTAATGTCCATGGTACTTACTGGGGGACCTGAAAAACAAAAAGAAATGTATTTAGCATGAATTTCAGAGGTCAAAAACCAAAGTGTATTCCTATACAGTATAACAACATATTCACTGTGATAACGACAGCTTGTATGTGAACTATAAACCCAGTCATCTTCCAAATTGCATGGCATGACACTCAGGTATTTCACGAAAGGAGGGAGCTCTTACCACAATACCACGTGATTGCCTGAAGGAATCCAAATAGACTAGGTTTAAAAATGAGGGGGGAAATCCACACCTGAAACACCCCTGAAGTAAATACAACCAAGAGTCTTATGGTACCTTAAAGCCTGATGCATAAGCTTTCATGACTAGATCCTGCTTATTAGACATGTTGTTATTCATAGTTGTGGTACATATATATACATGCAGAGAGAGAGAAATTGTAAGTAGTAGGGTCAAACAGCCATTCAATGCAAGAGAGAGGGTTGAACAGATGATATATTAAAAATGTCATCATTATGTGCCTCTCTCTCTCTCTCTCTTTTAAGAAAGAGCAGTTAGAGGGATGGCAGGACTGGAACCTGAGTGTGTAGAAGCTGACCATTTCTTTCCACACCGTTTTAATACCAAAAATCTTCTTCAAAGGTGCTACTTCCTCCTTCCAGTGCACATGCCACCTTTAGGGAGCAAGCAGCAGCTTCATGGGTGATTTTCAGTGAAGGAGGAACATATCAAGCCCACCGTACTATGCACTGTGGTCTCAATAAAGGTTGTGGACTCGTGGGGCTGCTCCTTAACATGTCATCTAGTTAGACCTACACTTATTACTTTTTAAAATTTACATAAGGCTTACGTGTCATTTGCCAAACCTAAACTTTGAAGGGCTTAAATGCCACCGATGCAGTGGCATCTGTACCACTGTAGAGCACAGGTAGAGGACCATATGTTTGAAGTACATAAAAGTTGGGATCAGACACTGCAAAACCTGAGGTTGAACCTCAGATTGCCCCAAAACAATGGTTTATTGGGAGCAAATGTGGTCTTGCAAACCAGAGTTAGTGCTAAATGTGGATTCATGTGATGTCCACATCCACAGATAATTGATAAACCACAGTTGGAGTCACTGCACCACCTCAAGAGGTGCCCAGAAGAATGATTACAGCAGTCTTGCAACATTTCACATGCCTATCAAACCTCATATGCAGTCGGAGGTGGTACAGCTACTTCATCATGAACTCTTGTTTGTTTCTCTGCTAAGGACAGACCTTCATACTCCTGCCCCAGTTTTGCTCTATCCTCGCAAAGATCCCAGTCCACAATAGCGGTGAGCGTTTGGTCTGAACAGCTTAATAGAATCCATGTTTCAATCCTATTTAAACAAGGCATTTTTACACTTTTTTTTAGCTTCTTCATGCTCCATTTCCTACATGATCAAAAACAGAAGGATTAAATGGGGGGGAAATGTGGGAAAAATTAAAGAAAAACTGAACTCCTTGGAAAACAATATAAAATGAGAAACATGCTTTTGTTTGTTTATGCAAGTATCTTCAAACACTAAACCTATTTTAAAGCCTAGTTTAATGTTTTAAAATCAGTTGAAACAACGTATCATCTTGAAGAATAGAATAGTGATTATAGACAGATTATGGAATCCAATGACTTTGCTGTGTCTTATTGTCTCACATCCAGTGCTCTACTGCTAAAGAGTCACAACTCTTATCCTTGACATTGTAATAGTTGAAGATAACAATGAAGATGACTATCCTCCAATAATTCAGGGAAGTATAAATGCTGAACCAGTTGCTATTCCACCCAGTGATTCTGTCAGCCCTTCCTCTGATAGTAGAAGCCCATTAATGTCCAGTGCAGTTCAACTAAACAGTCATTCGACCTGGTAGTGCTAATCTCAGAAGTCAGTCCCTGCTGGATAGCCTTGTAAAAATATGTTTGTGTTGGCATAACACAGTGGTGCTCTAAGGTTTGTATATACTCTACTGGCACAGATGAAGAAGGATGGAATGGAGCAGGGCCTGCCTTAGGATCCCCTCTACTGGATGGCTTTTCAAGCCCACTGAAAGCAGATCCAAGCACTTAATTGAAAAGTGGGGAGGAATTTAATGACACAAGTGAAGTGCTCTGCCTTCCTTTCCAAGAATAGATGAAAGGAGATACAATTTATTGGTATGATCAAGCAATGCATGCTGTTACACAAGAACAGCTTTGCTAGATCAGACTCAAGGTCCATCCCATCCAGCATTATGTTTCACACAGTGGCCCACCAGGTACCTCTGAGAAGCCCACAGGCAGGAGGTGAGGGCATTCCCTCTCTCCTGCTCTTGCTCCCCTGCAACTGGTATTTAGAGGCATCCTGCCTCTGAGGCTAGAGGTGGCCTATAGCCACCAGACTGGTAGCCATTGTTAGACCTGTCCACCGTGAATTTGTCTAAGCCCCTCTAAAAGCTATCCAAGCTAGTGGCCATCACCACATCCCATGCAGAGAATTTCACAGATTAATTATGTGCTGTGTGAAGAATTACTTCCTTTTGTTGGTTCTAAATTTCCCGGCCTTCAGTTTCATGGGCTGACCCCTTGTTCTAGCGTGGTGAGAGAGGGAGAAAAAATGTCTCTCTATCAACTTTCTCCACACCATGCATGATTTTATAGACCTCTATCATGTCTCCCTTCAGTCGTCTTTTTTCTAAACTAAAACCCTCCAGGTATTGTAGCCTTGCCTCATAAGGAAGGCCCCTGATCATCTTGGTTGCCCTCTTCTGCACCCTTTCCAGTTATTTCTTAAGATAAAGTGACCAGAACAGCACACATTACTCCAAATGTGGCCACACCAGAGATTTGTATAAGGACATTATACAATGTTCAGTTTGGACAATGGAGCATATCTCTATGATGGTCTAATACTATGGCTGATAATGCACTTTGCATATGCTACCTATTAATTAATTCAACAGAAAGAATTAAGTACATTATCTGGTTTGTGATACAAGCTTGCTTGGTTTAGGGTTTTTAGTATAATTAGGAGAATTAGACCTTGTATTTCTTATAACTGGATTTTCTATTTCCTCAAGACTTCATCCCTTTGTCCAGAAAAGTTTAAATATTTGACATTTTACTGTTTTTCGCCATTAACCAAAATATTGATTGATTGATTGAGTTTACTGTGTATATTTTAACCTTGTTTTCCTAATATTTGGGATTGTTTTAAATTTGTTGGGTGCAAGCTATCTAGTATCTTAGAAGCTCATAAACTAGAACATGAAATAAAATGACAACACTGTTTTTAAAATCTCATGACTCAAATTTAAGTGCATGACTTCTATAGATCTGGTTATTTGTGATTTTTTAAAATATAGTGTTAACATTTGTGTTGGCCATATCAGGGCTCCTGGTCAGTGGAATAAGCTGGGAAGTGCTGTTTGCATGTGTTATACATTCACTTTCTGTTTCTGATGAAGGCAACTTCTCCAGGGAATGAAATTAGTTCAAAGGATTAATTCCAATCAAACACTTTGCTTCCAAGAGCATTTTGCTAATGCTAATTAGTATGTTAACAGTATTCATTAACACATGCAAGTTGCAATATTTTAGAAAAGGTCTACTTCAGGGGTCTGCAACCTATAGCTCTGAGTACTCTTCGTTAATCTCATAGTAAACCAAATGTCATCTTTATTTATTTATTTATTTATTTATTTGATTTGATTTGTATACTGCCCTTCCAAAATGGCTCAGGGCGGTTTACAGTTAAAACAAACCACTAAAACAGTTAAGAGCCAAAACAAATTAAAAACAATATAACAACTAACAATTTACAAACATTTTAAAACAACAATTAAACCATTACAGTAATTAAAACCCCTGAACTCAGGTTTTAAATTTTAAAATAAACCAGATTTTAAACCCCCCCAAATTTAGGATGCTGAGTAAGCTTGGGTGAAGAGATGGGTTTTCAGGTGTTTTTTGAAAATTGCCAGAGATGGGGAGGATCGTATCTCAACAGGAAGCGCATTCCACAATCTTGGGGCAGCAACCGAGAAGGCCTGTCTCTGTGTAGCCACCAAACGAGTCTGCAGTGACTGGAGATGGACCTCCTCAGATGACCCCAATGGGCGGTGGGGCTTGTAATGAAGAAGACGCTCTCTTAGATACCCAGGGCCTAAGCCGTTTAGGGCTTTGTAAATTATAACTAGCACTTTGTATTTCGTCCGGAAACCTATTGGCAGCCAGTGCAACTCCATCAGTAAAGGAGTAACATGGTCTCTCCGAGATGACCCAGAGACCAACCTGCTTGCCGCATTCTGAACCAACTGAAGTTTCCGGACTACATACAAAGGCAGCCCCACGTAGAGCGCATTACAAAAGTCCAGTCTGGAGGTTACCAACGGATGTACCACAGTTTTGAGGTCATTGATCTCGCGAAACGGGTGCAGCTGGCGTATCAGCCGAAGCTGATAGAAAGCACCCCTGGCCACCACCTCAACCTCGAGAAACCAGGGAGAGGTGTGAATTCAGAAGTACTCCCAGACTGCGAACCTGTTCCTTTTGGGGAAGTGTGACCCCATCTAGAACAGGTAGATCAACATCGTCTCTAGAGTTCTGACCCCGCACAATAAGTACCTCCGTCTTATCTGGATTCAGCTTCAGTTAATTCTCCCTCATCCAGCCCATTACTGGTTCCAGGCAGGCATTTAGGGAGGATATTCCAACTCCTGAAGAAGTTGGCATGGAGAAGTAGATCTGGGCGTCATCAGCGTACTGGTAACACCCAGCTCCAAATCCCCTGATGATCTCTTGACTTGACCCTGATGATCTTGACTTATACGTAACATCATTAAGCATTTGTACTTCATTTACTTCTTTACATATTTTAATATAATATTTTATATGTAAAATGTATGACAGAGTCAGGACTCTGCATGGCTAAAAGCCTGCCAGAGCTGCAGAGGATGCTAAAGCAAATACCAGAAGAGAACTGAAAGAAATGGCCTGATCAGGCCTTCCTCCAAATGCCTGCTGTACACGTTTACAGTGTGCAATGCAGGTTCAAAAGTCCCATCCTCAGCATGTCTCTGCAGTGTCCATCACGTTCCCACCTGCACCCTTCATGCTTAGGATGCAGACAAATGCCCTAAGCATGACCCCTGGCATTTCCATGACCAGTAGGCCAAGGCGTTCCAGCCTACTGTTCACAGAGACAACGGCGCTCATGCTTACTCTTATTTTTCTTCTCAAGCCACCCAGAACAGGAGTGTCTCCAGACTTCAATTTTGCTTAAGTTCAAGTTATTATTTAGCAAATCATGAGTTTCTCATTTGTTCCTCCTCAGGAAAATTTACATACCCGCCAGGATATATTTATTGCTTCTTCCATCCCACTGGGGCCTGAATTAATAAACTGGAGCAGTATGAGCCACTCACCATAACAACTATGGATGGGTTGGGCCTAAAATACCCATTTTATTGCAGTCTACAAAAACTGCAATAAAATGAACAACAGGAGTGTGGGAGTGGACAAGAGAACTCCGCTTTGTTGAGAAAAGGGCAAAAGCAGTACATGACAGTAAAATCTTGCAAATTAATGTTTCTGCTTGACTTGCTCATCCACATTAGAAGGTTCTTTATGAAGCCTTGCCCTCAAATAAAAGCAGTTAATACATATGGGGAACTAATATCTATTTCTCTGTTGAATACCAGCACTTCCACCCATGCTCAGACTGGCCCACAGGGCAATAGGGCAGATTCCCGGTGCGCCCCACCCACAGGGCGCCGCTGAGACCCGACTCCCACCCTTAATTACCCATTCTGCTCAAAACCCGGCACCCTCCCCACATACATTCCACATCTCAGTGCCCCCAGTCCGGCCCTGGTCCACCCACTGTTTTCAAGTTCAGAAGCATACATAAATCAGTGGTGGAGCTGTAAATGTATGCACAGGTTCAAATAACCCACATGCAGCTGCTGCCATGCTGCCACTAATTCTTTCTGCGGCCACCGTGCTTGTCATGACAGGCAACCAGTGGGGGCACTCAGTAGGGCCTCCCACGCAGCACCTTTTCTCTCCTGCCACACACATAGTGCCCTCCCTGATGGATCCGGCGGGGTAGACTGCTCTGTCCCCGCCACTTTGCAGTGTCGACCACTCACGACCTTTTGGTTGAGTCTGTGTAGACAATACTGCGCTAGATGGACCTATGGTCTGACTTCCCATGTTCCAATGACCTATTTATTATTTATTTGTTTAGTACATTTTTATACTGCCCCATACAAAAAAGTCTCTGGGCAGTTCACAATATATAACCAATTAAAATATTAACATAACCTACTCTCTGCTGCTCTATTGGGGAGGCTCATGCACCCACAGCAGGAGAGAAGGGGTATTGCATGGTGGCCGCCAGGCTGGGATTTGGGGGGGAAGGGAAGAATTGGCTGCCTGTGCTCTCCCTACATCCTTGTCAGTGGACAAGGATATTTATTTGGGGGGGGGGCTAGTTTTGGAGTTATATAAACCTGTGTAACCAGGCTTTTGGTTGAGCTTTTAAAATAGTTTAAATTGCATTTGTTGTAAGTCACCATGAGATTTTATGATGTGGTAGCATAAAAACAAAAACAAACACATATAATTCTAACTGGTTTAAGATCTGTGTGTGGGGTGGGGGGTTGTGTTCTTTCCCCTTACATGTCCCAGTTCTCACATTTCTCTCCAGGACAGTGAGAGACAACAAACTTGATAGTTGCATAACTAGTTAAAAAGCTCTGCTACTGATTTACCATCATGTATACATCATTATTAAAATTTGAAGTATTCATTATTCATTATATCATATTCATTTTCTTACTTTGTAAGCCACTATTCTCCCTATTTTACATATGGGGATCCAAAGTGAGGGACAACAACTTGACTAAAGCCATGCAATGAATCCACCACATCCTGAACATCCTAAAAGCTCCGAGGTCACTGTCTTCCTCCAAGTGGCGGCATCCTCAGGGTCACACTATGTAGAATATTTTAAAAGATATGAATTGCCCCCCCCCCCACACCCCTACCTCAATCCTTATCAGTTTCAAGTCTTGTCATGAAGTGAAAAGATTGCTGCTTGAGAAACAAGATATAATGCAGGGAACCTGTACCCAGTTGTGTCAATCACTCAGTTTGTTCCTGACTGTTATTTTTATTGCAGCAAATCCCAAAGATTCATGTAGGACCGTCTCTGGCTGTGTGTTCTGCTTTGATAGAAACTGAGGACAAGAGAGAGGGGATGGGATAATTTTTTCCAAAGAGTTTGTAGCCTCAGAATACAGTCCTGCTAACACTTAAAAGGCTTAATTTTGCATTTACGGAGAAGATGGGCAGGGATAAACAAACCAGAGAAACAAGGAAAATAACTAGGAAAACAAATGAATATGCAGACTTGCTGTGAAGCTCACAATTACTTGGCTTGATGTCATTTAAATAAAAATCTATTTGAAATAAGAAACAAGCAAACACCCTTAGTTCCCGTGTCTGTTTTTCAGGCATAAAGATTAAAGAGAAGTGGTCTGCTCTTGAGGCAGCATGAAGGCTTGTGATGTGTACAGCAGGAAGACTACCTGTTTCACATTTGACTGGTGTGCAGTAAACCTGAGATCCGAGTCAACCAGAGCAGGGAAGGCATTTCCTTTCCTTTCACAGCTTTCTTGTTTTTCTAGGGAGAAATACCACAATAGCATGGCATTTTTAATGCTACTAAAGGGAGCTGTTAAACCAATCTAATTCCAGTGATAATCCTGCATCCATGCCCCCTGCCCCTTGAATACTAAAGGCAACATCTAGACCCTCTGCTGCAAAAGGATGCTAATGCAAAGTCTTTCACAGACCCAGAAAAGAGTTCAAGCACTGAAAGTAAAACTTTCCTCCCTTTGGCACTGCTGCCAGCATAAACTACGTTGAAAGGTATTTAAAATTTATGGCAATCACATGACTAAAACAAAACAAAAAACCAAAGCCCAATACGTTATGTTCCTCATGTTTCCTTCCTTATTAGAAGAATCATAAACATACAAAGAACGTGACACATGTCTTCTGAGATGTATTAGATCATCTTGTACTGCCAATGTTTTGTTAAAAGTTGTAAAGTAATAACAGTGTTGGAAACAATTAACATTTCTGAATATTGCTAATCTCCTTGAGTTTCTCTTCGTTAAATATATTTATATTAAATACACCTAGAGTGACTATAGCCAACCATTTATCATGTGACCACTGCCTACAAACTTACTATGGGACACATGTGACTATATGAAAAGCTATTGATCAGTACTTTCCAGCCATACTGTGTGGTGATCATAAAGCCAGGGAAGCAGAAACGTAATGAAAATAGTCTCTCCACATGGCAGATGCCATGGATGGCTTTTCACATGGTCACAAACTGGTGGTCACAAAGAACTGTGGTATGTTTACTAGCAGCAGTGATATGTCAAATGGCCACCAACAGCTGCAATCTTAGGAATACTTACTTCTGAATGATATGGTGAGGATCAGGTTTTCAGTGTTCTCATCCCTAGCCCAATACGTCTATCATCCCTCATCCAAATATCATTTCCTTCCAGACCCTCATTCCAGCCCCACCATCTCAATTCTGCCCTCCTTACTTGTTTTCCCATAACATTCCTTCTCTTCTATATTAGTGGGCTGCAAAGTGGTAACCTGCCAAGTGCCTGGGCTCTCCTTAGGAGATAACAATCATAACAGTATGTTGGGTGTCCTCAACGTTGTGGGAAACCAGGGCAGTTGGCCTCCTTTGCCTCCACCCTCCTCACCCATACCCCACTTCCCTCATCCTCCTTGATTGTTTCTTCTTACTTCCCATTTCAGTTTCATGTGGTCTCCAGAACTCCTGGTCTTCCTTCAACTATTATCAGGTATCTCCATGCCACCCATCTCCAGATACAGAGGCTTTCTTTACACTCAGTCTTACGTTCTGCTGAATCAATGACAACTTAGTGTGTGTTGTGGACTTCTCTGCAACTCTAGAATCTCTGTCTTTGAGGGAGCCTGCTGTGAGAGAATGACGGAAATTGATCGATTAAGTGCCGTCAAATCAATGTCGACTCTTAGTAATTACATAGATAGATTCTTTCCAAGATGATCTGTCTTCAACTTGGCCTTTAAGTTCTCTCAGTGGTGCATTCATTGCTGTCATAATCGAGTCCATCCACCTTGCTGCTGGTCGTCCTCTTCTTCTGTTTCCTTCAACTTTCCCCAGCATTATGGACTTCTCAAGGAAGATGGGTCTTTGCATTATGTGTCCAAAGTATGATAGTCTGAGCCTGGTCATTTGTACCTCAAGTGACAATTCTGGATTGATTTGTTCTATGATCCATTTGTTTGTTTTCCTGGCTATCCATGGTATCCTCAAAAGTCTTCTCTAGCACCAAAGTTCAAAGCAGTCAATACTTTTTCTGTCTTGCTTCTTCAAAGTCCAGCTTTTGCACCCATAGTGTGTCACGGGAAAAACCATTGTTCGAATAATTCTAATCTTTGTAGGTGTAGACACGTCACGGCATCTAAATATAGTTTCCAAGGCCTTCATTGCAACCCTACCAAGTGCTAGTCTGCGACGTATCTCTTGTCTGCTGGATCCTTTACTGTTGACGGTTGATCCTAAAAGGCAGAAGCTAGCCAACACTTCAATGTCTTTATTGTCAATTCTGAGGCTGGTTGCTGTACCCGTTGTCATTAGTTTAGTCTTCTTTACATTTAGTTGTAGTCCCATTTTTTCACTCTGCTCCTTGACGTTCATTACTAGAGCTTGCAGATCATCCACATTCTCAGCTATCAGAGTGGTGTCATAATGTAGAAACATCAAGTTGTCGATGTTTCTTCCTCCACTGTTAAAACCACATTCATCATCTTCCAATCCAGCTTCTGGATTGGAAATATGTTCAGCATATAAACTGAATAAATAAGTAAAAAGTATACAGCCTTGCCTTACTCCTTTGCTGATCTGGAACCAGTCTGTTTCACCATGTTCCGTCTGGACTGTGGCTTCCTGTCCTGTGTATAGGTTTCTCATGAGAACAGTAAGATGTTCTAGGATACCCATTTTCCTAAGGATATTCCACAAATTGATATGTTCGATGCAATCAAAGGCTTTTCTGTAGTCAATAAAGCGCATATTGACTTATTTCTGGTATTCTTTGGCTTTCTAAATGATCCAGTGTGCAATGATGTCAGCAATGATGTCTCTTGTTCCTTGGCCTTTTCTAAAACCAGCTTGAACATCCAGCATTTCCCTTTCCACATAGGGCTCTAATCTGTGTTGGATGATCCTGAGCATTATTTTGCTAGCAGGTGAAATTAAGGATATTGTGTGAAGGTTTATGCAATCTGTTAAGTCTCCTTTCTTTGGTATGGGTATGTAGACTGACCTCTTCCAATCTGTTGGCCATTGTGGTGTTCTCCAGATTTGCTAACATAGTTTGGTTAGAGCCTTGACGGACTCTTCTGTTGCCTGCAATATTTATGTAGCTATTCTATCGATTCCTGTAGCATTCCAAATTGGTAATGACAGGAGTGCTGATCTACAGGTGAAACTCGGAAAATTAGAATATCGTGCAAAAGTCCATTAATTTCAGTAATGCAAATTAAAAGGTGAAACTGATATATGAGACAGATGCATTACATGCAAAGCGAGATAAGTCAAGCCTTAATTTGTTATAATTGTGATGATCATGGCGTACAGCTCATGAAAACCCCAAATCCACAATCCCAGAAAATTAGAATATTACATGGAACCAATAAGGCAAGGATTGAAGAATAGAACAATATCGGACCTCTGAAAAGTATACAGTGTACTGTGCTTGATTGGCCAGCAAACTCGCCTGACCTGACCCCATAGAGAATCTATGGGGCATTGCCAAGAGAAGGATGAGAGACATGAGACCAAACAATGCAGAATTGCTGAAGGCCGCTAATGAAGTATCCTGGTCTTCCATAATACCTCATCAGTGCCACAGGCTGATAGCATCCATGCCACGCCGCATTGAGGCAGTAATTGCTGCAAAAGGGGCCCAAACCAAGTACTGAATACATATGCATGCTTATACTTTGAGGTCCAATATTGTTCTATTCTTCAATCCTTGTCTTCTTGGTTCCATGTAATATTCTAATTTTCTGAGATTGTGGATTTGGGGTTTTCATGAGCTGTACGCCATGATCATCACAATTATAACAAATTAAGGCTTGACTTATCTCACTTTGCATGTAATGCGTCTGTCTCATATATCAGTTTCACCTTTTAATTTCCATTCCTGAAATTAATGGACTTTTGCACGATATTCTAATTTTCCGAGTTTCACCTGTAACGTCATCTACCCGTACTAGAGATTCTTGCAATTAGGGAATATCTTCTAGAGTATCTTGGATGTTGACGTCCCTGCTGTACAGATTTTCAGTATACTCCTTCCATCTCTGTTTGATCTTCTCTAAATCAGTTACTTTCTGTCCTTTGGCATCCCTTAACATACCAATTTGAGGTTGGAACCTCCCTCTGAGTTCAGAGATCTTTTGGAAAACTTGCCTTGTTTTTTCATGTCTATTTAAAAGAGCCCCTGGTGGCGCAGTAGTAAAACTGCCGCCCTGTAACCAGAAGGTTACAAGTTCGATCCTGACCAGGGGCTCAAGGTTGACTCAGACTTCCATCCTTCCGAGGTCGGTAAAATGAGTACCCAGAATGTTGGGGGCAATATGCTAAATCATTGTAAACCGCTTAGAGAGCTCCGGCTATAGAGCGGTATATAAATGTAAGTGCTAGTGCTAGTGCTAGTGCTATTGTTATTTCCATCCTCCTGGTCTTTACAGATGTCATTGTAATATTGTTCCTTATCTCTTTCAACAGCTTTCTGAAATTCCCTATTAGGTTTCTTCCTGAGGTCTTTATCTTTCTTGACTTTGGCTTCACTCCTCTTCTTGGCAATTTCCACCATCTGTTCTGAAATCCATTTTGCTTTCTTCTGTTTCTTGGTCTTTGGCAGTCTCTTTTCACATTTATCCTTAACAACTTCTTTGATTTCATTCCACTGTTCCTCTGGTTCCCTATCAATGAGGTTCAGAACTTCAAAGTGGTTCCTGATGTTCTCCTTCAAAATGATGGGTACATTCTCAATATCATATTGTGGAAGCTGGATAGCTTTGTTTTTCCGCTTTAGCTTGACTTGGAACTTACACGTGAGCAGTTCGTGATCTGTTCCACAATCATCCCCTGGCCATGTGTTTGCTAGTATAACTGAGCTCCTCCACCTCCTTGCACCAATAATGTAATCAATTTGATTTCTGTGTACTCCATCTGGTGAAGTCCATGTGTATAGGTGCCACTTTGGTTGTATGAATCACGTGTTAGCAATGAAGAGATCATTGGCTTGGCAAAAACTAATAAGTCGTTCTCCTGCTTCATTCCTGTTACCTGTTTTCCTCTTTGCCATTTCCAACTTTGGCATTCCAGTCTCCAACCACCACCAGCACATCTTGCTTGCATGTTCTGTCAATCTCAGACTGAACTTGAGCATAAAACTCATCAACTTCCTCTTCTTCTGCATCAGTCGTTGGGGCATAGACTTGAAGAATTGTCATGTTAAAAGGTTGTTCACGAAATCTAATTGATATTAGTTGGTCACTGACCGCGTTGTACCTAAGTACTGTCATTGCTACATCCTTCCTGACTATGAAAGCAACACCAGTCCTTCTTTGTTTCTCGTGTTCTGAGTACTAAACGGTATGATTTTCTGACTGAATGTGTCCAATTCCAGTCCACTTTAATTCACTGATGCCCAAGATATCAATCTATAGTAATTTAATTTCATCTTTCACTGTGTCAAGCTTTCCCTTATTCATGCTACATTTATTTATTTCTGTCTTTGCTGCTTCAGATTTTCTTTTCCCACATAGCAACATCAGCCACTAGATGTAGAAAAGGCTTTAATCTAACCATGTCATAAACACCATGGGTACTCTGAGAGATCCTCAGCTCTTCCTCAGTAGCATGTTGAGTACCATCCGACTTAAGGGGCCCATCATCCAGCACTACATCGACAATCATTCTATTTTGTCTATCCATGTAGTTTTCCTGGTAAAATACAGGAGTGGTTTACCATTGCCTTCTCCTGCACAGTCTGAAATGATGCCTCTGTCGTCGTCACTGAAGTGATCATCTGTCTCCAGCATATCGCTGCTTCCTATATCGCTGCTGCCCAATATAGGTGCTTGCTTGCTTTAGCTGGGCAGCTGGGATGACCTCTGCACTTAGGGTGACCCTACTGGGAGTATGCCTCCTGGTGTACTTCGCTCATCCCTCCCAGGAACACACCCCACCCACAATGAGGCAGCATAGCTGGACTCAGGGGGATGATGGAAATAACCTGTCTTAAAATGCTAAGGGATACACTGAAGCTGAGCATCCTCAGCAACACACTATTGCCATAATACTGACAACTTGAGAATTTTTACCACAAAGAGGGTACTTCCTTTTCCAAACATATATTTGTGTAAATTACTGAGGACTGGAGATTGTTTCAAGTATGAAAGTAACTAACTAGAACTTCAGGAAGTAACTCATCTTATAGGAGACTAGCATATTAGCAAATGTGGTATACATCATACAGTATGCTAAACACCAGTGACTGTCAAACTTTCTACACGAAGGGAACTTGCCTTTCATGGAACCTCTGTGTTGTAAAGGACTCTGGCTGACATCCAAATGATGTGAGCATGTAAGGAAAGTCTGTGGGGATGTGTGGGAGCCCTTGTGCAATTCCCTCAGTCCTGCCGTGAGTGATGTTGCCCAAGAGTGCTTAGAGTCCAGAGTGCTCTCTGCATTCAGGAAGGGCTCTGCAAGGGTTGGAAATACATTGTTGAGGGTCAGCAATGTGTTTTTTAATCTTGTGGAATCTTTCTGGAGCATAGGGAGTGCCCTTGCACAACAGATCACATGCAGCAGGACTGGAGGAATTGTGTGAGAGCACACACTTCCCTTATGTGCACACTTTGTTAGGATATCAGCCACTCTGATCAGATGGCGCCTTGGTCATGACTTGTCACAGCTGTTTGGTCTGAAGTGCTCTGCAACACCCCACAAACTCATCCACAGTTGTACATTGCAGAGGAAGATTGGGGGTTGTGTACAGCTGTTTCCAAGAGTTCTTCAAAGTTGAGTGATAGCAAACAAGCTTTTTCTAATTGAAGAATCTCTGGGAAACTTCCAAATAACCCCAGGATCCCCAGAATACAGTCTGAAAGCCACTACTGTACATCATTACATCAAAACATTTTGAGTGCACTATTAAGCTGCTGCGGGTCAAGCAATGCAAGCCACCTTTATGTAAAAAGTACATCACAGAGGCTTGGGTGAGACCACATTTTCCAAAAGGCCATCTCAAGCATTTTGAAGTACAGTTCAGTTGTAAAGCCAGATGATTTTAAAAGGAGCAGCCTCTTTTGGAAGGGGCCATCAGCAAAGTGAATTCTGCAGTTACTAGCCAAAACTGTGACATGCACATTGCTATGTCTGCTCTTACGGACATATGGAATCAATTAAATGAAGCAACCAAATTACTACCAGAAATCTATAAAACGGATCATGGAGAATCAAGTGACTCAATATATCTTCAGTTTTTAACTACATACACAGTGGGAAAAATCACCTCAAAATCAATGCATTTTTTGGTTTAAAAGCCAAGGTCAACAATATGACAGATATACAGAGAGAGCAAGAAATATTTTGGACCTTAGGAAACCCTCAATGTTTGATGCTAATTCTCAAAAGTACAGTCTATATGTTAGCATCAGTTCTACAGCAATATTATGTAATGTACTGGGTTTTCACTATAATAGATAAAGGAAGTAAGATGCCATTATTATATCTGGAACAAATGACTGATAAGTGAAGGTTTCTCAGTTAATATTCAAGTAAGTTCAAACCCAGGTCTAGCTCTACAACCATGATGTGGTGTGAAGGCAAATACCAGACTGAGGTATTTTTAACAAATACCAGACTGAGCAAGGATGGCAACTGAAAAGGGACTTGAGCTACCTCGCAGGCATCTGCCAGCTGGGAAGAAAGGAAGCAGCTGGCAGTCTTTGAGTCTTCCAGAGGAAAAAACAGGATCTTCTCACAGCAGCAAAATGCCTCCATTTGGGCAAGTCGCATTCGGAATGTGAACGGCAGGGGAGCAGTCTCGCAGCAACTAACAACCTGAAAAAACAGCAACTTTTTCACACTGGATGGACGACGTCCTTGCTCTACATCGCAGCTATTAAATTTGCAACAAGACTTTGGCAATGGGAACGGCACGCTGCTGTCCTCGTAGGGACTGTGGTGTCACAACTCAGGAAGTGTGGAAGCACACTTCCAAGATCTGTCCTGACTCCGTTGTAGGGTCTAGTCTGGAAAGCGCACAGGTAGGATTCTAATAGCGGAGATTGGGCTCAATTCTGCTTATCTCTTCCGCTAACTGCTTGCCTGCTCATCTCCAATTTAACAATGCTCCCCCAATGATTTAATGTATAATGTAGGTTCAAACTGTATTTTGGGGGGGGGGGAGAAACTTGAGGTTATTTGGAAACTTTTCAAGGGCTCTTCAACTGGAAGGTGTATGATAATAAGCAAGTTTCCCTGAAAAACATTGTTTGCATCAATCAGAGGTTCCACACCAGGCAAATAGGATCCATTAGTGGGAGGCGGGAAGAACTAGGTTCATGGAAGAGGGAAATGGTTAAAGCCCTCCTCTCTCCACACTGCAGTTCTTATCTGGATCAGGCTCCCCATGGGTAAACATAAAGTGTGCCATTGAGTCAGTGTCAACTCCTGGTGACCACAGAGCCCTGTGGTTGACCTTGATGAGAAACAACTATATTGAGCAGCAGTGATATAGGAAGATGCTGAAAGGCATCATCTCATGCTGTGTGGGAGATGGCAATGGTAAACCCCATGGTTACTACTGTATTTTATAAACAAAAGTTAAGCATAGCAGGACCAATTATGTGTTTAATATAACAGGTAGTTTGGCTCTAGGTATGCTTAGGATACAGCCCATAGTACATATAGACACACACATTTATAGTGGAAGTGTTTACTTCATATTTTTCTACATTGTGGCCCATTTTTTTCCAAAATTATCCATAATTATTTCCTAATTTCTTCCATTATTATTTTATGAGCCCAATACTAGGGAGAATTGTCCTAGACAGAAAGTTATTTACTCTTGATACAAATTATTTCCTAATTCTGAGGAAACCAAAATAATAAATTGCATCTGGGATTATTTTTATTCACTTGCTGTCCATAGTGAGAAAATAAGACACAGGGGAAATGGTGCACTGAGTAGTTTGTGTCAATCCAAATAGCAAATGGCAAGTTGAAAAAAAAGCCAAGATTATTTGGCCACAAATGTTTCCAAAAGATATATAAATAACTCATGCCAACAAGCAGAGGACTAAAAACAAAAACAGCCTTTTCCAGAGCTACTGAAATATGCAACATTTATAGTCAATTGCACTCAGAGCCTTGAACCTCATTCATCTATGTCAAAAGATGCATTTAAGGAACCAGAATGATAGCCAATCCAAATATTAAGAGAAAGCACTTGGTGCCACCTTTCTGGAACTATGCCATTGAAAATGCACACCATCTACTTATATTCAGAAAGTTAATGTGAGAGGGGGAGAGTTCCAGTCTTCTCGAATGCATGCTAGGTTTCTATGCACATGGAGTTTGAGGAGAAACATTTAAATATTTCATTTCCCCTCGCTGATTTTGAATAGTATAGTCTCAGAATGAGTATATTGTGAGCTGTGTTCTGCATGTTTTTCCTGGCTCTTGGATAATTCATTTAATAGAACTGAAACACACCAACACTTTGTGGAGCCTGAAGAGGTAACCAGAGCATAATGGTTTATGTCCCTATTTCAAAAAGGGGGGAGACATTATATGTAAATTGAATTACAAAGTAAGATAAGAATGGAAAAGAATCTTGTACAATTAAATGTACCATAGAAACTAAAAACAGTAACAAATCCTATGTCAGTGTCTTAGCCAGGTTTAACAATGGTAGCAGCAATAATACAAACCTTATAGTTGTATAACAATTAATTATTGCCTAAACTGTAATTTACATTTACAATCCCCTGGGATTATAGCACAATTGTGCTGCTGGCTCATACACAACAAGATAGAACTCAGGCCACTGTACAGGGCCTATAAAGCCACAGAAACCTCCCTGTCCATGCAGGGATCTGCCCTACATGGCTATCCTATCTGTTGTCATCGTAGTCATATTAGCAGGGCCAGCTTCAAGTTTCAGGAGAACTCTGTTAAACTGCCCTCCATTAGTCCCTTCCCACATTTGAGTAGCTCCAAAAGATTTGCTCTTGGGCACCGGCTATGAGCATAGAGGTGGTCTCAGGGATCAGCAGTGGCCCTTTCTGGGTGTCCTGAGCACTTGACAGCTGCCCCAAATTATGACCCTGATGCTGGCTCAGTTGACTGCAACCACTGAATTGCCCAAGAACCAAATAATACATTACAGGGTAATTTGGCCCTGCGTGGTGGTGATCTTTTTCACCTTAAACAGCAGTGGCGGCAGTGATGGTGGGGAGTGTGATGGGACTGTGACTCACAGGGAGGGGATATTTAATTATTTCTCCATATACCAGGGTTGGTGGCGGTGGGGGGGAGATCCCCTGAACCTATTATCTCAGGGAGGAAGCCTCCATGAACCACACTCCCTATTTTATTATGGAACACGGCATGGGGGAAGGGAGAAGTGTGCACTCATGCTGCACTCTCATCTTTATCACATGGGGTGAATTTGGTATAGTTCAAACCAGCCCAAGGGAAGCTTCCCTCCTGGAACAGGGGTACATTTTTCCTTGGGACTGTGGCATAAGGGAAAGGATTAAACATCCTTCTAATGCATCATGGTCCCAATCTTGATCAGAGTCCTCTGAAGCTATTATTAAGGTTAAAAAAGAAAAAGAAAATATACAATGTCAAACTAAACAATGTAACATAGTCTGCCTCTGAAAACCTGCATTATCTGGAAAATGAGCTCCAATCCCTGACAATCTGACCAACTTTCAGAAAAATTGTATCTCCCTTTAGCTCAGATTTTTCTGACCCAGTTTCTTCGTCCTTTAATTCCATTCCTCGCTTGCTACTCATTTTCCTTTTCTGTACATTGGCTCTCTAGATAGTCCATTCCTGTCTTGTGTCCTGTGAATACTACCAGACCACATCTGGTAGGCATCTTCATAGTTGACCCGTTTCCTAACCGGCTGAACCTATTCCGGAAATACAAAGCACTACTTTGCACTAGGGATGAGACGTGAATAGTTGCAGTGGCAAGATCACGCATGTGTACAGGAGGTCAGAGCAAGATCATGGAAGGTCAAATCTCTTTCAGAAGGGAGCAGCCACCTCAGCGGGGCTATCACCTCTTTATTATCTCAGCAAACAGCTGTGCTAAAACCAGGAATCAGGAATTTCCTTTATCCCATCCTTCCTTTCATGTGTTATAAACTTCTCTTATCTTTCCTGACCCTGACAGTAAGAGCAGAAGAGATGGGGTAGGGAGGGAAGATATTCCTTTGAGAATGAAATATCTAGTACCCGATAGGTGATAATTGCTTCATTCCAAATCGGTCAGAATGTTCTCTTATGCTTAAGCTGCTCTACCACTTATCTTCTTGGCTGCCTTGCAGTGTAAAGTGAATTTCCAACAGGATGAGAGATCAGCAATTATTTTTAAAAACCCTGATACAATGCATACAAATTCAATAATGGCCCAATGAATTATGGACTAGATTCATGATGTGTATATGAATACAGCTACCCTCCTGTGCCAAGGCTGACAAACTGGCCTGATCTAACAGGCCACACTAGATAGTATGTAGTGAAGCTCTCACTATCTAGGGATTTTTAACATTATACATTTCAATAGCTGCCAGAGCAAAGCTTCCTCAAGCAAGCCAAACCACTGCTGAGCCTTCTGGCTCTATGACAGCATTTGTCTGGAAGCTGCGAAGTTGTAACCACATCAGAGCCTCTAGGGAAGGATGCTATCGCACCAAGCAAATAAAATTTTACTTCCATTTATCAGCTGTGGCAAAGGGAGCAAGGGCCTGATGTCTGTGTGGTAAGGTTCTGAAACAAATACACAAATATATATCCAAGCTATCTATGATAACAAACATTAAGCAGCTAGGCCAAAACCAATACACCAAGGGCAATCTGCTCTTTGGTTAGGCTACATTACAGTAAAGCCAAGTATTTTCTGGATCAACATTACAGACCCTATGTTTAACCCGTTTTCTGCATCTAAGCCTTACATTGTGTGTGACTTGCTGTGTGTATATTTTTATATATGCTTTCCTATATTTTGGAAAAAGCATTAGCATAACCACACACACACACACACACACACACACACACACAAACACACACAACATGGTTTACTGGCCTCTGCCAAGAACAACTATAATCACTTTTGGGTTTTCCTCTCCAATTATAGAAAAATTTAAATAGACATAGCTGAGTCATATTAATTCTTTAATTCTCCTCCTCGGCTGGTGGTGTTTGTAATCTGATCCCAAGGCAGCTGTCAGATTAACAATAATTCTGAAGTTAGAACAATTAATCAAAACATGTAAAATGTATGTTAAATGCTCAATCACCTTGCCCAACTTGACTTATTTTATCTGGTAACTGTTTTATCAGAGCTTGTCTGACAATTATTATAAATGCTTCTCTGAGGAAGGACAGGATGCCTCCTTGTCTTAAGGAGGTTATTATTAGACCTTACTTGAAGAAACCGGCAATGGATTCTGTAGATTTAGCCAATTATAGAACCATCTCCAGTCTTCCATAGTTGGGCAAGGTGATGAGCAGGTAGTGACCTCTCAGATCCAGGCATTTTTGGAGGAAACAGATTATTTAGCCCCATTTCAAACTGGCTTTTGAGTGGGCTTGGGACAGAGACTGCTTTGGTTGGCCTGATGGATGATCTCCAACTAATTACTGTCAGAGGGAGTGTGACTGCTGATCATTTTGGATCTCTCGACGGCTTTCAATATCATCATCCATGGTATCTTTCTGGGTTGCCTGAGGGAGTTTGGATTGGGTGGCACTGTTTTTCAGTGGTTCCATTTCTACATCTTGAGTAGATTCCAGATGGTGTCATGTGGAGACTATTGCTCTGCAAAGCAAGAGTTGATGCATGGTGTTCTGTAAGGCTCCATACTGTCTCCAGTGCTTTTCAACATGTACATGAAACTGCTGAGAGAGATTATTAGGAAATTTGGTGCAGGGTGTTATCACACCCAAATCTATTTTTCCATATTCTTCCTCAGGAAATGACATAGCTTCCCTAAATACTGCCTGAAGGCAGTAATGGGATGGATGAAAGATAACTAACGCTGAATCCAAATTACGATGGAGGTACTGACTGAGGTATATGTGTCTAAACTAGAGAGCTGGTTTAAATCTGCCTGATCTAGATGAGGTTACACTCTCCACAAAAGAACAAGTATGTAGCTCGGGAGTGTTTCTGGATCCCAAACTCCCTCTGGTTTTGCAAGTTGAGGCAGTGGCTAGGGATGTGCCTGAACTGTGGTTCAAGCATGTTGAGGGAAATTTAAAAGGGAACAGAGAACAGGAGCTTACCTGCTCTCCACCTCCCCTCCCACCTTCCTGCTGTGGTGGCACATGTCCCCAAAAGCCCTGCATGCCACCAGCACGGAGGAAGCTCAAAGTGCTCAAACCGTGCTTCAAGTGCAACTATTACTTCTTGTGACTGGAACATCATGTCTCTGTAAATGAAATCCAAGAGTGCATAAGATTTTTTAAGCAGCTCCATAACACTGCTGGCTCATGCTCAATTGGTAGTCCACTAAGACATCCAGGGTGGACCCTGTTTAGCAAAAGAGGACAATTCATGCTTGCTTCCACAAGACTAGCTCTCCTCCCTCTACTTCTTTATCCAAGTCATGCATACAAGTGTTGAACAGAACGGGGTGGAGCCCTGTGGTATTCCACTCCAAACCTCCCTCCTGTTTGACATGAAACTATTAATAAGCATTCTCTGAGAACAGTTGTTGTACAGTTGTTCAACCGAGTCCAGCTGTTCAGTCATTTGATACTAATAGCAGGAACATCTACCATCTTGTCAATAAGGCTATCATGAGAGACCTTGTCACATGATTTGCTGAAAGTCAAGTTATACTATATCTGTGGCATTCCCAGGAATCTCCAACTAAAAAAAGAAATACAATTGGTTTGGCGGGGTGGCTCTTCCCATGAGGCAAGGTGATGCAACGGTCTCAGGCAGTAAGTGTGGGCATTCCTCTTTGCTCCAGGCATCACCACACACATCATGCCACCGTTCCCATCTTATGTGCCATCCCTGTAGAGTTTTAGAATTTCCCCTCCCACCAGCAGCCCACACTGGACCGGACCCAGGAGAAAGTGCACATGGCACCCGGAAAGTGAGCAGTGTCAGCACTGGCCTCGGATGTGGGGAAGCAGGACCATTAGAAGCTAGCTCTGATGCCACCATCTTCCCCCTCACCTGGGTGCCACACATGCTCTCTTTTAGGGCCAGCATGGCCACTGCTTTCTATATGAGGCATTTATCTAGATCCAGTGGCATGTCAACTCGAATTACTGTCACTGCTGGCACTGGGAGGGAAAGACCAGTGAATCTGGATAAATGCATACTGTCTGCCTAATGCAGCAAGCAGCAGTTTTGCCAGTCCCAGGACAGAATCCACATGGTGCCAGAGGGTAAGGGGCTAGCTGGATGGCATCAGCAATGACCTTGAGATGAAGCCAGTGTGCACAACTGCTTACTCATGTGTTACTGCACATAAACAGACTGTTTACCTGTAACTGATGTTCTTCAAGAAGCTGTCCCTCTTGCTGAATTTTTCTGTCCTATTCTTCTGACACTTCACTGCAGAGGTCTATGTGACCTGAAGCAAGGGACACAGGCCACACCTATTTGCAAATATTCTATCACTAAATTGGGGAATGGTCTCACTTGAACTGTTGAGACCACTCCCCAAATTAGCTGTAGAAGGTTTCCAGTGAGGCCCTGTGCAGGAGTATATCCCATAGATATGAAAGCACAGAAAGCACAAAGAAGCAGCCATGGTTTCCATTTTGCAATGAAGAACTTGAGAAGTTTCTAAAGCAATGATTTGCCAGGAGAAATCACAACAGTCCAATTTTTTTAATTTTCAATTTCAAGTGATTAATAAGAAGTCTGATTAAAAGTGAGCTAAAAGGCAAAATGTAAGAAAGAATGTGTAAGAAAATGTTACACACTAACATTGTACGCACTAACATCTATCACAAAATCCTCATTTCTATCCTTGATATTCTTTTTACGCTCTCCATGGCCTTCCCCCACCTTAATCTTTCAGCTGTATTTTTCATTACATTTCTGCCCTCTCTTCTCATTATACACCCTCAGTTTCAAGAACATATTTTGTTCTCTATCAGGACTCTGTCCACCTTCCTTTCTGTTCCCTGGCATGAATCAGAGGTTTAGCAAAGGGGACAGAAAGAACTGGAGGATTTTTGCAATGATGTGTAGGGGAAAGTGACATGTTGGAAACTGTTTGAATGTGTGAAAGAAATGAGAGAGAAGAACCCTGATCAACAGGGTTAATTGTAATACTGTCAGCAGAGTTGGAGATATTCATCTTTGTACTAAGAAGTTTGTGCTGGTTTGTGAAGTAGATGGAAAGCCAACAAAGATAAGGGTATTGCATGCTCAGAGTGATGAGAAAGGTGTGGTGAGTGATATTGGTAGTGCAGTTTTGAATATCTCATCACTTTTGAAACTTTCCATGGCCTTCCCACACCTTAATCTTTCAGCTATGTCTCATTACATCCCTGTCTTCTCCTCCCATTATATACCCTCAGTTTCAAGAACCTCTTTTGTTCTCTATCAGGACTCGGCCAATCTCCCTTTCTGTTTCCTATGTGTGGATCTGTCTCCCTGAACATGTACATGATGCCACCGCTCTCTCTCTCTCTCTCTCTCTCTCTCTCCCTTCCTTCCTTCAAGTCCCTCCCCAAAACTCACTTTTTTCTGTGAGGTTTTTGACTTATCCTATTTATTTTTATTCCCAACTGTAACAAAGGTTTAAATGCATGTAACTGCATTTGCCCACATTAATTATTCTATGCCTTTGTCTCTTCATCCCCTTCTTCTTCTGTTCCCTACTGGCAAGTGACCTCTCTATTTTCCCCTATAACAATTTGTAAAGCACCATGAACACTAATGGTGATGTATGCCTGTATGTAAACAATATCCTGTAATCAAAATATTTCATTACTTACACATTGTTTGTGCAAAATTAAAGCAGTCATGGATATTTATTACATTATCCCTTCCATTGAAAGTACCAGTGACTGTGTGCAGTTCTCAACTGTATAGGCTATCAGTATGTAAAAACGCAAATAATTATTTATGGTGACATTGTTTGTCTTCATAGGAACATAGGAAGTTGCCTTATAGTCAGCCCATTGGTCCTCCTAGCTCAGTATTGCCTACACTGACTGGCAGCCTCTTTCCAAGGTTTCAGGCAGTAGCTTTTCCCAAGGCTACCTGGAGATGCTGCCAGGGATTGAACCTGAGACCTTTTGCATACAAAGCAGATGCATATAATAGCTATAACAGGTAAATATAATAGATACTATACGTTTTGAGAAATTCATTGACTGCCACTGAAATGTACCCAACACACCATGTTTACCCAAATTTAGGATGATCTTTTTCTCCAAGCTGCTTAACAATGTAAACTGGAGGTTGTTTTAAAGTCGCATACCAAGGCAGGAGTGTGCATGAGTTGCTCTGAGAGGCTGTAGCCCCAGAACCTGCACACCTCTTTGCCATATCACCTCCAGCACAGTGCGGAATCATGGGGAGGAAATCCTCCCCACTTCAGCAGAAGAACTCCCCACTAGACCCAAACTGTGAACCTAATAGTTTTGGACATTGCCTACAGCGTTGCTTGTTGGGGAGCCTGCCCTGTTAGAGGTTGTTGATTTTTACCCACAATAGGTAAAACAGCAGAGCACTAAGGAATGAGCACACACTCCAGTTACAGAGTAGGTAGCAGAGGATGGTTTGGATATTGCCGCTATTTAGAGAAAACACATGGAGATCCTTGTATGACTAAACACTAAACATTTATTGGTTAAATACACTTAGATAGGAAAGACCTATCTCTAATCTAAAGGACTACATAGTGGATAAGTAAGGAGAGAGAGGGATGTTTCCATCTGCTCTCTAGGAGGAAAGGAAGGATTGTGACTCAGCACAGGAAGTGCTGCAGAGTCAGTTCAGGGGTCATAGAGCAGGGACAGACAGGGAGACCCTGACTCACTGTCTCTACTCCCAATGCCCTAGTGGTCATTAGGACAGTTGGTGCAAAAGGTCAATGCACTGGAACTTCATCTCCAACATGCCCTTCCTCTTTTTCAGTGCTGCCGAGGCAGTCACCATGGGCTGGTTATTCAACACCAATGAAAGAAAGCAGGCCTACAAGAAAGAACAAGTCAAGAACCGAGCAGAAAAATGGAGAAATAAGCCCCTGCATTGTCAATATTTGCACAATATAAGTGGAAAATCAGACATCACCAAGACCTGGTAATGGCTTAAGAATGGTTGCTTGAAGAAAGAAACAGAGGGTTTAATACTGGCTGCGCAAGAACAAGCACTAAGAACAAATGGAATAAGAGCAAAAGTAGAAAAGTCAACAACAAACAGCAAGTGCCGCCTTTGTAAAGAAGCAGATGAAACAGTGGACAACCTCATCAGCTGTTGTAAGAAGATCGCACAGACTGACTACAAACAAAGGCATGACAAGGTAGCAGGGATGATACACTGGAACATCTGCAAAAAATACAAGCTACCTGTAGCCAAAAATTGGTGGGACCATAAAATTGAAAAAGTTGAAGAAAATGAAGATGTAAAAATATTATGGGACTTCTGACTACAAACAGACAAACATCTGCCACACAATACACCAGATATAACTGTAGTTGAGAAGAAAGAAAAACAGGTTAAAATAATCGACATAGCAATACCTGGGGATAGAAGAATAGAAGAAAAAGAAATAGAAAAAATCACAAAATACAAAGATCTACAAATTGAAATGGAAAAGCTGTGGCAGAAAAAGACCAAAATAATCCCAGTGGTAATTGGCGCCCTGGGTGCAGTTCCAAAAGACTTTGAAGAGCACCTCAACACCATAGGGGTCACAGAAATCACCATCAGCCAATTACAAAAAGCAGCTTTACTGGGAACAGCCTATATTCTGCGATGATATCTATAACAACTGACAATAAAATTCAGCCATCCCAGGTCCTTGGGAAGGACTCGATGTCTGGATAAAACAAACCAGTCGATAACAACTGTCTGACTGTGTAAACAAGAAACAACAACAACAACAACCAGTTCTATCATGGCAATTGACTCAAGCCAATGAAAAAGTTCAGAGCTTTAGGATTGTAGATGCAGAAGAGTAAAATCAGGCCAGAATTGTACATGAAGTTCCTATTAAACTATAGAGAAACTCTGGATCAGGGGTGGGTTTCAAGGAGTTGCTTTGGGGGGGGGCAGAGTCTTGGGAGCTCCCATTGCAAAAATGATGGCTTTAGGAGCTGAAGCCCATCCCAAAATGGCAACTTGTAAAAGTAAAATTACAGAATAAGATTTTAACATCAAAACTCTCAGATGATCAGCAGAGCTGGACAAAAGATATGATCCCAGTCAACCAATTAACACTGAGTCTTAGTACATAGGAAGCTGCCATATACTGAGTCAGACCATAGGTCCATCTCGCTCAGTATTGTCTACACAGACTGGCAGTGGCTTCTCCAAGGTTGCAGGCAGGAATCTCAGCCCTATCTTGGAGACGTCAGGGAGGGAACTGGGAACTTCCCAGAGCAGCTCCATCCCCTAAGGGGAATATCTTACAGTGCTCACACTTCTAGTCTCCCTTTCTTAGTGATAAGTCTTATCGATAAGCCCAAGGCCAGCTACTGAACACAAGGCAGAAAATTCCTTTTTTTATTTGCAATTTTTAAAGGCATAGCAAGTTGTACCAACATGCTTAATCCCAGCCTCAATATAGAAATAGAAAAGCTGAGGTTCAGAGCGTACACTTCTTCCAGGACATAGAAAAACTCACTCTTGTTTTTCTGTCCAACCTCTTCATTTCTGCCCAGCTTTTTAACCAATGAGTTTGGCATGAAAGTCAAGCAGGAGCTAGCTGACTGGGAAGTGTTAATGATATGTGTTCAGGGGAAGAAAGAGGAGTTCTGAATTCCAGGAGAATTTTGCTGGAAAATGGAAGATATTGTGGGGGTAGAATGGAAAGAGAAAGTAAAAGCAACCCTAAGAACCTAAAGAGAAAGACCAAAAACAGTGTGGCCATACTCCCACTCAGCCAGGCAATCAGATTTGCAGTATTGGCTGGAAAGGAAGGAGAAGGGAAGCCCAAAGAACTGGAGAATGACTTCATATAAGAAGTCATATAAGAAGGCACCAGGAGTTCCTGAGCTACCCAATATATCCACCCCTGCTCTAGATAGTACTCCTGGTGTTCTCTTTAACACGCAATATGCAGTAAACTACCAGAAATGGTCATAGCATCATCTTCTGATAGAAGAAGTTGGAAATGAAACAATGCAAATATAAATATAAATATATATATTAAGAGAAGCACATAGCAATCAAGCAGCCATCATAAAAATAGGATACGTCATCTTGCCACCATTCGTCTAACTTGTTCTGCCACAGAAGAATACAGGGGGTAACAAGCACATCCAGACAAGGTATCACAGAATAAACAAAAGTTGGCTATGTTAGACTTCTGAAGGGTCATCATCAGATGCCTCTGGATGACCTGGAGCTATTGAAACTGAACATACCAACACAATACTGCCTCAATTTGTGTATAAGCAGCTTCAGAGAAGTTTTTTTAAACTGGTGTGGCGGTACCAAGATACCCACAATGGTCAAATAAGAGATTTCCATGTGTCTCAATGATGATCTTATTATACTACTTATCTCGTAGTATTCTTTTGGGATTTACTTGTCAAAACAATGGGCTCATTTGGATGATATCTTCAGGTCAATTCAGTTCACCATGTATGTTCACCAGTATGAGGGTGCCCCTTTCCTCCCTACTTTCCAGCACACTGGCCCCACATGTCCTTCTGGAGATGGTGCCTGTCTTTGTAAAATCCAAGAGGCATAGGCTTCAACTGTGTGCTTGATTCCCTGAATATTTTCTGAAAAATTGACTGTAGGATTGAGATCTATGCATGTTGTGTTTTACATACATAGGTTGACTTCAGACATGTTATCTTTATGTGGACATGCAGGGATGGCAGAGGTGGGAAAGACAGGCACACCCAAACTCTGACTACATTGGCACTAAGGTATCATCCAAATTAGTCTGTCAACTAGGTTTCAAGAACAGCTGGACATATGTTAATAATTTGTTTAGAAGATTTAAGTTAGCTTAACCATGGTAAAGTTTTGCTTTTTAGGAAGGAAGCTGGGTGTAACGTTGAGCAGATCCACTCCATGTTCTGTAGTATTTCTGCTATACCAGAATCTTGAGCATTTCCAACTCTAGTTTTACTTATTTCTCCATCTCTATACAGGCTGAATCTAGACAGACAGCCATAAACGATTCTGGTAGACCTCTCTCTATCCTTCTGTCTATGCCAAAGTTATTTTAAACAAAACCAGACTTCATTCAAACTCGAACACTTCTCAACATCCTCCTGGGTACGTGAAGAATCTTATACCAACTAACAATACCGAGGCCTACTCCACAATCCTTACTATGCTTTGAAAAGTGCCCTTTGAAAGGCTAGGATGCACCACAGTTTGTTTTTAGCTGAATTATCATATATATTAGCAGAACACATTTTATTTATTCCACTGGAGGAATTATGCTGTAATTTCTTTCAGAGAGTATCTGTGTTGAATCAGCTCTATGTGTTCCTTTTCTCAAATCAGAAATGCAGTCATCTTGTCTGTCTCATTCTGGGGGCTACTGAAAGAGTAAGTTCACTGGCCATGGATAGGATTTTATTTCCCTTCTCACAAAAAAGAACGTTTTCCCAATCCAAAGTCGTATATACATATAAATGTTTAGAAACCAATCCTTATACTAACTACACAGAATCAGTTCACAAACACATTAGTGGTCACTGTGTTTGTTAGCAAGATACTCCATGAATATTTGTAAATTACTGGAGTACCACTGTTTTTTGGAAGGTCCACATGATAGACTATGATCTACAGTATAAATCTTTTATAAGTCAAGTATATAACCTAATTTCATGATTCTACAAGACATGGAGGCTTACCTGGTTCTCCTCGTCGACCGGGCTTTCCCCTCCTTCCTGGTGGACCTGTGCAGAAATAAGAGATTTAATTATTTCTCTTATATATATATATATATATCTCATAGCATATCTTTCAAAATGGTTAATCCAGTTCACACAATGCTCTGAAAGGTAAGGTTGAGGCCTGCTTAGCTTGCCTTCAAACCATTCTTTAAAATAATATTCAAAGAAACAAACTTGTCTGGAGGACAATATGGAGTAAGTCAGCCCTGCCAAACTCAGACATTAACATTCCCTGCTCCTGCAAAAATGAGGACAAAACCATGATATATGCTGTCAAACCTCTTTTAAAGTTAACTGTGGGAATTTCATTGGTTTGCCATTTTGTTTCTTTAGGAAAAATCCTTTCTCCAGTGAAGTTGATAGAAGCTTTGCCAAAATCCTTATTAGAGTCAGGAATTAACTAAAATGCAAGTTGTTCTTGCAGGCATGTCCGATTATGTTAAAAAAAAACAAAAAAAAACCCAACCCAAACATACTGTTTAGCCAGTTTTCTTCCTTAAATTTCCAAGAGATGAAAGCAACCTCACCTCCATTCACACGCCCTGGCAAAGAGAGGGAATGGGAATGTCCATCATCAATGCAAGATACAGAGCCAAGCATAGCATCTGGCCCTGATAACATTTAGGTAACAATATTTTATTATATTAGAATCTGTGTTAAAGTTGTAGTCGAATTCCACATACACTCTGAGGCACACTCCAGCTTTTTGGTATTTTGCTTAATTTTGGACTTGCCTCTCTCCTTAAATTTACATAAAATTAACAATATGCCTAAACTTACACCTCTGTGATATGTAGAGCTAGTAAAACTGCCAAGATAGTCTTATTCTCTTTTTATCAACTTAGATTTAGGTGCACTTTAAATATTACACTATTGCTTTAGTAGGTACTTTTCCATGAATTCATTCCCACAGCACTAATATAAGATTTAAAGGCCTACAATCATGAAGGTAGGGTCAAAGACCCACATAAGAAGTCCCAGACATGTGTGTACATGCGGGATAACTATTGTAGGATGAAGGTATGTCCCATGCTGTAAGTGTAACAGGGCACCTTACATAGTTGCAATGGTGCTGCAAAATGTATCAACAGGTTTTTGTCAGGTTAACATTTTGACTAGAGTGGCCATACTCTAATCTTGCCACAAGTACGATTCAATGCTATAGTGATATAAACAAGGGGCATAACAAGCTCTGAAGGGGTCCGTATTCAAGAATGTCTCTGTGGTGCCACAGGCACCATCACATTTTTTAAAAGGGGACTGTTTCCCTAATCCCCTTCTGCTACAGGGACAGGAGGCAGCAAGCTCTGGTCACTGCGGTTGCCTGGGATATTGGGAGTAAAAAGTCCTCAAGTTAAATTCACCATTTGCAACTTCAACTGAACATAAATATCCGTAAGAAATAAGTACTGTAATCACTAAGAATACCAGCCAATGTGAATTTATAAAACTGTAAAGTATTATAAAGCAAAACCACTGTCAGTTTCAAAGTTATATCTGTAACCAAGTTGAGCAAGAATACCTTGAAACCTTTGGCTACGTTAACACATAACACAAAACCGGAGGTTGACAAACCAGCAGTTTCAATTGGAAACCATGACTTGCATCACAGACATTTATCCAATTGTGGTTTGGCAGCCTCTGATTTCAGGTCAGGGTAGCCCCTCCTTGCTCTTGGCCGCTGAAGCAGCCGCGTGCCGCTCATGTCACCAGAGTGGCAGGGTGTTGTCTGGGCAGCCACCATTGGCCATGATTCCAAAGGAGGATGTTGATTGCACTCAGCTTGCTCTGGTTTCGCCAGCCAGCTTCCTTGAGCCAATGACAATTTAACCCCTTCCTAACTGTACTCCCAGTGATGTCACCTCAATAAAACTGCAGCATAACATGCGACAGCGTGACAATTACAGGTTGGACTCTGGGTCATCTCGGAGAGACCACATTACTCCCATCTTAAAAGATCTACACTGGCTGCCGATAAGTTTCTGGCCAAAGTACAAGGTTTTCGTTATAACCTATAAAGCCCTAAATAGCTTATTTAAGATTATGTCTTCTTTGCTATGAACCACACCGCCCATTGAGATCAGCCAGAGAGGTTTTTCTGCAGTTGTCAACGGCTTGTCTGGTGGCTACTCAGGGGACAGGCCTTCTCCGTTGCTGCCCCGAGGCTTTGGAACACACTTCCTGCTGAAATAAGAGCCTCCCCATCTCTTACAACTTTTAAAAAGGCAGTCAAGACACATTTGTTCACCTAGGCTTTTAATTAGATATTGCTTTAATTGTGTTTTAATAGTTTCAACATTTTAAATTTTAATTGTTGAAATGTTTTAATCTTTTTATTGGTTGTTTTTATTGTTTTGTTGTAAACCACCTGTATAAAAATGTGTTAAATAAATAAATAAATAAATAACCCTTAATGGCTTGAGTCCAGGCTATTTAAGAGAGTGCCTCCTTTGTCATGAACCTGTTACGATCTTCTGGAGAGGTTCAGTTACGGTTGCCACCGGCCTGTTTCGTGGCGACTCAGTACCGGGCTTTCTCTTTGGTTGCCCCAGGGCTTTGGAATATGCTTCCTGCGGAAATAAGAGCATCGCCTCCTCTGTTTGTTTTCAGGAAGAACCTCAAGACTCCCCTGTTTTTGCAAGCTTTTAATTAGAATTAATTTTTAATAATTTTAACAATTTGCTTTAATAACTGTTTTATGCTGTTTTTATTGTGTCGTGTATTTTAATCTGTTTTGACTTTTAAATATTTTAAATTTTGTACACAGCCTAGAAAAGTACATATCAGGCGGTATAAAAATATGATAAATAAATAAATAAACAAACAAAACAAAACCTCTGTACTTGCTTTCAATGGGAATAAAGTTCAGTCCTGGAACCAAGCAACCATACTTTATATATGTGCAGTGCATTTTGTATCATATACTCAACTAGATATCTCTCACATCTGGCATTAAGAATAAGCCATGGAGAGCTCCATTTGCAAGCAGGCAGGAGCCCCTTTTCTGTTTTGAAATGGAACTTGAGGGAGAAGAAGCTTGCCACAAATTTATTTTTAAACTAGTTCCAGAAAAACACCCAAACCATGCCCCTGTAAGGAAAAGAGTTCCCTGGCTATCTTTTATATTATATGTTGCTAGTCCATGGTAGGTAGAAATCCAACAAGTGCAACTTACCGCATCACTGAATTACTGGGGGCTGCACCTCTAGAATTCTTTCATAAAGAGCAAAGCAACAACAGGTCTGCCAGGTTTGTTTGTTTGTTTTTAAAGAAAGGCAGCAACCCTACCTAGTCCCAATCCCACCATGGGACTACCTCTGAGTAAACGACGGGTGCAGAGAATCAAGCTGTTCATCTCTTACCAAGGCTGGGATCCTTATGTGTGAGAAAGCCACTGTTCTCTCTAGCAGGTATTCCCAGATGTTGTTCACTACAACTCCCAGCATTCCTAGCTGCAATGGCCTTTGGCTGGGGTTTATGGGAGTTGTAGTCAACAACATCTGGGAATCCCTGTTAGAGGGAACACTGGAGAGAGCCCCTGTTAAACTCCATTAACTGATTTCTGAGTAAACTTGCACAAGATGGAGCTGCAATCTTGTGCACACGTTTCCGAGAGCAAATCCCACTGAACACAGTGGGACTTACTGCTTACTGCTGAGTTACTGCTGAGGGACTTACTGTTGAGTCCTATTGTTCTGAAACTGAAGCAGATGCTGAGATCTTAATCTCACTTACCTTGATGGGAGCTCAAAGTTCCACAAGAGCACCTCCTCCACCTGCTCCCGCCCCCCAGCCACTGAGAGTCAAACACCCAGCCTGGCCATGCCCTCTGGCTCTGCCAAATGGTTGATCATGGCAAGTGCTGCCTGCCTGGCTTCTGCCTCCAAGAGGAGCAGGCAGCCAGCCTGACCATGCCCCATGGCCCTGCTGAAAGGCTGATGGTGTCGGGTGCTACCTTGGTCACTCCTGCTTCTAAGAGGAACAGATGCCCAGCCTGGCCATTACCCCATGGCCCAGTCAAAGCGGCGGGTACTGCTCACTCCCACCGCCAAGAGCAGCAGCTGCTTGCCAGGCCCTCTTGTCTCATCCAGTAGCTTGATAGCGCAGTCTACATGCTTGGGCTGTGACCAGCTGTTTGACAGTGCAGAGGGCTGGGTGTCGCTCCTCTCAGAGGTGGAAATACAAGCATCCTGGCCTCACTACTTGGTGGCCCTAGTCCTCAGGGCGCGTGTACTTTGAACACGTGGGCACAATTGTGGCTCCCTGATATATTCATGTAAATAATCAATTCCAGATCAAAATCAAATCCAGAGAAAAATATACTGTTACATTTGTAATATAAAAGAGAATGGTTAAGCCACATTAATGTGAAGCAATCTTCCCGGTTTAGTGTTTTTAAATATTATACACACACACACACACACACACACACACACACACACACACACATATATATATATATAAATAAAAATAGCATTTTGCAATCACCCCTTTGGAATAAAGATTTCTTCATTTAGAGCTGACACCTGGTGCTCTTTTGAGATGTATATTTCTCCTTGGTGGTCTTGTCTATATGAGAAAAATTGGAACCACTGCAACTGACAGGCAGTGAGAAAGATGATAGTAGGATGTACATATTTTTAATATGCGTTCCATCTGTAAAGCTGTATTTCAGCTTTGACAATAAGGACTGTTTTCCTCATCTGTATTGTTATTTAAAATGTCTGGGGTTAGTGGAAACAATATAAAAAGAAAAAGACTGTTAGACTTTCCCAGTCTATGAAATAATTGTTGAACTGCCAAAGTATCCTTTCTGCATATGTAAGAGAGTTATTAGGCAGGATCTGGAGTTCTCAAGAGCAAACACCACTTGTAAAGAGTCTGCCTGCACTGCAGCCCTATCATGATCACCAAGAACGAACATTCTTCATAATACACTCTTGGAAAATCCCACTTATCTCCAAGGAAGGCTTTATAGTACACCAATATAGTGCACTAAAGAGGCTGCATAGCACAGAGGTCAGTGTACACAGTCTTCCTTTTTCCTCCTCTAACCTTAACCATGCTACAAACTGACTTGTGCAAAATGTTATACAAATGTAAAGGTAAAGGTAAAGTGTGTCTTTTTTTGGTACTGTGACAGCTTCCATTGCACCACCCAGTGGTTGCAGCTGTGCCAGCACTTAGGTTGGGTCGCAACACCAGAACAACAATACAGTTGATGCTATAGAGCATTGGATCTGCATGCAGTTGGGACAGAGGTTTTCGGGACACAAAGGACCAGTTAATTTATTGACTGTATGTGTGGTATTATTGCAGAGCTTGTTGTTTCTAGTTGCGTTTATCTCCAATAGAGCTTCTGCTATGTTTGTGTGGAGCCTCTGAATCTGACTAAACAGTAATGACAAAAGTGGGGGTGAGAGATTTTTTTTTTTTTAAAAAGCAAGATGATTCACACATACTGTTATGATTTAAAACAGCTTAGTTCTCACAGATATAGACCATCCAACTGGGGGTGGCGGGTTAGGAAAAGATATCTCTTTCTCTAGAGCCAGTTACAAGACACTTGGCTGAAGGAGAAAGAAGAATCTTTCCTCATAAGTGAATCCATATGAGAGACATCTATTTTAAGGAGAAAGGCTGAAGCAGGCAGTTGGTTCAGACCCCTCCTCAGAAATAGTTACATAGAGCACTTATGCCTGTTTGGAAAAACTAGGGCAGGTGATTGGGCTAATGATCATAGAGCAAGACTGGGATGAAGTTTTTGACTGTTCATTCTGGAGGTCACATGCACAGTATGCACAGTATGTGTGGTTGGGGATGCTGGCCGGAGGAATGCAAGGCCCATCCTTCAAAGATGTGAGCTGCAAAACCAAGGCCATTGGTTTTACCACTGGACCATTTAGCATTCCTTTTACAGGACTGTTCATGAAATAATAAATCCACTGAACACTGAAATACTGACATGTAATTTGGCAAATGATATCATTCCATGCCTCATACCCAAATCTGAATTGACTCCTAGATCATTTTCAAGGGAAACAGGGAAAATACAAAACACAATACAATGCAGCAGCATCTTCTTTGAAGACTGAGACACTGGAAGCTGATGTACACATTCAGGACAACATTTTGCATTTCAAGGGAGGGAAATCCAGCTGGTCCCCACACTTGTTATCAAGGGGATTAAGAAAGTATTTAATGCACAACACAGAGTAGTCTTTCCCTTGAAGACTGAGTAGGAGTGTGCACAAAATTGGTTTGCCCAGTTTGGTTTGATTTTGGACTGGACTCAAACCAGACTGGACATGTTCGGTTTTGTACACGCTGAACATACACATGATTTCGAGCTGATCTGTAGAAGAGATGTACAAATTGAACCTGTTCAATTTGATGGCTTGATATCAGACCAACAACCCTGACCTGTTCTGGAGGGGCAGGGGGCATGACCCTGCCATGCACAAGCCCATTGGGCATGTGCAGTGGCCTCCAAAATGGCGATTTGGGCATATATGGAGGCCAGCAGGGAAAGGGTGTATGTCCAGAGCTCCTGCCCATGGCTGCAGCATTGCACTCCAGAGGGCATGAGTAAATGTTTAAATATTGTGAACCCCCCCAAACTGAACTGAATCATGGGGGGGGGGTGCCAAAACCAAACATGCCTGGTCTGGTTCGAGTCTGGTCTGGTATCAAACCGAACAGGCAACCTGGTTTTATACACACCCCTAGTCTGGGGTTCGAAACGTTAAAAATTTTTTTTTTTTTTAAAAAACTCGTCACCAGGCCTGGGTCACTCTGGGGGGTGCTGCTGCAGCTGTGAGGTGCCACAGCAGTCAAGAACATGGTTCACTGGCTGCGGCATTTCTGTTTCTTTTCCTTTACCACTCATTTCGCCACTCAATAGTTCCTCTCTCTCTTCCTTATGCTGTCTTCACATTTTAGTTTAGAAAAAAAACACAAGCAAGGTGGGGACATGCAAGAGGCATGTATCCATGATGTAGTTTAAAAATGCTGAGAAACTTCCCTTCTCTTTCCATCATAGTAGAATTTGGGGTCATGCAATGAAACAATAATAAAATAATAATAATAATAATAATAATAATAATAATAATAATAATAATAATAATTCAATTTCTATACCGCTCTTCCAAAAATGGCTCAGGGCAGTTTACACAGAGAAATAATACATAAATAAGATGGATCCCTGTCCCAAAAGGGCTCACAATCTAAAAAGAAACATAAGATAGACACCAGCAACAGTCACTGGAGGTACTGTGCTGGGGTGGATAGGGCCAGTTACTCTACCCCTGCTAAAGAAATAAAGAGAATCACCACGTTAAAAGGTGCCTCTTTGCCAAGTTAGCAGGGGTGTAGAAGAAATTAGTAGAAGATTCAGAGTGGACAAGAGAAAGTATTTCTTCACACAAATATATGGTTTTATTTATGGGCTCAGAAAGCCTTAAAAGGGCATTAGACAAATTCATGGAGAGTAGGCCTATCAGCAACTATCAGCCGTGGTGGCTAAGTAGGACCTTCATCAATCGGCAGTGGGGGAACAGCAGCATAGGAAGGTTATTCCATTCTTGCCCTGCTGGAGGCTTCCTGGAGGATCTGATTGGCCACTGTGAGGAACAGGATGCTGGATGAAATGGGCCCTTGGTCTCATCCAGCAGGGCTTTTCTTACATTTCCCCTCTTTCTGCACTCTCTTTTGCCTGAAAGTCAAAAAGAGGATAAAACCCTAGCTGACCAGGAAAAGGCCCAAGAAGGTGACTGGCATGAAAAAGAAGAGCTGAAATGGTTGGTCATTGTCTTAGACTATTATTTAGCGACACAATCTTACTATAGAAAGCCAACTGCTAGTTTTAATGAAAGACAGTATACAAATTTATCAATCAATCAATCAATCAATCAAATAGATAAATTGTACTTTACAAAACTTGGTGTCCATCTATCACAGGCTGCATGGCTAGGACCAACGCATATATCTTTTATATTCAACAAGGTAGGCTTGCATCAAGTTGTCTAGATTAGGAGGATGCATTATTTTTATCCAACATTTACAAATGTTAGTGAATTTGTCAAGGATTAGGCTAGGAGTGAAAAAGGAGTCAGGCACAATGATGTCACAGGACCTGACTTTGTGATAGCTGAGTAACTAGAAAGGAGTTCTTTTCTAACTTCTATGGCAAACACAGCTCAAGTTCAACTGGTTGTAATTTACTGAATGGAAGGAAAATGGATTGTTTTTAATTTTATAATCTATGATGAGTGCTAAACACAATGTTCATTTTAATGCCTTGTTTACTAGCCATTCAACAGTTGATATAAAGAAACTTCAACATCAGCTAGCAAAATAGGCAGATTATCACTGCCCAATCAACTTTCAACCTTGTTAACAGAAGGCAGTTATTTTATGGTACTTATCAACTAGTGCTGTAATGTAGCGCTGTATCAACTTCTACTGTAATGTTGCCAGACTGTGGTAAATTTCATGTTTTGTTCTACTCTTACTACAAAGTTTGCTAATAAGCTCTGTATTGCTATGGAATTATTTAGCTAGAATGTGCCAATATGTTTAGGAGTATAATGCCTTATGCTTTGTATTTATGCTGCCCTCTGAAAAATGTTTGTCATAAAAATGTAAACAAAAGATTCTTAGTATGATATGGGAGAGTTCAAAGAGCTAGGGGGCAATAATATTTATTGTTATTATGTGGTAATAATAAAAGAGAGGAGAAAGACAGAAATTTGAATTAGACTGAACCAGAATGAAGGAGGAAAAAGATGAAGACATTTTGAAGGCAGTCATTAAAAAGTTCCAAGCATAAAATCTTTAAAGCAAGATGAAAACACTCCTCATTTTCCTTCTTGTTCTTTGAGGAAAACATTTAAGCAAGATAAACTCTGAGCCATGGATTTTTTTCTTAGAAGAGGGACATTTCTGAAATATTTCTCACCCACTACTAGTCATATGCACTGAACTCAAGCAGAATTTAGCGCTGCAGGCTATTCACTATTTACAATGGCTGACGTTTGGTGCAGCCTTACAAGGGAAGAGCAGGAGCCACTAAGTGAACTGTGGGCAAGACTTGGCTTGTAGCACAGCAAAGAAGAGGGGAAAGGGTACATGATTTCCACTTCTCTCCTCTCCCTTCAAAAACCATTTTTGTGTCCAAGGATATGCCCTTGGTGGCTGTTTGACCCTCATGGATATATTCCTGGACTTAAAAAGGGCTTTTGCAAGGAGGGAAGAGAACCAAGAATTGCTCAGCTCTCTGCCACACTGTGTGCTAAACCTTGTTTGCTGTTAGTTCAGTGCTCTTTGCAAAGATGGAGCTCTTGCTCTGCCCTCACAGGGCTGCACAGAATGTCAGACAATGTATACAACATCAACAGGCTCTGTTAAAAGAATATTACAACTATTCTGGAAATACCGTCAGTAGTCAGGCTACAGCTGTATGTTTTCACTCTTCAGCACTGGAACACCTCCCTCCTTCCCTCTCTCTAAAAGAGGTGGCTAACAAGCTAGCTCCTACCACCTAACACAGACAGAACAGTGTGAGACATAATAAAGGGGTACCAAGTTGTACAGAATTTCTTCATTTGGAAATTGTCCAGTCCTGTGCAACCACTGGTGCTAGTGTGGAGACAGCTCAACTACGTGCAGTGTGACACACAGGATGAGACTCCTGTTCAAAAACTTCTCACTATTCTCCTAAAACACATGTAACTACTGCATTGCCATAAATTAAATTAACCAGCGCTAGGGACTATTCCTTTTGCATGAACCGAGAAATATTTTCATATAATGTAACATAGAGAGAATTAATAGACACTAGCTGACCTGGTGTAGAGCATCTGCAACCCTAGTTCTCCCTGTCTCCCCCCCCCATCCCTTGAGCCCCAGTTCATTCTCCCCCCCTTCAGCCCCAGTTTGTTTTCCTCCGACAGCCAGCCTGGCTGCCGCTTCCTCTCGCTGGCCACTCGCCTCCCTCTCCCCGTGCCTGAATCATGCTTCTCAGGGACAGAAGCGAAAGAACTGAGTCAGATAGAGGTGATGAGAGATGACGTTCTAAACGTCTGGAAAAATTAAAAATTAACAAATCATCAGGGCCAGATGGCATCTACCCAAGAGTCCTTAAAGAACGCAAATGTGAAATTACTAACCTCCTTACAAAAATATGTAAATTATCCCTACAATCAGGCTCTGTTCTTTCTTTCCAGAGGACGGGAAAGTAGCTATTGTAACACCAATTTCCAATAGGGGATCCAGGGGGGATCTGGGAAGTTATAGGCCAGTTAGCTTAAAGTCTGTGCCAGGCAAATTTATGGAAAGCATTCTTAAAGATAAAATTTTAAAGCATATAGAACTGTGGTTTTAATGTGGGATCCACAATATGTTGCTGAATTACAACTCCACAATTCATTGTGGTTGGGGACTGGGGATGCTGGGAGTTGTTGTCAATAGGGATGTGCAAAACGTTTCGGGCACAGAATGATCTGTGCCCGAAACAGCGAATTTCGGGTGATTCGGGGCTGAACCGAATCACCCACGAAAAGATCCGAGAAATTTCGGGCACGAGCCAAATCACCCAAATTTCGGGCCCAAAAATTCGGGTGATTCGGACCTCCATTTTTTGGCCTTCTTTCCCCCCCCTCCGTTTTGAGCTATGACGTCTATTTGAATTTCCCGCCTTTTTGCATCCCATTGACTTCAATGCAAAAAGGTTGGATGTGACGTCTGCTCGAATTTCGGGTGCCAGGGGCAAAATAGTGGGGTGGGGTGGTAGTGCCTAATGGGTGGAGGTTACCACCCCAATTGCAGAGGGATTGGGCAAAGGGCTGATTTTTGGTGAATTTCTGAAGTTTTAGTGTCTTTGGGGCAGATAGGGGCATAACGTGGGATCTGTGCCAAAAGGGTGGGGTGGGGTGGTAGTTCCTAATGGGTGGAGGCTACCACCCCAATTGCAGAGTGATTGGGCAGAGGGCTGATTTTTGTTGAATTTCTGAAGTTTACGCGTCTTTAAGGTTTTCCCCATGAAGGGTATATCGCTTCATGTCGGGGGGAAAGGGGTGTCCTAGAGCGGGGTGGGGTTGGTGGTAGTGCCGGGTTGGGGCAAGGAAGCTACCTGAATTTTTTCAAAGGATTTGGGCAGAGGGCTGATTTTTGGTTAATTGTTGACGTTTTCGTGTCTTTAAGGTTTTTCCTCATAATGAGTTATAATGGAGCTTTCATCAGCCCCATAAGTGCACTTAGGGGGTGCTGGGGTGGCCCAGAGAGTGGTGGTGTAGTGCACATAGGGTGCCAACCACCCCCATGGGTTTCTAACCCATGGGGTACAGGGTTCTGTTGTTTCAGAGGTTTTCTAAGTGTGGATTCTATGATAGCAAATGAGACACCATGAATCATGGCTTCTGCAAATGTAAATCTTGCCTCACTAACCTTTTGGAGTTCCTTGAAAATGTCAACAGGCATGTGGATAAGGTGATCCAATTGACATAGTATACTTGGACTTTCAAAAAGCTTTTGACGAAGTTCCTCATCTTTTTTTCTCATTTTGAGAAAATCTAGCAGTCATGGAATAAGGGTACAGGTTCATGTGTGGATTGGTAACTGGTTACCAATAGAGGGTAGGTATATATGAACAGTTCTCTAAATGGAGGGAAGTAAGGAGTGGATGTGTACTAGGATCAGTGCCCTTTAATTTATTCATAAATGTTCTAGAAGCTGGGGAAAGCAGCAAGGTGGCCAAATTTGCAGATGATACCAAACTATTTAGGGTAGTGAAATCCAAAAGAGATTGTGAGGCACTCCAAAAGGATCTCTCAAAACTGAGGGAGTGGGGGACAAAATGTCAGATGCAGTTCAATGTTTGCAAATGTGAAGTGATGCATATTGGGACAAAAAAACCCAACTTCACATATACACTGATAGGGTCTGAGCTGTCGGAGACAGATCTTGGGGTCATGGTGGACAGCTTGTTGAAACTGTAGACACAGTGTGCGGCAGGTGTGAAAAAGGCCAATTTCATGCTTGGAATCTTAGGAAGGGGATTGAAAATAAAACTGCTAATATCATAATGCCCTTATACAAAACTATGGTGCAGGCATATTTGGAGTATTGTGTACAGTTCTGGTCAATATACCTCAAAAAGTACACATTATAGAACTGGACAAGGTGCAGAAGAGAGCAACCACCATGATCTGGGGCCTGGAGCACCTTCCTTATGAGGCAAGGCTACAATACTTGGGGCTTTTTAGTTTAGAAAAAAGATGACTGAGGGGTGACATGATAGAGGTTTATAAAATTACGCATGGTGTGAAGAGCGGATAGAGAGGATTTTTTTCTCCCTCTTGCATAACACTAGAACCAGGAGTCATCCCATGAAACTGACTGCCAAGAAATTTAGGACCGACAAAAGGAAATACTTTTTAACACAACACATAACCTGTGGAATAATCTACAACAAGATGTGGTGACAGCTGCCAACCTGGATGGCTTTAAGAAGGGCTTAGATAAATTAATGGAAGACAAGACTATCAATGGGCTACTAGTCTGAAGGCTATAGGCCACCTCCAGCCTAAGAGACAGGATGTCTCTCAATACCAGTTGTAGGGGAGCAACAGCAAGAGAGAGGGCATTTCCTCAGCTCTTGCCTGTGGGCTAACCAGAGGCATTTGGTGGGCTCTAGTCTAGCATCCTGTTTCCACTATGTGAAACAGGATGCTGGAATAGATAGGCATTGGGTCTGATCCAGCAGAGCTGTTCTTTTGTACTGAACATTAACTATATAATAAAATAAATAAAAGTATAGGTCATAAGACTAATTTGTAACATATATACATCAAAATGTAAAACATTTACTTTCCTCACACTTTCCAGATGCCATACAACGAACAGAATGTTTTCGTGAAAGTATGGATTGGCCATAGGCTGTAATTGATTATTTTCGCATGAAAATCATTGATTATTTTCGCATGAAAATCATTGATTATTTTCGCATGAAAATCATTGATTATTTTCACAACTCACTTGGTTGGCTTGCATAACCTTATTTGCAAAACATAGAAATTGTTGCAAATGAATGTTTTTGCATTGTGTAATTAATATTATGGAAATGATGTCCTTCAAGTGTACTTGTTGTGGAGGCATTGAAAGACAATATCTGGTATGGGAAACCTAAAAAGAGTTCTCAATACACATACCTGCACAGGCATCACCAAGAAGCAAAGAAGAGACAACTAAAAGACTAATACCCTCAACTTTCTACATCCTTGGAGCTGTGCGCTCTTCTGCTCTGTGTGGCCTGAGTCTGACAAGTGGAAGTTTCACCTTGACTTCTCACACTGATGCAAGACAAGTGCTATGAAAGGTCCCCAGTCCTCACTTCCTGTTTTCTGTTCAAAAAACAGATCTTGACCCTTATTACTATCATTAAAGCAATTGATTGTTTTTTTAAAGTAAGCTACAAACTAAGGACACACTTAATCAGCACTTTAGTAGGTTATTTTGTGTGTGTGGTTGCTTTGCCATTTATTTATTTATTTAAAATATTTATACCCTGCCCCTCTAGTACACTACTGCTCAGGGTGACTCACCACAATAAAATAGATACAACGTAAAATAAAACTAATAAAATTAACCAAATTAAGTAAAAAATGTTAACAATCAGGCTAAAAACCACAATCAATATTAAGTTTCAAATTAAAAGCTATTTTAAAAGCTAAAAATTGAGAGTTATAAAAACTAAAAACGAAAGAACCTTTCAGATATAATCATAGATGGAGTTAAAAGGCCTCTTTAAAAAGATGTGTTTTTAGTTGTTGTTTTAAAAAACACTGAGGGAGGGAGCATGGCGAAGCTCTTCAGGGAGGGTGTTTGAAAGCTGAAGGGCTACAACTGAAAAGGCCCTTTCTCTAGTCCCCGCCAACCAGATCTCTGTTAGTGACAGGGCCATGAGCAGGGCCTGAGACGATGAGCAGAGGGTCCTGGCAGGTTCATATGGACAAATGCAGTCCAACAGGTACCCCGGCCCCAAGCCATGTAGAGCTTTAAAGGTCAAGACTAGCACCTTGAATTTAGCCCAGAAGCAGACCAGTAACCAATGAAGCTGCCGCAGTATGGGTGTGATACTCAAAAAGCGACTTGCACCAATTAGCATCCTTGCAGCAGCATTGTGGACCAGCTGAAGCTTCTGAACAGTCTTCAAGGGTAGCCCCAAGTAGAGCTCATTGCAGCAGTCCAATCTGGATGTTACCAATGTACGAGTGACTGAGGTCAGGTCTGACTTCTCCAAGAAGAGTTGCAGCTGGTATACCAGCCATGTACATGCACATGGCATACCATGTGCCATATTTTGATAACACATTCTGGCATAGCTGCCATTAGAAATGTAGGCTAATGAGTATGACAATTTACAAAGTGAAGTCTCACTTTATAGATACACTCTTCTACAAGAGACTGCTTATTTTTAGCAGTGGTATATGCTTCCATATGTTTGGAGGTGGAAAAAATGCTTCTAGGCCAGATTTCTATTTTTAACATATGCTTCTGGATAGTAGTTTCAGAAGAAGAAGAAAAAAGTAAGTTTATCTCAAACATCAAACATATGTATATGTTCTTATACTTTTCTGTGTTTTAGAATGTTAACCACTGCAGGTATCTCACCCATTGGCTACATGCATTCTTTGGCTACTGTCAGATTAACTCCATGTTAATTTAGGTTGAGACCTACATTCCCTTGATTAGCAATGAAATGAACTATATTATGTATACTATATTTTTAATAGGCATGACAAATATTTGTGCTACATTACTCAACTACCTTGAAAATTAGAGACTACACAAAACAAAATTACATTAAGACTGATCACAGGGTTGTGCAGAATGTTCCAAGCTCAGAACATTCCAACTCAGAACGGGGCATTTTGACTGTTCTGAGCTCAAAACAGAACACCCTTCAAATAAAGGCCCTGTTTCAAGCTTGGACCGAATGACCATGTTCTGAGTTGGAACATTCCGCGTGCCATTTTGGTGGCCTGTTCTTTCCCTTCCTGCCTGTTTTTGGCACAGCTTCCAATGGGCTTGCAACCTCCTTGCTTCTTGGTTGGCTTGTTATCATACAAATCAACTTGAGTTATATGATAGCAAGCCAACCAAGAAGCAAGGAGTGCCAAAAACAGGAAGGATGGGAAAAATAGCCTGCCAAAATGGCACCCAGAATGCTCGGAACACTTGAAACATTCCAAGCTCATTCCGTCTGAATGTTCAGGGGATTTGAGTTCCGTTCCAAGCTTGGAACAGGACACAAATCCCATTCTGTGCACATCCCTAACTGGCCACTATTAAACATAGACTTAAACACTCTTAAGGACACTGAAGTCAAAAGGCTTCAATGTGCTTATTCTGCACTGGACTATGACCAATCAAAACCTCTCAGTCAAAATTATATAATGATGGTGATGGAACAATAAAATTTTAAGCCTGTTTCTTTATCAGGGGTGGTTCTTTTGTGAGGCGGTCACCTCAGGTGGTGCATTACTGGGGTACCAGATGGGCAGCTAAATGCCCACAGTCACTTCATGACAGCAGCCATTCAGAAACAATCTGACCCTTGCAACTGAGCAGAGGCACCTTTTAAAGTGGTGATTCTCTTATATTTAGTAAGGGAGAGCAACTGCCCTTTTCCAGTCCTGGCACAGCCTCCACCCAGTGGCTATGGCTGGTGTCTACCTTGTGTTGCTTTTTAGACTGTGAGTCCTTTGAGGACAGGGAACTCTCTTATTTATTTGCATGTGTGGAAATGCAGTAAATATTTGTTGTGGTGGTGGTGGTGGTGGTAGAAGCACCTCTCCTCACACCCCTTGCAAAGCTTTCAAGAGGCACAAGGGGAGAAGAGGAGGCCTTCCCTCCTCCTCATGCCACTTTCAGGGCTTGCAAGAACCGATTCTGAAAATGGACTGGCTCCCAGCAGGCAGGCATGGGGTAAGGCAGCATTTGGTGCCTTGCCTCTGGCTCTGTAATAACTTGGACCACCCCACCTCCCCATTGCCCAAGGTGCCTGGTGGAAGAGCAAGACAAAATAAAAATAAAAATAAATTAAAAACACAACCTAGATTATCTTCCACATAAAAGCTCTCCAAACATGTTACTCAAAGTGCTGTAAACGTGAGTGATTATGAAGGTCAATCATAATAGTAAATATATACACAATAGTAAAATGCCTCCAGAAGTATAATTCTGGATGGGATTTGTGCGGCCAAGGATATTCTTTCAGATGCCTGAAATATGCAGTTGAGGATACAGCAACTGCTTTAATGAAGTGAGCAAACTTTTGGTGGTGGTTTTGTGTTTTCGATAAGTATGAAGTGCACTTCGAGAACAACTCCAGGAATTGCATGACATTTCTACATTAGTAAGATGTTAATATTAGTGTTGCTGCATTATTCTTCAGAGTAAATAAAGTGTTGGACCTCAACGTTAAGCGACATCTTAAGGGCAGATGAAACATTTTAAGCCTTATTACTGGGCTCAGCCTCAAAAACATACTGGATGACATCCAGAGACTAAGCTATTCATGAGAAGATCCACTGAAATTAATGAGACAAGTTAGTCATAAACAACCTGTCCAATTAGTTTCAATGGGGTTTTCATGAGTAATTTAGTCTGGATGTCAGCCACTGACTATATGAAGCCAAGTTATCTATCAAAACTATCTGGGCAGTGTAGAAGTGGGAATATCCTCAGCATGGGAAAGTTATATATGCACATCTATAGATTAGATTTATTATCTATTGTATTATTAATCGGCAACAGCAAGTAAAATATGTATAACCTACATATGCAACAAAACACATACGTATAAATAGCATATGGTACAAAGAATAAGTTCATCGCAAGAAAATCAAAGCTGTAGCAAAGTAACAGATAAACTGTTAAACAGTTTTCACTCTGTTTATATGTAATCCATGACTATATTCATTTGTCCATCTTTTGTTACTCTCTCTCTCTCTCTCTCTCTTAGGTGGTCTGTGGCAAATGGTGCGTGGCAAGCCCTACCCACAAAGTGCTTTACCAATCAGATGTAACAGAGCAGGATCACTGTGGTTATTGGGCAGTGGGAATTCCATCTGCAGATAGGGAAGAGGAGTCTGTGATGGTTAAGGTCAGTTGGAATAAATCTGTTACTGGTGGAAAGATTGTAGAGGAGAGAAGAGTTTTTATATATATAAGGATAGTGGGCAGTGGTCTGCGAAGAGAGGGGTTGTAAGGGACAAAAGAGCCCCACCAGGAGAAGAAGGCTGCCACTGTGCGAATTACATGAGGAAACAAGATGAACAACATCTGTTAACTCAGAAAGGAAGAGAGAGGAAGGGAGAGGAAGAGAAACAGTGAGGAAGAGTGAGTAGAGGAGAGAGAGAAAGGGAGGGGAAGAGAGAAAGAAGGCAGGGTGAAGGACGGGCATGATTTTTATTGTATTTGACGTGAGGGTACCTTTTAGCACATTTGAGCCATTAACACAACTTTTTAGAACATAAACTGCAAAATTATTATGTATATGCATAATAAAACAATATATAGGGTTGTATCCAAATAGAGTTAGTCATGGCTAAGTCACATTGAAATCACAGTTTTGAACTTTGAACTTTTGGTCACAAATTCAGACCATGAATTGCAACTTAACTGGGAACAACTCATAGGATACAAAGGTCAAGGCTTCCTAACACTACTGATAATTTCTGAATATGTAGAGTAACCAGGTTGTCTAGCGAGACAGTGGAGTTTACAAGGATTTTAGAGAAAAATGTGGTTTGAAACAGTGTGCCACTGAGAAGAATGAGCAGGACTGCACTGCCACCTGGGCAAGATGGCCACCTATCAGGGCAACCATGACCAATGCAATTTAGTGGCGAATTTTGGCCAGAAACCAAAATGAACTGGATCCTGGTAGCTGGTGTGATCCAAGATTATCTGGAGTTGTACAGCAGCCACCCACTTGACCTCACTGCCCAAAAAGGGTATAGTAGCAACTGGCCTTTAACTGGTATAATCAGTATTTTAGTGCTAGAATAGGCTCTTCTACAGTCAACAGATTATAATACTTACTTCTGTGACAAGATATTTAAATTAGTGCAATGAAAAGGGATGAAATATAATCAAATTGTTTCACACATATCATGCCATATCTCACTTAGGTTCCCATGTTTCCTGTAGGAATGTAAGCTGTTTATTCATCTTCAAAATAAATAATATATGTTCTGTTGAACCTGCTGCCTTGGAATATGACAGTGACAAATATCTGGACTCATTAAATTGTTGGTGGTCATTTTGGAGCAAAATGTCTGTGAACTTTAATCAAATGTATCTTGACTTACACATTACTGTACCTTAAGGGTGGTAAGGCTTTCATTAACATCGGATACGTAACATTGCATATTCTGGCACTATATTGCTCAGTTCATAGACAGCTTTCCAGGCTTCATTTGTGTTGTTCATAACCACTTTTCATCATCTACTTCAAATAAATGAAGACACTTGCTGGTGAATCTTTTGTGTTCTACTACTTTAAAGGTCAAAGGAAATATATTGTGCATACTGAACTAATTTAAAATGGAACAGAAGGAAAATGTGATGTATTTGAAGTCAACAGGATGAGTGCTTAACAGGTTTCTGAAATATGTTAAAATGAAATAACATCAGTTTGATTGAATTGTGAAACAGGAAAGCTGTCATTTGTGCCTTTTGTAATGTGAATGCTAGCTATTAAAATTAGCTGTGTTACACTCTGATTCTCACTGTCTGGAACAACTTGATCACTATTCCAGCATTCTTTGTTGATTTCAGAGAGTTTTCACCAGCAAACGCTGATGAAGTTTAAGAAGATGTGTTTCATCAACAAATTTCATTACTACAATGTAATTGCTAATTCTATTAAATGTCCTATAGAAAGTCAAAATGATTTACTACCAATGTTCACAGACATGTTCATGCAAGAAAAGAGTTATATATGGTATGAGTTTGTTGCTGATGCCCATATTGTGTAGACTAGTTCATATTGTAAAGCATATGAAAGATGTGGGCAAAGAAAATGGGAAATATAGCATTTCAGATACAACCTCACTGGACTGTTGAATGTTTCTAGCCAGAATAAGTATTTCAGTAAAAATGTCACATTTGGGAGCGAAAGGTATAACAAAAACAACAACAAATATTTATATACTGCTTTTTAACAAAGGTGTTCAAAGTGGTTTACATAGAGAAACAATAAATAAATAAGATGGATCCCTGTCCCCATAGGGCTTACAATCTAAAAAGAAATATAAGAAAGACACCAGCAACAGTCACTGGAGAAACTGTGCTGGGAGTGGATAGGAATAAATAAAGAGAATCACCACGGTAAAAGATGCCTCTTTGCTTAGTTAGCGGGGTAAAAACATAAGTAATTGTTGTTATAAAGCTGAAAATGTTTACAGGTGGAGCTTGTTATCAACCAGGGCTCCGTTCTCTGATACAACTGAGGATAATGGAACCATGGATAATGAGACACTAAGGCAATAGGAATGGGGGTGGGGTTAGGCTTCTGGAGTTTGAAAAAAAGGGTGGAGAAAAGGCCAAAAAATTGAAATAAAGTATTCTACCATGATCCGTGTGTCTACAGGAATGCCTCCCACCCCAAAGGTGCAAAGCCACCATTTTCCTGCGAAAAACCACAGAAGAAATTTTTTTCAGAGAGCCACAAAATGGCTCCTTTTCTGAAAATGGTGGCCAGAAATGACCGTTGAGGTCATTTCCAGCCACCCCGAAACTGTGGATGTGTGGAAATTAACGCTTTTTGTTTCGTGTATTCCGAGGCTGGGTGTCAATTTCCCCACCACGGATATGCAGAACTGCAGATATTGGGACTGCATATACCAAGGTCCACGTGTATATGTTGGATAAAGTGCCCTTAATATATCTCAAAGAATCTTTGACCAATATGGCAAGTAACTTCGCAGTATTCATTATATATGCATGTTATGTACATGAGCAATAGGAACAGTTATGCAGGGTAGCATCCAAAGACAATTAGTCCGAATAAACACCATTGAGATCAATGAGACATTAGTCATGTCCATGGGCATCTGCAGCACTTTTCTCGAGGTTGTGTGTCTCAAAGCTCGCCAGCAGATGGGGAGCAAACTCCTGCTGGTGCCCCCTACCCAATTGTAAATGGGTGTATGTGCACCAGCCCGTGCATACCCTGACCACACCCCTTGCATCAACTTTAGACACAGGGAGGCACTGCCAAGTCACTTTAAGTGGCGCAGCGGGGAAATGCTTGACGAACAAGCAGAAGGTTGCTGGTTCAAATCCCCACTGGTACTATATCGGGCAGCAGTGATATAGGAAGATGCTGAAATGCATCATCTCATAGTCCGCGGAAGGAGACAATGGTAAACACCTCCTGTATTCTACCAAAGAAAACCACAGGGCTCTGTGGGCGCCAGGAGTTGAAATCAACATGACGGCACACTTTACCTTTAGGCACTGCCAGTGTTTATTTATTTATTTATTTTATTATTTACATTTATATCCCGCTCCTCCTCCAAGGAGCCCGGAGTGGTGTACTACATACTTACGTTTCTCCTCACAACAACCCTGTGAAGTAGGTTAGGCTGAGAGAGAAGTGACTGGCCCAGAGTCACCCAGCTAGTTTCATGGCTGAATGGGGATTTGAACTCAGGTCTCCACGGTCCTAGTTAAATGTTAACTCCCCGGTCCTAGTAGATGTTAAACCTAGTCCAGCACTCTAACCACCACACAACGCTGGCTCAGGAAGAGGGACAGCTTTGTCCCTTTCCTGATCATCACCAGTCAGTGCTTCATTTGAGTGCTGGATGGGGCCTAATTTCTCTGCTGAGGCATGAGACATGGGTGTCCATGGGGGTGGGAAAGGGAAGCAGTTGCCCCCCCCCCCACCATTGCCAGATTCAGGCTGCCTGCCTCACTGAGACAGAGAAAGAAACTCTCAGCTATTCCTTGAATGCAGCACTGATTCTTCCTGAGACTAGCCAGTCATGCCCCTGTGTGACCGGGACTGACTGAATCTGGGAGGGGGCAACTGTCTCCTCTTGCCACTCCCCTGTGGAGACTCATGGTAATGTCATTATTTCCCTAAAAAAATGTCTTGCTAAAAATTACCCTTCCTAATTCTTCCAAGTTCCCACAACAACAGACTGGCACCCCCAGTTGGAAAGTTTCTGCATAAAGGCCACTACTGTTACAGATCTTTGAAAATAGAACATATATTCTTAATAGATCATTGGTCAGATAATATAATGTTTCTGTTAATAGCAATGAGTTAACAATAACATACTTATCATGACAAGAACACAATGAAAAGCCATTTTTCCCCTTTTCAGCAATTTTGTTGTAAATCTTAAAAAATAATAAAACTGACATTCATTCACCAGTACTGTCTGTACTCAATGTGTATATAATAATCTCCTTTATTTTTAGGTTCTTGGAAATCAGAATTTTTGTGCAAGGCACGTACAAAAGATTACACTATAGAGATACAGTATGTGACTGAGTGAGAACGCAGATACACTGCCAATTCCTTATCAAAAGCACTTTATCAAAGCTCTCTAGTCTAAAGTCAGCTATCACAGAGCTAAGCTAATTTTCTAATAAAAATGATTAAGACATAACCTTTCAAACTCCTGAAGAGCAAGTGGAATCACAGAAATCATTTTTGTAGAAGGACTATACATCTTAATGGTTGACTCCTCCTAAAACCCAATTCATCCACTTTTACTGTAAGCAATAGCTTTCACCAATCCTGTGTATATCTTCCAAAAGCTTCCACTTAAAACAGATGCACATTCTTCTTTAAAATCCTTGTAAACTCCATTATCTCACTAGACAACCACCTGGGCACTCTAGATATTTGAAGTTTCACACATACGTTATGAGCTCTCCATATGTACCTACTGGTACTCTTGATTTTTAAGAAGTTACAAATATTTTTAAAACCATGGTAAACACTTACAGGTAAACACTTTGGAGAACTGCAGCTAATTATGACTCTTCTCTTGAGTGAAGACAGAGTTTCAAAAGCACGTGCAGCAGAATGTGTTATCTTGATGTATTCATTATTTATTTTATTTATTATTTATTTTACATATTTTTATACCGCCCAAAGCTTGTGTCTCTGGGCGGTTTACAACAGATAAAAACAACATTAAAACATTAGTTAAAAACAAAAACAAGAAATTTAAAACACAACAAATTAAAAATTTAAAACAATGCTCTAAAACAACATTAAAAACAGTCAAAACAGTATCAGTTAAAAGCCTGGGTGAACAGGTGCATCTTTAAAGACTTTTAAAAAAGCTGTCAGGGATGGGGAGGCTCTTATTTCACTAGGGAGCGCCTTCCAAAGCCTCGGGGCAGCAGTGGAGAAGGCCCGTCCCTGAGTGGCCACCAGACGAGCCGGTGGCAGCTGCAGATGGACCTCTCCTGGTGATCTCAATGGGCGATGGGGTTCATAACGAAGAAGACGTTCTCTTAAATACCCAGGGCCCAAGCTGTTTAGGGCTTTCTAGGTTAAGACCAGCACCTTGTATTTTCCCTGGAAATATATCGGCAGCCAGCGTAAGTAACTCCTTCAAAACAGGAATAATATGGTCTCTCCTAGATGACCTAGAGACCAGCCTGGCTGCTGCATTCTGAACCAGCTGTAGTTTCCGGACTACATACAAGGGCAGCCCCACATAGAGCGCATTACAGTAATCCAGTCTGGAGGTTACCAGCAGATGGACCACTGTTTTAAGGTCATCTATCTCAAGAAACGGATGCAGCTGGTGTATCAGCCAAAGGTGATAAAAGGCAGCTCTGGCCACTGCCTCAACCTGGGACACCAGGGTGAGACTCGGATCCAGAAGCACCCCCAGACTGCGTACCTGTTCCTTCTGGGGAAGTGTGACCCCATCCAGAACAGGCAGATCAACATCGTCTCCAGAGTTTTGACCCAGCACAATGAGTACCTCCGCCTTATCTGGATTCAGTCTCAGTTTGTTATCCCTCATCCAGCCCATTACCGACTCCAGACAGGCATTTAGGGAGCTTATGCCCTCTCCCGATGATGCTGACATGGAGAAATAGATTTGGGTGTCATCAGCATACTGATAACACCCTGCACCAAATCTCCTGATGATCTCTCCCAGCGGTTTCATGTAGATGTTAAACAACATGGGAGACAATACGGAGCCCTGAGGGACACCATACAAAAGTTCAGATTTTGAAGAACAACTGTCTCCAAGGGACACCATTTGGAACCTGCCCGAGAGGTAGGAGCGGAACCACTGCAGAGCAGTACCTCTCACCCCCAACTCCCTCAGATGCTCCAGAAGGATACTATGGTCAATAGTATCGAAAGTCACTGAGAGGTCCAAAAGGATCAACAGAGTCACACTTTCTCTGTCAATTCCCTGTTGGAGATCATCCATCAGGCTGACCAAGGCAGTCTCCACCCCATAGCCAGCCCGGAAGCCAGTTTGAAATGGGTCTACATAATAAGTTTCCTCCAAGACTATCTGGAGCTGGGAGGCCACCACCCTCTCAATTACCTTGCCCAGCCATGGGAGGTTGGAGACAGCCATGGGAGGTTGGAGACAGCCCAGTAGTTACTCAGCCATGGGAGGTTGCCCAGCCATGGGAGGTTGCCCAGCCATGGGAGGTTGGAGACAGGGGAGGTTGGAGACAGGCCTGCCCAGCCATGGGAGGTTGCCCAGCCATGGGAGGTTGGAGACAGGCCTGTAGTTACTCAGCTCTGAGGGATCCAAGGTAGGCTTCTTCAGAAGTGGTCTAATAATTGCCTCCTTAAGACTAGGAGGCATCCTACCTTCCCTCAGAGACGCATTTATAATCTCTACCAGGCTTTCTACAACAACCACCCTGCCAGATAGTACAAGCCATGTCAGGCAAGGGTCAAGAGGACAGGTGGTGGGCCGCACCATTCCAATCAGCTTGTCCACATCCTCAGAAGTCACAAACTGGAACTGATCCAACCTAACCACATAAGAGGAGTCACTGGACACCTCCACATCAGACACTGAAGTAATTGTGGAGACAGAATCCAAGACAGAATCCGGATACAAGAGATTTCCCCCCACAAATAATTCATTAAACACATCACAGTGGGTAATAGATGGTTCCAGATTCTGATTCAAGGGAGGAGGGGCACATACTAGCCCTCTCACAACCCTGAACAACTCCGCCAGACGTGAACTTGCGGATGCAATACGGGCAGAAAAGAATAGCTTCTGTGCTGCATGTATTGCCTGAGCATAGATCTTCAAATGAGCTCTATGTTGTAATCTGTTGGATTCAAGCCGAGTTTTTCTCCACCGGCGCTCCAGTCGTCTACCTTGCCGCTTCAGCCCCCTTAATTCTTCTGTATACCAAGGGGCCAATTTTGAAGCGGGTCGGAGAGGACGCTTAGGAGCGATCATGTCTACTGCCCCAGTGAGTTTGCTGTTCCAGTTCTCCACCAAGGCATCAACAGGATCACCAGCAGAGCCAACACTAAATCCCTTCAAGGCTTCTTGAAATCGTATTGGATCCAATAACCTTCTCGGGCGGACCATCCTAATAGGTCCCTTGCCCCTGCGAAGGTGGGGTGTGACTGTGAGTCCAACTTTAACCAGACAGTGGTCCATCCATGACAATGTCCCCCACCCACGGAACACCACCCTCATCAGAGTGAAAGGCCAAATCAAGCGTGTGACCTGCAATGTACGTTGGTCCTGAGACCACTTGAGATAGGCTCATAATCATCATGGCCGCTATGAACTCCTGAGCCGCCCCGGACAAATTGGTCCCAAAATGAACACTGAAGTCCCCCAGCACCACAAGCCTAGGGGACTCCAACACCAAACCCGAGACCAAGTCCATCAGCTCAGTTAGGGACTCTGTTGAGCAGTGGGGCAATCGATACACCAACAGAAGCCCCAGTCTATCCCTGGTCCCCAAACTCAAGTAAACACATTCAATATGGTCAGACACTCTAAGAGGGATCCTGGTAAGGGAAAGATTATTCTTATAGACCACAGCCAATCCACCTCCCCGCCCCCAGTCCCTCACCTGCTCCTCAACAGAGTACCCTGGAGGGAGAATCCGGGATCACACTGGGCCCCCAGCCTCCCCCAACCAGGTCTCTGCAATACATACCAGGTTGGCGCCTTCATCCAGAATCAAATCATGGATGGTTTCTGGTTTGTTCCGGACCGACCTGGCATTACAGAGGAGCAAGGTGAGGTTCCAAGGGTGGTCGGCACTGTTCCCCAAGGTCAAAGTGCTGGCAGGACAGTCGGAAGGGGAAACAGCTATTAAATTTCTATGTCCCCTTCCCTTGTAACAGCCCGTTACAAACTGTAATATTATCTCCAATAGAGAGAGAGCATTAAGATTTGCTCAAGCTTCTCTCTTTTACCAAAATTTTGCAAAGTGAGGCATTTTTAAACTCAGCTTCAAAAGGTAGCAAGCATCAAGTTACTCTTTTTGCAAAGTGTAAAATTTGCAAAACATCAAAATATAGAGAAATAAGAGCTCCTGAACACCTATATGGTATTTCTGAACACCTATATGGATATATTGTTATCAACTAAAGCTTACGATCCATTAAGAAAAATTAAGGACAAATGGCAGCAAGATACACCGTGTCCCATTACATATGACATAGCCAGCGTGGTGTAGTGGTTAGAGTGCTGGACTAGGACTGGGGAGACCCGAGTTCAAATCCCCATTCAGCCATGATACTAGCTGGGTGACTCTGGGACAGTCACTTCTCTCTCAGCCTAACCTACTTCACAGGGTTTTTCGTGAAAGAGAAACTTAAGTATGTAGTGTACTGCTCTGAGCTCCTTGGAGGAAGAGCGGGATATAAATGTAAAATATTAACAACAACAACAACAATAATAATAATATGTACAATAAGACTGTATTATTAATAAGAGGTCAAAGTATATTGTTTCCTTAAAGTAGGATTTTTTAAAACAAAAACTTTATAGATGGATATCTAGAAAGTTTATATCAAGAAAGCTGAGTAACGTACAAACTTCAGATGTTGGAAATGTGGAAAAGTGATGGTACAGAACTTATTCACCCTTAGTAAAGTTGTGATAAGATCAGAACGGTACAGAAGTCATTAACTGTCAAAAGGAATATGAGAGTCTCTCTCTGTTGTACTCTCAGTGGGATCTTAATCTCAGGTTCAGTGTGCTTGCTGATAGGGATGAGCACAAAACTAGTTTGCCTGGTTCATTTTGAATCCAAACTGGATTCAAACTGAACCAGTTATGTTAGGTTTTGGCACTCCTTGAGCTGGGCCCAGTCCGGTTCAAATTAGAACTGCTATAGGCTCAGTTTGAGGGTAGTGGTGGGCATTAAAGTTGGTTTTAAAAAGTAATGACTTCGCACCACCAAAGGCTGCGGTGGCCTAGGGGAGTCTCCTGCAGACCCTGCTCACCAGCCTCTCTTCCGTGGTCACACAAATGGCCTGCCCATATGTGTGATGGCCCAAAATTGTCCTCCCCAGGGACGCCTATCTTTCCTTGGGCTTACTCATGAGGAGGGAGAAGCCAGCTGAGGCACTTGCCTTAAATCATGGCCCTTATGAAATTCCAGGAAGGGTGAGGTACCTGGCTCTCAGCTTTCTTATAAGCCTGTCAGTTGGAGTCTGCCCTTTGCTACTGCAACAGCTTTTTTCTCATGCTCCTCTTGGCTCCGTCTACTGTCTACCCATCCGGCATCTTGTTGTGTAGCCCAGGCTGCCTTGCCCTGTTGGACCTGGCAGAGATCGGAGCATTGGTTACTCACCGTGAGGGCTTCTTCTGGGTGCTGCTGTCAAGGAATCTCATGATGGGTTATCCTCGTCACGTGCTCCTGGGCAGGACTATGCAAATTAGTTTGAAAGCGAGTCCTATATAGCACCGACGGGGATAACCCCGCCCAGTTCTTCTAGGCCAAGGAATGGAACAGAAAGGTTATATAGGAAAAAGAATTGCGCACAAGGAGGATAGGCAAATAACGGCTGCAGGAGGAGTACTGACCCAAGGGAGGAGACCCGTCCGTCCGTCAGAGAGATCCCACTCCATGGAAGAGAGCAGCGAGCCACAAGGGTGGGCTGAGATGCCTTGACAGCAGCACCCAGAAGAAGCCCTCACGGTGAGTAACCAATGCTCCGTTCTGGGTGGCTGCTGCAAGGCATCTCATGATGGGACCTACCAAAGCAGAAGTACTCGGTCCCAGGGAGGGAAAAATCGAAGCTGCTCTAATCCTGGGGGAGAACCTTCTGAAGGGCCCTTCTCCCAAATGCCGCCTGCGCGGCTGCATAGGTGTCTAGCCTATAGTGTTTTACGAAGGTAGAGGGACTCTTCCACACCGCCGCCTTGCAAATTTCCTGAACTGAAGCATTAGTGGCAAAGGCGGCAGATGCTGCAGCGGACCTGGTGGAGTGTGCCCAGATGTTAGCGGGAGGAGGGAACTTTAGGGTTTCATAAGCCAGAACTATACATGCCCTGATCCACCTGGCTATAGTTCTGGAGGACACTGCCTCACCCATGGATGTAGGTAAATAAGAAACGAACATAGTGTCTGTTCTGCGGAAGGAAGCCGTCCTTTTGATGTAACGTTTCAGGCAGCGGCGTACGTCTAGTGTATGCCACAGTTTTCCCCGCGGGTGAACGGGATGTGGGCAAAACGACGGAAGGAAGACGTCTTGAGATAGGTGAAAATGAGACACGACCTTGGGTAGGACGAAGGGATCTGGGATTAGGCGAACGGAGTCTTCAGAGAACACGCAGTAAGCTTTATGTACTGATAGCGCCCTGAGCTCGGAAACTCTTCTGGCCGAGGTGAGTGCCACCAGGAAGGCCAATTTCAGCGAGAGAAGTCGAAGTGGAATTGTCCGGAGAGGTTCGAATGGAGTCTGTTGCAGAGCTCTCAGAACAATGTTTAAATCCCAGGAGAGAAAGCGGTGTACGACCGGAGGGGACAGTAGGGTGGCTCCCCTCAGAAAACGTTTTAGTAGGGAATGGTCCTTTAGGGTGGAAGAAGAAGAAGACTTCGATAGCATAGGTAAGAGGGATGCCGCTTGTCTTCGTAGGGTGTTGGGTTTCAACCCTTTGTCCAGACCGTCTTGGAGAAACCGCAGGAGGTGGTGCAGTGACGCGTCATTGGCGGGAGCTTTATTCCTGCGGAGCCAACGAAGGAACATCCTCCACGTATATTGATAGATGCGATTCGTAGATTCTCGCCTGGAAGCCAGGATGGTCTCGGCTACCTTTTCCGAGATGCCCTGTGCGAGGAGCCGGCTCTGCTCAGTCTCCAGGCGGCTAGTCGAAACCAGCCTGGGTCTGGATGTAGAACCAGTCCTTGGAGGAGAAGGTCTGGTCTCGTGGGAAGGTGCCATGGCTTGTCGACCGCCAAGGACACTAGGCCTGGGAACCACGGGCGTCGTGGCCAGAAGGGGGCCACCAACACCACTTCCGCCTCTAGTGTCCGTATCCTTCGAAGTACTCTGGCGAGGAGAGGGATTGGAGGGAAGGCGTACATGAGCCCTTGTGGCCACTCGCAAGATAGTGCGTCTGTCGCCCACGCCGTCCGGCAGGGGAACCTGGTAATGAATGTTTCCAGTCTCGCGTTGAGAGGGGTGGCAAAGAGGTCTGCTTGCAGGGGACCCCACCTGGATGCCAATTGATCGAAGACCAGAGGGTTCAGCGACCACTCCCCTGGAAGCAGGTCTTTCCTGCTCAACCAGTCGGCTAAGGAGTTCAGGTCCCCTTTGACGTGGTGAGCTGACAGGGAACTGAGGTGTTTCTCCGCCCAGGATAGGAGCAGCACTGACTCCTGAAATAGGGAGCGCGAGCGTGTGCCTCCCTGTCTGTTCACGCGGGCCTTGGCCGTGGTGTTGTCGGTCTTGATGAGAATGTCCTTCCCTTGGACTATAGGGCGCAGGTGGAGGAGGGCGAGCCGAATGGCTCTCAGTTCTAGCCAGTTTATAGAATGGGATCGTTCTTCTTGGTCCCAGATTCCCTGGACTGAGTGTTGAAGGCAGTGGGGCCCCCAGCCCCTGTTGCTTGCATCTGTGGTGACTATGAGCCTCGGGAAGTCCAAGAAGCGCTTCCCTTTCGCAAGGTTCCGGGTGTGAGTCCACCATTGCAGGGAGGATCTGGTTTGCAGAGGAATGGTGACTAAGATGTTGCGCTTCCTGGAGATGTGCGGTTGGAAGCGGAGGAGGAACCATTGTAGTTCTCTCAGATGTAGTCTCGCCCATGGGACCGCTTCCAAGGTTGAGACCATGAGGCCCAAGAGGCGGGCCAAGGACAGTACCGGTGATTTCTGCGCGGAGAGGGCGCTGTGAGACTCTGAGACGATGGCCAGGACCCTGTCCTGAGGAAGAAAGATCTTGTCTTCCAGTGTATCTATGATGACTCCGAGGTGACGTATTCTGTGGGTCGGTGTTAGGTGGCTCTTGGTCTGATTGATCAGGAATCCGTGTCGTTCTAGAGTCGTTAGCGTCTCTTCCAAGTCCCTCTTTGCCTCGGCTGGAGAGGGTGACTTCAGGAGAAGATCGTCGAGGTACCCGAAGATGTGTACCCTGTGGAGGCGAAGGAGTGCCAGGACGGGGGCGAGTACCTTGGTGAAGGTCCTGGGCGCCGACAAGAGACCAAACGGGAGTGCCTTGTATTGGTAGTCCTTCCCCGAATACTTGAATCGAAGAAGGGATCTGCTGTTCCGGTGGATGGGGATGTGGAGGTACGCCTCCTTCAGGTCTATTGAGGTGAGAAGGTCGCCGTGCTGCAGAGCTTCTAAAATGGAGCGAAGAGACTCCATACGGAATTTCCGTGGTTTTACATAGCCGTTGAGGTGTTTTAGGTCTAGAACGGCCCTGCGTGATCTGTCTTTTTTGGGTACCGTGAATAGAATGGAGTAAACTCCTCTTCCCTCCTGGCCCTTCGGGACGGGTTCTATCGCTCCGATGTCCAGAAGGTGCTGAATGGCGTGGGCCATTTCTGAATGTTTGATAGAACAGCCGGAGCGTGGGGTGGGTAGAAATCTTGGGCGGGGAGAGAGCTCAGCTCTATTCTGTATCCCGATGCTAGGAGGTCTAGTACCCAAGCGTCCGTGATGTTCTGGCGCCATGAGTTGAGGAAGTTGGATAGACGACCTCCGAGACAGGGAAGGGCCGAGTCAGAATTGAGGTTTTCCCTGTTGCTTCCCTTGCACACTGGGGGAGCGGAAGCTGGTGTTTCTGCTAGTGAAACGTGGGCGGGGCCAGGAGGACCTGGAACCTCGAAAATCGCGGTCTCTGCCCCTGAAAGAGGGGCGGAAAGAACGAAAGGGCTGAAAATTTTTTTGGAAGGGAGGCTTGTCGGGCTTCCTTGGTGCTGAAGGCATGGTTTTCTTTTTGTCCCTGGATTCGACAAGGATGTTCTCAAGTGCCGCATCCCCGAACAACTTTTCCCCTTGGTAAGGTAGTGAGGAGAGGTTATTTTTAGATGCGGAGTCCGCCTGCCATGCTTTTAGCCACAGATGCCTTCTGCCGACTACAGATGCTGCTGATGCCCTCGAGGAGTAGCGGATGGAATCCAGGGAGGTGTCGGCTATGAGTGCTTGGGAGCGTTGAAGCTTTAAAAGCTGTTGACGGAGACGGACCGACTCTGGTGGTGTTTCATCGAGTAGGTCGTTTATCCATAAGAGACTGGCCCTTGCCGCCATAGACGCCACTGCGGAGGAGCGGGTAGCCAGAGAGGAATTGTCGTGGATGCGCCAGAACGCGAGTTCTGCTTTTTTGTCAGAAGCATCCTTCAGGAAGCCTTCGCCGTCTCTCGGGACCAAGGACCCGCTGCTCAACTGTGAAATTGGAGCGTCGGTGGTCGGGGTCTTTAGTAATAAGGAAGGTTCCTGCTGGAAGGTGTAGAATCGAGTTGCAGATGCTGCTGCCTTCTTGGGAACGCTCGGAGTAGACCATTCTGCCTTTATAACATCTGAAAAATATGCTGGCAGGGGAAGAGGCAACTCGCGGGGTTGAGCCTTGGGAAAGACTAGATCACCCTTACTGCTTTGGCTAGAGTCTGAAGGAGGTTTAGCGGGAAGACCAATAGCCTTTAGGATCTTGGTCATAAGAGGGTTAAAGTCCTCTGGGGTGAATAAGCGTTGGGACGCCTGGGACTGCTCTATGTCCTCTTCACCAGACCAATCACCCTCCCCCCTGCTGGGCTCATGATCCCGGTCAGAGTCCCGTCCCTCCCCTTCATGGCCTCCCGGGTTTTCATCTGCATCCTCCTCCATGGGAAGGGATGGTGCAGAATGCCCCCTATCCCTCACAGGACGGATGACTGTGGCAGAGGGACCAGTGGAGTCCTCTCCAGATATCTCAGAGGAGTGGACAGAAATAGCCTTGGGAGACTTATGAGACTTTTTAGATTTTCTTAAATGTTTTTTCTTTGATTTAGCCTTCCTAGGGGGAGAGGGAGAGGAAGAAGCAGAGGTCTGCTCAGAGGAGGAAGTAGAAGGGCGTCTACGTCTCTTGGAATGTTTGCGCTTTTTTGCAGATTTAAAGTGGCCAAGAGTCTCATTAATGGTGTTCTTGAACCACAGTTGCCATTCCTGGGGAACCTGAGTAGGAATGGGAACATTCTCACATGGAGAGCCCTCCCCCCCCCCTCCGATTGCGCGGATCTCACCAGACTCGAGGCGGTGGCAGCAGAGGTGGTGATCGCGCTTCCCGCCCTTTCCTGATCGGCGCCATTTTGACTGTCGCGCTGGTCTGCCGAGGGGGCCGCCATGTTGGGTTGCTCAGTAATGGCGCGAATCTCTGCTTGTGAGGGGGGCGGAATGGGGAGCCGTTTTACCCTTCCCGCTCTCAGGCGCTCGTTTGGCTCTTGAAGGAGGAGGGGTGCTGCGAGGGACGCGCCACGTTTTGCTGCCGAGCTGCGTGTTAAGCGGCTCGGTCTATCCTCGGCCCCTGCGCCTGCCTCGCCCTCTGCGCCTGCCGTAGCTCCTGAGGACTCGCCTCCCGAAGGGGCGATCGACCACAGGGCCTCTCCGGCTGCCTGCTCGGATCGAACCAAGTTCGCCGAGACCGGGGCAGGGAGGAAAAGAGAGCTGGATATCGCCGGAGGTGGCGGAATAGGCGGCGGGTCGGTCGCCTGGTTTTCTCAAGTGCCTGGGAAAGCGCTCCGTCGGGCGTCCGGCAGGCACCAGGACATTAACAACTCTGCTCACCAGTCTAGCACCCCTAACGCTGTGCTCCATGCAAAGCTGACCGGGGAGGGGGGATGGGGGGGCAACAACAACGGGACTGGCTACGAACACTGACTAAATTCTCTCTCTCTTTTTTTTTTATATTTACAGACAACAGAGGGACAACAAACTGTGAAAGGAATAAGAAGAGGGACAACAAACTGTGAAAGTATTAAGAAGAAGGAGAAGAAGTACAGGCCTGAGAAGGAGAGCGACGAGGTGCAGCCTGCCAGGAGCAAACGCAGGACTAGAAGAACTGGGCGGGGTTATCCCCGTCGGTGCTATATAGGACTCGCTTTCAAACTAATTTGCATAGTCCTGCCCAGGAGCACGTGACGAGGATAACCCATCATGAGATGCCTTGCAGCAGCCACCCAGAAAGACTGTTTCTGCTGTAGTGAGGAAGTCTTTTGAATGTTGCAGTGTGTTCTGAACTCACAACTTAGCCATTTTGCTTGCTACATATGAGGGAGAGGGCACGAGAGAGAAAGCAAACGGGTGGGTGGGAGAGGTGTGTGCATAACCTATGGAGCAACAGAGGAATGTGATCTGAGACAGATACATTATAGGTAAATATATACATCATTATTCTGAAGATTTGCCTATCTCAGTTACTTCACTGGAAATATTTGAATCCTCAGCGTCTATTTATTCAATTTCCATTCCTTCAAAAACCAGTCTCTAGGTTTTTAGTTTTCATTCTCTAGATGGCAAACAAAAGTTTGAATAACAGCATTCTTTAGTCAGGAACTGGTTGCTTTCAGGTTGGCCTGGCTTGGTCCTCCAGAACTTAATACTGGCATTGGAATGGAGAACTTTGGGGTTCATTCAACCAGCTCAGGCAGGTTCTGATAGGCTACAGGTCTCATGTAGTTGGGGATTTCCCACATGCTACGTAACTGAGTCTCTTAAAACCCCAATGTCCACATCTGCTATAAAGAGGTGATATTATAGATATTCTTATCCAGATGTTTTTGTCCCAGTGTAAAAACCTGTTATCTCTGGGCAGGTCATATTATTATGAAGTTTATTTAATCTTTATGATGATCAAATAAAAAACAAAGAGCCGGGGCGAAACCTATTAGTATGGTCTGAGAAATTTATCTTTACCTTAGCTGATCAATTTCCAGTGCTGAGGAAACATTATGAGAAACATAATATATGATGATGTACATTAAACTTTTACCTCTCTTAATTAAAGCAAGCCAGAAGTGCTTGTAGATTTGCAGGAATGATTGGGGAAGATTTGTGGTCCCTGCTGTCCATGACTTTTATTTGCATGTACTTTTTAAAACTCAAGAAAATTAAATGCAAGCTAGATTATATGCATGCCCAAAAATTGTCAACAGACCTTGCCCCAAGCACACTGGTCATGTTAAAACTGGGCATCTATGACAGAACAGGAAACCTACACTGAATGTTTAAAGGCCCAAGCTATCATATATCAGAAGATTGTCCTTAAGTGCACAGTGAATAAGATAATGCATTTGTCTCTGACACAATTCTACAGTGATTCGGATGGGATGGATGGAAGCAAAAGCCTCCTGCTTCATTTCCCCACCACTATAATGATAAGGGGGCAAGTGACTGAAACATGTTTTTGTTTTTCACATTGAGGCTTAAATTACATAGAAATAAAAGAAAAATGTTAATCCATTGATCCACAGAAATAATGTCCCAATACTCTTTGTTCTCACAAATTTGGAGCAGGTAAGCTGGCATATAGTCTTCAGCACAGCAGTCACTCATCTCAAATTGGAGATCAAGGCAATTGCATTAGGTTGCTTAGTCAAACCTAAGCTACGAGCAGCTGTTTGGCGTTCATTTCACACAAGAGCTTATACAGTAAAAGGAATTCTGGCTGACACTCAAAACTTGCATTTGTGCCTAAGTGGCATGATCATTTTATTCTTGATAATGGAATGAAAGCCAGGATGAAAAATGTTTGAATCACTAACATGAAGAGAACCTTTACCATGGACTTTATTTCAAGATTTCATAATCATGTTTGGTGAGTTCAAACCCATTGCATTTTCAACGTATCTTTTAGTCTTAACACACACTAACTGAATAATTAAAAATACTGTATTACAAAATTTATTCCATTTTCAAGCAGTTTAATTGACAACAGAGCTTACATTAGTAGTCATAAGAACATAAGAAAAGCCCTGCTGGATCAGGCCCAAGGAAGCCCATTTAGTCCAGCATCCTGTTTCACACAGTGGCCCACCAGATGACACTGGAAGCCTACAGGCAGCAGTTGAGGGCATGCCCTCTATCCTGCTGTTACTCCCCTGCAACTGGTACTCAGAGGCATCCTGCCTCTGAGGCTGGAGGTGGCCTATAGCCCTCCAACTAGTAGCCATTGACAGACCTCTCCTCCATGAAGTTATCCAAACTCCTCTTAAAGCCATCCAGGTTGTTGGCTGTCACCACACCTTGTGGCAGAGAATTCCACAAGTTGATTATGTGGCTACTCACGATCCACAAGTGGCTACAAGTACCCACAAGTGGCTACTCACGATCTAATAGCCTGGGTTTGTGGAGTGCTCACTCCGCAAACCCGGGCTAAGGGACAGGCTACTCGAGCGGGTTAGCAGCTCAGGAACCACCAGACTTGCAGCTGAGCCCGGTGGTTCTTATGATTAGCAAAAATCAGGCTAGGCTCTCCTCGCCCAATTTTTGCTAATTGTGTGAATAGCCCCACTCTCAAATAACTCCAAAAAGTTTGTAAGACAGGATTTACCTTTGCAGAAGCCATGCTGGTTCTCTCCCAGCAGGGCCTGTGCTTTACGGTTTTATCCTTGAGGATGCTTTCCATCAATTTGCCTGGAACGGACGTTATGTTAAGCTATCTGGCCTGCAATTTCCTAGATTGCCCCTGGATCCCTTTTTGAAAATCGGTGTTACATTTGCTACTTTCCAGTCCTCTGGTACAGAGCCTGATTGCAGGGATAAGTTATATATTTTGGCAAGGAGGTCGGCAATTTCACATTTGAGTTCTTTGAGGACTCTTGGATGGATGCCATCCGGCCCTGGCGATTTGCTAGTTTTCAGTTTTTCCAGGCAGTTTAGAACATCATCTCTTGTCACTTCTATCTGACGCAGTTCTTTAGCCTCCATCCCCGAAAAGCATGTTTCAAGAACAGGTATATGCTCAGTATCCTCTGTCATGAAGATGGATGCAAAGAATTCATTTAGCTTCTCTGCAACTTCCACATCCTCCTTAATAATCCCTTTCACTCCCTCATTGTCTAACAGTCCAACCACCTCCCTGGCACGTTTCCTGCTTCTGGTGTATTTAAAGAAGGTTCTGTTATTCCCCTCGATGCTTCTAGCTAAATGTTCTTCAAACTCTCTTTTCGCCTCCCTTATTGTCACCTTGCATTTCTTTTGCCAGAGTTTTGTTCCTTTCTCTTCTCTTCATTTGCACAGGCCTTCCAATTTCAGAAGGAAGTCTTCCTCCCTTTTATGGCTTCCTTGACTTTGCCTGTTAGCCATTTTGGCATCCTCCTGGACTTAGTGGTACCTTTCCTCCTTTTGGGTATACAATCTAACTGGGCTTCTAGTATTGTGGTTTTGAGTAAACTCCATGCATTCTGGAGCAAAGTGACTCTCCTGATTTTCCCTTTCAGCTTTCTTTTCACCATACTCCTCATTTTGGAGAAGTTTCCTCTTCTGAAATTCAAAGTATCTCTGTTAGACTTCCTTGGTGATTCTCTCCCACTATATCTATTTCTGGAGTCAGCCCATGAAACTGATCACCAGGAAATTTAGGACCAACAAAAGGAAGTACTTTTTCACACAGTGCATAATTAATCTATGGAATTCTCTTCCACGGGAGCTTGGATTACACCTCCCTTATTGTCACCAGCTTGGATTAGGGATGTGCACAAGGTTTGTCTGGAGCCTCTTTTACATGCGTCTGAACAGGTTCGAAGGCAGGGGGGATAACTATAAGGGTCAGGGAGGGTGCACTCTCCCCTGCCACGTTTTCCCTGCCGACGCTCACCTAAAAACTGGTCTGGCGGGGCAGCAGGGTACCTCCCTGCCGCCCGTCTGCTCCTTGGACCGAAGTGACCCAAAGTAGCGCATGTGTGTGTGCATGTCAGGGGCACGTGCACCCAATGAGTGCATGTGCATGCCCTCCTTCCAGTCACTTTCAGTCCAAGGCATGGATGGGGTGGCAGGGAGATACTCTGCAGTCCCGCCAGACCGGTTTTTAAGTGAGCGTCAGTGGGGGAAACATGGTGAGGGGATTGTACCCTCCCCTGCGCTGAAAGTTATCCCCCCACCAGTTCCGTGTACATCCCTAGCTTGGATGGCTTAAAAAGGGGCTTATAGAAATTAATGAAGGAAATGTGTATCAATGGCTACTACTCTTGATAACTATAGGCTACCTCCAGGCTCAGAGGCAGAATGCCTCTGAATACCAGTTGCAGGGGAGCAAGAGAGGGCATGTCTTAATCTCTTGCCTGTGGGCTTCCCAGAGGCATCTGGTGGATTACTATGGGAATCAGCATGCTCGACTAGATAGGCCTTGGACATAATCCAGCAAGGCTATTCTTATGCATGCTTCTATGAAGAACAAATATTAGGGATGTGCACAGAACCGATTCAGAGGCCCTTTATGGACCCCCGAACCAGTTCGAACAGAGGGTGGTTCCGCCAGTTCAAAGGCAGGGGTGGGGGAGGGTGTACTTACCCCTCCTGCTGCTCTTCCCCCGCTGGCACTCCGTTTTTAGTAAGTCCATGGGGTGGCAGAGTACCTCCCTGCCTCCCCGTTTGCTCCCGTTTACCAGCTATACCCGGAAGTATCTGATGTGCCTGTGCGTACCCCACGCCAGCGCATGCACATCACGCGTGGCTGTGTGATGGGTGCACATGCCTGCAGGCGTGTCAGATACTTCTGGGTATATCCGGTAAATGGGGGCAAACAGGGCGGCAGGGTGGTACGCTGCCACTCCATGGATTTACTAAAAATGGAGTGCCGATGGGGGAAGAGCGGCGGAGGGATAAGTGCACTCTCCCCTGCCCTTAAAGCAGCAACCCACCTGCCTTCGAGCCTCCCCCTCCCGGATCCATGCACATCCCTGACAAATATATCTGGAAATGGAGTTAATATGTATAATTGAAATGAGGATGCACCCACCAGAGATCTAATAACTTGTACCTCTTGCATTTTTAAAGCACTCAGTAATTCTTACAACCACCCTATAAGATAGACTGTTATCCCAAGATGAGCAGCTGAGACAGAGAGATCATGGCCAGCCTTAGGCTATTGGAAGTTCAGGACGGCCATAAACTCTGGCAGAGGCAAGATTTGAACTAGGGATATAGAGCTAACAGCTCAGTTGTAGTGACTTCACTACACCAGCTACATGTTTTTGGATTATGGCCTTTAGTGGTTGCTGCTGTAGCTTTATCCATATAGCTCTACGATATACGATTACTTCTTTTGACAGAAAGCCACCTAATGGCACAAGCGGGGAAATGCTTGACTAACAAGCAGAAGGTTGCCGGTTTGAATCACTGCAGGTATGTTTTCCAGACTATGGGAAACACCTATATTGGGCAGCAGCGATAAAGGAAGATGCTGAAAGGCATCATCTCATACTGCGTGGGAGGAGGCAATGGTAAATCCCTCCTGTATTCTACCAAAGAAAATCACCAAAGAAAACCACAGGGCTCTGTGGGCGCCAGGAGTCGGAATCAACTTGATGGTACACTTTAACTTTTTTTTTTACAGAAACCCCACCCATTTGCAACTCAATTGCATAATAAGATGATTAAAGTTGTACATTTCAGAAGTAATATTTCTGCTGATCTTTTCTGCAAATCACACTATCTCATACCTCCTAGAAATAGTATAGGGAAAACTTCACCCGCTTCTGAACAGGATCAAGTAATAGGCAAACAAGAATCTCCATTCTTATTTGTATAGCACAAGTAAAGTTCTAAATAATTTGTTACATGTAAGGACCCACAGCTAGTATTACAGCAGTTAACGGTATTTCAGACTGAAAGTCAATATGGCATAAAGTAAGGTCTCTTTGAAGCACTGGAACTGTGCTTATCTAAGAATTATCCAAAGTGGGAGCACAAAAATTTGCTATCTCCTATGCACGTATCTACAACTACATGTTGCATATCAGTGAGGTAAATGGGCAATTACAACTTATGTATCACTGCAAGCAAAACAGCCTAATCAGAATTAAACCACATCTGAAACCAGAAAATATAAAACACACTTTTTATGAGAGGGAAGAAAATTACAGATAGTGGCTGATATCCTTAAAAAGTACATGCGTTAAGAGACTCTGGGGATATGGGGTGGGGGTGGGTGTCATGTGCAACTCTTCCTCTGTCTGTACTGTTTGCATCAGAAGGTGAAACTTCCCAGCTCTGTCTGCACTTTGGAAGCAATAAGAAAGAAAGCACATTGCTGAGGTCAGTGACATGTGACCTCTCCTACTGAGTGCTTCGAGAGCGTGGGCAGAGCTGAAAAATTTTGCCCTCTGGCACAACAGCACGCACACGGGACTAGGGGAGCTGAATCTGAGCACCCATCAGGTTGCTGCACAGCCTCTTAACATGCATGCTTTGTTAAGATGGCAGCCACTGATCCAGTTACTCTTGCACATGGAGGCAAAATAATCTATGAGCTCTTCCTTCCCACCACATTCCTCCGCTTGATATAACTGGTACATGGCCATCCATGTGCCTCAAATAGAGCTATCTGGTGGCCTGCCCTGATCCAGGGCCATGATGTACAGGCACATGAAGAGCAAGTAAAGAAGGCATATGGGAATAGAAGGATCATGCCCTAAATTCAATACTACAGGTAAAAATTACATTATATTCTGATATAAGATCCGGTCATCTGCCTTTCTGATAAGTGAAGTGACTGAATTACTGATATAAATGGATAACTGCTGGATTGATCTATCTATCATAAGAGACCAACTGAAGTCACAGCTATAGTAAAGTATTGCAACTACAAGAGCCAATTCTGGAAAAAAGTTGAAGCTTTGTGGAATATGTACACATTCTTTACTTTTCAGAAACAATGAAGCCTGGGATTCTCTTTGGGTTGCTGAAAAGTTACTTCATAATTTCCTGTAAAATTTCTGCTTTAAAAAGAATTCAGTTTCCTGTACGCTGTATGGAAAACCTTTGTAATGTTTTGTAACTATTGGGATATCTTATTTAACGAAAAGGAGTTCTTAAAAAAAATAAATAAATCCCACAAACCAGGGGAATAGCATGAGACCTTATATTTTACTGATGTGGTGCCAGTCTCCATGAGCCTCTGCATTTTAAATAAAATCAAATTATGGTTTAAAGCTTCTTTTGCAACACAACAATCTAAATTCTGCTTCTAGTTAAACCCAAAATAAGTCTTGTGACAGACACACCGGCTGCAAGGCTTTGTTTCTGGCACTGCAAATAGCAAAAGGGACAAGAGAGAAGGTTTCAGCTCACAAGCAGTGACATCCAGATTCTACACCATATTGACTCTCAAAGTCCTTGACTAACAAATAAAGGAGCATCTGGAACCCAAGTCTCAAGCAATATTTCTTTTTCCTTATGGAGGAAATAATGCCCTGCATCAGCATACACAGAAACTTGTATAGTGTGTACCGGTGGCACATGGGTTCAACTTGCTGACATACTGCATATTAAACATTTGCATTTGTCCATATATATTCCAAATTATCATAAACTGTGGTAGGGCAGGGCAGGGCAGGTATCTGAATTGGCCTTATTTTTTCAGTCAGCTTCATTTTTACTTCTTGACTTGCAGTATAAGATTAAAGACAGTTTTGCATTAATGTATAATCTCCAAATCATTTCCATCTATTAGTGACTAGCCCACTCAGATGAAAAAAGGGAATACTGTTGCTTCAGTCCGACAGCTAAAGCGTGATGGTGGAAGATCTGTGTTGCAAGTAACTCAGAGCCCAACACCACCCTTGCAGGTGGAGAATAACTTATTTGATTGCTTCCTCATGTCAAGCATTTCTTGCCTGAGAAAAGTTACCCTGCCTGGCAGAAACAATTCATTCAGTAATGAGGGTATCTAAAATGATTGCCTCATATTTGAATGCATGCACAGGGTCAATAAAGGAACTTCAAAACACCCTCAACTCCTATAGACATGTGAGCTTTAGAACATATAACAGTATGTGCGCGGGCGGGGGGGAGGGGGAGGGGGAGAGAAACAGTGTACATTTAATGGATTCTGGGATTATCCTGCAGTGATGAAAGAAAGCTTTCAGTGAATGGCTTTTACTATATGAAGGTATTTCTCTTTTTAAGATCTGTAAAATAGTTTTAAAAATAAACTGTTATCAAAATAAGTAGGAAATACTCCTGCCTTAAACCATGGAGAGCTGCTGCCAGTCCGTGTAGACAATACTGAGCTAGATGGACCAATGGTCTGACTCAGAATAAGGCAGCGTTCTATGTTCCTGTTGGGGAATTACCATTATGTATAAAAACCAAAGGGTTTCTGTGGCAAGTAAAATATCAAGGAATGCTTTTAAGGACTTTACACAAGCTGAAAATTCTATCCCTGTTATTACCACTGCACAGATTTGTGTGCAAACTCCAGTGAGATCTTTTTGTATTATAAAATGACACCATTTAGCCATTTTGTATTATAAAATGACACCATTTAGAGTGCTGGACTAGGATTGGGGAGACCCGGGTTCAAATCCCCATTCAGCCATGAAACTGGGTTACTCTGTGCCAGTGGCTTATCTCTCAGGCTTCTTGTGACCTACCTCACAGGGTTGTTGTGAAGATAAACATAACCATGTTCACCACTCTGGTTTCCTCACAAGAAAAAGCAGCACACCAACCTCAACATTTGCGTTACTGTGCACTACCAGCGCTGATAGCTGCACTGTACTCCCTTCTCTTCTTGTTTGCTGCAATGCCATCTGCAAAAACCACGCACAGACATTTTTCCCTCCTCTTTTTCAGTCTATCAGTTGTAGTCTGTCAGAGTCAATAACTTTTGACCTTTTTTTCAGTCCTCCAGACTGAATACAGAGGTTGGTCTTTAAACATGATATGGTATCTTTCATATGTTTCAGATAGCCTTTTTGAAAACTGGTCTCAAACATTAATATGAATTTTTGTGGTTGTTTGTTTATTTGTTTATTTATGTTGTTGTCATAATTATTATTAAGAAAATGACAAATACGAATACAACGAATATTTATATACCGCTTTTTTAAAAAATCCCAAATCAGTTTACATAGATATAAATAGATAAATAAAATGGCTCCCTGTCCCCAAAGGGCTCACAATCTAAAAAAGAAAAATAAGATAGACACCAGCAACAGCCACTGGAGAGATGCTGTGCTGGGGATGGATAGGGCCAGTTGCTCTCCCCCTGCGAAATAAAGAGAATCACCACTTTTAAAAGGTGCTGCTTTGTTCAACTAGCAAGGGTTGTTGTTGTTATTATTATTATTCAGGGCCTAGATATATGAGGGACAGAGTCAGGGAAAGTCAGCAAAGAAATGGCTTCATTAGGCCATCAATGTTCTCAGTTTGAAAAAACAGAAATGTTCTCAGTTTGAAAAAACAGAAATGTTTGAGCCATGTGGCAGAAATTTTCTGGAGCACCACCAGCTTAAACTGTCACCCTACATTTGCACAAGAGCTCTGTTGTTCAGGTGAAGAAATTGCACAAATGGAATTGTGTGACAGTGCATTGTTATGCAATTCCATTTGTGTAACGTTTGCTCTTGCACAACAGTGCTCCTGTGCAACTGCTCAAATGTTTTGTTCTGCCACACGCGTAATGTTGTGCAAAAAGTCAGCCACTGAATCCTGTGTCAAGGTAGATTGACACCAAATACTGAAATAACTCTTAATCCTGGGATTATTGTAACTGATTGATTTGCATTTCAAATACTGAACCATATTTTGTATGGGGCCCTCCACGTGTGGGGGCTGGGGCAATTGCCCCCCCTTGCCTCCTCTTAAAAAAGCCCTGCCCTCATGCCTGTATTCTCTGAGTAACTACAATCAAAACAACACAGCCAACGTTTTCTTGAATTTCTGATAACTGCTTTCATTTTTGACTCAAAAGAAAACTGTTCCATAACTGATGGCAAGTATCTTATTTAGCCATGCCTTTTCATTGGCCTTTTTTGTGAGTGAGGTTTCTCCAGCTGCTGATGATCTCTTCTCTCTCTGCATCCTTCTTCCTTCCTTGCCTACCCTACACTTATTTTGAAGGGCCAGGCTGCCCCACAGCTGCCACTTGCTCCTCAGCCATCTTCATTAACAATGGAATTGAGCCAGATGGAACACTGCCATGTGGTTTCCATGGCAACAGTATCAAGGACCGCCTGTCATGCTGTGAAATACCACCAGTGTTCCTTGTACCACCATTCAAAAAACATTGCTTTACCTGATATTAACATAGTTCTGTTTCAGTTTTGATTATATGGGCTGTTCTAATTTAATGACGAGTGGAAGATTTTAACATTACGGAAGCTAGCTGTTTGCTACAGTAATAATAACAAAGACTCCTGTGGCACCTTTGGTCCTGCTATCCACATCAACTAGTGAGTCAGGAACAGAGTTTCAGTTTGCTAGCAAGCATTATTACTTTCAGTAATTCACAGCTTTTCTTGAGATGTCCCGCAGCTCTTTATTTGTCATTTCACCTACATAATAGTTATAACTAAAAGCCATGTAGCTTATAACACTGATGGAAACACAACAATATAATACAAACTGGCATGTAATCTATCTGACCACAAACCAACAGTGGTCTCTCCGTAGTGCATTTTCAGGTGATTCTTGAAACCAAAATGAAAATAATAGTAGGCACACACTAATCTCCACATTGGCTTTGTTCTTGGTAAAGGCAGATCTGTCTTGTGTGGTCTAACACAGTAATTAGGAAGTTACGCAAGATTTAAAACCCTTGAGGATCCAATCATAGTGATTAGCTGTATGTCTAATTTATGTTTAGAACAGGAAGTGTTTCTCTGGTAATTGACTTAATTGCATTTGATGGGGGAAGAGGTGAAGATAAATGAACTGGACTTGAGATTTTACCATTGAACTTTATAATATTTGTGCTTTCTCAGTTACATGCCTCAGCATGAGCAATTGTTTCGCATGAGCAGCACCAGTTCATTCAAATGCCACTTACACCAGTGCTGGACTGGAACAGCCATATCAATTGTACAAACGGCAAGAATTTTGTTACTAGGTCCATATGCTCTTCTGTTTAATGTGCAGTCCTAACAATTTATGGTGCACTTCTGGCAACTGTCTGTTTGCTTTGGGTAAAGTTATTTTAGTTTAAATACATTCTAATTATTCTGTCAAGTGTCCAACTTATTTTAGTTTTAAGCAATTTCCTGTTGAAGTCAATATTCTTTCCAACATGGACATTTCTGTAATGTATCCTATGGTGATTTACTTCAGCAAAACCTTTCTGACTTGTATCAAATGAAGCCAAGTCATTTGCCTTATAAAAGGTTATTAAGCATATTCATTATTTAACAACACAAAACCAAAAGGATAAAGAGAAGAGAAGACTGCTGATGCTTAAAATGAAAAAGGTTGCAGAGTAGCTTTTAAAATGATGCTTGGGGGATTGCCAACAGGAACTGGGTGGTACCTGCTTCGGCAACCAAAATCTCCTAAGTCATGAGGATGCAAATGTTTCAGATAAACCAGAAGGGGACAAAGTAGAATCAGGACTAGATAAGAAGGAAACACATGACAGCTGGTCAAAAGAGTAAAATGACATCAAATTAATTGACATCAAGAGACATCAAGAGACATCAAACTGACATCAAGGGTCATACATCAAGAGAAATAGCACATGCCAAAACCTGATAGGTAGACCCTTAGATAAAGAAGGTGTAAAAGGGATTATTAAGGAGGATAAGGAGATTGCAGAGAAGCTGAAGGAGTTCTTTGCATCAGTCTTCACGGCAGAGGTCACTGACCATATACCCTGTCCAGAATGGAGTTTCTCAGGCTTTGAGGCAGAAGAACTGGGCCAATTTGAGGTGATGAGAGAGGATGTTCTAAACTGTCCTGAGAAATTAAAAATTAACAAATTGCCAGGGCAAGATGGCATCCACCCAAGAGTTCTGAAGGAACTCTAATGTGAAATTGCCGATCAAAAGCAAAAATAGCAAAATACATAACTTGCAAAAATACATAACTTGTCCCACAGCCAGGCTCTTTACCAGAAGACTGGAAAGCAGCTAATGCAACTCCAATTTTCAAAAAAAGGATCCAGGGAGGATGCGGGAAATTATAGGCTGGTTACCTTAACTTTGGTGCCGTGTAAATTGATGGAAAGCATACTTAAGGACAAAATTGTTAAAATACACAGAAGAACGGGCCTTGCTGAAGGAGAACCAGCATGGCTTCTGCAAGGGCAAGTCTTGCCTCACTAACCTTTTGTCATTCTTTGACAGTGTCAACAGGCATGTGGATAAAGGTGATCCAGTTGACATAGTATACTTGGACTTCCAAAAAACTTTTGACAAAGTTCCTCCCCAAAGGCTTTTGAGTAAACTTAGCAGTCATGGGATAAGGAGACAGGTTCATGTGTGGGTTGGCAACTGGTTGGACAGGAAACAGAGGGGAGGAATAAATGGTCAGTTTTCAAAATGGAGGGAATGGGGCCCCCAACAGATCTGTACTGGGACTAGTGTTCTTTAATTTGTTCATAAATTATCTAAAAGTTGGGGTAAGCAGTGGTGGCCAAATTTGCAGATGACACTAAACTATTTTGGGTAGTGAAATCCAAAACAGATTGTGAGGAGCTCCAAAAGGATCTCTCCAAACTGGGTGAGTGGGCGACAAAAGGGCAAATGCAGATCAATGTAAGCAAGTGTAAAGTGATGCATATTGAGGGGGGGAAATCCAACTTCACATATATGCTGATGGGATCTGAGCTGTCAGTGACTGACCAGGAGAGGGATCTTGGAGTCGTGGTTGACAGCTCATTCAAAGTGTTGACTCAGTGCACGGCATCTGTGAAAAAGGCAAATTCCATGCTAGGGTTCATTAGGAAGGGGATTGAAAATAAGAATGCTAGTATTATAATGCCCTTATTTGCCTACACCCAGGCTGAGAAGGGTCTTCTCTCAGGCCTGTTTTAATGTCCTCCCTTCAGCTGTGTTGGAAGGCAGATTTCAAGGGATGCCCTTGGAGGAAAGTTAACATATACTTTGTTTAACTGCCCTTTCTATGATATTGCCCGTTCCATTCAGATCACCCCCTATCAAAAGAAACATTTGGATTAGTCTGAGGAACATTTTATTATTTATTTTTTAGGAGATAGGAATGAAGAAGTTACTCATGCTTGTTTTTGTTTGGAGGCATCTAAAATAAAGTGTCTGCAAACTGGTTTTTAAATTTTTACTTATGTTATTGTATTGTCCTGTATTGCTCTTCGCTGTAGTGTTTATTTAGTCGTTGACTGGAAATAAATGAATTCACAGTGCCCTTATAGAAATCTATGGTGCAGCCACATTTGGAGTACTGCATACAATCCTGGTCACCGTATCTGAAGAAGAACTGGGAAAGGTGCAGAAGAGGGCAACCAAGATGATCAGGAGCCTGGAGCACCTTCCTTATGAGGCAAGACTACAGCATCTGGGGCTCTTTACCTTGGAAAAATGGCGATTACAGGGAGACATGATCAAGGTATTTAAAATTATGCATGGAGTAGAAAGCATGGATAGGAAAAAAATTTATCCCTCTCTCACAACACTAGAACTAGGGGCCATCCCATGAAACTGAAGGTCAGGAAATTTAGGACTGTCAAAATGAAGTACTTTTTTACACAGCACATAATTAATCTATGGAATTATCTCATTAGATGTGGTGATGGCCACTAGCTTGGATGGCTTTAAATGGGGCTTAGACAAATTCATGGAGGACAGGTCTATCAATGGCTACTAATCGGGTGGCTATAGGCCACCTCCAGTCTCAAAAGCAAGATTCCTTTGAATACCAGCTGCAGGGGAACAACAGCAAGAGAGAGGGCATACCTTCACCTCTTGACTGTGGGCTTTCCAGAGGCATCTGGTGGGCCACTGTGAGACAGAATGCTAGACTGGATGGGTCTTGGGCCTGATCCAGCAGGGCTGTTCTTAAGCCTTTTTCATCTGGGAGCAGGGAGGGCAACATGGCTAATACACATTGAGCACCTTGAAACTAATGACCAACAATGCAGATTCTTTTTCCACTTCCTTCACAAAATTACTATGTCAACAAGAGGCATGCTACTAATTTGACTTGGTTTTCCAAAACACAAAATATTTTGACACGGGAACTGGTATAATGTAGTGACTAAGGGACTGAGGAAATGCTAATTTGAATCCCACCTCTTCCATAAATTCACTAGGTGGCAAGTCAATTTAGGCATAGCGCCCAGTTACAATATGATGATGATAATGATGATGACGACGACTCACTAACTGTACATAATTATACTCAAAAGAACTATACAAATGGTGAGCATTTTATGTTCTACTGCAGTCTATCAGAATATCAGTTTTCTACCCATTGCACATATAAACATTGTACGTTTTCAAAAGGAGCACACTTGATGTGGGCATTCCTGCCTGGAAAAAACCTTTTCAACCTCACTAGGCAATTCAAAATGACCATCTTGGCTTCTGCAACAATCATTTACTTCTGACATCCATCCCTGCCTTTGCCAATTAGCCTAACATCGACCCAGAAAGCAGCAAGATTTAATCCTATTTCTGTAACATTTCCAACAGATCTGTTTTGCTGCCAAGAGAAAGAGTCTGCATTCCTTTGTTTCTAACACCCTCTGCCATATAGCTTGCCAGCTTCCATTATCCAATTGTAAATGTAAGTGTTTTAGAAATCTAACCTCTGGAGAGAAGCTTGCATTGTTTTACAGAACAAACCCAAATGACCACAAAACCTATATCCTAGAATAATGTAGGAATAATATATTACTGCTATGATTTGGTATATATTTGTTTTATATGAGCAAGGGTGCTTTCCTGAGCCATACTACATTCAGTGGGGATTAATTTTGTCTCAGCAGCAAGAGAGATCAGCATTAAGCTGTGATGATTTTAAACAAAAACATACCTAAACCCTTTTTGGCAATTTGAAGAATCATGGCTAGCATATGCAGTAACAGAGAGGTTTCCATCTAGAAAAGACTAGAGCTTCTTTAACATGTTCAAGCAAAGATGCATGGAGGAGGGGTGGGACTGCAGTGGCAGGCTCTCCCTCAACTTTTGCACGTTCATTGAAAGGTCTGAAAAGAACCCCTGTGTGATATTTTTAGATCTCTCCCATGTGGTATTTACAAATGTATGAAACAATGGGTACCCTAGTATCTATATATATAATTCTCCTGGGTGTGCCTTTAGAATGTGCGTCCCGGCAGCCCAGCTGATTGGCTGGGCTGCGGGGGCGCCTGATTGGGTAAGGCGCACCCAGGAGAATTGCCTGACCGGGCGGCTGCGGAGGCAAGGCGGCGGGCCTGGCCACGGCGGAGGCAAGGCGGCGGGCCCGGCCGCGGCGGCACTCTCGGCCTGGCCGCCTGGCCACCCACCGCGGCAGCGGCACTCTCGGCCTGGCTGCCCGCTGCGGCACTCTCGGCCCAGACGCCCACCCGCCCCCGGCGGCACTCTAGGGGTGTGTGGAGGGAGGAGGAGGCGGCAGGTTGGTGGGGGGGTGAGGCGGAGGGAGCCGGCAGCGGCAGCACGGCTGGCTCTGCCCCCAGTCCCCGACACGGCAGGGAATGGCTGTGTCTAGCTAGAGGCGGAGATGCTCTGCGCCCGGGCCCACTAGTAAACTTTATTTTCTCCAATATTTCCATCATTTTACCAAAAACAATGACGATGCTTAACAATGACAACTGCTCCTGGGTTGCGGAATGCATTCCCCACAGAAATTTGTTGTTTAGAAACATTACTAGCCTTAATGTAGAGCCCTTAAATCTTATTTGTTTTTGTCAGGCTTCCAGGATTTTTGAATTGTTTTACCTCTTTTAAACTGTGTTTGAATTGTTTAGATTTTATGGTTATAAGTTTGATTTTTAAATGATTATATTTTGTTTTGGTTTTGTAAACCACCCAGAGCTATTGGATGCGTATAGAAATGTAATAATAAATAACACGTGATTCTAGTAGAAACTAATCTGCCTACTTTCCTTTCACTATCCCTATAAATGAACTAAATTTGGTCCAAATCGGTTAGGCAGTTCATAAGTTAGCCCACTTGCGCCTCAAACATCCATGCGCCCACCATCTTAAATTGGAGTGGATGACATTATGACAAACTATGCATTTGAGGTGTCCCTACAACTGTACCAAATGTGGTCCAAATCTGTTCCCACTTGCACCTCAAACTTTCATGTGTCCGCCATCTTGAATCAGGGTGGATGACATCATCACAAACTATGCTGTTGAGGTGTTGCTATGTGTCCCTACAACTGTACCTGATTTGGTTCAGGCATTGCAAAGCTGATGGGACACACACAGAAACACACACATGAAATGCTGGGTGATCTCATAAGCCTATTGGAAAGTAGGCTAAGGATAGATAGATAGATAGATAGACAGATAGATAGATAGATAGATAGGAGAATGCATTTCAGAAGCTTGCTCATGAACTTTGTTGTGAGATTGAGACATAACTTAAAACCATGGTTTGTTTTAATATATGAAGCCTGCTCACAAATTGTGGTTTCCTTATAAACCAGGATCTGAAATCATGGCATGAAGCTGGTTTGCAAGCCACAGTTTGTCTTAACTGTGGTTTGATGCTATGTCTCAATTCACAGAAAACTGGGCTCACTAGAGGGCTGGTGCCGCATGGCAATGAGAGTTGCTTCACCTCAAGGAGCTGTTGCACCTAGAGATGGGAATGGACATATGAACTTATCAAATGGAGTCCCGAGGAGACAGGAGACAAAAACTAGAGAAGCAGCAAATGCTACAGTTTAGAGATGGGCAAGCTATCCTAAACTTACTTTAAAGTACCGTATCTCTGAAATGATCCAAAATATCAGGAAGATATTGGATCATTGTTCCAAGCCAATTTGAAGCTTCAGAAGTAATGCAAATTGCATCATTACTCTGAAAAGGAATATTGTTGTATTGTAATTTCAGAGTTTGGGAAATTGAGTGGACAATGGAGTGGGTCTCCCTCTCAGAAAATGGCAGAAGAACTCAACCTGGATTTTTTAATATGCTCATTAATGGCATATGATGGGGATGAGAACTATAGGGATGAAGCAACTGCGGTGGAGATGGGCGCGCTCTACACCACTATCCATGCCAGAGCAGGTGCAGGCTTTGGGCAGCTAGTTTGTAACAAAATTGCCCCCAGTGTTTCAAATGACAGAGGTGTTCACTCCCACCTCGCTATGCTTGATGGGTGTTTCAATCAGTATTGACTCTGACTGACTATGTATGTATGACATTTATATCCTGCTCTTCCTCCGAGGAGCTTAGAGCGGTGTACATGCTTATTTTTATCATCACAACAACCCTGTGAGGTAGGATAGGCTGAGAGATACATGACTGGCCCAGAGTCACCCAGTGAGTTTCATGGTTGAATGGGGATTCGAACTCAGGTCTTCGCAGTCCTAGTCCAACACTCTAACCAATTCGCTATGCTGGCTCTCTATCAGGCAACACTGAACCCTTTGAAAGGGTTGAAGTGCCAGGGTTTGAACCAGACATTTGTATGTAAAGCATACGCTTTATAGCTGATCTATTGCACCTTCCATTACTGTATATGATTGTGGTGTCTCACTCTACCTCTCAGAGTCAAACCCCTGTTCCACCTCTGTCAGATCTGGAGAGGAGAACGGAGCTGATTTATACCATAATCTAAGCCTTCTTCTTCCCTCCCCATCCAGCTCCTTCCCTTCTGGGCAACGGAAATACCCGACAATAACAATGATCAATTTCTTTTATATATATATATATATATATATATATATATATATATATATATATTCTTTTTTATATATATATATCAAAATGCATGTGTCCAGCACATACATAGCCTAAATACTAGTAGGTGCACTACTAGGCAAATCAGCTCATCTGTGAGTGACAAGCATCACCCAAAGTTGCTTCTCATACTATCATAAAAATTAAAAAGAAAGTACTAAACACTGCTGAAATCTCTCTAGGTTTTCCAAAGTTAATTTAAAATTGCTTTAAATTCTTTTAATGGCACGCTGGATTATCTGCTCCTCTGATGTTTCTGATTCTGTTCTCTTTATGGTAACCTATTCAGAATGGGGGCGGAAGGGAGGGGAGGAATTAAATCAAGATGCCAAATCTGATTTTCTTCGAGGTATAATTCTCATCTCCCCACAAAAGTAACCAATGTAATATATATTCATTGTATTGTGAAGTCTTAACAAGACAGTAGAATAACTTTGGCTGTTCCTCGAATATTCCAGCTACCAAGTTCCTTATTGCACAGTCTTTATTTAAAGATTGCCAAAAGCAATCTAACATGGATTAACTAACATTAAAAGCAAGCTTTTTAATCTTTAAAAAGCCTCACTTAAAGATCCAAGACCAGATGCGCCATCTTCATGGTTGCCAGTCATTCAGAAACTCCTGAGCCAAGCATTTCAAATTCACAACACATTTTAAAATCTGAACAATATTTGTGGTTCCTTTTGCCATCTGAGTAGTATACTCACAGGGCACTCTTCAATAGTATATAAAACATTTCCTTAATACCCATTTACATTTTAAATAATTCTGATAAATGGGAACTTTACTACTCAAAGACAATAAATTCCATTTTTAATATGGAATATAATCTATAGTATCTCAGGGTTCAATGGACTTGATCTTTCATTTAAAACAAAAACAAAAACCTTCTGCTTTTAAACTGTGGTTATGACAAAATATCTTGGGATTAGGATTTTTTGCTAACTCTTTTCTATTTAGTTTTTGGTTAAAGAGTGACTGGGACAAAAGTACAGACATACCTTAATTTATATTCTGGAGTTATTTCACTGGCTATATATTTGGAAAATCAAGATTGCTAAAGCACAGATGTACACTCTCAAGTCATCCATGGATCTGAAACCATCATATGGTACATCTTAAATGTATAACCACCACATAGAGTTACACTTATGCTAAGGATCCAAGACTAGCCTGACAGTATTTGAGTCTTGCTTGAAAAGAGGCATGCTGCTAATAAGGCTCCTATACTTGGGAGATATGTCATTTTCTATAGCTTCTCCTACCACCACAGTACAATGGTAGAAAAACTTCATTTGCTCATACAGTTCTTGTAGAAAGGTTTAGGGACCAGGTGGAACCCTATCTTCTATGCAAGACTTGAAAAATCTCAGTAACCCTTCCCTTTTTGAACAGAGGAGTTCTGCAAGAAGCAACCAGATTTTGAGAGCAACAGTTGCTGGTCAATGTAAACAAAAGGGGGTTCCATGATGAAGGGGACAGGAGGTAGGATGTACTGTTTGCCACAGCTTTGGAGGAAAGCATGCACTTGCTGGCCGAGAGGGAGTAAGAAGGCCAACTGTGCGAATAGTGGACTTGTTGCTGCTGCATGAAGAGGAGGAAGTTCTGGGCTCCGCATTCTTTCCCCACTGGGAAATGGTCCATTTTCTTTCCCACCTCCCCCAGCATGCTCTGACATCTGCTTGAGCACATATTGTGACCCACTAGTGCCAATGCTGTTACTGAGCAGCAGGAATTGGTTCGTTTGCTCACTTGCTGACCTGACCATTGCCACTGCAACCTCCCCTACCACCACCCTTTCCTTTTTTATCCCCTTTTCCCCTAGGAAAGACAATGATGGGTCACATGGTGCACAAACCCAGAACAGCAGCCGTGATGACAGTGGTAGTGGTATCAAACACTTCACAGATGCTTAGAATAGAATGGCAAATCAGCAGTTCTTTGTGGCTATTCAGAGTTAAAAATAAAAGGCTCACAAAGAAAAACAGTAAATGAATTAAGTCCCCTGAACTGAACTAGGTACTCCTCTCTAACAATAACTGAGTAATAAGTGAACAGAAAACACAGAGCAAGGAATGAAAATAGTAAAGGTCAACAGAAGCAAGGAATTAACAGAACAAAGCAGGAGAGCATAAAAAAGGCAAACTGGAACTCGGACAAAGTTTTGGAACTCAATAGCACACTGTCTGCAGACCAGCGAAAGTTGCAAACAGCACCTGAGCAAATGAGAGACTGCCAAATATATATGGCTCAAGAGAACCAGCAGCCAATCAGGCTTCCCTGAGTCAACATTTCGGCTTCCTCTCTAGTGATCTCCTGTGCCTGCGTGACTTCCACTGAGTATCCCTCTTGAGCCATCTTCTCAAGACAGGTAAATCCCAGGCTCCTCCCCATCAGAAATCATGTCTGGCAGCTGTTGCGAATCCTCAGCTCCAGAGTCTGGTCTCCATGCCAACTCCTGTTGCTGTGCCTCTGAGCCCTCACTAGCAGGCGAATCCTCCCATTTCTGCTCTGACTCTTCTGAGCCAGAAGTCTGAGCCATGACAGCCACCTCTGGACCTGCTCCCTCTTCCTTGTGTGTGCGTGCAAAGCCAGCAGTGTGATAGGGACTGGAGTCAGAGCCAGCAGCTAGAGGAGGAGCCCCAGCAGGATAGGTTTCTGCCTGGCCAGCAGCGCTGCCTCCACCACCTCCTGCTCTGCCTGAGCACTTCCGTGGAGTTGCTGTGGCCCCGCTGATGGGTAGGGTTGTGTCTCTAAGGAAGATTAGAGGAGAAGGCTGTTTTGTGAATGGAGAGGGCAGGACGACCTCCAGAGAGAGTGCAGGGTGGGGTCTGGGGGTGGCTGGCTGCATGCCGTGGGGCCATGGGAAGGTGCCTGGCTGATCCCAACAGCAGCATCAGGATGGACTCATAAGTGCCTGTGCTTGTGTTGCTGAGGCCCCAGGGAGTCCACACAAGAGTTAAAATGAGAGAAAGAAGTTTTTCTTCAGTCAGCCTTAGTGCCCCATCAGTCAGGAAGGATGCAGCATTTCTAAAGCACTTGAGATGCTTTACAAGTCATTATTAGAATAGTTTTTCCCTGCTGGATCAGCTCAAAGGTCCAGCTGACTTTGCAAGCTGCCTCCCAAGAGTGATCTGGCCAGCTGAATCCTGTGAAGCTCCCATGCAGGGTAGGATGGATGATGAAACTGAGCGATCCCATGATTCTCTTTAATATGTACATAACAATTCAATGATTATATAGGTAGGCATTGAGCAGGAATGTGTGCCATGGTGGTCTCTGCCCGGCCTCCTTCCAGGAAAGGTGTGCAGTCCCTTGGAGGAGAAGCCTCTCCCCCAGGCTCCATCCCTCCCCCAGACCCCCCAAACGTGTGTCCCTCATTCTGGCATTGAAATGTTGGCTACCCTAGTGGTGCCTCCAATTGTAAGATTCTGCCTTGCACTCTGTAGTTAGGAAATGGTCTCCACCCCATCCCTTTCAGGCACTTAAGGTCAAGGCTGAGATCTTCTTCTTCTGCAATGCAGATGCCAAAAATCTCCAGTCAAAAATTATTGGAAGAGTAAAAGAGAATGCTGAAAACTAAAGGGGGAAGGGCCTACTGATGTCACTACTTGGGTGGCATACCACCTTCACTCAACCCCACCGCTGTAGTTTCACATTAGGCAGAATTCAGCTTTTAAAAATGTACAAATGCATTTTGGACATATGAGGTCATTTTCTTAATAAAACTGAGAGATTTGTTCTAACATTTCAAAAGAGGAAATTAACATTTGAGGGGCACACCCTTTTCTGTGGTAGCACAATTTGACTTCTTTATAATCCACAGCACAGAGAAACACAGAAAGTTGTGGCATTCAATACAATAAAACATGTGAAAGCCAGATGTCAAAACCATATTCCAGGACTAGGAGCAGCCGTACATTTAAATATTTTAAACCTTTGAGAACTATCCACCGTAAGCTCTCAACAAGGATTAACGGAGTTGAAACCAATACTTCAGAACAGGTTCTAAATATCCTGCCTTCCCCTCCAAAGGCTTGTTATCTGATTTGGTGCTACATAAAGAAGTTTATCATAGTGGTTCCAAGTGCCTTTCATGGAGCTTCAGAGGGCTACACTTAGCCCATATAAGGTCAAATGTCTAAGGTAAAGAACTCCTCCTAAAATCTGCTCTTAAAAATCTATTAGTACCAGCATCAGGTTATTTTGTATAGCACAGCTCCATTGTAAAGGACATATCTTCTACATGTAGAATATACCAGGTTCAGTCCATGACACTACCAGTAAAGTATTTTCAGAAAAGTATTTTAGCAGAACTGGGAAATAAGGGTCTATTCTTAAAGAATGTCACGTTTTGCTGCAAATTTATACCAAGTCTAATACCAAGTCTCTCCATCACAGTGTTGTTCCCTACCTTGATGTGTGACATGCTTAATGCATGGTCCCAGAGATGACTGCCTGTGACCTTGGAGAGTTGCTGCCAGTTTGAGTAGACAGACCAGGAGTCTGATTCAGTATATGGCCACTTTCACATCACAATTTGTTTTGGAAATAGAAATCAATATTGTGACTGCTGTCCTTGTTGCCATCAAGAAGCTGACATTAATTCAGTGAATTGTTGAATGTTCTGAATTATAATAAATTACTATTAGAATGTAGTACTACAATGCACACTACAATTTACCCAATTAAAAATGGTAAGAGATGAATCAATTGGACAAGGTGTGCACAAACTGAGAGAGCATGGACACAGAGATCTTTTAAAAGACTGTTGGCTCAAGACTTGGCCAACAGATACAACTAGAGCATTTCCCCATAAAGCAAACACTGTAACATACCCCCACCCTCCACCAGCTCTGCAAACAAACAAACAAACAAACAAACAAACAAACAAACAAACAAACAATAATGGCAAGCTCTCTAAAACCTTTAGCACAGTGATCTGCACTACTTTAGAGTGGGGGCCATGCTGCTGCAGAGGGCTCATTCCACAAGAGGAGGGAGGAATGGCCATAGCAGTAGAGACTGAGAAAGTGAGAGGGGGCAAGAGGAGCAGGGAGAGAGAGTGCGAGCGCACAAATGTGGTGGTGGCCGCAGCAGGCAGGAGCATTAGTGGGGGAGGGGGAGAAGGAAGTATAGCGCAGGGCATGAGGGGGAGAAGGAGCAAGAGAGAGAGAAAGTGTATAGTGGTGGCAGCACTGGTGGTGGAGAGAGTGAAAAAGAAAGTGCAGTGGGGCAGCAGAAGGAGGCGGGGAGCAAGTGATAGAGAGTATGGGTCAGCGTGGAAGTGGCGGCAGAGGGGGGGAGGGGCAGGAGAAATGTGGAGCAAGAGGAGGAGGGGAGCAAGAAAAAGAGAGAGACCGCCCATACGATGGCCGAGGGGCTAGAGTTCAGTAATTCTGAAATAAGAACCTGTGTGATTCTCTATGAAGCTGGGATGTTCTGAAATAAGAACCGGTTCAATGAACTGAAGAGTGCTCCTTAAAATAAGAAATATCCTGGCAGTCCTACTCATGTGTCTCAATTGCAAGGCTGCAAAACACAGATGGCAAAGGATAGACTGACATCAGAATGCCAGAAGTGTAGGTAGATCTACAGTAAGAGCAACAACTGCACCCCCTATAAATCACATCAAGTGTTTAAACAGGCAAAGCACTTACTGAAGAGGTAAACATTTAACTATAAACTACTTTGAGCATAAACCAAAATTCTGACTTTGAGGCAAGAAACCTCCTACACATGTTGGGTGATTAGATAACCAAGACATTTAACAAGTTAGATATTGTAAGTACATGGGAGTTTTCTATTTGGCAGATATTGCAGTATAATCCAAACATGAGCTGTTGAACTGGCAGCTGGAGGCAAGATGGTAGGTGTACAAGGAAGCTGTCAGAGTAGCATGGTTGTTGCCTGAACAATGAATTGCTCAGACTGAGGAGCCAACCCAGAGCCAGCAGTTTTATAGGCCAGATTGAACCCTTCTGGGTCTTGAATCATTCCACTGATTCAAAGGGAATTGGGCAGTAGCTCAGTGGAAGAGCATCTGCTTTGCAAACAGAAGATCCCAGATTCAATCCCTGGGATCTCCAGGTAGGGCTGTGAAAGACTCCTGTTTGAAACCTAGGAGAAGCTACTGCTACTCAGTGTAAACAATACGGAGCTAGATGGACCAATGGTCTGCCTCAGTATAAGGCAGCTTCCTAGGCTCCTATGGTCCAGTACTACCCTGGAGTACTGCATACAATTCTGGTCACCACATCTAAAAAAGGACATTGTAGAAATGGAAAAGGTGCAGAAAAGGGCAACCAAGGTGATCAGGGGCCTAGAGCACCTTCCTTATGAGGCAAGGCTACAATCCCTGGGGCTACTTAGTTTAGAAAAAAGACGACTGTGGGGAGACATGATGGAGGTCTATAAAATCATGCATGGTGTGGAGAAAGTGGGTAGAGAGAAATTCTTCTCCCTTTCACATAACACTAGAACCAGGGGTCATCCCATGAAATTGATTGCCAGGAGCTTTAGGACCAGCAAACAGAGGTACTTTTTCACACAACGCATAATCAACTTGTGCAATTCTCTATCACAAGATGTGGTGACAGCCAACAACTTGGATGGCTTTAAGAGGGGTTTGGATAACTTCATGGAGGAGAGGTATTAACAGCTGCTAGTCGGAGGGCTATAGGCCACCTCCAGCCTCAAAGGCAGGATGCCTCTGAGTACCAGTTGCAGGGGAGCAACATCAGGAGAGAGGGCATGCACATACCTCTTGCCTGTGGGCTCCCCAGAGGTATCTGGTGAGCCACTGTGTGAAACAGGATGCTGGACTAGATGGGCCTTGGGCCTGATCCAGCAGGGCTGTTCTTATGTTGTTATGGCATCCACAGTGATGGTACTGAAGCCCAGCAGCGAGCCAATAAGCAAGCAGTTCCCTCCTCTGACCATGGTGGCAAAGAGAGTAAAGCACCATGTTCAACATCCAAAATGTCTTCTTCAAGACTTGTGGTGCCTTTCAGAGTATAGCTAAGATGGAAATGAGTGATAAGTTACAGTCAGTTTTACATTTTTGGAGAAGATATTCTTTTCTGCCCTAAACATACAAAAAGCTAAGATCTACCTTCCAATTTGTGTGGGGCAGAGACCAGAGCTTCTGTGTAACTATTGTGTGGTTCCTGCAAATTGTTTGTTTGTTTAAGGAAGCAAGAACAAGCAGTTACCAGCTCCCCTGACAGAAAAAAAATATGTTTCAAGAATCTCTTACTAGCTTTTTCACACAGAAAGAGACTAAGCCACAGCTGTCCTCTGTGTACTAATCACACAACAAAACTAAAAAAAAAGTTTTTTATTTTTTCCCCGTTTCCAAATTTCCAAAAGGCAGCATTGCTGGGAGAGTTATTAAATTAATTTGAAGGCACTATCCCAAAGAAAGCATTAACAACTTAGTTATATCCGATGATGTGGCCTATGTTTTTGACAGCTGGCATTAAAAATTATTGAGAACTTTCCTTCTAATCTGCTTATTCTTCAACTTACTATAAAAGGTTGTTGGGCCAGATTCTGAACAGAACCTCTAACTGGTTTGTTACCTAAACCCTCTGCCCTCCCCACAAAAGGAGTGGGAGAATGCTAACAAGACAAAAGGACATCATTTGTGGTATTGGCCTCTGCTAAAATATGCTGAAATTGCAAGAAATAAGATGCTGCTCAGTAGCTGCAGCTCATAGTGATGTCTCATAACTCGATTGCTTCAATCTTAGTCCTAACTGGGGCGGGCATCAGCCCACAGCATCCTCAGACAAACGCTGACACCAGTCTTGCCACTGGGCTGGGATAGTGCTCTCTCAGCAATGCTGCAGCTGAAGGAACCATTTAATTGCCTGCCAATGCCGTGGCTGCTGACATAGCATTGCCTTGAAGCAATGCTAGGGAGCAAGGACATTGTGGGGAAATCAATCTGCAGATACAGTGGGGCTGAAAGGAGTGCCATAACTGCTGTCGCCCAACATTGGCACCAAATACGCCCATCAGAAGGACCCATCCTGAACCTTTTGGGTGGCAGCGGTAGAAGTGACAATGAGCAGTCTAACAGGGATAGGCAGTGTTCTTCACAAAGGCAGGATGTGCCATTTTAATTTCCTCACAATGATCCAATTCACTACAACCATTCTGGAGTGATTGTAAGTTGACAGCCAGATAATTTACAGAGAATTAAAATGGCACATCCAGCTGCACTGATGCTGAGAGAAGCGCCATGCTGGCAAGGACTGAGGGCCAAGAGCAGATGCGGGTGTCAGGAATAGCACACCTACAGTATCAGGGAGCACTCCCCCTGTTGCTCTGGACAAGTCTGTCAGGGTCCACCATGGGGAAGGCCAGGACGCTCTCAAACTTGGCAGATGTTGGATTTGTTGTCATAATTCCATTGCTGTAGCCTACAACCCGAGGAATTATTAATGAAACCAAATTGCAGGTGTTAACACTATTTTACACCCATGTCTCTGCTGGCTTCCACTGAACATAATGGTTTTCCTCTGACCAAGAAAGATTCCACTGAAAAAAACAGACTTCAGAAAAGTGCAAGCCTCCATTTAACATACACAGATGCTATATTCTATTCAGAAATTAGTTCTCTAAATAAAATCAGAGAAATATAACTATATATTAAAATGTTTTAATAGGCAGAACATATTGAATGAATCTCCAAAGTCAAGGCTTCCAAGCTGCCCCCTGCCAACAATGAGCCTCCACATCTTTGCTCCCAGTAACTAAGATGGACAATGACAAACAACCACTTTCATTTAAAGATGCACCTCTGGAATTAATTTGCTCTTATTGTCAGGCCACTGCAGAATGACACAATGACTGCCTACTGCAAACATTTTCCTTTTACCTTGCTTAAGTGGCATAATTTTCCCTTTTAAGTACAAACATCAGGCATCTCTGCCCAGCCAATTATTTGTTGCTTTTAACTTCTACCAGCTTCTGTTTTTACTCAGGCAAAATAAATGACTGTATACTACCATGCAGCTGAGACCTCCTCTTACACATAATAATGAAAGAGCCATACAATTCTTCTTTCCATTGCTGGTGCCTTCCATAAATTCAACTTCATTAACTTGACGACAGTTCCTCAGTCATGAAGCTATTTTTCACCACAGCTATAGGAATCTCCCTAATTAATTTAGTACAAAGGCTGAAGGATGCTTTGTAATTCTTTTAAAATGGAAGAAAAGGGTAAAAATGGATTAAATAAATAAAAAACCAAATGGAAGGTCACAAGATACACGATTGCCTAGAAAAAGGCACAAATTCACTGTACCCAATACAAGTGAAGATTTTGTTAATTTCATAGCAGACTCACTGATTCCCACCTACATGTTCACAGTTGGCTAGACTACATACAGCCCCTATTAAAATTGGCCTGATTCATATAAACAATGAATGCAGCAAGATATTTATTTCTCCCATGGCACTACAAACTTCCAAACCATTGTACTACATTTTTTGTAACAATTTTTACATTATTGTTTGTTCTGAATTCAGACTGGATATCCAGAATAAAACCAAAGCCATGGATACAATTTGTGTATACAGTAGTAGTTTTCTAGAACACATGGGTATTTATAAATACCAAATTATCCGTGCATTATTCTTGGAACCCTCATATTTTTTACATAAAACAGAAAGTACCTTGGAAATGGATAGGAAGAACCTTTTCCATGTCTGAAGCAGAGTCCTCAAGCAGATTCAGAACATTTGAAGGAAACAGGATTTCTTCTCTATGTCTTTTTGAGGATTCTGGTCATGTTAGATTATTCCTGCACTAACTGCTTTTTAGATCAACCATTTTAGCCTTTAGTGTTTTATTTTCTTCCTGCAAGGCGGATGCTCTCGAAAGCAACACTGTAGTAGTGCTGACTCTGTTGTAATCAGTCTTCTGATTGAGACCCTATTTTTATAGTTAATAGTTCTGATTCCTTCCAGGACTCCTTCCAGGGAAGTCTGGGACATGCTAACAGCAGCTTTAATCCCAATAATATATTTGACCATTGTTTGCAGGAAGGTTAGAATTAAGCCGTCCTTGTCAACAAGCGGTTTGTTCGTTGGTTCAGCTACAGGAACAAGTATTGTCATCATGTCAGCTGGCCCATTGCTACATTTTGCTGCTTTTTATTATTTTTCAGAGGTTGGCATTTAGCATGCCATCATAGTACTATTTTTATCTATGGCAGTGGATCCAAACAAGTTCTTCCTCCCCCACTTGTGGGTGTCGTCAGGTGCCTGGGGCCAAATATTTACAGTTTGGCTGCACTGAGTGGGAACTCTCTGTCTCAACCCCGCCGGCATTCCAACTTGAAATTCCGCCTTTGGGCCATTAATAAAACAGCCGTATATACTCAAGTAACCAACACTCAGTAGGATCAGCTCTTTGAAAGTAATTCATGTTGGACACTTTCCATGCAATTCCAGCAGTCTAGACTTTGAATTTTTGTCTCTCGGATTTGAAAAGTTGTCTGAGTACCTGCAACATTTCTAATCCTCTGTTCTAATTTCCTGTTCAAAGCATGACAGCTCAACATAACTCTGTCAAATGGACACTGCTATCTTGTACTGTTACTGACTTAGAGGATTTCAAGAACAGTACAGCTGTAGAACCACAATCTTCTCAGTTTATGCCAAGCAAAGTGCTACTAGTACATTTGTGAAAAGTTGGTTCTTTTAAAAAAAATGAAAAAGAAACAACAACAACAACAATAATCAGTGAACAAATATCAGACAACAGCATTAAAGAATTCCAATACTGTAGGGAATGACAAGTCTGAAAAGTACTGTAATCCAATATTAGGATTACCAGGGCAAGATCTTCCATACTCAACATTCCTAATGAATTAGCCCATATATAAAATACTACCACTTATTTAATCATCCAGCTTCTAGTGAGCAACAAATGGAAATCAAGACAGATCAATGGGCATGACACCAAATGCCTGTGGAGAGCTGTAAGCAAATCGTACTACTACCTAATCTGATCTGAAAACAAATTCCTTCCTGATAACCGAACAGAGAGATGTGGAACATGTCAAACCTGTCCGTCAAGCTGAGCTGCAATATAAAAGTGCATAGCTTTCTTGTACCAATTTATTCCTACGCAAGCCCATATCCAGCTGTGTTCACCTCTTCCTCCTCAGAGAAAAGTAAAAATAACCTAGATTCAATGCACCTACTGTGGCTTCAGATTAATATCTTAATCCATCCAAGCAAGGCTTGTCACCAATGTATCCAAAATTAAGTTTCAAAATTAATGAGGATGTCAATTCCAATTATTTTTCTCCAGCCGTGACTAACTTTAAAGACATGGTATCGATGCACTGTCAATGTAAACTAACAACATGCTAAGTACCATTCTGACCAGTTCTTGGCACACATTATGTGGGTACCCAGTAAAAAAATAATTGTGTGTGGAGATCTTCTGTAGAATTAAGCAAGCTTATTAATAAAATACGCCATGATATACAGAACATACTTGGATTCAGGCACTTGACCCAGATCCCAGACAGAGGAATAACTGTGCCAGATTCTCAGCATTCATTTAAAACTTGCCAAAAGCCCTTCATTGTGACAGATTATGTGTGTATGAAGGAGGGCCTGTATATTTCTGGAACCCCAGCAGGCGAGGAGGTGCAAAGCTTCTTTATATGCTTCTACTTTGCACAAACCTATGAGTTCCTGTTGGCAGAAGCTAGGCAACTGAGTATCAGGGCGGGAGACAGGTTTTTCTTACAACACAACCTTGTTCCCAAGTACAGCTTGGGAGCAAAACGTCCCGCTTGCCCTGTTTTCTCCTGTAACTGGATTGAAAGCAGGTTCTACCTTCTCTCAACTGCATTACAGATAATATATTTTCCTCAATAAAAAGATCAACAGGAGCTACAGAGTACAAAACTGAATCAGATAATAGTTTTGTAATGCATGCTGGCAAAAACACTTGTTCTATGAAGTATGTATCAGATGCTACCTTGTTGGAACACTACGCCTGCAGTAAATTAATGACTGGGAAAGCTTCTAGCATACATGCTCTGCTATCAGAAAGAGTTTGATATCAACTCTTAGTTTGGGGCACATGTGATCCTGTTTTGAGGTCAGCACAAACATTTCCTAAGAGCTCCAGCAATGTTCATGGGTTCAAAGGTTCATTAGTGTTGCTTTAAAAACCATCCCTATTTCAGTCAGCTGGATTGTGCTTCATATTCATAAGGCACAAGATATATTTATTCTTCCTGTGTAGAGTGATGGGCATCAGGAGTGAAGAGGGAGCTGTTTCCACCCACCACCTAAGGTCCTGGAATTCCAAATGCTTCTGAGGAATGCTTCTTGAACTTTGCTCAACACTTTGTAATCTTTATGTATGTATTTACCTTGTAATAGAGATGAAACTATAAGACTCCCAGTTTATCCCATCTCTATTGTATATTATATACCATTAGTTCAGTATATTTCAAGTTTGTACTTCTAAAACAAAAAGGAGTGATAATATATACATGGAGAATCTGACAATTCTGTAGGGATATTATGGCATTCCATCATGTTTCATTTCTACCAAAGAAAAAGTAACGTCAGTAAAGAAAAAACAGAACATTGGACTTAGAGCGAGCAGCTGGATAAGCACCAGGGTGACATGCTTCCACTGCAGAAGGCTTCCGGAGTAACATAGTGAAGAATACACACAGTACAGAGAGTGGTTTTCGGCACTCTGTGTCTCCCCTGGAAGAAATGCCCTGTGCAACCCTCAGGAAGGTATTTTTGGGTGGGGATGTGAAAAACATTTCAACATCAAAACGTTTCAACTTGAAATGGGCCATTTTGAGTGTTTCAAGCATGAAACAAAATGCCCTTTAAATAAAGGGCCTGTTTCAAGCTCGGAACAAAACAGCTCCATTTCGACCCAAACATTTTGAGCACCATTTTAGAGGCCTGTTTTTCCCTTTCTGATTGGTTTTCCGGCACTGGCATCTGATTGGCTTGCCATCTCCTTGCTTCTTGGTTGGCTTGTTATCATACAAATCAAGTGTAATGAGCAACTGTGCCCCACTGGCTGGGGGGAGGGAGGAGGAACACAAAAGGAGGGTTTCAAAATGTATGCAAAGGGCCTGGGAGGCAGAGCTCTCTGTCTATGTGTAACATTTCTTGGTCAGTGATTATTTTTGGGGCATTATAGGACTGTGTTTGAAATGTGTGTTCTGTGTTGGGAGGGGCAGATTCCCTTTTACTGTGTGCTTCTGCAGTGTTTTTCAAGGCAGGGTTGCAAAATGCACTGGAATCTGCAATGCAGAACTTGTGTGGGGTGCACTCTGTGAGTGCAGCTAGTTCTGGGTGGTAGGAGGTGCTAACTATCACCTAACCCACAAAGGAAATGGGCAAGCAGGTGATTTTGAACACATTTTTAACTTTCCCCCCAAACCCCTTAGGATCCTTTGGGTTTTTGGGGGAACAGTTAAAATTTTTTTAAAAATCGAGTGCTTGCCCATTTCTTTTATGGGCAGGGTGGTAGGCAGCACCCATCATACCCTACCACATTTTGGCATCCCTAGGAGCTACACTTGGAGAACAATGGGGTGTTTTGAGTTTCTTCACTGTTCCCTAAGGCCAAAAAAACCCTCAAAACGTTTTGAATTTGTTTTGTAGAAGCAACTGGTTCAGCCAGTGTTCCGACAAAACATTTCGGCGATCTGCATTTTGTTTCAAGCTCAAAATAAAATGCAAAATCTGTTTTGTGCACATCCCTAGTGCAGGACATTTCTGGGGGAAGCAGGATTTGCAAAACAAACAAACAAAACCCCACAAAAAAACACCCTTTGTGTTGTTCTACAGCTCTTTGCAGTATGGGTGCATCTTCCTGATATATGTCCACTTCCTTATTTAGGATATCAGCCAATGCTCCATCTGTTCGGACCTAGGAGGACATTCTGCAAAGACCTACTCTTCCTATCAGTAACTGGAGCAAGCTTAATAGAATAGCCTGGTTTCACTGGTGGGATGAGTCCACTCCCAGTTTGAAACAAGCTATGTAAAATACTGTACAACATTACACAACCTATGAAAGAAAAGAACCTTTGCACCTGAAAGGAAGGGAAAGCATAATTACAGATCAGAATCAGCTTAAAAAAAAACCACACACATGTAACTCGAACCGCCTCAGAATTCAGATCTAATGCAATAAAATAAAGGACATAAGGAAACATGTCTTTAGGTTTGTCTGTGGTAGGATGTCCTCAAAGCAGAAGAAAGGCATTCTCCTGAGCAAATATGAGCAGAAGGAATGTTTATGGTAAGTTCAATGTTCCATTCTCCCTTGGACTAGAACACCCTGTAAAGGGATGTACCAAACCTGTACTTCTTCCTTCCCAGTCACAAAGGCTGTAACCAGATAAAGCTATAGGATCTGCTAAGGATTATCTGTCTTAAGGCTACATTAGCAAAACCAAAAGTGTCTTATAAGGTTATGAGTAGGAGCTAGGTCCTCTCCTACCAATAATTAACTCTATTTCCTATCAAAGAATGAGAAGGGAAGCTACTGAGTTTCGCTTTGGCAGTTGTCCTTGTCTCCCGAGTGGGTGTGGGTGTGTGATTGTTTACACCTCTCTTAGCCTGGGGGCTTAGAATTCTGTCCTGACATTGGTCCTGAATAGTCCATCCTCCTGCTGGGTACTAGCTGTAGACTGGTATTTTTCCAAGATAGCTGGAGTCTGTGGTGTCTCTTTCCCTCTCTCTTCCCAGTTTCATTTTTGCACCTCATTGCTAGAAGAGGAGGAAGATCAGAGGTACTTCTTTCTTTTTGCTCTCCTTATGACAACTGAATCCCAGGAACTTAACAACCACTTTGCAGATCCATTGGTAGGAGCAGTGATGTAGCTTGTTTCCCTTAATAACAAACAGTGTTCTTATACATGTTCTTATAAAGGAATTAGACAAATTCATGGATGCTATCAATGGCTGCTAGACTGGACAGCTGAATATTTCTATCAGGATGAGAGGTGGCAAGCCCCTGAACACCAGGTGCTAATGCACATCAAAGGAAGGAGGCGGTTGCCCTCTTTCCCCCACTTGCAGGCTTCCCCGATGAACTGTGTGAAGCAGGATGCTGGACTAGATGGGTCTCAAAAGCTTTCTGTAAGTCCAGGTAGACCATGTCAACTGGATCACCTTTATCCACACACTCGTTGACACTCTCAAAGAACTCCAAAAGGTTTATGAGGCAAGATTTACCTTTGCAGAAGCCATGCTGGTTCTCTCCCAGCAGGGCCTGTTCTTCTATGTGCTTAACAATTTTATCCTTGAGGATGCTTTCCATCAATTTGCCTGGAATGGACGCTAAGCTAAGCGGCCTGTAATTTCCTGGATCGCCCCAGGAACCCTTTTTGAAAATCGGTGTTACATTTGCTACTTTCCAGTCCTCCAGTACAGAGCCTGATTGCAGGGATAAGTTATATATTTTGCAAGGAGGTCAGCAATTTCACATTCAGGTTCTTTGAGGACTCTTGGATGGATGCCATCCAGCCCTGGCGATTGGTTGGTTTTCAGTTTTTCCAGACAGCAGGGGCGGAACCACCATTGGGCAAACGGGTTCAAAGAACCCAGGCTGCGCCCAATCAGGGGCCGCACCTCATGGCCCTGACACGCCCCCCATGTCTGTCTGACACCAGACATGGGGGTGCTGGTTTAGCTCCTGAACGAGATCTGCGCAGTCCCTGTTTGAGAGTTAAATGGCCGCTGCGTTAGCGGCGTGACCAGAAGCGGCTCTTCCCTGCTCCTGGCTGCACTGCAAATGCAGCGCCAGCCCCAGTCTAGCTCCCGAAGGGGCCACGTGGCCCCTTCAGGAGTTAAATGGCCAGCGCTGCGAATGCAGTGACAGCTGGACTCCAACTGCCAAACGGAGCCGCGTGATTCCATTCGGGAGCCAGACCACGCCCCCCGCGTTTGACATCAGACGCGGGGGGCGGGGTGAGTGAGCCTGCAGACAGTTTAGAACATCATCTCTTGTCACTTCTATCTAACTCAGTTCTTTAACCTCTATCCCCGAAAAGCCTGGTTCAAGAACAGGTATATGCTCAGTATCCTCTGTCATGAAGATGGATGCAAAGAACTCATTTAGCTTCTCTGCAACTTCCATATCCTCCTTAATAATCCCTTTCACTCCCTCATTGTCTAATGGTCCAGCCGCCTCCCTGGCATGTTTCTTGCTTCTGATGTATTTAAAGAAGTTTTTGTTATTCCACTTGATGCTTCTAGCTAAATGTTCCTAAAACTCTCTTTTTGCCTCCCTTATTGTCACCTTGCATTTCTTTTGCCAGAGTTTGTGTTCCTTTCTCTTCTCTTCATCTGCACAGGCCTTCCAATTTCAGAAGGAAGTCTTCCTCCCTTTTATGGCTTCCTTGACTTTACCAGTTAGCCATGCTGGCATCCTCCTGGACTTAGTGGTACCTTTCCTCCTTTTGGGTATACAATCTAACTGGGCTTCCAGTATTGGGATTTTGAGTAAACTCCATGCATTCTGGAGCAAAGTGACTCTCCTGATTTTCCCTTTCAGCTTTCTTTTCACCATACTCCTCATTTTGGAGAAGTTTCCTCTTCTGAAATTCAAAGCATCTCTGTTAGACTTCCTTGGTGCTTCTCTCCCCGCATTTATGCTGAATTTGATCGCACTATGGCCACTGTTCCCTAAAGGGCTGATGACACTGACATCATGCAGCAGGTCCTGGGTGCCATTCAGGATTAAGTCCAAGGTCACCTTCTCTCTGGTTGGTTCCAAGACCAACTGTTCTAGGGCACAGTCATTCAGCATATCTAGAAATCTGACCTCTTTGTCATTACCTGACTGTGAATTTCCCCAGTCTATGTGTGGGTAATTGAAGTCACCCATTATTAAAGCCCTGCCTCTCCTTGATGCCTCCCTGATTTCCTCCTGCAACTCCCAGTCACTGTCAGCGTTTTGATCCGGAGGGCGATAGCACTTCCCCAGTAGCACATTTCCTAAATTTAAATATGGACAATAAATGGAAGAACAATTCAGATCAAGACACTGTTTTGAAGTCTTAGATGCAGTTTCTTTATAAAATATGAATATTACTTGCTAAGTAACAGTTTTAAATTGTGTCACATATATGCTCTGTCTGTTGAGCTTTTAATTATGGTTTGGTGAGAGCGATTATGTTTTATAACTGTCCAACAAAAGAAAGAGAAATCTCATGACACACTGAAACTACAGGATATCTGCAACTCCTCTTCTTCCAAGGATTTTTATTTTGCCTTTCAAACATAGATTCAGAAAGGGAATTAAGATGTTATGTTGAAGCTAATAGTCTACAATATTCACAAGTTATGTGCTTCAATAGTGATATAGGTTCCTGTCATTAAATTTTATCCAAGCAATGGTTTCACATGATGATTGTTCAGACACAGCTGGTAGGACTGAGCGGGTCTTGAAAATACCATGGCTACATAGCATTTATATGATGCCTTTCATCTTAAAGCACTTGACAAATTGCATAGATTCTAGTTGCCTCCTATTAAAATGTACTGGTGCAGGGAGGGAATGAAAAAAAATGGGACAGCTGCTGGCAACAATATAGATTATGTTGAGGTGATGAATAAATTTTAAAACGCTATCTTGTAGAAAGCACCAGAGAATATTTTTTAGAAGTACTGGATGTAATTATATACATAAGGTCAGCAGATATCATGGCCCTATGTTAAGGTATTCACTTGTACGGTTTTAAGACGTGTCTCAAAGTGTAAGAAGCATCTCCCTAATGAGCATTTGACACACATAAACCCCTTCCTTCCCCAATTTAGCTGAACAGGATATTACATGTTCAACTAAAATGCAATGTCTTCTGGCTGAGGTTTGGGGGAGGAGATGCCATCAGGAGGAGATGCCATCAGATCCCATGTCACCATGCTCAGAAAATCTGGCAGCTTTGAATCAGCTAAATAGACAGCAAGGCAGAGTGCTGAATCACAGATCAGACATTAACTGGGCAATTACAAAGGAGCAATTACCTATTCAGTGGCTTGGGCGAAAAAGTACAGATTCCATAGGGACTCTGCATCATACATTTCTTTGGATGCATGAAAGAGAAGTGCCCATTCCATTCCTGTACCAAAGAAATGCAAAGTTTGCCACTGTTCCTTAAATGTCTGCCTCAAACCCATTCTCTCTTCTGATTCAGTTCCAAGGCAAGGCTGGAGTAGGGAGGGGTGTGTCCCTCAATTGCGTTAACAAATGAAGATAGCCACCCATAAATATTGCTGCCTGTCCCTACTTTGTTTGTTTTTTAGCTTCCTTTCAGGAGGCTTGGATGAACTCTGGATGACATGCCGTCATAAAATATCAGAGCTCTTGCTCTAATCACAGCACTGATACTTTTGAAGTATTAGTGCTGTGATCACTGATACTTTGAATGGAGTTCTCTTGGAACAAATTCAAAAAAGGAATAAGGCTGTTAAATTAATATTAGAAGCCATAAAGGTTTTTGTTTTACTTTCACCAAAATCTAGTAGACATTGATATTTTCTCTCTCAAAACCAAAGCAGAAGCAGTACGTGAAAGGAACTCTGGTCAACATCCATTCTAATGAAGTGCTGGAACAGTTAACATGCATGTGCCAAGAGGTAAGGGATGATTTTTGTTGATCTCCCCTTCCTTCTGAAGCCCACTGTACTGTCCTACAATATGCCCTTGAGGTTTGCACAGCCCTCAGGGACATATTTTCAGGAATCACATTGGAATTCATAAGGAATGAGCAATTGATGAAAATTACCCCTTGCCTGTAGCATGTGCTATATTTTTACACAGTGGGATTCAAAAGGAATGGGCAACTGCTGAAAATTACCCCTTGTCTGTAGCATGTGCTGTACTTTTGTGCTGCATCAGCATTTTATTAGTTTGAATCTCAGCTTTTGAGTATAATCATTTTATCATTTTTAGGTTTCAAATTATCTCTTCCACACACTCTATTTCATTTTGTTGCAGAGGGTTAATTCAGCAATGTCATCCTTCCCAAAGAAACTCTGCTAGTGGATTTTACTACCCAGGAAATGCACTTTGATCAGCAACTGAATAGAGTGTCATTATGTAGTGATCTGTAGCAGTCACAAAAGAAAAGTAAGTCTGAACACTGAATGTTATTGAAGTTGGGAACATACAAGTTTATCTTTGGTTTCTTGGACATCTGAAATAAGAGCCTCATAAAGATCTTTGTTAACCATGTAGCCACACTATTAATCTGAAAACCACCACAGTAATAGCTTCCCAAAACATGTTAACGATAAAGCACAATGGTTTGAATTAAACATAAATTGAACATACTCATCAAATTACAGTTTTAGACAAAACTGTAGCTAACTTTATCCAAGAGACTACATGTGATTGAGCATTAAAGTCTTGGCCAGTTTATGTGCATCAGTCTTCTTGAATGAAACCAAACTTTCAGTTTCATCATTGTAAGCCTGGACTACTTCAAATGACATAACAGGGCAAACATAGTTACAAAAGGAAACATGTATGGTTAGGGCCTAAGAGTCAGACTACACATTATATTCAGCATATCAAAAGCAGCTACATGTAAATCAGGTTCTGATCGTTCAAAATCCTGACACGTCCCCAGAGACGAACAGAAAAAGCTGGAGGGATTTGTAGCCAAATGCACAAGAAAGCATGAGTTGCTGGCTGTGTTTCTACAGCCATTGTTTTGCATTGATCTAGTCCATAAGGGTACTTGCATGGAAAAAGACAAAACAAAATACCCATGGAGTATAAACCAGAACCCTTTTCCAACCAGCACCACCACCCTTAGTGGTGCCAGGTTACTGCAGGGAATGGGAGGCCTGAGTGTTCTCCACACCCATGTCCATTGCCCCCTCCTCCAAGACATATTCTGCACCCATGGTAAAGTCGATTGAGTCCAAAATTTGTGTGGGTATTTTTTCTTTTGGTAAAACTTGCTGATCATTTTTCTTTACCAAAATAACCAAGGTGATGAATCATAATAAGGCAACGAAAAAATCGACAAAAACAGAAACAGTGGGGAATCAATGGAAATAAACTAGTATTCACACCACTCCTATTAAATTAGATTATACTTCTGTTGGAGTCGTGGAGTGCTAGTCAGTGCAAAATAATGTCAATGTCTTTGGTGCCTGATAGTAAACATGCTTCTGATCTTTGAACTCACTATTGTATAATCTAATTATAGCTGCTATAATTGGCTTAAATCCAGTGCCATTTCTCACAGTACACTCCTTTCACTGTTAAGTGGCGTTGGAATGCCATAACAAAAATGGAATCCCTTTGAAAGAGAGCTGAAAAGTATCATGTAGTATTAGTGATGTGACACCTTAACCTCATATAATATCCTTTCACTTCTCCCACTCTGCTGTGAATTCTTTTTGTCCCCTCAAGGTGACTTCCTAAGTGGGCTGATCTATTTTTTCAGCTGTAAATAGGATAACAGTTCAGATAATGATACAGGAAATGGTAGCAGTTTTTCCAAAAGATTTCCTCGGAGGAAAAACCATTTCCTGTATAGCTGAATCCAGACGAATATATTTCCCAAAATATCCTAGCTCATAGGAAATGCATTCAGTACTTTTTTTGAATCTGTTAGAATATATGAATATATGTCATATATAGACATATATGAATATATGTTGAACATTTGAAATTATTCCTGGCATATATATAAATAAGAAGAAAATTATGAGTATGCAGAACTAGCATTCTCGAGTGCTAAATATATATAAGATTTGGTAGAAGCTAGCTAAGATTTTATACAGTACATTTAATGGTACACTTTTTAAAAATGGGTGGCTGCTACAATCTTACAATGTAAAGGTAGACAAAGAAAAAAGTGTGTTTGTTGTTGTTTTTTAAAGTAGAAATGGCATTAATTATAAGACCAAGCATATTTACAGATGGGATTTAGAGAAAGGAAAGAGCAGGAAAGTCTGAAGTAGCCCAGTGTCAGAAAATTCGCTTGAAACTCACAGAAGTACATCAATTAGTCAAATAATGTTATTATACCCAAAGACATCTCAAGATATTTATTTATTTTAATTTTTTTACATTTCTGTACCACCAAATTATAAAATCTCAAGGGGGTTTACATCCAAAACTGGCACAAAATGCTGCAAGCAAGACAACATTAAAATTACATTCTAAATTAAAAACTAAAGTAACTAACAAAAAAAGAAAAAAATCAAATAGGTAAACTATAGAGCAAAAGCCTGGCGAAAAAGAAGTCTTCAATAGAGATTTAAAAATCAGTAAAGAAAGGGCTAAATGAATCCGAAGGGGAAGGGAGTTCCAGAGAAGTGGGGCAGCAACCAAAAAGGCCTTGTCACGGGTCCTAACGCCCCAAACCTCTCGGAAATCAGTGACCGCCAAAAGGGCCATCTGTGATGATCTGACTGAACGGGATGTAACTGGATGGGAGAGGTGGGAGCAAGGAGCAAGGGAGAGTGCTAGCAGCTTCCTTATGGGGAGCAGGGAGCATGGGGAACAGGGAGCAAGGGAGATTGTTAGCAGCCTCTTTATGTTCCTTACAAGTTTTTCAAGGAGCACAAGGAGTGGTGAAGTTTGCAAAGGTCAGATTGGTCCCAAAGAAGTGCTCTGGTGACAATGGGGCATCATGATGCTCTGCTGGTTCCCCAACAAACTACCTCCTGAGGTGACTGCCTCACCTTGCCTCATGAAAGGGCCACCCCTGATTCTACTACAAATTTTAACAGAAATGATTAGTTTTCAGATATTTATAAAATGGTCAAGTATTTAATATATTAGTATCTGTTCGCGAAACACCAAAAGGTTACAGAGTTCCCCTGAATAGTTTCTTATGTATTGTTCAAGTTGTATTTTTTTTACAAGCTGACACATCACTCAATGTGATTTTTTTAAAAGTAGAAAAAATTGATTTGTTGAGACAAAAGAGAAATACTAGGGGAAATAACTTTGAAGTTTTGACCTCTTGTGTATTATTTTCAGATTTACACAGCTTTCAACTACAAATTTTTCTGGTTAGCAAAGTCTTACATATTTGAAATCTGTACATTGCTGCCAAAGCAGAAAATGATTCCAGTACTATTAACAAAAGAGGAAGGATAATTTTTTATCCCTCTTTAATTATGAGATACTTTAAAAAGAAAATACTTTTAAATGCATGGCTCTTTTAACACTTTCATTCTCCCTCAGAGCAGAAGGACATCCTGCAATGGGTTATTCCTCCCACTGGTTACTGGATACATGCTTTAGCTGAATTTCCTGTTTCTGCTGATGGAGAAAGTCCATTTCATTTCTCTTCCTACCTAGCTCAGTTCTAGGTTTAGCCTTGACTCTGTAATCAGAGTCCTCAGTTTTCATTTACTTAGTCCTTAGAGCCACTTTTCTTCTACTTAGACAGGACTATCTCTGATTTTCCTCCTTTCTCAGTCGACTCTTAGAAAAATATTGGCCACCACTAGAGAATATTTATTTATTTGACATATTTGTATATCACCCATTACTAAAATCTCTCAGCGGTTTACAGCAATAAAATAAACCAAGAAATTTTATCAGTTGAAACATATAAAAAGCTCAAATTAAAATACCTATAAAAACTACCAAATAGCTAAAAAGCTTGGCTGAAGAGATGTGTCTTTAGTTGTTTTCTAAAAGCCAGCAGAGCAGCTCTGATCTCAGCATGAAGTGCTTTCCACAGCTCTGGGGCAATGACAGCGAAGGCCACCAGTGATCTCAGCCCCATTTGGATTTAAAGAGATCTGCTGACATCAGATAGATTTGTGGGCAAGCCCAGCCATTCTGACAGATAGTGCAGCAAATATGAGTCCGATGCTGGGATCGCAGGCCACTCAGGAGGAGGTGCTAGTCCCCCATCAACTCAAAAGAGAGTCATCACAGAAATCAGATTATGAGACAGGCTGAGGCTCCAGGGCCACACACCACCCATGGAAACAAACATACCTCGAATACACTACAAGGTGCAGGGAAGGCAGAAAGACTGCATCTAAGGAGGACATGAATTCTTTCAAGTCCCATCATGGTGAAGAACATAAGAAAAATCCTGCTCGATCAAGTCAAAAAAGTTCCTCATCAAAGACTCTTGAGAAAACTTAGCAGTCATGGGATAAGGGGACAAGTACATGTGTGGATTGCTAACTGGTTGAAGGATAGGAAACAGAGGGTAGGTATAAATGGAGAGAAGTAAGAAGTGGGGTCCCCCAGGGATCTGTACTGGGACCAGTGCTTTTTAATTTATTCATAAACGATCTAGAAGTAGGGGTAAGCAGCGAGGTGACCAAATTTGCAGATGATACCAAACTCTTTCGGGCAGTGAAATCCAAAATGGATTGTGAGGAGCTCCAAAAGGATCTCTCCAAACTGGGTGAGTGGGGTGACAAAATGGCAAATGCGATTGTTGGCAAGTGTAAAGTGATGCATATTGGGACAATCCCAACTTCAAGTATAAGTTGATGGGATCTGAGCTGTCAGTGACTGACCGGGAGAGGGATCTTCGGGGTCATCGTGGACAGCTCGTTGAAAATGGCAACTCAATGTGCGGCAGCTGTGAAAAAGGCCAATTCCATGCTAGGGATCATTAGGAAGGGGATGGAAAATAAAAGTGCTAATATTATAATGCCCTTATACAAAACGATGGTGCGGCCACACCTGGAGTACTGCATACAATTCTGGTCATCACATCTAAAAAAGGACATTGTAGAACTGGAAAAGCTGCAGAAGAGGGCAACCAAGATGATTGGGGCCTAAAGCACCTTTCTTATGAGGCAAGGCTACAACCCCTGGGGCTTTTTGGTTTAGAAAAAAGACGACTGTGAGGAGACATGATAGAGGTCCATTAAATCATGCATGATGTGGAGAAAGTGGATACAGAGAAATTATTTTCCCTCTCACATAACACTAGAACCAGTGGTCATCCCATGAAATTGATTGACAGGAAATTTAGGACAAGCAAACAGAGATACTTTTTCACACAACACATGATCAACTTGTGGAATTCTCTGCCACAAGATTTGGTGACAGCCAATAACCTGGATGACTTTAAGAGGAGTTTGGATAACTTCATGAAGGAGAGGTCTATCAACAGCTACTAATCGGAGGGCTATAGGCCACCTCTCACCTCAAAGGCAGGATGCCTCCCAGTACCAGATGCAGGGGAGTAACAGCCAGACCATAAGTCCATCTAGCTCAGTATTGTCTACACAGACTGGCAGTGGCTTCTCCAAGATTGCAGACAGGAATCCCTCAGTCTGATCTTGGAGATGCCAGGAAGGGAACTTAGATGCTCTTCCCAGAGCAGCTCCATCCTCTGAGGGGAATATCTTACAGTGCTCACACATCAAGTCTCCCACTCATATGCAACCAGGGCAGACCCTGCTTAGCTAAGGGGAACAAGTCATGCTTGCTACTACAAAACCAGCTCTCCTCTGTAATAACACACTACTATTCCAACAGGGGGAAAGAAGTATGGAACCAAGGTTCATAGAAGAGCTGGGACTGGTGAGAATAATCACCTAAGGTGACACTGATAGTGTATGGCATTTCTAACCTATTAGCTTCTACTTCTCATACCACTGTGCAAAAGGAATGGGGGGGGGGAGTGAGGGATCCCAACATAGCTAACCACAAAACAGAAACATATTTTCAATTTGAAGCCCTTATATAATTTGTACAGGTGAAGAAAAGAGCATTGCTTTAACTAATGGAGAAGGGAGGATCAAAAAGCACCTTTTACCAGCTTAGGCCAGGCCTGCACAACATATGGCCTGCGGGCCGCATCCAGCCCATGAGGCCTTTTTTTCTTGTCCCTACGCTGCTTGCTGCATGCCACTCCCTGCCACGAATCTCCGTGTTGTTTTTAAAATTTCAACCGGTGCATGGCTGCCGGGGGGTGAGCCAGTAATCCTTCTACCCCCTCCCGCCCCCGGCAGCTACCAGAGCATGACGGGCTTGCAACCATCTCTTAACTGTGCAGGCCTGCATCACAGTTGGGAAGAGACACCGGGCCAAACAGCAGGCCCAGAGTTTATCTGGTAGCCGCCGCCACTGGGTATGTGTGTAGAAGGACTACTGGCTCATCCCACCTGCCGCTATCCCCTTGGCCAAGAAGGTGGCTGAAAATTTTTTTTAAAGCACATGGAGGTTAGCGGCAGGGGGAGCCAAGCAGCGCAAGGTTCAGCGGGGCAGGGTGGGGGGCTCTTTCCATCTCTTTCTTTCTTTTTTAACTCTCTCTATCTTTCGCCACACCTACCCATCCTCTTTCTATGGCTTTCTTTTTAAACTTTATTACCCTTTCTTTCTCCCCCCTCTCCCCCCTCAAACCTGACCCATCCATCCCCTTTTCCTTTTTCTATCCCCCGTTCTTGCTCTCTCTCAAGCCAAACCTTCCATCCTCTTTCCATCTCTTTCTTTTTAGCTTTCTCTTTCTCTCTCTCCCCCCTCAAGCCTGCCCCATCCCCCATTTCCTTTTTCTATCCCTCTCTCTTTCTCTCTCTCAAGCCAAACCTACCCATCCTCTTTCCATCTCTTTCTTTTTAACTTTCTCTCTCTTTTTCTTTCCTTCTCTCTCCCCTCAAGCCTGCCCCATCTCCCCCCCCCTCATATCAAGCCTCCCCCATCCCCTTTCTTTCTTGTCTTCCACGCTGGTGGAGTTTGTGGTGAAGGATCAAAACAGTTTGTGCTGAAGGATCAAGGTGTAATTTTAATCAAAATTTCAGAGAAAAACCTCTCTTAATGTTTTCCTTACAAGTGCTCCATGTTAAGTGGGGTGATTTGTATGAATAATAAACTGTGAAACCACAGGGGCTTGTATTATTTTTCCTTGCAAATACACTATTTTCAAGTTTGTTTATGAATTATCAAGAAGGGCTGTGAATACATGGAGGAGCCTCTGCTGTTTTTCTTTTTAACGAGTGTATTTATGTATTTTATTAGAATAGAATTTAATTTTAAAGTAATCTGGGCCTGCCAACAAAAGTTAAATTGTAATTAAATTCATTTTAATCAATCAATCAATCAATTAATTAAAATGAATTTGAATTAATATTAAATGTTACTTTAATAATAAGCACTCTAAAGATTGACCTTTGCCCCCACATGCCAAGTCATGGTCAGTTTCAGCCCACCAGGGCATTTGAGTTGTGCACTCCTGGCTTAAGCTGTTATGCCAACTTTGACCTTACCCCAATGGAGATAGCTTGGCCACAGTTACACATGCTCTGGTAACCTCCCACTTAGATTACTGAAATGTGATTATGTGGGGCTGCCTTTGACAATGATCTGAAAACTGCAGTTGGCCAAAATAAGGATGCAAAATTTTTAATTGGAGCTGGGCTTTTTGATTATATCATATTTTATTTATTTATTTATTTATTTATTTATCAATCAATCACTCGATCCAATTTGTACACTGCCCCAAACTTTCGTCTCTGGGCGGTTAACAATAGCATAAAACAAATTTAAAACATATACAAAAACTTAAAACAATTTAACAATTAAAAAATAAATCAGAGATTAAAACCTAAAATTTTTAAAAAGCTGAGAAAGCTTGGGCGAAGAGGTGGGTTTTCAGGTGCTTTTTAAAAATTGTCAGAGATGGGGAAGATTGTATCTCAGTAGGGAGTGCATTCCACAGTCTTGGGGCAGCAACCGAGAAGGCCTGTCCCCGTGTGACCAGCAGTCGAGCTGGTGGCAACTGGAGACAGACCTCTCCAGATGACCTCAATGGTCAGTGGAGCTCATAACGACGAAGCCGTTCTTTTAAATACCCAGGGCCTAAGCCGTTTAGGCTTTATAAGTTATAACTAGCACTTTGTATTTTGCCCGGAAACCTATTGGCAGCCAGTGTAGTTCTATCCGCAAAGGAGTGATGTGGTCTCTCTGAGATGACCCGGAGACCAACCTGGCTGCCGCATTCTGTACCAACTGAAGCTTCCAGACTACGTACAAAGGCAGCTCCATGTAGAGCGCATTACAGAAGTCAGGTGTGGAGGTTACCAACATATGTACCATTGTTTTGTTCATTTCAAGAAACGTTCATTTCAAGAAACGTTCATTTCAAGAAACGGACGCAGCTGACGTATCAGCCAAAGCTGATAGAAAGCCCCTCTGGCCACCGCCTCAACCTGAGATACCAGGGAGATGTGTGGATCCAGAAGTACTCCCAGACTGAGAACCTGTTCCTTTTGGGGATGTGTGACCCTACCTAGAACAAGCAGATCAAAATAATCTCTGGAGTTCTGACCCCACACAATAAATACCTCCATCTTATCTGGATTCAGTCTCAATTTATTTATTCAGCCCATTACTGTTTCCAGGCAGGCATTTAGGGAGGTTATGCCTTCTTTTGAAGAGGTTGACATGGAGAAGTAGATCTGGGTGTCATAAGCATACTGATAACACCCCGCTCCAAATCCCCTGATGATCTCTCCCAGCGGTTTCATGTAGATGTTAAAGAGCACTGGAGAGAGTATGGAGCCATGCGGGACACCATACTTAAGCTCAGATTTTGAAGAGCAACAATCTCCAATCGACACCATCTGGAATCTGTCCAAGAGGAAGAACGAAACCACTGTAGAACAATGCCTCCCACTAGGGGTGTAACTAGGTTGGAGTGGGCCCTGAGACAATATTCTTAAATGGGCCCCCCCAACGAGAAATTTTTTAATAATAATAATAATAATAATAATAATAATAATAATAATAATAATAATAATAATTCGATTTCTATACCGCCCTTCCAAAAATGGCTCAGGGCGGTTTACAAAGAGAAAAAGGTGCCTCTTTGCCCAGTTAGCAGGGGACTTTTATTCTCACATTTCTGTCCTCATTCAAAACATACAACAGATGTACAAAATTGAGCAAATGAGAAGACACTAGAAACATTATTAAAATGGGCCCCTTGCTGCAGATTAGCAAAGGAGACTTTCAACCATGCAGGGTGAGCCTATGTTTGTTTTCTCAGAATTCTGAACCAATTCAGTCAAGTTTGATTCCAGGAGGTTTTTCACAAGAGGCTTTTAAAGCCCTTTAACACACCTCTCCTCTGGAATGGAGGTGCTGCATTCACATGTTGGCCAGATTGACCCTAAGGGGAAAAAACATAAAAGCACAACACATGCGTCACAGTTCTCACTCATGTCTCAGTTCTCACTCAGACCTGGGTTGCAAAACAACTTGAACAGAAGTGTATTTATGAATGAATGAATGAATGAATGAATGAATACATAAATAAATTTGTTCCAGAAGTTTTTGTAATTTCCTGCCATGAAACAAGCCACTTATAGGACTTTTTAGAGGGTTTTTTTTTAAGCCAGCAAATTTTCCAATCAGTTTTAAATTAAATATAAATATTCAGAGACTTCTCAGTCTCCCCCCCCCCCGCATCAAAGCCCTATGGCAAGCAGATGCCTATATAGGGGGTGGGGGGAGTGTAACCACAAAAAGGAATTCATATTCTACCTGGCAAAGGCTGAGCTGTCTGGCCTGGGAAGAGGGTCTGCTGCAGAGAGCTGTAGTGGCCACTCTGACTGCCAGCCTTCTTCCTGGGGCTTGCCAGCCTACTCGAATTCAGGCTTCACTGAGGCCTACACGGAGGCCTCCCTGGAAGCCCCGCCCACCCGCCGATCAGCTGAGAGGCGGGGAGAAAAGCAGCTTGCCTGCTGCTTTGATTGCCAACCAGGACGACAAGCAGGAGAGAGGGCAAACAGCGCAAGTGGCTGGAGGGTCTTGGGGCTGGGGAGGGGGCAATGGGGAGTCATGTGAGGTGTCTCTGGGGGGCCCCTCAAGGCAGTGGGGCCCCCAGACGACTGCCTCCCCCTGCCTAATGGTAGTTACGCCCCTGCCTCCCACCCCCAACACTCTCAGACATTCCAGAAGGATACTATGATCGATAGTATCGAAAGCTGCTGAGACGTCCAAAAGGACCAACAGAGTCACACTTCCTCTGTCGATTTCCAATTGGAGATCATCCATCAGGCCGACCAAGGTAATCTCCACCCTGTAGCCTGCCTGAAAGCCAGTCTAGATAATCAGTTTCCTCCAAGACCGCCTGGAGCTGAGAGGCCACCAGCCTCTCAATTACCTTGCCCAGCCATGAGAGGTTGGAGACAGGCCTATAGCTGCTCAACTCTGAGGGGTCTAATGCAGGCTTCTTTAGGTTTAATAATTGCCTCGTTAAGACAAGGAGGCATCCTGTCCTCCCTCAGAGAAGCATTTATGATTTCTACCAGGCCTTCTACAACAGCCTCCCTGCTAGATAGAACAAGCCATGTTGGACAAGGGTCAAGAGAACAAGTGGTAGGCCTCACTGTTCCAAGCAGCATGTCCGCATCGACAGGAGTCACAAACTGAAACCGATCCAGTCGAACCACATAAGAGGAGTTGCTGGACACTTACAATTCAGACATCGAATTAATTGTGGAGCCTCCTTCTAAGTCGAAGCACTCCATCAGTGCTTCATCACCTGCGCTGGCTCCCAGTCTTTTTCCAGGACAAATTCAAAGTACTGGCTTTAACTTTAAAGACCTAAACAACTTGGGACCAAGTTACCCAAGAGAGCACCTTGTCCCCTATGCCCTGACTCGGACCTTAAGATATTCTTCGGAGGCCCTGCTCTGAGTGCTCCTGCCAAAAGAGGTCAGGCAGGAGGCTACTAGGGACAGGGCATTTTCGATGGTGGCACTCCATCTATGGAATAGCCTCCCCAGTGAGCTTCACCTAGCATCATCACTTTGCTCTTTTAGACACCAGGTGAAGACTTCCTTAATCATTCAGGCTTTTAAAAATTGATTAAAAATTAAAAATTGTTTTGTATTGTATTTTGTATTTTCTTTTGTCATTTGTTTGTTATGAGTTTTAAATGGATGTTTTTACTGTTGTGTTGTGAGCCACCCAAAGAACAAGTTGTTATGGGGCATCTAACAAATGAAGTTTATTATTATAATCATCATCCAGATAAAAAACATTAAAGTCCATTTAATGTGATCCCAAACATGGTGGTAATAAATTAACTGAAAGCCCTTTGAGCACAAATCTGATACATATTGGGGCAAAAAAACCCAACCTCTGATGGAATCTGAGCTGGTCAGTAACTGACCAGGAAGAAGATCTTTGGGTCGTGGTGGACAGGTCATTGAAAGTGTCAACTCAGTGTGCGGCAGCTGTGAAAAAGGCAAATTCCATACTAGGGGTCATTAGGAAGGGGATTTAAAATAAAAATGCTAATATTGTAGCACCCTTATACAAATCTATGGTGCTGCCACATTTGGAGTACTGCATGCAGTTCTGGTCACCATATTTTAAGGAGGGCATTGTAGAACTGGAAAATGTTCAGAGAAGGACAACCAAGTTGATCAGGGGCCTGGAACACCTTCCTTATGAGGCCTGGCTACAGCATCTGATGCTTTTTAGTTTGAAAAAGAGGTGACTATGGGGAGACATGATTGAGGTATATAAAATTATGCATGGAGTAGAGGAAGTAGACAGAGATAAATTTATCTCCCTCTCTCACAAGACTAGAACCAGGGGTCATCCCATGAAACTGAAGGTCAGGAAATTTAGGACCAACAAAACGAAGTACTTTTTCTCACAGTGCATAATTTAATCTAAGAAATGCTCTGCCAGGGGATGTGGTGATGGTCACCAGCTTGGATGGCTTTAAAAGGCAAGTTGCCTCTAAATACATGCAGGGGATTTAGAGTTGCCTCTAAATACATGCCGGGGAGCAACAGCAGGATAGAGGGCATGCCCTCACCTCTTGCCTGTGGGCTTCTCTGAGACATCTGGTGGGCCACTGTGTGCAACAGGATGTGTGCAACAGGATGTGTGCAACAGGATGCCTTTGGCCTGATCCAGCAGTGCTGTTCTTATGTTTTTAAGGGTCTAGTATTCGAACAGCAGCAAAACTTTAAACTGTTGTCCTTATGTTGTACATTTTCCATTTTAGTTTGCTATGTAAACTGCTGTGATAACTTGTTTTTTAAAAAAAGTTTATACAAATATCTATAATTATAATAATGCTCAAGTAGAGAGAGCTGCATATAAAATAGATATGTCTTGCAACACTTGTAGACACTCACACATATTTAAATCGTTAATTACATTAATGGGAAAAGGATCAGGGATCTGCCTCCATATAATCTTCTGAGAAAGTGGCAATTGAATGCATGTGCTGACATTCAAAACCAACATGAGGCATGTGTATTTAGTTCTTGGCTACTTGTACCAGAACACAGAGAAGTGGCTCTTTGATTCTGCAGCCTGGATGGCGGTCTCCACTTCTTCAGCTCCTGTCTGTCTTGCTTGTGGGGAGTTATCCCTATAAGCAAGACAGAGATGCTTATTTATAGTGCAACCTCAGAGCTATATGTAGGCAACTGGGGATTAAGACAAGCTGCTCCTTATCTTTGCTACAGGGAATACTGACATACTGTGGCGTCTTCAGTCGGATGCAGGTGGGAGAGGAGAACTCTGCTGTCTTTTAGGTCAATTCAAACATTACCGCCCACCTCTGAAGGCAACTGAAATGCATCCACATGGGGCTACATGCTAGTAAATATCTTACCATGTGTGGCTGCTGATCAACAGAAATGGGGGTTCCAACAGCACAGACAGGGTTTGATTGGATGCTGATGAAACCACTTTACTGAGATATTGGCTCTCATAATTCAAATGACTAGGGAAGGGGCTGAAACAAATGAGGGCATTCTGGATCACCAGTACAGTGGAAGCAAACCCCTGCTGGTGCAACTGCAGCAATGCCCCATTTGGGCAATCCTGATGCCAGCATGATTTTGAAAAGGGCTGACATCAATGCCCAAATGGGGCATTTGCCAAGAGTCCAGGAGCATAGCAAGCTCTTCTCAGTGCTGTATTCTTGCAGTGAAAAGAGAGAGGCAATGCAACCACCGAAATCCAATCCAGGCCACTGCTGCCATCCAAAGAAAGGCCATGCTGACAGTTGTCTTAAAAAACAAACCATTAATGCAATGCCCCAGCCTCCATTACTGCAATACTGTGACATAACAACGGGAGTAGAGGCATTCATTATTATTGGGTGGCGTCAGCCATTGAGGAGTGTCCAAGGGAGATTATCACAATCTACAGTAAGGTAAGCTCTCACTAGGAAGCGCCAGGTTCACGAGGCTAGCCCTGGCTCTGAACATCCAGGCCTCATATTACAGTAACTCATATTATAGTAAAGATCAGTGCTTTTATCTTTAGGTAATCTACAGCTCTAACGATGCTTTGTTTTCAGATGGACTAAAACTTTGCTTGCCAAGGACCAGCCCTGTGAGGTGATGGTTTCCAGCTCTTCCTCTTCCTTGAATACTCTTGATCTATCTTTGAAGATAATAGCACTCTGAACAAATGATTATTTCCTCTCCCTTCTAAAAACTTGAGGTATTTGAGGGTGTGTTGGTGACTGAACTGAATGGAAGTACAGGAGACACTCTTTATTCATGGGGGTTAAGTTCCTGCCTATTGGCACAAATATGGAAACTCCAAATAAAGAAACCTTACCCTATAGGAATCTAGGGATTAGGCTCCTTACTCTTTTTTAAATGTCAAAAAAGGAAGAAGGGAGCAGAAATAAGGGTAGAAAAGCATAGTACAGGGAAACATCGCTATTTGTGGACTCACCATCCGGTGAAAAAACATCCAAAAAAGGTGAAAAGGGGGGGGGGGACTACTGCACAGTGCTCCATGGAGTGTCCTTATCCCTCCATGTGCTCAGCAATGCCCCCCAAACCATGAAATGCTCCCCAAAACAGCTAAAATAGGATGAAACTGGCAAAAAGCAACTGTATCATGCTCTCCAGGGTCTCCTTGGGTCCTGCAATGCCCCCCACCAAGCAGCGAAATGGTGCCCCCCCCAAAAAAAACCCTGCAAAAAATTGTAGGGAAAATGCCTGTTTTTAACAGAAATGGGCCACAAAATGGCGCCAGCTTACATGCTTCTTAGGCATGCACACAAAATGGTGGCAGGAAGTGACCTCATGATCACTTCCAACCCTCTAGGAACCACAGATATATGTGCTTTAACCATTTAGTGCCCGTGAATAATTAAAGGAGACGAGAACTGGTCTTGTGGTAGCAAGCATGACTTGTCCCCATAGCTAAGCAGGGTGTCTGCCCTGGTTACATATGAATGGGAGACTTGATGTGTGAGCACTGCAAGATATTCCCCTCAGGGGATGAAGCCGCTCTGGGAAGAGCAGAAGGTTTCAAGTTCCCTCCCTGGCTTCTCCAAGACAGGGCTGAGAGAGATTCCTGCCTGAAACCTTGGAGAAGCCACTGCCAGTCTGTGAAGACAATACTGAGCTAGATAGACCAATAGTCTGACTCAGTATATGGCAGTTTCCTATGTTCCTATGAAATCAGGTATAGTTTAGACACCCACAGATATGCGAAAACCACGGATAATGAGGGTCTCCTGTACAATCATGAATATGTGGTCAACTAGCAAAATCCATAATTTGCTATTATACTTGTGACAAAGAACAAAAAAAGCAAATAAATAAATAAATAAATAAAATAAAAAGTAATATTTATTTGTTGGTTTTTCACATTGCCAATGTGAATATGGAAAAGGCGAAGGAATATTAAAAGGACCTTTATATGTGCTTCATTGACTACACAAAGGCTTTTGATTGTGTTGATCATGATAAGCTCTGGAATTGCCTCAGAAAAATGGGAATATCACATCTCATCCAGCTTGTACAGTCACTGTACTCTGATCAAGAAGCCACGGTAAGAACGGCATATGGAGACACAGAGTGGTTCAAGATTGGGAAAGGCACTCGTCAAGGTTGCATCCTGTCTCCCATACTATTTAATATGTATGCAGAAATTGTTATGAGAAATGCACATTTTGAAGAATCTGCTATTGGAGTGAAAATTGGTGGTAGGAATATTAACAACCTTTGTTACGCAGATGAGATGACATTGCTCGCGGAAAGCAAGAAAGATCTAGAATGGTTAATTTTAAAAATTAAAGAAGAAAGTGAAAAATTTGGATTGCACCTTAATATCAAGAAAACAAAGATATTGACGACTTCAGAGAGTACACAAGATACCAACAATTCTATCATCAAAACTTCCTAGCTTATGCTATCAAAGACAAAGTCTCTAACTAATTTCTGCATGTGATCCAAAACTAGTCATCCTCTGTTTTTAAGCATGCTAAACTGATTTCAGTTCATGCCAATCCAGTATTAGTTGCATGCCAATCCAGTATACATATAGTTTCAAAATAATAGAATTGCATGTGATTCAACTTTCATTCCCCATGAAGTAAAACCAAAAATGTCTTAGAACTAAGAATAAAAAAACAAATATTTTCACAAATTTCTGCATTAACATGTATATAAATATTCAGACATTTAACTTTAGGTTTCAAACTGTTTTGAGCCATAATGAGCCTTGAGAACTTCATCTCTCTCCTAGTTGCTTCAAATGATATCAGCAAACAAAACAAGTGATAATTTTGTCACTTTTATCACTTTTGTTTTCCAAGAGGAGAAACATATTACAAATACAGTTTTAATACAAATTAAAAAACCTATCTTATGGTGGTATATCTTCAATCTACATATTTGACTCTTTTGATAGATGTGTAAAGCAATTGGCCTATATGAATGATACATGGAATGAAATGCAGTGCAAAAAACATGGGTAGAAAGTGTAGACATATACCAGTGAGACCCTTTGGATCTGAGCCTTGGAGTCTGAGTCACTTCTGAAGATTGGAATTATGAATCTGTATCTTTTCCATAGGAAGAAAATCAGCTGGAAGCGAGGGCCATTTTGATTTTAAAAAATCAGTAACTAAGTTACACGTACTTAAAACACAAAACTACCACTATCCAACTAGAATCTGATGCGAAACCCAACATACTTAGAAATAGGCAAACATTTATTGGGTATTTTGCATTTCCTATTAGGCAGGCTCAGACTGTTCCTGAGCAATCAAAGATATATCACAGATGCAATTAAATACCATCATGTTTTGCCATGTCTATGTCTTAGTAAGACGTAGAGCTGGTCTAGATGGTACATTATGAGCTGCTTCCTTTATGGTGAGTTTCCACCCCAACACCAGGCCTTGCAAAATTTTCTTAGGAGCCAGGTAGTGGACACTTGGCAAAATCACCAGACTTAGTGATGAATGTTGCAGTTGTGGGTCGGTGGGTGGCAAATGAGCTTCTTTTTATCCTCTTTACAAGTAACACACTTTAAACAGAAATAGCCAGCTAATAGGCAGTAGGCTCCTCCCCCTTGTGGTGATATCATGGCATCCTTCAGTGTTTGAGTCTGACAATCTGGAAAACTAAGAGAGGAGGTTGGGTGGGCGTGTAAGAGCCCAGATGAGCACTAGAAGAACCCAAGTTACAGGTAAACAACCTGACATTCTTTGATGTGGTCTCTGTGCTTTACACTAATGGGTACATAGCAAGCTGCATCCATGCCCAGAGTTTACCTGGAGGTGGGAGTTCAGGTGAAGAGTGATTGTAGGACTGTCAAAAGCTGCATCTCTGCAGGAGCACACATCTAGTGAGTAGTGCTGAATGAAGAAGTGAGGTGATGCCCAGGTTGCTGCTTGGCAGATGACATCAATCAGAACCACTCTGTCAAATGCCGTGGAGACCGACACCGCTCTAGTGGAGTGAGCTCTTATGGGAGCAGGTAAGTCCTTCTTGGTAAGTTGATAGTATAAAGTTATAGTTTTGACGATCCACCTGGAAATGGATTTGGCAGAAGCCCAACCACCCTTGTTGGGGCCAGAAAATGTAACAAAGAGAGACTGGTTGGAACGTAGGGTAGACGTGCAGTGAACATAAAAAGCCAAGGTCCAGCAGACGTCAAGTGCATGAAGATGCATTGTCAACAGGATTGGGGGGGGGAGATACTGGTAAGTAAGTGGTTGAGATGAAAGGAGGAGATGAACTTGGGTAAGAAAGCAATGACTGGATGGAGCACTACCTTGTCCTTGTGAAAGACAAGATAAGTAGAGTCCACATTCAGGGCTCCTAGTTCACTCATCTATCTGGCAGACGTTATAGCTAATAAGAAGGCTACCCTGCAGGAGAGGAAGTCCAGAGAGATCGTCTGCAAGGGCTCAAAGGGATTTCACATGAGACAGGTAAGTACTAGAGAAAGATTCCAGGATGGAGACATGACGGGGGCATCAGGATAGAGGGGCGCTAAACCCTTGAGTAAATTCTTGATTATAAGGTCCTTGAAGAAAGACATGGAGAAGGGTGGGGAGTGTATGTATATATGTATGTATGTATGTATGTATTGGTTTATTTCGGCCCAAGGCCAGCATAGGTGGGGAGTGCACTACTATAGCCACCAGGTGGGCCCTTAAGGAAGAAAGCTTGAGGCCTGTTTCTTTCAACAAAAGGAAGTAAGTACAAACGTGTTCAGTAGAGACCTCTCCTTAGGGATCACATTATTGGATTCGAGAAATGTAAGGAAGCATTTCCATTTATGTCGGTATGACCTTATAGTTGCAGGTTTCTTGGCAGCAGAGAGGACTTGTTGCAAGGACTTGGGAAGGCTGGTGATATCCACCATGCAGTGAGGTGGAGTTTGTTCAGTCTGGGTGTAGAAGCTGACCTGTATGTTGGGTAGGTAGACGAAGAATCAGAGGAAGGTGGAAATGGTTGCCTACTGAGAGGCGCAGGAGGTGGGGAAAACTGGGCCTCCTGGGCTACCAAGGGGCAATCAGGATGCAATCCACCTGGTTGTGCTGAATCTTGCACAGTACCCGAGATAGAAGAGGGATGGGGGGGGATAGGTATGCTGTCCAACCCGTCCAGGTTGTGGCGAAGGAGTCGCCTATCTAGGGGGGTCCCTGACCTGCTCTGGAGAAGTAGAGTGGGCACTGGACATTAAGATGGAATGCAAAGAAGTCTACTTTTTGATGGAACCAGCATAGAAAGGCAGATTGGGTGACCTCCAGGTCCAGTTACCACTCATAAGAGTCCATTCCCACCCTGCTAAGAGTGTTGGCCTAGATACTGGCCACTCCTTGGATATGTAAAGCTATAGGCGTGATGTTGTGGCCTATGCACCAAGACCAGAAATCGAGAGATAGGTGAAGTAGACTGAGGGAGCCTGTGCCACCTTGACTGTTTAGGTAGGCTTTCGCTGTAGTGTTGTCAATCTGTATGGTCACTACAAAATGTTGTAGGAGTGGTAAGAAGCCCCTGACAGCTTTGAAAATTGCCAAATGTTCTAGGTAATTTATGTGGTGTGTACACTCTTCTGTATTCCAGAGGCCTTAAATGGAGAGATCTTGGGTGTGGGGCCCCAAGTTGGTCTCCAAGACATCCATGATGAGGATGTGACACGGCTGCAGAGAATGAAACAGTGCACCCACAGAAAGGTTGGAGACATCTGTCCACAAAAGAGCAACTGAGCAGGTACTGTGAGCCACTGGGATTGAGGGTCTGTATGGGGGTGGAAGTTGTGCAGAAACTAACTTTGAAGGACTCTGGAACGAAGGTGTGCTTGTTGTCGTAGAGGCCATATAGCCTAACAGTTGCTGGATTACCTGGGCTCTGTGATGACGGTGGTGGAGCACCTGGGTCGCCATAGCTAGAAGTGATTTCGATTCTGCATTCTGGTTGATAGAGCATGGCCTGAGCAGAGTTGGAACAGGATAGGGATGTGCATGGAACTGTGCCTCCGCAGATCAAAGGCAGTAGGGGTGCACCTTTAAGGGCAGGGGAGGGTGTACTCACCCCTCCCGCTGCTTTCCCCCTGCCGGCGCTCGTTAATTTCCAAAACCTTTGGGGCGGCAGTGTACCTCCCTGCCGCCCCTTCCCCGTCCGGAAGTGGCATCTGCCAAAAGTGTCCAATTCCCATCCCTCCCTGTCTGGAGGAGTGGAAGTGGAATGAGCCCTGATTTTAGATATGGAGGACTCCACCACTGAATTCGGAGTGGGGTGACGCTCTAGGAAGTTTCCCACTTGCTCCTCTTCTGTGTGAACCCTGTAGTAGGATTCCAAGCATTTTGCAGGTTGAGGTAGCAAAGAGGGCCGTGTCCAGCAGGCCTTGACAATATCCACGAGGCCAGCATTCAAAGGAAGAGAGATAGGGGCTCTTGTATTCGCTTCTATCAGGCCAAATAATGGGTCTGGTTCCACCTTACTGTGTTGGGTCAAGGGTGTGTCTAAGGAAATGGCCATGTGGGATAGTTATTCTGCATATATCTTGTAATCCTCTGAAGGTGAACCTCGCTTTGACTCAGTTAAGAGGTCGATGGGAGAAGAGGCTACAGATGTGGCCTTGGAAATGGAAGACTGGGCATCACCCTCTTCATCAGTTTCTTGAGCTGAGGTGTCATCAGTGCTTTGAGGGGGTTGAGCATTCAGCAGGTCCAGCTGTGATGGGTTTGGATTAGTGGCCTTGCTGGCTTGTTGAATGGAACAAAGTTGTGGAGGGTCCGTGCTCTGGGTGCTGGAAGATGTAGGCAGATTAGCGGCTGTGGTTGTAGGCTTGGGTTTTGGTTGGCGTGGGGCTGCAGAGGGACATACACTGGTGGTGGTATATGTTGCTTAGGTAGGCGATGGAGAGCCGAGACACTGCATTGTAGGGAGCGGGAGCGATCTCTGTAGGTGTCATAGTAGTCCCACGGGTCCAGTTGGGATCGTGAGGGCTGGTAGGGCCATTCGACGTGGCCATATCACCACTGAGAAGTATCATAAAGGTTGAGGTCCCTAGGGTATGTGGTCATGGTGTTATAGGACCTATAAGCCAGACGTTTGTTCCAGCTGGCATAGCAAAGGTCAATATGGCAGGAACCCTTGTGTGGCCTATGGCTAGTATAGGCTTGTGAGGAGCTTGGGTGAGGGTGCCTAGGAAAAAGTGTCTCAAATTGTGCGTACATGTCCTCCTCTTCAATTGGGAGGTCCTCATAATCTAGGGTCTCTTGTGGAGCAGTTTCATGGTCTGACTGGCTTTCTGGATCGAAATCCTCCTCCTGAACTTCGATACCGAGGCTGGTATCGAGCGGCTCTTCGGTATTGAGCAGCAATTCAGTATCAAGGCCATAATGTTTGAGGGGGCTAACAGCCAGCGCCAAGTGCTATACAATGGGCACTTTTCCTGGTGATGAGAGAGCTTGCATTTTTTCTTGGGCTTGTGGAGGGCAGCAGCCTCTGAGTAGAGCGCCAGATGTTTAAGAGGTTTGGAGGGCGGTAGAGGTGCCTTCTTCTTTTTGCACTTAGTGGATGCGGTGGAAGCGTTCGAGCCCAAGGACTGTGGGGCCATGGATGGGGCAGCCACTGTAATGGAGGATACAGTCTTGGGTACCGCGGGAGACGTAGGCCCTGAAGGCCTCGAAGAGGCAGGCACACTGGCTGAGCTGGTAGTGGCCAAGGCAAGTGGCTGTGAGTCTGAGGAAGGCATGGCCAGGATGGAAGAGGCCTGCATGGTTTGGGCAGAAGCTGCCTCTGAAGACAGAAGGGCTCACTCCCAGAGCCAAGGTCTTAGATGGGAGACTCGGTTCTTTTGGGCAGTATGTAAAGGGCAGTAGGTAGATTTGGTGCAGTATGTGCAGGTTTCGACCCAGTTGGCCTTGCCAAAGTAAAAAAAGGTAGAGGCGGTGGTGGTCAGTAAATGGAAGTTTGGCCCTACAGTGGGCGCAGTGCTTTAAAGTGGTCTTGCTGGCCATAAGCAGCCAAAGGAACAGAAAAATACCAACCCCTGCACGGGGGGAGGGGGCGGAGCTGGAAGGGAAATGGGGTTGGGACGCAAAATAAATCAAAGTGCTAATTGAAAGAGTGGAAAAAATGAAATAATAATGAGAAAGAAGAGCAAACTAGAAATTGGAGATAGGAAGGAAAGGGTAAGAAGGCTATTTATTTATTTATTTAAGCTCGGAGCAACTCATGATTGATGTGTGTCTCTATCGGCAGATGAAAACAGACTGAAGGAGGGAGGACATGACATCACTGGAACAGGGAGGAGCTACCGCTTATTGGGAAGGAAATTAGCTTGGAATAATTCCGACGAGGTCTCTGCGCAGGTGCAAAATCCATTCATGTAAAGCACAGAGACCATGTCAAAGAAAGGTACATGTCAGGGATGAGGGGAGAGAGAGCGAGAGAGCAATACAATTACACCATCCTCAGCCAACAGGAGGTAGATTGAACTAATGGAATGGAGGGAGGGGAGCCAGGGCTTGGAAAACAAGCCCAAAGAAGCCTTGAAAGAAGAACTGGAATCGAAGGAGGAAGAATGTGAAGTAAAGGCAAAAGGAATCAGTAGGGGAGTGAGGCTTTCCTGCTCCTTTCTTTCTTTTTTCCATTCACATAGTTTTTTTAAAAAATAGATCCACTTCTGTTTAATGAGCATGTGAAAGCCACAGTATTATCCATGACTCTTGTTGCAATGAAGAAGATGCTATCAAACGGGTTATTTTTGCCCCGCTCCTTGTTCCTCCTCCTCCTGTTCTGACTGTGCAAGGCTTTCGTAGGCTTGTTTTTAAAGCCCTGCCTCTCCTCCTCTCTAATCACTTTCCTCCCAATGCCTGTTCCTGGCTATACTATGGAAGAAGAAAGAAGTGCCAGCCTGGCCCTGCAGCTGCGCAGCTACTAAGACTGAGCGGGGAGTTAGGAGTGTGTGCGCAAGAGCTCAGCCATACCTTAGAGGGAACAGTGGGCATAACCCAACCAGCCCCAAAAGATCTTCGCCTGCAGCTGCCATGTGACTCGCCTAACTATAAGTTGCAGACATCATTTTGAATTCAGTAACATATGTATCCTCTGTGTCTCTTAAGACTCTACTGCTCCAGGGCCTGCAGTTTGTGTGGCTATAGTGGGCTCCAAGCTCTGTGCCCTTGATGGACAACATTAGCATAAGAATTTTCTTCTTTTTAATACTAAAAATCCTCCTAGCCAATAAAAAGGTTTTAGTTTGTTGTCACAAGGTGGGCAACATGCCCTCATTTTGAAATTAAGTCAAAACAGTTAAGACTGTAATACCAAGTCAAGGAAAAGACTCAGATTTTTTTTTAGATAGATAGATATAGATATAGATATATAGATATAGGTTTACCACTGTTTTCTTTGAACTATATTTATTCCTAAAAATGGTGATGACAACAGTCTCACAATGCATATACATGATGCACAACTGAAAAAATAGATCCTGTGGTACACAGACAAGCTTCTTTTTAAATATTTCCTTCCCTATGTACTCCTTTTTTGCTTTCAGAAATTCCTGCTAAACGATGTTTTGCTCCACAATTTCCACAAACAAATTCAATACAGTGGTTTGGAAGTGAAGTATCATTTTACTGCATTTGTTTTCTTAAACATGCCTAAAAACCATTCAGTGTGCTTAATTAGCGGAGATGGAACCGTTCTTTAGAAGCCAAATGCAATATTGAGAGCAGATGATCTCTTAGGGCAAAAGTGACTATGTAAATCATCTCCAAATGACACTGCCGTCTTCAAATCAGGGTTGCTCTGATTTGGAACATGCCAAATCCTGATTGTTCCTTTGGCTTGCCATCATACATGGACCAGTCAAGTGTTCACCAGGGAGTTATCATGCCTGCCATGGACAAATGGAGGGCAGATGCTGAACTCTTCCTAAGGAAGAACAGAACTACCCGCACTGAGGTAACAGGGAAATGTAAAGTAGTTCTAGCCCTAAGAGATAATGTGCACTAAGAAAAAGTGGATCCCAGTCACTCATGAGGTGTCAACTGAAATGGCCTTTTCAGTCGCAGCATACCTAGAGAGAATATATTTTTGACATGATAACAAAAGTACACATTTTCATGAAGTTTCATGTCCTTTTTTCTAATAATGTATCACTTCTACAATGTATTCCCTCTTTTGATCTAATCAAAGTTTAACCATTTTGGCGGTCAATCTCTTGCAATTTAAAGTGCATACAAAGGAAATACTTTAGAAACTTCCAGAAAATGGTTTATTCCATCATGAACACTTACTGTTACAGGGGATTTTATTGGGCATCTACAGGACATCAACCGTATCCTGCATGTGATTTGTACTATACCTATAAAATACTAATTTCTTTTTGTTACTCAGATATTCTTACTTCAAAACCCTAGGAGACTTCTGCACTGAGCAAAGATGCAGATGGGCTGTAGCGCAACTTGTCTAGGTCTGAGAAGGAGTGGTTTGTTGCACAGGTAGTTTCATATTAAAAGGTTAGTTCAAAAAGGTCCATCACCCTCAGTTCTAGATGACTGTAGAACTTTGCTCCTTCACTTCTGCTCATTGTGTTGACATCCAGAGTAAGTATGTGCACAGCAACACATACTTGTATGTGTGCAGCAACATGTGTGCAGTATGTGTGCACACATACTGTATGCGTGCAGCGATATACAAAAATCTTAGTACTACAAAGATTTTTGTCTATCTCTTTGAAATCAATTGTGGATTCCAAAATTATGTCCCTGAGGGTTGCATAGTGTTAGGGACATATTTTTCAGAGTCACATCTGGCTTTGGAAGGAAGGAGTAACAACCAAAAATGCTCTGTATTATGCAGATTTGTTAGCCTGGATGTTGGTCATTGCTCTTTGCAGGTTTGGTTTAAAAAAACAGCAAGTTCTCTCTCTCCTCCCAACCCCCCTTTTATTTTTCTTATTTGTAAACTACATTGTTGTGCTTTAGAGTTCAGACACCCTTATCCAAGATTCTGACTGTCAAGATCCTGATTGTTTACTCCGATGGAAACGGGCCATTGACAACAGATTAAGTAGGCTGGGTTTTTCATCTTTGGTGATAAGACAGATCGACCTCGAGAAGGCCTCAGACGCCATAAACCAACGTATAATGGACATTGCCAGGCAGGAGGATGTTAGTAAAATAAGACCTGGGGTTTTTATGGGGGCCCAAGCTGATAGTCGGCTCCCGGCCTGATACTTGATAAAGCTATCCTTTGTTGAACACCGTAGAGCAATGACTGCGGCCAGGTTCAATGCCCTTCCTTCAGCCGTCCTGGAAGGGCGATTTCTGAAAATCCCTTATCTCCAGAGATTGTGCCCGTGTCATGCAGGAGAGGTTGAATCTACTGAACATGTGTTGTTGAATTGTTGTTTCTATAAGGAGCTAAGAACAGAATTAATTTTTCCCCTTTTAAGAGGTCATAGATTGACCTCAGGTCAGGAGAAGGTGCAGTTTTTACTTGCAGACTTGGATGATTTCATCTCGACAAAAGTAGCCAAGTTTCTTTGTATTGCAAGTAAACTCCACAGAAGACATGTTGAGAGGCTAGATGCGGGCTTAGTATAGTAGGAGGGTGAACTGATTTTATCTAGACAAAATTCTTCATATATGATACTTTTACTGTACTGTTTCTATTGCAGTTTCTCTTGATGTGTCGTGTACTGTTGTGTGTGTTATTTTGTTGTATTGAGTGGCCGTTGGCTGTAATAAAGTACTACTACTACTGATTGTTTACTCAGAGAAACAAAACAAATGGATAACTGTTATTTAAGTGGGTTAAAGAGGGGCTTTTTTAAAAATCTCCATAAAACTCAAGAAGTGGGCAAGAGAACCCTCAAATGTTCAAGTTCCAACAACACGGTTCCAACAACATCAACAAGAAGCACTGTGGGGAAATTGGAACAACAGGAGGGACATGGGGAGGTACAGCAACATACTAGCAACATTCTGCCCTTTAGTGCAGTTGGAAAAGAGCAACATGAGTACAATAAAGAAACCCACAGGAACTGCTGCATGTGGAAACTCCATTTCTCTTCTGCATGCATAAATCCACAGGAATAAGTGGGCAGGGGGAAGCCTTCTGCCTGGACACATGCTTTGTGGGCTGGAAAAAGTTAGAAAATAGCAATTACCAGCACCACAAACTTGAGTAAATCAAAAGCATATATATGGCAATTATTCAATGCTGCCAAATAGAACTATATATTTAAATTCAGAACCCCTGCAAAGGTTTAGCATTGGATTGACATCTTCTTCATGTAAAAAACCCATCTGCATGCTTGGAAGCACTAAGGAGCTGACAATCAAAGTGGGTTCATACGTTACAAGATTACTGCAGTGCATAGGGGCTGCCTTTGAATGGTCCGGAAACTACAGCTAGTACAAAATAGGGCTGTGACTTTAACAACTGGAACTGGATGTTTTCAGCATATTATGCCAGTGTTTTGTCAGCTGCACTGGCTCCCAGTCCATTTTGAGGCTGAATTCAAAGTGCTGGTTTAACCTTTAAATGGTTAAACTGGCTTAACCAGTGACTGTTGCTGGTGTCTATCTTATGTTTCGTTTTAGAATGTGAGCCCTTTGGGGACAGGGATCCATCTTATTTATTTATTTATTTCTCTGTGTAAACCGCCCTGAGCCATTTTTGGAAGGGCAGTATAGAAATTGAAATAATAATAATAATAATAATAATAATAATAATAATAATAATAATAAATCCCTAAAAGGCTTGGGACGGGTTACCTGAGAGAGCACCTTGTCCCATATGTCCCAACCTGGACCTTAAGATCATCGGAGGCCCTCCTCTGAGTGCCCCGGCCAAACTAGGTGAGGCAGGAGGCTCTAAAGAGAGGGATTTTTCAGTGGTTGCACCCGCTTATAGAATAACCTCCCAGTGAGGTTTGCCTGGCTTCATCATTTTGTTCTTTGCCTGGCTTCATTGTGCCCATTATAGACCTTCTTGTTCACTCAGGCCTTTTAAAATTTGATTTTTTAAAATTTGATTTTTAACTTATTTTTAAAGAGCTTTAAAATTTCTTTGTATTGTATTTTGTATTTTCTTTTTTCCCTTTTGGTATGCTATGATTTAATGTGTTGTGTATTTTTATTGGATGTGTTAATGTTGTGTCATGAGCTGCCCAGAGAATGATTTGTTATGTAGCAGCTAACAAATAGATTATTGTTTTTGTTCACAGGAAGGGCTTCTATGAAGGATTAGGATGTTTTTACAGTTATCATGTAGGGCATAATGCACATCTATTTTGCTATGCATACATGTGATTTGCCACAGCTTCCCAGCACAGAGACAGAGGAAAACACATGAACATATGGTTGTCACATGATGGTTATTTATCAATCATATGTTTTATAGTGACTTCCCTTTTACATACAAGGATATCTTTTGTGGATTTAACTATTCAGCAACAACTCAATTTTCTCCTTTTCCTCCCTTTTCCTTTCTGACTTTCCTCCCACACTCTACAGGATCCCACCGGGACAAATATCCAAACAAACAAACTGCAAAAATACTGGATAGAATACAATGCTAACTTTACACAGCAGTGCATTCCATAAAGAAATTTTGTTAACTATGGCCTTCAGACTCTTCTCCCGGAAGAGTGAAGCAGGGACTTAGTGACAGAGGTAGGAAGAGCAACAAATGTGAGTCTTTGCTCACATCAAATGGCTGGCAATGACACAAAAAACAGTTGCACGGATTAGAATATTATTATAGGTCCTCTCCAGCTAGCCAGAAGCTCAGCAGGAAACACAGATGTGCCTGTTAATCTATCTAAGGCCATTCAAACTCAGCTGTTGCTGATAAGTCTACAGATTCAGTTCACAAGTAAAGATAAGTATGTCTTTAGAGAATGCAACAGATCTAACAAAGCCTTAAAAAAAAAATCTGTTAGATATGGAAGTAGCACTGAGAAGAGAAAAAAGAAACCAGGATATTGTGAGCTACAAAAAAACACAAAAAGCCCTCGCAAGAATTCAGTTGGAAACAACCCAAACCTAAGGTTACTACTTGTGCACACCTTGAGTGTTCATTTAAATGGAGGAAGTGAGATCGAGTGATTCCTCATTAAAGGAAAGGAAAAATTGTGCTGTTGAGTCGGTGTCGACTCCAGGTGAAAACGGAGCCCTGTGGTTTTCTGGGTAGAATACAGGAGGAGTTTACCATTGCCTCCTCCCGCGCAGTATGAGATGATGCCTTTCAGCATCTTCCTATATCGCTGCTGCTCGATATAGGAGTTTATATAGTATGGGAAACACAGCTGTGGGGATTTGAACCAACAGTCTCCTGCTCTCTAGGCAGGTTATTTCCCTGCTGCACATTAGGTGTGTTGATTCCTCATTAGGCCATACTTAAAAGATAAAAAATTGCATGTCTGACTTGAGATCTTACAGGGATGAAAAGGTGAATTTAGACTTCTTTTAAATGAACACCAGGCATGAAGGTTTGAGGACTGAAATAGATTTTGTGAGCGAGTCCACTAGAGATGTGCAAATTGATTAAAGTCTAATTGATTTGAGCTTGAATTGGGATGATTCAAGTGATTCAAACTCGAAATGAATAGCCCTTAGAAAACAAGGGCCTGATTCAAGTTTGAATCAAATTGACTTCAAATCACACAATTTAATTCAAGCAACCTTTCTGGGGAGAGCTGGTCTACCATTTGGGTTTGGCAGGTAGACCAACCCTCTGTCCTGGACCTGCGTTAGCCTGCCCCGGAAGACTGGTCTACTGGGTCAACCAGGTAGACCAGTCCTCCAATGCATGCTGATGGTCTACCCGCCAACCCCAATTGGTAGACCAGCTCTCCCCGGAAAAAATGGTGCTCGAATCACTCAAATGGATTCAAGGATTTTACCATTCAATTTGAGCTCAAAATCGACTTGCAAAATCTGATTAATGCACATCTCTAGAGTCCACCCAAATGACAGAGTGGATACAAGATGGGAGTGCCAGTGGGTCCATGGTTATAATACTCTTGTTTTAGAACCCACAGTTATAGTAATTGATTTTCGAATCCACTTTGCCTTCAGCAATCAGTAGGGCAGTTCACACAATGGTTACTAGGGTGGGAGATTCATCTTAGCTTAGTTTGGGAGCTGCGTGTCCTTCCAATTTCTGATAGCCTGTGAATGTAAAAGAAGGCTGGAAGTAGGCATGTGCGTGGTCTGTTTCCCACAGTTCTGACCCACCAGTACATGAACTAGTTCGGTCAAATGGACTGGCCAGCTGGTTGGTTCGACCGAACCTGCTTGAACCTGTTTGCTGGGCTATTTGTGTGGAAAAAGTTGCTTGTAAAATACAGGGGGTAAAGCTTAAGTTAGGGTGGCCAGTCGAGGAGCAAGGGACATAGGAAGCTACCTTACACGGAGTCAGACCACTGGTCCATCTAGCTCAGTGTTGTGAGCCCAGAACCGGCAGCAGCTTCTCCAAGATTGCAGGCAGGAGAGTCTCAGTCCTATCTTGGAGAAGCCAGGGAGGAAACTTGGAACCTTCTGCATTGCAAGCTTGAAGATGCTCTTCCCAGAGAAGCCCCATCCCCTAAGGGGAATATCTTACAGTGCTCACATGTAGTCTCCCATTCAAAGGCAAACCAGGGTGGACCCTGCTGAGCTAAGGGGACAATTCATGCTTGTTGCCGCAAGACCAACTCTCCTCCTTTAAGGGGGAGAGGGTACTGCCAGCTTACTGGTCCTATATCACTTCTGTCCTGGAAAGCTGCAGCCGCAGCAGCACTTCCCCCCCAGTAGCCTGGTGGCTGCTACTGGCCCGGCTGCCGGCCCGGCACTCACTCACCTGGTCTCTGCAGATGTGTGTGTGAGTGCCCGGCTGGCAGCTTAACAGTACAGGAGTGGTAATGGACTGGTAAGCTGGCAACATCTTCTCAGTTACTCTTAAAGGCGCCTTGCTCTCACCTTCCCCCCTCCTGTGCCACCTGCCCTCACTGGCTGCACTAAATTAAGCTTCATCCTCTTTTTTTTATAAGTAAATTTCCCCCCACACACAGCCGCTCAAACTGGCAAACTGGTCCACAGCAAACCAGGCCAGATTTGGTTCGACCTTGGACGAGTCTGCCATTCCTGAAGACCAGTCCAGCTTGTGATTGAACCGCCAAACTGGCCCAGTTTGCAGCAGACTGGTTTGCTAGCAACACTTTTGTTCACACCCCTAGTTGCAAGCATTTATTTTGCCCATGTGCTATGCCCCCCACCCCCTACAAGCAGATTTTCCCTCCTATCTCATTCAGAATTTGGGGGCCGAATCTGGGTAGGGCATGCTCATCTGCAAACTCGTTTTACATTCACAGATAGTCAGTAATCAGGAGTGTGCACATGTCCTACCCAATTCTGATCATGAGAACAGCCCTAGCATCTTTCCATTTCAGTGATCCTATAAATATAACAACTTTTTATTCAAACAACGTATTTATAAATTTAAAGAAAGCAGCAGACTGGCAATATAATCAGAAATTAAGTGAACAGAAATAATAACTCTACTGCAGTGATACTACAAAAGATAAGGGAACTGATCTTGTAACATATAATGCCAAACCACTGAATGCAAGTTGGTCCATTTAACATGACACCATCTTTATGCTTCATTTACAGTGTGTCACAATCTAGGCCTGAACTCTGTAACGAATCTTGTGGTCACGAGAGAATCATTACATGGAATAATATTTTGCTATAAAACAGCTTTGCATGGAAAAGCAACTACACTTCAGTCATTAAGTTAGCAAATTTCACTTACAACATGAGTCATCAGAATAAACAGCTGGCTTCCCATAGCTCCTCCAGGACTCGGAGCCCATCTTCTAGTTGACTTTTCTAAATTGTCACGCTGCTAGCATGTAAAGCACAAATAAGGAGTTTGCCAGGATGAGTAGCTCTTCCAGAGTTACTGACCACAACAGAGTCTGTGGTTCGCAGTGCTACTGTTGGGGAAATTCTTACTTTTCTGTTGCCAACTTATATGTGCTCTTAGGATAGGAAAAATCAAGAGATGCCCCTTCCTATCTTCACACAATCCTATCTTGTTTCTAGTTTTTCTCTTTGTCTCACTCACATACATACATATACACACTCCCTCCCTCCCTCCCAACATTGTTGGCATAATTGTCTAAGCAGTATCAAAAATGTAGAAGAAAATGTATACCTTATTATTGTTCAATATATATGCTGAACTAACTCTTACAGTCATTGGAATATCCACTGCCCATATGTAACTTGGCATCTATAATACTTCCATGCAATACATGAAAGTTTGGTGCTGGCATAATACTGGCTTTCTGACAAAGCATGGCTTGTAAATCAGGAGCCAGTCTCATGAATGCTCACTCTCTGCTCTTGTCCTCTCTCCAAAGCAATTTCCTCCTCACTTCCTTTTCTGATGTTAACATATGTGCCAACACGACTACGGATAATACACATTATGCTTCCCTCATAAAGCAGAAACTACAGCTATGGTTTGCAGTGCATGGTTACGGGAGAACCTGGTTTGCCTTGAACCTTGACACATTGCTGGGTATGGCTAACATGGTTAACACCAGAAAAGGAGAGGAGGGGAATCATTTAAAGAAACGGAGGAAGAAGCAAATATTCATTAGGCCAGCTCCCAATTTGCAAAGCATGGTTTGTGGAAGCCAGCAGTACATCTATACTCAGCAATAAGCTCAGCAACTGCCTGATCCAGTTTTATCAGTGTTCAGGTACCAGAAGCAAAATGGTAACAGAAACAGTCACCATCAGAATAGCAACAACAAAACAATGCAAAGAACAAAACAAAAACACTCACATACACACACCATATCACTGTTCAGTAATTTTTAAAAAAGTAATATGACAAAATAATTATCTTCTGCCTAATTCTATCTAATGGGTGACTGTTAAAGTTTCATATCATATTTATTCTGCTTAGAAAGGAAAACATGGTTATACAGAAGGAAAAATACACATAAAATCTTATATAGTAAGTTTCCTCGGTTATATTGGCACAGGTTACAGATCTATATATCCACCAGTACAGAGAGTATAGACACATCACATGATTAACCCATAGCATTAACTAATCAAAGCCAGCCTCAAGGGTCAGCTAACCCAGGCGCTGGTTGAGGATCCATGGCCAAAGGCCCAATGGCCATCCCTTGAGGTCCTGGTGAAAAAAGACAACAGTTGCAACCATGGCCTCCAAGAACCACGCCAAGCTTTATTTGGCTTCCCTGTTTTCATCCAGGAAAACCTCCACCAAACCCTTGTGGGGACTTGCCAGAGCACACTTCAGCAGATATATTGGTGGCTGCCATCTTCCTTGACATGGCCCTGGTCCCACCATCTTGTCCTGTGACCAAATTGTATTATAAGCTAAAATAATATAGCTCTCTCAATGTGGCTGCCCCATGCCACCCCTAAGAGGGTGCACGAAGGTACTTGGCGGAGGCCCCCCCAATCCTGGCACTGCCATGGCAGCAATCATACCTTAGTATTTTGGTGTCTGATACGCGTGTGAATCAAAATCAGAAAGGAGAGTTCCTGAAATATTTAAAGGAAGAGAACAGGAACAGCTAGAAGCGGCTTAGAAGTTGAGCATCGTGCTTTGTGAATCACTTCCCCTGAAGAAGAGTTCCACTCGAAACGCGCCAAGACCTACTGTTTAATAAGCTGCCAGTGCACTATTTTCCTGTTCTTTTCCTTTGTTCCTGTCGGCATGATGCTTCAGTGTCCCTGCCTTGTGTGCTTCCTTCCTGAAATATTTCAAATCAGCTGACTGTGACACATAAATATGCTAACTTCCATTACATATTCAGTCCTATCAATCTGGAGACTGTTTGGACAGGAAGAGAGATATGAGTGAGTACAAGTTAGAGAAAGAGGCTTGAGGAGGACACAGCCTGGCTGTGTTGGTTTGCCTGCTCCGTGCTCTCTCTCCCCAATCTTAGCCTTGTACTTCTTTCCATCTTGTTTGCTTCCTCCACCCAACACCTGAAACAGCAGTTTCTGACAGACAGACAGAGAAGGATGGGAAATTTCAGGCAGCACTTCTGTGTGGGCCAGATTCAGCCTGAGCAATGGGGTGGGATGTCATTTTCCAATTCCTGCTACTGACTAGTATAAGACTGCTGTCAATCCACAGCCTTTGTAGCCGCATGTATGGCAGAAAATTGAGACTGCTAATAATAGAAGAAAAACAAGCAACAACAACAAAAGCCCTCTTAACTGAACCTTTGTCACCTTATTGAACTTCTTGTTTTGATAGAAATAAAATACAAGCTGCGCAGATTTCTTGAAGACATGCTTCCAGTAATTTTGTGCTAACAAGCATTTATCCAAATGTTTGTTACAAATTTTGTTCATCCAATATATCATGATTCCCCCTGCCTTCCATATACTGCATGAAGGTTTCTGAAGTTAACATTCATTAGCTTGGATCCCATTACTACAGTATGCCTCGAAGTCAATGTAACTGGCATCTATCCTGCTCTACAGCTGGAACAGCACCCTGGACATTTATATGTGTAACTGTCCATTTTTGGCACACAGATGAATCAAGTTGTATTTGAAAGCTGGCTACCCAGAAAATGGCTAGGCAGGAGTAGTGGGTGGAGGGGGGGGATCTGTGCTCACTGGGGCACTGAAAAGAAATCACCCCCAGATGTTCCGCAGAAGATGACAAAGAGGCTATTTCTCCCTCTGTGAAAAAATGCAGCTGTCAAGAAAGGCTCTACAATGGGGCTACATCCTCAGCGGTGCATAATTCTTGCTGCAGATGTACAGTCAAGGGAAAGTTTCCCACAGTGGAACTGGGTATTGTTGAACGGCAGGGACGGAGCACAACTTCCTGCCAAAACTACAGGATAGCATGGCTAGCATACATAAAGCAGGTTAGCGTGGATAGCATAACAATCCCATTAGTGCTAACAAGGCTTCTTTAGGGCCTCTTTGGGTGGTTGCAGGTCTGCTTATTGTCTCACCAACCTCCATGATGTTATGAAATCATATACATGTTGTCATTTACTGACAAATTATTTTCATGGTGAAGGTCCACAGGCAACAGGGAAAGTTCTTAAGGTCATATTTCTGAACAAGAAAGGGTTTATATCAGTCCATTCTTAACAAATGGCTTGTTACCCTTTGTCAGCCTCTTTCAGTGCTTTCACTTTGTGAAGAGTATCTAGATTAACACAAAAAGTGATACGAACTTCTGTTTTAGGGCAACTTCGTGCTAAAAGTCAGCAAATAGTAACTTTTGGGAAACCATTCCCTTGGTTCCTAAGATTCAGATATATTTGCTTGAAGTTTGGCTAGCCTTTTCTAATTAGAGAGGCAGGTAATCAGCTACTACTTTCCAGACCTACTAGAGTTGGTTCCAGCTTGCTGCCATTCTCAGATGTTTCTATATACTGTAGTAAATTGAATAGTCTTGAGATGGTGTTCACTTTCCTTATTTTTTTACATCACCATATTGGCTCTCTCATCCAGTGCAATTTATATTCTGTCCAGATTTCCATGGATATATTTATTTAGGATTGTGGAAATACTGCACAATGAATAATGAAAAAATTGGATAATCCTTTGCTGCCTTAATAATTGGTTCACAGATTAATATACTACCGGCCATGCTTCCAGATACTTTTAAAAGAACTTTTAAAATAAGATGACCTCCAGTGAAACTGTCGTAGAGGTTGTGTTTTCTCCAGCTAAACAATGAAGGCTCAGAGGGACAAGTAAACTCTCATCAATAAAAATGAATTAGCATTGATTGTAAACCTTTTGTTTATTTTTTTCTAGTTGGAGGCATAAAATACTTATCCATTTAAACCTGCTAAGCAGAATCTGGTAATATTTTCAATAAAACAGCTATATCTAAAATATCACCCTTAATAAGATGAAACAGATGCCTCAAAGTTTCTTCCATACCATTAACAAACAAGGTGGTGGGGGGAGAACACAACTGAAAATTAAATTTTGAATTTGTTTGCCTGGTGACCTGCAATTGAGTTTAAACGGAAGATGGCCAGAAGGATAACTAGTTATTAATGATTACAGATCTTGTTTACAATAATTTTACTATGATTACAATGATCAAAATCTGATTTCAATTTCATGATGCAAATTATATGCATAAATTAAAGTATGTAAAATCAAAGCAAATCAAAGCAAGATAGATACCTATGATTTGACAAAGCAAAATAATACAGTCAAGCATTAAGGAAGCAACTAGTAGAACATAATTATACTTGAAAACAGTAAAAGGTTTCAGGATTTTCCCCACAAATTAAATTAACTTTTCACTACACCTGGAACCACTTTTCAGAACTTAAGTAAGTCTGAGGTGTTAGCATTCCTTACAGCCAAAAGGTCTAATTATTATTATTACATTTATATCCCGCTTTTCCTCCAAGGAGCCCAGAGCGGTGTACTACATACTTGAGTTTCTCTTTCACAACAACCCTGTGGAGTAGGTTAGGCTGAGAGAGACATGACTGGCCCAGAGTCACCCAGCTAGTATCATGGCTGAATGGGGATTTGAACTCGGGTCTCCCCCGTCCTAGTCCAGCACTCTAACCACTACACCATGGTGGCTCTACAGCACACTGTGTGTGCTGCACTGATTGCTCAATGCATGCTCATATATTTTACATAATGTACATGGAACCTGACTGCATAGTGTCGCCCATAATTTAGTTCTCGGGTGTGTGTGTGTGTGTGTGTGTGAGAGAGAGAGAGAGAGAGAGAGAGAGAGAGAGAGAGAGAGTTTTAAGAATACAGTGAGTTATTTTTAAATGAGTTGTAACACTATGGGTATATGTGTATGGCCACTGGAAAGCAAGGTGGAAAGAACCAGAGATTCCCAGGAAGTGCACACTCCTGGCACAAGTCAGAAGTTGTATGCATTTGGTGTTGTCTAAACCCTCCAATGTCAGGTTGACCGTGTTGGTTTCCCTCTGCCACTCAACATCACCTCCCAGCTTCTTAGGTTACAGATGTCAGTTAGCAGGAGGGAATCCAACACTGGCAACTCGACACTGGCAGGTTCAGATAACACAAAATACATGCAACGTCTGGCTCAGATTCCCTCCACCTTACTTTCTGGCAGTTGTGGAACCTGCCCTTCATTTAAGATTTACTGAACTTTAGGAAAACTGGAAACAATGCATTTATCACAGCATTGACAGCACAACAATTGTTGGGAAAATGGCAGTCCTGAAAATGGCAGCCCTGAAATGACTTTCATTTATAGTGGGATATAGAAAGGTTACAGATTTTGGGGAAGAATTATCAACCATATGGCACGATCAATCTGTTAAATGTATATTTTAATTGTAGTTTTAGGATATATAAACAACATGGTTAATAAGCAAAATTGGGAGCTGATAACTAATTTACTTATGACTGTAAGAACTGAACTGGCATCTAAGTGAAAATCTAACTATGTCTTTACCAATTACTCAGCCAAACGGACATGAAATATAGTAAAAAGAGGGATCCACAGTTTTAATCCAGTAAAACTGTTTTAATATCATTTCATCATGTTTGGAATGTGTACAATTCCTACATTTAATTAGATATAGATAATATGATCATGGAAAGCAAAGGAAAAATGGTTCTAGAAGGAATTATTCATAAATTATTAACATAAAAACTCTACTTAGCTAACAGAATGCTCTTGAATTATGTATAAACTAGCTGGGTCAAGCACAGAGCATCTACGCTGCTAGTTCTCCCCCCACCCGCCTGCCGCCGTTTTCTTCCCCACCCACCCGCCACCATTTTCTTCCCCCTTGCTATCTTTCTGGCCTCATTTGCAAGCCTGTTTGCAGGTGCCGCAGCTTTCCTCTCCCCCTGCCGGCAGCTCACTCACAAACTCTTGTGAGAACAGACACACATGGGATTAGCAATGGTACGCCTTAGAGAAATATATATACACATTAACTGAGCCGGGTGCAGAGCATCTGCGCCTCCACTGGCCCGACCAGCTCACTTCTCCCCCCTGGTCTGCTTCTCTCCCCTCCCCTGCCACCCATGGTTTCTGGCTGGCGGGTTGGCTGGAAAGCCAGACCGCCACCTCCTACCGCCCACTGATTCTTGGTGGCCAGGCCAGCCCACTGCCACTGTCTGCTGCTCCCGACAGCTGCCCGCCCACTGGCAGGAGCAGCCCGCTTCTTCTCCCTGCCTGCCCGCGGTTTCTGGCCTGCCACCTCCCCCTCCGCCTGCCTGCCCACTCCCGGCGGCCAGCCCAGCCCACTGCCTGCTGCTCCCGGTGGCTGGGCCGGCCCGCCGCCACCTGCTCCTGCCGGCCAGCCACCCACTGGCAGCCGGCATCCCTATTTTCTCCCATCCCCGTCGCTAATGGGCAGCTGCTCACGCACTCTCGCGAGAGCTGCCACACATAGGATTAGTGATGGGTGCGCCTAGGAGAAATAGATAGATAGATAGATAGATAGATAGATAGATGTCTATTATTTTATTAAATTGACAATGTTTGTTTGAAGGTACTGTTTTTTAAGGTACAATTTGTATTTGTTCTATTGTACATCACATCCTAACAAAGTCAATGGAAATGTTCATATATTATTTGGACACATATCTGCTGTTAAAAAATTGGGTGTTTTTTGTTTTTACACAAGTTCTAACGGATTAGAAAAGTAGTGTAATCTACCCCAAGTTTTTATGACAGGGAAGGACAAGTACTTACCTTGTGTTTTGTCTGTGGTGCTAATGGCATTAAAAAGGATGGTCAGAGTACCCTCCCAATTTTCAAAATCATAAGCTATCTCAAAAATAAAGTGTGTATGACTAAATTAGTAAGTGAGAGAGAGACTGACTAATGCTGCACTGATATTACTTTATCATACTTTTCATGCACTTGATTGCTTTTCCCCCCAACTTAAAATCTTCTTAAAATGAAGATAATTTAAAAGAGTACTGAAAAAATAACACATTCCTTCGACAAAAGACTGTTCCAGTCAGGAGGATAGGGACCAAACAACAGCAGAATCAGTAGTTGCAGCAGATATAAAACAGATTACTGAATAAACTAAGGATTTACTGGACGAGGGGGGTTGCTGCAGGGTTCCCGCGCAGAATGAGATGATGCCTTTCAGCATCTTCCTATACCGCTGCTGCCCGATATAGATGGGAAACACACCAGTGGGGATTCGAACTGGCAACCTTCTGCTTGTTAGTCAAACATTTCTTCTCTGCGTCACTTAAGGTGACTATCAGTGAGGTACTCATTATGTATTCATTTCCAGTGTGATTTCTATATTTGTGGTAGTAATGGATTTCAAACCAAATGTTTTGCTCTGGTCATGATGAGTGAGTTCTATCTGGTACTGATAAAATAAATTATTTCCTGTGCTTTCCTTAACAGTAGCCAAGAATTTGAATGTTGACAGTGTGAAGCCCAAAGTGCAAGAAAGCTGACAGGCTGCAAATGATTTATTATTTACACCCGGCCTAAACGTTAAACACAGATACTGTTTTCAAGCTTTGCACATGGACCTTTGCCTTACTACCTCTTCCTACTGATTTCATATTTTTAAAAAGGCCAGAAAGGAAATACTGTTGACACTAAGGGTTTTTATTTTATCTCATTATCTGTATGTACACATTCAAAAGCAATTTACTGTTGAGACAAGATATATTATACTTATTCAAGAATTATGTCTTCTGTTAACACAGAAAGATCATTAAGGGATTGAACCTGTTAGTCAAGAGAAAGGCATTTTATTTTTATTTTTAATATTTTAATAATATTTTTATTTAATAAGAAAATAAAAATAAATAACATGATTACATTATCATCTCTTGAACAGTTAGAGATGACAATCCGGGATTCCGCTTCCACCCTTTGCCAACCTTCCTCCTCACATCAGATATTACAGAAAGATATAAGTAACGTGTTAATCAGACGTCAATATTTTTAAAAAACCCAAATCTTGGGTGTGGATGTTGACCCTGTGCAAAATTGTAATTTATGAAAGGTTCCCAGGTGAATGCAAATATTTCATCTGAGGTATTCTGCAAATAAGCAGTGATCTTAGCCATCGAGGCATATTCCCATAGCTATAGTAGCCATTCGTCCAAGGTCAGGGTCGCCTGTGACCTCCTATTGGCAGCATAAAAAATCCTGGCAGCAGTAATAATATATAAGAACAACTCTGTGAGTTTAGTAGTTATATAAGGTTTAGTCATATTTAACAAAAAAAAAACAAAACCCTCAGGTGAATAGGACAAGTTCATATTTAAAATTTGTTGCATCTTAGAGTGAATCCCCCCCCCAAATTGTTGTGCTTTGCTACAAGTCCACCACATATGATAGAACGTCCCCCCATGATTCTTACATTTCCAACAGTCTTCTGTGTAATTACTGTCCATCTTTCTAATGGTCATAGGTGTAATGCACCAACAAAAATACATTTTGTACCAATTTTCTCTTAAGGTACTATTTGCTGTAAATTTAATATCCACAATTTGATGTTCCCATTGTTGAATATCAATTGTCCTGTTTAAATTTTGCATCCACTTAATCATGCAGTCTTATCAGTTCTGTTTCTGAATCATATTTCAACAGCAACTTATATATCAATCCCAATAAATGATCAGAATTTTTGGTTGTTAGTACTTCAAATCCTGTTAAATCTCTAAGTTTACCACCTTGTCTTTGTATTTCTTTCTGCATTATAGAACTAATTTGTAAATATTGAAACCATGAAGGTTCCTCAGACCATTCCAAAGTGAGGGTTTGAATAGATTTAAGTTTTGCTTTTCCAGTAGCTAAGCTTTGCATATTATATGCCTTCCCTCTCCAAGGATCAAACTTATTAGATTTTAGAGAAAGGCATTTTAATTGATTTTTTTTTTAAATCAAAGATCCCTACTGGTTTATACACATACACACGTTACTCAAGTTTTAAGTTCAATTCTCAATCGTTCATTATGTCTATATTATACTTAGTTTAATCTGTAAGGAAAACGTACATGCCACATGAAGGAAGTGAAGGGGGTATTCTATTCTGTTCTATTCTATTCCAATTCTATTTAATGTATTTCCAAAGCTCGCTCATTTTACTGAACTTGCTGTTAATAGTAAAACATCTCTCTCCATCTACTGCATAGTCAACACCAAGTCTTCCAAGCGGTAAAGGACACATAACACAGTGGAACGCACAAATATTTGAAATATGAGAGAGGCTAAGTGACTGAGAGCAAAACAGCCACCCCATGATCTCACAGCAAAACCTAAAATATGGAATTTATTAAAGTGTTTGTATAAGGAATACAATACCACAGTGTCATCTTCAAAGGAAATTGGTTTCATTATTTTTTAAAAAACAGACCTATTAGCAATGTAAAATACTTACAACTGTGGCTCTCAAACCTCTTGCATATTTTTTAAGCCACAGATTAGACGTGCAGCATTGGTGTAAAATTTGCCATTAACTTGCCTAGTACAATATTTCTGCAGTAAGGGAACTGAGACCAAACAAAACTTAACAGAGGTTATGCAGGCAAGGCTATTCTTCTCAGAAATAAATCTTTAGTTGTGGACAGCTGTATAATCTGATGCAGCAGTAGAGCTGGAATCTTTATTCCATAGCTTCTGCTAGTGGAAGCTGACTTGAGCTGACTGTAAGTAACCAATGGGGATGGGAGGTGATAAGTGATGGTATACAGTCATCCCTCACCAACTGCGGGTTTCCCAATCACGGATTTGAGTATCTGCAACTGGAAAATTGTAGCAGCTCTTGCCAACCATGACCTGAGTATCTGCAGTTTGGCAAGATTTTGTTGAAATTTGGGCATTGTGTATGTGTGTGTGTGGGGGGGGGGTGTCAGGAGGTCATTTCCAAGGGTTCAAGAGGTCATTTCCGGGGTGGTGATTTTCGGGGGTCATGGGGAGGCTTTTTCTATTTTTAACTTTTTTCTGTCTTTTTGCAACTGCAATTCCCTTAACACTGTTTTCAGTGCTTTCCAATTGCTTCCCAACAGAACGGAACCCTCACAGTTGGTGAGGAACGACTGTATGCAGAACTCTGCACACATAAAGTTCCAGTTGTTTGAAAAGGCATGGTAAATCCCAACATATGAGATAACTTCACATACCATCGGCCTTCTTGTTATAGCCAACTCCAATCATGGATTTGGCAGCTCAGTCAGAAGCAGCAGCATGAAATACTTATTTTCAGGCACAATAAGATGTGGTAGTGGCAGTGAGGGAGAATAGAGAGTATTGCTGTCTCAAAGAATTAATCCTGCTAGTGTAATGGGGTAAGAGAAAATGGTAAGAGATGCCAAAAAAACAACAACAACAAAAACCTGAGCTTTTGCATAGAACAGAATGGACAAACTCTCTAATTAATGTGAAGAAAAAAACCCAAGAAAGGCCAGCTACTGCTCTTACTGCTTAAACATTTTTCTATTTAGAAGCAGGCCCTTTAGCTGGAATGAGTGACAGCCCTTGCAAAGTCAACTAGTGCTCACACACAGTCAAGAACCACAAAGCAAGGGGAATCATAGTGCACCAAGTTCTCTTGCTCAGTCACCAAAATTGATGGTGACACAGCATGGAGCCCATTTGAAGGTTTATGCGGAGGCAGTGCGTGCGGCAAAAAACCAATTCTGGTCTGTGCACATTGCTTCTGTGAGTTCGCGTCCAGCAGAGCTGTCCTGGATTGTGAGGAGTTTGATTCAGGCTCCTTCCAATTCAAGCCAATCCCCGTGGACTTTGTTCTCCTGCAATGCTTTCAATGGGTTCTTTGCGGACAAAATCTCTTGTATTCGGGCCGATGGACTCCACTGTTTCTTCAGAGTCTATTAAGGTGGTGTCCAGCAATCCCTCTTGCAGTATTAGATTGGATCAGTTTCAGTCTGTGATGCCTGATGATGTGGACAAGCTGCTTGGGACGGTGCAGCCTAGCACTTGTTCTCTGGATCCTTGCCTGACTTGGTTGCTTCTATCTAGCAGGGAGACTGTTGGAGATGGCCTAGTTAATATTATTAACTCATCACTGAGAGGGGATAGGATGCTTCCATGTTTGAAGGAGGCAATGATTAGACCACTTCTTAAGAAGCCTTCCCTAGATCCCTCAGTGATGGATAGTTATAGGCTGGTCTCCAATCTCCCATGGTTGGACAAGATGATTGAGCTAACCAGCTCCAGGCAGTTTTGGAGGAAACCGATTATCTAGACCCATTTCAAACTAGCTTTAGAGCTGACTATGGGATTGAGTCTGTCTTGGTCAGCCTGATGGATGACCTTTTCCAGGGAATCGGCAGAGGGAGTGTAACTCTGTTGGTTCTTTTGGATCTCTTGGCAGCATTTGATACCATCGACCATGGTATCCTTCTGAATCGCCTGGAGGAACTGGGGATAGGAGGCACTGCTTTGCAGTGGTTCTGCTCCTATCTCTCAGGCAGATTCCAGATGGTGGAGTTTGGTGACAGTTCCTCTTTAAAATGCGAACTATTATATGGAGTCTCTCAGGGCTTCATTCTGTTTAAATGCTTTTTAACATTTACATGAAACTTCTGGGTGAGGTCATTAGGAGATAGGTGAAGGGTGTTATCAGTATGCTGATAACACCCAAATCTATTTCTCCTTATCATCATCATCATGAATGCCTGTAGGCAGGTATTCACTCCCTAAATGCCTGCCTACAGGAAGTAATGGGCTGGATGAGAGATAACAAATTGAAGCTGAATCCAAGAAAGACAGTGGTTCTCATTGTGGGGGATTGGAATTTAAGGGATGAGTTAGATCTTCCTGTGCTGGATGGGGTTACACTCCCCCAGAAGGAACAGGTACGCAGATTGGAAGTGCTCTTGGATCCAGGCCTCATCCTGGTGTCTCAGGTGGAGGCTATGGCCAGGAGCACTTTCTATTAACTTTGGCTGATTTGACAGTTGCATCCATTCCTTGAAGAGAACAATCTCAAAATAGTGGTGCATCAGCTGGTAACCTCTAGGCGCGACTACTGCAATGCACTCTATGTGGGGCTGCCTTTGTACATAGTTTGGAAACTTCAGTTAGTTTAAAATGCGGCAGCCAAATTGGTCTCTGGGGTAACCCGGAGAGACCATATTATGCCTATCTTAAAACAGCTGCACTGGCTACCGATAGGTTTCCGAGCGAAATACAAAGTCCTGGTTATTACCTTTAAAGCTCTGAATGGCTTGGGTCCAGGCTGCCTTAGTGAGCGCCTTCTTCGGTATGATCCCCATAGCTCGTTGAGGTCATCTGGAGAGGTCCGTCTCCAATTACCACCAGTATGTCTGGTGGTGACTCAGAACTGGGCCTTCTCTGTAGCTGCTCCTAGTCTATGGAATGCACTCCCAGCAGATATCTGCAGTTTAGGCTCGCTGTTGGCCTTTAAGAGAACCCTAAAAACTTATTTGTTTGGCCTGGCTTTAAGTATTTTAATGGGTTTTAAATGGCTTTAATTGTTTTTTAATTGTTTTTATATTGTTCTTAGCACTGCATTTTGAATTGTGTGTTGTTATGTCTTTTTAAAAGTTTATGTACACCGCCCAGAGCCTTTGGATGGGGCAGTTTTGAAATGAAATGAAATGAAATAGGTCATAAGAGTGTCCAAGGCAGGCCACAGAGCGGCTAGGTTGGCAGTTAATAGACAGGACCCACAACTCTAGAGTAATTCCTTAAGAGATACAATCAACACATATAAAGATGATTTCTCTCTCCTAAAAAACTATGTCCAACATCCTGACTGAAGCTGAGTGTTTGCAGCCAAAGGATACACGCTCACAGCAGTAGTCCCACTTCTAAAGTTTGCATGGAGAAGGGGAGCAATTTTTGCTGCTCTCCCCTTCCCCCAGCAGCTCTCAGATTTACAATCAGAGGTGTTGGGAGCTCACTGGCAGCCAAGCGATAAGCTCTTGCTGGTGAACCATCCCTGAATTGTGTGTGTGTGTGTGTGTGTGTGTGTGTGTGTACATGAACACATGCTGGCCACACCGCTGTGCAAGACAGCAGATGCAGAGGGTGTGGTCACTTTCGGCAAGATGGGCTGTGCTGCTCTTCTGCCACTTCCAGTTAGCATTTTGATCAAGTGTTGTTTGGGTGCATTTTTTCTCTGCTCAGTGAAACGGAGAAGGAAGCATCCAGTCAGCATCTGAATAAAGTGTCGGCAGGGAGCAGCAGAGGGAATATGTGGCCCATCTTGATGACAGTCGCTACAGCTAGTGAGGAAGTGCAAAGGGCAAGCATCTGTCTGTTGGCCTGTGGAGATGCAGGTAGGAGTGGGGGGGGGGAAGTCTCTGGCAGCCCCAGAAGGGCTCAGGTCAGCAGCAGCCTGATGACGCTCATCTCCCTGTGCTCCATGGTAGCAATGCGCCTGCACACAATTTTGTCCCTGAAGGCTCATAATCTTCAGATAATTGCACATTGCTCAGAGTGCTTCTGAGGCAAGGGAGAGACAGAAAAATCCCACCCCCCATAAACAAGCACCCACACTCCAGAAGTGGGGATGCTACTTCTGTAGGTGTGTGTCTTCTGGCTGCCCACAGACAGTTTTAGTCAGGATGTCGACCAATAAATCTGCAGGGGCTTAAATGTATTCTGTTGATTTAAGTTTGTGCTGGTCAAAGACCAAAATAAAGACTTGAGACTTGATTTAAGTATAGTATCTGCATCAAAGACTTCTGGAAGCAAAGGCTTTAGTCTGACGTCGAACCTGTTCGCACATCCCTACTGGTAGCTACTCCACGACTGAGGAGATTCTCTAGACCATGGGCTCTAATCACATACACAGAAAACTCATTTTGGTTGCCTTTATGACTGATTTGTGTTATAAAGTATCCAATACAGTCTAAGGGACAAGCTGGGCTACGTAAAAGTCTCTGCTTTGGTAGTGGGACTGAACCGGGGGGTGTTCGAACCTCTTTCAGTAATGGGATCAAACCAAACTGGCGGGGGGTGGGGTGGGGGGGTTCGATGGGCTGCTGGACCTGGACCAAACTGGTCCAGTCCAGTTTGGGTCCAGTTTGGACTCGAACTGAACCAGACCAGCTGGTTCCGTGCACACTCCTAGCTACCAGAATGGGACTGCTGAAAGCAGTGGGAGAAATAGAAGGCGTGTTTGGGGACATTGGCCTACTCAAGGGAGACCCTGTGGACATTGTCTTAAGACAGGATGCTAAGCCATATAGTGTCCATGCTCCCTGCAGGATTCCCATTCCCTTACTCCACAAAGTGGAAATAGAGCTGGAAAGGATGAAGGCACATGGCATAATTAAAAAATCACGGAGCCTACACCATGGTGTGCTCCAATGGTCCCAGTCACAAAGAAAAATGGAAAATTCCTTACCGTATTTTATGGACTATAAGACTCACTTTTTTCCTCGAAAAATATCCGCCAAAATTCAGGAGCGTCTTATATGTTTTAACAGTTTAATATGTTAAAACTCTGAAAAACTGGATTAAAATTAAGGTGCGTCTTATAGTCTGTAGCGTCTTATAGTCCGTAAAATACGGTATATGTGTGGATCTGAAAAGGGTCAATGAAGCAGTTGTTAGGGGAAAATATGTACTCCCAACATTGGAAGATCTACTTCCAAAAGTGAATGGAGTCAAAGTAGTTTCCAAATTGGTTGCTTCAAGTGGCTTCTGGCAAATACCTCTGACAGATCAAAGTGCCAAACTAACATTTGTAACACCCTTTGGAAGATTCTGTTTCTAGCGCTTGCCCTTCGGGGTCACCAGCACTCCAGAGATCTTCTAGAGGAAGATGACAGAAGTCCTTAGGGGCATAAAAGGGATTATCGTTTTCATGGATGACATTTTAGTACACTGCACATCACTAGAAGAGCATGATAAAACTCTAACCATTGTCCTAAACCTGATCAAGGAGTCCGGGCTTAAACTAAACGAAGAAAAATGCATTTTTCACCAAACTGAAATAGAGTTCTTAGGAAAAGTGATTACAGAACAGTGTATGAAGAAAGTAAAAGCCATTAGAAACTGAAAGCACCTACAAACTTCACTGAATTGAGACGCTTTCTAGGAATGGTGACTTATCTCAGTCAGTACCTGCAGGACCTCTCCAGAGAGACATAGCCACTAAACCTGCTACTGCGATTCGATACATCCTGGAGCTTGGGGCCAGATCAAGAAGCCTCCTCTATGAAAATAAAAGACATGATCTCAAATGCCCCAGTTCTGCATCTCTATGATCCAAACAGGCCTACAATGGTTACTGCTGATGCAAGCAGTCATGGATTGGGTGGGATTCTTCTCCAATTACACGGGTCAGAGTGGATGCCGGTTGCATTCTGCTCTAGGACTCTTACAGAAACAGAACAACATTATGCAGAGATATATCAGAAATGGGTGGCCTGAATATATCAATGACACTTCAGAGCTATCTAAGCAATACTTTGGTGAACGTGGCCAACTTAGTGAATCACACGGATTAATAACAAAAGGAAATCATATTGTTGTGAAGTGAACAATAAGGAAAGAAATCCTAGACCTTATTCACCATAGCCATCAGGGCTTAACAAAATGCTTTGAGTGCCAAGCAAACAGTATGGTGGCTTAATATCGGAAATGACAAAGACCAAGGTCTCATCTTGTGATTACTGCAGAAGGAATAGATCAACTCAACGAAAAGAGCCTTTAATTACCACACCCTTTCCTACTCGACCTTGGAAGAGACTTGCAGCAGGCGTGTGTGAATTTCAAGGTCGACTCTACTTGGTCATCATAGACTATTTTCCCAGATATATTGAGATACATTCCTTGTCCACTACCACATGTCACAGAATATTTACACAACTGAAGAAAACCTTTGCCCGTCTTGGCATCCCAGAAGAGCTCGTGACAGACAATGCACCTCAGTTTACAGCAGCGGAATTCAAGCTCTTTTGCATATCATTTAACTTTAGCTATGTTACGTTGAGTCCTCACTACCCTCAGGCAAATGGGGAAGCAGAGAGGGCAGTACAGACTGCTAAGAAATTTTTTGTGTCAGGATGATCCACATCTTGCTCTCCTGAGCTTCAGAGCCAATGCATTGATAGCTACTGGATATAGCTCAGCAGAACTGTTAATGGGCAGACAAATCAGAACACCAGTTCCAACCATAGAGAAAAATCTGGCTCCAAAGTGGCCCAATCTGCACAAAGTTGCATCTTCAGATTGCAAAGCCAAGGACAGCTATGGACGTTTCTATAATAGGTGAAATTCAGTACAACCACTACCAAACTTAGAGCCTGGAAACAGAGTCTATATAAAACATGATGGAGAAAAGTCATGGCAGACTCCTGCTACAGTTGTAGGGAAGAGAGAAACACCTAGATCATATTAGGTCGAGACGGATAGTGGAACATTCAACAGAAATTGCAGACATCTCCTTGTCATACCTGAGAAGGTACAACCTTCAGATGAGGAAACAGTACCTACAACACCAAGTTCCAAGCAATCATTCTGGGGAAGGGCATTTCTTTTTGTGCAGACTTCTCTTTATTGTATATTGATTAGAGTTACTATATGTAATAAGAAACTTTTTTGTATCCAGTATAAGATGTTATTTTTTGAAGGAGGAGGGTTACCTTAAATTTGTAGTCCTCTTCTTTTTGGATAAATATGGTACTTACAACAGTTTACATACAGTTCTATACATTAACATTTAACATATAAATAACATATAACAACCAATATTATAAAATGCAAATCATCATACCATCCCATGTCTATTTGCAGCATCTTGAAATCAGAGGTATACACCCAGTTGTGCTTGCAGTGGGGAGCAGGAGGAGTAATAAAAAAAATAGCTACATGAAAAAACAAGCCATAACTCTATTTAATAACTATATTCCTACAGTTTGCAATTAGGAGGTCAGCCCTTTAGATAGGTAGAACTTGGAAAAGAAAAATGGCACAAAACAAAAAATAAAAAAGCTGATCCCTGATGCCTTTTCTCATTCCCCTCAGGCTGTAGTTAACCTCTCTCAGTCACTGGATGGATCAGCTGAACACAAAACAATGGAGTAGAAAGGCATACTCTCACTCACTAAGAACCAGTCCATTGCACAGCTCACCCCATCACTACTCTCTTCAAGGAGACACAGTAGGACTTTCACTTAATGGTAGGAACGTCCTACACAGTACAGATGAAACTATTATATGCTAGAATGCTGTTGACAGACTAGATTTCAAAGGCAATCATTATTCCTGGAATACTTTATTAAACAACTTAATTCTGATCATTAAAACATTGTCTAGTAAAGTGTACTGATGCTTCCTATCAATAAGCTGTTTACAGGTGTGAATTGTACATAATGCCTTCCACTATTAGCTAGGATAATGTTGAGATCTGTCAATCTCCATTTCCATTAACATTACTAATTTTGCAAGAGTGAAGATTTACAGAATCTAGCCCTTATTGTGCATGTTTTAATATCCCAAGCAGAGAAGAATACTTGATATGCTTTAGCACTCATACTGTAAATTCCAGCACTGGTTCTGAAAATCCCAGGCTGGGTCAGGAGGTCATACAGTGCTTACATGGAAGCGGAAACCAGGCCCAAACGGTGGCCCTGGAAGAAACCCTTGTAACAGTGCATGGTTTCTTTCCCAAGGCCAGCTCTTGGAAAATTGTTTATTGGTCCAGAAATGTTCTTCCCTTGAAACTGAAAAAACCAGCTCTGAACTATTCCACTGAGAATAAATGAAGTTCACAATATAGTCGTTTGTATTTACATTTAAAGCTGATGTGGAACAGCAAAAATAAATAAGCTAGGACTAGCACAGTACAGCACCAACTGAAAGAATAAAACAAGCAATGGGAATAGCATCAGCTGACCATGGAAACAAGTGTGAGGAACAGGGGAGATCACATACTCCAGCAACTCACAGGATAATCTAAAACGAGGGAAATAACGCCCCCAATTTTTACCATATTCTACTGTAGTGTGTGTATGCACCTCACATTATTTTTTAAGATGTATATTATCTTGGACTGTCTCAAGAATGTTCCAAAAATAATTTCTGTTAGAACGGTACACGCACTGAGACTTTTGTTTCTTAGCAAATGGGTGTGTGTTTGTGTGTGTGTGTGTGTACGCACACGCCCAATAAGAACCAGACCCACCCTGGGTGGTACTGAGACAGTATATGCTCATCAAGCACCAAAAGAGACATTGTTTTATTTGATGCCAAAGAAGAAGGGAACTGGGAGGGGCAGGGGGTGCTTTACACTCACTTCTTCCCTTTATTGCCTCTCAGCTATGATACAGTCATTTTTCTTATGCCTATCATTCCAATGTGTTTTCTACCAAAGGGCGTCTCCATATTCTCCCGGCCATGTGTTCCAGATCTCTAGAAAAATATTGCCAAATCCAATTTTAAAAACTTAGGCAGCAATCTGTTTTCTTGTATTCTAGTTACGAGCTGCATCAAATGGGTTAACCATGGTCATTACAGATCTTATGAAGTGCCCTTTCAATCCTTAAAGAGCGGCGGGGGCGGGGGCACCACAGGAAAACAACATACATTATTGAATACAGAAAGGTACATTTGTTGGCTAAGCTCTAAATCTGACCAGTCAGAGGAAAAGCAAAGAGGGAAATGGGGCTATTTAATATTTGTATTTCATCACTGAGAATCTGGGGTTCCATTTTCACTCAGATGCCCCTCCCATCTCAGATTTTTTCCTCCTTAATGCCAAATTCAATTTAATGGAAAATGATTCATCAATATAAATATATAGTCACAATAGAATGTTTCTAATGGTATACTCCAGTAAAAATGCTACTAAAGATTTATTATCATCATCAATAAAATTGTACTGTACTGTGTTCTGTTCTACTTCATCATTCTTATTAGGCAAAAGAAGTCTTCACACTTCATAAATTTTTCTTCAAATGGGAAGAAAGCTAGAAACTTCAACTGATGGGAAAGATCTATATTGTATGTTAGCAAAACATCTCTCTGAAAAAAGAGTAAATCATACCATAGAACAGGCTAGTATTTGTCCTCAAACACATTAGGGGGAATGAAAATAAAGAACTAGACTGATGATAGTATATGCAACTATTTTACATGGAAAGTATTGAAATGTTAGACCAATAGTACAAATAAAACATACTAATATACAGTGTAGGGAAGATAAGCAATTAAACAAAATGATATGTCAGCAACTTCACAAAGACAAGTTAGGTAGGTGCCAGATTTGAACTATTTAAGTGCCCTAGAGTCTGCCTCCTCCCACATGACCCCATGCAATCTCTTCAGGCAGATGCTACTTTCTGAGGACTGTCTTCCATATCTATGTACCAGATATTAATAGTAGGTCTCAAAGAGATGTTCTCAGGAAAGTCATTGACTGACAATCTCTTCCCCCACCAAACACAAAATAGTGAAGGTGAAAAAGCTTTAAAGGTTCAGTTATTTTGCACACAAATTTGGCAAATTTTACAGGCCAAGTATTTGTAAAAGCACGCCTCCTGTTCATGCTCACCATTGCTCCAGACCCTATCACATGCTCCACAACTTCTCTTTTTCAAAATGAAAAACACATTAATTGCAAATAAATTAAAAGCAAACTTTGATTCTACAAGTGACTAATTTTGGCCCCAGTTTTATTCCATCCTTCCATTTCCAACCTAGTTTTTGGGTTTTTTTTAAAGGCCTCTATGGTTTAATGAAAGCAGCATGTGAATTTAATGAGCTGACTGGCCTAAACATCCATGTTTAGCCAGTCAGTGTTATATAAGGTTTGCTGAGATTTACAGTGGAGCTCTGCTGTAGCTCTGGAGGAGGGACAGAAAGCCAGTGCGGCTTGAACTTGACCACAAATAAAGCTGGAAATACAAAAGAATTCAATTTGGCTGGCCTGGTAGGAGACACACAAGATTAAATTCTATACCAAGTATAGGTCTTCATGGTTGTGCTCGTTAACATCCAAGATTTAGTGACATTAAGGATTTAAGTTTTTCCTCAGTTCATTATTTAACTCAATTAAGTGGAAGACTGTCGAGCTCCTTCTGATGGAATTGTAGGTCTGGTCCAAATCTTACTGGAAGACTGCTATGAGTGAGGACTTGCTTCTATTGCAGGTGCAATGTGTAACTCTTTTCCTTCCTGTCCCACTTCATATTATGGGGAAACCACATGATTATTAGTATTAAAAAGAACAAGTGGGGACCCACAACAAAATGTTCTAGTGCTGTCCCAGCCCTAACAGAAGTGTTCCTGTTCAGGGTTTCAGTCAGCCTGGAACAGTCAGTCCTATAAGCAGTGTTTGGTCTTGAAGAGGACATCCTCCCCGCTCCAGTGCTCCTTTTTTATTTTCAACTGACAGGCTCAACATTCAGTTGCTAGGAAAACATTCCACAGGGCCTGGAAGCGCAAAGATCCTTGTCAGGGGCTCTCTCAGTATTCTACACATTTATTGTCCTTTTTGTTTACAAACTATACTTTTGCATACTTGGGGGATTCATGGAGGACCGTTTTAACAACAGTTATTAGCCATGTGATAAAAAGCAAACATGTGCAGCTCAAAGGCTGAGGACAAGACAGATGTGGCTGAAGCCAGCACGGAACTTGGGAACACAATATGGTGGCTTGGACTCTAAAGTCCTGGGTTTAATCCTCTACTCTGTCATGCAACATTGGGTAAATTGTGGAATTAAAACCTGTCCTAAATCACAGAACTGTTAAGATCTGTGCAGAGTGTAAGGCACTCTGCAAATCAAAAGTAGAAATGAAAGACTTGCAAAATTCAGTATATTATTTCTCCCCAACTAATCCATGAATCCCCCCCCCCCAGTTCATTATTTAACTCAATTAAGTGGAAGACTATTGAGCTCTCTTCTGAAGGAGTTGCAGACCTGGTCCATATCTTACCAAGAGACTGCTCTGAGTGAAGGACTTGCTCCTATTGTAGGTGCAGTGTGTAGCACCTTTCCTTTCTAATCCACTTCCGTATCATGTGGAAGCCACATGATTATTAGTATTAAAGGGAACTGCTAGCTTGCCGAGAACATTTGCTAGGAGAACTAGTAAACTATAAGCAGGTAGCTAGCAAAGCCCTAACATTACATTAGGAAACATAGGAATCTGCCTTCTACTGAGTCAGACCATTGGTCCATCTGGCTCAGTACTGTCGACACAGACTGGTAGTGGCTTCTCCAAGGTTGCAGGCAGGAGTCTCTCTCAGCTCTATCTTGGAGATGCCAGGAAGGAATCTTGGAACATTCTGCATGCAAACATACAGATGCTCTTCCCAGAGTGGCCCCAAGGGATGTGCACAAATTAATTTGCTTGATTCGATCTGTGCCCAAATCAAATCACTCAATTTGTTTTGTTTCCAAATCAACCCCCTCCCCAAATCACCCCAATTTGATTTGTATTTGATTTGATTCAGATCGATTTGGACCACTTAACAAGGTCCTAGGCGCACCAAATTTGGGTGGTGGTCAGGTCCCCATGGGTGTTGCCTACCACTCAAATTTCAAGGTGGTTGAGCACTTGGTTGATTTTTATTTTAGTTTTTACTGATTTTATATATTTCTGCCATAGGAAATAATGGGGATTTGAAGTCGCGCTATCCTAACCCTAACATGGATCCCCAGCTTTCATTTAAAAAAGAAAAGAAAAGAAAAGCTCTAGCCCTTGTAGAAGTGGTTATCGAGCAAAATGTATGGCCATTATTTTTCAAGTGTTTAGATTCTTTGGTGTATAATAACTTTCACTCTATTGTTATAGTTTTTCTGTAGCTGAGGTAATGATTCCTCCTTATGCCTTTGTAATCCAGACTTGGAATCTTTATGGAGTAATCAAAGAGGTCCACTAAGCTGATCTAAGTGATGCAGGGAACAACAACAACAACAAAAAGATAGTAACCTCTTCTGTATGCCCTTGCATGTTTAAGTCCTTATAGGTCAGAACTAGCAAACTATGTTCGAGACTCAAGCAAACGGTTGCCTTAGCTTAAAAACAAACCAAAAAAAGACTCTATTTTTCATTTTAACCAAAACTGGAGTTCTTAGAAATCTGTGATGGATACACATGATTCCACAATAGTGCAATACCTTATTCTGAGATGCAATAATGCATCTAGTTTACGTAGCAAACTATAAGTCCTACTTTTTATTTAGTGGGCATGCTTCAAGTGTCAATTGTTACAGAACCTTTGTCTAGCTAGGAAACAAATTTCACAGTGATATACTTGGTGCTATTACTTATTTTCTTAGAGGGAGTAGTGCCAAGAGCTTAGCTTGCATTGGAATTTTGCCTCATCAGCCCACACAAACTGCTGTCCTTGAATGGACAGGTGCATGGACATGATTATCCAAGCACAGGGCAGAACAAGATTAATGCTGCATCACGGCAGAGTTTAAGAACAAACTTCATGTTTTTCTTTAGCTTTGGTGGGTCATTTGAACGCAAACTCAGACTTGTTTTTAGAAACAGAAACAAAATAAGAGCCAAATTTTTCTTTTCAACATCTGTCAAGTCAAGGAATGGCTGCAAGGAGTGTGGTACTCTTACCATCACTTGGTGCTTTATGTTTCCAGCCTTTAAAGTTTTATTTCCACATATGTACATACACATATTATAAACAACATGCCAATAATGCAAGGATTCCACAGCTCCAAGTAGGCAGGCAAAAAAGCCATACCAGTTCAGAGCAGAAGCCTTAGACGTCTTCCTTGTTCTGATCTGCCCTCTTCTCTTTCTATTGTGGAATAAGGCGGCTTTTTATAGGCATGTTCTAAATCCTTCACCTAGCTCCAGATGGTTTACATTAACTACAAAACATATGGACATTGGACACAAAGGACGATAATACTTACAAAGCCACTGATTCCCACAGACATCTGCAGTTAAAGTGACAATGACAACTTCTCTCTATTCACAGGACAGCATAAAAATTTTCCACCATAATATGGTGAATTTTCCATTGTTTAAAAAATATAAATAGTAAAGTAACACGTTTTCAGATTATGCTCTACTGGCAGCAAACCATGCAGTATTATTGGAGACAAGAGACTGTTGCTTGTTCACAAAGTATATATAGTATACTAGCTGGCAGAGATAGTGTGTGCCAATGGTTAAACACACATTTGTTCTCCCACTGGTTTGAGTGCTTTGTACTCAACAAAGAGCATATTCTAGAATATATAAAATTAATTCAAAACCGCTTTAATTACAAGAAATAGAAGCCAATGACCATGTTTGAATATACATATGTACAATAATTTTCTACTGTAGACTGCTTTGGTTTCACAAGTATTGTGCTTATGGCAGTAATACCATCTCGCTTCCAAAACACAAAATGCTTCAGACACTGATGTTTTAATTCTTGTTTACATTTTTAAAAGATGTGTGGAGGGGAAAAACACAGATACTTAATTCAGCTTTTACCACAGAGTAACAACACGTAATGATGCAGAGTTACAATCTATATATTTAATTCTCCTGGGTGTGCCAGGAAAAAATGCGTCCCAGCAGCTCAGCTGATTGGCTGGACTGCGGGGGCGCCTGATTGGCTGGCGCACCCAGGAGAACAGTGGCGGCGGCGGCCATGGCCAGGGAGCCAGGCGGGCCCGGCCGCGAAGGCGAGGCGGTGGGCCGGGCCGGGCCGGGCCAGCTAGAGGCACAGATGCTCTGTGCCCGGGCCCACTAGTAGTGACTAACAGGCATTAGGCAACTCCCTACAAAGGTAAAAGTTAGAAGCTGCACTGAAGGCAGTGGAAGTGATGTGTGCAGTCATCTCCACTGACTTCAATGGGACTTGTGCATGCTTAAGTTTTCTGGATTTTGCCACTGACTAAAATTTCCTATAACTTTAGACTATACGGATGTGCACAGAACCAGTTTGTGAGCACTGGGGAGAGTGGTGGTGGTGGTGGTGGGTTAGCTTTAAGGGACAGGGAAGGCACTGCCTCCTTGTTAGTCCCGCCTTGCCGCTTTCCTGCCGCCAGAGTTCTCCAAAAAAGTGGGTGCACTGGGCTGCAGTGTTCCTGCTTACAGCCCTGATAAGTGTCACCATGCTCATGGCCGACGTGCACACGCTGGTGGACTGAACCAGTTCAGCGCTGCAGTAAGGGAGCACCAAATTGATTCCGTGCACATCCCTATCAGACTATAGACATAAGATCCATGTGTATAATGTGGGCTCCCCGGCCGCTCCCCCCACTATAGTTTCCTATGCAGATAGAGAGCAAAAGTCAGTTGTGGCCAACATCCAAACTAGCATGGCGCTGGTGCAACAGTGGCTAACATCCAGATTTGTGCTACAGCCTAAACAGGGTATTTTGTGTATTTATTTATTACATTTCTATGCCGCCACACCAACATCTCGGTTTACAAAACAAACAAAAAAACTGTTGGGGAGGCAGCTTCTGATGGCATCGACAGCACCAGCAACCCTATTGAGCACCAGAGCCACTGGGGGTAGAGATAGTGAGAAAGGGAACTGCCTCTCTAACTGTGCTTTCTTTACTCTACTTGATGGTCTCAGGTTTCACTCTCTCCCCAAAGCCAGCCTTCCTCTCCCTCTCCTTCCACTTCCTGTACGTAGCAAGCAGCTAGAAATGTAGGCTTATCTATCTCCCTGATGTATTTCCTAAATAAACTACTTTATTCAGGAATTTAACTCCATGTCTCCAGACAATATGAATTAGCAGTGTTCTCCTTATCTGTGCACTTCTGCTGCAGCTGGGGTAGATTAAAAAAACAACAACTCCCCTCCCAGTTCTCTAACAAAAACCAGAATTAAAACCAAATTAAAACAGCTATAACTTTTTAAAAAACTATCTGAAAACAGCAGAACAAAAGTAAAAACCAACTCACAGCTGATGAAAAGCTTGGTGAAATAAATGTATTGAGTGCTAGAGATGGGGAAGCTCTTACAACCACAGGGAGTTTGTTCTAGAGCTTCAGGGCAGCTATAAGGCCCAGCCTCAAGTCACCACCAGATGAACTGAGGGCAGCCACAGGTGGACTTCTCTCTCAAAGATCTTAATAAGGAGGGGTGGGTGGGTTCTGAAGGAGAAGGCACTTTCCTAAATACTCTGGGCCCAAGTCATTTATACATAATTATGAGCACTTTAGATTATGTCCAGAAATATATGGGCAGCCAGTGGTGCAATGCTTTTAAAAGAGAAGTAATATGGTCTCTTCGGGTTGCCCTGGAGAGTCATGTGACCTGACTGCCAGATTTTGTACCAATTGCAATTTCTGGACTACGTTTGGACTACGTACAAAAGCAACCCCACATGGAACACATTGCAGTAATCAAGTCTGGAGGTAACCAGGTTTGCTTCCTTTTCATAGCAAGCAATTGTGCGTATTGAGGGGAAGTAGTTTCAGTCTAGGGATTTGATGAAGCATGGTTTGATCACTCTGAGGGAAATTAAAAAGGGAACTTTTAGAAAAAGAAGAGCAGGTGCTTACCTGCTCTCTGCCACCCCTTCCAGCTTCTTGCTAAGTTGGTGCGCATCCCAAAAAGCCCCACACACTGTCACAGCACACACATGGAGTCCGGGGCTTTTTCGAATGCGCAGGGCTTCCCCATCAGCATAGGGCTGATGGCGTGGGACTTTGGTGGATGCTTGCCGCCCCAACAGGAAACTATAAGGGGTGGTGGAGAGCAGGTGGTTACCGGCTAGCGGTTATTCTAGCATTACCATAACTTTTTGAAAAGATTTAAAAAGCTCCATGAAGCCTCCATGAAGCACATTTTTAGAACATCCAAATAGAAAATATGATAAAGTGATCACACATACCTCCATACCATGCACATTCTCCAATCCCTTCCCAGCATGTTTAATATACCAGTTCTCACTCTAAAATGGTTAGGTTTGATCGACAGTTTAAAACCAGATTTTGAAGCTCACTTTCAAACCCTGATTAAAAGTAACCATAGTTGGCAATATTTTAGTGCAGAATATGCATGGTTAATACTGAAAATGGGAAAGACTGAAGCAACTGAAGGGAGGTAGAAGTAGTCCAGGAGACATTTCCAATTTTTTAATCAAAGTTAAGAGATTGACAAACAAACATACAAACTACTACTACTACACCGTTTATATAACATTACAATTGCACTAGGCCTGATTCTAGAAAGGCATATTTGACAGAAGTAAATCATAGGTATACAGCTAAGTTGAAAAATAATTTTAAAAGATACTTTGCTACAAGTTTGCCTTTTTGCTGTACCCAGTAAAGAATATTATCAAATACTGAAGATCTTTAGATGTAGTATCAAAATGACATATACCATGATTTGCACTTGGGGTTCCTCCCCTCCATGACCACTGGAAGGATGATACTATCAATGTTAGTGTGCATTTGCAAGCTGTATCATCTGTATCAAATTAAATATATTAGAATTCAACTCGCCTCTTTACAAATTGTGCTAACATCTGAGTCTTTGGTCATTCCAGTCCAGTGATGGGGATTTGTTTCTGTTTAAAAAATTAAGTTCTGAAATGAGAAAATTGAGCACAAAAAGTATTGGTTCATATTATACACACAGTACCAAATACTGTGGTGTTTGGAACTGATGTCAGACATCATATTTGGGCAGTGGTAGTGTTTCCTTCTTGTTTTCTGTTATTCATTAAAGATGCTGGGAACATGATTTAAATTGTTGATTTCTACTACACAGCATGCATTAGTTTAAACACTTATCAGGAGGGAGATGGGGGTGAGGAAACAAAAAGGGAATGAATGAAACAATGAAAACTACAGATGAGAGAATGAAAAAAGTGCAGAGCGGGGGCGGGGGGACATGAAATATGTAAAACATACTAGAATTGTTTAGGAGGGCAAAGAGATTCCCATTAAATGTTTATCAGTCTGTTCACAAGGACACAGCCAGACAGAAGGAGTAATTACAGGACAAACTCCATGGAACAATCCTTGATGCTGCCATCTATGCTCATGACAAACACACTGTTGATATTCTGGCAAGAAATGTGAAGAAAGCAAAAGAGAAATGAGGCTTGAAAACAGCCATAGGGTTCTTTAGAATGACTCAGAGACAGAATAGCAACAGCCTCCCTCATGTTTATTCTTTGAAAGTCCTTAAGGCTGCTAAATGGAGCATCATGAGCTGTACCTCAAAACTGCTTCATTGCCTAGTTCATGATCTGAACGAGTTCCAAGCTTGCTTTCATAGTTTAGGTTTCTGAAAGATTCTAATAAATACAGGGCACTATGTTACCCATAGGTTCACATGAAATTCTATTTTATAACCCTTTCATTGCCTGCTTTTAAACAAGCTTTAAAAACATATTTCAGCAGGCATTTTTTTCCTGTTCTGGTATTTTTTAGTGGGTGTGCGTGCTTATACATTGTTCTATTTTTATTGTTGTTACTGAATTTTTTTAGTCACTGGGCAACATACAGACTAAGTTTGTCATAAGAAAGTCCTTCCAGCATCTTAAGTGGCACAACGGGGAAATGCTTGACTAACAAGCAGAAGGTTGCCGGTTCGAATCCCGGCTGGTGTGTTTCCCAGACTATAGGAAACATTTCCCAGACTATGTTTCCCAGACTATGGGAAACACCTATATCAGGCAGCAGCGATATAGGAAGATGCTGAAAGGCATCATCTCATACTGTGCGGGAGGAGGCAATGGTAAACCCCTCCTGTACTCTACCAAAGAAAACCACAGGGCTCTGTGGGCACCAGGAATCGAAACTGACTTAATTGCACACTTTACCTTTGCCTTACCAGCATCAATAGGACTTAATTAGTTATGACTAACTTTTCTCATTGATTTCAATGGTGCTTAGTCTGCTAAATAGTCTAAATTAGGGATGTGAATGAACCTTTTCGGAGGCCCTTTTACAGGCCTCTGAACAGGTTTGAACAACCAGCGGTTCAGCCGGTTTGAAGGCGGGGCGGGGGAGACCTTTAAGGGCAGGAGAGGGTGCTCTTACTCCTCCCGCCACGTTTCCCTTGCCAGCACTACATTTTAAAGGGGTCCAGGGATTCATTATGAGGAAAAATTATACACCAAAGAATCCAAACACTTGAAAAACAGTGAACAAACATTTTGCTCCATAACTCCACTTCTACAAGGGCTAGAGCTTAGCTTTTTTTCCCCAATGAAGGCTGGGAATCTGGGGGAATTAATAAGAGGGATCCGAATCTCAAATCAATTTGAAACGAATCGGGCGCGATTCGATTTGTACCCGAATCTAGCCAATGGACCACAGGGGAGATTTGTTTTGTCTCCAAATCACCTGAATCAGCTAGATTTGGGTACAAATTGATTTGTACCCGAATCAATTTGCACATCCCTAGAAGAAACAGCATCATAGAAACAAGCCAAAGGTTGTCCATTAAAGTGGAAGACACCCACCTAACACTACAGACAAAATGAATAAACGAAGGTAAACTGTAGAGCCATGGCTTGTTCTAACCATAGCTAAGAACCTGCAACATGTTTTTCAAGATACACAACAGGCAAACAATTGCTTAGAGTTATTCCCCCACTGCCACATTTGCTCAGGAATCAGTTTCATAAATTCACTCCCATCTCCATGCTGCAGCAGTCTCTTATAAGTGGTCTCTGAATTCAGACATAATACAAAACCATGTTTTAGGTAAGCAAATCATGATCTCATTATGTCTGAAGTTGAACCCACCATTCAGAGGGTTTAGAAGTTTGGTGTTAACAGAATAATAAAGCAAAATGGCATTTTTTCATACAGTATTAGGTAAGAAGAGCCTGGCTGGATCAGGCTCAAAGCCAGCCTAGTATAGCATCCTCTCTGGCCATCAGATGCTTCTGCGACGTTCACAACCAGGAGATGAAAGCATGCCCTAATCTTGCCATTGCTCCCCTGCAGCTGGTATTCAGAGGCCCCTAAACCTGGATAGTGCCATCAAGACCACTGGTAGATCTGTCCTCCATGAATTTTTCTAAGTCCTTTTTAAAGCTATCCAAGCTGGCTTTAATCCATCAAACGATGACTGGTCAATAAGGTTTCACTTCCAATCACTTACTGAGTATTCTTATAGGGGATACAAGGGGAAAATATACATCAACATTGCTTCTATGATGCAGTGAATGTGTCCGGGCTTTAGGCCTAAAAATGCAAGCCCATTCTAAAACTTATGACTCCTACAGTGGCATCCTAACTGTAGGTATTTGTGCAAAGCACCATCATTTGGGTGCTAGAAGACAATACAGACGGACAACCTATTATTTGTTTGTATGAACCCACACTGAGTACTAAATTCATTTATTTACATTTATATCCTGCTTTTCCTCCGAGGCACTCAGAGCTGTGTACAGGTTTATTTTTATCCTCACAACAACCCTCTGAGGTAGGTTAGGCTGAGAGAGAAGTGACTGACCCAGAGTCACCCAGTGAGTTTCATGGCTGAATAGGGATTTGAACTTGGGTCTTCCTGGTCCTAGTCCAACACTCTAACCAGTCTTACAAAAGCTATAGCAAGGAAACCTTTAACAAGTGCATGGCATGTTCTCATTTTAATCAGATCTTTCAATGCAGTGAATAGGCTGGAAGTATATCATAGTCAATTGGACTGGTGAAAAAAGGGGTTTCATGTGCGAATAAAGAAAGCAGTGAGGATGTTAAGCTTGAATTTGCTAGAGGGAAAGACTCAACAACTTCATCCCTAACTTCACCCTTCCTGTGTCCGTGACTTTCCTGTTCTGAGAGAAAATACACTCAAGACCCCAAAGGATCAAAGGACAAAAGCGTCAGCATCAGATATGATTCATGGCTGGTTCCTCTTCATTTCATGAGTGACAAAGTAAAATAAATTAAAACCAACTGACTAGAACAAGCCAAAAAAATTCATGGATGAACCTGGAGAATCAAAAGCTTATGACAACATTAGCAGGAAAGCCTGCTTCTACATGCAAACAGTCCTTACTGTGTAAATGGCCAATTAATTTATGAGAGCCAGATGTTCTTGTATACTGGAGATGTTTACCTTTCTGTGCAGCTCTTTGATGGACTAATAGATGCCACCATGTTACAGCAGCAGGGAAGCAGGACACTAGTGCTTCATAAACAAAACAAAAAATCAGCCCCTTTCAAACTTTTACATGTTGGTAATTGCCCCCATACTTTCCCTCTATTTGCAGATTATGGGGTGTGTAGAAAAATAAGTACTGACTGTAAGTAAAGCAAATACGTACTTCCTTGAAGCAAACTCCGCTGCTTGAAATTAGGAGAGAATTGTGACAGTAGAACTAGTTCTTCCCTCTTGTACTTTTACATTATATGTATATTTTAAAAGCTGCACAGAACTCACTATGCAATTATTCTACACCTAATGATGCAACAGGGAAATGCTTGACTAACAAGCAGAAGGTTGCTGGTTCAGATCCCCACTGGTATGTTTCCCAGACTATAGGAGGGTGTTTCCCAGACTATGGGAAACACCTATATTGGGCAGCAGCGATATAGGAAGATGCTGAAAGGCATCATCTCATACTGCGTGGGAGGAGGCAATGGTAAACCCCTCTTGTATTCTACCAAAGACAACCACAGGGCTCTGTGGGCACCAGGAGTTGACACTGACTCGACAGCACACTTTACCTTTATGTAATCACTGCTACTGGTTTCGGAAACAAGAAAAGTATCCAATTAAAATTGTTGTGTATAATATGAATAGTCTAAGAACTCCACTCTTGGATCAGACCAAGGACTAGTCCAAAATTCTGTTTCCTACAGCTGCTAGCTAATTGCCTTTGGCTGGGGCTGAAAGAAACGGTTCGCTCCCATTGTACGTCCTCATTCCATGCTAACTGAGCAAAGAGACACCTTTTTAAAGTGGCGATTCTCTTTATTTAGCAGGGGAGAGCAACTGGCTCTATCCATCCCCAGCACAGCATCCCTCCAGTGCCTGTTGCTGGTCTATCTTACGTTTCTTTTCCAGACTGTGAGCCCTTTGGGGACGAGGAGCCATTTTATTTATTTGATTGTTTTTATATATGTAAACCGTTTATATCTATGTTAACTTCTGTTGAAAAGCGGTTTATAGATGTTCAGCGTATTCATATTAGCCATAAAGGCTCAGTGCTGGCTTCACACTGGTTCACGACTGAAACAGACAACAAAAAAGCCACTCCTCACACAGTGGCCCCAGCCCAGGCCAGGCCAGGCCAGAACCACCATCTTGCCCTCTGACTAGGCCCACCCCACCCCGGCCTCCCAAACCCAGCCACTGCTTCTGCTCTTTGCAGACACATCCCTGATGCTGCAAACCCAGCAGGAGGCTGCCTGGGCTTCTTCATGCTGCCTTTCTGTAGCTGGCTGCTGCACTATTAAGCCACTGGTGGTGGTGGTGGTGGTGATGGTGATGGTGGTGGTGGCAGCATTCCCTCCAAGCATGAGAAGGGAGCCAGTGGGAGGAGGGAGATTTTGCAGCTGCTGACTTAACAATGAGAGAGCCCAGAAGAGAGCCCTGGGAGCCACCCCAGGCTGCTTTCCTCTGTGTGTGTGAACAAATGGGAAGATGTGCATGCTCATGGCCACAAACATTCTTATCACATGTGAGTTACTTGTTGACAAAATATATTACGAACTGGTCATGTGCATTTGTATTATTACCTTTGCTCTTTTTGTCTGTGTTCATCTCTATAAATAAATACCCATTGTTGTTTCCCCTTTGATTAGGGTCTGCCTATTGTCTTCTCCCGAAATTCCTTTCAGGAAAAATGGGGGATAGTCGACTGAGGCATCACTTAAGAACGAGGGGCTCTGGTATTATTTCAACTCACAACTGCTTTACAAAGAGCACAAGTCCCACAGTTCCGTCCTCGCAGTGTAGAGGTAGCTGGTAGGGAATACAAGGTTTTACATTATAAATATATGTTGGGACAGCTTCAGCATTGATTTTAATGGGCTCAAAGAAGGGTGAAGTTCTTCTGGAATCCTTTGCTCAGTAGATACCAAGCCAACCACAAAGCATTCCAAGCATCTAACTTAGGACAGAAGATCTCACTAGAAAATGCTGTGATAGAATATTTTCCCCCTTGCTGTGTACACTGCTTCTTATATATCTGGCCGCAGAGATGAGCTGAGAGCTAAAGAGCAGAGAAAAATCTCAATTATGACTTGCCTTAAGAACTGCAGCAAAGAAAGGGAGAGTGCAAGAACACCCCAAAAGAGACAGGTAACTCACATTCTGAAATATTAGAGTAAATTTTAAGTCTAGAAACAGAATTAATAGGCTTGCTAATATTAACAAAAAAGCAAACCCCTACCATTGAGCTCATACTGAAGCACTTACAAAACCAGCAGGATACATGTTGTCATTTAAGACACAGTATGGGAAGTTACCACAAATACTTACAATTACTCATCCTTATGCCTATATTATTCAGGCTTAATCAGCTACATGGCCTATTTATAATTAAAATCATCCCATGTCTCCTTGCTCAAAAAAGTGTGTTACATTCTGCCTGATTTCTAATACAGAATAATACAGAATAAAACAATGCCAATAAGTATTCTGTTTCATTTGTCTTCATTCCCTGCAAACGGGGCAAGAAGCCTCTTTGACCTTCCAAACCACATTTTTCCTTCAGGTATGCTGTTCAGGAATAGGGATGTGCAGACTAGTCCGGAGGTTCGGAATCGAACCAAACCCCTCCCCTCCCCCCCTCCCCTGGTTCCATCCAGACCGGAACTGAACCTCTGGACAGTTCGCAGATTATTATTTTTTTAATTGATGAATGCAAAAGTACCTCTAGCCCCTTCGGGGGGCTTCCTGTATGCCGAGGGTGTGTCCGTGTCCCCGAGGGTTCCCCTACCACCCACCAGCCTCTGAAATCACCGCTGCAGCCCAGGAGACTGATCCTTTTTGGCCAGTTTGGGCCTCTGTAGTAAGTGGTGGCGGCCATTTTGGGTGCCGCCACACTTGCATAAATGGCCTCTGTGAGGCCTGGTATGGCCCATGGCCTTGCAGAGGTCATTTGCGCATACGCGGTGGCCATTTTGGAAAAATAAAATGGCCGTCCTTACTTCTATATGAAGCTCAATTGGGATCCATCAACAACTTTGTACCTCTAGAAGCTATACAATCTAAGTTTATTAGACATATACAGCAAGTCCCCTGCTGTGAGCCAAATGCAATAATTAGTGAAGTGGGGCTTATCAGATTAGAGTCATGTTATTGGTGTTGCATTATTTATGTTATTTTGTTTTGGTTAAAAGTAGTACTTTAGCCCCCTTAATAATGATGGACGACTGTAAACTTAAATGGAAGTCTTTGGTGATAAATAAATTATCCCAATATGGACTTTCTCCAGTCAAACTAATTGACCTAGGACTAGATCAGGCCATGAAGGTGGTTAAACAACGCATTTGCATTTTAGATACAGAATTACAAGAGGAACTGGTCTCAAGAACAATATTTACATAGGGAACCAAATTACTAACTTTAAACCAGCAGAATATTTAGAACCAAATCTAGACGTACCCTTACTCTAGCGCGGGTTAACACATTACCTACGGCAGTTCTTGATGGTAGGTTTAAAGGGATACCTTTTTCTTCCTGGCTGTGTCTGTGTGGCTCTGGGGCCACAGAAACATCTTCACATGTCATTCTATACTGTGCTTTTTATAAGGATATATGCTTAAGTTTAATTTCTCCTCTGCTGGAAAACCTCCCTGGATGCCCTAATGAGTTCTATCTAAATTTCTTATTGACCCAGGAAAACAAAGAATAGTGCTAGCACATTGGCATGAAACTAACCTTTACTATGACTGCTACTACGACTACGACTACAACTAGAGCAGTATACAGGAAAAATAAATACTTCATAAATAAGGTAGTCCCCTGTCCCTACAGGCTCACAATCTAAAAAGAAACATAAGGCAGAGACCAGCAACAGTCACTGGAGCTACTGTGCGGGGGGGTGGGTGGATAGGGCCAGTTGCTCTCACCCTGCTAAATATATGAAAACCACCACTTTAAAGGGTGTTTTTTTCCTCAGGAAGTCCTTACTGTCTTAAGGGAAGGGGGGAGTGTCTTCCTTTGGCTGTTCTTAAGAACCAATAAAAAGAGGTCCCAGCAACAGAATCAGAAATACATTCAAGACTGTTCTAGTCAACAGTTACTGCCCTACACCACAAGGAAATCTTAAACTTTCTAAGTAATAAACATCATTATTGAGCTTATAGAATGACAACTTGTCAGCTCTTGTAAAAAGAAATCCTGTAGGGAAACAAGGGACAGACCTTGAGGCCATCATATGCCATCCACTTCCTACTTTGTCATTAGCAGGGGGGGTGGGGGAAAGCAATTGTCTAACAAAGAGTAATCTAGAACTGAAACACATTTGAGTTGCTTGGTCCAGATGTCTTCCATGTGTGTTGCTCTCATGATTTTTATCTTTGCACTATGGAAGCTTGCATGAGTGAGAAGAAATTAAAACCCTTCAGAGCAAAATATTAGCATAATTTAAAGTCAATGGCAAAATTAGAATAGGCTTGAAAGGGAAAAGGTTTCACATTTCCAGCGCATATATAATACCATGTTTAAGAGGAGACCGAGAGCACAAATAAGTATGCTCTTCCACTTTCCTCCTTCCTTCTCACAAGCTTCTTCAACCTCCCTTTCATTTCCAGACCTTTGATTAGTACTACATCTGCACTGGATTTTTCACTAATTCTGGCAAGCACAAAGCTGCTTATAAACCTAATTCTAATCCTGATTCCAGTATGTAGTTTGAGCTTCTTGCTTGTCTTGTATACAACCAGCAAATCTCTCCCCTCCCAAAGGAAGCTCCCACCAAGTATCCAACAGTTCAAATCACACCGAACCAGTTCCCTTACTGTGAAGAAGCCCTTTAGTGGTCAAGCTGCATCCATCCCATTCATAGGTAGGAGGAAGCCTTTGTTTAAGTCCAGTCAAGAAGACACCCATGAATAGCAGTGAACCCAGTAGCCCCTTACAATCCTTTGAAATTCCACTGGGAAACAAAGGCCAACTCAAGTATAACTGGAAGACCTGTCAGCCTACCCAGGCAGAGTGTGATTGGGACACAGGAGTTCCAGACCTGCCACCCCCGTCTGGACAAAACACTGTGCCCGACTATCAGCAGACTTAAGGACAGGAAAGTCTGGCCAATGCTCTAACTCTCTCCCTCTCCTACCCTTTCCACACTGCTCTCTCTCCCTCACTGCACAGTCAAGTTTTCTCTGACTGTGTATAAATTAATTAAATGCTTTCCCACATTGTTTTTACCTGCTAATTTCATTAAGGTGTCTTATACTCTAAGAGATTCCCAGGCTTAACCCTCCACTGTAGATTATTCCCCAAATAAATGTTTGAGTGCTTGCACCAAATCTCATCTGCTGCCTCTTCCTTTTTGGTGTATACTTTCCAGTATCTGAGAGATCCTGACATGTCTTTGCTGACCCGCAAAGACACATGTGGAAACAGCAGGCTTCACTTTTTGTTTAAATGGAACTTAGTTACATGAACATTGCAACACCTTTGTAAACAAATTTTATTTTGCTCATTTCTCACACACATACAAACAGAGCTGTAAAACATGACTTAAAGTTCCTTAATGCATTATTGTTATAACTTAATCCAACTGGAATTCTTTATTACAGTATAACTATCAGCTTCTAAAATTGTCTGGACTCATAAGGATTCTGAGGTCATTTCCTAGATGTTATCAAACGTTAAACACTAGCTATTGTGTTTTGCTTAGTGATGCCAAGATTGCCCCTGATATTACCAAGTAAATGAAAGACATTTACAGTGATATGGGGGAAGGAAAATACACAGAGAGAAGTGCATCAGCAAAATGAAAGAGCTCAATACAGATTCCTTGGTGCATTCAGGCTCAGTTCTAAGCTACAGAAGGCAATTTCTACAGATCTCAAAAGTAGATGTTAATTTAAAGCTATAACTTATTACTTGCTAGCATATTCCTAGGAGTAAAATTAAAATATGGGTGACACCCTGCTTTGATGCCCTTGATGAATGCAAGTCATCTTATAAAATAATCACAAAAGCAATTTTAAGTTTATTGTAAAGTAGGAAAGCTGAATAGTAAATTGGAGAGTCTGGTGGAGTATATGATCATATGCACCAGATATTCAGCTTGCTTTTTGCTAAAAAGCCCCAGGTGTTGTAGTCTTGCCTCGTGAGAAAGGTGCTCTAGGCCCCTGATCATCTTGGTTGCCCTCTTCTGTACCTTCTCCAGTTCAACAATGTCCTTTTTAAGATGTGGTGACCAGAATTGTACGCAGTACTCCAAGTGTGGTCGCACCATAGTTTTGTATAAGGGCATTATAATGTTAGCCGTTTTATTTATTTTATGATACAAGTTATTCCTCTTCCCAGGGAACAGAGGGAACTATAGTTTTATGTGAGGAGCTAATATATATGGGAGAAAGCATAGCACTTTCTACAAAACTTTCTACAGCACTTTTTACCAAAAGCTTAGCACTTTCTCTCAAATTCCTACAATTCTTATGATTCCTGATCTAATATGACTTTTTAAATTGAACAAAACATATATGCTTGTAATACAGATTTACCCTTAATACACACAACTATTCATCTTATGGGCACCTCTGGCACAAGGTGCTTTGTTTTCCCCCTATTTATGATTGTGTGACTCCCCTAATCCAGAAATAATATTGTGGGTTTCCATACCAGCTCTGATTCTATAGACCTACTTAAACGGTTTCCTCTCCTAAGTAGGCAACTTTACATGTTCTGTATTGTTGTTTAAAAGATGCTTAGTAAGTTTGTTGTCCATAGTTGTAACTACCAGGGACACTGAAATGTCCTTTTCACTGAATGAATACTGATCACTAAGTGAGACCACAGGGATAAACATTAACTTTTTTTCATTTCATTTTAAAGTAAAAGCAACATCAGGAGCTGAAAGAGAGTGCTTATGTCATTTTTATGCTCAAAATAGGCCCCAAAGAGTAGATATTATAGGAGAGAAAAGTAGTGGGAAGATGAGCTAAATACATTTTATTGGCCTTTAAAACAGTGTGAACTTGGTAAACAGTGTAAAGTTGTCTGTATTGTTCTAGGGATGTGCAATCAATTCGACTTGAATCTGGGCGATTTGAGTGGTTTGACCTTGAATACCCTCGAGGATGCTTACCAGATTTGAGGTCAAATTGAATCACCCTTGATTCACGTTTGAATTGATTCGGTGATTCGAGCCTCCGTTTTGTCCCCAGTGATCTCCATTTTGTCCCCTCCGACTTTCTGCCATCACTGCCAGGGGTGAATTTTTAGGTATTTTTATGTGTTCTCAGTTGTGAAATTTATTTATTGTTAAATTTGTATACAAAGCAATCCCAAGGGAGTTCACACAGAAAAATTAAAACGACTATAAAAATTACACAATTAAAATATTAAGCTAGAATATAAAAACATAGATCTGACTAAAAATATTTAAAATACAAGCACAATACAACCATACAAAATACAAGCAGCAGCAAAAACAATCATATAAAAGCCTGAGTAAAAAGCCAAGATTTCACATGCTTTCTAAAAACTGTGATGAAGACAGAGGAAGTTGCTTCTTCATAGGGATTCCATGCTTTAAGAACATAAGAACATAAGAACAGCCCTGCTGGATCAGGCTCAAGGCCCATCTAGTCCAGCATCCTGTTTCGCACAGTGGCCCACCAGATGCCGCTGGAAGCCACAGGCAGGAGTTGAGGGCGTGCCCTCTCTCCTGCCATTGCTCCCCTGCAACTGGTACTCAGAGGCACACCCTTGAGGCTGGAGGTGGCCCACAGCCCTCTGACTAGTAGCCATTGATAGACCTCTCCTCCATGAAGTCATCCAAACCCCTCTTAAAGCCATCCAGGTTGTTGGCCGTCACCACATCCTGTGGCAGAGAGTTCCACAAGTGGATCACGCGTTGTGTGAAAAAGTACTTCCGTTTGTTGGTCCTAGACCTCCTGGCAATCAATTTCATGGAGTGACCCCTGGTTCTAGTGTTGTGTGAGAGGGAAAAGAATCTCTCTCTCTCCACTTTCTCCACGCCATGCATGATTTTATAGACCTCTATCATGTCTCCCTGCAGTCGTCTTTTTTCTAAACTAAAAAGCCCCAGGTGTTGTAGTCTTGCCTCGTGAGAAAGGTGCTCTAGGCCCCTGATCATCTTGGTTGCCCTCTTCTGTACCTTCTCCAGTTCAACAATGTCCTTTTTAAGATGTGGTGACCAGAATTGTACGTAGTACTCCAAGTGTGGTCGCACCATAGTTTTGTATAAGGGCATTATAATGTTAGCCGTTTTATTTTCAATCCCCTTCCTAATGATCCCTAGCATGGAATTTGCCTTTTTCACAGCTGCCGCACATTGAATAGACACTTTCAACGAGCTGTCAACCACAACCACAAGATCCCTTTCATGGTCCATCACCAACAGCTGAGATCCCATCAGCATATACTTGAAGTTGGGGTTTTTCGTCCCAATGTGCATCACTTTACACTTGCTAACATTGAACTGCATTTGCCATTTTGTCGCCCACTCCCCCAGTTTGGAGAGATCCTTTTGGAGCTGCTCACAATCCGTTTTGGATTTCACTACCCGGAAGAGTTTGGTATCATCTGCAAATTTGGCCACATCGCTGCTTACCCCTGCATCTAGATCATTTATGAATAAATTAAAAAGCACCGGTCCCAGTACAGATCCCTGGGGGACCCCACTTCTTACTTCCCTCCATTGTGAAAACTCTCCATTGATACCTACCCTCTGTTTTCTGTCTTTCAACCAGTTAGCAATCCACACATGTACTTGTCCCTTTATTCCATGACAGCTAAGTTTCCTCAGGAGTCTTTGATGAGGAACTTTGTCAAAAGCTTTTTGGAAGTCCAGGTATACTATGTCAACTGGATCACCTTTATCCACATACTTGTTGACACTCTCAAGAAGGCCAAAAGGTTGGTGAGGCAAGATTTACCTTTGCGGAAGCCATGCTGGCTCACTCCCAGCAGGGCCTGTTCTTCTAGGTGCTTTACAGTTTTATCCTTGAGAATGCTTTCCATCAATTTGCCTGGAACGGACGTTAGGCTAACCGGCCTGTAATTTCCCGGATCGCCCCTGGATCCCTTTTTGAAAATCGGTGTTACATTTGTTACTCTCCAGTCCTCTGGTACAGAGCCCGATTTCAGGGATAAGTTAAATATTTTAGCAAGGAGGTCGGCCATTTCACATTTGAGTTCTTTGAGGACTCTTGGATGGATGCCATCCGGCCCTGGTGATTTGTTAGCTTTCAGTTTTTCCAGTTTAGAACATCATCCCTTGTCACTTCTATCAGACTCAGCTCTCTAGCCTCCATGCCTAAAAAGCCTGGTTCAGGAACAGGTATATGCTCAGTATCCTCTGCCGTGAAGACAGACGCAAAGAACTCATTCAGTTTCTCTGCAACATCCATATCCTCCTTAATAATCCCTTTCACTCCCTCATTGTCTAATGGCCCAACCGCCTCCCTGGCAGGTTTCCTGCTTTTGATGTACTTAAAGAAGTTTTTGTTATTCCCCTTGATACTTTTGGCTAAATGTTCCTCAAACTCTCTTTTTGCCTCCCTTATTGTCACCTTGCATTTCTTTTGCCAGAGTTTGTGTTCCTTTCTGTTCTTTTCGTTTGGACAGGCCTTCCAATTTCGGAAGGAAGTCTTCTTCCCTTTTATGGCTTCCTTGACGGTACCCGTTAGCCATGCTGGCATCCTCCTGGACTTAGTGGTACCTTTCCTCCTTTTGGGTATACAATCTAACTGGGCTTTTAGTATTGTGGTTTTGAGTAAACGCCATGCACTCTGGAGCGAAGTGACTCTCCTGATTTCCCCCCTCAGCTTTCCTTTCACCAAACTCCTCATTTTGGAGAAGTTTCCTCTTTTGAAATTTAAAATGTCTGTGTTTGACATCCTTGGTGATTCTCTCCCCGCATGTATGCTGAATCTGATGGCACTGTGGTCACTGTTCCCTAAAGGGTCGATGACACTGACATCACGCACCAGGTCCTGGGTGTCACTCAGAATTAGATCCAAGGTCGCCTTCTCTCTGGTCAGTTCCATGACCAACTGTTCTAAGGCACAGTCATTTAGCGTATCTAGAAATTTGACCTCTTTGTCCTGACTTGAATGTGAATTTACCCAGTCTATGTGTGGGTAGTTGAAATCACCCATAATTACAGCCCTGCCTCTCCTTGATGCCTCCCTGATTTCCTCCTGCAACTCCCAGTCACTGTCGGCATTTTGATCCGGAGGGCGATAGCATGTCCCCAGTAGCACGATTCCTTTACGGCCTTGTATAGTCACCCACAGGGTTTCTGTGGAGGACTCCAGTCCACCTAGGTTTTCTACCTTGTTAGATTCTATCCCTTCTTTAACATACAGTGCTACCCCCTCCTCCAAGGCGCCCCTCCCTGTCCTTCCTATAGAGTTTATACCCAGGGATAACAGTGTCCCACCGGTTCTCACTGTTCCACCATGTTTCTGTTATGCCCACTATGTCTATTTCTGCATTAGCAACCAAGCACTCCAGCTCACCCATCTTGGCTCGGAGGCTTCTGGCATTGGCATACAAGCACCTATACACTGAATCTTTCCCCTGATGTATGCTATTCCTTTGACTCATTGACCTGCTGGCACAGCCTCTCGTCTGCTCTTTATGCAGTTCTGCTCCATCCCCATCTGTTTTATTTGAATTCTTAGCAGCCTCACACTTTAAAGGATGGCTTTTGCCAAACGGGATACTGTCCAGCTCCCATCGGCTGTTCCCCAGGTGTCATTTTAAAAGTTGCTCTGCAACCTTTTTGATTTTAAGCGCCAGCAGTCTGGTTCCATCTTGGTTCAAGTGCAGCCCGTCCCTTTTGTACAGGCCTTGCTTGCCCCAAAATGTGTCCCAGTGCCTAACAAATCTAAAGCCCTCCTCCCGGCTTTCATAGAGATTCCCTATGAAATTCCCTATGGGATTTCCATGCTTCATAGGGATATCCTATGAAGAAGTCATTACACAACTGAGAATCCACAACACATAAACATTCCTAAAAATTCAGTCGTTGTCCAATTCCTTTGGGAGTTGGGTGGCAGTTGGCACCTATGGGGCCCTTCCACCATGGTGCCCACTAGCCTTTAAAAATTCTGCTCAATAGATTCAAATTTGAACTGAACGGAATCAAATTAGAATCAAATCGACCCAGATTTGAGGGAAGCAGATTCGATCTCCACTTGAAACAGGTTGATTCAATTGGAACTCGAGTAGCAAAAAATCGATCCATGCTCATCCCTATATTGTTCTATATTTCCATGTTGTTGTTTTCACAGATCAGATGCAAAAATGTAGTAAAATTCTGTTCAACACATGTCAGGAAAACACTTGAATCTCATTCATAAGACCAACACAGACTGAGCTAGCTTGGTTATTTGGAAGAATGATGAGACCCTTTCTTCACATAAGGTGCAGACAGGTAACAAGAGTCAGTCACCCAGGTGACTGACTAGCTTAACAAATAGCTATGTACACATTGCTTGAAGATACGCCTTGGTAAACAGTCATCTGTACTCATCCTCTAAATACGAGACATGATTTTAAAGCAATTCCTATAACCATCTTGATAATTTTCCAACCCCTGCTAACTTGGCAAAGAGGCACTTTATATTGTGGTGATTCTCTCTCTATAACTGGGGGAGAGTAACTGGCCCTATCCACCTCCAGCACAGTACCTCCAGTGGCTGTTGCTGGTGTCTATCTTATGTTTCTTTTTAGATTGTGAGCCCTTTGGGGACAGAGATCCATCTTGTTTGTTATTTCGCTGTGTAAACCGCCCTGAGCCATTTTTGGAATGGAAATCGTATGAATGAATGAATGAATGTATCTTTTATCAAAGGAAATTGCATTACAGCATGTAAACAGAGGAGAAATACTAATAGCATTTGGGATTTAGTAAGAGCCTCTGGATGGGGTGGTTTATAAATGTAATAAATAAATAATAAATAATAATATAGACTGATCAATAGGACTGTCAAGAGGAGGAGAGCTGGTCTTGTGGTAGCAAGCATGACTTGTCCTCTTAGCTGAGCAGGGTCTGCCCTGGCTGTATATGAATAGGAGACTTGATGTGTGAGCACTGTAAGATATGCCCCTTACGGGATGGAGTTGCTCTGGGAAGAGCAGAAGGTTTCAAGTTCCCACCCTGGCATCTCCAATATAGGGCTGAGAGAGATTCCCGCCTGCAACCTGGAGAAGCTGTGTAAACGATACTAAACTAGATGGACCTATGGTCTGACTAAGCATATTTTAAATATGCTTACTAAGCATATTTTAAATATAGCAGTTCCCTATGTTCCTATGCCAGCATGTATCTTCTACCTCAGAACTCTGCATCTGAGGATCCACTGTTTTTGCAGATACACCATGATCTCACAAACCTTTTTGAGCTCTTTGAGAGTGTCAACAAGTGTGTGGATAAAGGTGATCCAGTTGACATAGTATACCTGGACTTCCAAAAATCTTTCGACAAAGTTCCTCATCAAAGACTCCTGAGGAAACTTAGCAGTCATGGGATAGGGGGACAAGTACATGTGTGGATTGCTAGCTGGTTGAAGATAGGAAACAGAGGGTAGGTATAAATGGAGAGTTTTCACAATGCAGGGAAGTAAAAAGTGGGGTCCCCCAGGGATCTGTACTGGGACCGGTGCTTTTTAATTTATACATAAATGATCTAGAAGTTGGGGTAAGCAGCCAGGTGACCAAATCTGCAGATGATACCAAACTCTTTCCGGTAGTGAAATCCAAAATGGATTGTGAGGAGCTCCAAAAGGATCTCGCCAAACTGGGTGAGTGGGCGACAAAATGGAAAATGCAGTTCAATGTTGGCAAGTGTAGAGCAATGCACATTGGGATGAGAAACCCCAGCTTGAAGTATACACTGAAGGGATCTCAGCTGGCGGTGACTGACCAGGAAAGAGATCTTGGGATCCTGGTGGACAGCTCGTTGAAAGTGTCGACTCAATGTGTGGCAGCTGTGAAAAAGGCCAATTCCATGCTAGGGATCATTAGGAAGGGGATTGAAAATAAAAATGCTAATATTCTAATGCCCTTATAAAAAACTATGGTGCGACCACACCTGGAGTACCGCGTACAATTCTGGTTGTCACATCTAATCCAAATTAAACTGTTGTAAACCACCCAGAGACATAAGTTTTGGGCAGTATAAAAATATGATAGATAGATAGATAGATAGATAGATAGATAGATAGATAGATAGATAGATAGGACATTGTAGAGGTGGAGAAGGTGCAGAAGAGGGCAACCAAGATGATCAGGGGCCTAGAGCACCTTTCTTATGAGGCAAGGCTGCAACATCTGGGGTTATTTAGTGTAGAAAAAAGACTGCGGGGAGACATGATAGAGGCCTATAAAATCATGCATGGTGTGGAGAAAGTGGGTAGAGAGAAATTCTTCTCCCTCGCACGTAACACTAGAACCAGGGGTCATCCCATGAAATTGATTGCCAGGAAATCTAGGACCAACAAAAGGAAGTACTTTTTCACACAACTCATAATCAACTTGTGGAATTCTCTGTCACAAGATGTGGTGACAGTCAACAACCTGGATGACTTTAAGAGGGGTTTGGATCACTTCAGGGTTGAGAAGTCTATCATCAGCTACTTGTTGGAGGGCTCTAGGCCACCTCCAGCCTCAAATTCAGGATGCCTCTGAGTAGCAGTTGCAGAGGAGTAACATCAGGAGAAAGGGCATGCCCTCAACTCCTGACTATGAGCTTCCAGAGGCATCTGGGGGGCCACTATATGAAACAGGATGCTGGACTAGATGGGCCTTGGGCCTGATCTAGCAGGGCTGTTCTTGTGTTCTTATCTCCAGGTATGTTTATTTAAGGAGTTTTGAAATAGCCAATCAAGTGAAATCCCTCTGCTATCCTAAGCAAAACTAATCAGAATCAATTTCCATGGTAGTTGATAATTTAATTCCAAATAGATTTTAGGGTAAGGATGTTAGTGTACAGTCCATATGCCCTCTGATGACTGTCTAAGAGAGGAGCGGGAAACAGAATTTAAGGAACAAAGGACATGTGTTTTATATTCTAAATATGTTATTACTTTCACATTCTGACCTGTTACATACACATGTTCCACAAGTCTCTTTGGAATTGGGGCACAGCAAGAATTTTATTTAGTAGATGGCTTATATTAATCATATGCATACAAAAAAAAAATCAATATAATGCATTTTCACATTGTATTTTTTCTTCAAAGAACTTTACAAACATTTAATAATTTAAAACACCTGCACACTTAGAAACCGGGGTGCAGAAATGCAAAGGAAATTATGGAAGGAGAGCATATGGTTATATCTGTGAAGAGTTATAGCTCCAAAACTTAAGAAAACCTGAAGATATTACATTATCTTTTGGCAACAAGTGAGTGATAAAAATGTGTAGCAAATAAAAGTAATTTAATATGCACTGCTTTTCATCTGTTTTCCTGATCTGATTAAATATTAAGTAGCCAAATCAATATAGAACTGGAGGAAAGCTCTTGTTACTAAAAATGCAGTCATAAAATGTGGAGATTATTCTGGCTTATAAAACATTTCTTGAATTTTTGTATTACTGATGGCTGAGGGATGTGTTGAGATACTACAGAATAGAGTGGGTAGCAATGAAAATGCCACATTGCTCTCTTGGGTCTTTGAAACAAGCATGTAGACTTGCGTGGAAGGGAAGGGAAGCAAGGCTTGCTGGTTTGTTCATGAACACAGTCTTATAACAAACTCCAAAAAAGTTGTTCTATTAGGAACAGCAGAATGATTGGGCTGTGCTACCTGACCACTTGGATGTAATTGCCATGGGTACAATCTGCCATACCTATTTTTAGCCTACTTTCCAGTAGACTTATGAGATCACCCGGAATTCTGTGTGTCCGTATGTGTGTGTCCTCCTATCAACTTTGCAATGCCGAGATACAGTTGTAGTGACACATAGGGACAGCTCTACAGTGTAGTTTGTGACGATGTCATCCATCCCAATTCAAGATGGCGGAAGCATAAACCTTTGACGTGCAAGTGCACTAACTTGTGGACAGTCTAACAGATTTGAACCAATTTAGGTACAGTCTCATTTATTTATTTATCTATTTATTCAATCAATTTTTACACCGCCCTTCCAGAATGGCTCAGGGAGGTTTACAATTAAAACAAAACAATTAAAATCAGTTAACACTTGAAACAGAAATTAAAAAACAGCATAAAACAACAACAATTAACAATTAAAACGTCATAAAACAACATTAAACAATTAAACAATCAGAACAATTTAAAAACCCTGAAAAACCAGGTTACAAGGTTAAAACCATTTACAGCTATTTAAAAACCCTAGAAGGCCAGTTGTAGTGATTGACACAAGGAAACCTAGTTTATGATGATGTCATCCACCCTGATTCAAAATGGAGGATGTGTGAATGTTTGAGACGCAAGTGGGCTAACTTGTGGACTTGCTAACCGACTTGAACCAAATGAGGTTCAAATCGGTTAGCAAATCGGTTAGCTATAGTGAGTGACACACAGGAACACCTCAGTGGCGTAGTTTGTTATGATGCCATCCACCCCAATTCAAGATGGCAGACGCATAAACCTTTGAGGTGCATTTGGGCTAACTTGTGAACTGCCTAACTGATTTGAACCAAATTTGCTACAGCTGTAGGGCACATTGGAAAACCTCAATGCCATAGTTTGTGAGGATGCCATTTACCCCAATCCAAGATGGCAGACATGTAAACTTTTGAGGCACAAGTGCACTAACACGTGGACTGTCTAAGCATGGGTTTGGACCAAATTAGGTACAGTTGTAGTGAGTGAGACACAAGGACACCTCAATGATGTTGTTTGTAATGACGTCATCCACCACAATCCAAGACGGCAGATGTGTGAACATTTGAGATGCAAGAGATCTACAGTAACTTGTGGTCCTCAATTTGAACCAAATTGAGCCCAATTATAGAGATAGTGAAAGGAAAGTAGGCAGATTAGTTCTTACAAGAACAACTTGTTTTAAAATAGTGAATAGCAATAATGTGTCCTCCCATGTTAAATATAGGTAAATAACAAAATACTGCAATCTAATTAGATTTAAAGGCAAGCTTTAATGCATTTAAAGTATGTAGAGAAGGATTTGTCTTATACCTATTTCTAGATTTTTATCCAGTTTTTGCATCTTGGTTATAATATTGAAAAATGCAATAAAAGTATTAACTGCACATTTTAATTGTTGATATTAAGACGGCCTTGTGGTGGGGATGCCCAGATCATTCATCTGATGTCTTCACCTCTCTCTGCTTCTTGTATTGCATCCTGAACACAGCAACATTAAATAGTCACAAGAGGCTCAAATACAAATACAGCTTTTTATTTCACAAAACATTTGGGTTCCTGATCTTTTAATTGGAGATTAATTAATTTAACTTTGATCTTTTAATTGGAGGCAGGGTTGTGGGAAGGGAAAAATATGGCTTTGGCCAAATTCATTATTTTTATAAAACATGTTTAGGGGCCATACTAAATTAATCAGCAATTGCAGACTATGACATCTTCACTGGTTGCACTATTCACTCAAGCCATATATTAAATTGTATATGTAATGTGACCATGATCCTCAAACAACATTGTAAAACTTTCAATAGCCTCACAATAGTTCTCCAGAACAGCTGATCTGAACATTTATCTTTAAAGTTAAATATTTCTGATATCTGATGTCTGTGGGGGAAACTTAAGCTGAAAAAAGTGTTAAAACTGCATGTAAAACTCAAATATCAGCTGGGGAACAGATTACATGAGCGATTCCATGTAAGATTCATAGAAGCTTGCTTTTCCAGCTAATTTTTTTAACTCGTTTTAAAATTGTTTTAAATGTTGATTGTAATCCTTTGTAAACCACAAAGAGATACTTTGAGTGGATAATATAGAAATAGACTACACAAACAAAATGAAAAAATGTTCTCTGTTCCTCAGAATAGACTGACATTCATGTTCATTTGTAGTCCCTTGCAAGTTGCAGCATTATTAAAATCAACAGGCCTTACTGCCACTTTCACTGTCTACCCACTCAGCCAGTGGTCAACATTAGGCATGTGCCAGAAACGTTTCGGAGGCCATTGTAAAGGCCTTTGAAACGTTTCCACGCTGGGGCGGTATTTGGTGTTTCGGCACCGGCGGGGGTAGTACTTTAAGGGTGGGGTAGGGTGTACTCACCCCCACTCCGCGTTTCCCCCGCCAGCGCTCTGTAAATTTCAAGCCCCTCGGGGCGGCAGCGTTCCTCCCTGCCGCCCCGTTCCCCACGTCGGCCGGAAGTGGCCGGAACTTGCGAGCGCACATCGTGCATGCAGGCGCACGGCAGACGGGCGCACGCATGACGGGCGCATGCGTGCTCGCAACTTCCGGCCACTTCCGGCCGACGGGGGGAACGGGGCAGCAGGGAGGAACGCTGCCGCCCCGAGGGGCTTTAAATTTACAGAGCGCCGGCGGGGAAAACGTGGCAGGGGGTGAGTACACCCTCCCCCGCCCTTAAAGTACTACTCCTGCCGGTGCCGAAGACCATTCGTGCACATCCCTAGCCAACATCCAGACTAACTGCGCTGGCAGGAGAGCATTGCACAAGGTGAGAGAGGCAGTTTATAGCAATTCTCCCTTCACCCTGCAGACACCTGTGATTCTCGAAAATATGTCCCTAAGGATTCGTCAGAGGCCTATTTTCTGGAGACAGAGGAGTCTGTAGGGGTGAGGGAGGAGATTGCTAACAACTACCTATTTACCTGTATAGAAGATGACCCTGAATTTAAGACAACCTCCTTTAAAAATATGGATTAAATACAGGCTATAACAATTTACCCAAAAGGAAGAGGACCATAAATTTAAGACAACCACACCGGCAATGCTTAACATCAAAGAACTTGGGGGAAAACTAGTCTTGGGTTCAGGTAAATACAGTATCCTTTTCAGTACATCTATTTCAAACAGGAGAAAAACTCTCTGTTGACTCAGTAAACCCCAAGTTTTTTATTACTTTGAATTCATGTGTGTGGGTTTTTTTTAAGTTGAGAGTTGAGGATATTTGAGATTGAACTAAAATAATGACTGTGAGCCCTTGCTTGACTTGTACACAAACAGCTTCTCCACCTTTATCTTCCTCTCAAAGAAGTTTCCAAAGCTGTGCAGCAAGCATGCAGTTTAGGAAAAACAGCCTTGTGCATGGAGATCTTCTTTCATATAGGTCATGTGGTGTGGGACCACAAACCATAAGAATATTATACATAAATCAGAAAAGAATATAAATCACCAAACTGTTTGCTAGGGATATTATGATATTAAGATACCTCATAGTAACAAATTTATGGGATATTGCGAAAAGTGCAAGAAGGTTGCAATAAACATATAAAACCAATTAATTTAAAAAATCATTAGAATCACCAAGTAGACAAGTAGTAGATCCAATGCACAGTATTTACTGATGCTTTTGGATAAGCAAGTGAAACTGTGGACAATACCTATTTAGATTCTATGCTAGGTGATGAACTTTTAACCTGTGCAAAAAATGTTCACGGATATACATCAACAAGATTATAAACTTCTCAGAAGTCTCATGACTGATCCAGCTACGCATTTGTAAACCGTGTTAACAAATTTTGTTTTAATCTCTCTTGTTAGAAATGTACTAACACACATCTTTGTAACGTTTCAAACTAATGCTTCCTTCACCTATGTTATATTTACAAGAAACTCTCAGAAAAGATATTTTAATTCCACAGAGAATCAAACTGCAACAAACTGTCATGGCCAACCCTTATGGGATAGCCATGCAGCAACGGGATGAAAATCAGGACTACATAACACTAATGCTCTGAGTAGATCAGTCACTCTCCTAAGGAACAGGTCTGACCAAGGAGGTCTATGTCAGATATAGGGATGGGATCACTTTCCTAAGCACTACAGCCACTGAAAACCACCATTCTTGTTTCAAATTATTTACAATATAATTAAATTTAAAAGATATGGAACAATTCAGCAATGGGCAAAAACCCAACAACACCAAGCACAAAAATGTGGTTGAAGCAAACCAATCAATTAGCCATTCTTAAGGTGTGTGTAAATTGAGTTGTTGCCATGTTGAATAAGAATGAGGTCACCATTTTGTTTTTCAAATGACATCATTGACTAAACGCTCTTTACTTTGTAATATGACTACATTTTAAAAATGCCAACAGATTACTGAGCAAACATTAAAGGTAAAGTGTGCCGTCAAGTCTATTTCAACTCCTGGAGCCCACAGAGGCCTGTTATTTTCTTTGGTAGAATATAGGAGGAGTTTACCATTGCCTCTTCCCATGCAGTATGAGATGATGCCTTTCAGCATCTTCCTATATCACTGCTGCCTGATATAGTACCAGCGGAGATTCAAACTGACAACCTTCTGATTGTTAGTCAAGCATTAAGTTGCTGCGCCACTTAAGGTGTTATGAGCAAACTTTAGAGACCTGATAAAAATCAATGTAGCTAAATGTATCTTTTTATATGATTGTATATTCAGGACCAACATATAAACACAAATTTCCCCATCAAAAGAAACACATCAACATCCACTTCAGCAGTTTGATAAATATACATTAAAATGATCCAATGTTGTGCTATTCAATTAGTTCTGTTCATTAATAAAAGATATATTGGAACATACCTAAGTAATAAGAGACATCCAAGTAATCAGAAAGGGAATTAGAAACATGCAAAGAATACATATTAACAATATAGTAATTCAATATAAATTCACATGTGTACTTAAAAGACTTTCAAAATGTGTTGCTCAGCAATATATATATGAATATTAATGCACACAAAAAAGTGGGAATTTCAGGTGAATTCTAGTAGAATACTATACACCACACACACACACACACACACACACAAAAATCAGATTCAGACATGATGGGTGGCATCCAGATGTTTGGGGTAATTATATACTAATGACAGAAGATCCTTCTGTGATCTGTGAAGCACACTTGCACAACTCTCTGTGGAAGAAGCTTCCACTGTGCAGCTGCACCAAACGTCTAGATGCCATCAAGGAGCGTACCATCTATTAGGCAAGGGGAGATAGTTGTCTCCCAGCCCCCCGCTCCCCGGACTCTGGAACTGCTGCTACCTACGATCCTCTGACTTGAGTTGACTGAGGCTCCCCTCTGTTAGTTTCAGAGACCACAGCGGGCAGCCGCGAGAGACACAGAGAGACCAGCAACTGAGCCCCAAACAGATAAAATCATTGATCTGTTATTCTCTCCTCTCCTCTCCTGTTTTCTGTTATGCTGTGCTGGCTGAGGTCTTGGAATTTTTACCAAAAAAACCCTGACTTGAGGGGGGTTGGGCTGAGAGAGATTAGGAGCCCAGCAGTGAATTTCATGGCTGAATGGGGATTTGAATTTGGGTCTTCCTGGTCATAGTCCAACACTCCCACTCTCTCTCTCTCCTTTCCTCGTCTCTCTTTTGCCTCCTTTGCTCCCTCTTGCTTCATTTATTGTGTGATAGCCATTAATTTTTCATCCTGTCTTGTATAGTTTCATATTTTTGGTGCTGCAAAAGTTGCCAAATACTGTTGCTTGCACTGTGCTCCTGTTACCAAAGCCTTTAGGTTACCAGACACCAGCATGATCCTACATCCTTGCTTTTATTCCCAGTTCGTGTTCATTACCTCCATGCATGCATAGCCTCTCACCAGTGATCTCTTTAAATTCCCTTTACTATCTCTTATAAATTTCCTTTTATCTATCCAGTGGCGTAACTAGGGAAAACAGCGCCCAGGGCAAGCACTGAAATTGCGCCCCCCCCCCCGCCGCCACGACCACCACCACCACCCCAACATACATCTGACTGACACACGTTTCAGAAAACTTTTATTTAAAAAAATTTTAAAATTACAAAAATTACCAATATCATACATGTGGTCAAACTCCTATCTACCACTTCAGATTTATTTTTTAAAACTATCCAAATTGTGGGGCTATCATTAATTTGTTTGGATAGCTCAGGTTAAAATGCTGGAAAACGACAAATTTCAGTATGCTGGGGCTCATGAAATCCCCAAATATTATGCGGAGTTGTACTTGGAAAAACTAAAAGAAGTGCCTGTCTAATTCTCTGCTATGCATTGTAGCATCACGATTACATAAGTTTTAAAAATAAATGGAGAATTTGACTTTTCCCAGATACTCTGAAAATAATTAAATGATATGCAGAGTAAACTGTGTCACTGCTTGGAATATATTCTAGTATTTCAGAAAGACAGTAAAAATGAGAGAAAGAGCAAGAAACTCCCAGTGGGCCTTAATACTAAGGATTTCACATTGATTCAAAGACAAACTGACCATTAATAGCCATATTATTAAGACATCACATTTAACTCACTTATCACAAGAAGCAAAGTAAGAGCAAATGGATACAATCTTAGCTCATAAACTTCAGCTCAGTATTCACAAGCCCTTATTCTCTGTACATAGTGCCAATCTGAATATGTGTACAGTGACATATTATATTAATTAAAAAAAAAATTACCTGTAGCCCCTTCGGGGGACATCTTAAAGGCTGTGGGGGGTCTGCAAAGTTCCCCCCCCTCCCACTGGCCTCTAGGGCCTCACAGGCACCATTTGAGCATGTGCGGTGGTCATTAAATTTTTTTTTTTTAAAAAATGGCCACTGAAAACAAAATGGCCACTGTGCATGCTCAAATGGCCTCTGCGAGGCGTGGCATACCCTAGGGCCTCACAGAGGCCATTTGAGCATGCCCAGTGGCCATTTTGTTTTTGGTGGCCATTTTTTTTAATTATTTAATTTTAAGAAATTGTGCCCCCCCTTCAAGTGGCGCCCGGGGCACGTGCCCCCCCTGCCCCCCTATAGATACGCCCCTGTGTCTATCTGTGTCTCTTATAAATTTCCTTTAACCTATCTGTGTATTAAATCAAATATCCTCTTGGAAATTTAATTATGCATGAATGTGGTACATTTGTTTGTTACTAGCGTGCCCAGTGTGTCAAGGTAATGTTGATGCTCTACCATTATACATGCAATAATAATTTTAAAATAAATATATATAATGACTAAAATCACTACATTCCTATAGAGTAAAGTGTGAACAGTATTCTTCATTTCAGATGTAGTGCTGTGAAAGTATCTAATATTTAAGTCCAATGTTATTTTTACACTATTCTGCAAATGTATGACTATTTTAAGAAACATTTATTAAGGAAATTGGTTCAGTCATTGCAGCCCACATACACTTCTTTGGCTTTTCATTTTATGATGTTTGAACTGATTGCTGAATGTACATTTCTGACTTTTTAATAGGGGTTTATTAGAGGCACATTTATATTGAGACAAATAGGCCAAGTGTGTGTGTTGCATCTATAGTGGCATATAATAATGCACATGTGTGCACACTGCTTTGATATTGCCTCCCAGAACAAAACCCATTCCATTCATGGCTGAAAAAAATTAGAGGGAATACTGGATGGGGATGAACGTGTTGGCTGTGGCTGATTTTTGGAGAAGAAACAGCAAGGAGGTGAGGGAGGGGAAATCAGAGGAGTTAAACTAAAGATGATATGATGTGAAATGTTTCAGTTCAAAAGGATGTGGATATTTTATATGCCCCTTTTGATATTAATAACTGAATTTTGTTTGTATATTTTAAATGTGATGCATTGTTCATATTATTGTTCATTTTAAATGAACAATATTGGGGGTTTTTAAATCCCACCATGCTACAACCCTGACAAAAATGGTTAACCTTGGAACAGAAGCTTCCTTTGGAACCCACAGAATGGGAGGAGAGCTGGTCTAGTGGTAGCAGCCATGAAGTGCCCCCTTGTATTTCACAAAGCTGAGACTGTTGTATTATTTGGTTCTGTTGTTTTGCTGTTGTATTGCTGTTGTTTATACCATGTAACTGTAGTCTCCTGTCCTCTGTTAATCTGCTACACTATATTACATGTGCCCTTAATGTTCTTCTGCAGCAGAGACATGGGGCCAAGAGAAGGAGAGGAAGGCAGTGAGGGGCCCATTTTAAAATCTTGTCTCCGGGCCCACCCCAACCTTGGTACGCCCCTGGCCATCCAGCTATGTGCACATCCAAAGCCGCTCTCAGGAAGTAAAGCAGTCTTTTTATTTTATTTATTTATTTATTTAACATTTTATATCCCGCTTTTCCTCCAAGGAGCCCAGAGCGGTGTACTACATACTTAAGTTCACCTTTTTTTTCTAATTATGAAACGTAAATATTTAGAGAGAACATTACAAGTTTCCTATAAATGCTTTTATTTTACTGTGTTTGCAACTCAATAGCTTTCTCCGATAATCAGCAATAAATAGTATTTCATATGATTACCCTGTTTTCTCTTTTTGTCTTGGCATTTGTCTTTTATTCCCTTTATCCTCTTTGAAGTGCATTACTTGGAATCATGTTTGCATTCTGCTATGCTATACACACTATGGAACATTTGGCTGATTCAGTTTATTGCTTTGGTTTTAAGTAATATTCAGCATAGTTGAGCTTGTTAAGCTTGTTAAGACAATAAGCTTGTTAAGACAATGCAACCCATTCCACACACAAAAAACCATGAGATATTTGATTAAGATCCATTCATTCCTAGTCATCTCTCTGGCCTGGACCTGCCCTCCAATATTATCAACATAATATTGGAGGCCAACAGCTGAGCATCAAATTCAAGCAAACACAAGCCTACAGTTAAAGGGATTCAGTGCTCCCAAATTATACGTGACCAACTGTTTCCCAGACAAACAGTTCCTGAGAAACTAGCATGCCACATCACTTGCACTGAGCTACAGTTACAATGTCAAACACAGAATGCCATAAATCAAGACTCTTGAAGCTCTTTAGTTATGCATGTGTTTGACAATATGACCTCCATGGGTCAGTAGGAGAATGTCACGTTGTGAACAAACTAATTAGAATAGGAGTAAGGAAGATGGGGAAGCAGCAACCAAATAGGCTAAACGACTTGCATTGATAAGGATCACTGAGTAGGGCAATACTCAAGATATTAAACAATGGCAGTTGGGAGCACATAAAATAATGGAAAACAAGAGAAAATGCAATTTAAAAAATAATGTTGTGAACATTAGCCTCAGGATTATTTTGCCTATTTAAGTAGGCCTGTACATTGTAAAGCCTAAAAACATATTGGTGTAAAAATGGAGCACTGTATATGGACAAACACTTCAGGAACACTTGTGGTAATTACTGATTATATTTTAGAGAAACAAGATGCAGATGAAGAGACACGAAGTTGCCACCACAAAGCCATTTGCAAAGCCACCGCAAAAGGATGACCCACTGCATTTATAGCTATGCCAGTAATGATCCTCCAAACCGAAACAAAAAACAGAGCATCTACACCTCTAAACATGCCTTCTTCTCCTCCATATGTTGTAAAATGTTGGAGAGAGAAACAAAGACATGGTTGTTTAACCGATTGTCACCGCTGAATCTAGCATAGTCATTTATTAGTTAATGACAGACCTCACTTGCTAGTTGACTTGGCAAAGTCATTTTGTGTTTTTTGAAAAGTTATATAGCTTTCCACCACAATATTCCCGTGTAAAAAGTAGTGCAGTTAATTTAAGTGGCAGGGTCATTTATGCAAATTTTTATATCTGTACGTATCTGGGAAGTGTGACTTTATTTGTAATCAACAAATCCACAAAACCCCTCTTCAAGAAATATATAAAATTTAGGAACAACATAGGAAACTGCCATATACTGAGTCAGACCATTGGTCTATCTGGCTCAGTATTGTCTTCACACACTGGCAGTGGCTTCTCCAAGGTTGCAGGCAGGAATCTCAATCGGCCTTATCTTGGAGAAGCCAGGGAGGGAACTTGAAACCTTCTGCTCTTCCCAGAGCGGCTTCATCCCCTGAGGGGAATATCTTGAAGTGCTCACACAGCAAGTCTCCCATTCATATTCAACCAGGGCAGACCCTGCTTAGCTATGGGGACAAGTCATGCTTGCTATTAATTAATGTGCTTGCAAAAAGAAAGTAAAAGGTAAATTTGTAATGTCAACTTCAAATATAATTAGTTTTTTGAGTAATTACTATATAATTTGAATCTGAGAAAGATCGTCTGTTTCTCTTGGGCATGGAGTCATTTTTTGAATTGTTCATCTGATTATTGAGTGTTAAAAATCGATGCTATTCAGAGTTTAAAATACCCCCCAAAAGCCTTTCTCCCAGCATAGTTTGGTGTAAAAGCTAGTTCATTCAGCTAATTTCAGTAGCAGGATTGGGTATGCAAAATTTAGTATCTGTAAGTAATTGGGAAGTATGACTTTTTGTCACACAAACATGCCCACAAACTCTTCGAAATATATAACAGATTTTTATATGCTGTTTTTAAAAAAATGATTTGCAAGCCAGTTTTAAAGGATAAACAAATTATAGTGTATAACTAAAAACCATGACACAAGAGTTTTAACAGTTGAGAGTTTTAAAACCAATGACACAAAATAAACTAGAATTAAAATCTGTCAGCAGCAATTTATTAAACAGCCTCAAAGGCTGAACAAAGGCCAATTCATTTTTTTGCAAGTTTCTGAAAATCAGTCTGTGACAGGGCCAAGTGCACCTAATGGAGGCACTCCATATTGTTGGGGCAACCACTGCTTCTAGTAGAAATGCAATCTTGCATTTATTAAGAATTCCTGGAGGAGTAAGTCATGGTCTTTGGGGTCTTAAAGCTAAAGTGTGCCATCAAGTCAATTTCGACACATGGCACCCACAGAGCCTTGTGGTTTTCTTTGGTAGAATACTGGAGCGGTTTGCCATTGCCTCCTCCCGTGCAGTCTGAGATGATGCCTTTCAGCATCTTCCTATATTGCTGCTGCTCGATATAGCACCAGCGAGGATTCGAACCGGCAGCCTTCTGCTTTTTAGTCTAGCATTCCCCAATGTGCCACTTAAGGTGGCTTAGCACTATTCAATTCAGTACATCCATAATCTGCAAGCCAAACAGTACCTGTGCAGTACTTTTGTTATGCTGGCATGGTGAATCTGGCATGAATATGAGGAACGAAGCATAATTTAGAATATAGGCACAGCCTCTAACCTCCTGACAAAAAAAAGCCGACATGACACATCATACCTGTTCATCCACAACAATTGGTTCTTGTACTTTCTGCAAATGGGAGGTTTTCCAAGCAGATATGCCCTGAGGTGGGAAGATTGATCAAAGACCACTCCCATAATGTGTAAACAGTAACGCTGAGAGCGGCTTCAGGCAATCATCTACAGCAGAAATAAAGAAAATGTGACTCCCTTCTTATGTGACATTGCCACTTCCAGGTCTATAGTGAAGGGGGTTAAGAATGTGTATATCACCTACATGAATATGTGTATATAGCCTTTGAAAAGAACAATGTCTCATCCCTCATCCCTTTACTTCACACATGGCTTGAAAGTGGTGACAGAGTAAGAGAGTATAATTTGCACTTCCTTTGTCAACTGTTTAGATGGCCATTGAAGGCCACTCGAAGAGACAAACTGACAAGAAGGAGAACAATAAGAGGGACAAAGAGGATAATGCTTTCTTACTACTCATTTCCAAAGTAACTGGCAAATGGAAAGACAAAATTTGAGTGCCACAATATTTGACTGAGATAAACAGATTTTAATGTTTCAGTTTAGCATTTGATGTTTTAAAGATTCAGATTTAGCCACTTTTGCAATACTGTAAAAACTGGTGCCACAACTATGAAATGAGAAGGGTAGAGAGCAGTGTTGCCTCTAACAGTGATTTCCAGGTGCTGTAGACTACAACTCCCATAATCCCTAAGCAAAAGCCATTGCAGGTGGGGATTCTGGGAGTTGTAGTCAACAGCATCTGGATCCCTGTTAGAGGGAACACTGGTAGAGAGCCAGTTGTGTGGTAGCAAGCATGAACTGTCCTGTCCAAGGCAGGATTTGCCTTGGTTTACATTTGAAAGAGCAATAACATGTGAACACTGTCTGCTGTAAAATATTTCCCTTAGGGCAGGGATCCTCAACGTTGGGCCCCCAGATTTTCTTGGACTTCAACTCCCATAATCCCCAGCCAAAGGCCACTGGGCCTGGGGATTATGGGAGTTGAAATCCAAGAACATCTGGGGGCCCAACATTGAGGATCCCTGCCTTAGGGGATGGGGCCATAGTTCAGCAGTAGATCATCTGCTTACATGCAAAAGTCTCAGGGTCAGTTCCTGGCATCTCCAGGTAGGCCTGAGAAAGACTCGTGCCTTAATTCTTACAGAGCCACAGCCAGTCAGTGTAGATAATACTGTGCCAATGGTTGAATTCAGTATAAGACAGCTTCCTATGTTTCTAATGACTGAGTTTATGCTAATTATTCATCACTGATTAATAAATGGCCTACTGTGATATTTACCAGAGAAATACAGCTACATTTTCTTTGAAGCTGGAAGCATTTTTCAACGGATTTTTTCTGGGAGTGGGGGTGGAGAGTACAGTTTTAACAAAATGATTTAAACAACGGAATTATCTGGGAAGAATGAAGATGAACGCAGGCTGGAAATTATTACTGATCAAAGGTATGCTCAATGTAATAGAGAGCTATCCCACGGAGGGGAAAACAGAAATAATATTAAGAGACATTTGTTAAAGGCCATTTGTTTGTCTACTTCATCTGGTGTTTAGTTACAACAGCAACAATAATAATTGGCATTTAAAAGACAGGAGGGGAGAGAGTCAAGTTTCTTTCTTCATCCATTCTTATTTTCATCTCCTCTTCACCACCTCCCAACAACATAATGTGCGCTATTTTTAGAGGATGTGAATGGTAATGAGCCAAGCAGGTGCTGGCTTTCAAAATAAAGCAACTCCAATACATGAAAACTATGCATGTGTAGAAGCCCTGGGCCCAAATAAGATGCACAAATATACACACACAGAAAGCTCGACTGCTAGACAGCATCACCATTCACCATTTTGGCAAGCAAATGAGTGGGACCTGGAAACAATCAAACCTGGCAAAGAAGATCACAAACTAAAAGTATCAAAATTAGTTAACAAAAGGAGAGGGATTTAGTCTTTAATCTCTAGCCCACAATGGCAGTGATGCAAAGCTGCTAATGTCTGAGGCATCATCACTAGCCCCATGTGCCATATTACTAGCAGTCAGCTCATGGGACAAATCACTGCTAATTACTGCCACCACTCTAGAGGACTAGTGTGAACTGTACATCTTTCAAGAGCTTGCCACTTCTTAATGTTCAGTTGTAACACGCAAACTTCACTGAGCCAAACACATATATCTTTTCTAATGCTGTTGGCCTATAGCAACAAGTTAAAAGAGAAAATCCTGGCGAATATAAGAACCACCTTGCTGGACCAGGCCCAAAGCTTATCCAGTCCAGCATCCGGTTTCCCAAAATGGCCTACCGCATGTCTTAAAGTGTCCATTTGATTGTTTTAACAAGTTGTTCTAGTAAGAACTAATCTGCCTACTTTTGTTTCACTATCCCTACAACTGGACTAAATTTGGTCCAAATCGGATAAGCAGTTCAAAAATCAGTCCACTTGCACCTCCAATGTTCTGGTGTCCACCATCTTGAATTGGGATGGATAACATCATCACAATCCCTGCTGTTCAGGTGTCCCTGTGTGTCACTCACTACACTCTAGAAAATTTGGTTCAAATCGGTTAGGCGTTCCACAGTTTATCCCTCTTGTGCCTCAAACGTTCTCATGTCTACCATCTTGAATTGGGGTGGATGACATCATCACAAACTACACCACTGAGGTGTCCTTATGTGTCCCTACAATTGTTCCAAATTTGGTTCAAAACAGTTAGGTAGTTCACAATTTAGCCCATTTTGCATCTTAAACATTCTCACATCTGCCATCTTGGAGTGGATGACATCATCACAAACTTTGTGGGGAAAACAATCCCTTCTGGCATGGTTCTATCTACCAAGGGACAGCTTCACATACATTCTTGTAAATGATGTTATGGGTGTTCTTCACAGAAAATTAACATCCTGATTAATGGCAACACTTAGATCAACTAAAGAAAATCATGGAGACATTTGAAGATGTGCAGTAGTAGTAACAATTTTACTTTGCATGAATATTCTTGAATTTGTAGTTCATGTTATGGTTTGACACAAAGTGCCTTGTCATTGGCCATTTCTGCCATAGAAATATGATCAGAAATGGGATTCTGAAAAGCAGTTCTCGTTGCCCACCTGCCTCTTCAGACTGGCACACAGTAGTTATACACTGCATGTGTCTGCTGTGGTCATTTTTTAAATTCAGCCTTTAAGTATAGCAACGTAACACGTCTGACATTTTTGTTTTCTGAGTACATTTAGAATTATAATCCAAACATATGCCAGAATGACGGCATATGACCTGGTTTTCGGTTTCTGGGGAGTGCCCAGAAACTCCACAGCCTCTACATGTGCTGTGAAGCATGGCTGGCCAGGAGCTCTGAGTGTTGCTGAAGGCGCAAAGGCGAGCCAAACAGCAAGGTAAATGAGGTGTGGATGGAGAAGGGGCGAGAGGTCCAGCCTGCAAAGTTCACACGGCCTTAGGCCTGCCCTTGGAGCAGCTGATAGGCAGGCAGACCGGCAGCGCAGGCAGAGTAGGAGCTTGGCATTCGGCAGCTGCTTGCCAGGATTAGGGAAAGAAAGAAGTGCCTGAGCAAGCCAGAGGGTGGGGTGTGGAATGGAGGGTGGGGGTAGTGCAGGGGTGAGCAACTGCTGGTGAGTGAGCTGGGCACAATGCGGGGGTGAGCCAGCGAGGGCAAGTCAATCAGCAGCTGCCAATGAAGAGGAAGCAGTGACATGAAAGGCAATGGCTTTGTCTGTGTGTGTGTGTGGGGGGGGGTTGACCATAAATGAATGGGCTTTCTCTGGTGGGGTAGTTTCCATCCCATGCCAAGTTATTTGGGATGGAAGAGAACATCCTGGTTCTCACTGGAAACTTCAGTTTTATTTTCCCAGATGATGATAGTGTCTCAAAATAACTTGTGTTCCTAAGTTACAGAAGCTGAAACCAGCCCCTCCACAATGTCAGAACTAGAGTTTGGAACACGTAAAGCATTCAGTAGCATCTGACCTCATGGAAGCAGGGATTTTAGCCATCAGAACAAAGCCAAAAGAATCACAACAGCAGCAATCACAACATGGCAGCTTCAGTAAGTGAGGCATCAGCGGATCAACCATCCACAGTACATTTCTGGTCTTTTCCCATTTGCTCTACTGAGATACAGTCCAGAAGTGTGTGTGTGTGTGTGTGTGTGTGTGTGTGTGTGTGTGTGTGTGTGTGTTGGAGGGGGGGAGCTTGGAGCTTGGTTGCAGGTGGAGAGAGCAAGAAGATCTAATGGTGAGATGGGGGGCACTGAACCTCACTCAGTCTGCTGAACTTCACTCAGGCTGCCACTGAAAGAACTGAGATATTGGGCTACATGGCAAGCAGAAATAGTCAAAGGTGGTCTACTACCAGTCTATCACTTGATCAATACAAAGTGCTGAGGTGGGGTCTGGGTCCTCTGGTGAGAAGTTTAGTCCAGAAGAAGGAGACAGTGAGTGAAGCAACTTCCTCCCCTACAATCTGAGAGACACAGGGGCCATCATGAACCCTGAGGGAGGAATCCAAATACTGCCTGAAGTCCTGGAGAGTCACTGGCAGTCAGATTAGACAATGATGCTCTAGATGGACCAACGATCTGACTCAGTAGGCAGCAGCTTCCTATGTCCCAATGGAAACACCTTCACCTAACAGAACTGAAAGTGTATTTTGGTCTCCTAGTCCTGGGCACTTTCCAAATTACATGCTACAACAGTCTCACTACTGTCTGTTAAGTTTGCTTCCATACTGCCTGTGTTTCAAGATCGCAGGTCCTGCTCTGTCAGCCGTTCACATTTCTGATGCCCTCTTTCAGATTTTATCTTTCCGTTTCAGTCCTATAATGTTGCATGTGCGTCGCCTAGAGAGCCAGCGTGGTGTAGTGGTTAGAGTGCTGGACTAGGACCAGGGAGACCCAAGTTCAAATCTCCATTCAGCCATAATACTAGCTGGGTGACTCTGGGCCAGTCACTTCTCTCTCAGCCTAACCTACTTCACAGGGTTGTTGTGAGAATAAACTCAAGTATGTAGTACACTGCTCTGGGCTCCTTGGAGGAAGAGCGGGATATAAATATATAAATGTATAAATAAATAAATAGCTGCATTTTCCCGCAGAAGGGTTGCACACGCTATTTGTATTTTCAAAATGATCCTGTCAACCTGAAGCATTTTACTGCTGGACAGAGTGTAATCTGGAAAGTGCCCTGGCTGGCGTGTTTCATGCCAATCATGAAGTGCTGCAGGGTCTGTGGGCAGTACATCTGGGGCCTTCCTATTTCTGTGCCAAGATGCAGCCGAGATGGTTTGAAGATATCACAAGTAATTTAAGATTCGGTGACAAAACCACATGATAGGAGAAAAACATGCTGGCTAAGATGGTAATCACTAGATATATCTGGATCTTGTTGTTGCAGCAGCTTCAGCACAGGTACATTCCTAGGTCTGACCTAACAGTTGGTGAGTAGTTGCTGGGTTTCTGAGGTGCTGTCCCTTCTGACATTACATGCAAAGAAAGCAAACAAGTACGGATTGAAAATATGGTGGTACTGTGATACAAACACATCCTACTGACTGACTTGGGAAGCAAGCTGAAAGACTCCACAAAGACAGGTAGGCCTGCAAGTTGAACAGCAATGTGTACAGCTGTGGAACAACACTTGAGGTCACTTCAGGTGAATCGCTCCTTTACATCTTATTTGTTTGTTATTTCTCTGTGTAAACTGCCCTGAGCCATTTTTGGAAGAGTGGTATAGAAATTGAATAAATAAATAATAAAATAACAACATGCACTCCAAAACCTTGTCGGTACGTGTAGAATGATTCAGATCAGCATTCTCTCACATGATTGAAGGATCTGCCAAGGGTGCATCAGCAAATCCACCAGTGACATCGGGGCAGGTGCATTCTTGCTGCAGCTTTGATGATCTTGCATGGGCAAGGCAATGTTCATCTGAACCTGCCTTCAGGTAATTGTGGTGGGTGATGACTTTTTTTTACCAGTGTATAACTGGCAGAGGCTCTCCTGAGCAAAGGGGTTTATTTATTTTTATTTATTTATTTTTAGATTTTTATACCGCCTTTCGTTAAAAGAAAACCCCAAGGTGGTTTACAAAAATTAAAAACATACAGTAAAAAGCAGTAAAAAAAGCAGGGTTGACTTGTGTAGGCACTATGAGACACAGGTCAGACATACTCCCAGAGATGCAACCACATTCACAAAGGGAAACATTGTTATCTATGTTTGGTGTGAATTGGCAGAAAACACTGGTATTGTGTGAGCCCAGGGCAGGTGACAAGAAACCAAGCAAAAGATGTGTTGATTGTGGGTGACCGGCCTGTAGAATGCGCTTGACCAGCTCCCAGATTGCCTTTAGCTCAGTCACAGTGTGTCCTTTCAGCTGAAATGCAGTCACAGAGGGCACCATGCTTGGGATGTGGGGGGTCAGTGGTGTGCCCCCCTGAAGTGAAATCTTAAAATATGGTGGCTTCTGTGGCCTGAAAAAGTTTGGGGACATCCAAAGTGACCAATGGGACTACATAGTAGTAGAAAATCAGAGGTGCACCTAGGCAATTTTGGAGCATCCCCCCCCCCCCCCGCCCACAAGTTAAGCAACATTTTTTAACACGTAGGTTCTTGAGGGCACAAACCACACCATCCAGGTCAGACTAAAGAGGATTTGGGGGCACGCAGGTGGTGTGGAGGCACTGGACTTCGGCCCTGAAGTCCAGGGGTAAGAGTGCTTCTGTAGAAAATCATGACGGATTGAGGGTTAAAAAGAGGGTTAAAAAGATTCATATACCACTTCTCAACAATTGCAGTTTTCAATGTGATTTACATAGCAAAAGCAAATAGAACGTGGTTTCCTGTTCCGAAAGGACTCAAAATCTAAACACAAAAACTCAAAGGAGACACCAGCAACTGGAGAAATGCTACAGTTGGAAAGCAACTGCTGTCTCCCCCAGCTAAATATAAGGCCACCACTTTAGAAGACACATCTTTAAGAAAGTCATCCATGACATCATCCAAGCTGCATCCAGCACCTCACCCCTTTAACAGCCCCCACCAGGTACAGGGCAGGAACCACTCTCTGTGGAGTTAAGCAGGCTGGAGTGACTGACTGCACAGAGGGCCAGGCTCAGTGTGATTTATCTGGCTTCAGTCCTCCAGAACTGCACAGGCCTTTTAACTGGTACTGGCCAGCGCTTAAAACTTACACTGGCTCCAAGTCCCACTTCCAAGCACAATTCCTTTTAAAGCCTAATATGGCTTGAGGTATGACTAAGAGGGTCTTTGGGGACCTCCTTTGGAGTTCCCTGATATCTGAGGTGCAGGTGTTTTCAACTCCATTGCACCATTCACTTTCTCCCCAGGAGCTTTCCCAGACAGCAGGCTTCACCGCAGATTTTCTGAGAGTTCAAAGTTGCCCAAAAAAACCAATGCAAAAAGTGGATTTTTTTACCCTGGATAGAAATCAGGCTACACTCGATGCGCGGTGGAAAACCCGAAATGTGTGTGAAGTGCTCCCTGATAGCTCGCAGGGACTTCAGAGTAAATTTGGCCAATATGTGAACTCACATCTCCATCCCAGAGGAGATGCCAGTCACTTCTCTCTCAGCCTAACCTACTTCAAAAGGTTGTTGTGAGGAGAAACTTAAGTAGTACACACCGCTCTGGACTCCTTGGAGAAAGAGCAGAATATACACATGTAAAAATAAAATAAAATAAAATAAAATAAAATAAAATAAAATAAATAAAAGCCAGGTGTGAAAAACTTCCAGGAGAGACTCACTTCTTAGTACCCTCAGCCACTATCTTTTTGGAAGAGGAAGATGATTTTTCTTTATTTTTCCTACTGTTTTACAGATCTCAGTTTGAAGCCAGTTTTAACTGCTCTGATTATATTATGATTGCTTTTGTAATTTTAAATCATGTATGTTTTTAATTGTAGAGCTCTTTGGAATTTATTTATTGAAAGATAGTATATACATGTAAGTAAGTAAGTAAATAAATAAATAAATAAATTTGACACAGATGCGAATCAGGCATAAATTGACCAAGTTCCCATCTCTCCCCCATAATTTCACAGCATCTCAGAAGAAAATCCAGTGTCATGAGAATTTGGGTATCCAGTCCAAAACCTCATTATTACTGCCTCTTCACTCGGTCCCTCAACACACTCCACTCACCTAGAGGAAGGTGCTACAGAGAAACATTAATACGTTTTCAATACCTGGATAGTTGATCTTGAAGGTATAAAGATGTCTAGCAACTCTAGTAAAGCATCTGTACAACTGTATACAGAGCTGCTGAAAGTATTTATTCCTAAATGTTGAAATTCTCAAAGTTTCACCCCGATTAGCTACGCCAACATAATCAATTTGTTACATACCTCATTTCCCTTAGCAGTTTGGCAGAAACCATTTTAAGAAAATTTATTGCTAACAGATTACTGTTAGAGGTAAAACAGAACACAACTCTTCTCCAAATGTAGAGAGACTATGTTTCTGGTACTTCTCTTGCATTCTTCCCAGTCCAAGTGAACCAACTATTTATGGTACAGAACAAAAACAGTCACTTACAAAACATGTATATGCTATAACTCTTTACTTTCTCTTGCACCTGCTTTCCAAACATGCACAAGTTATCACTCCAGATGCTTGCTTTGTCAGCAACAAAATTCTGCTTTGCGAAATAACTAAGAAAACAACATGCACAATTGTATTGATTTATATAAAATATTTATACCCCGCCCCTCCAGTACACCACTGCTCAGGGCAGCTCACCACATTAATAATATAGATACAATGTACAATAAATAAAATATCAAAAGAGCACATTTAAAATTACAACTTTTTAAAAAGTTTCAAATTCAAACTTATTAATAAAGAGCTAAAAACTGAGAACTATAAAAACTAAAGAACCTACCAGATATAAGCAGCAGATAAAACATTAAAAAGCCTCTTTAAAAAGATGTCTTTTAAAATATTTTTAAAAACCACTGAGGAAGGGAACAAGGTGATCTCTTTGCAGTCTCATTGCAAGCCTGATCCTGGAATCCTGCTTTATTTGCTACTTCAAATCAGAGATAACCACACAGAGGTGTCTGCTGGGAAAGAGAGCTTCCTTCCCAGGCAAAGTCTCTATATCTAGGAAGGGCCAAGAGACAACAACTCCTTTAAAGGTGATTAATTCAATTATGCAGTGCCTGAAATCTAGAATGGCAACAGAATATTCACAAATATCTATATACTTATTTCTCTTAGGGCATGCGTGTCCTTAAGAATTTGGCGGCGAAACTCTTGTGAGACATTGCGAGAGTTCCTGGGCCCAGCCGCAGTGAGAGTTGAGAGGACAGGAAAAAATGGCGGCGGTGGGGGCGGGCCGCAAGCAAAACGGCCAGAAGAGGTGGCCTCAGCTGGCTGCTGGGAGGTGGAGGCAGGTATGGAAGAGGCGGTGGCCCGACCTGGCGGGAGGTGGCGGGACAGCCTGGCCAGGCCGTGCCAGGTATGAGAGGTGGCAGCGGCCTGAGCAAGTGGGAGGTAGAGGCAGGTATGAGAGGTGGCGGCCTGAGCAAACGGGAGGCAGAGGCTGTGGGACTGCCTGGCCTGGCCAGGCCGGGCCGTCCCAGGTATGAGAGGCAGTGGCGGCCTGAGCAAGCAGGAGGCGGAGGTGGCAGGACGGCCTGGCCAGGTCGTCCAAAATATGGAAGAGGGAAACTTTTCGGCCCGCCGCCGCCGCCCCAGTAAGAAGGACCTGGCTGTGGCGGGAGGGGGAGGGGGGCATAAGAGAGTTGAGCAGGAGGGAGGGGCAATAGAGAGGGGTTGGAGGGAGGGAGATGAGGGCAAGAGAGAGTGGGACAGGGGGGAGGGGCCAAGAGGGAGTGGGGCATGAGGGTAGGGGGCAAGAGGGAGTGGGGCAGGAGGGTAGGGGGCAAGAGAGAGTGGGGCAGGAGGGTAGGGGGCAAGAGAGAGTGGGGCAGGAGGGTAGGGGGCAAGAGAGAGTGGGGCAGGAGGATGGGGGCAAGAGTGAGTGCGGCAGGAGGGCAGGGGGGACAGCAGGCCCCCAAAAAGTGCACAGATGCTCTGTGCGGGTTGACTAGTTACATTGTAAATTCTTTATATTTTATAGCACCTCACCAAAAAACATTCTAAGTTACAAACAGAGAAAATTAGAGGAGGAGTTAGAGGGATATTCTCAGACTATTCAGATGCTGGCTCTGAACATTCAGAGCCAACAGTTGAAAACCCCCGAAAAAAGTCACATTTGGGGGGGGGGGAACCACCAACAACTTGTGGCAACAGGTCAATTGACATGTGCAGCAGTGAGCAGATCTAGCAACTGGCTCTATTTTTGAAGAAATCACTACAAGGATGACACAGGGAAACAGCACTAATGAAAGGGTTGTATATACTGCAAGAAAAACTTTACAACATAATCTCAGAAGACATTTGGGGGGGGGGACAACCAAAAAAAACCCCCAAAAAACACCCCCCGCACACACACACTTTTGTAATCAAAGGCAAAGATGTCATTAAAACATCATCTTTCTAAACCACACCACAGCAATTAAATCCCAGAATCACAGAAAGCTTGTAAACTGCCTGAGAGTACTTTTCCAAGTTCCTTGTTCTTCCGTAAATCATGAAGCACTGGACGGTGGGAAATGGTCTGGACTTTACGTCATGAGAAGATGTAATGTTGTACACATAAACTGAGGGGTACTGTGCAAAAGCTGATCCATTCATCAAAGAGAGAAAGACTGTGCCCTTAGTATTAAAGCATGGCATACTGCAACTAAAAGTTGCCCAGACCCTAGACATGGGATGTGTCTGTTTTAATAAACTCATTTTTGAATGGTCCACTTTCAGTCAGATCTCACCATACAGTGGCTTTGGCAGATAAGACACTACACAAGTGGGGGAAATGCTCATCTTAATCCTCCCACAGTCGTTACCTGAAGTATATAAATGCACTGTTCTAAGCAACGGCTGCTTAATCAAATTTAGACAAGCAGAGCACTCGTCCAGGTGGATACCAGACTCTTGTCTATGAAAAAGAATGAGAAAGAATCTGGCAACTACAGAACAACATCTGAATGCACTGAGCTCACTGTCAAGAAATTCCTCTGGTTCTTGTTTCTCTAGCAAGTAGCTGTGCTACAAAATCTCCAGTTTGAGTATTATTTAACTTTTACTCCTTTTATTAATACCTCATTTTATTAATATTTAAAGATAAACACATAAAGATAATGTGAGAATCAAGTAAACATAATGAATAATAGTTTCTGGTGTACATTACTGTTGCTTTTAGCCTACTTTCCAGTAGGCTTATGAGATCACCCAGTATTCCGTGTCCCCCAGTGTTCCCTCTAAGGTGTGTGTACTCACACATTTTTTGATGTCTGCTCAGTTAATTTTAGATCCCGGTCAGGTTGAGTCAGGAAGGCCCCATTTTGAAAGCACATGTGCACAAACTGCCTTGATACTGCCACCCAGAATGAAACTCATTCCACAAAGAGATGAGAACAATTAGAGAGAACACTGGTGTCTCCCATTTTCAACTTTGCAACGCCTGGACCACTATGAACCAAATGGGGTACAGTTGTAGGGACACATAGGGACACCTCAACGGCGTAGTTTATCATGATAGCATCCACCCTGATTCAATATGGCAGATGCATAAATGTTTGAGGTGCAAGTGGACTCTTGTGAACCGCCTAACCAATCTGAACCAAATTTGCTACAGCTGTATGTACACAGCTATAGTCCCTACAGGGATGCCCCAACGGCGTAGTCTGTGATGATGTGATTCACCCTGATTCCAAGACAGGGGAAACATGAACATTTGAGGCTCAAGTGGGCTAACCTGTGGACTGTCTAATGGGTTTAAAACAAATTAGGTACAGCTGTAGTGAGTGACACACAGGACACCTCAACAGCATAGTTTGTGATGATGCCATCCACTCAATTCAAGATGGCAGATGTGTAAACTTTTGAGGCACAAGTGGGCTAACTTGTGAACTGCCTAACCAATTTGAACCAAATTTGCTACAGCTGTAGGGACACATAGGGATGCCCAAATTGTGTAGTTTGTGATGATGCCATCCATTCTGATCCAAGATAGAGGACATGTAAACTTTTGAGGTGTAATTGCACTAACCTGAGGACTGTCTAACTGATTTGAACCAAATTTGTTACAGTTGTAGTGAGTTACACACAGGGACACATCAATGGTGTCACCTACCCCAATCCAAGATGGCAGACGTGTGAACATTTGAGGCACAAGGTATCTAACTTGTGGTCCTCCATTTGAACCAAATTTAGTCCAGTTGTAGAGATTCTCTAACTTAAGTTATCTTAAGTTCTTTGGAATCCACTTACTGACTTCAAAAGGGTATTGGCCAAGATCCAGCCTAACACAGTACAGGTGCAGCAGTTCTGTTTCAGACTACTGCTGCTGCTGTGCTGTCATGCGAGCAAGGGAAGGGGCGATTTTTCCTCTGAAGCCCACTATACATCATGGAAATATGCTCCTGAGGGGTGGGTTAAAGAAGGAAGGGGAGATATTTCAAAATGTATTATTTATTCTGTACTTAAAAGATCCATATCCCACCCCATCAACACAATGCTGCTTAAAAATGGCTCCTTCCCCTGCTTATGTAACAATACAATGGTAGCACCTATGTGCAGTGCTAGTCTGGGTCTTGGCCACTGCTTCTAACCATTAGAAAAGACAGATTACATAAATATATTCAGTCTCAATACAATTACATCGGCATCAGATCTACAGTTCAGTGGTTCTTTACACATGCAAAAAGAACCTTGAAATGTCACAGTCTGACTTGATATTACAATACATGCATGCCTAGAAGCCCAAGTTACTACCCACTCCATCTTGCATAAATACAGTATAAGAGATCTGATGTAGTGGAAGCTACTGTAGTCAGGTCCTTCTCATGCTGCTTGGGTAACCGACAGCCCATGTGGCAACCGTTTTCTCCATACCAGCATAATCTGGTATGAAAAAAAATAATGGATATTATTTCCATAATCTTCTGGAAACTTCAGCAACTACCCCTCTGTGACCTGAAGCTTCTGACATGAACTTCTAATTGATACAGCTCTTCACATGCATTGGCTTGGATCATAAGAACTGCAGGCCATGTTCCACTTATGGTAGGGGTTTTCTCTCTTGCTGAAAAACAGATCCTGTCAGAGAACTAACAGGAATGATCTGGAATAAGGTATGGGAAATGTATAGCTAGAGGGGGAGATGGCAGGAAGCATGCACCACCACCACCTTTGCACGAGTGCCTTTCTGCTCATGGTAGACAGATTTGGATGCAAGCCACTATCTTCGGTCATGCTTACAATAATCCTATCAAGTCAGTAGGATTACCTGCTGCCAAAGGCCACCTAGTGAAATCTTTGCACAGGCAGGATTCAAATGATGGGCTTTCTGGTTTATAACTCGAATCTACACTACACTAGCTCTCACACCCTGAAGGTAACATAAAGAAAGGACCATAAGTTATTGTTTAACCAAATGTTTGTGAGGACTGAGACTGCTGAGAAAGCATATCCTGTTTTCCCCTCAAATGTTTTATTTTTCTTGGTTTCTTCCCTGAGGCCTTGCTGTACAACACAGAACCAGCGGCCCTACTCCCCACTTTTCCTTATGCTTGTCCACAAGCCAAGTACAAGAATAAGCACAGCCATGCAAACCATCTGCTCTCTTTTAGGTATACTTGAAAGGCTTGTTTAAGAGTTGTTTAGGGAAGCTCACAGAGACAAGTTTTGAACAGACCAAAAAAAATAATTATTTGAGGGATTATTACACACAGTCAAAATTAATATTCACAGTGGACTTGTATTAATTCACCAGATTCATACAATTCAAACTGATATTACGGCCAATAGTGTCAGCTGGACCTGGTTCAAATCGCTTATTCAGAGCAGACTCACTTACATGATCAATCTCAGATCCCTCTGCATAAAACAGAGATTATTATGACCTACTTCATGGCTTGTGTCATTAGTCAGGTATGTCTTTCAGGCAGAAGCCTATGCATTAAGTTATTAGGTTTACTGTGGAATAGTCCCAACTACACATTGGCCTCACCTTCAAACAGGCATGCCGTTCAGGACAGCACACATATGCTATTTCTCACCAGTGGTGATAAACATGTACTTGGGCTGCTCCACTTCAGACTGCTGGTGACAGGTCACGTAACTGAATGTGACTCCATGGGGGGTGGGGGAAATGCTCCACACAGAAAATTTGCTTACAGGGAGAAAACTAGGCTATAATTGTTCCTCCTAAACATGCTGCATATGTACAAGGTGTACAAGTATCTGTACACATTTAAATGTTTTTGTGTGAATGACCATAACTATGTTCATTTAAAGAGTGAACTAATCCCTAAAATGCAGATAGAAAGCTTAGTATTGTACATGAATCAAATATAATGGATGAATAACTCTGTGTGTGTAGATAGTGGTATGTGCTTACAATGTACACAAATTGTATGTGCATTGAACCTAATTGGTCAACAGGGCTCCTGAGATCTACAGCTGACATCCTATGGCTGTGTGCACAGCGGGAAGAAACAATCATGCTGTGGAAAGCTTCACAACTACTACAGCACTGGGACCTGCAAGGAGTGGCAATTTTTGCCAATTTGCCCCTATCCCAGAAGTGCCCTGTGCCACTAAGTAGTATGCCTCTGAGAGCAATGTGACTGAGGGATGTGTTTTCATGTAGCACAAGGAACATTCAGGGGAAATGTTGCTCAACAGAAATCATCCCCCATTTGTGACCACCACAACTGCGTTAGTAGAAGCCTTCCAATGCATCTCACTTAGAGGAGATGCATCTGCACATCTCATGTCAGTATGTCTGCCCACCTTTCTAGGGAAGAGGATCTTTTTGTACGGAGGACCATTCTCTCATGTGAGACCCTACCTGAAGTAGTACAGTCTGATGTAGTACAGCCCATACACAGATCTAACAACTCAGTGAAAACTATGCCTAAGACTCCAGTGTTTACATTGCTGTAGTTCAATTATACACTTCTACAGCTTGCCTTTATGCAGCTACAGCAGGTTGTGCTTCTGCCTCAAGATTATTCATATATCTTTATTGATGGCTAAATATTATTATTATTTATTTACACATCAGTCAGGTGTTATTGACTGGTTTGTTTTATCCAGACATCGAGTTCTTCCCAAGGACCTGGGATGGCTGAATTTTATTGTCAATGTTGTTGCTGTTGTTATAGATATCGTCGCAGAATATGGGCTGTTCCCAGTAAAGCTGCTTTTTGTAAATGGCTGATGGTGATTTCTGTGGCCCCTATGGTGTTGAGGTGCTCTTCAAGGTCTTTTGGAACTGCACCCAGGGCGCCAATTACCACTGGGATTATTTTGGTCTTTTTCTGCCACAGCCTTTCAATTTCAATTTGTAGATCTTTGTATTTGGTGATTTTTTCTATTTCTTTTTCTTCTATTCTGCTATCCCCTGGTATTGCTATGTCGATTATTTTGACTTGTTTTTCTTTCTTCTCGACTACAGTTATATCTGGTGTATTGTGTGGCAGAAGTTTGTCTGTTTGTAGTCGGAAGTCCCATAATATTTTTACATCTTCAATTTCTTAAACTTTTTCAATTTTATGGTCCCACCAGTTTTTGGCTACAGGTAGCTTGTATTTTTTGCAGATGTTCCAGTGTATCATCCCTGCTACCTTGTCATGCCTTTGTTTGTAGTCAGTATGTGCGATCTTTTTACAACAGCTGATTAGGTGGTCCACTGTTTCATCTGCTTCTTTACAAAGGCGGCACTTGCTGTTTGTTGTGGATTTTTTGACTTTTGCTCTGATTGCATTTGTTCGTAGTGCCTGTTCTTGTGCAGCCAGTATTAAACCCTCTGTTTCTTTCTTCAAGTTGCCATTCTTAAGCCATTGTGCAGCCAGTATTAAACCCTCTGTTTCTTTCTTCAAGTTGCCATTCTTAAGCCATTGCCAGGTCTTGGTGATGTCTGATTTTCCACTTATATTGTGCAAATATTGACCATACAGTGGCTTATTTTTCCATTTTTCTGCTCGGTTCTTGACTTCTTCTTTCTTGTAGGCCTGCTTTCTTTCATTGGTGTTGAATAGTTTCTCGTTATTGACCATTTTAAGTGCATCTTCTTCACTGTCCTTGATATATTCTTCAAGGCCTCTTTTCTCCTCCTCTACTGTTTGATGGACTTGCAGCATTCCTCTTCCACCTGAGCTGCGAGGGAGGTATAGCCTATCGACATCACTGCGGGGGTGCAGAGCATGATTGATGGTCACTGATGGTCATTATTTTCCTGGTCTTACGATCTAGCATCTCTAGCTCTGCCTGGGTCCAGTCTATTATTCCTGCAGTGCATCTGATAACAGGTATAGCCCAGGTGTTTATGGCTTGTATGGTGTTCCTGCCATTGAGTTTGGACTTGAGGATTTTTCTAACTCTCCTGATGTATTCACTTCCAATTTTTCTTTTAACTTCAGTGTGTGCGATGTTATCAGCCTGGAGAATGCCCAAGTATTTGTAATGTTCTTTCTCTTCCAGGTTCTTGATCTTGCTTCCACTGGGCAGTTCTATTCCTTCTGTTTTTCTTATTTTCCCTCTGTTCATTATTAATGCAGCACACTTGTCTAGTCCAAACTCCATTGCTATATCGCTACTGGATATAAGGACAGTGTTTAGCAGTGATTCAATTTCTGACTGGGACTTTCCATACAACTTCAGATTGTCCATGTACAGCACATGGTTGATTTTACTCGATGTTTTAGATGTTTGGTATCTGAGGCCTGTTTTGTTTAGTATTTTTGAAAGTGGGGTCATGGCGATTACAAACAACAGAGGGGATAGTGAGTCCCCTTAGAAAATGCCTCTTCTAATGCTAACCTGTCCAAGTGTCTCGCCATTTATTGTTAACTGTGTACTCCACATGCTCATTGCTTTTTTTATAAATATCTGAATGTTTTTGCTGACACCAGTTGTTTCTAAACATTTTAGTATCCATGTGTGAGGCAATGAGTCGAAGGCCTTCTTGTAGTCAATCCATGCAACACTTAGATTTGTTTTTCTTCTCTTGCAGTTTTCTAAAATCATTTTGTCAATCAGCAGCTGGTCTTTTGTGCCTCTGGTGTTTGGGCAATTTCCTTTCTGTTCAACTGGAAGCTGTTTGTTAGTTAATAAGTGTTGCATCACTTCATCTGCTATTATTCCAGTTAATAATTTGAACATGGTTGGCAGACAGGTGATCGGTCTACAATTACTTGGAACTTCACCTTTTGCTGGGTCTTTCATGATGAGATGTGTTTTCCCAGTTGTTAGCCATTGTTCAATATCACCGCCTTGCAAAATGTGATTGAACTGTTTTGATAGTTGTTTAGGAAGGTTTGTTAGGTGTTTAAGCCAAAAGCCATGCAGTTTATCGTCACCTGGCACAGTCCAATTTTTAATTTTCTTTGCTCTTTCACTTATTAATTCTGGTGTTATTATTAGATCTTGCATTTGTTGGTTACATTTTTTGACCTCTTTCATCCAGCCTGCTTTTTTATTATAATCTATTGGATTGTCCCATAATTTCCCCCAGACTGCACTGTTTCTTCTTTATTTGGTGTTTCTAGGTTTCTTGCAGTTTCTCCTTCTATGCTTTGGTAGAAACGTCTCTGATTCGACTGGAATTGGAGATTCTGCCTGTGTTGTGTAATTCTGGCTTCGTATCTGCTAATCTTCTTTGACACTGCTGTTATTTGCTGCTTTATTATTTCCAGGACATCTCTAATTCTCCTTGAATCTAGGTGGTAATTTTGGATCAGATACTGTTTGGTGTTTTCATTCTTCAGCTTCTTGTCTTTCATATCTTTCAATTTACTAGCATCTGTTCTAAGCCTGGAGATTTCATTTTCTAATCTAATCTTTCATTTTTACAGGTCCACTGATCTTATATCCGAGCTCTTGTGTTGTTATTGTTGCTGCACTGTACATTAGTTGGTTTGTTTCTTGCACATTTTGGTTGTTATTTCTGCAAGTGCAGCATTGACATCTTTTAATGCCTGAGCAAGTTGTTTTTGACAACTGTTTTTAGAGCTGGAAGTCGAACCCTGGTGGTTGTTTGGTACATGTGCTCAGTAATTTTTTGCTTTAGTTCTTGTTGCTTTTCTGTTAAACGGCATTTGGGTTTTTGAGGTGAAGGCAAAGGGGAGGTTGCCTGGTTTTGATTTTGAAACAGTTAAGCAACAGTGGCATCCTCTATTTCCAACACCTCCTCCACCTGTGCCTGAGCAACTTCTTCGGTTGCTGGTAATTCTTCTTCCATATCTTGAGCCTGTGTTGCTCTTTGCAGTTCTTCCAGCTCAACTCCTGTGAATACTTTATTTCTTATTATGTATCTTCTCTGGTCTGCTAGCCTTTGTTCTGTTATTTCTGTATCTGGATGCTTCTCTTTCCAAATTTGGTACATTCTTTTTAAATAACCTCTTCTAGTTGGACTAGACTTGAAATAGCAGATCATTATTTCCTTATTGGCATTTCTCATATATTTTTTCCAGTTAAGCGACGTTTCTTCCAGTAACTTTGCAGTCTCCAGCCCTGGTTGCTCAACTGGAGATCCCGAGTCCTGTTGCCCACTTGCCACCAGATGTCCAGGGACTCCAGCACCTGGCGCGGTCCTTGTTGACCCGGGTGATGACCGATCCGGTATAGATTTATTAAAGTTACGTCTCACCATTTTGTTGATGGGAGAGGCACTCTTTGTCTGGCTCCTCTGGTGAGACCTGTCCAGTATGGTTGGACCTCTGGCATATCTCTCACATTCTTCAGAGCACATATGCCCCACAACCACGCCAAGGTAGTGCCTCACTATTATTATTAATTATTATTATTATTATTTACATTTATATCCTGCTTTTCCTCCAAGGAGCCCAGAGCAGTGTACTACATACTTAAGTTTTTCCTTACAACAACCCTGTGAAGTAGGTTAGGCTGAGAGAGAAGTGACTGGCCCAGAGTCACCCAGCTAGTATCATGGCTGAATGGGGATTTGAACTCGGGTCTCCCCGGTCCTAGTCCACCACGCTGGCTCCATGCTGAAAGAAGAATATGTTCTTCTTCACAATCCGTTCTACAGCCATTCAAATTAGGAACCATTTGGCTATGTCTGTCTTTAATGTTATATTTGTAGTAGTATTTGCAGTATTCCTGTGGCATTTATTTATCCAAATCCTGCATTAGTTTAAAGCTCCTCAGAGTATCATAAATAATGTATATCGAAGCAGGGTCTACATTTGCACTAAGGGGCATATTAGATAGAATGGGTGATTCCACAACCAATACAGATAATCTATGTCAGAGGATAAAAAGGTAAAGGCTAAAAAACAATCCAAATAAGCTGCCATGGGAGCGATTAACATATTTAATTAAGGGGAAGTTGCCTTCCTTTATGTAAGTCAATAGGGGCTGTTTAATTAGTACTTCACTACACTAAATGTGTTTTCCCCTCCACTAGTCTATTGGCATAGGCTGAGCTGTGGCAGCTGCTTTCAGTTTTGTGTGACTTCACTCAGCTTTATCATGCCTAATCCACTTTCTAATTAGATATTTGTTTTAACTTGTAATTGATTTCTTGATTGACCAATTACAAAAAGAAAGAGTAAACGAACTGTTGACAAAGACAAGAGAGCTGATAGTATACCAAGCTCTGTACTTTGCATTTGGCTTGCCTGTTAGTGCAAGGAAATGTCAACAAGAATGTCAGCGATCAGCACAGAGATAGGAGTCTGCATCTCTTCAATTATTCTGCAGCTGGTACTAGAGTGATAACCTTGCAAGCCTGTTTAACCACCCACTAGAGACTCCTTTGAATTAACCGTGTATTATCATGCCACACTGTTGAAGAAACAGACCTCCTGGTAATGATCCTTTAGTCAGTCTTATTTTAAGTTTTTTTAAAGTCACAGATAAATTGTCTCAAGGATTACCACACAGCTATTATATACAGCTATTTTCTCATTTTGAATACAAGTTAATGAAATTATATTTCATTACAAATGAAATACAAATATTTATTCACCTACCAGCTTTGCCTACCTGGCTGCCAAAAGGCAATCTGTCTAATTTGGAAATTACTTACCATAGCTTTGCTTGTGTGTACCAAGTTTTGAGGTTCTGGGTGTATTAGCATTTTGGGAGAAAAATGGTGAATGGTAACAAAACCTCCAAGTTCAATTTTAAGGAAAGGTATTACGGAAGATTTGTCTTCTTCCCTATGCTGTCAGTCCATATGGAAAAATATAGCTCATCATCAGTCCATAAAAGAGGGCTGCTCAACTTTGGTCCTCCTGCAGATAGCGGCCTACAACTCCTATAATCCCTGGCTATTGGCCACAGTGGCTGGGGATTATGGGAGTTGCAGTCCAAAAACAGCTGGGGGGGGGCAAAGTTGAGCAGGCCTGCCATAAACTATATGTCTTCTATATATCTTCTATATATATAATTCTCTAAGGCATATCTGTGGCTAATCCAGTGTGTGGCAGCTTTCACGAGAGTGCACAAACAGCTGCCAGGAGTTGCAAGAGCTGGCGAGGAGGGAGGGAGGGAGACCGAGGAGGAGGAGGCGGTGGCAGCAGGGGACACCACCATTGTGAGCTGCTGAGGATGGCCTAGCAAGCAGAAAAAAATGGGGCTGCTGGCCTCCTCACTAGGAGGACGAGAGCTGGTGGGGGAGGTTGAGGACAAGGCGCTGCCACCACTGCAAACAGCCGACAAAAACAGTCCACTGGGCTCCTTGCAAGGAGGATGAGAGCTGGTGGGGGAGGGGGGTGAGGAGGCAGGGCTGGCGCCACTGTAAGCGGCCAAGCAGGCAGTGAAAATGGGGCTGCCGGCCTCCTTACAAGGAGGATGAGAGCTGTCGGCAGAGAGGGAGACTGGCTGAAGGGATGGGAGGAGAACTGGCTGAGCCCTGAAATGGAGGAAGAGGAAGGGAGAACTAGGGGCGTGGATGCTCTGCGCCTGGGTCAGCTAGTATATAATGAATATACATGGTTGTGTTCATCAAATGTTGCAGGATATGCTACTTATACCACTGTGGAAGATTTTACTTGCCTGATCTTAAGAAGTGCTTAAGACAGAACACAAATACTAGCATATTCATGGAATATTGGGTCTGGCAATAACTGTGTCCAAAGGGTAACCTGGATTGTTGGGTTGGCACACAGAAATTTAGTGATACTGCACTGGCTATTGACTGAACACCACACTATGCTGTGGCATATAACATGAATTACCAAAAATAAAAATGGGGCTGTAAATGCATTATAACCACCACAAAGTCAGATATGTCAATGCAAACCTACAACCCAATGAGACTGTTCTCACAACCTATTCTACTAGTGTAGCCCTACCTGGGTAGAGCTGGTTGTGAGAAGCACTGGTTGTGAGAAGCACTGACACCAGAGAGATCCCTGTAGGATGTAGGAGGACCCAGCCTGCGTTTCCCACTAACCCTAGCCGCTCCCAGAGTGCTGGCGTGATTAAATGGCACTGCAGAGCACACAAGCAGCTCCAATCATGTGGGGGATGACAGGCAGGCTCCTGCGTTCCTCATAATCCTCCCTGCCCTTAGTGCTTTTGGTCATGTGAACAACCTTAATATGTAGCAAAGAAATCTAGAATGGGATTGCAACTGAGCTGGACTGACTTCCCACTTACAATGCACACAATTCTTCTATATCTATGTTGACAAGCAAAAAAATTGCATATGTTCAGCATCAAGGTCTCTTTCTAATTGAGAAGCATAGTGGTAGCTTCTCAATTAAAATAAATTGTAGCTGGGGCTGATGAGAGTTGTAGTTCAGCAACATCTGGAGGTTCCCAGTTTGGGAACCAGTGGTAGTAGTCTATATTTCAATCAAAGACCAGATACAATAACAAGGTTTGTACACACTGCACAATAATACATTGCTCCATCAACAATATCTTATTATCCCACCATCTATTCCATCTAATGGTACTTGGTGGGCTGTGCCAAGCTAATGATTAGTACCAATAGTTTAAAAGTCTGAGCCAAAAAGGTGGTACCTGATCTTACAAACAGCTACGCAGAACCTGGCCACCTTGAGACTAACTGCTGTATTCTGGTCCAAAAGTAAATAAGAAAGATACAAATTTGCTCCCTCTCTCACAAACATTAGAACTAGGGGTCATCGCATGAAACTGAAGGACAGGAAATTTAGGACCAACTAAAGGAAGCAGTCTTGGAAGAAATCATTCTTGGAGTAAACGGATTATCTAGATCAGTGTTTCTCAACCTTTTTGGAGTCAAGGACCGCTAAATTCTTCGTGCGGCGTTTCAAGGACTGCTACATCCTTTGTGTTCAGTTTCCTGGACCAGCAGTTAATAAAGGGGTTTTAAGTTTATCTATTAGTAATATACTACAGGCATGCACAACTCAAATGACCTGGTGGGCCAAAACTGACTGTGACTTGGATAATTGGGGCCGAAGTCTATTTTTAGGGTGCTGATTATTAAAGTAACACTTAATATCAATCAATTAATTAAATCAAATTAATGTGAAATTAATGAAAATGAATTTAATCAAAATTTAACTTTTGAAGTTCTGGCAGGCCAAGATTAATTTAAATTAAAATAAAATAAACTGAATTAAAATTTCTAATAAAATAAACACAATACAATCTGTACAAAATACATAATAAAATGCATTGTTTCCCAGGCTTGCTCTGATTGGCTATGTGCCCAGACCCAGCAAGCCGGCTCACTTACGGCCACGGCAGTGGTGGTTTTTTTCAAGTTCAGCTGCATGCAGCAGAGGTGGTGCTGCAGAAATGTGGCTGAGTGTTCTTCTGTGTTTGTTTTTGGTGGGTGGGGAAAACACAGAGGCAGAAAGAGGGAAAGGAGCAGCAGCAGGAGGCACACATGTGAGTGAGACGAGCCACTCAGCTGGTGTACGTTGCTGTGCATGCAGAGAGAGAGTGAGGGAGCAGCAAGCACACATGCACAAGCCGAGGGGGACTACTTATGGGGTCCTAAAGAGTAAGGGAGGGGTCTTGCGCATTTGTAATCCAGTGAGCTTTTATTAGCCCGATTATGAAGGGTAATTGGGTCTAAGAGGAGGGCGGTGGAAACACCTACTGCAGTACGCCTTGGTTTCTGTTGAAGGAGGCCCCTAAATGGGGGAAGTTTGTAATCCCCAAATTGTACCAAGGAGAAAACTCTCTCCATTTATACCCCAGCATGGTATTGGTGGCGGCAGATGCCTGACTACCTCTCACCCCCCCACCCCCCCCGTGACTCCCCCGAACTTGGGCTTCAGACGCAGTGTCTCAACTCTGCTGAGAATGACCTTTCTCAGCACCGCCAGGAGAGCAGAGAGAATGGCGCGCCTAGGAATCCCCGCCCTGTGCTGTAAGCCCCCCTCCCTTTATGCATATACAAATCAGCTTTCCTTTACTGGCTGGAACGTGATAGTTGTCTTGAAATACTGTCCCTCTCATTGGATGGCTCCTAAAGCACATGCAAATGAGCCTCCCCTCTTCTCTCCCCACTATGTGTATTACTGTGATGATAATTTTCAGACAGTAACTTTACACATCTCTTACTATAAGCAAATAGTTCCAAGTCCTTTGTATTTATCACAGGGCAAGATTCTACAGTCCCAGCTTTGAGCTAAAGAGAGCACTGAGTCTTCTCGGACCTGTTCTGGGCAGCGGAAGGGAGGAGGGAGGGAAAGGAAGCAAGAAAGGTTTGGGAGGCATGGACCAGCACTCAACTCTTTGCGGACCGGCACCAGTCCCCAGACCGGCTGTTGAGAAACAGTGATCTAGATCCATTTCACACTGGCTTTAGAGGGGTTTATAGGGTTGGTCAGCCTGATAGATGACCTTTGCCAGGGAATTGACAGTGGGAGTATCTCTCAGCGGCTTTCAATAGCATCAACCATGATATACTTCTGGATCGCCTGAGGGATTTGGGGATAGGCGGCACTGATCTACATAAAACGGCTTGGTGAGGTCATCAGGGCATTTAGTGCTGGGTGTTATCAATATGCTGATGATACCCAAATCTATTTCTCCTTGTCATCAACATCAGGAAATGGCATTGGCCCATTAAATGCCTGCCTACAGGCAGAAATGGGCTGGATAGGGGATAATAGACTGAGGCTGAATCCAAGCAAGACAGAGGCGCTCTTAGTTGGGGGTTGTAATCTGCAAGATGGGATAGAACTTCCTGTTCTAGATGAGGTTATACTTCCCCTAGAAAGAACAGGTTCATAGCTGGTGCCTCAGGTTGAGGTTGTAAGCCAGAGTGCTTTTTACCAGCTGCGACTGATTCAACAACTCCGTCTGTTTCTTGAGGAGAATGACCTGAAAACATTGGTGCATCAGCAGGTAACCTCCAGATTGGATTACTACAATGCACTCTATGTAGGGCTGCCTTTTTATGTAGTTTGGAAACAGCACTCAGATTGGTCTCTGGAGTAACCCGGAGAGACCACATTATGCCTGTTCTCAAACAGTTGCACTGGTTGCTGATATATTTTCGGGCAAAGTATAAAGTCCTGCTTATTACGTTTAAAGCCCTGAATAGCTTAGGCCCGGGTTACCTGAGAGAATGCCTTACTCTACAAGATCCCCACCATTCATTGAGATAATCAGGAGGGGTCTGTCTTTGGGTGCCACCGGTTCATCTGGTGGCAACCTGGGATAGGGCCTACTTTGTTGTTGTACTCCTTGTGGATATAACAGGATTGTCTTCATTGGAGGCCTTCAGGAGAGCCATAAAGACCTATATTTTTAGCCTAGCTTTTAATGATAGTTAGTGTTAATGTTATCTAGTTTTAACTTTAATTTACTTTTAACTGGTTTTTTATTTTAACTGATGGATTTTAATGGGTTTTTATTTTAATGTAAACTGACCTGAGCCATCTTTGGAAGGGCAGTATATAAATCAAATAAATAATAATAAAATAGGTAGTCCTTCAAACAGCACAAAATTAACTTATGGAATTCTCTGCCACTAGCTTGGATGGGCTTAGACAAAGTCATGGAGGACAGGTTTATCAATGGCTACTAGTTGGTGGCTATAGGCCACCTCCAGCCTCAGAGGCAAGATGCCACTTAATACCAGCTGCAGAGGAGCAATGGCAGGAGAGGGGGCAAGCCCTCATTCCCTGCCTGTGGGCTTCTTGGAGGCATCAAGTGGTCTGCTGTGTGAAACAGAATGCTGGACTAGATAGGCCTTGGGCCTGATCCAGCAGGGCTTCAATGCGTAAGAAACAATGAAAGAGGGGTGATGAGAAAGTTCTGTATTTCCTCATAAAGCTTGCTATAGAAATATATATGTTCAATTGACTCCACTGAACTTAAATCACATGGGCATACTCTTTCATTATATGAGATGTTCTGGTACTTTCCAAACAAAACAGCCGAAGGCAAGACATTGCATCTTACCAAAGTAAAAGCTTTTCTATAACTAGGGGCTGTTAGACTAAAGAGATAATTTGCCGGTTCATAATTACAATTTATTCTTTTCAGGTTCAAATAGCTAGACGCTATATTCATTTTAATGTTCAATATCATTTATCCTCTGCTTTATTGTCTCCTTTGCCCGCTCATATCCTAAAGGCAGTAAAATATTTAATGATAAACCATATGTTAAGAGTTTTGCCTCCAGCTGGATACACCAGGTTGACTGAAAAGTATCAAACAAAGTCAGAGGAACCGGATGCATGTAATTTTAGGTTTAGCCAAAAGATAAAGATCGCATACTGTATTTGTCCTCCACCTTCAGGAGACCTGCCTCAAGTCTTAGTACCACATTAAGGACACATCTTGCAACTTGAAAAATTACCCTAAAAATCTGGATTGGATTGCCTCAAATGGGGCAAAGCTGGAGTACAGCCTAAGCTGGTTACCATACCCAAGTGCAACCAAATCAACCTTTTGAAGCTAGGCTAGAAATAAAGACAATTAGTAATTCCTTGGATTTTAGCAACGTGTGAAGTCCAAGTCCATTACTGTACCTCTTCATTTTCTTAAGTAGTAATGAGCTTATAATTCTAAGGAGGCTTGGGGCTAGGGTTGCCATATTCTGGCTTTCTAAATCTGGGTGCCTAATTTGCATATTATGTAAATTGGCTTGAAAATAATTTTTTAGCATAATAGTAACTGCACATTTTGCTCCTTAACTCCACTTCTACAAGGGCTAGAGCTTAGCTCCCCCCCCCTTTTCTTTTTTTAATGAAAGCTGAAATCTGGATGAATCTGGGTGGGCTAAGCAATCTGGGTGAGATGCTTAAAATCCAGGTGAAAACCAAAATTGCGGGGGGGGGGGGGGTGACAACTCTACTTGGGGCCTGCCAATAGCACTTGGCAAAGGCAGTTATCAGTAGCACAAAAAGAAATGTTCATATGAGCAGTCTATCCTCACATGATACTGAGAAACTAGCTATTTAAATAGCACAACCCATGCTGGCAGCACAATGGTGCTGGCTAGCCCAAATGCAAGATTACAAATCTAAGGACTCCTGGGGGTGGGGGGAATCATATATGAACATTTGTCTCCCTTCCAACTTGCTATCTGGGTGTCATGTTGAATTGGAAATTAAGTTATTCATTCTGGGAACTTGTTAGTTTTTGAAGGAAAACGTAGCAAAACAGCATTATTGATGAGGTATTCGTGCATTGCATGCCTCTCATTAGCAGGTTCTGACCAGAGTATAAGAAAGCAAAGACAAGGAAGAAACTTTAGAAAAGGATCCAAAAAGACAATAATGGAATGAAAAACTTATTGGTACATTTTTTATTACTTTGTCAAAGTTTTCAAATAGCATTCCTACTAAAGTTCTGGCAATTAAACAAAATTTGGAATTATCTCACTATAGAACTGATTCAAGTTGTTTTCCAAATATAATGCTTAAGATTATATTTCAGAACAATAACATCACAATCCTGGAGCCTGTATCAATCCCATGGCTTGGGAGTCCAGATACCACAAGTCACTTACTGTGGGCTCATGAAAATATCCACGACAAAAGAAAACCAAGACCAAATTTAGCTCAGAAATCTTTTCAGAACAAAAAAGTATTTTGTAATAACCACATGAAAGAAAGGATTTCTGCTTCACTACATCCTTTTCACTATTCAAGAAGGACCTCATTAACAATTAACATTGACATAATAGGCCACATTTACCACTCCAAGTTGTTTTGTTCTTCCAGCAAACCCTTTGCAGTGAGAATTGTAATTTAATTACAATAATGTGTAATTTAAACTTCAGTAGTAATTATATAATCTGCTCATCATTCCTCTGCTTGGCTTTTATCTTTCAAATGCAATTTGAGACACTATACTTGAGACCCCCTTGATGATATGGGAGGGGGCATCTCAACTAATGTGGTGAAGGCAACAAAGACAGTGGTAGTGGTAGACATTCTAACAATGATAACGTTAACACATTGTTGTTTAAATGTCTGGGTATCTACACTCATTATTCACCAGGGAAAAAGTAAACAATATGTCTCTATTATTGCTAAGAAGAAGGAGCTTAAATTTTGCTTTTCCCCCCATGTTGAATGCTTTAGGTAAAACGATAGTTACATGTTTAACAAATCATGTTCAAGGTTCCTTATTCTCTTTGCATGACACTGAAAAGTAGCTGCTAAGGTTGAAGAAGGAGGAAAAACTGAAGGTCCAAAAAGGAGTGACAAACTCTGAGAGGGGAAACAAAGAGGGGCTAGGAAAGAGTTACTGAAATAAGCCCATGTTTGAAGCATAAACCCTTTCCTTCAGGGGCAACTCTTCCTATAGCAGTCAGGCACTACTTCCACCTAAAATGCATTGTGTCCCTTTTCCTTACTATTTTCTGTTGGCCTTGCTCTCCCCCTCCTCTGGCCACCCATGGTGTGTGTATTTATTTAAATTTAGAGGACAAACACTGCACTCCTGAAGTAAACCATCCAATTCTTTCCTTCCAGGTTATCTCCCACAACGTTTGTTATAAACTAGAATATATCTCTGATGATAACGTAAGCTGTTGTTTAAGCGTACTTGTTTTCTGTTCCCAGCTCTAACTGAACCACTGGGGTGTCCATGCCATAGGAAAGATAGGCATAATCCGTTCCACTTCCTAATACCATAATTCAAATCTAGTGTCTAAGTCACATAGGATTGGTGGGAACAATGTCATGTGACAACAGCTATGTATAAAGTCAGTAAGCGTTTATTAGTTTAATAAAAATAGATCAACATTTAACAGCACATCTGCAGTTCAATAAAAATACATTAACATTTAACAGGATATTTGCTCAATTTCTCCAAGTTGCTAATATGGCAGAACTCTATAGATTTTCCAGGCCCTGGAGAGATCTTAGCTTCTGAAAGCAAAAGTGATTACATACAAAAAAGTGTACCCATTGGCAATCTGAACCACAAATAAGAGCTACTGAACTCTTACTACTCAGCATCAGACGCTAATGTTCTTGATATCAGCATGCAGAATGCTTGCCATTCTTCCACTGTTGCTTAACAATGGAATCCACATCAAGAATAGTCTGAAATCCAACTACCACACACTTAGGAACTTAGGAACATAGGAAACTGCCATATACTGAGTCAGACCATTGGTCTATCTAGCTCAGTATTGTCTTCACAGACTGGTAGCGGCTTCTCCAAGATTGCAGGCAGGAATCTCTCTCAGCCCTATCTTGAAGAAGCCAAGGAGGGAACTTGAAACCTTCTGCTCTTCCCAGAGCGGCTTCATCCCCTGAGGGATCTTGCAGTGCTCACACATCAAGTCTCCCATTCAGATGCAACCAGGGCAGACCCTGCTTAGCTATGGGGACAAGTCATGCTTGCTACCACAAGACCAGCTCTCCTCCCTCTCACTTGTGTCAGAGAAAAACCTACAGGAACAGGAGAGGGTTTTCTGGAGGTCAGGATCCCAAGTTAGAAGAGACCAGGGAGCTACATGAGGACTTAAACTCAGTTTCTGTTTCTTTTTGTAGCAGGGGATGATGGGAGTTGTAGTTCAACAACATCTGGAGGCACCCAGAGGAGCATCAGTGAAAATGGCCACTCCCCATCTTGCATAAGCAGAAGGTTAGTATGGATGCTGTCCATTATTTTTGTCTACAGAGAAATTGTTTATTATTATCTATATATTTATTTCTCCTAAGCCTACCCTTCGCTAATCCCGTGCATGGCAGCTCTCACGAGAGTTCGCAAGCAGAAGCACCTGATTGGGCAGTGGGGATTCCATATGCATATAGGGAGAAGGAGCCTGTGATGGTTAATGTTAGTTTGAATGCAACTGTTATGGGTCAGAAGATGTTCTTGATTGTAGAGGAGAGGAATCTATATCTATATCTATATCTATATCTATATCTATATCTATATAAAAGGATAGCAGGCAGGGTTCTGCAAAAAGATGGGTCATGAGGGAGGAAAGAGCCCCTTCAGGAGAAGGAAGCTGCTGTTGCGTGAATTAGATGAGGAAAAAAGCTGAACAAGATCTGTTAACTCAGGGAGGGAGGGAGGGAGAAAACATGAAGAGAGGGGGAAGAAAGAGTGGGGAAGAGCGAGTGGAGGAGAGAGAAAGAGAGAAAAAGAAGGGAGGGGGAAAGAGACAGAAGGAAGGGCGAGGGACGGGCCCCGAGCCTGTCAGCAGCCTGAGGGCAATGAGCAGCCATGGCTGCAAGGAGGGGCCCAGTCAGCCACTGCTGCTGTTTGGGACTTCCGAGGCCACTGTCAGAAGGAGGGAGGCAGGCAGGCAAGGGATGGGCCCGGGCCTGTCACCGGCCTGAGGGGAATGAGTGGCCATGGTGGTGGTAGAAGCAAGGAACGGCCCAGTCAACCACTGCTGCTGCTCCTGTGGGGAGGAGCAGGAGAGGAGCTCGGGTGAGAGTGGGGAGGTCTCTGGGGATAGGAGGCTGCAGCTTGGCCAACAGGTGCCAGCAACGCTGCAGCCGTGACCAAGAAGAGTGAGGGGAATGGAGTAAAGAGAAGGAGGAATGACCAAGGGGGTTGAGGGGGACTGAAGTAACAGGATGGAGGAGGAGGAGCTGGACTGCAGCTCAGGTGAGAGTGGGGAGATCTCTGCGGTGAGTGGAGTTGTGGAAGGGGGTGAGGAGAGCAATCAGGTACTAGCATGCAGATGCTCTACACAGGTTAAGCTAGTTATTATTAATTTACCACTTCTCAACAAAAAATGTTTCCAAAGCAGTTTTCATAGAAAAAGAATAAGATGGTTCCCTGACTCTATAAGGGCTCACAAATGCATGCTCGTGCTCGCTCTTGCATGCACTCTCTCTCGCTCTCGCTCTCTCTCACACACACAGAATGAAACATCAAAGGAACTGCGCTGGGGTTGAATAGGAGGATCCAGTTGATCTTTCCCTGCTTAAAATCAGAGAATTACCACTTTGAAAGGTGCCTTCTGCCCAGATCACAAGCTTTAGTATCCACCCACAGAAAATGTCTTTTGCCTCTCAATTGTATAAGGAGCACTATGTAAAATATATAAGTTAAGTAAATATAAAATACATTTGCAGAGATTAGTACCATTAAACTTGGCTTCCTCATCTTCAAAGCAGCATCTTGGAAATATGCTTTTTAGCACCTCAATTACATTTTAAATATTAGTACTCATTTTTTCAGAATATTAATAACATCCTCATTATCAGATACAAACCGCTAAAATGTGCAGATCCATTATTTTGTGTTAGGGTTTAACAAATGGGTACGGACCCTCTTAAAGTGCTTACAAACTCAATTTCATTCAGTAAAAGGAGGGGAAAATATGCATATAGATTTTAAAGTATTATTAAGAAGTTAGTCTTCTGCTTAACATGTTTACTAAAATAATTTCCTAATTACCTTCACAAACATGAGGCAGCAGAAGGTCCTATTAATGATGTCAAAGTCAAGTATTAAGATTTTATTCAGGGATAGGTTCAGGCACCTCCTCACAATTTACTTTATAGAGAGAGAGAAAGAAAGAGAGAGAGAGAGTGCGCACAAACAGATTTCTCTTACAAACGACAAAGTAGTTTGCAATGTATTAAAACAATTGTAACAAGTTGTAGTAGTAAAAACTAATCAGTCTACTTTCCTTTCACTGTCTCTACATCTGGAATAAATTTGGTGCAAATTGAGGCCCACAAGTTAGAGCTCTTGTGCCTCAAATGTTAATGTCTCCACCATCTTGAATTAGAGTGGGTGTCATCATTACAAACTGCACCACTGAGGTGCCCTGTGTGTCATTACATCTGTTCCAAATTTGCCCTCTGTGTCATTACAGCTGTTCCAAACTTGGTTCAGATTGGTTAGACAGCCCTCAAGTTAGTGCACTTGCACCAAGTTTACGTGTCCACCATCTTGAATTGGGGTGGATGACACTGTCATCCTGGTCTTGCTGCCAACGCAGCGGGGCTGATTGATCTCCCTCCCAAACGGGGCAGCACGGCACCGTTTAGGAGAGAGATTGGCCCGTGCTGCATTGGCAGTGCTTTTATGGACTATAAGACGCACTTTTTTCCTCGAAAAATATCCGCCAAAATGCAGACTTGTTCCCACCACTATTATGGCAGCTATGTTTTCCACCTATTGAAACTTCCAAAATGTCTTTAAAAGCAGCCTCACACAGTAAGCAGTATAGTAAGTAGTTCATTCTAGATGTAGCCAATGTATGGATACTGGCTATATGGATATAAAGCCAGATTTTTCCTTTCTAGAAAGGGTTGGCGTACTAGACAAATCTGGTAAGAAGTATTACTTAAAAGACAGATCAGGAATGCAAAAGCTGGATTCTTTCTTCACTATAAGCACATCCATAGCAAAATATTTATAACTTGGCAACTACACGCTTGTAGAGTCATGCAAGAAGATGTAACTGTAACAGGACACGGCACCATAGACCACCATGCCCTAACTATGAATAAGGCAAACATGTTCACCCAAAATGAAGACCAAGGAGTAGGGGTGGAGCACAAGGAGGATGGCTAAAAACCTGAAGTTTTGATTTTAAACAATGTAATTTCTATTACAAGTTACAAGAAAATCTATTTGCACCTTATCAATTGCTGTCCCTATTCATTTAAGAAGTAGGCTGAGTGCAAACAGGCCCATTCCATCAATATTTCCTCAGTGGTCATCCTTCTACCCTCCCCAAAAGCACAGAGCACCCCATGCATTAATTATGGTAAAGCTTGTAGTGCATGGTTTTGGCATACTGGGATCTAGCAAGGATTCTGAAAGGATCACCCAACTCTAGTCATTTAACCAAACAATACAACTGCTATGCTCAGCAGTATAAGAAAGTGGAATTAAACCAGCGCCCACTTCACACTCCACTTCACACTCCACTCTTATTTGCTCAGGTGTCAAAATGATTACAAAGGCGGTGACTATTCAGGACTCAACAGCATTAACAGATGGTGTCATGTGAAATGCTACTGAGTACTACAATCTTATGCTCCAGGTTCAGCAGAAAGCTGAACCGACTTAGCACCTCATGTTTCAGGGCAGGGCAGATTCTATTTCCTTAAACTCTATATGCTGAACACCACATCACATGCAGAACCAAATCTAGGGGCTTTGCTCATCAGATGTGTATGGAAATTTCTCCAGTTAGAAAGAAAATTCTCTCAGAACAGCTTTCCTATTAAAGCTGGTTCTTTGATCTGTGTCCTAGTTCTTTATTGAGAGTATCCATAGTACCCTCAGAGAGTAGTAAAAGTGTATGAATCAGTGGGAGAAGGCAGATTTTACATTTTACCGAGTTTAAAAAAAGCAAGGGGGAAACCATCTGTAGTTTGACCATGATATGTGCCAAAGCACTGAAAATCATAACACTCCTTGCTACATTTCAAGTTAACTTCTTCCCTTAAAAGAAAAAAATCAGCACAGTCCCCTTTCTGAATACATTTCTGAATATTTCAGCATAATCTCCCAAGTGCTTCATTACACTTGAAGGCAAAGCAGAAATCCACTGCTTACAGTTCACTTTAATTACATTGACTGATTATGCCCCCCTGGTAGATCCTGCGCACACAGCCAAGGAAGATTATAACAGGGTATTGCCTTCCCTGTTAGGTCCAATTCTAATTTAACATGTCATACAAATAGCAGAGAAGGGAGAATGAGACCAGAAAGCCCATCTCCCCATCTCCAAGAATTAACAGGCCATCTGTAGTTTCAAAAGAAGTCTAGAGAATACAGCATACATATGCATCCAATTAAGGTCTAATCAGAAACAATTGGTGTCTCTTGTTTTTCTGCAAAGAGCCACTTTGATGTGTACAAATTGACAAAATATCTAAGTTGTGTGTATGAAAATACTGATGGTACATAAGGGTACCAGTTCATCCAACAGATCCTTAACAAGTAACAGTGACACCTAAAACACAGAAAGCAAATATCCACAGGTTTCCTCTCAAAAAGGATAGCTAAGGTTCAGATAGATAGTAAACTTGCTCCTCAGTGAGCTTAATAAATTAAAATTCACTGACATTGAATAAACAGATCATGATACTTTCCTATTATAATGCAGCACCTTTCATTTCAGGGCTATTCTCTTTTCTCTACCAGGAAGCCACCTCTTATTTTATTGCTCAGAATCTCTTTCCCTCTTATATGTATTCATGTATACATTTGCATGATATCTAAACACTTCCTTTTGTCACCAGATGGCGAAGATAACTTTTTATAAGCAAAGCTTCCGTTTCCCTTAGGCAGGATCCTACATTGCTCCAGGAACATTTGGTTTGACTGGATCATAATGTTGCTAGGATGAAACAAGTAGGGGTGTGCATGAATCAAATTTTGTGCTTCAGTTTGAGACGGAATAGAATTGCAGAGCCCTTGTTTGTTGAAAACAGCCGGCTTATCCAGTTGCCTGAAAGGATCACTGTCAAATCACCTGAATTGATTTGGGTGATTCAAGTACCATTTTGAGGTCCGTTTTGCTGGAATCGGGGTGATTCTCTTCAACCCCAAATTGGGCTCTCTGTTTTGAGAGCAATTCAATGTCAAAACTGCGAATTACTCCTGAGTCAACCCAAATCGATTTGAAGTTGAATTGAATTGCACACCCCTAGAAACAAGTATTACCATGCCAAAGTCTCCCCTCCCCCCCCTCCAAAATCTTTTGAACAGCACATGGTATTCACCCATGTTATCCTAGCAATCCCATGAGATTTAGTTACTCAAACACTTCCAGAGTGGAATGGGTTCTATATACATGACAGATTGGCTACCATGCTGCTCTAGAACTAACAGGCGGAGTGTGGTGACTCTGTCATACTACTACCATTTTGCTACCATTGTTCATTGCAGTATATAGTTTTTTGGGGAAACAAGTCATTGATAAGTTTCCTTCTACATTGCTTGATATGTAGTTGGACAAATTTCTGAACTGATTTTTGTCACAAAGTCCATTCTGGTCCTGCATGGTTAAGGGTAATTTGATTGGTCTGAAACTTACCAGAGGTATTATCTGAAATCATAACTAAATTTTGGCAAGATCTTGAAATTCCTGCAAAGAAGCAAGTCTTAGCCAAAAAATATATTTGGTATTAAGAAGCGTAAACTAATATCCAAACAAATTGCATTAATAAATGCATCATTTAGGAGAAGCAGCGTGCTTTAATACTATTTGCCTAAAATAGTATTACTCCAAGTTGCTGGAAAAAGATTCTGTATTTTCTCAGTTTATAAATCTACTCAGATTTACAAGGTTTCCTCTGCAATCATAGCAGCTAATAATCATCATGTTTTAAAATTTGATACCTCTTTCCATGTAACATATTTTGCCTAAAGCAAAATCCTGCAACCCTGCTCAGAGTTCCCAAGGCAATGCAATTCTAAGTTGTGAAAGTCTGAATGATTATATATAGCATAATTTGGCTAAGAGTTAGAAATTTCTTACCTCCTAAGCATTGTATTTATACATACAGAATAAAATACTTTAAATTGGAACAGAACCCACATTTATAGAGCAGTTTTCAGTCAAATAATAGCAAAGTACCTAAAAGAGCATTTCCTCTTTTCCTCCCTTTCTTTTAAAGAAGGTAAAAAAACCATTTTCTATATAAATTTATTTGGAATTGTATTACTTAAAATATTTCTACTCCACAGTTCATCAAAAGAGGTGGCACTGGCTTATAACTATAGCACAACAATTTGAGTATAGTCAGGGGCGTAACTAGGTTGGAGTGGGCCCTGAGACAAGATTCTTAAATGCCCCCCCCCCCATTAAATGACTTCACAAGGAAGATCGGGTAGGCGCTGGGTGGGGGAGAGCCTCTGAGGGGCCCGCCCAAGGGTGGACTCGCTGAGACAAACAACAAAGAAATAGCGGGCGGCGCCAGAACAAGGAGGAGAAAAATTTTTTTTAATGACTTCACAAGGAAGATCGGGTAGGCGCTGGGTGGGGGAGAGCCTCTGAGGGCCCCCCCCAGGCAGGGGGCCCCGAGACAACGGCCTCCCCCTGCCTAATTGTAGTTACGCCCCTGAGTATAGTGGTTTCAGGAACAACCAACCTGGCATTCACCAGAATGAGCCAAATGAAAAGTGGTGACTGGTAATGGAGCATTCTCAGAGCTGAGAGGAGGACTGGAAGGACATAACCCCACTACAGGCCTAGGATGCCTTTCCCTCACCTGGCTGGTCTTATTCACACATTCTCACCACTCTTCAGGCTTGATGTCTCAGATAAACATGAGTAACAACATGAACCTAGCATGCCAGTCAATGTCACGTCAAATTTATTGGTATTCTCCTGAACATGCTAATATGAAGTCTCCTCAGATGACTGAATTGGTCCAGTTTTCTTCTAGATCCATTCATAAATCCCACATACAAAATTAGCATTTTCATATATATTTATAATACATACTGAGCACTCCAGTTCCGAAGACAGAAATAGCTGCTACACCTAGATAGGTACTTTATTTACGGCCAACGGCCAAAACATACAGCAATAACAAAAATGTTTCCCTAAAGAGCAGCTTGTCTTTTGTATGAGTGTGCAGCCACAAACACTAGGCATGTTCTAGTTTATAATGTCCTTATACAAATCTATGGTGTGGCCACATTTGAAGTATAGTTCTGGTATAACTATAGAAGTATAGATATAACTATAAACTATATATAGACTATATAGATATAACTATAACTATATAACTATATGAAGTATAGATATAGTATAACTATATCTCAAAAAGGACACTGGATAAAATTACAGAACTGGAAAAGGTACAGAAGAGGGCAAACAAGATGATCAGAGAGCACCTTCCTTATGAGGCAAGACTACAAGACCTGGGGCTTTTAAGCTTAGAAAAAAGACAACTAAGAGGAGACATGATAGATGTCTATAAAATTATGCATGGTGTGGAGAGAAAGAGATGTTTCTCCCTTTCGCATAACTCTAGAACCAGGGGTCATCCCATGAAACAGATGGCCAGGAAATTTAGGACCAACAAAAGGAAGCACTTTTTCACACAACACATAATTAATCTGTGGAATTTTCTGCCACAGGATGTGGTGACAGCCTGGATGGCTTTAAGAAGGGCTTAGCTGAATTCATGGAGGAAAGGTCTATCAATGGCTACTAGTCTGATGTCTATAAGCTACCTCCAGCCTCAGAGGCAAGATGCCTCTGAATACCAGTTGCAGGAGAGCAACAGCAGGAGAGGTTATCTCTTGCCTGTGGTCTTCCTAGAGACATCTGGTGGGCCACTGTGTGAAACAGGATGCTGGACTAGATGGGCCTTGGGCTTTCTTTCTTTCTTTCTTTCTTTCTTTCTTTCTTTCTTTCTTTCTTTAACACATTTGTATACTGCCCAAAATGCAAGTCTCTGGGAGGTTTACAACAAAACAATAAAAACAACAGATAAAAAGATTAAAACATTACAACAATTAAAATTTAAAATGTTAAAACTATTAAAAACACAATTAAAACAATATCTAATTAATCCAGCAGTGCTGTTCTTATGTTCTTTGATTACATTCGGTTCACTAGTGATGTGCCCGGACAGGTCGGCAGGCCATTCTACAGGCCTCCGGACCGGTCCGGGGACGGGCGGTTCAGGTTCGGATGGATTGGGGTGGGGGGTTCCATTAAGGGCAGGGGAGGGTTTACTTACCCCTCCCGCTGCTTTCCACCTTTGGCGCCGTATTTTCTGTAGCAATGGGGCGGCAGGATACCTCCTGTTGTTTTTATTGCTTTCCCCGCTTGACTGTGCGCCTCCTGTAGCAATGGAGCAGCAGGATACCTCCCTGCTGCCCCTTTCCCCGCTTGACTGCACGCCTCCTGTAGCAAAGGGGCGGCAGGGAGGTATCCTGCCGCCCCATTGCTACAGAAAATATGGCGCCAAAAATCGAAAGCGGTGGGAGGAGTAAGTAACCCCCCCGCCCTTAAGGGAACCCCCCACCCCAGTGCCAGACCGCAGCTCCGCAGTTCCATGCACACCCCTACGGTTCACATGGGTTAACACAGAGGTCGGTGTTCAAGCTTCATCAGAATTCTAGATATGAGCCATAGAACACTCCCAGAATCATCTTCATGGGACAGGATTTTCTGTGGCAGATGCCTGGGAATTCCTCAGCAGATAGGTCAATAGACAGGTTCATACACAGTGAGAAACAATTGTTTCCTACTTTATGGAGCTCTGTGAGATACAGGCCCACACAGTCTCAGCTTCCTTTCTCTCTCCTCCTTTTGTGGGTGTCAGAGATGAGAGATAAAACTTATACATCTACTCTGAAGTAAAATGTACAATTGCCTATTAATGTAACACTACATTGTGTATTCTCCATTATGAATGAAGTTGTGGTGCTGTGATTTACTTCAGACCACAATGAAGGGGGGGACAGGATCAAAGAGTGGTTTCAAATACTGGTTTATTCCATAATTGTAGGTTAAAATAAACCACAGTCCTGAGTTCATACATAACATGAATTGTGGTTAATTTCAGAGTGAAAGAACCTTTCCCTTCCTTTATTCATGTGTGAAAGATGGCTGAGGGAGAGCATGTTAACTTGCATAGGCTCATTCATATAGTAGGGAACCAAGGTTTCTCATTGTGGTGCCTCGGACTACATGTAAAATGCTGTCTGAAAATAAAAGTTCTGAAAACTCCTAATCTAGAGCCACTTCAAAGAAGTTGACAAGAATTTCTGATGTAAACATCTTTATTTTGCTCTTTTTGGTGGAAGTTAAGAGGTTATTTTCTAAGAGTAAGCAGTAACAAAGTAAAACAGAAGCCAGCAAATGGCATACATGCTCTCTATTAGACACAATAGTTAGATAGACAGACGGTACCTGAATCCAATCAAATGTTGCATTATTGGATTCAGGTACCATCTTTCTCTTCCTTTCATAAAGTTTTACACATATTACTGAACACAAGAGTAAATATCTAAAACTGGAGTTCATTTTTGTAACAATAGAGACTTCACAGACTTCTAATGTTTTGCAAACACAGCATGTATAACCTTTAAACGTTATCCATCCACATTTTGCAAGAAGTTTGAAATGTTCCATCTACAGCAAGTAGAACAGGCCTCTTGTCTTTAGAGGTTCCATTCTGTATATAGTTTGAGGGAGCCTAATCTCATACAGGAAACCACACAGAACCATGATGGAAGGAACTCTTTGTCCAGTAATGTCCAAGTGTATTTTATTATAATGCTATATTGCAATTTAAGACAATTGCTTTGATTTGCTTGTTCTTTGCTGTCCCCTTGGTGGATACCTGGCAAGGCTTCTGATTCAAACTGCAAGCACAGTGTTATGCTGCAACCAGCAGTTTTAAAAAGGGGGAATCTTTTTATGATAACAATGTTTATGCTAACAATCATAAGATAACTAATTTCTAAAAGGGGCTAAGACTTTGTTCAAGCTCTCCAAAATCACATATGCCTGTTTATAGACTGGTAATGTCTGACTTTTCTCATTGTTGCCTATCCTTGATAGTATCAGAACTTTCAGTGTTGAGGCAATGGCCAACATCCAGACTAAAGAGTGCTAGCAGAAACATGCTAGCATTTTCTGCCACTCAAGGGAGGAGGGCTCATTTTCAACAATTCCCCCTCCCCCCTGTTCTGTGCCTGTTCTCATAGACATATTTCCAGCAGACATTGGGGGTTGCAGCAGGAGTAACTGAAAATTGTTCTTCCTTGCAAACGCTATTCTTCTGGCGCATCATTAGCCTGAATGTTATCCAGAGCAGTGTTTCTCAACCACCGGTCCCTGGACCGCTGCCGGTCCCCAAAGGGTTGAGTGCCGGTCCCTGACTGGGAGTCAACCCCCCCCAACTGAAATCAAGGCACTCACTTCCTCAATTTTGCACATGGCACGGAAGAGGAAGAGTATCACGGAGGCATGGGACCCTTCTTGTGCCTTGCCTCCACGTGCTGCTGAGATCTTCCTACAGCTATCTTATTCCCTATCTTTACAGCTTCAAACTGTATGCGGTGCAGGGGCATGGAGGAAAAGGTATGGCAGTGGGCGCCACTTCAAGGGCTGCTGGTTCTTGCATGCTCATTGTTTGCAGCCAAAGGTTGGTTGATTGAAACCCAGCTGCCTGTTGTGGTCGAGGCGCCTTGAGAGGGAACGCTGTTTCCCTCTTGCATCAGTGGGGCTTGCTTGTATGTTGTTTTCATTGGCCCCATGTAGCTTTTGAATTTTTCTAATGGCCCAACATCCCCTCTCCACTGAGTAATCAGAAGCACCTCCACCACCACCCCGCACATACTGAAGACATACTGGAGACAAATTTGTTCACCCAGGCTTTTAGATTCAGGGGTTCTCAACCTTGGGTACCCAGACGTTGGTGGACTTCTACTCCCATAATCCCCAGCCATAATGGCCAAATGCCATTGTTGTTGGGGGTTATGGGAGTTTAACTGAGGGACCCAAGGTTAAGAACCCCTAATATTCCATGTTTGCAAAAGATTCCAAATTTAATTATTTTAATGCTTATATTATTTTCATTCTAAACTGCCCAGAGATGCAAGTTTTGGGCAGTATAGAAGTCAGATAGATAGATAGACAGACTTGAAACCCCTTTACTAACTGCTGGTCCGGGAAACTGCGCATGAAGAATGTAGCGGTCCTTGAAACTCTGCACGAAGAATTTAGCGGTCCTTGACTCCAAAAAGTTTGAGAAACACTGATCCAGAGTGTTTAGCTATTTCACAATGTAGCGCAAACCTCAAGATACCTCAGCTTGAGGTTTGCGCTACATTGTGAAATAGCTAAACACTATTTCGCTACATTGTGAAATAGCTAAACACATCATTGAAAAATAAGGCAAATTTTGGATACCTCAGCTCTTCAAAATTTGCCTTATTTTTCAATGATTCCCAGGGGCCACAGCTTAAGAATGCTTTCTATTTTGTATGCATCAAATAGCTGTCATTTTGTTGTACATTGAAACATACATTGCAATGTTATGTTGGTGTTTAACTGTATATTTGTTATGGAAAAAAGATTACCCCCACTGAAATAAGCTGCATATGGCCATTTTACAAGCCTGTGGCAGAGTCCTACTTTCCAAATATTTTGGTTTCTCATATTAAATGAGAAATAAAAACCACAGTGCTTACTGAATGCAATATTATATGTAATTTTATTATGTGTAAGAAAGACAGTTTGTCTCTGGTGAAGATAGGTATCGCTACTCAGAATCTTGCAAGCCATTAATTGAATCCACTTCTGATCATTAAACAAATCCCAATATTTCTGGATATGGCACCAACTTTCTTTTTGCAATCTGCATCAGAATGATAAAAAACGCAGTATGAAAAACAGTTCTTTCACTCTCTACGTAATACTGTTTACAGTATGCTACCCAACAACTGGTGTGCTCCGTATTTGTTAACTTTAAAACATATTTACACAAATAGGCCCAGATACAGGTGAACCACACCCAAACAAAAATGTGGGGTAGATGGCAAAGGAAAATTTGGCAGCTTTCAAAGCAGTCAAATGGCAACCAAATGGCATGCGTAGCCGCCTGTAGTGCAGGCTTTAAAGGAAAATATGTTTAGTTGTTTCAAATAGATTTCTTGGGCAATGGGCTCAATATTTATTCTTTTGCCAAATATAAACAATGCAGTACTGGGATGTTATTAACAATTGGGCCATTGAATAAACATGACATGTCTTGTGCATAAAATGGGATCAGGGCCATTTCAAATGACTTCTATTGTAACATCCATCTTATGTGAGAAAAGGAGCTTGAGATGGAAAAACAAGATAAGGCCAACTCACAATGGATGTGATCCAAATTCTTATGAAACAGTTCAATTAATCTGTACCTCAATATGTTTTTAAATGATATTTGAAACATATATTTCATTCTCAATATTCTGTAGTACACAATGTACTTCCAAAACAAAAGAAACTGCTGCTAGTATAATTTAAGCTTTGGTACCACCATGTATGCGGTGAGAAAGCTGGAATCTGAAGAAGAAAGATAGAAAAAGTATTGACGCTTTTGAACGTTGGTGCTGGAGAAGACTTTTGAGGATACCATGGACAGCCAGGAAAACAAACAAATGGATCACAGAACAAATCAATCCAGTATTTTCACTTGAGGCACAAATGACCAGGCTCAAACTATCATACTTCAGACACATTATGCGAAAACCCAGCTCCTTTGAAAAGTCCATAATGCTGGGAAAAGTTGAAGGAAAGAGAAGAGGACAATCAGAAGTAAGGTGGATTGGACTCGATTACGACAGCAATGAATGCACCACTGAGAGACCTTAAAGGCCAAGTTGAAGACAGATCAACCTGGAGAGAATCTATCTATGTGATTACTAAGAGTTGGTGGCATCACACATGTTAACCCAAACTAAAAACAGCTAAGTTGTTTATACAGCAAAACAAGCTAACAACTTGGCTTAGCAAAGTCCTTCCTGCTATGCTCCCTAACAGTTACCCTATTATACCCAATTATCACTCAATATTTGTGCACTAAACTTGAACATCTGGCTCTGTAGTAACCAAAATGTATTTAGGACATTACACGATTATCCCTAATCATGACCTTGTCCACCCCACACATCCACATGCTGCTATTCTGTGCCATAAAATGATTTTGGGAAAGTGGCACAGCGGGGAAATGCTTGACTAACAAGCAGAAGGTTGCTGGTTTGAATCCCTGCTGGTACTATATCGGGCAACAGCGATATAGGAAGATGCTGAAAGGTATCATCTCATACTCTGCGGGAGAAGGCCCCTCTTGTATTCTACTAAAGCAAACTACATGGTTCTGTGGAGGCCAGGAGTCAAAATTGACTTGACGACACACTTTACCTTACCTTTAGCCATTGGTACTGCTGTTGTAGAAGCACTGATCAGTCTATTGCCCCAGAACAAAAGCAAAAGGTGACACTGCAGCATCTGATTAGATGACAGGAGCAAGATTCCGATTTTTCACAACATTATTCAACTGGAGCATTGCTTTTAGTTAATTGATATGGCTACTAATATGAACATCTTCCTAGCTGTGGCCCAGAAGATAGGAGCTAGAGAGAAAGCTTAAAATAAAATATTAGGAAAATAGATGGTTATGCAGATTTGGTTTTTGTTAGTATGTTCATGATCATGAAAAGCAAACAAATCAAAAAGCAGCCACACAAGGATTCCAGGTGAAAAAACACATCATCTAAACATAGTTCTACTCATGTCCTAGTTTTTCAGTTTTCAAGAGAATCTTAAATATATAATGGAAAGATGAGCTCTCCATATTTACAAAAATGACCTAGCTTAGAGGTGGTCTCAACATCCAAACTGCTCTTCTGACCTCAGAGTTAGAAGCTGAGGGAAAGAATACATACAGAACTTGGAAATGTGAAGATACAGCAGAATTTTTAATCCCCCTAACCCACCCCCTGCCTGTACTGGTAGTATGAACACATTTGCTGGATAATGAATTGATCCCACATACTGTATTTATTTATTTATTCATTCATTTAATCAATCAATGTAAAAACACTGACAGGGTTGTTCACAGTATAGGAACTAGCACCACAATAAAAACAACAACCAATACAATCCCAATTAACATTAAAAACCTGTGGATTTTTTTAAAAAGTCCTAAATGTAGGGATTTATTTAAGGCAGGGACTGCCCAAGATGAGACAATCAGCAGGGATGAGGTTTGTTGGTCTGGTGGACTCCTGGAGAGGAGCTCAGACCTTTGCTCCTGCTGACAGGCAAAAGAGTAGAGTGACTATACTTCCCTCCTCCCTCAACTCTGAGGCAATGCCTGTGCCTATAATTTAGTGCAAGAGGATGGGAAGGTTAATTAGAGAATTCCTCCTCCCTAAACACTGAAACCCACATATTGTGGTTTAGCCGATATATTACTTTCCCCTTATATGCACCTGGGAATTTCCAGGGAGATTTAGGCTCTCATTCAGTATTTCAGAATGGAAATCTAAATGTTCAGTGTCTGGTTAAATAAAACTGACCCACTCCTGAAATTCATCATAACGTAAAGTGACAAAATTCTTCCTGGAAAATTCCTGAATTAATAACAGAAATTGTTACACTACTTAACACTTGTGTATATTAATAGAACAGAAAAATGACAGCAGCTGCCCAGAGGAAATGTTGGGACAATGCCAACTAAACATTGCACATCTGTGGGGTAAAATGTTCAAAACAAGGGACAGAAGGGAAAACAGTCAAGTTAACAGTCAAAAAATTAAAAAAAAACATCCAAGGTTCGTTTGTGTCTCTGAAAATCAATCAGGTTCATTTAAAAAAACAACAACTTCAAAGTAGTACAGTCTGCAAAAGAGAACATGTTTGCAGTGGCCTTAAGGAACATATGGTGTATCCTCAAATGAAGCTGACAGGCTAAAAACACATCATTAAATCAGGGACTAAGCACTCTAAGACTGGGAAGGAATCATAGCTCAGTCGTAGAACACATGGCTTGCAAGCAGATGCTCTCATATTCAAGACCCCTGACTGAAAGAAACCCTGGAGAACTACTGCCAGTCAGTGGCTGATCTAGTTGGACCAGCTCCCTATATTCGTATTACATCTGAATATGGAACAGTACCATATGGAACAGTACCATATGCAAGTCCTATCACACACCAAGCATCCTTAAGAAGAAATATGTGGACTGTCACTCAAAAATGTATACATATCCATTTACTGAATTACAGATGTTAATTACAAACACTGCATAAAACAATTAAATCCATCACAGACATCCCTGTGATCTTCATTCTACTCCATCAGGTGACTTTGGAAAGATTTCTTTCCATACACGACCTGCCTGTCCCCACCTACTGCATTTAAGCAGCAGAGAACCATACCCGTTGGCTTCTCAGTACAGCAGTGATGCAAAGCATACCTCTAACATTCCAGCCAGTTCTGGTCCATCTGCTAGACAGGAAGAAAAAGGTCACTCCTGAAAGTTTGTCTTAAATCTTCCTATATCTTAAAGGAAGAAGCATGAATCTGTAAGTCTGATGAAAATTTCATGTAGGTAGAACATTCCAAAAGGGGTAGCTGTGTTAGTCTGTAAAAAAACAAAAACAAATCACAAAATCTTGTGGCACCTTAAAGACTTATAAATATATCACAGCATAAACTTTCATGGATTATCATCCCTTCATCAGATGCAGCGATGTGGACTGCAGCCTACAAAGTCCACAAAGCTTATGCTCTAGTCTTTACAGTGCCATAAGACTTGTTTTGTTTTTAGTTTTCTTTCCTATGTCATGAGGTCTTAGAGTAAAACTTTACATTTATAAACTATGGTTAATGAGCAATCAAAATTTATCAAAGACAAGAATGCTTCCATTTCACAGCACCTCAAAGTTCGAAAAGACTGAATGTATTCTAAAAATTCTTTTAGAGAAGGAAGAACCAAACTCAAAGCTAAACCTTTTTAAATGCACAAAGTTTTAGAACTATTATAAAATGCTAACATATTCTTCAAATATGTTAAATGTAAATGCATACAACTGAATATATTTGCCTTCACAAGCATTCTAAACAAAATTCCCAGTCAATACAAAAATAATACAAAAAAGTAATACTGTACATAAAAAGAAAAACGGGTAACCCTCAAGAATTTAAATCACATGTTATTGTGACGGAGGGGCAGGTTCATTAATTCTTTAAGCCATCCACAGCATAGAAAATGTTGCCCTTTACAAGAGGCATATGAGACACATTTTCAATGGCTTTAGGCACTTAATGGCAACACATGTTTTTAGAAAAGCAAGATGGTATCTGAGAACAAGTATGTCTTTATGCTCAAGCCAACTTTCAAAAGGTAGCACAATACTAAGATTGCAAATTGTTCTGAGGAAACCAAAACCAGATAGCAGCAATTTACATAAAATTTGCACATGTTGACTTAGGAAAAATTATATACATTTTAAATGCTGCAAATCACGAGTTTTATTTTATTTTAAGGAAGGCAGGTTTCTAAATCACTTAACTTATTCTATTTATTTGAAATTGATGTGTTGTCTTCTAAAAATTTCCAAGATGGCTTACGTTAAGTAATACAATATATAATAATAAATAAAAATAATACAATATAGTAATTATATTCAATTAAATCATAGAGACCAAATCCCCATATGAAACATTAATAAAATTATTGCATCAAAATCCTAGCTGAATAAAACTAGTTTCATTTGGTGCCTAAAACAAGTTAAAATAGGCACCAGAAACAGGCACCAGAAAAATATGAGAGGAGAAGGTATTCCACCAAAACAGAAAGTCTTTAGCGGCATTCACACATTGCAGAAACTGGCTTAGAACTGCAGTTTGCAGTTAACATTCTAAACTGGGGATTGCGTCACAGACAATCCCCCATTCCCAGTTTGGGAAACTCCAGAGGCAGGTTAGAGTTTCTCCTCCCTCTTTCTGGTCCTCCGAGCTTGGTTCTGCCCACTTGTACAGCCATGCTGGTGCCAGGCTTTGGGCACGGTTTCACAGCTCCAGGAAACTGCTCGGGGGGGGGGCATGTTTCTACAGGTCCATCGAGTCCAGCACAGATATACCACTGCCGTTGCTTCAAAGACTGCAGACTTCAAGCAGTGATCTCTGGTAGTGCTGCTGGCCCTTTAATTATAAGAGCAGCAGGGCCTAGTATGCCTGTTGGCAGGCAGAGGAAGTGTGAAAGGAGGGGCATAGCATTCAGTCAGGGAACACACCATGGAGTGCTGGGTAAGCCCTAGAGTGTATCTGCTGTTGGTGCTGCCCTGAGCTGGCCTCTCACTGGTCCCATAACCTGTAACCACAGTTATAGCAACGGATGCATGCAGACAACATGACGGCCCCTTCTAACAGAGGTTTAGAGTGGTGAAACTGAAGAGTAATCCCAGCTCCAAATTCCAGTTTGGTAAGCAAACTGAAACCTGTGGTTTGGTTGTGAGGCCGTGGTTGCATGCATTCAGACATTGCACGAAACTGGAGTTACAGGTTTGGCGGTAACCTGTAACTCCAGTTTCGTGCGATGCCTGAACGCAGTCTTAGTCTCTAGGAGTTAGCTGCTTATATGGGTGCAGAGAGAAACTTCAAAATATTATTGCAGTATCTATAGCAGTTAACACTCTGGCTGATCAAGGGAAATCTGTAAATACAAGCTGGGTTTTGATCATCATGGATTGTTCTAGATTTACTACTATGCAGATAGCGGAATGGAGACCTCTTCATTCAAGCACAGAGAAGCGCATCATGAGCAAAGAATAAAACATATTATTGAAATCATTAGTTTTGACAGTAGTGCTAACCACTTGAGGGTTGGTGCAGCATCAAAGTTGGGACAGCCCAACAGCTGGTTTTCACTTTCAAAGTTGGTAGTGTTGATGGTCTATTCAGCAGGAGAGAGTATGGCATGCAAGAGGCAGCAGTACACAAGGACCTATAGAGCAAGTCTGGAGACTGTATATTCCAGGACTTATCTGGCAGGGGCTTTGAATGACCAAGGAAAGAAATGTTCTCCAACCCTCACAACGTCCCATCTTTCCCACTGCATCATTTACATACTCAAGAGTTAACTAAGAGAAACCATAGCAGAGGAAGCACATGGGGAAAGGGAGAAAAGTTTGCTGTCCCCTTCCTTGATATGGGGGAGAATATGACCAATGGAAGAGCAGAGATGGTGAGCTGAAAAACTGAAAGCCTGCAGATTTGGATTTCTAGAGATCAAAAAGTTTAAGTTCTGCAAGCTGTAAATGAAAGTACATTCAATGTACCAAATATTACTGTATCTGTCTCTTTCTTTCTACACATAAAGCTTGCCAAAGACAGAATGAAATAATACACTTTAGCCAAGGGAGGAGACTGATTTGTTCACTACAAGAGACAAAACTTTGAATCTATAACACATCATAGGAACCTGTATAGTCATTACAGAAATATGCAGAAGTATGAAATATGCACAGTTCCAAGTATACATGAACACTTCATCCTTTGGGTGCATTGCACAGTGGACATTCATTCAAATGGACATGCATATGGGCATTGTGCAATGGACGTTTATACATTTCTGATCAAGATCGCAATGAACTGAGAATTCCCAGGGTGTGATGGGTCATGTTTAGTCAATGTTTTAAGAGGAACACAATGACGAGGGAAGCAGGGGTGACCAATTGCCTCAAATGTTGCTTTTATATGTGCCTGCCTTCTCTAAATTAGGTCCATATGTGCCTTTATCTGACTTTCTAGTCCGCAGGGCCAAAACTTAATACTAGCAAGAAGCACAGTCTTCCTATGACCTTTTAGTCTGCTGCTGATTCATGTTAAGTTGTAAACAACTGCAACTAATTGTATACACATATGCATTTGTTCTTTCTTGCCGGTCCTCTTCACTTCCTTCAACTATACTTCCTTCAACCAACATGGCCACCTAAATGCATATTTATTTCTCTCCTAGTAAAATGCAACTTATCAGTGGAGGCCAAGTCATGCTATGGGAGTCATCCTGTTTTGTTTTGCTACTCTGCCACCTATGCAGCAAGGGGAAGTGGGGAGAGGGGCCTTTCCATTTCTCCATCCCATTTCTTAGTCACAGTGGAGCACAATCATGCTCCCAAATCTTTAGTTTGCCTGTTACGCAAATCAGACATGCAAATCATACCATAGTCGCTTTATTAACGTATCTGATTTGTTTGATTTCAACCATATTCTTCAACCTCTGCTTCTTCCAGATTTTATATATGCAGGGAATGGGCAATTGAAGGTCCTCTTCTCAAACCCCTTTTCACTGTTAGAAAAGCATTATTTAATGGGTTTTTAAAAAGCATTATTTGACTCCTAGCATTATTTTGAAATACCCTAATATGATAAACAAATAAATAATCTGTTTCCCATTTAGTTAGGGTAACTCTTTAGTCAATCCACATTTGTTTGTTTTTTAAAATCAATTAAACTAAGTATTAATAATGCACGCTTAGGGTCCTTTGAATTGTCCCAATGATCTGTTCCATTACAATTAAACTGTTGCTTCCAGTCAGAAAGTCTAAAATGTTTTGTAACATGTTTAATTAAGCAGACAAAAAAAGTGTAGTCATAGTATATATTACTTACTCTCTCTCTCCCCCGCCCCACCCCTCCTCCTATCTATCTATGGTCTACAAATTAAGGTTGATGCCATCTCACGAAGTCATACAGAATCAATAGGACTATTTTGCATAAAGGGACCTATAGGCTGCTGTCCTAATGATGTTGGCAAATTCAGCTGTGGTACAGCAAGTACACTCCATATGAAAGCACTAGCTAACATCCAGATTAACATCACATGGTATACACACCACATGGTGCCAGCGTGGTGTAGTGGTTAGAGTGCTGGACTAGGACCGGGGAGACCCGAGTTCAAATCCCCATTCAGCCATGAGACTAGCTGGGTGACTTTGGGCCAGTCACTTCTCTATCAGCCTAACTACTCCACAGGGTTGTTGTGAAAGAGAAACTCAAGTATGTAGTACACCGCTCTGGGCTCCTTGGAGGAAGAGCGGGATATAAATGTAAAAATAAATAAATAAATAAATAAAAATACAGTAACATAGATTTTCATTGTGCAGGGTGAGTTTTGTTCTGTTTTTAAAGTTTTCTTCTCTCTGCAGCTACCTGTGCAACTTGAAAATATGTCCTGGGAGTATCCCAACTCTCAGGGATACATTTTTGGAAAGCACAGGTGACTGTAGAAGGAAGGGGGAATTGCCGAAGGTTGCAACTCTCTTCCCATATATGACTTAAAACTTTGCTGTGCCTGTGCGACATTAGTCTGGATGTCGGATACTGCTATTGTGTGAGCCTCATTTGCTATACAGGAGAACCTCAATATTTGTGGAGTTCCGGTCCAGGCTGCAGCAATGGATATGGAAACTATTAATATTGAGTCACTGGGGACTATGGGATAGGAACATAGGAAGCTGCCATATACTGAGTCAGACCATTGGTCTATCTAGCTCAGTATTGTCTTCACAGACTGGCAGCGGCTTCTCCAAGGTTGCAGGCAGGAATCTCTCTCAGCCCTATCTTGGAGATGCTAATCATGGGGGTTAGGTTCCCGGTTGGCCAGAAATCAGCCAATTTTTGCCGGGGGGGGGAGCTTCTACTGTGCTCTGTGCTCTCCCCAAGTCGTGTTATGCCCCCAAATCAGCCAAAAATTGGCTTTTCTTTTTCTATTTTTTAACAAAGATGGGAGCCATTTTGTGGCTCTGCTGAAGAAAATGGTGGCCAAAAATGACCTCTGCAGTCATTTCCGGCCCCCTCAGACCCATGGATACATGAGGTCAGCATGTCCCCCCCCCCGCTGTGTATGCTGAAGTTGGGTGTCTTTCCCCCCGACTGCAGATACGCGAATCCGTGGAAAACGAGGTCCATTTGTACTGTTTAAATCCTACTCCATTCATTTCGTAAGTTTAAACAATTCTAATGAGAAATTCTACAATGAGAAAAGGTTGATGTTGTGAAACGTAATGTATTTCTTTTGGTTTCTGATCTGTTTTCCGACTGTTTTCTGACATTTAGCAGGACACAGTGTAATGATGACTGAAACTAAACATCATGTGTGCTGACATACCTGAACGCAATTAACATTCACTGAGACAGAAGTGGGATGGACAACAGTCACAACAGAAGTAGCAATAAACTAAACTCCTTGATTCTGCCTCTGTTTACAGCATTGTTCTAGCACGACAGGAATAGAAGATTTCTTTCAGATGTTTGCGAGGCATGTGAATACAATTGCCTGAACATTTTGGACACTTCAAGGTCACAATATGAGATGATGGATTTCTTATGACTGATACTGTCATTTCCATGCAAAATTAACATTTGAAGCCATAATATACAATCTGTACTACGTTACAGTATCTTAATTTAAAGAGACAATTGTATATTCATTTCCAAATTAAGAAGCATAGAAAATTAAAGACAAACATACTGATTGCAAGTAATTAAGGAAAACCTTCATTCTAGATTTCCCTCCTCAGGGCCCATCCCTTTCACCAACCTGACTTTGGAATATCAAATAAATGTACGCAATTTGAGGAGTCAGACAGGATGAAATCTGTAAGCCACCAAGGGAATATAATAGCAACAAACAAAGGGCAACATTTTCTTCTAAGATCCATATGGCAGATCTGGATTTGGATACTTTGCGTTCCCTACAGATGAGGAACTCCCAAGGAGAATGGAATATCTGAGTCAAGATCAGCCATGCATGTTTGAAAGACTTTCCTTCAGTTCTCTTTCTCTGTTTATGGTGCAGAATAACTCTCTGGTTACTCCCGGCTTCGCTGATTAATAAACAATGCTTCAATAATGATTAATTATCCAGGATGGAGCCAACCTGGCTTGTATAACTGAGATCTGGATGGGGGAGTATAGTGGCCCAGTTTGGGCCCAGCTTCTCCCCACCAGGCTACTCTGTTGTGGAGCAGGCTTGGGGAAGTGGGCGGGGTGTGTGGAATGGCTGGGGTCCATTAGAATATCATTTATCTTACCAGGGCCACAGTGCGACAGTTGACTTAAATTGAATGTGTATTTCTGAGGATGGAAACTAGGGATAGATTGGTGATTGTGTTGTTATACTGTCCACCCTGCTGCCCAAGTGAGCTGACGGAGCTGGTCTCAGAGTTGGTGTTGGGAGTCACCCAGACTTTTAATGTTGGGTGACTTCTATATCCATTGCAAAACTGACTTGCTCAGGAGTTCATCGTGGCCATGACAACAATGGGCCTATCTCAACTAGTTTCAGGACCAACTCATGTTGCTGGCCACACACTCAATTTGGTCTTTTGTTCAGATTAGGGTTTTTTTTCCATGGGTAGGGGATTCTGTGGTTTCCCCATTGTCATGGACGGACCACTACCTGATTAAGGCTGGTTTCACAGCCACAACCCAGGCCTACAAGAAAGAAGAGCTGGTCTTGTGGTAGCAAGCATGACTTGTCCCCGTAGCTAAGCAGGGTCTGCCCTGGTTGCATATGAAAGGGAGGCTAGAAGAGTGAGCACTGTAAGATATTCCTTTCAGGGGATGGAGCCGCTCTGGGAAGAGCATCTAGGTTCCAAGTTCCCTCCCTGGCATCTCCAAGACAGGGCTGAGAGAGATTCCTGCCTGCAGCCTTGGAGAAGCAGCTGCCAGTCTGGGTAGACAATACTGAGCTAGATGTACCAATACATCTAGCTTAGTATATGGCAGCTACCTACGTTCCTAGGGGTGGAGGACCTATTAAGATGGTCTGCCCAAGAAAGCTGCTGGACCCAATAGGATGATTGAGGTGGTGATTGAGAGAGTGGTGGCTAACCAGCTCCAGGCACCTTTGGAGGAAACTGATTATCTAGACTAATTTCAAACTGGCTTTAGAGCAGGCTATGGGGTTGAGTATGCCTTGTGAATGACCTTTACCAGCGAATCGACAGAGTGTGACTCTGTTGGTTCTTCTGGATCTCATGGCAGCATTCGATACCATCAACCATGGTATCCTTCTGGCTCGCCTGGGGGAGTTGGGGATAGGAGGCACTGCTCTGCGATGGTTCCGCTCCTATCTCTCAAGCAGATTCCAGATGGTGGAGCTTGGTGACAGTTGCTCTTCAAAACGGGAGCTAATATATGGAGTCCTTTCAGGGCTCTATTCTGTAACCAATGCTTTTTAACATCTACATGCAACCAGAGATTTGGTGCAGGGTGTTATCAGTATGCTGATGACACCCAAATCTATTTCTCCTTATCATCATCATCATCATCATCATCATCATCATCATGAAATGGCATTCACTCCCTAAATGCCTGCCTACAGGCAGTAATGAGGGACAAGAAATTTAAGCTGAATCCAAGCAAGACAGAGGTGCTCATTGTGGGGAATCAGAATTTGAGGGATGAGTTAGATCTTCCTGTGTTGGATGAGGTTACACTACCCCAGAAGGTATGTAGCTTGGGAGTGCTCTCGGATCCAGGCCTCACCGTGGTATCTCAGGTGGAGGCTATGGCCAGTAGCACTTCCCATCAACTTCGGCCGATTTGACAGCTGCATCCATTCCTTGGATAGCATTATCTAAAAACAGTGGTGCATCAGCTGGTAGCCTCCAGGCTTGACTATTGCAATATGCTCTACATGGGGCTGCCTTTGTATGTAGTTCAGAATCTTCAGTCAGTTCAAAATGCAGCAATCAGACTGGTCTGTGGGGTAACCCGGAGATACCATATTATGCCTGTTTTAAAACGGTTGCACTGGCTGCCGATACGTTTCTGGGCAAAATACAAAGTGCTGGTTATTATCTTTAAAGCCCTAAACATCTTGGGTCCGGGCTACCTTAGAGAGCACTTTCTTCTGTATGATCCCCATCGCACATTGAGGTCATCTGGAGAAGTCCTTCTCTATTTACCACCAGTATGTCTGGTGGCTACTCGGAACTGGGGCTTCTCTGTAGCTGTTTCTGGCCTATGGAATGCACTCCTGGCAGATATCTGCAGTTTAGGCTCACTGTTGGCCTTTAAGAGAGCCCTGAAAATGTATTTGTTTGGCCTGGCCTTCCAAGGTTTTTAAACTGTTTTGGGGTTTTTTTAAATTGGTTTTAAATGCTTTTGAATTGTTTTGAAATTGCTTTTATATTGTTTTAAGTAGTGTGTTTTAGATGGTGTTTGTTTTATGTTATTTTAAACTTGTTGTGCACCGCCCAGAGCCTTTGGATGGGGTGGCCTATAAATGTAATAAATAATAAATAAATAAATAATAAAATAATTGTGTATCATCAAAGTAGATAACAGAGGCAGAAAACATAAGAGTTCTACAGAGGTCAATACATGTCTCTGGGCTTATTAAACATCTTCATTAGTAAGAACAGTTTTAGGGTCTGAGATTGCTCTAGGACACAGCATGGTCTCTGAATTGTCAGGCAACAATGTAGCTTACAGCACTTTTTATCAGCTCAAATTTATCAGCTGTACCCTCTGATGGAAGATAAGAGAGACTTGGTTACCCATGTGGCTGGTTAATAAAGCCAACATCCTGCCTAACTGTGTGTCTTCAAGGTGAAAATAAATGTCTCTGTTGTAGAGAGCCTTCTAATCTCCAAAGCACCAATTGTGCAAGGCTGGGGCTATTGCTGCTGATCTCTACTTCCCTAAGAAGCTCCCAGTGCCACCTGAAAATATGTCCCTGAGGGTCACTCAGCTGTCAAGGACATTTGGGGGTGGCACCAGGCATTTCTTAGAGACAAGAGCAATCTTATCTGTGGTTCAACACTAAAGAAGACCCATTGAAATGAACACTGACATGACGACTGAACCATAGTCTTCAGTGTATAGGTCAGAAGGCTTCTCAAGAAAGCCCTGTCCCTTATCAAGGAAGCCTTATCCCAACAACTGTACTTCAGACACTTTATTTTATTTATTTATCATATTTCTCGGCAAGACCTCCCCACTATTGCATGATTGGTAGTGCAGACCTCAGGAAGCTCTCCATGGTGGAGACGCTTCTTCCTGATAAGTAAGTGCACAATTTATGTATTGTTACATTTGTATACCATCTTTCATTAAGACAATATCAAAGTGGATTAGTAGCATGTTGGGCAGAGACACTTGTCCTGAGGCTGTTAGACGCTAGACAGACGTGGAAACAAGCCTTCATGTGCACATCTCAAATTGGATCAGGAACTGCATACATCATTCAAAAATTTTCAGCTTAATTCAGCAGCCTAGGCTGCACACACATAGCCAAGTTTAAAGCAAAACAAACAGCAGCAAGTACATTCCTGCTGATCAGCTGTCTGGGAAATGTTGAGGAGCTAGATTCAGCACTCTCTGCTCCCCATTCTGTCCCAAACAGCTGATAGCAAGCTCATAACTGTCATGAAATATGTGGCTGTCCATATTTATTTATATTAAAATGAACAGGCTGCTGCTCAAAAGCAATAGCCCCAAAGTGGTGTATATCAATATTAAAATACAATTTTTTTACCACCACCTCACACAATAAGAGAAGAATATTATCAGAATAAAAAGAAACACAAGCAGCCAGGAGGACAACAGCAATCTTATCTGTGGACCAAGTGGTTCAACACTAAAGAAGACCCATTGAAATGAACACTGAAGACGCACTGAACCACAGTTGTCTTCACCTGGCTTCAGTGCATAGGTCAGATGCTTATCAAGAAAGCCTTATCACGAGTTCCCAACAACTGTACTTCAGACACTTTATTTTATTTATTTATCAAATTTATATACCACTTGATATATGTATCTCAAGCAGTGTACATAATCTAAAAAACAAATATAAAAGAGAATAAAAACAATTTCACAGAATATAAACAAAACAATGCCATAGAATAAAAACAAAGTTTAAATTTATTTTTAATTAAAAGCCTGAGAAAACAGGGTCTTTTTAAAAGCAATTAGAGATGGAGAAGCTCTTATTTTGACAGGGAATGTATTCCAAAGCTCTGGGGAGCCACAGATAAGGCTACTTTTATCTTTCTCTGATGTGGGTATTCAAGATGCACTTGAAGCACAGAAATAAAATACAGGACTAAAAGAAACTGTCATTGCTCCAACCTAGCATTTCATGAAATAGACAAATATATGGGAAGCTTATCTCTCTATCTATTTAGCTGTTTCAAATTTAGAAAAGTGAATTTCAATTTACAAGTAAAGATCAAACTGGTTTTTCATTTCACTCAAGAATTCATAATAGGTTAAAAATAGCAATCAAATAAATCCAGCACAACCCAAAGTTTTCTATTGCTACTTTTAAGTTCCATATGCCATAACAGTCTTGGTTCATTTCCCTGTGATGGAGTTCTGCATGGCTGTCTTTCTATGGACTGATATGACATGCCAAAAGAGATGCTCCACACACCCACACTTTTTGCAGTGCAGTGCAGTGCAGTGCAGTGCAGTGATAACACTGTTTCATGGGAGGAAGGGCATGCCTCCTAATATTATACTTGGAAAGCAGGGTTTCCAAAGTAAATACACAGGCTGTGGTCATGCTACAACAGCTGCCTCATCTATGCAATAGCACAAAGCAGGCTGAACTGAGGCACAAAATTAGTATGAAATACTAATTAAAAGCAGTTATAAGCACTTATATAACATTTCAGATATCCAAATTTTAGTAGAGATTATGTATAGTATCCGATGTTTCTAAAGTTTGTATTTATTAAAAGTAAAACGTTCTACAGACTTTTTTGAAATTCCAAAATAAAATCTGTAGAAAATGCTATGGGAAAATGTTTTAAGAAAAACAGACCAAAGGTTTAATAGGCCTATCCTTTGGCATTCCTATTCTTCCAACATCACACTGTAATTTCCTCTCAAAGGTATTCTTTATCACTGAAGATTAAAGACACATTCTGGTGCTGTTTGGTTTGGCCTTTGCTCAGATAAACAAGTAAACTACAGGATTGCAGAAGTCAACAATCAAGAACAGGCAAACTGACAGCCCCAAGATAAAAATAAGCAGGTCATAGTCTGCTTTGTTTCATTTTCTTACAGATCGTGGAACATGGCTATAAAAAGAATCACTTATGCACCATAGCTTTCCGTAAAGGAGGAACTCAACAAGCCAAAGTTGAACACAAAACATGAAGGCACTATGTTATCCTTTTTTCCCATTGCTTGACCAGACTTTATGAGTTTTGGGGGTGGGGGGGTTAAAGGAAAAAATGTAGGCTTCTATACATTCACTCAGCAGCTCACCGATTGGTGAGAAGGAATCTTCCTCATTATCTGCAATTGTGCAGAAAAGCAAAGCGAGGGACCCTACCCTTATTCAACTTGGAAGGGGTAGATATATTTTGCTTCTGCCTACCTGGCGGGATGGATCCTCTATCATGAGGGATGAAGGTAGGAGTCATCCTCTCACCTCATATCAGATTGCACTGTGTACAAGTGAAGGAAATTCTTGCTGCTTCAGAGTGTCTCCAAAGTGCCTAGGCTAGCACAAGTGGAGAGGCTGATCCTTTCCCTTTGGAAAGGAATAGCAGAGTTCACTCATTTTGCACCAGACTGAAACATCCCCACAAGTGGTAAGACTCTCTCTTGCCACTTCCGAGTCTGAGTCTGTCCCAGCCCAATGTGAGATGAGTGAATGACCCCGTCCTGCCAGAGGAATCAGCCTCAAGGCTGGCATAAAGTGGGAGGCTTAGTGCCACTCCTCTGTATGTTCCAAAGGGGAAGCAGGGCGCTGGTGACTACAAATCAGGATCAGCCAAAATTTGTGGACACCTGGGGGGAAAGGGAGTCTCAAACCTCTTGTTTTAGAACATATGCAACCAGGTGTCCCCATACTGGATGTGTTCATATGGATTGGAACGGAAAATGGATTGCATTTCAAAATCATTATAGATCTGGGAAAATGCCATTATATCTGCCATACAAAGAAGTGTTTCATTAGGAGTCAGTTCCTAGGTATATTCATAAAACAACCATTGGAATTACTCCAATGGATGTATACAGACGATAATGTTTCAACAGGATATTTCACCCATGAACCTATTTGGCAACAGTCCCATTTATCAATTCGTTTCTGGTAATCCAGAATCATAAATCATAAAATAATTCTTGTTTGCATGGATTACACATTCTGATGAAGTGTTTTTAAGTGTATGCACTATGGAAATAATTTTTAAAAATCCATCCCATCACTACAAATAAACTGTTACATCTGAACTGGGACTAAGCACATTGTGATCTCTGGTGGTTCACTGAACCATTTACTATTGCCAATAAAAAAGTTCAAAAAGCAGGATGTTTACCATACATTGAGCCTGTGAACCAGCCTTTTAATGCAATAAAAGCAATGTTGATCATGTTGTTCAAACTAGATCTTCTAACCTATTAAAATCTGAGTTTTAGTAACAGTAGTGGACAACATACTGATTACTTCCTCTGTTGTTTTTTAACTCATTAGTAGTGTGAAGCAGGTCAAAACAATCATGGTAATCGCTGCATTACTATGAAACCTATAATGAATGTTTCCTGCATTCTGAATGTTTCCTGCAGTGTAAAACATTGTCAGCTGCAGGATGACAAAGCTTTGTGCAACTGTTAATCACCAGTATGGCAGTTCATCATCTACTTACTGCAGATTTATTTATGCGAAAGGTATTCCAGAAACATACTATTTAAATTAAACCCTGAGTTTTATTATTTCTATATGTTTCAGTGTATTTATGGTAAAATTTCTTTGGCATCTAGAAAAGAACAATACTGTAATTCATTGTTATTGTGCTGACTGATCCCAAATTCTTCCTTCAAACAACTCCATGGTAAATCCTGTATAGTGAATGAAAAGAGATAAAGGCAATTTGTGCATGGCCTTGCCAAATGCAGCCTTATATACTCATTAAGGGCACAGTCCTCCCTTGGGCATGTACAACCTTTTCCTAAAGACCACACTCCAGAGACAAAAAAAGAAATTACTTTAGAGGCCATGAGAATAAATTATATGCTGTTAAATTCTAGTTTTTATAAATCAATTATGCACATTTATTCATCACACACAAACACACATAGGGCCCCAGTTTCCTCAGAAGGTTGTTAGTGCAGAACAGTGGTTTCCAACCTGGGTTCCTCCAGTTGTTGCTTAACTACAACTCCCATCATTCCCAGCTACAATTTATTGTGGCTGGGGATGCTAGGAGTTGTAGTTCAGCAACATCTAGAGGAAACCAGGTTGGGAGCCACTGGTGGAGATTCAAGGCAGACCAAAAGGAGGCTGACAAGGTTTTGTATTCCATAAAATTGATAACAAAACCAATCCTCATGATTATCAGCAATTGTCGGGCCTCAGATCTCCTAGTGCTGGTCCTTTGACCTGATGAATGCTGCTTGGGAGTTGAAGGCTGCCACTCTACTCTTCTTCCAGTCTTCCTGCCCCTTTTCAGGTCTCCCTATCTCAATCACCTTGTAAATTCCTCCAGAACCCAGCTTCTCCTCAGGATCTCATGCTTTCTTCCCTCGGAGAGTGCCGGTTCAAATGATACTGGTCCCAGCACACATGAAGAAAGAGGCATGCAGCAAGGGAACACTTCTACGAATATCCTTACGCCCTCCCAGCAAGTCGCTTGGTCACATGTAGGAGCTGTTAATCCAAATGGCCTCTAAACATGCACTCCATATACTTAAATAAGTATTTGGAGTGAATGTTTCAGGGCCATTCAGATGGACTATATGCGATCAAGGGACACACTAGGAGGGCATCGGGATATCTGTGAGGGATGATACAAAAGGCATGCTCAGCATGCCCCTCTTTCTTCATGTGTGCTGGGGCCAGTATTGTTTGAACTGGCCCAGTCTCTCTCCTCTGATTTTTCTCTCCTATGGAGGCAACCTGTCAAGGCCAAAACAAATACAACTCATTCAGCAGATGGGTCCACATACAGGATTACATTCTGTAATCCTAAAATGAACAGAAATGTGAAGCCACTTCCAGATGGCAATAAACCAGGTGGGGTTAGGTGGCACTGTTTTACAGTGGTTCTGCTACTATCTCTCAGGCAGATCACAGATGGTGTCGCTTGGAGACTGTTGTTCTTCAAAGTGAGAGCACTGTGTGGAGTTCCACAAGGTTCCAAATTGTCTCTAATGCTTTTTACATGAAACCACTGGGAGAGATCATCAGGGGATGTGGGTACAGCATGTTACCAATATGCTGACAACACCCAAATTTATTTCTCCATATCAACCTCATCAGGAAATGGTATAACTTCCCTAAATACCTGCCTGGAGGCAGTAATGGGCTGGATGAGGGAGAACAAGCTAAGGTTGAATCCAGATCAGACCAAGGTACTGATTGTAGGGGGTGGGGGTGGGACTCAGGATATAGCTCAGTTCTGCCTGTTCTGGGTAAGGTTACACTCCTACAGAAATAGCATGTATGTAGTTTGGGAGTACTCCTGGACCCAAAACTCTCTGGTTCCTCAGACTGAGGAAAATGGCCAGGAATGCTTTCTCTCAGCTTTGGTTGATATGCCAACTATGCACATTTCTGGTGGTAAATTTATTATTATTATTTTGATTTGATTTATATACCACCCTTCCTAAAGTGGCTCAGGGCCGTTTACACTTGGGATATCTCAAAGAGACCACATAACACCAATGACCTCAAAACAGTGGTACGTATGCTGATAACCTCCAGGCTAGACTTTTATAATGTGCTGTATGTGGGGCTGCCTTTGTATATAGTTTGGAATCTGCAATTGGTGCAGAATGCAGCAGCCATATTGGTCTGTGGGGTGTCCCAGAGACCATATAACACCAATATGTAAAGAACTGCACTGGCTCCTGATATGTTTCCAACCCAAATACAAAGTGCTAGTAAAGCCCTTAATGGCTTAGGTCCAGCGTATTTAAGAGAGCGCCTTCTTTGTCATGAACCCTGCTGCTTACTGAGATTTAATGGGGAGGTTCAGTTACAGCTGCTACCAGCTTGCTTGGTTGCGACGTGAGACCGGGCCTTCTCTGTGGCTGGGCTTTGGAATGTGCTCCCTGTCAATGCAAGACCTTCTCCATCTCTGGCTGCCTTCAAAACAGCACTTATGACACGCCAGTTTTATCAGGCCTTTTGATAAACTATTTTTAAAAAATGCTCTGTTAAAACTATTTTAAATTATTATTTATTATTTATTAATTTATTATTTATTACATTTATATACCACCCCATCCAGAGGCTCTGGCAACAACTTTTAAAAAGACATAAAACCCACAATTAAAACAATGTTAAAACCAATATAAAAACAATTCAAAAATGATTAAAACTATTTAAAACCAATTAAAATACATTTAAAAACAGCAACACTTTACAACACTTTACAATATTTTAAAATTGTTTTAATTGTTTTTATCAAGTTCTATTTATTGTTATAAGTTGTGTACACCGCCTTGAGATTTAGGTGTTAGGCAATTTATACATATAAAAATAAATAGCACTGGAACAGCTTTTTTTCCAGTCAACATTTCATTCTCTTTTTGCACACTTCAGGAGGCTTCTGGAGACAGTGTAAACCCACATTGTGTCCAGATTCAGTGTAGGGTTCTAATGTGATTTTCTAAGGCGCCCCCTGCTAGCCAGTTCTCACCTTTCATGAAGATCCACCATTTACCAGACAAGTAGAAATCACTTCTTCACAAAAAACAAGACCTAGCCAGCTGAGAAATGTCGTGCTTGGAACCTGCTCTGCATCTGAACAGAACATGGATTCTCATTGCCTAAGAATCCAGAAAGCTGCTAAAGTGTGAAATCACACTTGGGAAAGAGCTGTCCAACACTTTTTATTGCTGTCTGGAAGTGGTCAAAGAACATCTTGCATCTCTCCCATCCATCTCAAAGGGACTTGCATAAGAGTCCTTCAGGAGGATAATGCTGCAAGAAGCAATTGCTTTGTTCAAGTGAGATATGAACTGCCAAAGTGAAGCCCTATCACTTCAACAGTTTAAGAACTATGTTCCAACTGATATATAGACTTTTGTATGAAAGTTAACAAAAATCTCATTTTAAAGAAAATGAACCAAAAAAAAGTTAACTTTTCTAGAGATGACTGAAGCACCAGTACTACATGAACATGGTGGTGCTCCTGATGTCTTCCCTATTTATGCAGCACTGGTGTTCATACAGTGAGTATCTTGTGAGTACAGGGGAGTACATGACCTCCCCTGAATTGGGCACCACTGAATAAATTGACCAGTGTCCATTTGTCACACTCTTCCATACTTACTGAGAATGCAACCCAGTCCTCCTAGCTTGCAGGGATGCATGTCTTGACAACAGAATAGGAAGGAGTGCTTCTTGCTCTCCAAGAATTTCCACCACAGGGTTTAGCAAAATGGCAATGACTAAGGGTGTGGTCCCCAAGAGTCATCTTTCATGAATGTCAGACATCTCCAAACTCTCAAAAACCACCCAGGGCGTGACTTATACCCTCCAGCAGTTTCAGATTCTTTAAAAATTATTTAATCATAAATATTTATTCTATCAGTAGAAAATCTCTAATCAGAGAAGCACTATGTATGCCTCCTTCTGAAAGGACCAAAAACACAGGACCAAACACTTCCTCAAAACAGCTGTCATAAATTGATCCAGGATTAATATGCACCATAGTCCTTAGTATACGTACAAAAGCATGTCTTTAAACTTCCAGAATTAAAATAAAAACAAAAAACCAATGACAACTTCCTCTACATGTAGAATAGGAGCAATTTAATCAGACTCAAAATAAATCATTCACTAGAAAGCTATGGTGATGACTTCCATCTACCATTATGGTTTTTAACCATCACCCAGATCTACCTTCCATCTGCCCCAGCTGCATAAATGTGCATAAACAAGCAAACTGAACTCCCAGCTATGCCCTTGTTGTCATAACCTTACTTACACTTTGGTACACAATATATCCACAAGTATGGTCTTCAACAGTATTATATTAGATTATTAATAAAAATATGACACCAGGTAGAAAACCACCTCAAAATAAATGGACTCTCTAAAGTGGGATGGTTTCTATCCTATTCCCAGGTGAAGTCCATTGGGAGAAAAACCACCCTGGACATGCATGGACTTTCTATGGTAGTTTTTATGTGTGTAGAGCGGCAATTCAGATGAATACCCCTCTCACACGATTAAAGGATGTGCCAAGAGTGCACATCCACCAGTGATGTCAGGACAGGTGTGTTCTCACTACTGCTCTGATGTTATCACATGTGCAGGACTGTGTCCATCTGAATCTGCCCTCTGGTGATTGTGGTGGTGGTGGGGTAGCTCCCCCCCTCCCGAGTCTATAACTGGCACAGACTCTCCTAAGCATGGAATTGACCTATGGAATTGTGACTATGAGTCACAACAAGCCAGGCAAACCCCCAGAGGTGAAATCCTATTCACAAAGAGAATTGCTGTCATCAGAATATGGCTTGGATGCACAAAAGATGTTGGTATTGTGCGTACCCAAGAACAGCTGACAAGAAACCAACAAAAGATGTGATGATGGTGGGATACTGCCCTGTAGCATGCACTTGACCCAGAACTGTGATTATTACCTTTAGGTCAGTCACAGTGTCCCCTTTAACCTGAAATGTTTAGAACTGAGCTGTTCAGGTTTGAATCTTCACTAGCATTGGATCTGAAATGCTCATTTTTCTTAGGGCACCATGCTTGAGGTGGGAGGGTCATCACTGCACTCCCTTGAAGCAAAATATACCATTACTGTAGGTTCTGTGGTCTGGAAAAGTTGGTGGGGTGGGGTTCAATATAACCGATGGGACTATTGGGGAGTAGTATGTCCTACCCATGCATAAAAAATCATGCCTCAGAATGAGGGTTTACCATCAACCTATTTGAATATTTTTGTGTATATACAACACCAAGTAAGGTAAATGATCACTTTCTACATGTGCAGTTGGATAATTCCAACAGTACTATCAGATCCAATAGTGCCAACATCAGAATTACCTCCGCATTTGATGTTTATAGCTTCTATTGTTTCAAAAATGTCAGAATTAATTCTCTTTTGTGTTGCCTTTCCAGTCAGAATTTCCAACAAATCAAATGATTTCCCCATAGAAATCAATGGGGGGAAACCTAAACTGCCCCCTCCAAAAACTCCAGAATGTTAGGGCATAAAGCTTTAGTATTTCACACCATGATAGTTCATGATGAAAGCACTATGTGTCTCTAATTTGAAGATAACCAGTCTACCTGTTGATTTTTAATACTTTTAAACAATGAAAATTTAAAACTTTTTAGAAGTGCTATATACTGTTTTCTTTTATGGCAAAAGGTTACAAAAAGTGCAGCAATTGAAGCCCTCACTCTGAACACTATACAAGCGTGTTTGGGAGGATAGTGCCCCTTTCCTTCATATAAAAAGGAGCACCACCTCCTTTTTTTGCACCCCATGGTATCAATCTGGAATGGCCTGGCAGAAAGTTCTCAAAATTCATATAGTAGTAGCATTAAGTGCATGGACTATCAAGGAGATCAGTTCACCATTTGATTTTTGATGGATTTTTAAAAGAAGTTTTTAAAAATTTCAAAAGATGCAGTAAAAGAATTCCCACTTTGCTCCATGGCAGAAACAGTCTGACCATCAAGGCATCAGTAAAGGGGGGGGGGGACTTTTTTTTTTTTAAGTTTGCAAGAGTCACATCTTATCACATTCACTCTGAAATCCACAATTGGTTGAAATTGCCCATGTGACTAATCCAGGAAAAAGAATTAATTAGAAAAAGAAAATGGCACCCAAACAGCAGAAATGTGGCTCTGCACAAGAATAAAAATAAGGATGTTTTCAAAATTAAGGGTTAGTTGATTTTTGTTTCCCCATCTACCCAAAAGGACTTCTTTTGACTGGAAAACTGAAAGAAAAACACATTTGGTGCAGCCTTTATATTAACGTATATTGTAAGTTGGAGGATTTCCTTAAGTGGTTTGGTAAACCATGGGCAAGAGGAAACCCTTTCTGCAACCCTGTAACACTGCAAACCCGAGGGCAAGTACATGAAAATGACTAGCCACACAGATGAACAGAAACCTAAGCAGACAGGCAGATGGGGAGAAGTCACTGCACAGCCTCCACTCTCACAAGGCTACGAATACAGCAACACAGCTAAATTTCTGTTATACAGTACAATTCTTCCCTCAATGCACAAACAGCCCAATTCACTACAAGGAATCAAGCTTCTAAAAGTAAAACAGCACAGATGTGCTTACACTTGTCTTCTCTGCCTATGCAATTTCCTATGGTATTTGACAGTATGACAGCAGCATGCTAGCAGACACAATGGAGTCGCACTTCCTACTTGAACTAGCATGACCCTGGAGAGATGCTGTAGGGGCATAACTCCGCCGTAACAATTTAACTAAAAGACTCCCTTAAACAAAACAAAACCCAATCAAGTAGGCAGACTTTATAAAGGTCTCATAACACACAGTGGTAGTTCTGAAAGCATCTGACATTAGCACCAAACAGTAATTTAAATAGACGGAAGATAAAGCCACAATGGATTACAGTATTCACATTGTGCTTTAGCAGGATATTTAGGTATATTGCAAAACAAGGTCTCCTTTCTAAAACGAGTTTCTACAATAGTGAATCTGTAACCTTGTTTCAGACTTCAAACACATGGCTATAGGTAGGCATCTTTTAGTTACAATAAAATAGCAAAGCAATTGGTCAACCTTTATTTACCATATTTTTATACCGCCTGATATGTACATCTCTAGGCGGTGTGTACATCTCTAGGTGTGTACATCATCTAATACTATGTGCATGTATGCCCAGAATTTGCATCTGAACTCAATCCCAGGGGAATGGCAGGAATTCTGAAGCCCCATGATATTAGGGCATATTCAAAGGCTATGTCAGAGAAGGGAGCGGGCAAATCTATAGCCATTGCTCTGTCACTCGTCTTTAATAATAATTTGTAAAAAGACACTAGCTCAGTACACAGCAACAAGAGACAAAACGCCTGTTGACAGGTCTCCGCATGCGCGCACACATTAATTGGGACATTCTGTAAGCTCATAGAAAAACAAGTATTTGTCTGCTAAAGTTCATGTAAGGCCTTTGGCAACTCTCTAAATGCTGAGGCTCCTTAAACACAAATTATTTATGAAATATAAGATGAGTTTATAAAGTATTTCATATGCACTAACATTGATTTTTTAAAAAGTACATTATTGAAGTACTGAATAAGGAACCACAACGATGAATGAGCCTAATTCAATTATATAAGCACTTCCAGAAAACTTTAAATTACATTATGAAGTCACTAAATAGGAGGCCATGTGTTTGTTCAAAATACAAATATTTTCCATCATTAATATGGTAAGATCCAGCTCATGGTTTGGGAGGCAACTTACATGTTAGCTAAAGTACATAATTGTATGGGAAATTCCTATTTGGTAATTTAAACCTCAAGATTTGCTAAAAGCATTTAAAACAACTGCTATAAATCAACAAGTGTTAAAAGAAATGTTTTCCTCAAGGGCACCATCATTATCACAGAACACAAAAGAAAACACATATGCTCTTGATAGGCATACATATTTTATTATATTTTTATGAAAAACCTGTTCTTATACATCTGACAGTTCAGCTAAAAACATGTACTGTCTTTTCTCTTTAACAAACAAAGCATTTGGAAGTAGAGGCATGGTCCTCCTTAAACTGTACTTATATCAGAGAGTGCATACAACTCTTATTTTATCAGAATACATTTCATGTGACTGCAGCATAAAACTAAGTCACAAGTATTGCTGTCTTTTTAGTGTGATAGCAATCATTTGCTCAATTATAGCCTATTCTACATTCTAGGCACAATGAATTAAGCGTGCACATGTACGCGTATGTGCATGTATAGGTTTATATACTTTACATGTATTCTTCTTCTATATTGTATCTTCCTTTAATACATCTAGTCATATGCAGAAGATATACTAGCCAATGTCAACACACTGAACATTTTAAAAAAGTAATTGGTGCACCTATGCTAAATCCAGAGCCTCATCTGTAGATTTCCTGCTTGGATACCCACATCAAGAAAGTGGCTATGCATGCATAGTTCCTAGCACTGAAGGAGGAGCTATTCACACAGACCCAAAGGTCAATACAAACTAAATGATGATGTGCATCTAGATGCATATCCATTCCATGCAATTCCCATACACTCTTTATAATGTAGAGAAGGGCACATCAATGAGCCCCTGGTGGCGCAGTGGTAAAAACTGCCGCCCTGTAACCAGAAGGTTACAAGTTCGATCCTGACCAGGGGCTCAAGGTTGACTCAGCCTTCCATCCTTCCGAGGTCGGTAAAATGAGTACCCAGAATGTTGGGGGCAATATGCTAAATCATTGTAAACCGCTTAGAGAGCTCCGGCTATAGAGCGGTATATAAATGTAAGTGCTATTGCTATCTTCACAATTCACCCTATTGGCTCATTTTGGCTAATGAGCTCTCCCTTGCTCTTTTAAAATTTCAGCTGCTTTTGTTCTGTTTGTATTTAATTATTTTTATTTTGTTGTTAACTGCCCTGGAGTCTCAAGGAAAGGGCAGTATATAAATAAAAATATAAATAAACAAACAAATAAATAAAATAAACTGGGGTCATTATTCAGTTACACATGCTTCACTGGTCCTAATACTTTGTTGCATGAAACTATATCTAGGTCAGGATTACCATAAGCCACGTTTTGAGAACGCTTCCCCTTGAACATCAGCAATCACCAATGCTTTCAATATGCTCTCAGACTTGCATATACCTTCTCCTTGCTTTTAATGTCAAAGACAATTTTTCAGTTGTGCAACATCCTCCAAGAGGGATGAGCACCATCTGTTACGTGAAAAGAAAAGGTCTATGGTCTAAACATATTTATAAACATATAATAAAGACCATATCAAGCAGCCATTAATGCTCTCTAGTCTTAACATTTTTAACATTGATTCTCAAAACAAGATAAAAATGCTGTAGCTTATTGTAACATATCATACAGAAGCTTTGAAGACTATGTACCCAGACTCTAATAATAATAGATCTCTAACAAGGTAGTGCAACAAGTATACTGGTACAAGGTCACCTTGATATATTTTCCTTCTGACATTCGAGAATATCCAAACGTAGGATAATGGATTTTGTAACAGACAGTTGTTAAATGTCATCTCCTGTCTTAGCCAAGCTTTTGCATTGCTAACAAATATCATGCTACACGGTGGCAGAACAGATGGAGAAAGAGAAGGCACTGGGCCCTTACGGAATCTGGAATTTTCATTCCTTACATGTTTATCCAAGCAGGAAAGTTCTTTTTAGGAGAACACCACAATACACTGTGAAAGTCACCCTTGATTTTTCAGTAAATTCATATGAACACACAAAGCTGCCTTACATTGAGTCCATTGGTTCACAGAGAACAGCCTTTTGCGGGGCTTCCAGAGGTACCCCTACAAGTGATTTAGAACTACAGGCTTGTAGTTTCCATTTTGACTAGCTGAACTCGCAGGATCACCATTTGCCTACATACTCCCATCTCCGTTCAAGCACAGAGGAAGTTGCTGAAAAGACCTGAGTTAAGATGAGCCCCTGGTGGCGCAGTGGTAAAACTGCCGCCATGTAACCAGAAGGTTACAAGTTCGATACTGACCAGGGGCTCAAGGTTGACTCAGCCTTCCATCCTTCCGAGGTCGGTAAAATGAGTACCCAGAATGTTGGGGGCAATATGCTAAATCATTGTGAACCGCTTAGAGAGCTCCAGCTATAGAGTGGTATATAAATGTAAGTGCTATTGCTATTAAGAACTTATTTCTCTAAAGGATAGCAAAAGGATAGCCTTTGAGCTAATCACCTTCACAGAAAGAACAGATAAGACTGCAGCAGGCTCATCCCTCTAACATATGTGTTAATGGTTGGCATGAAGCATGAGAAAAGCACTCATTTATGATGCTACTCTTCTCAGCAAAGAGTTGTGGTCATCAACTGGCCCCAGGGCAGCATTCTGCCTATTTGTACCAAACCCCATCAAACAGTGTGTCTCTTCACCAGATTTACCCGCCACATGTATGTGCATCTGGGCATCAACTATTCCATCTTGCTTGTGGTCCTCATGCCCATCCCGCTTTCCACCTCCAGTCTGGCCCTGTCTCCAAGCCTAATCTGAGCAGCCAGGGCTGGTCTAAGGGGATGTATGTGAGGAGGGTGCCAGGTTTTGAACAGAATGGGTAATTAAGGGTGGGAGTATTCACTGCTGCCAAGTGCGGTGGGGCGCCCCATGTATGGAGTGCACAGGGAATATGCCCTGTTGCCTTGTGGGCCAGTCCAAGCCTGTGAGCAGCACACTTGGCTGCATCAAGGAACTGGTCTCCTGGGACAGACCTCCTTTATACTTTTACTGGCTTCCTGACTTGTGAGTGGCACACATGTCTTCACTCTTGCATCCCATTTTCCTGCTTGTTCCTGGAGAGAGATCACTCAGCATCCACTGAGCAACAAGTGTCCGACACACCATCAAAAAGATCCAGGTATGCTAACCAATCTCTGCTCCTAACTCTTTTGCTCCCCTCCCTCCTTGCTCCATCTCTAAGTCTAAAGCTGTCTTTAGACCCATTTCTCTGGCCACCCTTGAGGTGATTTTAATTTGGAACTCAAGCTAAAACACCAATCCGTGAGCTTCAATTTAGCCTTATTAGTTTTAGCAGTGTTAATATTGTATTGCTTATTAATCAGTTTTCCCTCCTGTACCCCTTATTACCCTTCAATAAATCTGTGTATATTTTGACTCCAACTCTCTGCCATTAATTTCCAAGACCGAAGTATTGCACAAATTTATTCTGTAATGAACTGCTTGCTCTCGCTTCGCTGATTCCCCAACCTCAGTCCAAAAGTTAGTCAGGAGTGCATAGCCAACACTCCAGAACAGTTTCATTAATAACACTAGCTCAGCACTGCCTTTGCCTACTGTAATTCAGCAATGTGGTGTTTCAGATGGGGACACTTTTCTCAGCCCTACTTGGAGATGCCAATAATTGGATCAGGGAGCTACATACAAAGCACACATTCTACCAATGAGCTACAGTTCTTCCCTGAAATAAATGATGTTTTTTGCTATTCCACTTTCTAGTTAAAACTTTCTTGTGGCTCTAATTATCTGAAATATATTCTACAATTACCTTTTGAAAAATAAAGAATTTATTAATTAATACCCCACAATTTGGACAGAAGAAATAGAAAACAATGTTTCACAGGCAGCATGATAGAAACCATTCTTCTCCAATTCCATGAAGCATTCCATGAAGCATTCAGTTTTCCTATGCAAACTTCACCTTACTTCCCTGCTGCAGCCTGCAAATGTGTGATAACTACAGAACAGTGCATTTGTTACACCACATGGTTATAAAGGTAAAGTGTGCCATCGAGTCGGTGTCGACTCCTGGTGACCACAGAGCCCTCTGGTTGTCTTTGGTAGAAGACCGGAGGGGTTTACCATTGCCTCCTCCCGCACAGTGTGAGATTATGCCTTTCAGCATCTTCCTATATCTCTGCTGCCCAATATAGGTGTTTCCCATAGTCTGGGAAACATACCAGCGGGGAATCGAACTGGCAACCTCTGGCAGTCAAGCCATTACCCACTGCGACATGGTTATACCTCATTTAAAATAAAAATTTCTTTTTCAGATTATTTCCTACCAAAATCTTTAGAAACTAGCTTAACCCATGCAGAGCATCTGCACGCTAGTACTTGATTGCTCCCCTTACCCCCTGCCACAGACCCCCTCACCTCAGAGATCCCTCCACCCTCACCTGAGCCACACTCTCACTCCTCCTCCTCCTCCTCCTCCATCCAGTTGCTTCCGTTCTCCTCACCCATCTTGGTCACTCCCCCACCCCTTTACTGCATTCCCCAAATCCCTCTTGGACGCAGCTGCAGCGTTGCTGGCGCCTATTGGCCAAACTGCAGCCCTCTATCCCCAGCAGCAGTGGTTGACTAGGCCCTTCCTTGCTGCCACCACCACCACCACCATGGCTGCTTGTGCCCCTCTAGCTGAGAGGCCCGGGCTTGTCCTTTGCCTGCCTGCCTCTGCCAATGGCCTCGGTAGACCCAAACAGCAGCAGTGGTTGACTGGGCCCTTCCTTGCTGCCAATAGGTGCCACCATGGCCGGTTGTTCCTGTCCCTAGCCCTTCCTTCTCTCTCCCCCCTCCCTTCTTTTTATCTCTTTCTCTCTGCTCCACTTGCTCTTCCCCTCTGTCTTTCTTCCCCTCTCTTCTTTTTTTCTTTCTTATTCTCTCTCCCCCTTCCTGAGTTAAGAGATCTTGTTCATCTTGTTTCCTCATCTAATTTACATATTGGCAGCCTCCTTCTCCTAAAGGGGCTATTTCCTCCCTCATGACCCCTCTCTTCGCAGACCCCTGCCATCCATCCATCCATCCATCTTCCTCTCCTCTATAATCAAGAACATCTCCTGACCAGTCACAGTTGCATTCCAACTGTCCTTAACCATCACAGCCTGCTCCTCCCTATCTGCAAGTTGAAGACAGATCATCCTGGAGAGAATCTGTCTATGTGGTCACTACAGGACTTGATGGCACTTAACCAATCAATCAAATCTTTGTGAGCTTTACATCATGATAATACACATTAAGCACTTTGCACACTCAAAATATGTCACACAAATACTAGGCATTCTTCTTATCGTTGGACACTAATTTTAAGTGACTGACCGATGTCCATCCAGAAGGGAGATAAAATACCATCTGTGTAGCCCAATCCAATGCAAGTTTACTCAGAAGTAAGTCCCATTAAGAACTGATTTCCAAGTAAGCATAAATAGAATTACAGCATTAGTCACCCTTTTGTTTTCACAGTCAGGGTTTAAAATGTTTTGTAACATGCTATAGGCAAAAGTCTTTTAGTGCCCGTTTGCTATGGGGCAATATTATTATGGTTTCCAATTCCCTTTAGCAATTGTGAATACAAATCGGAAAGCATGTGTTAAATCAGAAATAACTACAAGACAATGACGTAATACAAAGATAGTGATCAGTCAGTCATTAATAAAAGTGTGATCTTGTTCATCAAAGTTGTCAGAGGAAAACATGTTCTTTATTGCAGAATGTGTAGACTTTAGTTCTGCTGTGCTGCTTAATGTAGAACGCATTTATTATTACAGTCAGTGGCCAGCAATCAAAAAATAAAATGGAAAATAAACGTAAAGTAAAATAAGATCAAAAACAGGACTGGGTAATAAAACATATACATAAAGAGGTCTCCATTACAATTAATCAACTGCTCCCATCTTAGTTTGCATGCTGTGGCTCAGAATCTTGCTACCCGAACTGTAATTGCTGTATACTGGTCTGCCAGAAGAAAGCAAGTATAATACTCTTCTGATTGACCTGGCATGTTTTTTTAAAATAAGTGGTTCAATCCAGGCAATGCAAATGTCCCTATAATATAAACAGTATAAAAGCACATGTGAGATGGACTCAATATTGCCTGAACTGCATGGACATAGCCAGTTCCTGAGTGGTATTCTCTTAAATCTGCCATCCAAAATTGCAGCAGGCAAGGCATTAAACCATACCAGTGAGAATGCTCTCCTCTGCTTTAGAGTGGTCAGATTTGTAATTTGACCACTCTACCCGCTGGCTGAGGGTAGTATGAGAAGCCACCTGGAATGCTACTAAAGTTAACAAGATTTAAATCAGATTTCTTCTCCATAACCACAATATGTTGTTTAATAATTTCTTTGGTGGCGTCATATCTCAATAAAAGTAGATATTGTGGAAAGAGGCTATATCTGCCCTACTGCTTAGTTTTGTTGTGGGGATTAATGATTAAGAATGCATCCCTTAATCATTAAGAATGATTAAGAATGACAGTATAAACCACTTTGCTCTATTTCGCTGGAAAGCTGGATAATAGATACTGATTCTGACACGACAGAACAAGCAGTGTTCTGAATTTTAAATATTGCACCGTGAGACACACCATGCAGAGTTAGTTGGGTGGAACAAAGCAGCGTGTCTGCTCAGGGAGATATTTCTCTCCCTAAAAGCACTCCCTCAAAAATGCTTTTAGAGAGAGGATCCAAAAATCGCTCCTCTCCCCGTCTCTGCGCATTCAGCAATGCTCTGCACTGCATTCCAAGACAGAGTTTCTGCAGGCACATTGCTCTGCTCTACCCAACTAATGCTGTGTAGAATGTGAGCCACTGTTGAACTAAAATGTTAGAACTTGTGTATTTAGTTCACTGAGGCTTCCGATGTAGAGATTGCTGAAGTATGCATGAAGTTGTTGAGGTAGGATTACAGTAGCCCACTACCAGAAAGCAACACACACTTTCTTGTTTTACAGTATCTGTGTCATAAGAACAGCCCTGCTGGATCAGGCCCAAGCTTGTGAGTATAAGCCCTGCTAACTGGGCAAAGATGAACTTTTTGTACTTTTATATTTAGCAGGGGGAAAGCAATTGTCCCTATTCAATAGCATTCTTCCAGTAGTTTTTGGTGGTGTCTATCTTGTGTTTCCTTTTAGAATGCGAGCACCTTTGGAACAGGGAACCCATCTTCTCTTTCCTTTTACTATGTAAACAGCTTTGTGAAAGTTTTTCTTGAAAATGTTGAGAGATGTGAGGAGAAACATTAAAATCCTCACATAGCAGAATATACTCTGGTGGAAAAAAGTTTAGTCCAAAAGATTATCTGAAGACAAAGAGTTGAGTTCAAAAAACAAAGATTTATTAAGCAACTACAATACATATTGAGAGACAGACATAGAACAATATACTCAAACAAGCATTCGCCTTCAACAACTGTGGTGTAGTGGTTAGAGTGCTGGACTAGGACTGGGGAGACCCGAGTTCAAATCCTCATTCAGCCATGAAACTCACAGGGTGACTCTGGGCCAGTCACTCATCTCTCAGCCTAACCGAACTCATAGGGTTGATGTGAGGATCAACATAACCATGTACACCGCTCTGGGCTCCTTGGAGGAAGAGCGGAATATAAATGTTAAAATAATAGAAAATAAATTCCACAGGTTATACTCTGGTGCAGAAATATGTATGTGCAGAAATATGGGTAATATATATTATCACTGAGGACTACAGGTCAAACCAGAGTGGAGAATGTGTACCTATATACATGCACATACCCCAATTTCAACCTTTAAGTCAAGTGGGATGTTACATAAGCATTGGAAGTGTGTAAGTGTGTGTGTGTGTTTGTGTGTATACACACACACACATACGCACATGCATTAGTAGGATCTAAGATGATTGAGTTGTGTGGTGAACTGGCATTGGAGGGGCTAATGCAAAACTTTGCTGAGCTGTCAATCAAAAGAATCCATTGACGGGGATGGAGTGGACAGATGAAAAAAAGTCAGTAGAGAGTTAGTTGGGGGTTTAGATATAGTTAGGGACAGTCTCAAAGTGGACACATTCTGTGACTCAAAGAATAAGGCAGCCCGAAATAAGGGCTGAGTTTCTGTGGAAGTGCTTGGTTTGGACTTTCATTTAAAGGTTAATGAGTACCTTGCAACAAAGTAAAGTGTAGCCTTGTAACACCAGAAAGTACAATACCCTACAGCAGAGCTGAACAACAAACGACCTATGGGCTGGATCCAGCCTGCAAGCATATTCTGGCTGGCCCACTGCCTGTTTTGCTTGACTAACACCACCTCCCCACCATCCCCAATCTTGCTGCTACCTGTGCACAGCACCCCATCCAGCCCACTCAGCAGGAGCTGGCTGACCTGGAGCAAGTGGGCTGAGCCGGAGCAAATGGGACAATCCTGCCACTGCTGTGCCAAACGTGCTTCTGTCACCACCTGCAAAGAGCTTCCCCACGAGTCCCCATCCCACCCACCTACCTTCCTTGGGCGGGGAATGAGTGGGCCATCCCGCTGCCACAGATACAGTGTGAACAGGGCTTCAGAAATGTTGGTTGGCCTTGGTAACCAACCATTATTTTCTCCTTGAAACAGTGAAGTCCAATTCCACAATGATACTACAAAAATATTATATGCATTTTCCAAATAGTTATCAGTTTTTTCAGACTAAATGAAGCTATTTATTAATAACCTCCGGCTTTATGACCCCCCCTCCATTTCTAATTTATGGCTATGTACCTTCCCACAATAATGTGAGCAACATACTTTTTCAAATTATTCATTAACACACTTCCACTAAATGGGGCCAAGAGATTATCTTCAGAAGTACTGGCCTTCATAAGGTTTAAGGGCATTTCAGAAAAAGAGATGGCCCAGGAGACCCCATGGTTCACTACTTGAGAGTTCCAAGGGAAAAGCAATAGTCACACTTTTAACATGCTTTGAAAATCACTTCCCATTGAAATATTTATTTTTAGCAAAAGTATCTGCACTAAAGTGGTGCAGTGGGGAAATGCTTGACTAGCAAGCAGAAGGTTGCCGGTTCAAATCCCCACTGGTATCATATTGGGCAGCAGTGATATAGGAAGATGCTGAAAGGCATCATCTCATACTGCGTGGGAGATGGCAATGGTCAACCCCTCCTTTATTCTACCAAAGACAACCCCAGAGCTCTGTGGGCACCAGGAGTCGACACCGAAATCAACTTGACAGAACACTACCTTATCTGCAGTTAAGCCAACTGTGCATGATCTCTCTGAAGATTACAATCTGTCATCAAGCTTTAAAATGAAAACAGCTATGTATCTGGAACCTCAAAGCCTTCCGTTCAAGGTTCCAGGAAGTCCCCTTCAACATATTCTATCAGTCCAGTTCCAGTGCTATAATGAGTCTGTTAGTCCAACACAGATCATAACAGCTGCTCTTCAGAAAAAAACAAACCACTAAGTACTTACCTAGACATTTTGCAGCACTCAAATACCACTAGTATCAGATGCCATTGTGGAACTGTTGACCATACTATATGGGATGTAATGCTAAATGAGCCAGTTGCCCCCATATCCTGAGAATCTATTCAAACAAGCCAAATAGAACAATTAAGGGTTGAGACCATTATCTTTCCTCCTGCAACAACAACTGATGCACATTCACATACACACTAGTAATGCAACACCAATTGCTGCCCATTTTACAGCACCTTATAGAGCACCTTATACAGTGCTATTGGGCTGCAGGTGACTGAAGATGAGATTTCCTTTCTTCCATCTCTGCCTTGGTTTGCATTTAGATGGGAGACTACAAGTGAGCACTGTGTGATTAGGGGATGGAGCCATAGTTCAGTGGAAGAGAATCTTCCTGCTTGCAATGCAGAAGGTCCCAGGTTCATTATCTGGCATCTCCAGGCAAGTCTGGGAAAGACCTGCCTGAAACCTTGGAGAGCTGCTGCCAGTCATTACTAAACTAGATGGACAAAGGGTCTGACTCGGCATAAAGCCATTTCCTATGTTCCTGTTTATCATATTAGTTTGGTAGTTATTTTCTTCAAGAGTTGGAGAGAACAGCCAGGACCCTATATTGATAGTGTGTGTTGCTTCTAGTACCTTAGTATGCTTCCCCCACTTCTTTGTTTAAAATGTAAATATAGTGAATGTGTAGATGCAGCTAAGGTGTTGTATCAGTCATATGGAGACTTCCATATACAGAACTCACTCAGGAAAGGATAGGATGCCACCTTAAGGGCTCACTCTCAGAAGTTCAATCCTTTTGCTGGCCAGCTCAGTTTCATCTTCTTCAACAAATGAAAAACAGAGGCAGCTTTAGCTACACTTCCAAAGGTTGTAAAGTAGCATTCTGAATTTATGCTACAGTTTACAATAGATATTTCATACAGGTCCCCTTTATCTTTACATTCTTGAAAGAACAAACTGCATATTGAATTCCTTTCAATCACTCAAAACAAATTTAAAAGCAGAAAAATGTTTGTGCCTATATTACATCATTTTAAATGAGTGACATTTACTATATCTTTAAGTAAACATCATGTTAAGGGCTTAAGATTCCAATAAATCATGAATACTACACTTGAAATGGCTGTCCCCATTCTTGGCTCTAATATGACATTAGATTTCCACTGCCGCTGCCCACAATACTGATCACAGGCAATGAACAAGTAATGAATGAATGAATAGAGCCAAACACAAGCACACACAACAGTCTCTTGCATATGTTAAAGATGCATAACTACTCGTGGTTTATTATTTCAAATATTTTAAAACCACCACAAAACTTCTAAAGGATAGGCTCATTATGCACACTCTCATGTGAGACTTCATAATTTATTTTCCAGACATCAGCTAAAGTATGAGATTTCAAACTTTGATTTCCATACCTGAAATATACAGTATATCCTGAATTAAAGAAAATGAAATACCAAGAAAAACAGAAAGATTTTTGTCAACAAAACAGTGGCTGTTAATATGTAGTTTGCTTTTCACCAGGAAAAACTGTTGTCTGTGTCAACCCAATGGAAGTGAAACATGTTTCTTCTGCTAGCCATGATTTCACCTTGATTTCACCACTCCAGGTAAGGGATGTGGAAAAGAAAACAGAGCAATTCACTTGAAGCTTGAAATATATGGTGAGGGATGGGGTAAAGGTAAAGTGTGCTGTTGAGTCGGTTTCTACCCCTGGCAACCACAGAGCCCTGTGGTTGTGTTTGGTAGAATACAGGAGGAGTTTGCCATCGCAACCTCCCACGCAGTCTGAGATGATGCCTTTCAGCATCTTCCTATATCACTGTTGCCCGATACAGGTGTATCAGCGGGGATTCAAACCTGAGGAATTCAGAACTGCAGCATAAAACATGATGTTTATGGGCATCTAAATAGAATGTCCACCAGGAATCACAGAACCTAACCCTGAACACAGAAACCAGCTCAGGAGGGGTTTCTTGGTTTGTTTTTTGGACCACGAAGCAGAACTTAAAATCTCTTAGCTGCTGGGACGGGGCAGAGTCACCAATGGGTAAACTGGTTCAAAGAACCCAGGCTGTAACCAATCAGGGGCTGCAAATGCGGCCCCAGACACACATCCCGCGTCCGATGTCAGATGTGGGGGGCATTATTTTGGTCCCAGATGAGACCGCATGGCCCCGTTTGGAGCTGATATCGGCGCACACTGCGTTGGCAGCACAGCTGGAGTTGACCTGAGAGCCGCTCCTGGTCTCACTGTCAACGTAGCGGGGCGCTGACTGATCTCCCTCCCAAACGGAGCTGCGCGGCCCTGTTTAGGAGAGAGATCGGGTCACGCTGCATTGGCAGCACAGCCCAATCTCCCTTCCAAATGGGGTCGCGTGACCTCATTTGGGAGGGAGACCACGTCCCCTGCGTTTGATGTCAGATGTGGGGGTGTGGCTAGCCGGGCCCCTGCGTCTGATGTCAGTCACAGAGGCGGGCCCAGGGAGCCATGGTGGCAGCCGCATACAGGCTGCTGCCAGCCCCTCTACGCTGCTGGCTGGAACCTCTAAACATAAAGGTAGGAATTGACTCAGCAATCAGATCCTCTGGAGATTCTTGTCAGGGCTGCTCTCTGCTCCAAGCAGATTTGGAGAAACTGTCGTTTCCAGGCAGCCATCTGAAGAGGAGAAGCAGGAGGGACTGGTAGACAGGACCAGGACTGGTAGTCATCCTGCAATTCAAGTAGAGGCTTGCCTACCCATAGGTTGTTATCCAGGTCAAATCAAGCAAATAAAATTAAATGTTTTTCAAACTCATCTCATGAAAAATATTTCACCAGCAGGCTATTGAAAAAGAAGGCTATAGCTGCGAGTAACTGAAGTTGATTTCAGTTTCTATAAAATGATTCCATATTAATTTGGGGGAGGGGGGAGAAGAAGATGAGGCATGTAGTGTTTCTTCCGCAAAATATGCAGCATATTGGTATGGATGCACACAGAGAATGTGAGCCAGCTGATAAGTTATACTGTAAATGCTGGGTCATTCTAGGGGAAATGGGGACTCTTTATTCTATTTATTTCTCTATTATATTCATAATCCATCTTGATACGCTCCAGAGAAAAAGAAAGAAATGCTTCTAGAAATGCTGGAATGAAAGTCTGGAATGAAAATCATGGATTTCAAGTGATTTTTTTATTAAATGATATATAAAGTGACTTTATATATTAAAGCAAGCAAATTTTCTCTGTATATAAGTTACTGCAGTACCAGATTAAAAACACCCAACAACCAAAACCTAAAAATGCCATAATTTTTCTGAATCATTTGTAGCAAGGTATTCACACTAGGGATGTGCCCGAACCGGTTCAGAGGCCATGCTGGAGGCCTCCGAACCGGTCCAGTTCCGAGCCGGTCTGGCGGTTCGGCATGGAGGGGGGCTGTAGCTTTAAGGGCAGGGGGGTAGTACTTCCCCCCCCCCACCGCCGCTCTTCCCCCTCCGGCGCTGTGTTATTTTCCAAAGTTTCTGGGGCGGCAGCGTTCCTCCCTGCCGCCCCTGCCCCCGTCGTTAGCCCGCAAGAGCCGATGTAAAGAGCACGCATGCGCCCGTTCCGGCATGCCACACGTCGACGTGTGATGTATGCGGAGCACGCGCACGCCGGAACAGGCGCATGCGTGCTCTTTACATCGGCTCTTGCGGGCTGACGACGGGGGCAGGGGTGGCAGGGAGGAACGCTGCCACCCCAGAAACTTTGGAAAATAACACAGCGCCGGAGGGGGAAGAGCGGCGGGGGGGGAGTACTACCCCCCACCCTTAAGGCTACAGCCCCCCCCCCGGTGCCAGACCGGACCGGTTCGGGGGGTTGCACATCCCTAATTCACACCAATCTCATCTGTGACAGTCTGCAATATGAAATGTTTAGATTTTAATTCAATACATGGGGGGCGGGTCAGCGGCAGCACTGCATGCACACTAATACTGCAGCCAAATGAAAGCTGATCTGATCTGCATAGCACACCATAGCACAAACATGTGCTACACAGGTTCAAAACGCTTGCACAAAATTATTCCAAGCCTCTACTCAGACTATGCCACTAAGCAAGGCAGTGGCAGCAGAAGCATTCACAGCTCACATGGGAGGAAGAGGGGAAAGACAAGGCATGCTCCAGTGCATCAAGCAGGGGAAAATGAACAGCATGCCTCAGTGGGACATGGAAGACAGGGCTGTGTCCATGTAGCACGGGCCAAGCACTTGCTGCCTCCTGCATCCCTCCCTGCACCCATGCCTGAAGCAACTTCTTAACTTAGACTCATGGAAGGGAGCTGTCCCTGATTATCACGTTGCAAAGATAGATGTATCTCTGGCTTATTTAGCACATCATCCATTCCCAATGGCTTCTTCTTTGCTGCCATATTGAACGTGCCCAGGTTTTGAATAAGGCAGAGAACTTGCACATTCAAAGGGAGAGGAGAAATCACACAGAGAAACAAAGAACTGTGTGTAGTATTCAAAAAAACTAAAAGGCAGCAATCAAGGTAGTTACTTGGTACCCAGTTTATTGTTTGCATCAGGCAGAACGGACAAATGCAACAAAAACTAATGAAAGCAAAGCATGACACAAGAAAAGAGAGTCTGGTCAAATCATCACAGGAACAAGATTGGTATATCTTTTATTTTCATATTTTAAAAGCAACACAAATATGCTTTTTAGACAGTATAACTGTTTGAACAAGGGTATGAATTTTCATTTGTTGTATAAGATATTTAACTATTGCATTGTATAAGATATGAAACCATTTAAAATATTCTAAAAGTGGTGAGCAAAAGCAACCCCTAGCAATACACAAATAAGTACAAACATCAATTCAAATACCATCTGTTACTGATTGGATATGAAAAACACAAAGCATAAGTTGTTATTTAAATAACCTTTCTTCTATATGTCACTTCACGAAAACTACATCAGTTATAATAGTCAATAAATTTATATAAAAGATAATAAAAGATAAGCATTAAGCTACTGCTATGTATCTTAATGCTTACCAGAGGATACCATGGACAGCCAGGAAAATAAACAAATGGATTATAAAACAAATCAATCCAGAATTTTCACTCGAGGCACAAATGACCAGGTTCAAACTAATATATATCAGACACATTATGCAAAAACCCATCTCCCTTGAAAAGTCCATAATGCCGGGGAAAGTTGAAGGAAAGAAGAGTATGACCAGTAGCAAGGTAGGTGGACATGGTTACCACAGCAATGAGTGCACCACTGAGAGACCTAAAAGGCCAAGTTGAAGACAGACCATCCTGGAGAGAATCTATCTATGTGGTCACTAAGGGTCGACACCAACTTAATGGCACCAACTTAATCGCACTTAATCAATGTAAAAACACTGATAAAGAATAAGACTGTATACAGATTATGCTTTTTCAGAGAGCTGGAAGCAGTACTGTGAAACTATCGTGGTACATCTAAATCATATCCTCTGTAATGCTTTGTTATTTAAACAAGCTGGTTTTGCACTACAGGTTTCTGTGGTGTTTTACACAGTATGTGGGGAAAGCCAAAATTAGCTCACAACAGCACCAACAAGCACTGCTGCTACAATGCTTGATGGCTCACTAATATGAACATTTTGGTGAAAGAGTACCATAGAAAACACATACAGGAGAACCACAGAATTCATGGGGGTTCTGTACTCCACTACTACTGCAGAAATAGCAAATACTGAGTAATTGGGTAATGGAAATCTGGCAATTAGGTTCCTGGAGGTCAGGAAAATGTCAAAAAAGGGGGGAAGTGGCCTAACATGCTCTGCAGATCCCCAGCAGTCCATCAATGCCCCTGAAGAGTAAAAAATTGACCGAAAATTGCTGTATTTTGGTGGTGCGGGGGAGATGAGCCATAAAATGGTTCCCGCTCCCGAACTCAGAATGGTGGCTGGAAATTACCTCCAAAGGTCTTACTTCCTATATGTGATGGCAGGTAACCATTTATCACAGGCTTCCATGATCAGCATGCAAACTGACTGAAATTGATGATCATGCCTGATTTGTTCTTCTATGAGAATGCAATAAACAGTAGCAGATATGACATCTATGCATTCAGAGTTTATAGAAGATCATAAGGAGAAAGCAAGAACTATCCCTCCTTTTCCTACCTCACACACATGCTTAGGTAAACCCACATCTTGAAGCCTCACTAGGTAGGAATTATGTATGCATTCCTTTTCCCATAAAAGGCAGCAAGCTGTTCCCAACTTCAATCAGAAGCAAATGCATTTAAAATTCTGTTATATGTTTAAGATCAAGAGTAACACTTCTCAGGCTACATCCCATTTCTCTCATTAGCATCTACTTAGCTGGGGTTTTTGTTGTTGCTTTTGGCAAGAAATGCTATACAGAAGACATGATCTTTTGACCAAGCCAATATTTTTGAAGATTGGAGACATGATATTTTGATTAAAAAGATCCTCCCTCTCATCTGGCATTAAAAGGCACAATTGAAATCCAAATTAATAAATATTGCTCATCAGGGGTGCACACAGGATGTGTGACATTGAAGAATTCTAAAATCAATATTTGTAGAATGTAGCTCTATCTGTCTTCATGGTTGCCTGCAAAGACCCATTGTTTCCAGAAAAGTTGGCCTTAGCAGTGACTGTTTTTGTGTCAACAAATTCTCTCTCAAAAGCCTCCTGCTTTGGAAAAAACGTATCTTGGACTACAGCAAACATTACCAACATAATCAATTAGATCCTCAGCCAATGACCTCAGTGTCTTTCCTAAGCAGCACAGTAATAGGGAAGATAATTTACTGCAGAAACACTGATGGTAAAAATATACAGGCATCAATGGTAAACTCTCAAGCATAATTAATTTACAGTTAGCTGCTCAATAAACATCTAATTATTGTGTTTTTCAAAACTTTAGGTATGTTAAAACCACATGAATCTCTGTTATAGGAAAGTCCAGGGACAGTTATAAACACCAAGCACACCATAAACAAATCCAAATTAGTTTGGTAAATAAACAAGTCATTGACATATACATGTAGGCAAAGTTTAGCCTTGCAAATTATCAGGCTGAGTCATACATTCAAAAATCAGACAGACATTTTGTATGCAAAACACTACAATTAAAAAAAAAGTTCAGAATTCCCCTGCAGATTCTATTCAACTTGCAGAAAATAATTATCAGTTCTCCAAACACTGACTGATATTCCAGGCTAACAAAGTGCCAGTGCTTCTTAAGAGTTCAGCTCTTTTTTGAGAGAACGAATTTGATGGCCACCCTTTCCTCCAAAAGCACTCTGTGAAAATATGTTCCCTGAGGGTCATGCAGCCCACAAGGACATATTAGTCTGGAACTCTTCATTGCAGCACCGGCATCCAGATATCAACTGGATATCAGCCACTATCTGCAATTCAGAGCCTTATGGAGGTAAGTTAGACACTTTATTAGAGGAACGCATGTCCAGTTTTCTCCTCTTTTGCAGATCATTTTACATGCATCTAGTTTCTGATGTGCCATTTGAAATGCAGTCTTGTGGATCTCACTGCAGGTTATATATCAGAATCCCATTTCAGTCATTAAGTAGAAAAGGTGACAACAGAAGCATCATTTATTAGTGCTATTGTTTCCCCCTTCATCTATGTACATGCAAAGCCTGAATAAAAAACTACTTCATTTACATGTTACTAAAGCAGACTATTTGCATCAATTCATGTTATAACAACACACCTGAAGCCAGTCACATTAATGATTAAGCTGACATATTTTTAGAGAATTAAATTATGCAATATTACTACAGAAAAATGCAAAATGGACACAAATATGGTTCTCAGTATGTTACAGGCAGGGCCAGCTCAAGGAATTGATGAGACTGGCCCCAACAAGGGGCGCTGAGGGTTAATGGGCACCAAAAGGAGCCAGGACCCAGTCAATGTGTCCCACTGCACAAGGCACACCCCTCTTCTCCTCAGCCAGTTTACAATTAAACGCTGACTGGGGAGGGATTATCTGTTGTTTCTCTATGTAAGCTGCTTTGGAAACATTTGTTGAAAAGCGATATATAAATATTTGTTTTTGTATGGGAAAGGATCTGAACAGACACTCTCCTGGGCAGTGGACCCGCCTATGAATGGGAGCTGCTTTCCCTCCCTGCTTCTTGGGAGGATGAGAGGTTTGAGATCCCCCTCTCCAAAGCACACATCTTCCGGGGTGGCTCCCCACTCCTCCCTGGAGTTTGGATCTTGTTTTAGGTACCACAGATCATCATTCGCCTGCTTGTAATATGCCCCTAAAATTCACCCAGCTAAAAGTTAAAAAAAAAGAAAAGAAAGAAAGATCCACATGACCCCTATCTCTCAGTTCTGAAGGGAGGGGGAGGAGAGATGACAACCGAGAAGGGCGTAAGAAACATTAGCATTTAAACTTCACCAAGTATCTATTGGGGTGGGGGAGAGGTGCATGGCTTCTGTGTCCCAACTGCTGCTTTTGAACTGCTTGCTCCATGGGTTAGGGGGCTGCATGGCTTCTGTGTCCTAACTGCTATTTTTGAACTGCTTTTGTGGTTGTTGCATGGGTTGTGGGGGTGCATGGCTTCTGTGTCTTCAGAGCTCTTTGGAGACATTGGAGTGTTGCAGCCGAACAAAGAGAGATTGGAAGAGGTATCTGTGAGAGCTGTGGAAATTGGGGGCAGAAAATGTGGGGAGTTGTATGGCTCCTGTGTCTGCACTATTGCTTTTGTAGTTTTCTCCTGGTGGGAGCCTGCATGGGTTGTAGGACATGGCTGCTGTTTCTTCACTGCTGCTTTTCCACTGCTTTTTAGGGAGAGGTAGAAAAGCAGAGGTGAGAGAGAGAGGTGCAGCGTTGAAAAAAGGTTCCAAAGCATGCAGGCAAGGGAAAGGAGGAAGCTGCGGCCAAGCGCACAATGAACGCGATGTCCCTGGAGGATAAGATCAAAGTCTTGGACTGCCTGAGGGAGAGCCAGAGCAACACTGAGGTCGGGAGATTGTTTGGGGTCAACTAATCAAACATCCACAGTATAAAGAAAAATGAGGATGCCATCAGAGGCAGTGCTGTCAGTGGTACCCAGTCCTCCCTGAAAGTCTCCTACATGCCACAAGGGCCCAATGTAGAGAAAATGGAGAAGGCCTTGAACTTATGGATGAAGGACCAAGCACAGAAGAAAGTCCCTCTCAGTACCCGCATGATCATGACCAAGGCACGGTAGATCTACCAGCACCTGCTGGAGAATTCTAGTGAGGAAGACCCCAAGAAGTTTCAAGATAGTAAGGGCTGTTTGAAAACTTCAAGAAGCGCTTCAGCCTGCACAACGAGAAGCTTGTTGGAGAGATTGCCTCTGTGGACCATGAGGTTGCAGCTGCTTTACCTGCTGAGCTGAAGACACTGATAGAGGTAGAGGAGAAGGGCTATGTGCCGGACTGGGTCTTCAACGTGGACGAGACTGGAGAAGGATGACTAACCACACCTTCCTCTCCAAGGAGAAGAGAAGAGCTCCAGAATTCAAGGCTATGAAGGACAGGCTGACCCTTCTCCTCTGTGCCAATGCCTCAGGTGGCCTCATGATCAAGTCCATGCTGGTGTACCTGTCCAAGAATTCACGGGCACTGAAGGGCAAGAACATGAACCACCCTCTCTGTGCTCTGGGCTGTGAACTAGAAGGTCTGGGAAACGTGCTCCATTTGCATGTTGTGGTTCAATGACTGCTTTGTGCATGAGGTGGGGCGCTACCTGAGAGACAAGAACCTAGCCTTCAAGGTGCTGCTGCTCTTGGACAATGTCTCAGGGCATCCTCCAGACCTGCTGCTTGCCCACCCCCACATGGAAATGGCATTCATGCCTCCAAATACCACATCCCTCATCCCTCACATAGCTGACCTGATGGATGCAGACTGTGACCTGACTCTTAAGGAAGCTTGGAAGGGCTACAACATCGCCCATGCCTTGACCATCATCAAGGAGGCGATGGATGAGGTCAGGAGCAGCACCCTGAATGCCTGCTGGAGGAAGGTGTGGAAGGAGGCTGTTAGAGACAACACTCCTGTGCCAAGTGTGGAGGAGGAGGTTGGGAGGATTGTGGCTTGTACCAGGCGACTTGGCGGTGAGGGGTTTGAGGACATCGAGCCAGAGGAAGTTGCTGCACTCCTCGAGTCAAAGTCTGAGGAGCTCACAGAGCAAGACCTCGAAGCCCTGATCAAGTCCTCCAGTGATCGGGAGGAAGTGAGTGAAAAGGAGGAGGAAGACAGCAGGGCCATCACCAAGTTGACACTTGAGAAGATCAACCGATTCCTGAAGCATGCCTCGGAGCTGGCAGATGAGACAGTGGACATGGAAATTGGACTGGATTTCGGGTAGTGAAATCCAAAATGGATTGTTTTTGGAGCTCCAAAAGGATTTCTCCAAACTGGGTGAGTGGGCGACAAAATGGAAAATATGGTTCAATGTTGGCAGGTGTAAAGTGATGCACATTGACACAAAAAAATCCAACTTCAAGTATACATTGATGGGATCAGAGCTGTTGGTGGCTGACCAGGAGAGGTCGTGGTGGACAGCTTGTTGAAAGTGCCGACTCAATGTGCGGCAGCTGTAAAAAAGGCCAATTCCATGCTAGGGATCATTGGGAAGGGGATTGAAAATAAAACTGCTAATATTAGAATGCCCTTATACAAAACTATGGTGCGACCACACCTGGAGTACTGTGTATAATTCTGGTCACCACATCTAAAAAAGGACACTGCAGAACTGAAAAAGGTGCAGAAGAGGGCAACCAAGATGATCAGGGGCCTAGAGCTCCTTCCTTATGAGGCAAGGCTATAACTCCTGGGGCTATTTAGTTTAGAAAAAAAGACGACTGCGGGGAGACATGATAGAGGTCTATAAAATCATGCATGGTGTGAAGAAAGTAGATAGAGAGAAATTCTTCTCCCTCTCGCATAACACTAGAACCAGGAGTCATCCCATGAAATTGATTGCCAGGACATTTAGGACAGAAACTTTTTCACACAACGCATAATCAACTTGTGGAATTCCCTGCCACAAGATGTGGTGAAAGCCAACAACCTGGATGGCTTTAAGAGAGACTTAGATAACTTCATGGAGGAGAGGTCTATCAACGGCTACTAGTTGGAGGGCTACAGGCCAACTCCAGCCTCAAAGGCAGGATGCCTCTGAGTACCAGTTGCAGGGGAGTAACAGCAGGAGAGAGGGCATGCCCTCAACTCCTGCCTGTGGCTTCCAGCGGCATCTGGTGGGCCACTGTGTGAAACAGGATCCTGGACTAGATGGGCCTTGGACCTGATCCAGCAGGGCTGTTCTTATGGACCCCTTCATGCAGCGCCGCCTGGCATTCAATGACCTGGTCCGGCCCTACGCAGAGGTCCAAAAAGATCTTCAGAAGATGGCACAGCCGACCCTCCTGAGCTTCTTCAAGAGAGCACAGCCTGGCAGTTCGGAGCAGCCTGGCAGTTCGGGGAGCACCTATGAAGTGCTGGCATCAGAGGGCACATTGTCATTGTCAGAAGAGGTAGCGGAGGTTGCTAACCCTTCTTCCCCTTAAAATTCCCCCTCCCCTCAGCTCCCTTCCTCCCACCACATCCTTCCTACCCCTCCTCCTTAGTATCCTGACCATCTGCATGGCTGTCAGGTAGGAAAAGATTATTGTGGTCCTGCTGACTCCTGGTGACTTTAAAGTGCATTGGAGAGTTTTCCGGGGGGGGGGGGTTCAGGGGTTCCCAAGCTCATTCCGTTGAGTTGTATTGATTTTAGGGTGGATTTTTTTTAGCATTTCCCCTTTATTTTATTTTTTGTGTGATTTCATGGTCATGATTCCCCTACCCTCCCCCCACCCACCATCCCGTTGGGTATAATGCCTTGCCAACCACAAATTTAACAACCACAAGGTTTCCGCTGAATGGAACCCTTGCAGTGAACGGTGAGAGATAACTGTATATGTAGTACACAGACAGCTCTGCTGCAAGAGCAGCAGCAGGAAACAGCCACTGAAAGGGGCTTCCCAGTTCCCAGCAGCTTCTGAACCAAGCAGCTGCCCTTGAGCAAGATGAGCCAGGAAAAGTGGGCTTTACAATTGCAGATGAGTGTAGTTCAGAGGTAAACAAATCGCCCCATCCCTGGTATCAGCCCCACCCCCTGTGTCTGACATCAGGGGGCAGGGCTTGGTGGCACATTTTTTAAAAAAGAGCACAGGTGACTATTTCAGCCAAGGGTGCCAAAACACCTTGAGCCGGCACTGGTTGCAGAAGGAGGCACTTTCCAAAATTTGATGAGGACATGCCTATAGAGCAGGCCTGCTCAACTTATGCCCCTCAACTGTTTTTGGACTACAGCTCCCATAATCCCCAGTCACAGTGGCCAATAACCAGGGATTATGGGAATTGTAGGCCAACATCTGTGCAGGAGGGCCAAAGTTAAGCAGACTTGCTATAGAAGAATTCAGTAGATTAAAGATAATAAAATTAAAAGGGTATTTAGCACAATTTTCATCAGTCTAGTCACAGGCACCAGCCCAAACAATTGTTGGAAAATGTAATAATATTCTGCCCTTACTTGCCTTTCTTGATTAGTCCATAGAAATCTCGCACACGCACGCAGGTCAAATACTTGAACCACAAAAGGCATTTGACAGGTCCCTTGTTGGTAACGGATGAAACCAAATCACAGTGAGGGAGACCAAAGTAAACATTCTCACCAAGTCACAAGTCAGTGCCAATTATACAACTGATTTATTGCAGTCTCTGGATGGAGGTTTATTTGGTATAAAAATCATCTGCATAAAATGTAACTTTATTTTAGAAAACACGACAGTATTCCTTTTTTGCAGCAAGTGGAATAATTAGAATGCCATTTTCTTTGCCATTCAGGTCTGATGCTGATATACTACAGTATTTAGGAAAACCACAATAGTGTAGAAATATAAAGCGGTTAAACGAGTTGCAGACCTGCAGGAATCTCTAGGCATTGTGCCAGCTCTCTGGAAATCAAATGCAATGTTTAGCAACTTCTATTTCTATAACTTTCCCCAAACTAATGTAATCTTTCCCCCTCTGAAGGACTATTCTTTAAGATTAAACTACATATATAACACCAGATGCTTCAACTATTTCTGAGCTCAATGTAATCTCCCCCACCCCTAGAATTGAAAAACTGAGGCAAAGCACATTTTCCTGAATTAATAGACATTCGCTCTTGGTGAAAAAAGAATGAAACCAGAGATGCATGCATGTTACATTTACGTTAATCTTTCCTTCAAATCTCCCTGGGCAGTTTCAAAGTTCATAATCAGTGCTGATATAACAGTGTAGGCATGATAGCATAGAGATATTCAATCCACTTCCTGTGCAATTTTTATCATCTTCATAGAACCTTTAGCACACAGAGTGCTTTAAAATTGTTTCCCTTTTATTTAACCTTGGAAATAATATGGTAGATAATTTTGCAAAACAGGAACTGAAGGTAAGAAATAGCAACTTGCAAAAAAGTAAGCCCATTGCTGGAATAAGATTTGATCCCCAAATAAATGCTTGACTTTTCACCATGAACTGTCAAAATCAGCTGCTTTTATGCAATTTTCTTCCACATGAGATTACACTAATTAAAACAGTTCTCTTGTAACCAACACACAAACCACTATGTCTGCTGGCAATGAGAGTGATGAGAGTTAATGATTAGGTTATGTTGGGAGTTCACAGAACTGCATATTAATGGGCATCTCAATGCCAAGTTGTTGGGGTTTTTTAATGTGTTTTTTTTAAAAATAAATTTTACTTATTAAAGGCAGAACAATACATAGTATAATATCACAGAATACATTTTTTAAAAAAAACCCTTTTACACTTTAGCTTCCTAGAGATAAATTCCCAATCAATATAATTCTCTAGGGCACATCTATGGCTAATCCCATGTGTAACAGACGCACTGTGGTGGAGATTCTGTATCATTCATTCATTCATTTATTTATTTGATATACCGCCCTTCCAAAGTGGCTCAGGAAGGTTTACAACAAGGTAAAAACAATTAAAACCAGTTAACAGTTAAAATCAAAACTATAAAAACAGAATAAAACCAATTAAACAATTCAACAGCTTAAAAAAAACCCCTGGAGAACCAGGGCAACCATTTAAAAGCAATTTAAAAACAATTTTTCAATCATTTAAAACTCTGGAAAGCCAGGCCAACCAGAGAGGTTTTAAGGGCTCTCCTGAAGGACAGTAATGATCTTGAATTACGGATTTCAGCCGGAGCAGAAATCCACAGCCCAGGTGCAGCTATAGAGAAGGCCCAACTCTAAATCGCCATCAAACGAACTGGTGGTAACTGGAGACAGACCTCCTCAGATGATCTTAGCATGCGGTGGGAATCATGCAGAAGAAGGTGCTCTCCAAGGTAACGCGGATCTAAGCCGTTCAGGGCTTTAAAGGTAATAACCAGCACTTCGTATTTCGCCTGGAAACATATCGGCAGCCAGTGCAACTGTTTTAAGACAGACATAATATGGTCTCTCTGGGATACCCCAGACACCAATCTGGCTGTCACATTTTAAACTAACTGAAGTTTCTGAACTACATACAAAGGCAGCCCCATGTAGAGCGCATTGCAGTAGTCCAGCCGGGAGGTTACCAGCTGATGCACCACTATTTTGAGGTCATCCTCTTCAAGGAATGGGTGCAGTTGTTGAATTAACCGAAGCTGATAGAAAGCACTCCTGGCCAGAGGCGTAACTAGGGAAAATGGCGCCCAGGGCAAGCACTGAAATGGCGCCCCCTGCGCCCCCCCGCGCCACAACATACTACATTATACTTAGGTTTTTCCTCACAAGCGCCCACCGCCGCCGCCAAGCCAGGCCACTGACTGGCCGCCAGGCGCCAGCAAAGCAATGGGGGGGCGCGCGGGTGGTGCGGAATGGACCGCTCATGGGAGAGAGGGCGCCGACGCACTCCCTTGACTGCTGCAGCGCTGCTGCACTGAGCAGGAAACATTTGTATTAACAAAAAATTAAAAAAAAAATTGTCATGTCGGCGCCCCCCATGTGGCCAGAAAAGATGGCGCCCGGGGCACATGCCCCCCCTGCCCCCCCTATAGTTACACCTCTGCTCCTGGCCATAGCCTCCACCTGAGATACCAGGGTGAGGCCTGGATCCAAGAGCACTCACAAGCTACACACCTGTTCCTTCTGAGGGAGTGTAACCCATTCAATGATGATGATAATAAGGAGTAATAGATTTGGGTGTTATCAGCGTACTGATAACACCCTGCACCAAATCTCCTAAGAACCTCACCCAGCAGTTTCATGTAAATGTTAAAAAGCATTTAAACAGAATGGAGCCCTGAGGAACTCCATATAATAGCTCCCATTTTAAAGAGGAACTGTCACCAAACTCCACCATCTGGAATATGCCTGAGAGATAGGAACAGAACCACTGCAAAGCAGTGCCCCTATCCCCAACTCCCCCAGGCGATCCAGAAGGATACCATGGTCGATGGTATCGGACGCCGCCGAGAGATCCAGAAGAACCAGCAGAGTCACACTCCGTCTGTCTAATCCCCGGTAAAGGTCATCCATCAGGCTGACCAAGCCCGTCTCAACCCCATAGCCAGCTCTAAAGCTAGTTTGAAATGGGTCTGGATAATCAGTTTCCTCCAAAACTGTCTGGAGCTGGTCGGCCACCACCCTCTCAATCACCTTGCCCAACCAAGGGAGATTGGCCTGTAACTATCCATCGCTTAGGGGTCCAGGGAAGGCTTCTTTAAGAGTGGTCTAACCATTGCTTCCTTCAAACAAGGGGGCACCCTAACCTCCCTCAGTGATGCATTTATGATATTAACTAGGCCACCTCCAACAATCTTCCTGCTAGATAAAAGCAGCCAAGTTGGGCAAGGATCCAGAGAACAGGTGGTAGGCCGCACCGCCCCAAGCAGCTTGTTCACATCTTCAGGAGTCACAGATTGAAACTAATCCAATCTAATACTGCAAGAGGGATTGCTGAACACTTCCTCCATAGACCTTGCAGAAATAGTGGAGTCCAAGTCGGCCCAAATGCAGGAGATCTTGTTCGCAAATAACCCATTAAAAGCATCACAGCAGAACAACCCCGGGGACTGATATGAAGTAGAAGGAGCAGAAACCAAACTCCTCACAACCCGGGATAGCTCTGCTGAGCGCGAACCTGCACCACAATGCGCACAGACCATAAGTCTTCACATGGGTATTGACATGCCGTATAAGTCTTGACATCCTGTCAGATTCAAACCGAGTTCTCCTCCACTTGCGCTCTAGTCGCCTACCCAACCGCTTCAGCGCCCGCAACTCCTCAGTATACCAAGGGCCATTTTTGAAGCAGGTTAGAAGGGATGCTTAAGAGCGATCACGTCTACCGCCCTCGTAAGTTCCCTGTTCCAGGTTCCCACCAGGGCATCAACAGAACCACCAGCCGCACCAACATCAAAATCCTCCAAGGCCTTTTGAAATCCTCCCTATATGCAGATAGGGAGGAGGAGTCTATGAGAGCAGAAGCACCATGGTGATTGGGCAGTAGGGATTCTATATGCAGATAGGGAGGAGGAACATGTGATGGTTAAGGTTAGTTGGAATGCAACTGTTACTGGTCAGAAGATGTTCTTGATTATAGAGGAGAGGATAGAGATAGAGATAGAGATAGAGAGAGAGAGAGAGAGAGAGTAGTGGACAGGGGTCTGAGAAGAGAGGGGTCATGAGGAAGGAAAGTGCCCCACAAGAAGGAGGCTGTTCATTGTGTGAATTAGATGATGAAACAAGATGAACAAGATCTGTTAACTCAGGAAGCGGGGGGAAGAGATGGGAGGTAGAGAGAGAAGGGAGGTGAAGAAAGACAGAGGGGAGAGAGAGCGAAGGAGAGAGAAAGAGAAAAAGAAGAGAGGAAAAGCAAGAAGGAAGGGCGAAGGATGGGCCCGAGCCTGTCAGTGGCCTGAAGGGAAAGAACAGCCATGGCGGTGCCTACTGGCAGCAAGGAAGGGCCCAGTCAACCACAGCTACTGTTTGGGGCTACAGAGGCCATTGGCGAAGGGAAGCAGGCAGGCAAGGGATGGACCCGGGCCTGTCAGCAGCCTGAGGGGAACGAGCAGCCATGGCAGTGGCGGCAGCAAGGAAGGGCCCGGTCAACTGCTGCTGTTGCTGGTCTTGTGGGGAGGAAGAGGAGTGGGGCTTGGGTGAGGGTGGGGAGGTCTCTGGGGATAGAGGGCTGCAGTTTGGCAAACAGGCGCCAACAACGCTGCAGCCACACCAAGGAGGGTGAGGGGGATAGAAGCAACCAGACAGAGGAGGAGCAGGTGTATGGCTCAGGTGAGGGTGGATAGATGTCTGATGTGAGGGGGCCTATGGCAGGGGGTAAGGGGAGCAATCAAGTACTAGTGCACAGATGATCTGAGCGGGTTAAGCTAGTTATTATTAAAGAAGTTACCAATCCTAAACATCCACCACAGATGAAAATATGTGCCCTTCTCAATAGTTGTTCCAACAGAGCATTGACTTATTTTTAGTGATATATGGCAATTGCACCAGAGTCATATACCATCTATAAATTATTTTAAGATTATTTTATTTAAATAAAACCATTTTGATATTACAAAATTAATTGGTTGTTCATTAATATAGTCCCAACATTAAGATCTCTTTCCAAGGCTCCTATATTGCCATCTTTCTGTGCTTCTTTCAATGGTACCATGCTATCCTACCAAGAAATAATCTGTCACTGTAAATTCAAGAACAATTTTTAAAATGATGACAGTAGGAAATGTGTTTCAGTGCTGTTCTCCAGTTTCCAACCAAAGAAATGAATGTCAAAAAGAAGCTGCTCATTCATTCTGTTCTTTCTATAGTAAGTAAATACATATAGCCTCCAGTATCTTTATAATTGCAGAAGGCAATAATACAGAATCTGATGAACACATGATGAGCTGCACTTTGAAGTAACAGGACTGTCTGGAATACTGTGGGAAAATGTTCTCTTTTAGGAATCACTGCATAAACATCCTGTGTGGCTGAACGTGTTAATAGGCCGATTTTGAAACTGGCTATGCCAGCACTTGAATGCTTAGAATGGAACATACCAATTGTAACCCTAGTCTACCAGCATCACAGATTAATACACAGAAGTAATGTTTAGGATCAGAGTATATGGGTCCCCCCCCCTTTATCTTTTTTAAGCTTAACCGACTATCTTAATAATCACTAGCAATTCATAAAAAGACAAGAAACAAGCATCAGTCTGGTATACATTCTCTATGTTTTTCAAACAGAACGTTGTTCGATACAAGTACAGGAGAACGCCGTTACGTGTGGATCTAGCATCCACTGTTTTGCATATCTGTGGTCAGGTTATTGGCACCCAACCTCAGTAGACGCAAAAAAAAAAAAAGGGAAAATCCCCATATCTATAAGGGGATTTTGAGTGGCAGAGTCATTTTGTGGCTCATTTTTAAAGAAAAGACAGTATTTTCCGGCAAAAAATGGCTGAATTGAGATTCTTGGGGGGCATTGCTGAAATGCAGGAGACCCATGGAGCATGGGAGGCAACTTCCCCCTGTGTTTCTGGGGCAATTTTGCAGTTTAAAAAAAGGGGAAAATGGGGAGGGGAGTGATTTTCTACCGAATAACCAAGACTCTTGTGGGGGGCACTGCCAGAACACGTGGGACCCACAGATCAACTTTCCTCCGCATTTCTACAGCCTGATCCAGCAGGGCTGTTCTTATTCAGATTATGGCAACCTGAGGCAGCTTCCCCTGTCATGAGGTGAACAGACATCTGCTTATGTGAGGACACCTACAGTGAGGAACTGAATATATCCCATGCCAGAACTCTGCCTAGGAAGAGATACATTATAATTTTATACAGGTGAAACTCGGAAAATTAGAATATCGTGCAAAAGTCCATTAATTTCAGTAATGCAAATTAAAAGGTGAAACTGATATATGAGACAGACGCATTACATGCAAAGCGAGATAAGTCAAGCCTTAATTTGTTATAATTGTGATGATCATGGTGTACAGCTCATGAAAACCCCAAATCCACAATCTCAGAAAATTAGAATATTACATGGAACCAAGAAGACAAGGATTGAAGAATAGAACAATATCGGACCTCTGAAAAGTATACAGTATACTGTGCTTGATTGGCCAGCAAACTCGCCTGACCTGACCCCATAGAGAATCTATGGGGCATTGCCAAGAGAAGGATGAGAGACATGAGACCAAACAATGCAGAATTGCTGAAGGCCACTAATGAAGCATCCTAGTCTTCCATAATACCTCATCAGTGCCACAGGCTGATAGCATCCATGCCACACCGCATTGAGGCAGTAATTGTTGCAAAAGGGGCCCAAACCAAGTACTGAATGCTTATACTTTTCAGAGGTCCGATATTGTTCTATTCTTCAATCCTTGTCTTCTTGGTTCCATGTAATATTCTAATTTTCTGAGATTGTGGATTTGGGGTTTTCATGAGCTGTACGCCATGATCATCACAATTATAACAAATTAAGGCTTGACTTATCTCGCTTTGCATGTAATGCGTCTGTCTCATATATCAGTTTCACCTTTTAACTTGCATTACTGAAATTAATGGACTTTTGCACGATATTCTAATTTTCTGAGTTTCACCTGTAATTATAAAATTGAAATAATTATAATCAATTGAAAACTTCTCTTTCTCTCTCTCCTCTATGGCAAGTTTGGTTAATGATAGCAGCTTTGTGGTCTTGAGCCATAACTTAAGAAGCTCTATTTCCATTAGAAACACTGCAGGAGGAGTACTGAAAGCTAGACATGTGATACCCTACCCCCATGGGTTCTAAAATATTTAGATCAGATTCATGTCTACTTCAGAACCTTACACAATATCTGCTATAGCTTTCCCTTTAAACAGCTTCACTGTTAGGCCCCTTAGGCTATCTCTCTTATTACAAGTAAAATTTAACACAGCCTTGGCTGATTCAGTAGTCTGTACAGCCATTCCAATGTTTTCTTTTATTTAATTGTTCAATATTATGACAGTCTTCCATTTATGAAATGTTGTTTGCTTCCCAAACATTATGTTTGAGTTTATTAGAAGTACCAAGGTGTAGTGGACAGCACCAGAACTGGGAACCTAGCCTTCTACCATGCTAAAAATTTCCCAGTGTTTTAAGGCTGGCCAAATCAATGTTTTCAAATATCTGAAAATCACATTTGCATTTCTATTGGACTCTTCCTCCAAGGACTTCAGCATGGAGTACTTAAATTAATTCAGTGAGATAGGTGAAATAAGAAGCAGTGACTGGCCTAAGCTTATCCAGACAGATTCACTTGAAGTTTGTACTTCTTCATCCCAGTCTAATACTCTTATTCAGGAATCTTACCTATTTTTCAAGCGGGGCCCACTTTGGCAAAACAAACAAACAAACAAAACCCTTCGATGTGATAGCCATTTCCCACTGTATGGACCACTGCACAGTACTGTACTTTTCTCAGTGCTGGGAGGTCCTAAGAAAGATGGAGCCCTTCCTTAAGAGCTCTTTGGGGAAAGTCCTAGGAAAGGCTACTCTGTGCAAACCTTTCAAGGTGATGGAGGGGCTGAAGAGGGCTCCATTTTTTAAAGCCCCCCGCCCCCACTGTACATGCACAGCAGCTTCCAAAATGGCCACCGCAAGTACAGAGAGGCCCAGAATGGGCCCAAAACCTCCCAAACTGGGCCGTTTTGAGACAGGGGGCGGTGGGGGGAGGGGGATCTGCTGGAAACCCTTTCATGGCTGCAGCAGCACCCCGAAAGCAGTGAATCCTTTTAAATATAAATATATATATTTTCAAATCTTTGAACTGGCTCAAATTTGAGCTGAGCCGGGGGTGGGGGGTGGGGGGTTGAGGGGTGCACAAAATCAAACATGCCCATTTCTGTTTGAGTCCAATTCAGATTTGCACCAAACCATGGAAAGCGGTTTTGTGCACACCACTAATGGAAGCCACTTCTGGCTCTCAGGCCTTACAATGAAGAACACTGCTCTAATTACTATACTACGCTTGCTCTCAAGACAAACCTGAATGAAAGAGAATATTGCAACCTAATGTTTTGATTTTAAAAAACATATGGCCTTATCTCAAGAAAAAAAATACTGGCAGAATATAATAATCACTGCCCACAAGCATCAGATTCAAAACTATGCCATGTTTTACATAACGCATTTCCCAGCAGGTTCATGAACTTTTTTCAGTAAAAGAAATGAAGCAGTATTCTACAAACCTCTTGGATTTGTTTTCTTAACCAAACAATTCCAACAGAGCTTAACCTGTGAACAGATCCAACATCTTCTAAGGGTGAACTGAGATCAAGGACTGCAATGGGAGGGGAGCAGAGAGAAAGAAAGCAGCCAAACGATACACAGAGAAAAAACTGCATTGCTGAATCAGGCCATGGATCTATTTAGTCTAGCCTTGTTTCCAACAGCAGCCAACCAAATGTTTCTGCAAGTTCACAGGAAGCTACGAAGGTGGGCTAATTCCCACTGTTTGTGCCCAGCAATCAGTATTAAAAGCATCTTTGCACATTGAGTTCCATTTAGCTAGCATGGCTAATAGCTTTTCGAACTATCCTCCATGAATATTTCCTATACAAAGTATGGTACTGCTTTATACTACATCTCTAATTGCTTTTTAAAAGACCCTTAAGACACACCTGTTTTCTCAGGCTTTTAATCAAAATTATTTTTAAACTGTTGAATTGTTTTTATTCTGTGAAATTATTTTAATTGTTTCACTCTGTGACTTGTTTTTATTCTGTGAAAGTGTTTTGTTTGTTTTTATATTGTAATCTGGACTGTATATACCACCTAGAAATAGACAGATACTAGGTCAGGCCACAGGTCATCTAGCCTAGAATGGTCTGCTATAATTAGCAGTCCCTCTTGTGTCAGTCTTGCCAGGGAGAGTCTTTTAACTAGAAGCAACAGGCATTGAACCAACAGCATCCAAAGTTCTATTACTGACCTATGGCAAATCAGTTCACTTTATTAGTACTCTGAAACGAGACATTATGAAGGCTATGTGCTTACTGAAGTTCATGTTTCAAGATCTGAGTCCCTACACTGAAGGCTCCATCACTTCTTGTCATGATATAATCGCTTCCTATTTATCTTCTCAGTCTTTGTTCCAACTCATATTCTGCCTATCAAATCCCCCCGCCGCACCCCATTCCTGGTTTTTGTACCTAGCAAATTGCAAATCAATGCATCAAGATAATTCTTATCCTTTGAATCCCTTCTCATAACAGACCCTTTCCCTTTCAGAGTTCAGGCTCTGACCATCCTCTCTCTTCTCCGTTTCTCTTTCCTCTCCCTTCTCCTAGCCTTCTCACTTCCTGACAATGGCTCAGTTTCTACTCTAAGAGCCCTCTGTCTTCTGATTTTTTTTATCTCTCCCTCTGTTTTCATCTTTTCATTTCCCAACCTCTGGTTCACCTTCTCTTTCTCTCTTTTCCTCCAGCCTCTCCCTGCACTTTCCTTCTCAACCAACCTTTATGACTCTCCCAAGTGGGTCCCACGTGTTGCTGTGTCTTGGCAGTTTTTCCAATTCCAGTCCTCCCTGCAGCCCACTGTCAGTGCCAGTAATGTCATTTCCGCAACATTGACCGCAGATGGGAGGCAGGCCTCTCCTTGGGCACAGGTGATCAGTAGGTGTTCCCAATAAGTGGTGGCAGAAGTACATGCCTCTTTTCGTTCCATATTTGATGAAGGCCTATATGTCCTTCCACACCCTGATGATTTTCTAAGTTTACTTCTAACCCGAACTTGTTTGCATATATGAGATCTATCTACACAGCTTGGGCTTCAAAATTTAAGTATTCATATATAATATTCAATGAAGCACAAGGAACCTATAGATCTTAAAACAAAGAGTTTTCATGTGGAAATACCCAAGTGATTCTAAGCTTCCTCTTGTCTGACACAGTGGTTTGGGTTTCTGCCAAGAATCTGTAGAAAATTTTCACATCTGTGCTAGGTTGTTAAAATGTCAAAGTTGGAGCTCATATACTGCATTAGGATGAACTTACAAAGAAAAATCATAACCTTGGTTTAAGGAATGGTTATGCAAAGATTACCTCCCAATTCAGTGTATTATTATTTTTTCTTTTGAAGGCGACTGTATGATTCATGCAGCATTAGAGGGAATGGGAAAGAAGCAAAAGCAAAAGAACAGATATTTCCACAGAGTATAGATTACATGTCTGTTTATTTACATGAATTTGCTATTTAGCCATTTAAATTTCAAATCTGGCTGGTTATATTTAAAGAAATAAGCTATAATTTATATCACATATTCAGATTTGCATGACATACTAATATATTTTCAAGACATAATTTGCTTTGTAAATCTGAACCAGGGAATGGTTTTCTGAGATTTTTGATAATTTGTGTTAGTTAAAAATGACATTAGTATCAAAATATTTCAACAGGAAGGTATCAAACATTCAAGAGCTATGAGAAAGAATCCATATCTGAGGTATATTTCACTGAAAAAACTGACTTTGTTTCCAAGTAATTGTCTTCAAGTTCACAGTGTTCTTGAGATCTGTGTGTACAAGATCACAATTGCACACACAGTTGGATAGGAACTTAGAAGAATGGTATGACATTCAGATGCCAAATTCTAATCATGTTTACTCAACTTCTAGCTATAAATCATGAGTGTAATATATGATGTATGTTTTCCTTATGTATATATTTGCTTGGGGTTGTTGTTTCTTACTCTATTTTTATACATGCTTATTAGCTAATGTCAGAAGAGTGAGATGGAGGAGATAAATGGGCAAGGGGATGGGAGAGAGGGGAACTGAAGATGTGTATTTTAAAAAAATCAATTAAGTGTTAACAACAAAATAAATTCTGTTTAATGAAAAAAAGAGCTTTATTGATTTTTGTTAATGGAACTGCAGCCTAAAACAAAAGAAAAAGGAATTATTTAATGCTTTACAAACTTGATGCTTTAAAGTAAACGACTTCCTCGCTTGAGTCTGATTGATAATATTTGATAAGGTTTTTAAAATAATTTGGAAAACTCTGCTAGGATGAGATAAGTACATATGCTTTGTATCAAATGAAAACACTCAGATTAAAGATCCCAGTATACAACTGCTTGTGGCCCAACTCAGATCTGTAAAAGTCTGTAGCCTCACCTCCTTCCTCTCCACATATACAGCTTTTTTCTAAGAAAAGAATGTTTATACTACTAGGGTCAGCTTGTTCCTGCAACTAAAAATATATTCAGTCATAGGCTGAATGTAATACTCCAGGAGCCAGTATGGCCATGCCCCCTTGCGTTCTTGCACTGCCACGCTAGGGTGTGTGAAATGGTGCTCAGAAACTCACTCCCCGCTGGGTGTCGCAGTGGTGGGGAAGGGTTTGCTTTTGTTCCTGTAGGCCCTCCCCACTACTGCAATCTCCGTCAGGGAGTGAGTTTCTGAGCACCATCCCAGGAGCTTTCAGGGCTTGGCCACACCCTCATTCATGGCAAACTTCTCTATGCCACTGTGATTCCAGGGTGGGAGTGAGTTCCCAGGCGGAAGCGGTGGCCAGGGGTGCCTTTGCACGACTTCGGCTAGTGAGCCAGCTGCATCCCTTTCTCGAGAAGGCAGATCTGGCCACAGTTACCCATGCCTTAATCATGTCATGGCTGGATTACTGTAATTTGCTCTATATGGGGCTGCCCTTGAAGAATATCCGGAAACTGCAGCTTGTGCAAAATGAGGCAGCTAGGGTTCTATCTGGAGCTGCCCGGTGTGATATCACACCAATTTTGAAAGAGCTTCACTGGTTACCAGTGTGATTCCGGGTCCAATTCAAGGTGTTGGTTTTGACCTTTAAAGCCCTTAACAATGTGGGCCCGGGATACCTGAGGGACTGCCTGCTCCCAAGGGTTTCTGCCCGCTTGACGAGATCATCTGAGGGGGCTCTGCTCCGGGTGCCGATAATGAGGGAGACTTGGTTGTCATGCACGCGGGACAGGGCCTTCTCTGTTGTTGCCCCCAGACTCCGGAATGCTCTCCCAGTGGTCACTCGCTTCTTGGACTCCATCACAGTTTTTAGAAAGCTTGTTAAATCTTGACTTTTTACCCAGGCCTTTAAATGATTGTTTCTATTGCTGCTTCTGTGTGTTTTACCTATGTATAGTTTTTATCTTTGTATTTTATAGATTTTAAATCAGATTTGTTTCATATTTTTAGCTTAATACTTTTATTTTTATTGTATGTTTTTTAACTTTTATAAACCGCCTTGGGATTGTTTTTAATGAAAGGCGGTATATAAATTTAACAATAAAAATAAATTTTAAAAAAATTCATTCCGCAAACAGATGAAAAAAATTAGAGCGAACACTTCCAGGGATCCTGAACTAATTCCATCAAGCCAGCTCTTTAAACTAGGGTGCGCTGACTCCAGATCAGGCACCACCTTCCCAGTCAGGTAACAGGTCCCAGAACCACCCGCCACAATTACTGTCCATGAGATCTGCCTTAGACTCTGGTAGCAGCTGTGCAGCTATGACACTGCATAAAGTCTACTGAACTATCCTTTCTATCACCCACCCACCCACCCCCTCCTTCCCATTTCTCAGTGAGTCTTCTGTGTTTCTCCCCCAAGATCTCCTTCCCATCTTGAAGAACCCCTTGCCATCCTGGGGTGTCACTAATTATGCATATGCATGGCTGTGTAGCTTAGGAATTCCAGGGAAGTCACAGCTATAGGAGTGGCAGGAAAAAGTTAATATGTCTTTTCTCTTCCAAGGGCTGGTGATCAATGCTGAGAAGACATGATTGCACAGTGCACGCCCCCTCTCACATCATGGCCAATAGCTGCTGGGTGACTGACACACTGAGGCGATGTTCAAATTCTGGCAGCACAAGGAAAGGAGACTGCTGGGATGGAGTCTTGGCGGACTAGGAAGAGGGAGGGGTTATTCTGGCCAGCAGCCAGAGGTAACAAAACTGGAGTTGCTCAGTTGTCTGCAGCATGATTCTTGGGTTCAGAAATTAATCACACATATGTTTAACTGAGCTTTGGCACTATGTCTGAATGGGGCCAAAGTCACAAACAAATACCACTCCTAAGCTATCTGCGTACGGGGCAGATATGGTGTAGCCAGCATGGTGTAGTGGTTAGAGTGCTGGACTAGGACCGGGGAGACCCGAGTTCAAATCCCCATTCAGCCATGAAACTAGCTGGGTGACTCTGGGCCAGTCACTTCTCTTTCAGCCTAACCTACTTCACAAGGTTGTTGTGAAAGAGAAACTAAAGTATGTAGTACACCACTCTGGCCTCCTTGGAGGAAGAGCGGGATATAAATGTTAAATAAATAAAATAAAATAAAATAAAATAAAATAAAGACAGGGCTGCTGTTGTGTAAGGGTGGAAAGAGATGGATAGGCTGTTCCTTCAGGTTATGGAAGTGACTGAGGGGTCTGAGGAGTTTGGCAATGCAAGTGTGAACCATGTGCTGATCCACTTCAGAAGAACTCCTGCTATGGAAGTTGCTGAGTCAGCAAATAGAAAGGGGCTATGGAAAGGGGCTGAGTCAGCAAAGCTTCTGGTGCAGTGGAAAGGCAGATTGGACTTAGGCTACCAGTCCCCCAATGTTAAGCCAGAGCCTGCTGGAACTTGGGGTGAATGGAGGTCTCCAAGGGGATTGGGAAAAGCACAAACATATGGTGGTTTGCACAAAGAGATGGGATTTTAGCACAAACATGGGCACAAACACACGCCTTGCACTGGAAAGTGGCCTTTCTTATAGAATTTTCCTGGCTTCGAGGCATGGTTAGGAACAATTCCACACAGAAAATACTTATTCCATACAGGAAACAACCTTTAATGACCAAAGGCAAAAGGTTTGATAAGCCTTTTGCTCCTATTCGGTATAGCACAGGGCAAAAGGCAGTCAAGTAGCTCTCTCCATTTGATTTCTTTTATTTCTAGCAGATAGTTATAATCATATATTACCCGGAGGGTATCAGTTTTAGCTCCTGTCTAGAATACTCTCAGGCTGGGGAACTACATCTGTACTGATATGCTTATCAAACCATATAAGTTTTGCAGCTGGCTATCCAAATGCTACTTCAATAGGTTTTCTCCTGACCCGTTCCAATCCTTTGTCTAGGGCATCAAGAATGCCAAATCAAGAAGGCTGATTGCATTCCTGTGTCTGGGAGCCAGATCCTAACACACTGAGGGTGTCATGGAGATAGAAATACAATAGTGCCGACAGTTATGTAAATATTATTGCTTACAGATATAGAGAATTCCTAGTTTTTTTCTCCTATAGCCTTTTTAGACATATAGCTTTTAAAGACATTTTTAGACCATGAGTTCGGCCAGTTCCTTCATCATTCTATAATGTAACAGTTATCTCATTAAGCGTTGGTGCATTTAAAAAAAACAACAACACCAAGCTGAGAAGTTTGATTCCAAATCTACAAGCTGCTGAAAACATTACTGAAATGGCTTCACTGGATAATGTATTTTGAAAATGCCAGTTTAAATATGTAAATAGAAGGAAAGCCAGTTTTGAGTATATGAAAAATCAATATTAATTCCCAAATTAATCAAATGTAATAGATTTGTGAGGATTAAAAATGCACTGCTGCTTTCAACACTTCATTTATATACATTTGCTCAGAGTCTGGAATGATTGTGGAACAGTAAATAGAAGGAGTTATACAAGTTTTTTCAACCTATTTATGGTTTGGGCACATAAATCTGATAAATTGAGATAAGAGGATTTTGTAGCCCACAACATTCCAAGACTTCCCTTCAATGTTTTGGCAGCCATACTTGGAAAATCGGGCCTTCCGTTCTATACTTATCTTGGATTGAGCTGATCTCTTGGATAATCTGCTTTCCCAGAGCTTTTACACATATACAGCTCGGACTAGTTAATGCTACAAATTGCCTTTATTTAACATTATACTGCAATCAATGGAACAGAAATGGTAGTTTAAGGCAGAGAGAACACATCTCTGCACTGAAAATTCTGTACAATTCTTTACCTGTCCAGGCACCAAAAGTATATGGATGGAAGTTCTACACCTGGTGGCATGCCACGTGTTACAAGAGCTAGTTAGAGCACTGGACTTCAACCAGGAAGACCTGGGTTGAAGCCACCACTCACATCTGCCACTCTGTTGCAGCATAATCTTCTTCACAGGGTTGTTCTGACAAAAACACAGCACAAGTCCATACTAATCTACAAGTAGGTGCATGTGTGTCTTTACGAATGACAAGGAAAAGTATTTTAATTTTTCAACAAAAAAGAGTATTGTAGATACTTTCTAATTTTCCAATAAAAATCACAAATATAAGAAAATGGCTATACTTAAATGAACTGTTTATGCTTGTTGCTAAAAAAGTAAGAGACAACCTACTTAATCATTTCCAAAATATTGCTTGGAAAGCCTGACATAAGGAAACTAAAGTTCAGAGTTAAAACATGAGCTGGAAAGATTATCGTGGGGAAAAAGACAACTAAATATTAGCCTTCTTTTAATCTATTTTTGGAACTCTTAAGCAGCTAGCAAGAGAAAAGTGTCTATTGTTTCTTCTTGTTTACAATCTTTATGCTCTCTCTTATTCTCCTATCAGAATTTACGAACTACAAATAGAAAATAAAAATGGGTCGCTAAAATACAAAACAAAGTAAAACAAATCCCAATATTATTCCATTACATTGGTAACAAGTGGATCACAAGGACAGAGATGCAACAAGTACTCTATTGGCTTCCATTTACATGCAAATCCAGGGGCGGAGCCACCATTGTGCGAAGGGGTTCAAAGAACGCAGGCTGGCGCACTCAGGGGCATGTTCAGGGGCTGCTCCTGCTGCCCTAGTCACACAACCAGACTGATGTGAGATGCACACAATTTGACATCAAACACAGGGGATGTGGTCCCGTTAGTAAATTTGCTAATGGGGACACGCCACCTGTGTCTGACATCAGACAGAGGGGGCATGGCTGGGGGCAGCGAGCTGGACAGGAACTACCAGTATCCTTGCTCTGCCAGTGTGTAATTAAACAAACATGAACATTTCACCATCACCTCAGGAACGCTTCCAAAAGGTAACGATGTCCTCTTCTGAAGCAGCATTAAGCAAAACTGAGTTTTGCAGAAGGTTCCTTTATGTCTTTTATTGCAAAGAACAACAACTACTACTGTTTATTTACTACTTTTCAACAAAGTGGTTTATGTAGAATAATAAATAAATAGTCTTCTGTCCCAAAAGGGCTCACAATCTAAAAAGAAACACAAGGTAGACATTAGCAACCGTCACTGGAGAGATGCCATGCTAGGGTCAGATAGGGCTAGTTGCTCTCCCTCCTTGCTAAATGCAAGAGAATAACTACTTTTAAAAGGTGCCTGTTTGCTCAGTTAGCAGGGTCAAAACTACTGACCACTACAGCAATTGTTAGCCCTTTCCTCACCTACCTACACCCTCCATATGTCCTTCCTTTAGAGGTCTTCATCGAATCCCATGTCAACCCTGGCCCACTTCCCTCAACTAAACATACCCTGCTTCTCCTTCAGTGGCGTAGCAACATTGAGGGTGAACCAGGAAGAGTTCTTAGGCACGCCGTTGCCACTTGCCTTCATGGCCCTTCAGCTTCTGCTCACCTTCGTGGCCCCCACCTGCCCACCCTTTGCACCACACATGTGCTACCGGGGTGCCCATCCTGCCTTGACATTGTCTAATGCTGTCAATGCACCAGCATAGGCATCCCAGCGAGAACAAGCACTGGTGCAGTGACATCACTGTTCTGTGTTGCAGCCCAGCAAAGGGGACTGCCAATGGTGAGTGGGCAGTTGGATGGCTAGTCTGGCCAATGCGTTATCGCAGCCCCTCCTGCTACAGTCCTGGTTCCCCTTGCTGAGTAGCGGATTCATTCACTGGGCCCTCTTCCTAGATAGAAGATGAAGAAAAATCTGACTTCTGTGCTTTTTAAAATAGTCTATAATTACAGAGAAAGTAACATTATTTTTTATTTAGTTTTAGCTTTACTTAAACTGATAGAGATTTATTTGATTTCTGAAGTCCATATCTAGGATCTACTAACCTTCAAAAAAACATAACATGTACATTTCCATTGTAGACAGAAAGAATAAACAGAAGACTATAGGACAACCCAAACCTGCTAAATGTCAGCCAGAAACTCTCAGTCATGCAAACAACTTCTCAATAAAACAAAATAATAAAATGAAAAGTTTTTAACAAGCATTCGGAACATCAGGAATAAGCTAGGTGGGCTTGCTTATGCAAAGAGTTCCACAGAAAGGAACTTTGGAGAACTTTGAATGGAACTAGCTCAAGCGGCCAGAAATCTGATGGCAGGGACACCCAAACAAGGCCTCTCCTGAAGATCTTAAGGTATGAGAGCAAACACATGTGAACTGGCATTACATCAAAATAGGGAAAAAGAAGTTGTTCTAGTAAGAACTAATCTGCCTACTTTCCTTTCACTATCCCTACAACTGGACTAAATTTCTTCCAAATCAGTTAGGCAGTTCACAAGTTAGCCCACTTGCACGTCAAACATTCATGTGTCTGCCATTTTGAATTGGGGTGGATGACATCATCACTAACTATGCCATTGAGATGTCCCTGTGTGCCACTCACTAGAACTGAACCAAATCTGGTTCAAATCAGTTAGTGCACAAGTTAGCCCACTTGTGCCCCAAATGGTCATGTATCTGCCATCTTGAATCGGAGTGGACGACATCATCACTAACTTCACCATTGAGGCATCCCTATGTGTCCCTACATCTGTAGCAAATTTGGTTCTAACTGGTTAGGTGGTTCACAAGTTAGCCAACTAACTCCTCAAATGTTTATGTGCCACCATCTTGAACTGGGATAGATGACATCATCACAGACTATGCCATTGAGGTGTCCCTATGTGTCCCCACAACTGTACCCAATTTGGTTCATATTGGTCCAGGCATGGCTAAGTTGGTGGACACACACACACACACACACACACACACACACACACACACACACGGAATACCGGGTGATCTCATTAGCCTTCTGGAAGTTAGGCTAAAAATCAATCAGGATCAACTAGGATCAGCTAAATTAGCTGTACAGCCACATCTGTAAAGCAGCCATCCTGAAGGGTTTATGAATATCAGTTGGACAGGAGACATTTGTGTGGGCTGGCCTTGAAAATAGTTTAGAAGCTGCAGTTTGTGGCCACTTTTCTCCAGGTAGAGATGAACATAGAACCAACAGTCACCATTGCTGCTCAGCTGCTGATGACCCACTGGTGTTCCTTGAAATCACCTCTTTGTGTTCACAGCCTTTGTGCAATTGTGGCAGAGTGGCTTTCTCAGGGGTCCACCCATGGAGGGCAGTTTGCCATGGCCCCCATGAAGTCTGGAGCCAGCTCTGTCTGAACATAAGAAGAGCCCTGCTGAATCAGATAATAGGTCCATCAAGTGCTCCCATTTAGGCAAAGAGGCACCTTTTAAGGGGTGACTTTCTTAATGCTGATTGCCTTATATGCGTCCCAGCACCGTGGTTTCTTTCCAGTGGCTGTTTTGTTGGTATCTCCCTTGTTATTCAGAAGTTCCCTGCCTCTGAACAGGAAGATTTGGCAATTAACTATCATGGTTAACTATCAATCTCAAGGCTGCATTAGGAATGGATCTAAGTGTCAAGAATAGAGATCTTTAAAATCGAGATTGTACTTTTTCAAGAGGCCCTAAGTTGGAACAAGGGCCTAGCTGCACTCCATGTAGAAGTTGTGCTGTCAATTTTGCAATAAATAATTTAATGGCAGCTGGAAGAAAATTCCTTCCCTGATTTCAATGAAATCTTAATATAACTGTAGCACTTCTTTGGGCCAGGGAAGAGACATTGTTAACTTGAGAAATCTTCCCAAATATTTAAAACAGTTAACTTGCTCTATGTCATGGTTATCTTTTAAATCATCACAGATTTATCTAAATATATTCCTCAAAAGCACGCAACCAATTAACTGAATCATCACTAAAAGCAATGTAACAGTTCTGGTTGACTTAATTCAAATTTCTGGATCAATAGCTGCTAAGGGCTCAAGACTGCATCCATGGATATTGTACAAGAGCAGCAGCTGTGTTAGCCTGTTGCAATAAAGACAAAAGCAATTACAACTATATATTATAGGAGCATGCAAGGAAATACTTAATCATGTGCCTGACTATTTCAATTTCTCCTTAGCTACTTCAGCATGTATTGAAAGACTGTAACAATACTTTCCAAACAACATTAGTGTTGATCCCTAGACTTGGATGCACTCATTTAAAATGATCTAATTTGGTCTTGATCCAGATTTTTAAAATCATTTTAAACATTCCACTTTTCAGGTGTCATCATGTTCCAGACAATCAGAGACGTAATTAGGGGGGGCAGCCAGGGCACATGCCCTACACGCCACTTGGGGGGGGCGCTGCTGCTGCCACACCAGTGCCACTGCTTCCGGTGCTGCTGCTTCCGCTGCCTGCGGGCGCCACTCACCACCACCTCCCAGCGCCTCCCCCAGGCGCCCCACGTCGCTCACCGCCGCCACCTCCGAGGCCTGACCGGGCACCTCACGCTGCTCACTGCTGCGCCTCTGGATGCCCTGCCTGCGCTGCTGAGCTGGCCGGCCGGACCTCATTCTCGGCAGAGAGAGCCCCGCCCACCCTTACCCTCAGCTGCTGTTCCACTTCCTGGGGCTTGTTTTAGTTTCTCTCCCACTTTGGGATCAAGATGCTTGACAGCTGTGAAGGAGGGCAATATCTGCAGACATGGTAAGCTCGGAAGGATTTTATTCTGATCAACCTTCTCCTTGGGTCCCCTCCTTGCTTTCCCTCCTTGGCGCTTTCCTCTCTCTCCTCAGTGGTTCAAGATTTAAGATTAAATCTGGCCAAATCTCTCATGGTCTCTAGCTCCCTTCCCCCCATAACTTGATCATTTTATGCTGCAATAGAATTTGGTTTTTTTAAATGGAAATGAACACCATCTTTCTCAGACGTATGGATTTTTCTATGCATTGCATAGGTGAAGGAGGCTGTGGTGGGGGGACTCCATCAGTGGCTTCTCACAGTCTTTTGCAATGGCTTGCATCTCTTCCGATGCGGAGAGGGGGGGAGCGGTCTCCACTACCACCACTATCTGAGCCTCTCCTCTTGCAGACACCAAATCTATGCAGCTTCTTGGGTTCAATCACAGCACCGGTTTATCGAAGGAGGCAGGCGGCGATTTAGGCTCATGAGTCTCCTACCGTGTAAACTGGGACAAGCACGCCTTCTGGAAAGCTGTAGTTTGCAAGCCTGAGTATTTCCTCTCCCTCCCCAAATGTTCAGGATTTAAGAAGATCTGCCCAGATCTCTCCCAGTCTCTAGATCCCTTCCCCCCATGTACTGATCATTTTATGCTGCAATAGAATTTGGTGTTTTTTTAAATGGAAATGAACACCATCTTTCTCAGACGTATGGATTTTTCTACGCATTGCATTGGCGAAGGGGGCTGTGGCGGGGGGAGGTAGGTTTATTCTGGTCTGAATAATGCACGAGTAAGACAACTTAAAATGCATTCCCCCCCCCCCCCCGCCAGCCGGCTTTCTGTCCCGCGATGCCCCACAGATGCTTTTGCTTTTCCGTCCTTGATCATTTCCCCCTTGATCATTTCCCCCTTCAGCCCACATTGATAACATTCTGTGCATACATGGGAGTAACTCACTCAGCCCCACCTGTGTGCAAAAAGAACAAGAAAGGAATCCATGCAGTTGGTCAAGCAGATTCCAAGCATTTAAGGAGATAAGGAAGCAAGACAAAGGAGGATCATTGAGGAAATAAGACAAAGGATGGGTGGGGGGACATAAACTCAAATAGAGTTTAAAGAACCTCGAAATGTTCTTTTCTAAAGCAGGCGCTGGATGGCTTTCCCTAAGCACCGCTACCAAACAGTGGAAACCTCACACGTGTCTAATTCCCAGGTTCTGGTTTGTTGGCGCCGTAGGGCGTTGCATGTAAATAAGCGCCCTGTTAACTCTGTATAGGCTAGTTGACATCAGCTCCTCTGAGTGGGGCTGCCAGCCCCTTAGCTCGTTCTCTCACTCCCTCCTTCCTTCCCCCTATCCGTCTCCCCACCACTCTTGATGGAAAAGGGTTGAAGCATTTGTCTGATAGGAGCCTGGGCTGCTCCTAACAGGAAAGGAGAGAGAAGAGGGAAATAAGACAAGGAAGACTCCAGCCAAATCTCCAAGGCAATTGCAGTTTGCAGGAGATCTTCCTTGTTTGGGCTTCTAAGTCCAGAAGACCAGCAAGGCGGCTTATAGGATCGCTGGACTTTATAGAGAGTGCTGCTCTTTTGGCGGGATCTTGATCAAATCTTCTCTTTCTTTTCTTTGTGTCCACCCCTCCCCCTCCCCGCCCTGTTAAGGTAACATCCTTCAGAGCAAGATGTACATGTGAGTGGCTGCCAACATTATCATCCAGCAGATGCAACAAAGGGTAATTCAAACCGGGTCTGCTATGACTGCATGGGAGAGGGAGAGAGAAACGTTGATATTATTGGGCCCGCCCTCTCCGGCATGTCTAGGGATTAGGGTAGAAGTCACAAAGTTTAGGAAATTGAGTTGGGAGGTAGGAGGAGTCGGCAGGGCGTACAACAGAGAAGCAAAAGACTTTGTTATTTGAAATGGAAAGAAAAGGTTATTTCCCCCTGTCACCAGTAGCAAAAACATACTGGGGTGGAATTGAGCTATATGTGTGTTTAATGGTTTCTGGGAAGCATTACAGCATGTAATGTATCACATTGTTGTGTTTTTATGTTCCAGAAGCGAGTGTGTTCGTTGCTGTCTGTGTGCATGCAAGCACGCTTTGTTTAGGAGAAAGGTATATGGCGTGCAGCAAGCATGTGGCTCTGCTCCCCCCCCCCCACTGTATTCTTGTATGTTCATCCAATCCCCCACCCCGGAATTCCTGATGCATCTGCAGTGTGCTAGAAACCTATGGGAGCGCAGCACACACAGCGCCATCCAGGGAAATTCTCTTCCGCAAGCAGTTCCTCGCCCCTGAAATGAACGGGAGCCGTGCAACAGCTGCACAAATCCGTTTATTTCAGAGGGTTGCTTGCGCAGGAGAACTTCCCTAGTTGGATTGTGTGCACACACCCCTCCCCACATTTACACATACAAACACAAACTTTCCAGCTCCTCCTTTCTCTTCCAGCCTGACCTACTTTTTCATTTTCTTTTTTCCTCCTTTCTTTCTTTGCAGGGCGTTGAGTGCTGTATGTATGCTTGTGCGAGGCAGCCAAGCCCAGGAGGCTCAGGAACTCTGTGATGCAAAAGAGTTCCTTTGTTTTTTGGCAAGCCAGTTTAAGTCCTCAGGTGCACCACTGGCCAACTTCTGCTGCAGCACCTAGTACCTCCTGGGAGTTCTTTCAAAGATTGCTGAACTAGGCGGCAAGCACTTGGTCTGAATCCGCAAGACGGTACACTTGGGATCCCACAACACAGATCAGTTATGTCTTAACTGTTAAGGGATGCTGAGTATGTGTGTTTAAAGCATGTTAGTGGACCACAGGGACTCTAGTTTAAAACAAACAAAAACAACACAAAACTGAAGTTAGCTCACTCCTGCCATACTGTGTACACCCTGTGCTAAATATAATACATTTTGCACTAGGGTAACAGATTTTGTATCAAAAATGCAGAATTCTCTGTATAAATAAATCAAATATATCTGCATAAATTTAATTAACTTTGTATGGTTGAATTTACTTCTAACCATGTGGAGGGGCACTAAAGCCCCATCTCAATCACTGAAAATCTTGCTCAGTCCCACCTCTTATTTTAGGAGCAAAGTGTTCAAAATATAGCATGTGAGTTTTTGAGTTACACAAAGCTCTTCTTCAGGCTCCGTGGGGGAGAACATTTATTCCAAAAAGGAACAGAATAGATATTTCTGTTTATCATGCCCACACTCAGAAATACCTTGTTTCCTTTTAAATTTGTTGACTATCAATCTGAGAAAGAGTTCTGTGTCACTCGAAAACTCACATACCTCATTTGGTATGTGACAGGCTGGCTCACTGGATGGCTGCATACTATTTTTCTAACTGACTTTGTTCTACTGGACCAACAGAGGTAATATGATTTAAAAATGCAACAGATTACTCTTGCACCATAAATATTTATACAGTCTCCTTCCCACACAAAAACAAATACCCAAAGTGCCCTGCTTACAGACAGACATCCATGTTCTGTAATTAACAAATACAACTGGATATGCCTGTTTAGGCATAAGGGTTTATATAAATTTTTGTGACTAGAGCCTGGTTTACCCAATTTTTCTCATTTAGGTTTCATGTGGGTTACTGACATTAGCATGATTGTGTAAATCCATGCCAAGGTGGTTGATGGCCCAAGATGAATATGAGATTCCTTGATGTGGGTTTGCACATTCATGCTAATTATTATTTATTTATTATTTTTATTTTTCACATTTATATCTCGCTCTTCCTCCAAGGAGCTCAGAGGAACATAACAAGGTTACTTTTATCCTCACAGCAATCCTGAGAGGTAGGTTAGGCTGAGAGAGACATGACTGGCCCAGAATCACCCAGTGAGTTTCATGGTTGAATGAAGATTCAAACTCAGGTCTTCCCAGTTTCATATAGTGCCATAATTTGTTAATTAAAAGATTAAGGAGCTTGACTTGTATTTTTGAGCTGATATTATTGTAAAGTTATCTGAAAGATAGGTGTCAGACGTTTGGACAGGGGTGCAATTTCAGTGCTTGCTCTAGGCACTATTTCCCTAGATACGCCTCTGAAGACAATGCTGTCGGGAACAAGCCAAAGCCTGGAGGCCTCCACACTCCATGGCACTCTCCAGAAGCCCTGGGAAATTACAATTTCCACTAAGCCTGACACTTATCATGGGGCAGCAGTACTCTCACTAAAGTCCCAGAACCTCTGGGATTCTGCATGTCCTTTCTGCAGCGGTCATGGTACCTACAATGCTACTGCTGGTGTTGGTGTCAAGGCTGAGCTGAGCTTGGATTTCAAAGAGGATTAGGCTTAGCTCATCATTGGTCCAAAGTTCTGAACTGGGAAAGTTTGTACTCTGAATTTCCCACTTCAAAATTTCAGTTGCATCACTAACAGTACTATTACATGTGCTACCCATTTCCCTGAGTGAAGAGGTTCCAAGGCTGCAGCACTTCTTGGATTCTGGATTCCTTTGGAAGAGAGTTCACTAGAAGCTTATGGTGTATCTGTAATATTTGGTTTATTTACAAATATTCAGATTGAGCATTAGATGGTGTTGAAAAGCACCCTTACAAGTCAGGAAGATCACCAAAGAGAAAACCCTACACCCTAAGGTGCTTCAGCTCTCTGCTTGACCTCTCCCAAACTGTGTTTGTATCTCATGCAGAAAAATTGCCTGCCGGTTTTCCAAGCTGCTGCTTTTTAATTCTTAACACACATGGGGGCAAGGGGTGAGAGAAGATTCACTTCATACTGTTACATCAACTCCTCCCATCAGCTGGGTACATGCCAATTTACCAGGTTCTGATGGCTTGATCCATCAAAGCACTTCAGGGCCATAATTGCCCCATTCAAAAACACTCACTAATCTCCTGCACTTCTAGCTGGTGATCTGTCTAAGGAAAGAGCTCCAACTAGAATTCAAGTCATAACCTAAGTTAATGACAGTACTACCTTGCCCAAGATTAAGATGCAACTTGCCCTGATCCATATATTTTGAAACAATGGTCAACATGCAGACTAACCCTGTGCCAATGCACCGGGGTTCCATCGTGCAAGGAGAGCTGTGATTTTCAGCAATCAATCCTCCCTTTCCTCTGCAACCGCCTGTGTCTCCCCAAACTATGGCCCTGAGGGCTGTGAGATCCTCTGGGACATAGTTTTGGGAGGTAAATGATGGGACTCTCTGGTGCATCTGTGAAGGGTTACTCTGCGTATCAGTCACTGTTTCAATACATAACATCATTCCCCATTTTTCTATATATCTATTGGCTCATTCTATAATATGTTAACTTAGTACTGCAATACTGTAATCTATATTTTGTAATACCAATCAATAATTGGAAGTGCTTCTACCCTTTCCTATTTTGCTGCAATATTCATCTTTATAGCCAAAAATAGTTTTATTATTAAATCCAGATCTGTCTACTCTACCACATTTTCATCTGTCTGCTTTACCACATTTTCATGGTAACAGAGAAAAACCATTTTAGGGTCATCTGATTCATCACTTTTCAGGATGAAGATTTCTCCAAATCTTCTTATAATTCAACGTTTTCAGAGTATGTATCTTAACTAAACTAAATTGCCAACGTGAGTGTTATAAACACAAGTTAACTTAAGCTGAGCTGATGAGCACTACTGATATTGTACTTTATAAAACTATAGAGAGAGCCAGTGTAGTGTAGTGGTTAGAGTGCTGGACTAGGACTGGGGAGACCCAAGTTCAAATCCCCATTCAGCCATGATACTTGCTGGGTGACTCTGGGTCATTCACTTCTCTCTCAGCCTAACCTACTTCACTGGATTGTTGTGAGGAGAAACCTAAATATGTAGTACACCACTCTGGGCTCCTTGGAAGAAAAATAGGATATAAAATGTAAAAATAATGAAAAATAATAATAAATAATATATTGTAATTCCACTCATAAATCTGAGGGCCACATTACTCCATATCCAAAGCTTAGTCCAGAAGTTCTGAACTGGGAAATGCGAAGTTTAAATTTTCCGATTCCGGATTCCAGCTGCAACACTAATTACACAGTACAATCTAACCCCAGATCAGAATATACAATGAAATGATTTAATAGGTTTAATACTCAACATTTATAATACAAACAATAGTTTGGACAAGCAAACTATTGCTTGTCCAATAGCCAACTAAACTGATGTCAACTAAACTGACATCATTTGGTAACTGATCTGTGCCACACAGCTGCCCTGTTTCCATTTCCTAATTCTTTCCGTTTTCCCGTTACCTGTGGCTTAGCCATAGTAATGCCATTTTGATTCCAGCTGAACAGAGCAATAGTCTCTATTTTGTATTCCTGCTTGTATGTCATTCAGAAAGAATTTGCTTAATTGCTTTGGTTCCCATCCTTTCTGCATTCTAGCCTTGTGAACTTGCAACATATTATTCAACCACTATCCCTTTTCTGCTCTGGTCTACTGATCAGGAGAGGGAATGATGCTGATAAAGAACCTGCCCATTAGGGGCTACATAGGAAAAACCTTAACAACGGCAGTGTTGTGATCTTATTAGTCTAATATGGTATTGCACCACCGGACTACCTAGCTAGCTTGTTAATAATGATCATGCTTGAATTATATCAATCTTTGTCTAAAAGTCCAAGGCAGCCAGGCCTTAGGACTGCCCTGTTGTGAAGCTATTCCTTAGGGTTGCTTTTACTCTGCAGAGTAAAATAAAACTTTGAACTAATCTCCGTTTCTGGTGATTTTATTGGCTAATCACACTAGGAAAAAGAATCTGTTTATTGGAGTTATCACCCCTACTAAAAAAATCCAATTTGCCGCCGTTACTATCTCCAATGTCCTGCAAGAAAACTCCACATGTTTTGTCCTGAAACAAGCCTGAACATGTTTTGCAGCATGTTATCTTGATATGGAGCTACTAAAACCCTAACCTTGGGTAATCCTTAAGGCAGAAGTCTCAAACTCAATTTAGTTTAAGGCCAGTGCCTCTCTTTTAATCCTTCTAGCAACCCAACTTCATGATAGGCTGCTGTGAAGCCATAAGAAAGCTAAATTTTGCATGTTTTTAATTTAGTTAATGCAATAGCAAAATTAACATTGGACAAAACCCCTCCTTTTGAGGCAACGTATGGAGGAGAATTATTTATTTATTTAACATATTTATATACCACCCTAAAGTTTTAATAATAAACAAAGAAACTCATATGTTTCCCTTAGTCCCCCCAAACCAGCTTCAGCCATGGATGGCATATGCACAATTCCCTCTGCTGTCATAAAATATATTTGGCACTAACAAGCCACCTAATGGTGTAGCAGGGAAATGCTTGACTAACAAGCAGAAGGTTGCCGGTTCGAATCCCCACTGGTACTATATCGGGCAGCAGCAATATAGGAAGATGCTGAAAGGCATCATCTCAGACTGTGCAGGAGGCGGCAATGATAAATCCCTCCTGGTGTTCTACCAAAAGAAAACCACAGGGCTCTGTGGGCACCAAGAGTCAAATCGACTTGACGCCACACTTTAAGAGATAGGAAACAAGTACTAACCCCGCTCCTCTTCCCAACTCTTTTGGCTGACTTGGACCTGCCCAAGCTCACCCCCTGGGCTGAAGCCTGTTAACATCAACATTCTTCCTTCACCCCGATGCCTCTCCTCCTCCTCCTCTTGGGGTGCATTCTGCCCATCTCATTGTCACTGCGTAATCTCCAACAGCACTGCTCATTCACTCCAGCATGCAACACACTTGTATGGCTTCCAGCTTCTCCACGCTTAGTTTTCTGAGGAGAAAGCAGAGCATTGGTGACAAGATGCCTGCAAGCAGGCAAAGCAGCCAATGACAGCAGCAAGATCACTGACAGTGGGAAAGCACACCCAAAGAGGGGGAGGGTTAAGAGGGGCACCATCTGTAGAATCCAGACTAGTGGCCAAAACACAGCAGGCACAACATGTTGCGTCTTGCTACAAGTGGCCAACCCCACTGGGTCAGCACTGTAAGGTGGTTGTTAAAGTGGTAGGAGTGATTTACATTTAAGCAGTATAATTGACCTGTCATGCATAGGTTGCATTAAATAACTCTTGCAAAATATTTTGAGGGCCAGACAGAGGAACTGCGGGGACCAGACATGGGCCATGGGTCATGAATTTGAGCCCCCCTCCCACTTTAAAGTTTCAAATGCTCTAAATATTTGTCATGTTTATGCCATATAATCATGGCATACCTGCGTGCTTTAGCCTGTGGACAGTATCAAAGTGATGGTCACAGGTCCTGCACTAACTCTTGTGGAGTGGGGACAGGATATTTAGCTTTCATTAGGGCAAGCAGTGGTACTATTCCTCTCAACCCAACTATTAAAAAATACATTTTTAAAATTCACCTTTTTATTTACTTTTTTCTAGAAACTGATGCATCATACTAGTCTTTCTAGCTATAAGAAAACATTTCCAGATGTGAGCACTTCGTAGTCTAAATACTTCGCAATGAAAATTCAGTTGTTTTTATTTTATATTGTTAAGAAATTCAGTTTAAGATATGAACTATATCTGGTATCCTTAAAACAACATTTGTTCACACAGCTCCCTGAATTACTACAAAGACTGAATAAAGTTTACTGAGACCAGTTTATACCTGCAGAACTTACTTAACAGGACATTTTGGAAATGGGTTGAGTATTTATTTTCAGATTTGATATTGATTCCATTTTCTTATGCTTATCCATTTTATTATGAATAAGTATTATTTTTAATTATTGTCATGAGTTATTTTCTGCTATTATCTGATGTTTACTAAAGTAATTTGGAAATTTTTAAAAAAGGTTAAGAAAATCTGGAGTTCAAAAATATTCTAAAAATGTCATCCCTCAAATGAAATGATGCTTAGATAGAAGTTAATAGCAACACAATAATAATAAGCCACTGTTGTAGGGATGTCCAAGATCCAAACTCAAAAACACACACAATTCTTGCAAAACATCCACTAAAAAGATGATAAAGGCAAACTGTCAACAATAATTGGACTAAATCAAAAGCCAGAATAAAACTCAATAAAAAGAAATAAAAGTTTATTCACTGGAGCAAAAAGGAATGTGACTGTCGGTCTCTCAGCTCTTTTGTTTTTAGTTCATTTTCTTCTGCTCATTTTACTCTAATAAGGCCTAATGAGTTCCCCTTTCCAGAGTTCCTGTATTACCAAAGAGAGCTTTGAACTTCTCTCGGAAGTACACAGAAGCAGTTCTTAAAGCCCAGGATTATTCAATACTAAATGATGCTATTTGCAAAGCAGTGAATAGACAACAAACAGGCCACTCCAGTTCCTTTAGAGACTGGAGAATTACTAAATACAGGCAGATGAAACTAAATGTAGCTTTAGTTCACAACTGAAGTTTTGATAAAAAACAACCCTTTAATTACTGCAGTAAGAGCTGTTATAACAGAAAATAATAGTAGGCAATAAATATGTGCAATAATACTCAGATAAAGCCAATTTACACATGGGGATTATAATTTGGTGTAACCAGCCCATCTTGTTTTAAAAAGTATATTTAAAAGGTGTGCTTCTGTCCTCAAAGCCTCCTAACAATCAGGGTGCTATTAAGAGCACCCACATGTAGCAGACAATGATGGACATGAAAGCAAGGAGTGCTTAATTAATGGAGCTTTTTGCCAAAACTAAAGTAGTTATTTTATTGCAAGCATGATGGCCTTTGGCCTCTCCCTCAATCTTTTAGCACAGAGCAAGAGAACAATAGAACTGGGTTGCATTTAGAACCAAATTAGTGTACCAATCAACGAGGTGAGACAAGCCAGCAAGATTACTGTGATGTGACCTCTGGAGAAGGGTGGTGGGTGGGAAAACATCATCTCTTGAATAAGTCAGAACTACCAATACTGACTTATAACATACTCCATTTAGAGGTATTAGTCACTGAGCACCAAGGCAGATGAACTTTACATTGCTAAACTAAGCTTAAAAATTCTGAGGATTTTTAAAGCAGATGCCCTACTGATACATAAACACTCACCCATTCCTCAAGTTGGGCTGTATTTAAAAATACAGAAAATTATAGTTAATAGCTCGCATCCTGACTACCAAAGCAGGTGTGGAACAGATTGCTGTATGCTTCTTGCGGCAGTCTCCTCCAATAAAGTTGTGCCCAGTGTACAATGAAGGTGTGTGTGGGGGGGGGGATGAATTTCAGGGGTCCTATCTTCCTCTAAAAGTACCCATTGCCTAACAGAAATATGTCCCTGAGGAACACACAGCTCTCAGAGACATACTTTCATGTGGCACAGAGTGCTTCTGGGCAAGGAGCAATGGGTGACATTCAAGAAGCTTAAGGACAATGCACAGAACAACAGGCCTTGCTGAAGGAGAACCATCATAGCTTCTACAAGAGCAAGTATTACCTAATCTCTTGGTCCTTTGAGAGTGTCAACAGGCATGTGGATAAAGCTGATCCAGTTGACATAGTATACTTGGACTTCCAAAAAGTTTCTGAAGAAGTTCCTTTCCCCAGAAGCACTCTGCGCCACATGAACATATATTCCTAAAGGCTGCACAATCCTCAGAGACATATTTCTACTAGTGATGGGCACTCTGAGTGGAAGGTAGGAATCCCAAAATTCACCTCCCAAATTATTGAGGCTACTAGTTTCAGTCCTCCACAGCAGGCGCATAGCTCACATTCCATGGCCACTTCACTAATTAGGACTGCAACCACTTACTTTAGTGCCAAAAGGCCACTCCCATGAAAATGATGATAAAAGACAAAGACTGAAGATCCTATGAAGTCCACTTTAAATCAACCAACCAATAGAAATTGGGACTTTGATACAAGCGGACTATGCATACTGAAGCACACCACTAGAACACACAGTTCATTTTCAGCCATAAACATTGGAGCTTATATAGTTGGGTCCATTTTCTCCCAGGCCAAGGTTTATAAGCTGAAATTCTGGCAGCTTATTCGCTCCTGCAATTTCTTCTACCTGCAAATACAACAACAGCCTCTTGAGCACAGAGGACATGAACAGCAGAACTGGCAATTTGGGTGAATAGCTCAGTGTAGAGTGTATACAGAAGATCCCAGGTTAAATTCCTGGCACATTCTGACAGGGCTGGGGGGAAAGACTGCCATCTGAAGTCCTGGAGAGGTGCTGCCAATCAACAGACAATACTTCACAAGAAGATTCACAGTGTTTAGAGATACAAACAAAATATGTTCATATGAGAGGGACATGCATCTCTCTGAAATAATAGACAAGACATTCTCAGTCATCGAATGACTCCATCGGCTCCTGTCAAGCACTGCTTGAGAAGCATCCTGGTGCTCATCTCAACCTGGTTGAGTATCTGGACCCTGCTTCCCTGCCCTGTATTATATCCTCACTCCTAACTTGATGACTAAGATCAACTCTCCAACTGGAGTATATTTCAGTTTAGCAGCAACTAACATTTAACAAGTGGGGGCCCACAACAAAATGTTGCACTGTATCTCCAGCACATAACAAAAATTATCTTGCTCCACCTAGCCTATGGTGTGGCAGCTACCTCTGAAACAGAGCTCTTTAGCACCACACAGCAATGTGGGGGGGAGCATAGCATAGGGGTAGGGGGAAAGAGAAGAGGTTTTTTAGAGGGCTGGCCCTCCAATGAGGTATGTGGCAATACCATCACATTAGGTGATGGATTGGCAGACGGGACAGCATGCATCGAGGACTTAAATGAAGGGATGCAGATAATCCTCATCAAAGCTGAAGATGACATCAAACTGGGAGAGTTATCTAAAACCTTAAAAGACTGGAATAAAATTCAAAATGATCCTGGGGAAAATGGGGAAATGGGATGAAACTGTCAGTGAAATTCAGCAGACATAAATTTAGCCCAATCCCAACCCCCCTTTTTTAAAAATCATGCTGAACATGAGTTAGCAGTGTAATACAGCTTCAAAGAAAGCTAATTTGATGATAGGCTGCATTAACAGAACCATAATTTCCAAATCAGAAGTAGTAATGGCTCCACTTTATTTTGCACTACAGTAGACCTAATCATCCAGAGTACAGTGGTCCCTCTACTTACGAAATTAATCCGTTCCGAATGCACATTTGTAAGTCGAAAAATTCGTAAGTCGGAAAGCGGTTTCCCATAGGAATGCATTGGGAACGGATTAATGCGTTCCGGAGCCTAGAAAAAAGACCCAGACCCCCAGTAAGGCTTGCAAACTGCACAGGAACATTTCTTTTCAAGAATAAACAGGCAGTAAACAGGCAGGCAAGTCAAGGAAACTGCATGTAAAATTCATAAGTCGAGGAAACCCCATCTAAAAATTTGTAAGTCGAAAAAACCGCATCTAAAACCGGATCTAAAACTGCCGTTTGTAACTCGAAAAATACTTATGTCGAGTAGTTTGTAAGTCGAGGGACCACTGTATTGTGTCCAGTTTTGGTGCTACACTTTAAGAGATAGACAAACTGGAGTGAGTTCAGAGGAAAGCAACAAAGCCAGTCAGTCAGAAGTCTGGGAAACAAGCCATACATGCAAGGTTAAAGGAACTGACCATCTTTACCTGGATAGTGAGTGAGCATGATAGCATTATTCAAATACCTGAAGGGCTGGAGGGCCATAGAAGAGGGCAAAGACTTGTTATTTTCTGTCCCAGAAGGCAGGACTAGATCTAAACGGGCTTAAGTTACAGGAAGGTATATTTCAACTGAACATTAGGAGAAACATTTTAACAGTAGGAGCAGTTCAACAATGGAACCAATCACTTAGTAGGTGGCAGGCTCTCCATTCCTTCAAACAGAGGTAAACTGTCATATTCTGGTGATGTTTTTATTCTAGATGTCCTGCATTGGGCAAGTTGTTGGACTAGATGGCCTGCAGAGACCCCCTCCATAATTCAGTGACTACTGTAAACTGATAGAGGCTTCAGCAAGCCAATTCACATGCTCTTTTCCCCCCCTCTCCCCACCCCAGCTGACACCTTCTGTCTAAACTCTTCTCAGCATGCTGTAGATCCTGGAAGTTTGGGTCCTTCTGAGGAAGTCTGTGTTTTTTTAAAATTGACAAACTAATATTCTTATACATACCTAGGGAATCCTCCCACCACCCCAAGAATGTTTTGGTACTTCTAAACGGGTGGGCACCCAACCACCCAAGTTTCATATTAGAGTAGTTCTTCATTGCCAGGGGGATAGAGAATTCGCACAAAATTTTATCTTTTGTAGTTTTATCAGCGTAGTGAGGAGGCGCTGGGTCTTGTCTACTTACTTCCTACATGTATGGACAAGCCTGGCTGTGGGAAGCAAGGCTAACAACAGAGCCTTCATTTCTTCTTTGTCTATGAGGCAATTTCTAAAATTGAGGAGTTGAGGCTTGAGCCTTTCTAGGTTTATATTGACAGGCATTTCTCATCCCCAAACCTGAAATGTTTTCCCTAATCCCAAATGGTGACTGGTTTTGGTTATTCTGTTGAGAAAGCCTCTATACAGTACTCTATCCACGTAGTTAATATTTCTGAGCCATAGCACTGAAATCATGTTCGTGTGTTAAGACCTGGTGAATCCTGGCTCAAATCAGACTCCTCTGTCTATCCATATACCTCAAAGCATTTATTTCTTTTATTTTAGGGGAAGATCTGGTTTAGTTTCTGAGAAGTTGGATGTGGATTTGCAAAAAGTGCATATAATCAGGAGCAAGTGGACCCGACCTGTTAAAAAGCCTTGAAGTTTTTGTCGTTTGGCAATAAAGTGTGCATTCCTCTTTTAAAATATTGCATGGATTCAAAAACATATACCATGTGGTACAACTTTATTTCCAAATGAGAGATTCTGTGCTCAAAGCTGCCTGGAAATCATACTCATGCCTTCTCAAGATAGAAGCTGTCCCCATAGCCAGGAGTCCATGGGAAATGAGCTCTCTCTGAGTGGAGAGACCATAGCAACCCACCCATATTTAAAAGGGGAGGAGTGGCACAGTGTATGAGGTAGCTTCTTTATTAGTATTGCACAAATCCCATTGTAGGGAGTGAGGCTTCTCCACCCTATCAGCGGCTGAAGTCACCAGCTGCCATTGTCTCTGAAATGTTCTGCCTCCAAGGAATTCTTTCCATAAAAGCCTTGCACAATGAAGAGGATCCTGGCACATGTTTTAGGATATAAACTCAGTTAATATGAGGCATAACCAGGCCACCTGACCCTGTTGCCCCACATTGATTGTGAGAGCACAACCTCCTAGAGCACTCCTCAAACATTACCTCGAAGCATCATATTGCAAAAGAAGATTGTAAGTGGTGGGCAAAATGTCTTACAAGGAGATTGCTCATCGTTACTGTTTTTTGCACCCCAAATAATCTTCAAAGGAACACTAGCTTTCCCCAAGACATAGTCTGGAAACCAATGAGTAGGATCAATAGTTATCTTTATTTAACAATTTCTATACCTCTTTTTAAAATATAAATTTACACAAGGTAGTTTACAAATATAATAAAAAAACAACGAACATTTAAAAGTAAAAGAATACAAAAATACACTAGAATATAAGCTGTATCCTTCACCTGAAGAAGTGAAGCATTATGGGCCTGTACAATCACGTGATACTCTTGCAGAACCAAAACAAGGTGAAGCCAGTTGCTGCCAATATAGACACCACCATTTTGTATCTGTAATGGGGGCCGCAGCTTAGGACCAACCTCAGCAGAGCATTCCTCCAGTGGCTTTTGCTGATATTGGCCTTATGCTTCTTTTTAGATTGTGAGCCCTTCTGGGACAGGGAGCCACCTTATTTATGCATTATTTATTTTTCTATGTAAACAGCTTTGAGAACTTTGGTTGAAGAGTGTTATATACATAACAGTCAGTGGTAGAGCAGAAGGTGCCAGGTTCAATCCAATGATAGAAAATCCAATCCAATCCAATCCAATGATAGAAGGTGCCAGGTTCAATTCAATGATAGAAAAGACTCCTGTCTGAAATCTTGGATAGCTGCTATAGACAACACTGAGACCATACTATATAGACCAATAGTCTGACTTTGTATAAGAAGGCTTCCTATATTCCTATATCAAGGTCTAGGTGCTAAATGAGAATAGCGATATTTTTTCTTATATAAAAAGAGGGTTCTTTACCCACATTTTATCTTTATGCAAGAGTATTTTGAAACTCTGAATATCACTAGTCTGCTTATCATTTGTTTTGGGGGGTGCATTTGTACTGTTGGTGCTTTTCTCTCTCTTTAAACAAACTTGCTGTATCAAACAGCAATCTAATACATTATCAAACATTAACTAGATACAGTTGAACCATTAAAAAATGGGTTTGGTTCCAACTCATCAATGTGTTTTAACTCTCCAATTTAAACTTTAAAAAATGGTTCTGTAAATGGTTCGGCCACTGAACTTGATTAGAGCCAATTTGGAAACATTTCAATGCCAAAAAAACAACAACCCACTCTTCTGCTCACAATGTAACTCTATAAAATAAATACAATAAATACTATTTAACTTAAGGGAAAATATTTTTACTTGCAGACTATTTTATAAGGTGTTAAACAAAATACATACAGCAGCAGGATAAACAACAGAAAAATAAGACATTCATACAATTGAAAGCTCAGTTCTTGTATATTTAACAATGTATTTTGAAACTACTGCCACCTTGCATTTTGGGGGTTAAGATTCATGGCAACAAGAACATTATCAGCTGGGTTCAGTTCTGATCGACCCCCTGATACAGTCTGACTTAGACTGAAACCAAGATATGGTAAAGCACCATCACATTAGCTAGACAGCCACTTATTATCTCTGAGATAAACTCTGTACCACTTCAGTCATCTGAATATGTCCCTGATTGGGAAAGCTGTGTTCCTGTTGGACATGCAGCTGTTAAAGATTAAGCACCTCTGTTACATGCACAATATATAATATAGGTTTGTCCTTTCTCAATCCTGCAACATTTTTTTTTAGATAGATAATTGTTCAGAAAATTATTTTCCATCACATAGATTTGGTCTCCCAGGTAAGGTCAACTGCTTGGTTGAAATAAGACATGAAATGAGGGGCTCAAAAGGCAGCCTAAAAGATTACTGGACCTCAGGAAGAACCTTTTTAATGCAAAAGTAATGGCACATGGAAGCAGGCTACCTAAAAGGGTTGCAATGGCATCATCACTGGATGACGCTGAATATACATTTGGTTGCATTCTTCTCAGTGGATCTGATCCATGAGGGAGGAGGAATAGCTGATCACTTCCAACTCTTTGTCCAAAAATATCTCACACTGGGCAAAGGAGGAAAGGATTTGTTTCCCTCCACAAAGTTGCTTCACACTACTGTCAAGGAACGAACTTGATGATCAGCTAGTTACTTGCTAATCATTTCCTGCTATTATAAAAAGGTGCAATGACAACTAAATATGCAACACATCCATGTTCTAGACAAGGTTTCATTAAATGAAAATGCAGCATGGTTCTAATATAGAAGAATGTAAAACACAGCAAGCTGCCTTTGACCATTATGAGCAGAGCTGGCCTGAGAACCTATTCAATGGTACTTACTTATCATTCTTAGATTTATCTTAGACTTATCTCATGCTTAGATTTCCCCCATTACAACCTTGCACATTGGCAATCTATTCAGAGTACTGTTAGGAAAAGGCATATGGTCAGAGTACATGAGGCAACTCTAAAAGAAAATAATGCAACATTTGCTCAGGGAGAACAGATATCTTCCAAACATGGTACTGTTTCAACACACAACTCTGACCATTAAAAACAGACAGCTGGAAACTCTACACAGTTTCCTTTTAATAAAATCTTCACATCTTTGAACATGAGAGAGTGGGGGTGGAAGCTGCCCTATTGCAATTTTGTGAAGTGGTGCTCCAATCCCAAAAGCTCTAGCTCTGAAGATATCCAAAGGATATGTATGGCCAACCTTACAGAACAATATGTATGGTCAACCTTTACAGACTGCCCAGAGCCTTTGGGGCGGTCTATAAATAAATAAATAAAGTGGTGAAACAGCATGTAAAATGGATCTCAATGTTTCTGTCAGGGACACACTCCAGCTCTGCTGTGGTTGCACACAAACAATGGAAAATATTCCATTGCCAAATCCACATGACATCAGCACACTTTGGCTTTATTCATTCCATTTCACAATGTATCTGGGCTGCCCAATTTACAGAGGGGCCCTACATTATACACACACCTCGAACCCCCAAGACAAGTACTAAAGCAAAGGAGTGCAGTAAGGCCAAGGGAATTCTCACCAGGCAACATCTTGACCAGGGGTACACAACTTTGGCCCCTGAGTTGTGGAACTACAACTCCCATCATCGTCAGCAACAGGGGTCAATAGTCAAGGATTATGAGCGTTTTAAGCCAATGACAATTTTCACTTCAGGCACAAATGACTAGGCTCAAACTCTTCTACTTCGGACATATTATGCGAAGACCCAGCTCCCTTGAGAAGTCCATAATGATGGCAACAGTAGAGAAGAAGAGGATGACCAGCAGCAAGATGGATTGACTCGATTACGAAAGCAATGAATGCACCACTGAGAGTCCTTAAAGGCCAAGTTGAAGACAGATCATCCTGGAGAGAATCTATCTATGTGGTCGCTAAGAGTCAACACCGACTTGACAGCACTTAATTAATCAATCAATCAGGCCAACAACAGCTGGAGGGCCAAAACTGTGAACCCCGATCGTCACTAAGATAATTCTCTGTTATTGTAATTTTAATACATACCCAAGTATGCATATATCCAACAATATGTGATTGCAACAATTGTGGTGGTTTAAAAAATGACCTTTGTAACCATGAAACAAAATTGTAATGTGTGTGCAGTGTTTGGTTCACATACTATTAGCCCTACATAATAATGAGTGCACACAGAAGCTTTAAGACATCTATATAGAGGAGCTACTGCATATGTGAATTGCCCTCTCCCATCACCCAAGACAAGCCCAGCTGAGAACCAAAGGGCAGTGCCCAAACATCACTTTTCTGGGGCTCTTTCCACCTCCAAAAAAAGGCCTTGCATGTTTTGAAAAAGCTGTAGGACTGGTAATTTGTTATGTATATATCCCACCCTTCTTCCAATGAAATCAGGGCCATATACATATTTTCCCCAACCACCCATGTTATCCTCACAACAACCCTGCAAGGTTGAGAGAGTGGCTTAAGGTCACCCAGTAAGCTTAATAGCTGAGTAGGGTTTTGAAAGTAGGCTTTCCCTATTCTAGTCCAACACACTAACCACTATGCTTTGGTTTTCTAATTAGTCTCTCCAGCTTCTTTAGGCCACCCTTAAGTTGCTTATATTTTTGGTTGCCTGATTTGTAATTACAGCTAAGTCTGACTATATTGTAGGACTGCGCAAGTCAGACGATTTGGAAGTCCACATGGAAATCCCCACCCACCACATGAGGAGGCAGCAGATCACGGGGTAATTGCCCCAGGTCGTTTGGTGGTGGGGTTGGGGTACCTTAAATGCCTATCCAGGGCTGGGCGCGGACAAAGCTGGATGTCTGCAGAAATTCTTGGAAGCGTCCAGGAAGCAGGCAAGAAGTGATGCAGGGGAGGGGAAAAGGGTGGAGTGGCCAGGAAGAAGCGCAGGGATGCCTGGGGGCTGTAGTTCCTCCCGGGGGCTGTAGTTCCTCCCTTCCTATAGGAGAAGCTCTGGAAAGAACTACAGCCCCCAGGCAATCCTGTACTTTTCCCCAGCCGCTCCACCTCTGTTCCCAGCCTCCCTATATAACTCCCTTGGCACAGCTTGGTAGTGGGTAAAGTATCCCTTTCCTCCCCAATTTTTGGTTCCCTGGTAAAGGGCCATGAATGGCCAATCTGAAGCCCAGCTCTGTAGAGCTTCTCTCCCTTGGTACTGCGGCTGTCACCACAGGAGTAGCAAGGGCCACCACAAACTCAAAGATGGAAGAGTCGAGAGAACTTGGTCCTTTCCCATATGTTATTAAAAAACTTATACCTCGAGTTCTAGAATGAGAGTCCCCAAACATGGTTGGACTACAACTCTCATCAAACACCGAAGGGCATTGTGGCTGTAGATAGTCGGAATTGTAGTCCAACGTCTGGTACAAGTACAAGACCCCTGATTTACACAATCCTCTTGCGCTCTTGTTCAATCTTCACCCCACTCCTCATGATCTTATGCCTGTTTTAATCTTACAGAAAACCAGAATGACGCTGGGTCTTCATGTATTGATTGATTGATTGTTAAATTTATATACTGACTTTCATTAAAACAATTCCAAGGTGGTTTACAGCAAAATTTAAAAACATGATCATAAAAAAAGACACAATTAAAATATTAAACTAAAAATAGTGTGTGTGTGTTTCTCACACATGGAGATGGAGAAAAGAATCTTACAGGCAACTCAAACTGAGCTGCATAATATCAATTACTGGAGATATACAGAGATACACTAAAAAGGTGATGGGTGGAGAAAGAACCAACTGCAGGGGATTTTTCCCTACATGATAAGGTAATCTGATTAACACTGCTAATAGTGTAAATATCACTCAGATGTGTTTAGCCCTTTAAAAAGGCTTTTTTATCACTTGAATTTCTAAAATATTAGGTGGACAGATAGACAGAGGGAGGGAGGGAGGGGGAAAATGACTGATTGATAAATGAATAAATAATCAAAATAAAAGTCATCCTAGGTCGATTTTAAGATATGCTGTTACAGACTGGGAATTACTTTAGTCTTTTATCCTGTGCAGTATTTCTCCATATCTGTTAGATATGCAAATGAGCACTCACCTCTGTGCATGGTACATAACCAAAGAATTCTGTTTCCATAAGCCTCACAAAAGTTCCTCACCAAATTCCAAAGTAGATTCCTCACATCATAAAATGCAATAACAGCAGGACACATTTTTGAACTGGAAGTTTGAGGAAGAAATACAAAACTGGCAAACACCAGAGGCCAATATGAAGAGTGCAATCATCTTCCTGCATTGTTTGGTAGTTGCTAATGTAAGACTTGCTGTCTGAACAGAAGAGTGGGAATAGAATGTATGCTATAAAAGATGCTTTTTTCATTTCTGGGCTTTTTGTGTGGGTATGAGGTGGATTTGCTTTTCTTATACACTTAACAGTACAGCAGAACTAAAATCTGAAACTACAAATTAGAAACAAAAGATCAGCTTTTGAGTAGAACATCTGTGGGTTGATAAGAGGGAGTAACATCCACAAACACTCAGTGGCTGACATCCAGACTAAATTACTCCTATGTAGTCCTACAGCAATTAAGCAGTTCTTTAGAATAATTCCCGAGTAGTACACAGGAAGTTGCCATATTCGCTTCCGAATTCAATTTAAGGTGCTTGTTTTGACCTTCAAAGCCTTGCGGGGTTTGGCGCCTGTCTACCTACAGACCCGCCTCTCCCATCCAGTTACATCCCGTTCAGTCAGATCAAGACTATAAAAAATGACATAATTAAATTATCAAGCTAAAATATAAAACAAATATGATTTAAAAGATTTAAAATACAAGCATGAAAACTGTGCAAAATACAAAGAAGCAGCAGTAGACACAATCATATAAAAGCCCGGGTAAAAAGCCAAGATTTAACATGATTTCTAAAAACTATGATGGAGACTGAGGAGCGAATAGCCACCGGGATTGCATTCCAGAGTCTGGGGGCAGCAACAGAGAAGGCCCTGCCCCGCATGCATGACAACCGAGCCTCCTTCATTGTCGACACCCGGAATAGAGCCCCCTCAGATGACCTCGTCAAGTTAGATGTTAGTCTGGATGACAGCCAGTCTTTCTAGGCTACCACATATCACTCATAAATTGGAAGGCATGGAAATACTGCAGTGCAGAGAATTCTAACTACAGAGTCTCCACATTCAAAATCTGGAAAGCAAAAATCTACAGCAAGTTTCAGAACTTGAATCTCATTAATATTGTTATTGCATTAATATTGTTGGAGGGGGAAAACAGAATATAGATAGAATGCTGAAGAAAACAAGCTATTCTAATGCTAAATGTTTCCTATAAAATTAATGATCACCAACTCAAATATATCAACAGCAGTTTATACTTGCAGGTTATTAAAACAATGGTTCTAGGAGGAGGATAAATATTGAATATGGGCTCAGATTCATTATCTCTTGCAGAAATCGTTCACACTATACTTTTCTGACAACTTTATTGAAGGAAGGAAGTTTCTGCCATAAAATCATTGGATATTGCTGAATTGGAAAAGTTGCCTGATAAGGTTTATTGAAGAACTGGTACTTCTTTCCTAATTAAAGATAAACAGACTCCTTTTTTGGAAGTTCTATTAAAATCACATTATGCTGGACAGAACTTCCACTGAACTGCACTGAGTTATACCAATGAATAAACATTCTAACGATTCTATTAATCAGAAAACTGAGTTTGTTATAAATGCTATATGCAAGATTATAACCTATGACGTTGTCCAAATTTCAGCAGCTAAAGCAAAAAGGAACATTGTCTTACGGTGAAGGGTTCTTTTTCCCTGTGACTGGAGCTCATCAGACAGGGTTGTGTACTGAGCATGTTTGAGACAGGATTGGATCACATGTGGCTAATTTCCTGCCACTGGAGGAGCCATAGCCCCAGTTTCAGACTGTTCACTAGAGTGGAGTACCATGGTGGAAATTGCTGCATATGTTGGAGACCAGCCCGAACAAAAAAACTGAGAAGAAAAAACAACACTAAAGTAGTCAAGGGGAAGCAAATACATGTGAGGAAAGAAGGTATTAGTACAGGAGACAGCCTACAAAACTGCCACTTTGCGGGGAAAGCCCTGAAAGCTGCTTTCCTTCAAAAGTGGCGACGAGAACCCCTACTCCCCAATGTAGGAAGAGGACAGAAGAACTATATACATCCGGGCAGGCCTGATGAGCTCTAGTCACATGGGAAAAGAACCCTTCACGGTAAGCCAATGTTCCTTTCCCCCCGTGCTGTAGCTCATCAGACAGGGACATGTCCAAGCAGCGAATGACAATTCAGGTGGGAAGGATGTATTGGACCACTTGTTGTAATACCCTGCGACCAAAAGCGGCCTGCGGAGTCGAGAAGGAAGAAATCTTATAGTGCCGAATAAATGGCATGATAAGAACATAAGAACAGCTCAGGCCTAAGACCTATCTAGTCCAGCACAGTGTCCACCACTCTTGTTTCACACAGCGGCCCACCAGATGCCTCTGGGGAGCCCACAGGCAAGAGGTATGTGCATGCCGTTGACCAGTCTTGAGGAGACCAAGATTTGTGATGTAAATTCCTCCTCCGATAACTCCCCTTCTTCTCTTCACGGAACCACAGGATCAAAAGGTTCCCCCAAATCCGACTGGTATGACTCAGACTCCGAATCAGGTCGTGTGGCCCTATCTAGGAGGAGGGCCTCAAGGTGCCTGAGTAGTGAGGGTGGCGGGGAGGCAGGACTGTAGGCAAGATCAGGCTTGCAGGAAGAGCGGGTAGTGGAATGACTGGATTTGCGAGATAATGGGGTGCAGGTCCACTGGGTGTGGGGAAGCCTGGATGGAGAGGGGTGGGCGCCATGGACAGAATGCAAGGACGTGGACATTTAGGCTGCAGGGAGTCCTCTGAGGACGAGGAATGACACATTCTCTTTCTTCATTAGAGCGAGAATACCCGCGGTGCAAAACAGCCCCACTCAGAAAGGGGAATCACTTGTCTGCATGGGCTAGAGTTCAGTGATAACGAGGACAAGCGACCCCTGCTACACCTACTGATCCTCTTGGGCACACTAAAGAGAACAGGCTGGGCTGGTCCAGGAAGGGGGTTTGCAGGCGAGAGAGTCAGAGGGAAAGCTGGGGAGGAACCGCTAGAGGATCGGATCTATGAGAGGCGCCAGGCATTTCCTTTTTCAAAAATTCCCAAAGCCTGTCAGTAACCTCAGGAGCAAAAGGAGGAGTCAGAGCCACAGGCGGGGTGTTTGGCTGACTTACAGGAGCTGGTCATGCAGGAGGGTTCTCTGGGTTAAGCTCCTTCAGAATCGGCCCTGGCATCACCAGCTACTCAGGTTCCGCTGGCACTGGGAAGTGTGGAGGCTGAGCATCTGGAGCTGTGGCACCTCAGGGAGTGAGGAGGGAATGAGTGGGCCAGCGAGTTCCCCCTCAACCACTGGGCCCTCAGTGGGCAAAGGCAAAGATGCCATAGGGTCGGGTCACCCAAAGGGCGCAGGTCATCTGCCTTTTGTTTCCTATGCCTCACTTGCAAACCTCTTTGACGAATAGCCGCTCACTGAGATGAACCAAGTTCTCTTGTTTGGAAGCTGGAGATTTCTTGTGCTTTTTAGGCTCGTTTGATCTCTACAATGTTTAGGGTTTTTTTGGCAACCTTCTTAGGAGGAAGGCTATCGGCACCTGGCTCCAAGATGTCAATCGCAAAAGGCACAGGAGCAGGTGAGGCCAATTTCTCAGTCACAGGGAGAGCCAATGGGACAGGCTCCAGAGAAATAGGCTCCTGTGTAATTGGGGGACCTTCAGACAGGGAGCCCCCAAGGAGCTCTTCAGCATGAGCCAGCTGCATAATGAAGAAAATAAATAAAAACATAATTTAGTAGGCCACCTGCAACTAGAAAAAGTTAGAGAGATATTTCTATAGTAGCCAACACTGTTCTCTCTCTGATTTTTTTTCATCTGTGTGTGGAATGAGTTGTGTTCTGGGCGGCAGTATCAAGGCAGTGTGTGCACACATGCATTCAGTGTGGGGCCTTCCTGATTCAACCTGAGCGGAATCTAAAATTAATTGTGCAGACATCAGAACATATGTGAGCATGCGCACATGTGCACACCTTAGAGGAAACAGTGGTAGCCGAATAGTAAAGCAGCACTCTTCCCACCCTCGCGGAATCTAGATAGAGAGAGGCAGAGGAGTAGGGGAATCGAATCAAGGTATAGGAAATTAGCCTATGAAATATTCCAAAAATAAAGAGCTCTTTCACAGCCGGCTAGCTTGAGCGAGACAGGACTGGAACTGGGGCTATGGCAGCTCTGGCGGCAGGAAATTAGCCTCATGTGAGCCAGTCCTGTCTCGAGCATGCTCAGTACACAACCCTGTCTGATGAGCTCCAGCATAGGGGGAAAAAATCAAAGTTAATTTCATTAAACCAAATGCAGCTATGGCAACCATTTAGATTTGGATAGTTTTAGCTAGGTATGTTTTCTGGATTACATGTACTGCTGTACTATAATTTTAGCATTTGGGGTTATTTTCTAAAATAAAAATGGTAACAGCATTTGGGATAAACGAATGAATGAATTCAATCAACTGAACACTGAATTCTATACTACAGAGCACTCACAATTACAGAGAAGAGCAAGTAATGCTCTATGGTTTATTGCAAGCAGATTCACAAAACATAATGCAGAAATAAGATACCACTGTGCTCATGTTTTTTACATCACCCTGACAATGTATGACTTGACAAGCTCACTGGACTGCAGCCTGTCCCATGAACTGTTCAAGAACTATCCCAACAGGACTCCTGAAGTGAATCAGAGTGTCAGACATTAGAGGTCAACCCCAATGGTTGACCTCAAGCACCAAACAAGGCCTCTCTGTTTTTTCACCTAAGAAACACGTTGGTTTAGACTTTGAAAAGAATTGGAGCCACTTATTATTCCATGGAATTTCAAAGAAACCTTATTCACCCTTTTAATTAAAAGTATACAAGAAAGCTCACAAAATCATCAAAATAATAAACACAATATGAGCGCTTGCATGTTCTACCAGTCAGAGGCTCAGCTGGTGGGTAAGTACAAATGAGCTTTCTCTGTTATTCCCCCCAACATCATGGAACTCCTTCCTACTGGAAATCAAATTGGTCCCCTTCTTGATTAGTTTTACACAAATGCTCAAAACTTGGCTCTTTTAACAGGCTTTTAACTGAAGAATCATTTTGTATCCCTAATTTAGTTCTTGACTCCTTTCCATCTGTTTTACTGCTTTCAGTAAGCTCCACTGAAGAGGTTTTTAAATCTTTGTAAATTTTAATTGTTTTTTTAATAGTTTGTTTAACTGAAAATGTTGTTTTTGGAAGTCGCCTTGATCTTTGTGAAAGGCACATGCAGACAGAGGTGTTATTTAAATAAATAAAACCAATATTGTAAAATACTTATAGCAAAAACTAGATAAAGCAGAAGCAGTAAAATCAATACAATCAGAAACAATAAAACCGTAATAAAACAAAAATATTGCATGTTAAAAAGCATAAGCAAAACAACAAAAACCTAACAGTAGCTAAAATCAATACCAATTAGCAACTTTAGGGAGAAAGTTCCAAAATCAGAGCATCACTACAAAAGAGGCCCTATTCATAAACCCTGTTCACACATTACATTCAACACACTGTTTACAGCATATGCATATACAGTTATTCACACGTTGCATTAAATGCACATACAGCAGCATGTTTCTTATCTGTACCTGCATTTGAGGAGGTCTCAACCCAGGTTCACTTTTAAAATGGCTTCATCTACAGACATTCACACAAAAACATGTACAGACACCATTACATACAGTGTAACGTCTGAAACATGGGAGTCCTTCAGATGCTCAGGCAAAAGGACATGATGGCATGCATCCAAGTACATTATCCAATGCAGCTATAACTCAGTGCTAGTATTACTGAAGTAGCACACCTGCTACAACATATATGATTGAATATATGGTCATGAACAGGACATACGTAAGCAGGAAAAAAGCAAAGATTTACACAAGTGTCCAATCATATGGAAATTAAAGAAACTTAATATAAACTAAAATTATCTTCGCAGTCCAGACCAAGCTGTATTACACATTAGAGTTGCCAAATCTGGTTGGATGTGTTACAATAGATTTAATCATATAGCTTAAATGGTCTTAAGGCTCAACCAACTAATGTGCTTTGGTGTAACATATGAAACATCAGCCAGACTGGAAAGCAATCAAATATGTATTAATAAATGCTCTTAGTGACAGAATCACTTTCATACATTTTTCATTTCTCAGGCACAGGATGCCAGTCCACCAAGAGAGATGCTCCAAAATGAGCACAGCACAACAGTGCAGAAAGAAATTTATTTTAAAAACATGATCAAAGACTGTATTTCAGTTCACAGATGATCATGTATACGTAAAGGAAAGTTGCTGCAAGTCACAGTAGGCAATACTTGACAATTGCAATATAACAAATATATGTATATGCTGCTGGAAGGTTGAATTATTGGGGGGGGGGAAGTGGGGCATTCGCAAACCAGTTTATATAGAATAGATAAGTTAGTTCCCTGTCCATAAGGGCTCCCAATCTAAAAAGAAACACAAGGGAGCCACCAGCAACAACCATTGGAAGGATGTTGTGCAGGAGCTAGATAGGGACAGCTGCTCACCTCCTGCTAAATATAAGAAAGTCAACACTTTAAAGAGGTGTCTCTTTGCTCAGTTAGCAGCAATGAACCAATGGACTGATGCAGTATGAGAACACAACTCAAAGTTTTCCTTAAGAATTCAGGAAATAGAGAATGAAATTATTTGCTTTGATTTTGAACGTAAATTTATGAAAATTTAAATGCTTCCAGAAATATTAAGGAATTGGCTAGCACTTTAGGGAATGAGATGTTTATCTTTGGAGAGAAAGCACAAGTGTGCACTGAGGGCAATTTTTTCATTTTATCCTTGACCAGAGGTTGGAACAGGATTTAGTAGTTAACCTGTCTTCTCTTCAGTTGTCAGTTAAAGACAGGTCATTTAGGTTTTAGCTGTGAAATATAATACATTTTACCATAGCAATTAAGATAGGGGGTGGGGTTTGTTTGTTTTTGGAAACGTACCACATTTTAATCCCGGTTTTACAGGCTCTTTCGTTGGAATAGTTTAAACCACAGTTTCCTGTTCGGACTCACAGGAAACAGTGATCCTGCACAGGGCTTTACAAATCTCAGGTGCTAGGGAGCCATGGTACCTAGACTAGGATATTCAGGGGTTGAGTTATTCAATAATGTCTTTAGTTATCCTAGGCAGCCCTGTTTATGTTATGTCACTTAGAAACCCAAAGAGAACCCAATTTACTCTACCCCACCCCATCCCAAAGTCTGTCACTAAGTTTTCATCAAGTGCCCATTGTCCAGCTCCAAAAATTTTGGACTCACTCCTAGATCCAAAGAAAATTTATCAAGGCCTGATTTAACAAGCCAAGAAGCTTTGCATTTAGCTGGATGACGGAGAGGTGGCCAGTGTTCCCTCTAAGGCAGGGCTTCTCAACGTGTGGGTCCCCAGATGTTATTGGACTTCAGCTCCCATAATCCCCAGCCCCAGTGGCCTTTGGTTGGGAATTATGGGAGTTGAAGTCTAATTACATCTGGGGACCCACAAGTTGAGAAGCCCTGCTCTAAGGCATGTGCACGTGTGTTCGCACATTTTTGGATGTCCGCTCAGTTCATTTCAGATCCCGCTCAGGTTGAATCAGGAAAGCCCCACTCTGAATGCAGGTGCACACACACTGCGTTGATACTGCTGCTCAGAACAAAACTCATTCCACATAAAGATGAAAAAAATTAGCGAGAACACTGGAGGTGGCTATGCACTGAGCATAGGATATGTGCTATACAATGGAGAAAAGTTCTTCTCACACAAGGATGCAATGCAATGTAGTACTACCATGATCATGAAAGATAAATTTTGCAGCAGAGAAGTTAAAAGCAAATCACACCATTCCTAAGTTGTATTCTTTAGCATCTTATTTAAGCATGACAAAAAGTTCATCAGTGATAATTCCCTGGTGGCACAGTGCTGGCTGTAAAAACTGAAGCCTGAATTATACTTGTGTCCAGTATATCACCTTTAGGTGATATTAAAGCAGTGCGCTTCACTTCTAAACAGTGCCAAATTTTAATGCGAACAGAGAATGTTATCCCCATGTCTTACAGGGAAAGGTTTGCCTGTGACAGACACAGATCTTGCAACAACAGGTGTTGGCTTAATTAGACTTTCAAAATAGTTCCCTACTTGCAGGAAAGATATGTAGAGGAGAGCGGGTCTTCAGTACAAGTCTGCTGTGAGTGCTACCATATTGTGGTTTCAAGTAAATGTAGGTTTAGTTAAGCAAAAGACACACACACGAGTTCTGACATCCTGCTTTGGGGGCAATGTTGTGTTATGTGGGGAGGGGGAGTTTTCAACAAAAAGACTTATCTAAAAGTTTAAAAATAACATTAAAAACACAACAGGCAATTAACAAGGAACAAAATATTGCTACATATCTATTTTAATCCACTATGTTAGAAGAGGGATTCCATAAAGTTCTACTAAGACAAGGAAAAACCTGAACAAACATTCCAAGAGGGCTCCCTAACAGAGTCAGTCGAATTGCTGGCGTTTCCATAATTAACAGAGGCTGCCAGACCAAGGAGTATACAGTTGCCTATTCAGAAATGTTGCTTTCAGGTTTATACTTAAGCTCTCAGCTTCTCAATATAAGGTTTGATACTACAGTCACACATACACTTTGGATTTCTTGTAGGGATGTGCACAAAACGGGTTCGCCCGGTTCGGTTCGGATCCGAACCAGGAGGGGGTGGTTCGGTTTTGGTTTTGTCCAAACCAACCCCTGGTTCGGTTCGGATCCGAACCGGTTTGGATCGGTTCGGACACCTGAAAATTGGTAGGATGGTAGCTGGCACCCAGGGCTACCTGTCACCCAAACCCCAAAGCAATCGGACACTCGTACGATTTTTCATGAATTTTTGAAAATTATTTTTATTTTTTTCTCATAGGATATAATGGGACTCGAACCAGGCCATTATTCCTTATTGTGGAGCACCCATGGGTGCCAACAACCATGCAAACACTGAAGCAATCAGACACCCCTATGATTTTTTATGAATATTTGAAATATTTTTAATTATTTTTCTCATAGAGTATAATGGGACCCGAACCAGTCCATATCCCCTATTGTGGAGCACCTAGGGGCACAAAAGCGGGGTGGGTGGTAGACAGACAGGGGTGCCTACCACCCAAAAAATCCCAAGACAATTGGACACTCCTCTGATTATTGGTGAATTGTTAAAGTATTTTTGAATTCCTCATAGAGAATAATTAGGATTGCAGCAAATGTATAGCTTCACGTCGGGGGGAAAGTGGTGTCGTAGAGTGCAGTGTGGTGGCTGGTAGTTCCTAGGGTGGGCAAGGAAGCTACCTGAATTATTTGAAAGGAATTGGGAAAAGGGGTGATTTTTAAGTGATTTTTGAAGTTTACGTGTCTTTAAGGTTTTCCCCCATTAGGTATAATGAAGGGTGTATCGCTTCACGTCGGGGGGAAAGGGGTGGCCTAGAGCGGTGTGGGGTTGGTGGTAGTGCCGGTTAGGGGCAGGGAAGCTACCTGAATTTTTTCAAAGGATTTGGGCAGAGGGCTGATTTTTGGTTAATTGTTGACGTTTACGCGTCTTTAAGGTTTTTCCTCATAATAAGTTATAATGGAGCTTTCAGGAGCCCCATAAGTGCACTTGGGGGGTGCTGGGGTGGCCCAGAGCGAGTGGTGGTGTAGTGCACATAGGGTGCCAACCACCCCCATGGGTTTCTAACCCAAGACGGTACAGGGTTCTCTTGTTTCTGAGGTATTGAGTGTGGATTCTATGATAGCAAATGAGATTTTCAATGAGACCATGAATCCACTCTAATATGCTATCATAGAATCCACACTCAATACCTCAGAAACAAGAGAACCCTGTACCCCATGGGTTAGAAACTCATGGGGGTGGTTGGAACCCTATGTGCACTACACCACCACTCGCTCTGGGCCACCCCAGCACCCCCCAAGTGCACTTATGGGGCTCCTGAAAGCTCCATTATAACTTATTATGAGGAAAAACCTTAAAGACGCGTAAACGTCAACAATTAACCAAAAATCAGCCCTCTGCCCAAATCCTTTGAAAAAATTCAGGTAGCTTCCCTGCCCCTAACCGGCACTACCATCAACCCCACACCACTCTAGGCCACCCCTTTCCCCCCGACGTGAAGCGATACACCCTTCATTAAACCTAATGGGGGAAAACCTTAAAGACACATAAACTTCAATAATTAACCAAAAATCAGCCCTTTGCCCAATTCCTTTCAAATAATTCAGGTAGCTTCCTTGCCCACCCTAGGATCTACCACCCACCACACTCCACTCTGCGACACCCCTTTCCCCCCGACGTGAAGCTATACATTTGCTGACACCTCCATGCTTCTTTATGGAGAAAAACCTTAAAGATGCGTAAACTTGAAAAATCACTTAAAAATCACCCCATTGCCCAATTCCTTTCATATATTTCAGGTAGCTTCCTTGCCCACCCTAGGAACTACCAGCCACCACACTGCACTCTATGACACCCCTTTCCCCCCGACATGAAGCTATACATTTGCTGCAATCCTAATTATTCTCTATGAGGAATTCAAAAATACTTTAACAATTCACCAATAATCAGAGGAGTGTCCAATTGTCTTGGGATTTTTTGGGTGGTAGGCACCCCTGTCTGTCTACCACCCACCCCGCTTTTGTGCCCCTAGGTGCTCCACAATAGGGGATATGGACTGGTTCGGGTCCCATTATACTCTATGAGAAAAATAATTAAAAATATTTCAAATATTCATAAAAAATCATAGGGGTGTCTGATTGCTTCAGTGTTTGCATGGTTGTTGGCACCCATGGGTGCTCCACAATAAGGAATAATGGCCTGGTTCGAGTCCCATTATATCCTATGAGAAAAAATAAAAATAAATTTCAAAAATTCATGAAAAATCGTACGAGTGTCCGATTGCTTTGGGGTTTGGGTGACAGGTAGCCCTGGGTGCCAGCTACCATCCTACCAATTTTTGGGTGTCCGAACCGGTTCAAAACGAACCACCCCTGGTTCGGTTCGAATCCGAACTGAACCGGGGGTGGTTCGGTTCTGATCCGAACCGGTTCACACATCCCTAGTTTCTTGTCTCCCATCCTTACCCTGTTGTAGCAGCCCAATTCACAAAATAAATCTTTCTCTCTTATTTCAAAGAACTTAGTACTAGTTCTTAGTTCCTTAATAGTAGGGGTGTGCACGAATAAAATTATGCTATTCAATTTGAGGTTGAATCACAGACCCCTTGAACTGATTTGTCAAGAACAGCTGGCTTGGCTGGCTACTTAGAAGAACAGCTTCAAGCCCCATTTTGAGGCCTGTTTTGCTGCGAAAATAGGCCTTAAAATTGCACTTTTCCTCGAGCTGGTCTACCAGTTGGGTTCAGCAGGTATACCACCGTCCACTTCAGACTTTGTGAGTCAGCCCCCCTCGAAGAACTGGTCTACCTGCCAACCCCAATTCATAGACCAATTGCTACAGCAAATGCGCAGTGGTTGATTGGGTGGCCAGGCAGACAGGCAGAGAGTGGCCCTGGATGAGAGGAGAAGGGCATTGTAGCCTGGGGGCAAGGAAAGAGAAGGAAAGAAATCATAGATCCAAGAGACAGATCCAAGAAGAGGAATATTTATAAAAAATGTACATAGTTATGCTGTATATCTTTTTACAGTGCAGCCTGCCAAATGAAAAAAAAAATTGACTTTAATTGCCCTTGTGGCCTAATAACTGACACCCCTATTCTAAGCACTTGAGAAAACAGCCTGAGAAAACAGGTGCATATTAAGAGTCTTTTTAAAAACAGTCAGAGATTAAGAAACTCTGAATTTAACAGGGAGAACATTCCAGAGCCTTGGGGCAGCCACAGAGAAGGCCCAGTCTCAAGTAGCCACCAAACGAGGCAGTGGTAGTGGTAAATGGATCTACCCAGATGATCTCAATAGGTGCCAGGGTTTGTGACAAAAGAGGCACTCTCAAATACTCTGGATCAAACACATTAAGGGCTTTATAGGTAATAACCAGGCACTTTATATTTCATTCAGAAATATAGCAGCAGCTAGTGCCGTTCATTTAAGATCTGTTATATGGTCTCTTTGGGTTATCCCAGAGACCAGTCTGACTGCTGCATTCTGCACCAAGTATAGTTTCCAGACTATGTACAAAGGCAGCACCAGGAAGAGTTCATTACAGTAGTCAAGCCTGAAGGTTACCAGCATATGTACCACTGTTTTAAGGTCATTTTCCTCCAGAAAAGGGCATAGCTGATGTATCAACCAAAGCTGATAAAAAGTACCCCTGGCCGTTGCTTCAACCTGAGAGACCAGAGAGAGTTTTGGATCCAGGAGCACTCCCAAGTGCTCAAACAGGCTATCAAAATCAAAATAGCCTGTTTGGGGACTCCCAGCAGCACCCCTACACCTGATTTGTAGCTACAGTCTTGTAGTTTCCATTTTATCTGTCTGAACTCACGAGATCGTGGGCTTGCCATCAGCTTGCATGAAGCTGTCTCACGAGGGTACGTCACGTGGCTGGTAGCATGGGAAAAGGTAACTCCAGGTCAAATGTGACTTGCAACTGGAAGAGAACTATTCCTCTGCTTGCCTCTCTGATTTCAGTACAGGTAAGGAAGCCGAAGTAGACACAAGTTAATCAAGCACTATTCTTCTAAAGAAATAGTGTTGGGGGCACCCCAACATTAGACCCAGAGGTACCAGCCCAGAAGTATATGGAGTTCAGGCCTGTGTCTGATTCCATTTTATATTAAGGAATGAATTAATGCCTGAATTCAGATGACCTAACCAGTACATGACACCCAGATCTCATGACTGCCTGGTAAATGATTTGTAAAGGCAGGGGTAATCTAGCATTGTTTATCAGTGTTTGTGGAACTCACAAGAGACACAATGGGTCCTGCGAGATTACCAGTCTCACACTGCTGAAATTAACCTGCTCTCCAGTAATCCCCTTACCTCAATGACAGGATGCTTCTGCCTCAGTCAAATGTATTGATTAACTCGCCTCACACATGTACCCCTTTTTATGTTACTTTAAATATTCTCTTGTTATAATTACACACTAGATAGAGGTACACAAGAAATAATGTAATTGCTGTCTCACACAAATAGAGGAGCTAACTCCTGACTTAACGTTCTTGGGACAAGGCAGGAGAAGATGTAGATTTGTTTTGGGGAATGACAATAGAACAATACTCTGCTAACAGGAGAGACCCTGTTTACCCTGGACTGACCAAATATCCTGAGCTATAATCAAAAGACAATATCCAGAGTATAACAGAAATGGACATCAAAGGATTGAACCACTATAAGGAGCCTCTGGACATAGCAGATTAGCAGTCTTTTGCCTACAAGCAATCTTTTGCCTACAAGCAAGACTTGCTCATGAGAAATCCAAGGGTTTGCTGCCCAAGCCGCAGGACTAGAGGCAGGAACTCTTTCCCGGGACTCATTTGTGACTTCTGCTACACAGCAAGAAGTCAAGACTCCCCAGCCGTGATACTCCAAAGCAATCTTGCCTAATAAGTATACTTGCCCAAGAGCCATCCCAGAGTTTGCTGCTAAGCTGTGGGCAACAAGCAGGAACTCTGTCCATGGACAGGAACTGTCTGTGACTTCTGCTGCGCAGTGCAAAGTCAAGACTTCCCCAGCCATGGTGCTCTCACTCTCAGCCTCGCTCTGAGCAAACTGCCTGCTTGACTGCTAGAAGACTGCATCGCTCTCAAGCTCCTGTTTCCAGCTACAGCCTCTCTCTTTCAGCTGAAAGCCCCACCGTCTCAAGCCTCTGACCCTGGTAATATGCTGCTCCACAAGCCTTGGATCCCCCCATCATTTCTCCTCCTTCTCCTTTCCCCTGTTCCCTCCCTAATTCCTGATCTCCCCAACCCATGCCAGTCCTCAACCTTCTTTACCCTACCCCTTTCCCGCCTATATCTGAATCATATTAGGCTCTAGGAAGATTTAATACACACACATATGTTAGTTAGGAACACTGGGTGATTGTTGTTTCTGGCTAGGGTTGGAATATTGTTAGTAATACTGATAGATTGTTCTGTTTTCTGCTCAGTTAGATTAATGTTGTTATTCTTTTATACTCAATAAAGCCCATTGAATCATTTAGGATTGCTTTGATCTCTTTTCTTTCTTGCGCCCAGATCCTACATAGTCACTGTATAAAAGAACTGGTCACTTTGCGACACTGATGAAACAGGCCTAATTTTGTATGCTAGCTCATAAGCATATTTAGTATACAAATCAGGCCTGGTTCACAACAATAGCCAAATGCTCCCTTCTATGTTGGCACATTGGATCAGGTCAAGCTTATCACCTTCGCAGCAAGGAATAAGATAAGGAGTAACAGGCTCATCTCTCTCTCTCTCTCTCTCTCTCTCTCTAACAAGAAGAGTTAATGTTGGCTTGAGAGACACGCTTGTTAACACATTCCAGCACCTATCAAGGTCCTTCCTGACCACACAAGATAAGCTCTAATGCACTTTTTTCACCCCATCATGCACAGGTTTCTCAACCTATTCAGTCTGAACTGGACACAATGCATTCTTTTGTCTACCATGTAGACCAAAATGGATGTATACCAATGTATACCAATATGGAAACTACAAGCCTCTAGATTAGGTGTACGGGTGCTGCTGGGAGCCCCCAAACAGGCTATCTTGATAACACTTGGAAGTGCTGTGACTTGGCTCTTGTACCCATCCCACATTTTTGCCTCCAGACTGGCCCTACTTCCAGGTCCGATGTGCACAGCATGCTTGGCTGCAGCAAGAAACTGGTTCTCTGAGAGAAGACGTCCTTTGGACTATTCCTGGCTCCCTGATCTTCGAATGGCACTCGGGTTCACGCTCCTATCTTCTGCCTGTTCTGGAGGAAAAAGTTCCCTTGACATCAGTCGGGAAACAAGTGTCTTAAGCAAAAGGACCACTAGGAAAGGACTAATATCTGCTCCCAAGTCTTTTGCTCCCCTCTTTCTCACTCTTCAACTTTAAAGTCTGAAGCTGTTCTCAAAGACCATTTCTCCAGTCCGACTTGAGTGGATTTAATTCGGTTCTCAAGCCAAAACACCTCTTCGTGAGTTTCAATTTAGTACTATTGATATTGTTAGTCTTGTTGGTTTTATTAGCTAATACTGTAGTGCTTATTAAACAAGATTTCTTTCCTGTACCCTGAAATCCTAAAATAAACCTGATCCTATTTTTTGAACTTCCACTTTATGTCAGTCATTTCCAAGTCCGAAGCTTTACACAAATTTATTATGTAATGCGCTCTCTCTCTAGATTCGCTGGTTCCCCACACAAGCCCCCAAATTAGTCAGGGGTATTTGCCAATTCCCCAGGAGCAGTATCATTAACACAAGCTACATACTTGTTCTTCCTGGGAGAGTGTAACCTCATCCAGAATGGCCAGATCTAAACCATTTCTTATGTTCTGACCCCCTACAGTCAGTCCCTTATGGAAGTTGCCCATCATTGTTACCACTTCATAAATACTAGTTCTGGCCTTAACAAATTTTATTTGGATCTAGGAGGCAGCCCAAAAATTTGCAAGCCAGATAACTGACACATGACAAAATTATCTGATGTAGTGTTGGACACTGTAGGAGGGTCGAAGAGCTTCTCTGTGTCCCCTTTAAAAGTCACATTCGTAGAACAGAAACAGACTGCTTGGATCAAAAAGATTTTATTAAATATCTTTCATATAAAACTTGTGCTGATGAAAATATGGTTCATGGGCCACATAGCTCAGTGAAGAAAGCCACCCTTCTCAGGAAGAACATGTAGTTGGAAGAGGCCACATTCATGGTGAACCTGGTGCCAAATTTTGTACATAGCAGAGCAGCTTTCTCACAATGATCTATTAGAAAGCAATTCTTAAAACAAGCTTTTGTGAGCAAACAAACAATGTTTCATTACTAATTCATTGAAATGGCACCAAGGTAAGGTAGGTGTAAACTAAAATCAACAACTTTTAATAACTGGCTCTGCAAAACTAATAAATACATCTAGGAACATAAATGGAAAGCAGCAGCAACAGCAAAAATTTAAAAAAAAAACACCTTACAGCAAAAGCTGCATTTGGCCTAAACAAAAACTGAACACAGTATTTGAAATTCCACAAGTTGTAATAGTTTTACCACAAAACTGGCTAACACAACACAAGGCTAAAATCAAACAGAATGTCCTAGAAATACACAAACATATGCATCATCTTGAGCGGTGCACCGAGGTCTTCTCAATCCTTACTGCAGTTCCACCACATGAATCTCCTTACTTACTCCCACACCACACCCAACAAAACAAAACCCTCACCCAGATTTAGAAAACAGTTTAGAGATTTGGCTGAACTGACACTAAACAATCCAACAGAGAAATTCTAATGCAGAAGCATCACTGCCACTAGCACTTGTACATACACCATATCTTGTCCACATTCAGTATCCTATTACCTTTAAACCCAACATAAGTTTGACTGTACTACCTTCCTCTGTTTTTAAATAACATTTTTACTATATGTTTTTGCCCTTTTTGACATTGGCCATCATAGGTTTTCAATCTCGCTATTCTTGAAATTAATAGGAACAGAATACGATGCACCATTTTAGCATCTATATTTCGAAAAAGGAGAGAGAGGGCGGGATGTTTGGTTACGTACTCCACCATGTTGCAAATATCACACTGTCTTCAACTTCTGAACGGAAGGAATGATGCACAAGTACAATCAAGAATGTCTCTTGTGGCCAATGAAAGCAGTTGTGTTTAAGTGTGTGATTCCTTTTAGGACTTCAATGAAGAAGATAACTCAGTCTCTCCTCATTTTACACAAGACTAAGCATAAAATAGCACAGAAGTCTAGAATCTTAGTCTTTAAAAAAAAGTTTTCTTAGGTCTAATGTACTTTAAGAGCATTAACATAACATCCAAAGATGAAACATATCAATGTGTAGAGATAGTTAACCATTTTAAATTAATCTCTAATCTTTTGTTCTTTTGTAAAAGATTCTGATGCTTGGAATTTTGAAATAGTGTATTGTATTCTATGCTGAAGTAATTTGGATAACTCAGCTATTAGTATATTAATGGTCACAGGTGTATCCAGCTGGAAATAATTCTGTTACTCTCAAAAATCCAAAAAACAGCATGATAACCCACTGACCCCTTGAGGAAACAGCTTTCATGATTCTGCACCTATAATGTCCTTTCGCTAATAGTCTCATCTTCATAACAGAATAATGATTGATTTTCTTTATTACAGCCTGAGGCCAGCAAAGAAGGTTAACATATTTGACAGTAATTAATAAATCAAGCTAAACACAAATCATTAACCATTGTCCGCTGCAACCTAGAAGCTAAAAAGCAAAACTTGGCTACATTGTAAGTGACCTGAAACTTATAATCTAAAATTTTCTATATTCAATATGGTATAATATAGAATATAGTAATAGAATTTACTACTATATAATCTGTAAATGTACTATAAAACAAAAATAGCATAGTAAAGACAAAGGGATGGGGGGGGGGGGGAATCTCAAACTAATTTGTGATAGAAATCCATACCCTAAGTATACCATAGTATAAAGAGAGTGGTTGTCTCTCTAACCATGAGCTCCAGAGCCTTTCTGTAGCACGCATACTGCATGATATGGCCCTTCAGAATGTAGACACAGCTGATCAGCAATCTTTTCCTTTGGGACTGCTTATCAGTCTAGAACCAGGCAAATACAGTTTCAACTCCCCACTCAACTGTAAAGGCTCCCTCGGTAACCTTGAGCATGTCACTATCTCTCAGCCTAATCAACTTCACAGGATTGCTGTAAAGACAGACTAGGGAAGAGAATACGTGTGCACCATACTGACTACCTTGCAAGAAATGTATACTAATGATCAATACCCAGACTAAAAGTTGCTCATGGGAGACACCTCCTCATGCATAGGGTGGGAGAGGCACTTTTCTGCAGTCCCTCTGTAATCACCTATGCTTCCTGAAATAATAATAATAATATTATTATTATTATTATTATTATTATTATTATTATTATTATTATTATTAATTCAATTTCTATCCCGCCCTTCCAAAAATTGCTCAGGGCAGTTTACATAGAGAAATAATAAATAAATAAATAGAGATGGTTCCCTGTCCCCGAAGGGCTCACAATCTAAAAAGAAACATAAGTCAGACATCAGCAACAGTCACTGGAGGTACTGTGCTGGGGATGGATAGGGCCAGTTAAATTATGCCCTTAAGGGCTGGGGAGACCAACAGTTTTGGGAGGCATAGGTAAATGCAGAGGTAACTGGGAGGGTGGGTTTCACTGAAAAGCACCCTCCCTTCTGTGTACTACGGAAAGTGTACCCCACGCAGAACATTTACTCTGGATGTTGATCAATAATAATAAATACTGATGAGTCACACAATTAAACACTACATGTTGAGCTGAAATTCTGACTGGTTGTATCAACATACTGAAGGACACTACACAATCTGCAGAATCAAGTGGTAAACCTTCTAAGTAGTGTGTAGAACCATTTTAGATTATGAGTGGAGTGGTGGACTGCATATTTCAATGCTTCCACACACAAAAACAAAAAATAAAGTCTATCTTCTTAAGCAAGATCATAACATGTAAGGGACAAGCGTAAGTTTAACTTTATCCCTAACATGCAAGATCTCTGTGTGGAGGGAGTTATTTTTCCGCAGTTGTCTGAGGTCATCCTTAATTATGGGTTGTGCACCAATCTTGCCTCAAGAAGATAGGAAGTAGAATTTCAAAGCAGAAGCTCATATCTAGTAGTTAGGTAGGAGGCACCAAACCCACAGTTCCGTTCCTGTCTTGCCTCAAGGAACAACTACTCAAGAGAGCTCTGACAAGTCCTTATATCAGGCTAGTTTTTTCCTTCCTCCTGCCCTCCTCTCTCCATCTCCATTGTGCAAGCGTGGGAAGTGAGTTGTTTTTCTTTTTATTTCCCTTTTCAAAAACTCAAACTTTTTTTAAGTTTATCAATCTGGTCTATTGGCTCCTTTTTGCGCGTTGTTTGTTTCTCTTTCATCTTTCCCATTGATCGCAACAATAGTCCCCCTGATCGCAGCGACAAGACTGCAGCCATCATCCTACCCCTCCTGAACAGCTCCTCAGTGGACCTCATGCACCTAGCACAGCTTTTGTGGACCATGAACCTCTTGGGTTGGAGCCCCTGTGCATAACGAAGTATACTAAATAAATAAATTTGCACTGAATGCTAATTAATTTATCACAGTCTTTTGTTAAAGGCTTTTAGCTGTGATTTTGCCCCGTTGCTCTTCTGTTTTTATTACTGTTTTAATGTTTAATTGCTTACTTCCTAGTCATGTTATTTTTAAAATTTTATATCCTAAATTTGGTTAAAAATATCTTCAAAGAAGCCTATATTTGATTAAAAAACAAGAACAGAAATGAATTAGAAGGATTCAGATATTTTAAACAGGGCCTACATACTCAATAAGCAGCAGAAAGACGATACAACACAATCAGCCTACCCATGAATAACCATGTCTTGTCTGATAGCAAAACATACTTAAGAAAGAGTCAACTTATGCTCAGATTTTGAAGAGCAACAATCTCCGATTGACACCATCTGGAACATATCCGAGAGGTAGGAGCGGAACCACTGTAAAAGTGCCTCCCACCCCCAACACCTTCAGACGTTTCAGAAAGATACTATGGTCGATAGTATCGAAAGCCGCTGAGAGATCCAAAAGGACCAACAGAGTCACACTTCAGCTGTCAATTTCCAATTGGAGATCATTCATCAGGCCAACCAGGGCAGTCTCCACCCCATAGCCCGCCCGAAAACCAGTTTGAAATGGGTCTAGATAATTAGTTTCCTCCAAGAGCGTCTGGAGCTGAGGGGCCACCACCCTCTCAATTACCTTGCCCAGCCATGGAAGGTTGGAAAAGGCCTATAATTGCTCAACTCTTAGGGGTCTAATGCAGGCTTCCTTATAAGAGGTCTAATGATTGCCTCAAGACAAGGAGACATCCTGCCCTCCCTCAAAGAAGCATTTATGATTTCCACCAGGCTGCCTACAACAACCTCCCTGCAAGACAGAACAAGCTATGTTGGGCATGGGTCAGGAGAACAAGTGGTAGGCTGAACCACTGCAAGCAGCTTGTCCACATCCTCAGGAGTTACAAACTGAAACCGATACAGTTGAATCGCATAAGAGGAGTTGTTGGGCACCTCCAGTTCAGACATCAAATTAATTGTGGAGTCTCCATCTAGGTTGGCCCAAAACCGAGAGATTTTATCTGCAAAAAACTCTTTAAACACATTACAGCGGGTAACTGATGACTCAAAATTCTGGTTCAAGGGAGGGGGGGCAGATACTAGTCCCCTCACAACGCTGAACAACTCTGCTGGACGTGAACTTGCAGAGGCAATATGGGCAGAAAAGAACCGCCTCTTTGCCACACGTATTGCCCGAACATAGATCTTTAGATGTGCTCTATGTCGCAGTCTATCAGATTCAAGTTGAGTCTTTCTCCACTTGTGCTCCAGTCGCCTACCTTGCCGCTTCAGCCCCCGTAGATCTTCCATATACCAAGGGGCCAAATTTGAAGTGGGTTAGAGGGGATGCTCGGGAGCAATCGTGTCTACTGCCCTGGTGAGCAAGTTGTTCCAATTCTCAGCCGGGTCATCAGCAGGATCACCAGCAAAGCCAACACTAAATCCCTCCAAGGCTTCTTGGAATCTTTCTGGATCCAACAACCTCTTTGGGAAGACCATTCTAATAGGCCCCTCGCCCCTGTGGAGATGGGAAGTGGTTGTAAGTCCAACCTTAACCAGATGGTGGTCCATCCATGACAATGGGGAAATCACAGGAGTCCCCACCCACTGAACACCACCCTGATCAGAGTAAAAGATCGAATCAAGCATGTGACCTGCAATATGCATGGGTCCAGAGACCACTTGGGATAGCCCCATCATTGTCATGGCCCTTCAAGGCCTGCTATAAACTTCCAGATTGCGTTGGGGAGGGAAGCTCTGTCAATCTTTTGGACACAAACATGAGGAAGTGCAATGGGGGCAGAGTTGGCAAAAGGTCCACAGCTAAAAAAAATGCTATCAAATGTTCCTTCCTTAGATTAAATTGCTAACAGATCTGTGAATGCGATCCTGTATGAGTGCCACTCTGCTTTCAAAAGCCTAAGATCAAGAGCCTAAATCTGTGCATAAATATCTAAATTACCATTTGTTTCAAAATGTTTGAGCGCTTAAGATCTCTTTAAATTGTCCTATTCTGTGATATTCAAATTTTGTTAAAATTCAGTTGTGATTTTCTGATAAGGAAAGGTGGCATAAGAAGTTCAGTCACTGCCTGGAGTAAGCCACCTAATGGTGTATCAGGGAATGACTTGATTAGCAAGCATGAGGTTGCCAGTTCGAATCCCCACTGGTATGTTTCCCAGACTATGGGAAACTCCTATATAGGATAGCAGCGATATAGGAAGATGCTGAAAGGCATCATCTCATACTGTGTGAGAGGAGGCAATGGTAAACCCCTCCTGTATCCTACCAAAGACAACCACAGGGCTCTGTGGTCGCCAGGAGTCAACACGGACTTGCTGTCAACAAGGAGACAGCACACGTTACCTTTACTGCCTGGAGTACCCAGATTAAGGATGATTTCAAAACATTCATTAAAAATTATACGCCTTTAACTTCTTTTCCAATCCCAAGTGGGAAACTGTTGGTAAATGTTAACTATCATCTCCAAACTGTAGTCATGTCAGTACACAGTAAAACAGAACGGTTTTTTTTTAGTTTTAGTTTTTCCATGAGTTTATAAAAAACAAAAAAATCTTTTTAACATGTTTTTAATAACCTATATTCTTTAAGAGCCAGTTTAAACTGAACACATCAGACATGGTGTCCCCTCATGTACCTACAAATAGCACACATTAAAAACAATAAAAGTATAACAAACCACAAAAGCCAAATGGGAGACATATAGATTTGAACACACTCCATGGGCTATGTTTAAGCAGAAAATCTCTGAACAGACTGTACTCTCCCACATACCCCATAGTGATATGAGAGTCACAGCAGGCATTCATTTAATAGGACTTCTGTGCTAACTCTATGAAATCATACAGGGTGTGGAGAAAGTTGATAGGGAGAAAAATTTCTCTATCTCGCTTAATGCAAGAACCAGGGGTCATCCCATGAAACTGATTGCCAAGAAGAACATTCTTAAAATGTTCTTTGTAAAAGATATATGGCTACATAGTTTTAATTTAAGATACATGTTAAGGACAAAGATATAATCACAAATAGGGATTATAACCTCTAATTATATACCATGAACACACTTGTTAATAGCAGTATATAGAAATGAGAGAGAGTAGACCTGAGCAGTCCTCTCTTTCTACAAGGGTTTGGGGAGAGATATTGAGAGTTGGGTCCTAACCTCCATCTAAAAAATGCAAGGACAAAGAAAGGCATGAATAGAGGACAGTCTGGGGTAGATCTGGGCAAGGTGGAAGAATCTGAAGCAAAATGCGAGAAAAACAGTAGAAAGTGAAACAAAAGCACAACTGAGCAGAATATTCCTCAAGTCTTGAGGACTGTTTCCAGTTCTGAGCATACCCTCCACTGATTTGAGTTCTACTGAGGCAACTGCATAAGAGAAAAATGAGAATGGCAACAAGCCAGAATATTAATGAAGTTCCTCATGCTGTGAATGCTAAATAAAACAAAAACATTCTGTTTTCCTATGTAGTTTCACAAATTAATGTGAAAGGTTTTCTACATAAATCATGGCTTCACAATGCATAACATGTAACTACTTTCTAGAACCAAACTTACACCTATCTCTGAGTAATAACAAGGCAAAGAACAAGAGGTGGCAGTCAGATGAGGTGATGCACATGATGGGGTGGGGTGGGGGTGCCTGCATTCACCATCCCATGGCTCAGTTGCCTCCTAAGGTTACTGCCTCAAAATATCATTTTGTTCTTCTTGAAACAAGCACTGTTGGGAAATACTTGTTTTGAATTACTGAATGTTCCATTAACATCCACTAACAACCTTGAGTATTTTATACAATTATGCAAACAGACATAATTAGTTTGAGGAGGAAATATTGTTTTTTAATCCCGGAAGAGACAAGAAATTATGAATGGAGGTTTATTCTCCAATCTTTTGCTTATTGTTGCTAGCTCAGGAGAGCACCGCATCAGCCCTCCTACAACCCCCATCATTCCCAGCCACCATGAACAATCGTCAGGGATGATGGAAACTGAAATCCAACCACATCTGAAGGGCTGAGGTTGAGCAGCCCTGAGCTAGCTACCGTTGTGCTATTGTGGAATGACCATGCAACTATTTGACACACAGATATTTTATTCATCAGAATAAAATTATTTTATGAAGAATTAAATGTCCTGACCTTCTCTCACACTTCCAAGATACCAGAAAGCTTTTACATTGGCCTGCTTCAACATGCTGCTGTGCTGTCAGCCCTTCTAGATGGAAGATATACACATACTCCCTACCTTCAACATCTCTGCCCCTGCTGTCCAGGCATGGTTGAAATGGTGGAGCATGTGTTGCTCTCCTGTGTGTTTTATAAGGACATTCACTCCTTTTTTTAAAATAAATCCAATTCTGATAGATTATCCAGGCAGGTCAAATGGCTTTTATAAATTTCTCCTCCTCTCTGACTCCAATGCTGTATTTACCATCAAAGTAGCAAAATTTTGAACTGTGGCATGCATTATTAGGAAACAGTTGGTCAAGGTTTCAAATTAATTGTATACATGGTATAGACTGCTGCAGTGTTGGAGTATTGAATTGGTTCTTTTTCTTGCTATAAGATTTGCCTTGTATTTGATTTTTATTATTCGTTGGCTGGTCTTGGAATGTAACAATAAAGATTGATTAATGGAATAAAGATTGATTGACCTTCTGAGCTTCCAAAATTTCAGAATTTGGAACTGGTTCTCTCTATGGAATGGGTTGCTGCTCAAAAGAAAGATTAGTGAGTAATTCACATACAAAATGTCATTACAATGCCACCACGATGGGACAAGCTTACGGGACAGCCTAGGCTCTACAACTGATTTTATTAACAGTCCTGAGAAACATGTTGGAATGACTCATACTGAAAGAGCTAGTTATAAGCCTTGTGACATGCAAAATCAAATGAAAATCTCATTGAGTATTTTTTTTAAATTATACTGCAGTCCACTTTTGAATTAATACTTCTCACATCTAAAACATTGTCCAATGCCTCTACCTCCAGCACAAATGCCTTCTTAACCTAGTAAAGAAAGGCTCTGTGTAGAATTGGTAATGAAGAAGTAAATCTTGCTACATTATTTCAAAATAGTATTAAAAAGCAAATTCACATACAGAAACTGGCCTAATTCCAGAATTTCAAAGCAAAACTGGTTTTTCCAATGTATATGCCAAAACAACACACTTGGAGAAGTGGTTCTACAAAGTTGAGCATCTTGTTTAGATCTTTTCAGACACTTAAGTTTTATTTAAAAACAATGAACTGGATCCAGAGAACCATCGAGTAGGAGGAAACTATCAGCTAATGCTGTTCCACAAGCCCATGCATAAGACTTCATACAATGCTGTCATAAATGGGTTGTATAGCAGTTCTCATTCATCTATTTCAGCAACAATTCATGCAAGTTGCTGCACAAGAAGAACATTTTTGAAATTTGTTTCACTTTTCTCATGCAATACTCTAGCACAACATGTAAAACAGCTCTTTTGTAAGTAGAAGACATTTTCCACAGGTGGAAGAGCAATTTTCTCTCTAACTGAATATCCACAGGAGAAGGCTTCCAAATGGAAGTAAAGTTAGCCAGGAGATCAATGTGAAGACCAGCATGAAATATTATTATTATTTTCCCTGTTTGCTGTAGCAATATCTAATAAATTCATGTTACATGGAAGCAATTCACATATTGTCTCTTGAATCAATTTTTGGTTGAATTCTAAGTGATCACAGCATGATCAGAAGAGTTCTGCTCACAAAAGGAAGAGGTGAGGTTTTCCCATCCTTCACCAATTCCTCCTCTTGGTGCTGCAGCCCCCTATGCTGTAGTCCAGGGCTACTCAACTTTGGCCCTCCAGCAGATATTGGCCTACAATTCCCATAATCCTTCTCTATTGGCAACTGTGGCTGAGGGTTATGAGAGTTGTAGTTCAAAAACAGCTGGAGGGCCTGAATTGAGCAGGTCTGCTGTAGTCTCAGGAGCAGATTTTCAGGGGGCACAAAAAGAAGGTGAGATTGGCAAAAATCATCCCTCTAACTTGCAAGAGCAGAACTTCTTCCACTTGTGCTATGAATACTTGGACACAGCTCTATGTACCAGCAACCATATTCTTGTCAGGAACAAGTTACTTTTTCTGGAAAATGAAGAGTCACAACAGAAACAGTTATTGTTCATACAATATAATCTAGGTTGTATCTGAGTTTAGAAACCTAAGCAAAGGTCTACTCACATAATTATTTAAAGTCATCCAAAATGAATACATGTGGAATTGATTTTCAAGCAGTTTTTCTTGAGTGCTAACTTTGGAGGAAGTCTTCACGTTTAAGTAGCTATTTCAGATGCTTTTTTACAAAACATTTCTCACATGTTCAACAAATTGGTTTCTATGGTATTCATGAAATAATTTTAGCTCCCTCTGGTGGCCAACAACTGCTAACTGTGAGGAAACTTCAGAAGACTAAACGTTTCATATATTTTTGAAGTAGACACTTTTGATGCAATTTCAGGATTTCTACATAAGATCAGGCTGTAAAGTCCTATTGACTTCTGTGGTACTAAGCTAATTGTGACTCATTCTTAGATGGCTTTCAATGGGACTTAGTGATTAACTTTTGCAGTTATTTTTCCTCAGTGCTGAATAAGACTGAGTATTTCCTGCAGATATCACATATAAGCAGATCTCCAAAGCCCCAGGGGTTTTCTGAGTTACATAAAGCTCAAATTAAAAATGATTGATTACTTTCTAGGTGATGGATTCTGATAGCTTCTTGGTATACAGATTGACATTTGAACCAATAGACTTTTGGCTTAAACTATCTAAGTGCAAACAATGAATAATAGTCTTAGAGTTCTTGGCCAGAATCCAAAGAATAATTCCACAGGTTTCCCAAGTCCAAACAGGGCACTGGGTTAGTGTTTTTCACACAGCAACCCCATCATATGGCAAATACCTTTCAATACCTTAAGAGGATTTTTGTAGTTGCAATATTGTATGGGGGTGGGGGGATGTTGGGTTGCTGCTCAATGGGAAAAGTAACAAATCCTACAAGGCATACCCAAGGCCTCTGGCACAACTATACAGCAGCTCTAGATGTTGATTGTAGCTAGGACACTGACTGTACTCCATGGAGACTGGGTGTGTGTGTGGGGGGGGCAATCAAACCCCTAAGTTTAATTCAATTCTGTGTTCCTTAATTGCCTGGTAGATGGCAATACCAAAAGAACAGGGTGTATTTGTATTCAATCATGATGGAATAAAACTTTGTGTCCCTGTTTTTTAAAAAAAGTTTATTTCAAAATAAAGTCACAGAAATTACCATTCCTGAGCAGAGGTCTACACCTCACCACTAAATGCTATCTCAGAGGAAACAAGGAACGGACAGAGATGTTAGCAGGCAGTCCAGAAATTCTCTCAGTAGAGAGGGAAAGACATACAAAAAAGGGAAAATGAATACACAAAGAGAGGCAATATGAGAAAGGAGGTTTTCTCCTATTGTCTGACTTTCCTCCATCACATTACTCAGGAGGCCAGAAACAGAGGAGGAAAGCTGGCAAGAAAGAGAGATTTCAACAAGAGAACTTCTTACACCTATGTTGACTATTAGAACACTCCAACCTCTCAAAACTAGCAGATATAAGAACCAGTTAGGCAGCAAATGTCAAACATATGTTTCTGGATTAAATATAAAGTGTTGGTAATTGCTTATAAAGGCCTAATGTCTTAGGCTCAAGGTGCTTAAGAAAATGCCTTCTTCTATATAAATTCCACCATTAAGATAATCAGGGAAGGTCTGCCTACAGCTATCCCGGTTTAGCTGGCAGCAACTCAGGGTCAGGCCTTCTTGGTAGCTACCCCTGAACTCTGGAACACATTTCACGCTGAAATGTGGGGTTTCTCTTTTAAAGACCCTTTAAGGCCAAAAAACCCCCAATCATTTAGGCATTCAATGGTATTTAATTGTTGCATTTTTAACTGCTCTAATTTTATTATTTTAATTGAACAGCTGTAAACTATCTAGAGCAGGGCTGCTCAACTTCGGCTCTCCTGCAGATAATCCCTGGCTATTGGCCACTGTGGCTGGGGATTATGGGAGTTAACACAGCTGGCGGAGGGGCAAAGTTGAGCAGGCCTGATCTAGAGACTGGTGTTTGGGGAGATATAGCATTGTAATGAACAAACAAACAAACATTCCCTTGATCAAAACTTCCCTCAAAAGCCCCTAGATTGCATAGAGGTCTGCCATATGGTTCTCCAGTGTTTTTGCAGTTGAGGACCATGCTAAAATTTGTCATCAAGGGTCAGAAATCAGACACAAACAGTCCAAGCCTACAATCAGCTGGACAGTCACTTTAGATGCCAAGGATGGGGTCTGCCAACAGCGTCAGCTCACTGTAACAAAGATGTTACATCTGCTCTGCTAGGAATCTAAACAGCCTCTATGCTGAAAACATACAAGCCAGTGCAAAATGGATTCAAGAACTACAATCGAATTGCCAAGGAAAGAGATTCTTTCTGCTTCCAAAACCAAAAGATACATTTAAAAATGAGACAGACTTCCTCTTCTTCAAATGTAACTGACATTTTGACATGCAAGGAATAATTTTAGATTAACATTCTCAACCAATCTAGCCTGGTTTCAAGAAAGTCAGTCTAGACTTTGAGCATGAAGACAACCATCAACTTATTTGCCAGTGGTTAGCTAAGTAAGAAGACTACAATTATATTGTTATGTTTAAAAAGAATATAAGGTTAATATTTAAAATGATTATACATAATTTGAAGATCAAGATTAAAAGAGAATTAACATGCCTCTTCCCTTATGAGTTCAGAAATGATGCTGAGCCATATTGATATGTTTTATGTCCACTTAGGTCAGAAAATCCCAGCAATCTTTTGTCTGTCATGGTTCAAAGTCCTGGAGCCTGGGATGTTTTTTTTAAAAATGGTATCTGAATCAATGATGTGTAGGTGGACTTTGGTTTCTGTACAAGACAACAATATTCATATGGAAACATTTGACCCCCAACATTTTAAAACTGACCCTGTTCATGTGATGTGCAGATATCTCTAATATAAGATACTGCGCTCCATGCTGTTCCAGATATTATGGGCAATATTTATAGAAAGGAACAACTGAGGATTTGCATAGTTTGTCCATATTGAAACTATTACACTCATTACTACAATCTCACAAAACACAGCTGAACTCAAACAAAAATTCTTCCACAATTCAATTAAGTTATTTGCTTTGATGAACAGTGATAGCTTATGATGCTTCTATGAAAAAGCAGTTCCCACACAGAAGGTACTTACTTGTTCTCAAAAGTGTGCTTTTGAAAAACAGAATTAAGAAACATGTAAGTGTGCAGGGTATAATTTATAATGCAACTATTCAAAGAGAGAGTAACACTAGGAATTCTAAACAGTGTGATCCCAAGTACTACGTTGCTTATTATCTATAACAAAGACTGTTAAATGACTTCAACTGCGAGCTTATTTTTCAGATTCAAAACCTCTTTGAAAATGTACATAGACAAATGCAAGTTTAAAAAAAAATTAAGACACTATGATAGGTATTTTTCAGAGAAACATTAACATATCACTCTTCTACATACCTGGTGGGCACCTGCATTCAGATGGCACCTCTCTTGCTGTGCGTAGCTTGGCTAATCCTTCACCCAGTTTCTGTTTTTAAAAGAATTTTAAAAAGAAAGAAAGAAACTTAGAGAAAAGCAGTATGCTTATATGTGGATATTTGCAGTTATTATTTATTGGTTGATTCACGACCATGATTAACAACAATTATTGCTGTTATTGTTCTTAATCATAGGCAAAGATAAATATATTCAGCTTTGCCTATGATTATCTTTCAATGGGAAAATTAATTGTAAGCTCTTCAATTGAAACCAGGCACTTTAAAATGCTCAACTTGAATGGAGTCCAATATGTATAGCACTGTTTTCATGTTCAGTGTCCTTCCCAAATGAAGAATTTGATCATTATTTATAGATGCCCTTCGTACTCCAGTATTAGGAAAAAATGGGGAAACTCACTGTTCAAAACCTATGAAATACTGGGCAAAAAAAAAATCCCATGGATGTTGATATTCATGAGGGAGTTCTGTAACATTAAACACAAGGAAAGTCTGAATGATCTAAAAGTGAGTGTTACAATTTTAAATTATCAGAAGAGAGTTTTGACTTTTTATGTCTGACGGATAGACAGGAGGACCTTGATATCCACGGAATCGTTATCTACGGAATCGTGTATCCGCAGTCGGGTAAAAGACACCCAACCTTTGCATACGTGGGAAAAACCAGAAAATAAAAACATGTCAGCCTTGTGTATTTGTGGGTGGCCAGAAATTACCATGGAAGTCATTTCCAGCTGCCGTTGTGTGGTTCGGAGCCGGCTCCGTGAAAAAAAAAGAACCACCTGTGATTTCTGGCTGATTTGGGGGCACTCCAGAGCACAGGGCAATTCCAAGGGAGCAGCAAAGCATGGTAGGGAGCTTCCCTCCGCATTTCCCTCCTAAATTTGGCTAATTTTTGGCAATTTTCAATTATTTTCCCGATGACCAGGAACCTAACCCCTGCAATCCCATGGCCCCAATGACTCGATATTTGTGGTTTACGTATCCGGGGCTACAGCCAGGAGCAGAACCCCCGCAAATATAGAGGTCTTCCTGGAGAAATTTCCATCAGCAAAATGTTGTAGATAAAACATTTGAGATTTTTGTTCACAGAAAATATTTAGGCCAAAGTTTTTGATAATAAACTAAAAACCTTATTTGCTAATGGTCTCCTTCTTAAGTCCTTCCTTTGCCCATATTTATTTAATCTGTATTCATTAACATTTTTACTATAGCATGAGAACTATGCACTCTGAATTGAAGCTTTTGTTATGGAACAAATAGAAGTATTGCAACAGCCTGATCATGTGATGTATTAAAAAATGGACAGCACACTGTGCTAGGAATCTATAGAATCTTTTAGCCAACACAGCAACATAGTCCCCATAATAAGGTTTACTGTACAGAGAAGTTTGAGTGCTCTACTTACTGTTTGCCTTCAAAGCTCTGACAAAATAATTAGATAGTTGAACAGGTACCCATATTCAAATTTGCAACCTCGCAAAAGTTTAACTGTGTTTCAACTTTGTTTGAAAAGCAACCAAAGCAGTATTAATAATTCATGGATATTCCCCTCCCCTGTCAAAAACCCTGCCTTATTCAGATCATTATACAGTGCTTTCCTGCAATCCCACTCCAGATCAGTGCTTCATTGCTATAAGCACTCCAACACACAATATTTGCTTTAAAAACACTTACAGTGAAAATCCTAAATTCCCAGGTGGCAGCTGTGACCAAAAAGGGCTTTTATCAATTTCAAATAATTCACCAGCTATGGGTGCTCCAAGAAAAGAATGATCTAAGCACACTGGTACACGCATTTGCAAGCTTTAAGATGGTCTACTGTAGCATTCCCCACATCAGGCTACCTTTGAAGACTGTACAGAAGCATCAACAAATGGTTGCCCAATTAGTTACAAGAGGAACGTGACAGGTGCATGTTACGCAGATGTTAAAACAATCACAGTGGCTCTCAATTTGTTTTGAACTTTGAACACCTCCTTCCTTGTCACATAGTTTGGCTCAGTATATTGAGATCCTGAGAAAGACCCTGTTCCAAGTACTTTCCTTGCCTGAGGCAAGACTGGAAAGCACAAAAGGAATGTGGCCCTCGCACTAGTACCACCTTTTCTTGGGATTTTCTCCCCACTGAAGCCTGCCAAGTTGATTGCATTCTCATCTTCCAAACATAGGCCAAAACATGTTTCTTTCAACAGGCATTTGGGACAGAAATTGGATTATTTTTAAATTCTTTCCATGTTGGATTATATTAAGCTATAATTTGTATATATAGATCTGATATGTAGGATTGTTTTAATTCATTGATTGTTTGATTCTGTAAGGGTCAATTTGCATATAAATGTAAAAACCAAGCACCTAAGAAAAAATAGACCATAACATACTTTAAGTGATGAATACAATATAAAAAAGAAAGGACCACATGCATAAATATTTTAAAGGAAAGGTGTTTCATGAAAAAACAAATCTGATCTCTTTATAGAATTTTGTTTAAGAGCATGAATGCAAAAAAATACCATTCATAAAAAAAGAATGGTCTTAGTTTTGCAGCTGTGATAGTCTTTCAAAGCCTTCATCACAATACTTTTCAGATTGTGTGCAAGGAATTTTCAGCAAGTTAAACGTGCTATACAAATTACTATTATTAATTATTATTATTAAAGTTGTGCAGCCCTGCTTGGGCCATGATTCAGCTGCTACCTTTGGCCACTGGAGGAGTTTGCTACCGAGATCATGTTTGAACTAGGAACTCCAAATCTGTGGCTCACACTCATACACAAATATCCATATAACCCTAAAACAAACTAAGCTGTTAATACAGTTTTGGAATCCTTGACCAATGGTTTACAATCTAAGTAACCCTAAGAGGAGAAAGAATGGCAGAAAAGGAGATCAGATTATGTGAGAAAACGTAAAACTGATCAAGTGTGGCCTTTCATAAGAACTGAATTGGCCTTTTTAAAGTTGTTTTCACAATAATGATAATAAAGCTGAAGGCTGAGTCAGGGAATGGCTGCTGGCACAGATACCAATCAAATGAAGCATATGCAGTCTGTTCATATGCAGTCTCTTCTAGGTCTAGTAGCAGAGAACATCGTTCCAGGTTCAGTCAGAGGGAAAAAGCAGAAGAAGCTGCAAGTGGACTGCAGTGAATGCCTAGTCTACATTTCAGGCTCTTCCCTCCAAAGGAAGGGGGTAAAAAGGACTCTTTGCCAGCATGCTACACCAGTTCTCATGCTGCAGACCAGTTCAGCAACTGAATAAAAGGCAAAGTGTGTCATTGAGTCAGTGTCAACTCCTGGCGACCACAGAGCCCTGTGGTTTTTCTTTGGAAAGGTTTACCATTGCCATCTCCCGTGCACTATGAGATGATGGGAAACATACACACAATCAGGTTTTAACATTTCCATAGGAACATAGGAAGCTGCCTTATACCAAGTCAGACCACTGGTCCATTTAGCTCAGGATTGTCTACACCAGAGGTTCTTAATGTGGGGTCTCCCAGATGTTGCTGAACTACAACTCCCGGCATCCCCAGCCATTGTGGATACTGGGTGTTTTAGTTCAGCAACATCTAGCAGACCCAGGGGCAGAGCTACATTTGAGAGTTAGGATTCAAAGAACCCGGGCCACCACTGGGAAGGGCCGCGTGAGGCGCCCCGTGTGCATGATGTCATGTACACACAGGTATGGCCCAGTCTCTAGACGGCCTGCCCTAGCCCTCCCAAATGCATTCCCAGCCAACATTTGCTGGCTGGGAATATTTATTTTGCTTCCTCTTCCTCACTGGAGAAAGAAGTGAAGTAAATGCAGCGGCCAGCGCTTGCTTGGGCTCTGTGGAGCCTGGTCTATGCCCCTTTTGCATGTGATGTCACGAGCACGTGGACGTGCCCCGTCTCCAGAGAGCTCTGAGCGAGCTCCCCAGAGCTCATTTCCAGCCAATGTTTGCTGGCTGCTGCATTTATTTCTTTTCCTCTTCCTCCAGTGAGGGAGAGGAAACGAAATAATGCAGTTGCCAGTAAATGCTGGCTGGAAAAAAGCTTTAGAGAGCTCGCTTGGGGCTCTCTGGACCCGGATGCACCCATGTGTGTGTGACACCACATACACGGGGCGTCACTGGTGGGGCCGCCGGCGGGACAAGATACAGGCTGCTATTCGGCTAGCTCTGGCAGTGGGAGGACCCCATGCTAAGAACCACTGGTCTACACTGATTGACAGTAGCTCTTCAATATGCCAAGGAGGAGTCTTTCCCAGCCCTACCTGGAGATGCCAGGGCCAATCCCACGAGGGAAATCCCTTGCACCCATCTAAATGCAAATAACCCATCTAAATGCAAACCAAGGTGAATCCTGCTTAGCAATGGGGAAAATTCATGCTTGCTACCACAAGACTGTCTTAATCCCAAATACTGGTGTGGAGACAGAAGGAACAAAGTGTATTTCTGGAAGGTTCGTAGGAAACTGCCATCTACCAAGTCAGACCAATAGTCCTTCTAGCTCAGTATTGTGGATATGGACAAGGTATTCAGTTGGTTTGGCTGACCATGTACATGCTTGACCCTTGCCCTTCATGGCTTATTAAATCTAGTAGGGAGAGAATTTTAAGCTGGGTCCAGCAGGTTCTAGAAAGGGTTGTCCCAGCATTGTCGAAGAAAGTTATTATTTGAAGCCATCTAATGGCACAGCGGGGAAATTTATTTATTTATGCATGCATGCATGCTTGCTTGACTAACAAGCAGAAGGTTGCCGGTTCAAATCCCCGCTGGTACTATATCGGGCAGCAATTATATAGGAAGATGCTGAAAGGCATCATCTCATACACGCGGGAAGCGGCAATGGTAAAACCCTCCTGTATTCTACCAAAAGAAAACCACAGGGCTCTGTGGGGTCCAGGAGTCAAAATCAACTTGATGGCACACTTCACTTTATTTTACTTTAAAGAAACCTAGTCTGGACCCAGAGGATATAAACAACTATAGGCCTCTGGCCAACATTCCTTGCCTGGACAAGTTGCTTGATTGTGTAGCAGCTGACCAGCTCCAGACACACTTGGAGGGAACAGATTATCTAGATCCATTTCAATCAGGCTTCAGGCCTTCCTTTGGAACAGAAAATACTTTGGTCGCCCTGTGGGATGACCTGTGCATAGAGACCGACAGGGGCAGTGTAACCCTGTTAATTCTTTTGGATCTCTCAGCAGGTTTCGATACCATTAACCATGGTATCTTTTTGGATAGGCTGGCCAAGTTGGGTGTGGGAGGCACTGCTTAGAGGTGGTTCCACTCCTATCTCGAGGCCAGTTTCCAAAAGTTGATGCTGGGGAATTACTGCTCAACCTATTGGCAGTTGTGCTTTGTGGGTCCACAGGGTTCCATTCTTTCCCCTATGCTGTTTAACATCTACATGAAACCGCTAGGAGAGATCATCTGGAGATTTGACATGAGGTGTCATCAGTATGAAGATGACACCTAGCTGTATCTCTCTTTTTCATCAGACGCAGGTGAGGCGGTGACTGTCCTGAATCAGTACCTGGATGCAGTAACAGACTGTATGAGGGTGAACATGTTGAAACTCAATCCAGACAAGACAGAAGTACTGTTGGTCGGTGGTTCGTCAGCCCAGGTGAATGATGTTCAGCTTGTTCTAAACGGTGTCGCACTCCCCTTGAAGGACCAGGTTTGCATTGTTGCTAGAGGATCAAACAGTCTCTGTGGCTCAGAGCACCTTTTATCAGCTTCGGCCGATACACCAACTGCAACCGTACCTGGACAGAGATAGCTTGGCCACCGTTACTCATACTCTGATAACCTCTTGCTTAGATTACTGCAATGCATTGTACGTGGGGCTGCATTTGAAAACAGTCTGGAAAGTGCAGCTGGTACAAAATAGGGATGCAAGATTATTAACTGGGACCGGGCAGTTTGATCATATTACGCCAGTGCTTCATCAGCTGCACTGGCTCCCTGTCTGTTTCCGGACCCAATTCAAAGTACTAGTTTTAACTAGGGATGTGCACGGAACCACGGAGGTGCGGTCCGTCACTGGGGGGTGTCTGGCTTTAAGGGCGGGGGGGATAGTACTTACCCCTCCCGTCGCTTCCCCCCTCTGGCGCTCCACTTTGGTGCAAAGTTTTGGGGGCGGCAGAGTTCCTCCCTGCCGCCCCTACCTCCATCGTTGTTCGGAAAAAGGGGGAGTTGCCGTCACGCATGTGCCTGTCACGGCACACATGCGCCGCACAATCACACGTTGCGTAACGGCACACACGTTATGTGTGTGGCGCACGCACAGCAGCAACAGGCGCGCACGCACCATGCCAAGTGCATGCATGGTGACAACTTCCCCTTTTTCTGGTCAACGATGGAGGCAGGGACGGCAGGGAAGAACTCTGCCGCCCCCAAAACTTTGCACCAAAGTGGAGCGCCAGAGGGGGGAAGCGACGGGAGGGGTAAGTACTACCCCCCCGCCCTTAAAGCCAGACACCCCCCAGTGACGGACCGCACCTCCGTGGTTCCGTGCACATCCCTAGTTAAAACTAGTACTTTGAATTGGGTCCGGAAACAGACAGGGAGCCAGTGCAGCTGATGAAGCACTGGCGTAATATGATACACCAACTGCAACCGTACCTGGACAGAGATAGCTTGGCCACCGTTACTCATACTCTGATAACCTCTTGCTTAGATTACTGCAATGCATTGTATGTGGGGCTGCATTTGAAAACAGTCTGGAAAGTGCAGCTGGTACAAAATAGGGATGCAAGATTATTAACTGGGACCGGGCAGTTTGATCATATTACGCCAGTGCTTCATCAGCTGCACTGGCTCCCTGTCTGTTTCCGGACCCAATTCAAAGTACTAGTTTTAACTAGGGATGTGCACGGAACCATGCACACATGCGCCGCACAATCACACGTTGCGTAATGGCACACACGTTATGTGTGTGGCGCACGCACAGCAGCAACAGGCGCGCACGCACCATGCCAAGTGCATGCATGGTGACAACTTCCCCTTTTTCTGGTCAACGATGGAGGCAGGGACGGCAGGGAAGAACTCTGCCACCCCAAAAACTTTGCACCAAAGTGGAGCACCGGAGGGGGAAAAGCGGCGGGAGGGGTAAGTACTACCCCCCCCCGCCCTTAAAGCCAGACACACACACCCCCACCGGCCTGGCCCAATTCTAAAACGGTTTGGAGGCCTCTTACATGGCCCCGGACCGGTTCCGTGCACACTCCTAGTTTTAACCTTTAATGTCCTAAATGGCTTGGGACCAGGATACTTGAGAGAGCAACTTGCTCTATATGTCCTGAATCAGACCTTAAGATCTTCTTCAGAGGTCATGCTCCGAGTAACCCTGCCCAACTAGGGAGAGGGCTTTTTAGTGGTCACACCCCATTTATGGGACAGCCTCCTCAGTGAGGTCCGCCTTGCACCATCACCTTGTTCTTTTTAATGCCAGGTAAAGACCTTTCTGTTTACTCAGGTTTTTTTTTAAATTGATTTTTAAAAAACCAAGTTTTTTAACTGTGTGTGTGTGTGTGTGTGTGTGTGTGTGTGTGTGTGTGAGAGAGAGAGTGAGAGAGAGAGAGAGACCTATAGAATGCCATACAGTATAGCACTGTTTAGCAAGGGGGGGAAGTTCTTTGGGGAAGAAATGATAAATTATTAAGTCATATTACTATAAAGATAATGTTAGCAAAATATGGTTATAGTTTTGAACATCCTTATTAGTGATTAAGTCTCAGTGTTCCAGACTTACTTCTGAGTACATATAGGAACATAGGAAGCTGCCATATACTGAGTCCATCTAGCTCAGACTATTTGATCCATAGGTCCATCTAGCTCAGTATTCTCCACACAGACTGGCAGCGGCTTCTCCAAGGTTGCAGGCAGGAATCTCTCTCAGCCCTATCTTGGAGAAGCCAGGGAGGGAACTTGGAACCTTCTGCTCTTCCCAGAGTGTCTCCATCCCCTGAGGGGAATATCTTACAGTGCTCACATTTCTAGTCTCCCTAAGAATTCTTTTCAAGTTTCAGGATAGTGGATCAATCCTGTAAGAAAAACTAGAACTATAGAAACAGATCATATAGAAGGCTTTGGTAACCTTCAAACCTAGCTCTGTCACCTTTAACTCTGGCTCCAAAATTGCTCCTTGCCTATCCTCTTTTACTTATTCGGTTAAAAAGTAAAAGAGAGGGATAGGAATAATTGTGCTTTCGATACAGATAAAAATGGAAGCAGGAAAATAAGAAAACTACTGCTTCCATAATAGCTTGCATTCTCTCCCATGAGTATTTCACTTTCTTTATGTCATAGTCAGTTGTCGTGGTTCACATCAGCACCAACAATGTAGGGAAATGCAGGATAGTGGATATCCCCCAGGATAGTGTTCTCTGAAGTGCTACATGCACAGGGCCAGGATGACAGGCTGGGCCGAGAGGTCTCAATGTGTGGGTGAGACTGTGGGGCCAAGAGGAGGGGTTTAGATTTGTTAGGCACTGGGTTACATTTTGGGGCAGGCTTCAACAAAAGGGACATGCTCCACTGAACCAAGATGGAACCAGACTGCTGGCACGTAAATAAAAAAAAGATCACAGAGCAGCTTTTAAAATGATGCCTGGTAGATTGCTGACAGGGTTAGGGTTAGGGCTAGAGCAAGCAAAATCTCATAAGGTGCGAGGGTGCAAACTTTTCAGATAAACCAGAAAGGGAAAGAGTAGAACCAGGAGTAGAGCAGATGGAAACACATGACAGCTGGTCAAAAAGGTCAAATGACTTTAAGTGAGATAGCACATGCCAACACCAGGTTAAAGAGTTGGTATTTAGGTGTTTATCTACCAATGCCAGAAGCCTCTGAGCCAAGATGAGCAAGCTGGAGTGCTTGGTTGCTAATAAAAACAGATACAGTGGGCATTACAGAAACCCAGTGGAATGGTGAGAACCAGCGGGACACTATTATTCCTGGATCCAAATTCTACAGAAAGGAGGGGGGGCACATACTGGGGGTGGAGTAGCACTGTATGTTAAAGAAGGGATAGAATCCAACAAGCTAGAAAACCTAGAAGGACTGGAGTCCTCCACATAATCATTATGGGTGACAATACGAGGACTGAAAGGAAATGTGTTATTAGGGACGTGCTATCCGGATCAACGTGCTGAGATTGACTTAAGAGTTGGAGAAGCAAATCAGAGAGGCGTCAGAGAGACAGAGCTGTAATAATGAGTGACTTCAATTACCCTCACACAGACTGAGCAAATTCACATTTGGGTACTAACAGAGAGGTCAGATTTCTAGACATGCTAAATGACTGTGCCTTAGAACAGTTGATCACGGAACCAACCGGAGAGAAAGCAACCGTGGATTAAAATCTGAGTGGTGCCCAGGACTTGGCGCAAGATGTCAGAGTTGTAGAACCATTGGCAAACAGGGACCATAGTGTGATCCAATTCAGCTTATTTGTGAACGGAGCATTGCCAAGAAAGTTCAGAAGAAACTTCTCAAAAATGATGGAACTGGTAAAAAGGAAAATGAAAGGGGAAGTCAAGGAGAGTCAAATAACTCCAGGAAGCATGGAAATTATTTAAAACTACAATAACAGCTCAGTTGAATGTATACCAAGGAGGAGGAAAGGTACCACCAAGTTCAAGATGCTGCCAGTGTGGCTAACACAGATGCATGCTTACTTTGGGGCCCAAAGTCCAGGGCCTCCACAACCCCAGGGAGCCCCCAAATCCTCTTTATTCTGCCCTTGGTGGTGTGGTAGCGGCACCACCAAGCAGCCGAGTGTGATTGTGACCTGTGCTGGGTTCTTTAGAGACAGTGGAAAGTGTTAAGTTGTGTGTTGAAATGTTCCTTCTAATGTATATTTGCATAAATATACCTATTTTACATTCTTACATACTTGTGGGTTTAGTTGCTGTTCGTGCCCTCAAACTTTGAGGAGCATATAGCTATCAAAGGGGAAAACTAAAACGTATTTAAATATATCAGAAACGTAACACCTGCCAAGGAGGTAGCTGGACCCTGAGATGATGAGGATGTGAAAGGAGGATAAGGAGATTGCAGAGAAGCTGAATGAGTTCTGTGCATCTGTCTTCATGGCAGAGAATACTGACCATATACATACTCTGGAACTGAGCTTCTCTAGCTTGGGAGGCTAAAAAACTGGGCCAACTTGAGGTGATGAGAGAGCATGTTCTAAACTGTCTTGAAAAACTCAACATTACCAGATTGCCAGGGTCAGTTGGCATCCACCCAAGAGTTCTGAAGGAACTCAAATATGAAATTGCTCATCTCCCAGCAAAAATATGTAACTTGTCCCTACAATCAGCCTCTATATCAGAAGATGGGAAGTAGTTAATGTAACTCCAATTTTCAAAAAGGGATCTGGGCAGGATTTGGAAAACTACAAGCCAGTTAGCTTAATTTCTATGCTGGATAAATTGATAGAAAGCATACTTAAGGATAAAAATTGTTAAACATATAGAAGAATAGGCCTTGCTGAAGGCAAACCAGAATGGCTTCTGCAAGGGCAAGTCTTGCCTCACTATCCTTTTGGAGATAGATAGATAGATAGATAGATAGATAGATAGATAGATAGAGCGAGCACTTTATTTCGGTAATAGATCAGCATATAAAATAAAAACATCACATAAAATTAGAACGAGTTATACAAATAATATAGCAATACCTAGCCATAATACCAGAAATGATTTTTAAAATTGGACAGCAGAAGATTCAGGTAGAAGTCATCTGTATCGACAGGAAAAAATTTCAAAACTGGAGAAATTAACTTAAGTCTAGCATTCCTGTAATAATCACAGTATAGAATTACATGCGCAGTAGTTTCAACGGCACCAGAGCCACAAGGGCATAATCAAGCAGAATGTGGTAAACCCTTAAACCTCTCCTCCAACACAGAGGTAGGGAGTGTATTGACACATGCAGGAGTTAAACCTTTTGGAGTTCTTTGAGAATGTCAACAAGTGTGTGGATAAAGGTGATCTGGTTGACATAATATACTTGGACTTTCAAAAAAACTTTTGACAAAGTTCTGCACCAAAGGCTCTTGAGGCAACTTAGGAATCATGGGATAAGGGGACAGGTTCATGTATGGATTGGTAACTGGTTGAAGAACAGAAAACAGAGGGTAGAAATAAATGGGCAGTTTTCACAATGGAGGGAATTAAGAAGGCTCTGTATTGGGAACAGTGCTCTGTATTGGGAACAGAAGTTGGGTTAACCAGCAAAGTGGCCAAATTTACTGATCACACTAAACTATTAGGGTAGTGAAATCCAAAAGAGATTGTGAGGAGCTCAAAAAGATTCTTTCCATGCTGGGTAAGTGGGTGACAAAATGGCAAATCCAATTCAATGTAAGCAAGTGTAAAGGGATGCATCTTGGGGCAAAAAAACCCAACTTTACATATACACGGATTGGATCTGATTGGATTGTCAATGACTGACCAGGACAGACATCTTGGGGTTGTGGTGGACAACTCATTGAAATTGTCAACTCTGTGCACAGCAGCTGGAAAAAGGCAAATTCCATTCTAGGGATCATTAGGAAGGGGATTGAAAATAAAACTGTTAATATTATAATGCCTTTATACAAATCTATGGTGCAGGCACATTTCGAGTACTGTGTGCAGTTCTGGTCACCATATCTTAAGGATGACATCGTAGAACTGGAAAAGGTGCAGAAGAGGGCAGCCAAGAAGTTCAGAGGCCTGGAACACCTTCCCTATGAAGCAAGGCTAGAGCATCTGGGGATTTTTAGTTTGGAAAAGAGATGACTAAGGGGAGACATGTATAAAATTATGCATGGACAGAGGGAACGTTTTCTCCCTCTCTCAACACTAGAACCAGGGGCCATCCCATGAAACTGAAGTTCAGGAAATTTAGAACCAACAAAACGAAGTAGTTTTTCACATTGTGCATAATTCATCTATGGAATTCTCTGCCACAGGATATGGTGACAGCCACTAGCTTGGACGGCTTTAAAAGCAGCTTAGACAAATTCATTGAGAGCAGGTCTATCAATGGCTTCTAGTTAGTGGCTATAGGCCACCTCCAGCCTCAGAGGCAAGATGCCTCTCAATACCAGTTGTAGGGGAGCACCAGAAAAAGCAGGCATGCCTTCACCTCCTACTTGTGGGCTTCTCACAGGCACCTTGTGGGGCACTGTGGGAAACAGGATGCTGGATTAGATAGGTCTTGGGCCTGACATAGCTGGGCTGTTCTTATGGTTATATTGTTCCCTTTTCACAGCAGGGGTTAGCTGTGGACTTATTCTTTTCCAACAGTTGTCCTTCTTTCAGGGTCTGAGTTTGATCTGTAGACTAGGTTTGAAGGCCTGTGCCTCAGTAGAGGTGCAACTGCAAACAAAGCACTAGAATAATAAACATTATTTTTGCTGTAGAATGAGATCTACCTCTTGTCCTCCACATGCCTCCTCCCCCTCATAAAAAGCAGCAGAGCGGGTAACCATCTTTCTCTGATCGGGGGAACAAAGGGTGAGGAGGAACGGTCGCTTCCTACCATCTAACATCCCATATCCCTGACTGGAACAATCCTCCCTTGAACTAGCCAGCACACCCACTTTCCCACTATTTAAGATAGGAATGGGTTTCTCTTCCATTCTCCGATGGCAGTTTTGCCATTTCAGTAAAAACTAATAAGCCAAACACTTCATTTCTATTTAATACATACCTTGAATATGTTCCTTAGCATATGCCACTTATTGGTAAAAGGCAGGATTTTCCAAAAGTGTAGGTCATGACAGAATGGTACTGCTAAAAGGGACGAGTAAATCTGCAATTTCTGACTTCACTGGCCCCATGTAGATACAGTAGCACAGTGGATATATGTGGGCACCAGGGGTTCTAGAATGGGGGGCTGGAGCTAAAATTTAGAATGCTTCTAAACAGAAAAACATATGTTTAGGACATACATTTCTGCTGAAGAAACAGAATGCAACCTCAAACTATATACACAGAATAGGCGGCTTGCTAATTTCCACAAACATATGCTAAATATTAAGAAAGAGGGAAGTTTCTCTCTATTCACTATATTTATTCTGTGTATTCAATGAAGTGATTCATTTCAATTTCCTGACACATCAATTAGAGGTGTTGTAACATTTCTTTTGGAGCAAGGACTAATAGGTCAGTGAGGGATATCCAGGAAGAAATGTGCACCCATGGATGACAAGCTGTTCTTGTCCATAATCATTTCTACCAGGTTCATTTGAGATCTCCAGGACTGTGTGGTTTCACCTACACAGATATTCTTGGGACATTTTGTACAGTAAGAGAGTGAGGTATATGACATGATGCAATGCCCTCCTTCGGTGCTCTCTTCTTTCAGCTGGCATCTTACCACTGATCCCGCCTCAGTAACATCTATTCCCTTCTTTGGCACCTTCCCATAACAACTAAAAATAACAAGCTGGCAATACAGAAAATAGGCAACCATTATGCCATTTGCTTCCCTTAAAACAAGAAGGGAACAAGTTCCTCCCTTCACTTTAATGGCTAAATTACTTTAGCAACAAGTAATTTCCTAGCAGTCTTCTCCACTGTTGATCTATTATTCTTCAGTCATTCAGTGACTTGTTCAGATCTAGAGACCATTAAGGCCATCTGTAGCTTGTGTACATGGGTGAAGAGTCTCCAGGAAACCAAACAACATCCTTAAGAGTATGAAGAGAATTTACTGAATGGCTGTTTTTTTACTCTGCAGATTTTGGGGTCAAGAATGATCTATGTGCTATATACATCACCAATGTTATAAAAGGCATGGAAGGTCATGAGGTCACAACAAACATTTAACTGTCAAATGTCTAATATGCTATGACATGCTTAGAGCCTGTTTAATTGCTGGATCCTGCTATTGTAGTCACAGAATAAGAAAGCATCCCCTCATCTATTAACATATTAACCTCCATATTGTTATTTTTTTAAAAATAATAATAATATGGATATTAAAACAATGATAGCAAAATAAATTGTTCAGTGTTGGTTGGTATATCTTAGAAGTGTTACGTTTTCTATAGCAATTATTTGAAAATCGTTTGAAACTTTTAATTCACTTTTTTTAAAAGAAAAAATTTAAACGCAAAGACTACAGGTACACAGCACACAACTTTGTACATTTAATGTACGCTCATTGATTTGGTCTCTGTGCTTCAGTACAACTAACACGCTAACATATGTATAAGTGTATGTATAGTTAAATAAGATTAAACTTCAACAGCTGGGATCCATTTTACAGAGCAAGAAACAAAATCCTGATTGGTGCATAAAGTAATAATGATTTACCAAGGGGATCTATACAAGTTTGGGACTTCCAATTAAACAGTGGAGTTGACAGAGGTGCTCTTACTCTAGACTTCCGGGCTGAAATCCAGGGCCTCCACACCCCATGGGGGCCCCAAAATCCTCTTTAATCTGTCCCGGATGGTGTGTGGTCGCCACTGTGCTGGTTGGCAGAGCGTGACTGACCTGCACTGGGTGGCTGAGTGTGATCTCTGCTTTAAAGACATAAATATAACTGTTTTATATATTATATTCTTGTGAGTTCCATTGCTGTTTGTGCCCTCAAGAACCCATGTGTTAAAAATACACCGTGTGTGTGTGTGTGTGTGTGTGTGTGTGTGTGTGTGTGTGTGTGTAGGGGGATGATGCTTAACTTACCGTGGTGCTGTGGGGGGTCTCCCAAGGCCTTTAGGTCCAGGCTCAATCACCTAGGTGCACTACTGGGAGCTGAACAGTGCTGGAGTGTCAACTTCAAAGTGGCCCAAAGTAAAGAGGCTGTCACATGAGTTTCCTTTCTTACTCAATGCAAACGCATAATTATTCCAAACAAGGAACCAACCCTACTATATCAGTGCCTTCAGTTGGTTCACACGAGCACTACTGCAACTCTTTTCTGACTTGCTGTTCCTCAGCTCTTGCTTATTCTTATTTATTTATTTCCTCCGCTCTTGCTTAATCTTATTTACAAGTAAACTTCAGCTTAACTAATCATACAGACTAAATACAAATCCCAAGTCCCAAATATGTAATATATGGTAATATATGGGACATATATTCCCATATGGGAATATATATATATATATATGTGTGTGTGTGTGTGTGTGTGTATTCATATTCTTGTGCCTATGTGTTTTTATGCTTGTATTTTATAGTTTTTAAATTAGATTTATTTTATATTTTTAGCTTAATATTTTAATTGTCATTTTTATTGTATGTTTTTAAGTTTTGTAAACTGCCTTGGAGTTGTTTTTAATGAAAGGCAGTATAGAAATTCAACAATAAATAAATAAATATGGGTATGCTTATTTGCCAGCCCAGCCCAGGACATTTTGCAGACTGAAGCAAAGCACCAAATGGTACCACCTTCCTTCCCCCACCTTTTCTCTTGAAGAGGGTGCTATTGGGCTGCTATGCTGCCCCACAAACGGGTCCACATTCTGCTACCTGAAGCAACCTGCTTCATACTAGGGATGGCCCAAGACATGAGTGCCACTGCTTAGTGCAAGGGAGTGTACTCCAGGATAAATTGCAAGTTATCCTTGGTAAGAAAGAGGTAGAAAGGATGCCCAAGAATCCTGGACAATTATTAATTTATTTATTTCCTATAGTGCCATCCACATACATGATTTACAAGGAATGAGGGGACAAGTCCCTGCCCCAAGGGGCTTACAATCTAGTTCATTACACAAGGGAGACAACTGGACAAGGGAAGGGGAACAGAGGCAAAGAAAACAGGAAGCAAGTGCAATTATTTCAGTTATATGTACTTCAGCTTAGTTACTGTATAGAATAGAGACTAAGGCTTCACAGAGAAAATGAGCATTAAACAGGAATCTGAAGGAATCAAGAGCATGCAATTCTTAGGGACACAGGAAGCTGACTTTTACTCTAGCTCAGTATTGTCTACACTGACTGGCAGTGGCTCTCCAAGCTTTCAGGCAGGAGTCTTTCCCAGCCCTATCTGGAGATACAACGGATTGAACCAGGACCTTCTACATGAAAGCAGATGCTTACCACTGAGCTGCGGCCTCATCCCCTAAGGCAGGGCTGCTCAACTTCGGCCCTTCTGCAGATGTTGGCCAAAAATTCCCATAATCTGTGGCTATTGGCCACTGTGGCTGGGGATTATGGGATTTGTAGTCCAAAACAGCTGGGGGCCTCAGGCCTGCCCTAAGAGGAATATCTTACAGCAGGGAATGCTCACATGTAGTCACGCATCCAAATGCAAACCAAGGTGAATACTGCCTAGCAAAGGAGTCAGTTCATGCCTGCTACCATGAGACTGGCTTTCTACCCTCTCCAACTGCTTTACATGATTGAGATTTTAGGAATACAACATACTTCAGTATTAGACCAGCTTGTTCATACCATCCAGAACTGTCCATGTTTAATAGATGTCATTCCAAGTTCTGTAGATCCAACTTTGCTAACTTGGCAAAGAGGCACCTTTTAACGTGATGATTCTCTTTTTTAGCAGAGGGAGAGTAACTGGCCCTATCCACTCCTAGCACAGTACCTCCAGTGACTGTTGCTGGTGTCTATCTTATGTTTCTTTTTAGATTGTAAGCCCTTTGGGGACAAGGATCCATCTTATTTATTTATTATTTCTCTGTGTAAACCACCCCGAGCCATTTTTAGAAGGGCGGTATAGAAATCGAATCAATAATAATAATAATAAGTATTATTATTATTACTATTATTAACAAACAACCCCCTGATATTCTTTCTTTGGCTGCTCAAAGCAGCAGCCTATTAGGCATTGCTATCAGGTTCTGTCCCTAGTGTTGTTTAAACATTAAGCAATTTCATGTCAATTTTCCAGTACTGATGATATGTCTGTATAATGAGAAACAACATTAATTGTCTAAATTGACTAAGACCGTTTTTTCACATCCATTTTCCATAGTGCCCAAACACTTCTATCTCTTACAATGCTATAACCTATGCTACCAAAACAACTAACAGAAGCAGAGGGGCTCAGAGTGGAATTGGGTCTGCATATGCACCCTTAAAAGCTGTATTCATCCCCTCTCCCCAACTCCCACTAGGTAGCAGGCCACAAGCTCCAAAATCTTGTGGACAAAGAATCCCAAAGTGTTGTACATGCTTGATTAACAAGCAGAAGGTTACCGGTTCGAATCCCTGCTGGTACTATATGGATACTGAAAGGCATCATCTCATACTGCATGGGAGGAGGCAATGGTAAACCCTCCTGTATTCTACCAAAGACAACCACAGGGCTCTGTGGGTGCCAGGAGTCGAAATCGACTTGACGGCACACTTTACCAGTTCCAAACTATCCCCTATGTCCCTGCTCTGAATCTTTACATCTATTAAAGGATCAGAGTCCCACTCTGGATATTATCAGATTTTGGTACAACACAAAACAAAGAAGTTGGGCAAAGTAGAAGGTCTCCTCAAAGAAACACAATCAACTCTACTACCTATCAAAGTGTTTGGTGCTTGCAAGCTTCAATATTTGCTTTTCTATTGGCAATTAACACAATCTATAAGATTTGTTTGCAAACAACAAAAACCAACGTTGCAACCCTTATTCAAAAGTGCTCATCAAACAAGATTAAATGTCTCCTTGAGATGTTACCCCAGGAAAGATTGCTAAAGTCCCTCTAATCTCCTTTACGTTGGAGAGCTTTCCCCTAATACTAATACTGCAGAGGTTACCATTTATTTCCAAATACTCCAGCAATCCACAGCAGAAGCTTTACAGCCTGTGAGTGTTTTTATTTTCACAGTTTTATTCAACCACCTACGACTTATTTCCAAAGAGAAAGGTACTACTGACCACACTTGCCTGAAAATCACATTCTTTGAATTGCCAGCCTTTCCTTCTAAATCCAACTGTAGAGAAGCTTGGCTGTTTAGCAGTGATGAGCATTCTACACATGCTCATGGCACAGTTTTACTTCCCATGTTCCAGGGCTTATAGACTGGCTACTGAAAAAGGCTGCCCTGGTGAATAAGGCATTGAACCAGGACTAAGGACACCTGGATGAGAGAACCACGAAGCTCACCTTGGGCCAGTCACACTCTCAGCCTAGCCTACTTAACAGTGTTTGCTGGGAGAATTAAAACGGGACAGGAAAGAGGCAACTTTGTATGCTGCCCTGAGCGTGGAATAAAAATGAAATAACTAAAGCATGCCCTGCACAAAACCCAGGGCAGCCCCAAAGTTTGTTGTCTGGAGAACCTAGAGACTCCAATCTACCTGCCTCTAGCAGTTCAGAGGGAGACGGTCCCTCGGTTGCAGCAGAAGCGAGTCCGGCGTCATGTTCAAAGACTAGCAAATACGGAGCCAGCGTGCACTTTTGGAGGCTTCATCCAATGAGAAGCTCCTGCTGCGACGATACAGTCGTTGACCTTTAGAAGCCTAGCCCCAAGCAGAAGTTTAAGATGTCCCCACAGGCCTCTTAGATTACCCTCTGCATAGCCCAGGGCTGCGTCCTACCAAGCCAGCACCGCTCCTGGACTGAGTCTCGGCTCAAACCTTAACCTTGCCCGCCTGCCCCTGTTCCACAGCAAACGCACCCCCCCCCACCGCGCCCCGCCAACGGGGTCACAGGCAGGAGAGAAGCCAAGGTCTTCCCCGAACTCGGGACACAGAGAGGTTCGCTCGTGCAGCAGGAGGCAGCCCCTGCTGCTTCGCCTTCTTCCCTCCTCACTCACTCACTCACCTCTTGCAAGATCTCGTCCACCTGAGGCTGCAGCAGGGCGAGCAAGGGCTCGGCACCGAGCTGGTCTCCCGGGCTCCACGCGCGGCTGGCCAGCTCCTCCTCGAGGGCCACTAGCCTGCCCTGCAGCGTGGAGGTCTTGGCGCTGAGCAGGAAGCAGGCGCCCACCGAGAGGAGCGAGAAGAGCAGCGAGAGGATGACGGGGCCCCTGCCGGCGCCTCCGCAGCCGCCTTGGGGCGAAGCTGCCGCTGCCGCCTTCTCCCGAGGCTCGCTCATTGCGCGCACGCTCCGCCAGGGAAGACGCCGCCGCGGGCGCTCAGTTTCCCCCAAGGGAGTGGCGGGCGGCCGGCCGCCTGACGGCTCCTCTGTGCGTGTGTCTCGCTCGCTCTGTGTGCGCTCAGCAGCAGCAGCAGCTCCTGGCAGCCGGCAGCCGCGAAAGTGGGGCAGGAAGTTTGGGAAGCGTGGCCTCTTTCCCTAGCATGGTCCTCCAGCTGCGCGGGGCGGGGGGAATAGGTGGGTGACTGGCTGACTCTCCTCCCCCCTCGCTGCTCGGGGACTGGGGAGGGGGTTAGCCTGAGAGCCCAGTCCTCTCCCTCCCCGCCCGGGGATTCCAACAGGGATAAGCAGCCTAGCCCCAGGCCCTCCTCCCGCCCGGCGCACGCTGGACCTATGCAAATAGCCCTGACTCAAAAAGGACAGGGGGCACTCCCCGGCCGGAGAGGGCCGAGACCTGGAGCCGCTGCTCGAGGGACAGCCCGGAGTCGGACCCATCGCCTGGGAGAGGGGGAGGGAGGCGCGGAAGGATTTTTCAGCAGGGTGGTCATCCCCGTCGCCCGTCAGGATCTTGCCCTGCAGCAAGCGGCTTGAGGTCACCCGGGACGCCTTCCAAGCGCTAGGAGCGCCTGGTGGGTTGCAGCCATTGGAGGTCTATCCAATTACCCTCGAGGCGCTTTGAAGCAACCGCGGAGGGTTCCTTCCGAGCCGCGCGCCACTCTCAGCTTGCTAGCCAAGTTCTGCTAGGTGGCGAAAGGATAGAAAATCGCGAGAGAGCTGCTTGCAGTTCAGATACTAAGAGGACTGAAATGCAAATACGGGAAAGTAGTTATGGGCCGTCTCCTAAGGCCAAACGATCTGTTTCCGAGACCCAGTGGTTTCCCATATAATTGGCCTCCCCTATCATTCAGTTAAGGGTTTTCCCTCTGTGTTTGGCTTGGATGTGTGGGAATGCTGCTTCGACTCCTTGCTCAATAATGGCTGCAATCCTGTCTACCCTTACCTGGGAGTAAGCCCCATTGTTCACAGTGCGCCTTACTTCTTAGTAAATCCACATAGGATTGCACAAAGCTCACTGAGTCTTGGTCCCATTATCTCCTCTCAGTTCATCTGCATCTAGATAATTTTGGAACCGGGACCTAAAAGACTTCAACATCTCCCCCCCAACCCATGCGCTGAATGCACTATTTTTTTACACCAGAACATGCTCAGGGAAAGCTGCACACACACACACACACACACACACATAAATACATTCTGCATTTTATCAACTGCTGATATGCTAGCTATGTCCATTTCTGGAGGTAAACAACCTCAAAACAGTGGTGGATATGTTGGTAACCTCTAGGCTTGACTACTATAATGCACTCTACATTACGTAGAGTGCCGATGTACCTTTGTACATAGTTCAGAAACTACAATTGGTACAGAATGTGGCAGCCAAATTGGTCTCGGAGACAGCTCAAAGAGACCATATAACACTAGTTTTGAAAGACATGCACTAGGTGCCGATAAATTGACTTCAATAGGATTTACTTCCAAGTAAGTGTGAATGGGATTAGTGGTGTGCACGGAACCACGGAGGTGTGATTCGACACTGGGGGGGTGTCTCCCTTGAAGGGAGGAGGAGGGTGCACTTACCCCTCCCGCTGCTTTCCCCCCACCGGTGCTCCATTTTTTCCAAAATCCATGGGGCAGCAGCGTACCTCCCCGCCGCCCCTTCCCCCGTTATTGCCCGGAAATAGGCGGAAGTATGGGCTGTGCGTGAGATTGCCACCATGTGTGCAATGTGCAATGTGTTGGCATCGAACCAACGGAACCACCGGTTCTTTGAACCGGTTCGGAGGCCCATAAAGGGTCTCCAGACCGTTTCCATGCACATCCCTAAATAGGATTGTCGCTTCACTTGTCTGAGATGCAACCCTTTGGTCCAGCTCTTTGTGTCCTCTACTGCAGGGGTTCCCAAGTGTTGGTACTTCTGATGGTGCTGAAGTTGAACTACAACTCCCATCATCCCCAGCCACAATAAGTTGTAGCTGGGGATATTAAGTTGTAGTTCAGCGACATCTGGAGTACCAAAGGTTAGGAACTCCTGCCCTACTGGATCAGAATTACAGCTGGGATTGTTCCTATAGAGAGAGCATCATGACTCAGAGGGTTTCTGGCTACATTAACTATGGAGAGTAACTAGACCAATGATTTGGCCCTGTGGTGGCTTTTGATGTGCAAACATTTGAAGGGACAAATAAAGCGGCATACTTATGGACATTTGCTTGGGAATAAGTCCAAATGAACCAAGTATTCGCAACATTCTGCACAGCATTATGCCAATGTTGGAGACCCATCATGGCTGCTGTGCAGCAATAAAGGCAACCCTGATAGTGTTGTGTATCAGGGCAATTGTGCAATAACTTAAAATAGTGTACATGCAGTTGTGCAGTGCTGCTTCCACTGGGCAATGGTGTGGACACAAGTCTAAGTTGCTGTACCGGGCCTTTCATGTTGAGCAGCAGCCCTAGCAGGTCCCTAATGCTGGTGCAATGCTGCACAGAATGTTGCCCAGTGAGGCTTACTTTTGAGAAAACATACACAGGCTGCATGGAAGTATTGGAAGGGTGTTATTTCCTCCATAACCACTCCTATTCAAATGAAGGTCATAGAAAGGGTTGATTTTCCCTCCACTCTTTGAAGGGTATGCTGCCTAGTAAATTCTCTCCAGTCTAAATAAGACCCTGGACTGTAAACACGTTTAGTGCAATACAGCATCAATGGTCTAATGTTCATGTCTGATATTAAATGATGCAAACTCTTGATTCTGATCACCCTTGCTATTCAAGTCTCGGCACTTTCTCCAGATCTGTGATTCTTACATGGACTAATGCATGCTGATGCCCGCTGTATTACAGATGCATTGCAACATCAGGACAGGGGAAACAGAAACTGTCATGCAAAATTGTCAGTCATAACATCATGCCACCAACCTAACCAGAATCACTTTTATGAGGTTCTTCCTGTTTAATTTCCTGGTTTGGCACTACAGTTACTAAAAGAAAAGAAAAGAAAAAAGCAGACATCTGGAAGTTCCTTAAACCTAAACTTGCTTGATAACATTAATGTAGGCCTAACAGTTTGATCCACATACATCTTCACATAGCTGAGGTTATACCTATTGCAGAATTAGAGAAGTTCCATAGATCCCTTTCTTTAAAGCTGGGTTGGAGAAATAAGGCAAAAAGAGTTGTCTTTAACTGCTATTTTCTCCCAGAATGGACAGGGCACTCATACTTCTTTATCCAAAATTAGGGCATAATATAAATACATCATTTGTAAGAGACTATCTGTATAAATATAAGGAACTCTGCCTCACTGTAGTTTAGAGGCAAAGGAAAAAAGCTAGGCTGGGTTTTAAGCAGTCATACATCCCAGTCAATAGACCTTATCCAGACAGAATACAAAATTAGCAGCAGCAGCAGCAATATTATGGAGGCAGGTGGTGTTAGCAGGGAATTTTACATGTTTAAGTGAGCAAACATCCATTAATCTGTGCAACAGATTAACTACGGAAAATGAGTTAACCTCTTATTGAGATTATTTTCATCATAACATTTTAAGGCAGTCTACAGCTTTGGCAATTGACTGACAAGTATTATCACAAAGACATGGAATTAAATAGAATGTACTCATGTATACATTTGATTTTTCCTCAGTTTTTTATACCTGTGCAAGCTGTAAGGCAATATGCAGCCTAATCCAATGCATGCAGGAGAGGGTGCCTTTCCCCCTCCCTCTGCTCTACTCCCGCCGGCGCTGGCTGGAAAAGTGGTCCGGCGGGGCAACAGCATACCTCCCTGCCACCCTGCCCACTCTTTGGACTGGTGTCCAACGTACAAACACGGGCTTTCTACTTCTGTCTACTTCCGGTCCGAAGAGCAGACGGGGCAACAGGGAGGTACACGGCCGCCCTGCCAGACCAGTTTTCCAGCCAGCACCGGCGGGGGGGGGGGGGGAAGCGGAGGGAGGGATAAGTGCACCCTCACCCACCCTTAAAGTTATCCCACCCCTGCCGGTTCCGTGCACATCCCTAGTTAGTCCCACTTTGCTCAATGGGCCTTATTCTGGTACAAGTTGCAGTGTAAGAATTGCAAGCCTTAAATGGAAGACACTGATTCAGAAGTGTCCAAGGCTGAGAATAATTCTCATGTTTGACAAGCTATAGTTGTGGCAGTATTTTCTTTTAGAAATGTTTGATTTTAGTATTTCCTTAGGCAAAGGTTTTAATACTTAGAGTGCCGTTTAGCAATTACAGTGCATTTCAAGTTCTGCACATGCTTTGTCTCATTGGCTTACATATTGCACAGCACCCTGCCGATCCATAAGCAGAGTGCAAGCCCTGGTTCCGTCTGAGTCCAAATCTTGTTTATATGTGAAGCGAACTCAGAAAGACACTGAGAACTGCATTGGCACTGAAACAACCATTTCCCCATCATTCATAAGGAGAGACGTGTTGCTACAGCACTGACACAATTCTTAGGAGAAATTTATTTGTTTGTTTGTTTATTTGTTCGATTTTTAGACCACCCTTACAAAATAGCCAAGGGCGGTTCACAAACATCAAAGACCCTTTAAAACAATTTAAGAGCACTGGAAGGCCAGGCCAAACAGGTAGGTCTTTAGGGCTCTCCTAAATTCCAATAAAGAATTCAAATTATGGATTTCTGCAGGGAACGCATTCCACAATCTAGGAACAGCTACAGAGAAGGCCTGCCTCTGGGTTGCCACCAGACAAGCCGGTGGCAACTGGAGCCGGACCTCCTTAGATGATCTTAGCATGCTGTGGGGATCAGACCGAAGAAGGCGCTCTCTAAGGTAACCTGGACCTAAGCCGTTCAGGGCTATAAAGGTAATAACCAGCTCTTTGTATTTTGCTCGGAAACATATCGGCAGCCAGTGCAGCTGTTTCAAAACAGGCATAATACGGCCTCTCCAGGTTGCCCCAGAGACCAGCCTTGCTGCCGCATTTTAAACTAACTGAAGTTTCCAAACTACATACAAAGGCGGCCACACGTAGAGCGCATTACAGTAGTCAAGCCTGGAGGTTACCAGCTGGTGCACCACTGTTCTAAGGTCATCCTCCTCTAGGAATGGACGCAGCTGTCGAATCAGCCTAAGCTGATAAAAAGCACTCCTGGCTAGGGATGTGTGTTTCATTTCGGATACAAAATGTTTTGTGGCCAAAACAGGCCATTTCGGCTGTTTTGTGGCCAAAACAAAACACCCAGTGCTCAAAACAGAAAATTTTGTAGCCAAAACAAAACGTCCCTGTTTCGGATACAAAACGTTTTGTTGTTTCGGCTGTTTTGGAACTCCATTTTGCAATCGCAAAAAGTCTTTCTCCTTCAGTCTCCATTTTGAGTTTTGACATCTGTTTTAATTTCCAGCTCTTTCAGCCTGCAGATTGGCCAGCGAAAGCATTAGCTGATCTGCTGGCAATTGCCTCCTTCTTCCTTTTAAGCAAATGTAAGGGTAAATTTTACCCTCATTGGCTAGTGGGGCAGTGTGCATTTACCCTCATTGGCCAGTGGGGCAGTGTGCATTTCATTGTTGTTGGTTCACACTGTTGTGTGTAGATCAATTGCATTTCGGGCAGGGGGGATGTGGATGTGCATGACCTTTGGAAATCTGCCTGATTTTCTTCCAAAGCTCTGCTGTTGTTGATGTGTGATGTTGATGTTTTTGGGGGTGGATTCGGGGCAGAAAGGAGGCTTTGGGGGCAGAAGAGTGGTTCAGGTAGTACTGCCCCAGTGGGTACCTGCTGCCAGCCAGATTCCAAAGGAATTGGGGAAAGGGCTTATTTTTAAAGAATTTTTGAAGTTGACATGTCTTTGGGGCAGACTGGGGAAAGAAAGGGGGCCTGAGGGGCAAAACAGTGGGTTGGGTGGCAGTGCCCCAAGGGGTGCCTGCCACAACCCAGATTCCAAAGGAATAGGGCAAAGGGCTGATTTCTTAGGAATTGTTGAAGTTTACGCTTCTTTAAGGTCCCCTCCCCCCAGGGAATAATGGAGCAGACCCATAACTCCACCTGGGGGGCACTGGGGTGGCTGGGAGCAAGTGGTGGTATAGTGCACATAGGGTGCTAACCCATGGGTTGCTGGGTTCTGTTGTTTCTGAGGTGTTCTGAGTGTAGATTCTCTGGTAGCATATGAGATTTTCAACGACAAACCATGAATCCACTCTTATATGCTACCAGAGAATCTACACTCAAAACATCTCAGAAACAACAGAACCCAGTACCCCATGGGTTAGCAACCCATGTGGGTGGTTGGCACCCTATGTGCTCTACACCACCACTTGCTCTGGACCACCCTGGTGCCCCCCCAAGTGGAGTTATGGGGCAGGAATTATGGAGTTATGGAGTTATGAGAATTATGTCTTCCCTATGGGGAAGACCTTTACAGACGCACAAACTCCTTTACATCATTAAAAATCAGCCCTCTGCCCAATTCTTTTGAAATACTTCTGGCAGCTTCCTTGCCCCCACTGGACACTACCACCCACCCTACTCTGCTCTGGGCCACCCCTTTCCCCCCAACATGAAGCTATACTTTTGTTGAAACCTCCATTCTTCCCTATGGGAAAAATCCTATACTTCAAAAATTCACCAAAAATCAGCCCTTTGCCCAATTCCTCTGAAACTTGGGTGGTAGTTTCCACCCATTGGGAACTACCACCCCCACCCACTAGTTTCCCCCGAGGCCATTTTTTAAAATTCAAAAGGTTTGGATTCGGATTTTGCAATTTCGAACAAAGAACAAAATGGGGGTGTTTCGGACCGGCTGATTTCGAACAAAGAACAAAATGGGGGTGTTTCGGATTCGGGCCAAAAACAAAACAGGAAAAAAAAAATACAAAACGCACAACCCTACTCCTGGCCACAGCCTCCACCTGAGATACCAGAGTGAGGCCTGGATCCAGGTGTACCCCCAAGCTGCGTGCCTGCTCCTTCTGGGGGAGTGTAACCTTATCCAGCACAGGGAGATCTAACTCATCCCTCAGATTCTGAGCCCCTACAATGAGCACCTCCGTCTTGCTTGGATTCAGCTTCAATTTGTTATTCCTCATCCAGCCCATTACTGCCTGTAGGCAGGTATTTAGGGAATGAACGCCATTTCCTGATGAAGCAGATGAAAGAGAGAAGTAGATTTGGGTGTCATCAGCATACTGATAACACCCAGCACCAAATCTCCTGATGACCTCACCCAGTGAATTAATGTAAATATTGAAAAGCATTGGTGACAGAATGGAGCCCCGAGGCACTCCATACAACAGCTCTCGTTGAGAAGAACAACTGTCACCAAGCTCCACCATCTGGGATCTGCCCGAGAGATAGGAGCGGAACCACTGCAGAGCAATGCCTCCTATCCCCAACTCCACCAGGCAACCCAGAAGGATGCCATGGTCGATGGTATCGAACGCCTCTGAGAGATCCAAGAGAACCAACCGAGTCACACTCCCTCTGTTGATTCCCTGGTATAGGTCATCCATCAGGCTGACCAAGGCTGTCTCAACCCCATAGCCCACTCTAAAACCAGTTTGAAATGGGTCTAGATAATCAGTTTCCTCCAAAACCGCCTGGAGCTGGTCGGCCACCACCCTCTCGATCACCTTACCCAACCAAGGGAGATTAGAGATTGGCCTATAATTATCCATTGCCGAGGGATCTATGGAAGACTTCTAGGATCTAGAACAGGGGTGGGGAACCTTGGCCCTCCAGCTGTTTTTGAACTACAACTCCCATCATCCCCAGCCACAATTATGTGGCTGGGGATGGTGGGAGTTGTAGTTTAAAAACAGCTGGAGGGCCAAGGTTCCCCACCCCTGATCTAGAATGAAGCCTTTCTGAGCTTGCTTCCAGTGTGTTTGGGGTTTGGACTCAGATGGATCCAGCACTTGTGCCCCACTATTGGATTGGTGGGTGCTACGCAATACATAAGCCAGTAATCTTTACAATTACCCTAACTAGGCCAGTACAATATCCGTGAAAGACAGAGATAATTGCATCTTCAAATCTAACATACACCTGGGAGTTGAATGTACTATTTTGAAAAGGTTTGCTTCAGAACGACATTCTGCCTAATAGAATATGAAGGAGCATTTGAGGATTAGGTTTTAGATTTTCTCAGGCATCTGAAAATTGTTTCTAAACTGAAATTATGAAATGTATGTACTAATGTTCATAATCTACATGCATACTTGCACTTGAGAAAATAAAGGGAAGTCAGCTGCTTTAATAGGACTAAACCAAATTAAACGATTTGTAGACTAATAACTGTAAAGTAGCAAGGATAGTGAAACTGCTATAGTGTGCAACTCACTATAAAGAAATTGCCCAAGGAAAGCACTTCATGTAAAGGGTGGAAACTAAACCCCACTGCAATCAACCTGCCAGTTATTTCACTATATATAAATTTTGGCTTCTAAGAGATTCTGTGTTGGTTCTAAAATTCTGAACTGTTGTTTAAATACTAGCATATAGTGCCCTCTAGTGGAGCAAGAATATCCGTCTTGCTAATACAACTCTGGGGTCTTTTCAAAATGTTTTATGAGAAATCTTGCTGGCTTCATTTTATTTTGTATATGGTTCAGTTTTTATACCACCTTTCATAAGGCATCCCAAGTTAGTTTAAAAAAGTTAAAATATAATAGAACTCAATAAAAATCAAATTAAAAACCTTAAAATCAGCTAAACAATAAAAAATATAAAACACCAAAAAACAGCCACCATTAAAAAGACAAACAAAAGCAGGAGAGCTCTGCAGCCCCTAAGGGGTAAAATCCTGAATAAATAGAAAGGTATTTAGTCATTTATTTCTTAAACAGCCACAAATGTCAAGGAGTGGGCATTCGCTGGGAGAGCGTTCCAGTCCAGAGTCTGGGGCAACAACAGAGAAGGCCCTGTTCCACGTGCACGACAATTTATCCTCCTTCAATGTCGGCACACAGAGCAAAGGCCCCTCTGACAATCTTGTTGGACAGGCAGAAACCCTTGGGAGCAAGTCCTTCAGGTAGCCAGGGCCCAAACCATTTAGGGTTTTAAAAGTAATAACTAGCACCTTGACTAGGATCTGAAAACAAACTGGCAGCCAATGCAGCTCTTTCAAAATAGGTGTGATATGCTCCAAGCGAGCAGTTCCAGGGAAAAACCAAGGCAGCTGCATTCTGCACCAACTGAAGTTTCCAAATATTCCTCAAGGGCAGCCCCATGTAAAGTGCATTGCGGTAATCCAGCCACGACATGCCTAAGGCATGGGAAACCGTGGCCAGATCTGCCTTCTTGAAAAAGGGACATAACTGGCACACTAGCCAAAGCTGTTCAAAGGTCTAGCTGCACCCCATCCAGAGCTGCTTGAATCATCCAATCCCAGCTGGCTTTTCTACTGGCCAGTAGCACCTCTGTCTTGCCTGGATTTAACCTCAGTTTGCTAGCCCTCACACATCACTTAAAACAAATATTCTTGTAAATAACTGTCCCTTCTATTATCCACCCTCTCCCTTATCATTGAACTTGCTCAATATAAATGTACAGTCTAGTTAAAAGCCTGGGTTAACAGAAGTGTCTTGATTGGCTTTTTAGTTGTCAGAGATGGCAAGGCTCTTATTTCAACAGGGAGTGCATTCCAAACCCTCAGGGCCACAACAGAGAGGGTTCATCTTGCGTAGCCACCAGACGAGCTGGTGGCAACTGTAGACAAACCTCTCCAGATGATCTTAATGGGCAGTGGGAATCATGGTGAAGACTACGGTCTCTAAAATTCTTCTTTAAGAATAATACCTAAACTCTTCTCATATGCTATCAGTTCTTGAGAAAAGTTATTCAGACTCCTAATTAGGATGCAATTCAAAACATACATTTTTAAAGATGAGTTTATAAGAAGGGGAACATAATTTCAAAATCAAATATAATAAATAAAATAATAATAATAATAATAATAATAATAATATCATCTAGATATTCTACCTTTTTTCTTCACTAACCTATTGAGACATTTGTACCTTCAGGTAGCGATAATTCACCTTTTCCCTCACAACACTCACCAACAGGGGTGTATCTAGGGTAGGGCAGGCAGGGCACGTGCCCCAGGCACCACTTGAGGGGGGCGCCATTTTGTAAAATTTTAAAAAAATGGCTGCCAAAAACAAAATGGCCATCATGCATGCTCAAATGGCCTCTGTGGGGCCCAAGGTCATGCCAGGCCTTGCAGAGGCCATTTGAGCATGCGCTCTGGCCATTTTGTTTTCAGTGGCCATTAAAAAAAAAAAGTTTTTAAAAAATGGCCACCACACATGCTCAAATGGTCCCTGCGAGGCCCTAGAAGCCAGTTGGGGGAGGGGGAACCTTTAGGAAGCCCCCCAAAGGGGCTAAAGGTAAAATAAAATATATATAATATAAGACACTGTACACTTATTCAGATTGGCACTATGTACAGAGAATCAGGGCTTGTGAATACTGAGCTGAAGCTTATGAGCTAGGATTGTATTCATTTGCTCTTTGCTTCTTGTGATAAGTGAGTTAAATGTGAGGTCTTGCTAATATGGCTATTAATGGTGAGCTTTTCTTTGAATCAGTGTGAAATCCTTAGTATTAAGGCCCACTGGGAGTTTCTTGCTCTCTTTCTCTCATTTTAACTGTCTTTCTGAAATACTAGAATATATTCCAAGCAGTGACAGAGTTTACTCTGTATATCCTTTAATTATTTTTTCAAAGTATCTGGGAAAAGTCAAATTCTCCATTTATTTTTAAAACTTATGTAATGGTGATGCTACAATGCATAGTAGAAAATTAGACAGGCACTTCTGTTTAGTTTTCCAAGTACACCTCCACATAGTATTTGGGTATTTCATGAGCCCCAGCATACTGAAATTTGTAGTTTCCCAGCATTTTTTGGTCTGGCTATGTCCACTGCTAAATAGTTTTTGAAATATTAAAAGATTAATGAGCCCGACTTGTATTTTTCAGCTGCTATTATGGTAGAGTTATCTCAAAGATGGGTGTCAGATGCTTGGACAGGGGGCGCAATTTCATTGTTTGCCCTAGGCACAATTTTCCCTAGATAAGCCTCTCCAACCTCAATGATGTCTCTAATTAGGTTTGTAAATGATTAAATTTGAACATAAACACAAGGCAACTAAATTATGATACATATTAGGAAGAGTTCTGTACCCAGAAGGGCACTGTACATTTCTTGTAGGCTATTTTGCTGTTTATAATGCTCTCATATAGCAACCCGCAAGCCAATGAAAATGTCCCAAACCCTTCAGTTTAAGGTGAAAATTAAAGTGCTTAAAATTTGTTGAAAGTATGTTTACTGTATCAGCTTTTGGGGGAAATCACTGGTTGACATCCAGTGCAAAAAACTGCCCGTGGAAGGACAAAAAATGTTATCTTGGCTAAGTCTGGAGTTTGTGTTCCAGACTAGTGCGCTGCTACTGCAAGTATGCTTGCAGTTGTACAATAATTGTGCAACTGCATCACACCTCATTTAGGTCAATGGAGGTTTCTGCACAGGAGCTCTCTTGTGCAACTGTCATTTTTGGCGCCACCAAGGCGTCCTCTTGTGCCAGTGCAACAGTTCTCATTCTGCACTGGATGTCGGCCATTGTGTTTTGTTGAGAAGCATATGGCCAAAATTAAACGGGGACTTTCAAAGAGCTTTTAACGAAGTCCAAGTATACAATGTTTATCAGATCACCCCATCAACATGCCTGTTGATACTGTTGAACTCTAAAAGAGTAGTAAGGCAGGACTTTGTATGGCTTTTGCAAACCTTCAACAAGTGCCCTATATCTTCTGCAGTGAAGGCTGATACAAATTAGTTCAGCTTCTGTGCAATTTCCATATCCTCCTGAAGCATCCCTTCCACTCCCTTGTTCACCTCTCCCTGGCAGATCTGCTGTTTCTGGTGTTATTTAAAATACACCTAATGTATTTTGTTTGCTTGATAGCACATCTTTTTAGCCATACAGTCATTCTGTTTTCATATCCTTAGTCATTTCCTTACATTTATTTTGCCAGAGCAGATGTTCCTTTTTGTTTGCATCTGGGCAGGACTTTCATTTTCTGAAGGAAGCCCTCTTGCCTTTTATATAGCTTTTGTTAACTCTGTTCATTAGCCATGACATTCTCTTGGATTTGATGGTACAATTCCGACTTGGTTGTATACGTTCTAGATGAACTTTGATGACTGTTTTAAATAACCTCCATGTGTTCCAGAGAGATTTGATCTGCGTGACTTTTCCTTTCAGCTTCCTTTTCACCAGTCTCATTTTTAAGAAGTCTTTTATTTTGAAAACAGCTATGTCTGTGTTGGATTTCCTCAGAAATTTTCCACTTGCATACACTGGATTGCACTCCAGTAACTGGATGATATCCTAACGAAGCATGTGTGCTTCAAGGGATTGTAGTGACACACCAGGAGCCCTTGCACAACTCCTCCAGTCCCACTATAAGTATATTGTGCAAGACCCTTTACCATTCAGAGTGCTGTCTGCGCTCCAGAAACACTTTGTAATATTGGAAATGTTGCTGAGGATCAGCAACATGTTTCTAATCACACAGAACTCAGACAACATTCTGAACTGTAGGGATTCTTGGGCAGCAGCATTAATGCAGGCACAGAGAGTTGCACAGGGCTCTGGGTGCCTCCCCACAATTGCAGAGGATCAACAACGTGTTTCTGATCTCACAGAGCACTTCCAGACCATTGGTAGCATATGGGCTCTTTTGCAACAGTGCACGTGCTCCCTGTGTGTCTACACAATCCCTCAAAACACATACACTTTGTTGGTCAGGATGCCAGCCACTGTTTCCTATTGGTTCAACAATACCTACGTATCACCTTAGGTGCCACTTAGGATTGACTTCAGAGTTGTGTCCCGTGCTCTTTTGGGGTCTTTCACTGGCTGTCATATCCTTCTTTTGTATATGCACATTTCCAAGTTGTACCTTATTCCCTTTTGGATGCTCTGAAACATTTACATCCTCATCACTGCCCAGCTCCTGTCCTTTTCCCCAAAGGGTCCATTTAAAAGCTTCTCTGTGACCATTTTGATGTTAAGCACCAGCAGTCTGTTTCCACTGCAGTTCAAGTGGTGCCTTTTATACAGGCTTGGGCTTGTTGCAAAATGTCCCCAAATACCCAACAATTGGTGATTCTCCATCTCAAACTGTTCTGATAACTTTTTAGTTTAAAAGCAATATATAAATAAATATATAACCACAAACAACTTTCCAAATCCTTCCTCCACCATCAACTAATCTCTACATAGAGATCCCTCAACTACCTGTCTAGTTGTTCCTACATGTGGAACATGTATTTCTGAGAATGCTACTTTGGAGGTCCAGGCCATCAGTATCCTATCTAGCAATCTAAATTACTAGGTTAAAAACAGTCAAACTGCATCTTGTGACAAATATTGTAATATTTTAAAATTATATAATTTTAAATCTCTCTAAACAAGAGTTTTATTTATTTATTATTTCTCTATGCAAACCGCTTTGGAAACTTTTGTTGAAAAGTGGTATATAAGTATTTGTTGTAGTGGGGAAAGTACCTAATCCCAAGCTTGAACCAAATAGCTTTTCTTAACACTGAGTTTAATCTCAAAAATTATTGATATCAGTTTTTACAATGGTTACACAGTTTTAAACCATATTCATCTGCAATATATCAGTAGTTGCGTAAGTTAGAAAAATACAATCACTTTTAGAAAATGAAAATCCTTTTAATGTTTACCTCAATGTACCCATGACCAAGACTATAACCATTCAATAAGACAGAGTTCCAGTTCAAAAATGTATGGTTATATTTACAGAATCAACTGTACAAAATAATTTATGGTTACAAAATCCCACAGCAGCTGTTGACTGATACAGTCTGTATAAATCTCCTTGGAGGAGAAGGAGATAACAGATTATTTAATCTTTTAGGTCATCAAAAAAACAATGCTCCAAAGCTTCATCTAGAGTAATTCTCTTGGCTGGATCATACTCCAACATCCTGCGAATAAGGTCAAAAAGATTCTGATGGTCTTTATCATGGCACTGCATGAATTCCTGAAAAAGAGAACATAAATTTAGGGACATGTCTTTGGATCTCAGAATCAAGTACAGGAAGAAAATTATATCCTCTTACCTTCAATGGTTTACAGCGTTTCCTAACATAGCGACCTGAAGAACTATGTTCATCCCAGTCCAATTGGTTATGTTGAAAGTAATGTTTCCTGCATACAAAAAGGATGAAAAAGAATTTTACAACTCCTTTTGCTCTAGGTCTGATGTATCTTTTCTTCTTAACCATTTTACCCTTCTCCTTGGAATAGTCCAATACCAATTTCCTTCAAACCCAACTACTACTTAGATTATTTTTCCTTGCTATCTCTGTCAATCTTCAGTTTTGGTCCATCTTTCATGCATTCTGATGGCCCTTCATTTGGTCTGTTCTAAATAGTAATTTGTTTCCAACTTAATCCAAGTCTCTCATTTGCTTCTGCCAGCTTTTGTGACCTTTGCAGTCAAATCATATAGACATTTACAGTACTCAGAAGTGGGTCTCATGAATTTACTTGCATTAAGTGTGGATAGGATCTGAGCCTTCCACTGCTTTTTGCACCAAAGGTCCTTGGACTCCCCTTTTTGTCCTCAAGCATTTTTCCAACCCACCCTGCTTGCTCTTCAAGGACACTTCCCTTGCAAAAGTTCAGAGCTCTACCACCATTCTTCCCCCTTCTGAGAAAAAAGGAGATAGCTGCCAGCAATGCTGTACATTCCCTGCTTTTCACAGTAGAGCACTGATGGCAACTGTTGTGGCCATATCCTTTTTTACTTGGAAGTAAATCCTACTGAGCTTATATGACTTACTGCTTAGTGAGTCTGCATAGGACTATAGTCTTAAAGTAGGAAGGGTCAGCTTGCCCACAGTGCAGGGCACTCTTCCTTCCTTTTTAATCTCCAGCAATTCACTGCAGAACAGCAGTGGAAGGTGATTAAGAGAAGGCTCTAGTCAGCACGCACACACACATAAGGAAAAATAACAGTTTGCCTGCCATATTAGGTTATGCAATGCTAAACACACTGAAATCAATGAATGTCATGAATTTCCAATAATCGAGAGAAGCCAGCTTGAGTGCCAAAAAGAGATAAGTGCATTTGCAATGAATGGCCACAGAGTAGGGAAGCTCTGTATATGTTGGTGGTGGTGGGTGAACATCAGAAAGAACACCTCATGTGAGTTTATCTTTTTTCTAGAGTTAGATCCAGGATCAGTCAGGCTTGTAGGAAGACACCTCTCCCCCAAGCTGCATGCAAGGCTGTCCCTTACTTAAGTTCAAACCTTAGTTCTATAATCAAGGCTGTGTTTCCTTTTTCAAACCAAGACCATACTTTTAAGTCTACAAGGATTAGTCTGACTCACACCCTTCAAGAATAAAGATGACAGGGGTCTGCGCTGGAATCTATAGTGTGGCAGTTTGGTTTGAATTCAGTCAGAATTCGAACCGTACTACAAAACTTGGTCTGCACACACCCCTACTTAATATCCTTCTGGGTTGCCTGGGAGAAGTGGGATTGGGTGGCTCTGTTCCTACCTCTCTGGTAGATTCCAGATGGTGTCGCTTGGAAACTGCTGCTCTGCAAAGTGAGAACGAAAGTATGGAGTTCCACAAGGCTCTATCTATACCATCTCCAATGCTTTTTAACATCTACATGAAATCACTGGGAGAGATCATCAGGAGGTTTGGTGCAGGGTGTTATCAATATGCCAAAGACACTCAGATCTATTTTTCCACATATCTGGAAAAATATCTCATCAGGAAAGAGCATAACTTCTCTAAATGCCTGCCCAGAGGCGCTAATACACTGGATGAAGGATAGCAAACTAACGTTGAATCCAAATAAGATGGAGGTACTGACTACCTATAAAGCCTTTAATGGCTTGGGTCAAGAGAACACCTTTTTTTGTCATGAACCTGCTGCCTATTTAGATCATGTGGGGAGGATTTATCGACTTGGGACCAGGCCTTCTCTGTGGTTGCCCTGGGGCTTTGGAATATGCTTCCTGTCAGAATAAGAGCATCTCCATCTCTGATTGCTTTTAGGAAGACCCACCTATTTTCTCAGGCTTTTAACTGAAATTAATTCTAAACTGTTTAATTACTTTTATCCTGTGAAATTGTTTTAATTGTTTTATTCTGTTTATATTGGCTGTGTTTTAAGTTGTGTACACCACCCACCTAGAGATACACATACCAGGTAGTACATAAGTGTGATAGACAGATGCTTCATATATGGCCTCCAAAACATAGCCTTGTTTAACAGAAATCTGTTTGGAGATTATGGGACACACAACTATTTCCGTTTTTCTTTCTATGAAGTCATAAAAGGGCAGTATAGTAGAGAGAAGACTTTAAAAGACATAAACTGTCAGTAGGGGAGGGATTATACGGAAGGCGAGTGTGATCTCATGGCTGGCTACCCGTCTCTAAACAGATCAGATCCACTATGTGCACACTAGCTCAATGCGATGAGAGACACAGGTTGGTATCCAGACTAAGTTAGTCACCATAACAATGTCCCACTGAAATTAATAGGATGCAAGTTAATGACTAACTTGTCTCATTTCAGTTGTGCTTAGTCATGACTAATTAGTCTGGGTGCTTTCCACAGATCTAATAAGATAAACCTGCCTTTCTTGACCCTTAATATGTCAAGGTAGCTCATTACATGCCAAGGTAGATTATCTGTTGATCCCTATACATTTTGATATAATAGGGGTATAAGGATTTGTACTGACAGGGACAGTTTTCTATCGGAAGACCACTGTATCCCAAGGAATGGAAAGTTCTACTGTCTGAGAAGTTCATCAGTGGATCAATTTTAGCAAGCTTTGCTTTTTATCAGTAGCTGTAGGCTGCTTATCAGAACTTCTCTAAGCACCGAGATGCTTCTTATTAAGCACCTGCTTCTTTGCTCATTATGTACTGCTATGTAAGCCAAGAAACTGTATTATGTAAATCTAAAGTCCTGTATAAAGCGACAAGCTTTCCTTAGAATGCTGGATCTCATCATGGATCAGTGCACAGGGGCTATGAGTCTCGCACATCCCCTATTGCACCGGGGTCCTCAGTAGTGTGCGTTTCGAGGAACGTAAGCTTCATCTCTCTTTCTTTTATTAAAATGCCATTTATCTTCTCTATGTGTTTCTCCATACTGGCACCAGAAAGGGTCCGTGCCCCGGACACAACAGAATTCGAACAGCAAACCATATGGAAGATTTTCCTTAGTGTATGTCTCAACTGCTGTATGGGTAAGTGGTACCATTTCCTGCTTGAATATGTCTTATGTCTGAGGGTTATAGGCCACTTCAAGCCTCACAGGCCAGATGCCTCTCAATACCAGTTGTAGGGGAGTAACAGCAGGTGAGAAGGCCTGCCCTCAGCTCTTGCCTATGAGTCTCCCAGAGGCATCTGGTGGGCCACTGTGTAAAACAGGATGCTGGACTAGATGGGCCTTGGGCCTGATCCAGCAAGGCTGTTCTTATGTTCTTAATACAGTTTACAGAAGTGGGATTAAAGCAAGAAAAAATTCCTTAAAATTATGAATCAGCCATTCAAACCACTCAGACATAGAAAAGAAGACAGCATACTTTGTCACTACTGCTGAATTTAGAGCAGGGTCCAATGCCTCAGGTTTTGTTTAACCCCATGTTAACAGAGCTTCATTCTTACTAGAAGATGTGGCACACTTTGATATTTTTCCAAGCCTGTGTTTTAAGTAACCTTTATAGGAAATGATTTACATTTCTAAATGATTTACATGATTTACACTCTAAAAATAATTTAAAAAAACTTACCTTGATTTTTTAATCATGTGCATTGGTAGAGGCCCTAGTATCCTCTCCATCATTGCCAGATGTTCCTTACTATCATGTGTCTGGAAAGAAAGAAAGGAGTATACATACAATATTTATTCTATCCACATACCAAGTCACAGTATCAGAATCAAATTACACTTTGCCCATATAAACTATTTTAAAAAAACGCTAATGACACAGTAGTATTGCAGTTTGAGTTTCAAGGGGGAATGTCTTTCAAAAGTAAGTTCCCTTGTCAAAACACCTGTCAACAACCCTGGGACTAAAAATGTTGTTTATCTATACAGCTTATTCAACATAAACTCTTTCCACAAATTTAACAGAACGACTTAAATTGCTTCTCCAAACAACTGCATCCACAACCTTTAAATGTTAGTATGTTACAAAATATTTAGGAATCTAGCGTACATTTAACATTATCAATATATAAACACATCGTAATTTTAATTATATCCTTGTAAAAATGCCACAAATCAAATCAACACACTAACTCATACTTAAATGGATTCAGATTACATTTTAAGTGAAAAGTCCTAAATAAAATGACAGGCACTTACCTGAAATACTGTAAAGCCAAGGTAATATTCAATTATAATGCATCCTATACTCCAGACATCACAAGGCTGGGACCACCCAAGCGCTACAACATAATTCACAAAAATTCAATTAATTTGACAATTTAGCTCACATTAGAATTCCTTGAACCATCTTCCCCTGAACATGCACTTTAGTTCCTAAACCATTCATCTTATATATCATTTCCCTAAACCTTTATAAAACATAGCAATGCAGAAATACTATACTTGAACACATTTTAAAAACCTGGTAACTTAAAGAGAGATTTTCTTAAATTGTCACATTTTCCAGTGGAATTTTTAAAGGCTACAATAATGCCCTTTTGGGCCACTGATTACTTAGCTTGCTGTCCTGCTTGTTGTATTAGACAGTCAGTCTTATCTTAAATTTTACTTCTGGTTTTTATAGTTCCATAACAGTTTCATTTCTCCTTATGTCTGCATTGTGTCACTCACCTCTAGGCTTTTAGTTTGTCACTTATGTTTTCATTGCTCTTATGCTGATCTAAGACTGAAATAAAGGTGATTGATTGAGGCTACAATAATTTTGAAAGTCTCTACTAACCTAATATAACTTCAGGTGCTCTGTAATGTCTTGTAGACACTAAAGTGCTATGATGCTCATTATCATATGTTGCACTTCCAAAATCTACAACTTTAATATCTGAGTTTTTCAGTGTGCGTTCATCTCGCCTCTGTAATAAAAATCAAAATGCAAGTCACTTTAAAAAAAAATAAAATCTAGAATCTTGATCCACAAATGAAACATCTTTTTTTAATATCCATCTGCTCTTAACGCAAAGATTAAACAAAACAAAAGGTAGTATCCTAAGTGCTCATGTAAGGGAGAGGGCAATTTTGCAGTCTTTTTCCTCTTCAGGCCCCAAATCTGATGGGGGGGGGGTTTCTGCTCTTCTCTGGAGCAAAATGGCATGTGGCATTGCAGTAAGAAGGCCAGATTGCTGAAAGGTGGGGGACAGCCCTCCTCCTGCACTAACGAAACCTCTTCCATGTATACTGCATGTAGTTAGGACACAACCCCAAGTCTTTGGTAGATTAAATCTGTCCTACTCCTTTACTGTTCATAAAGAAGCTGCAAAGTTCTGTACCTTTGTCCTATCTGATTTTAATGGGAACCATAAACTAGGTGATCATTAGACTTGTTTGAGGTAAGCTTAATTTGGAGCACATCAATTTATAATAAGCACAATGATACAACTGTTAATCTAAATGAATTCTTACATATAATAATCCAAAAGGAAAGCTTCACAATCCCTTAACTATACATGACGTGTGACTTCACAGAAATATCGATTTCCAGTAGTCATTAGAATGATGATCTAGCAAGCCAGATGACCACTTTTTTAAAAAAAAAATCAACATCACATCTTCAGCATCTTCTAATAGACTTCTTTAGAGTGGTAAAGAAGCAAATAACTGATTTTCTTGCTCACACCTTTGCTTATTCAATGAATTTGGCTTCTAATAGCTACAAACAAATTCCACACTACAGAGCACTTGTGATTACCAAGCTAGATGTGAGCAAAAGATGGTGTAAAAATAGCACAGAGGAAGTAGTCTGCAAGTGAACTTACCATTTTAGAATTGTACTTTACTACATAATCAGATTCTACAAATAAAATATTTTCAGGTTTCAGATCTGTATGAGTCAACTTATTGTGATGCAAGACTGTAAAAAGAAAAAAGGGGGGAACTCAACACACAGAATAATGCCTAAAATTTTAAGTATGCAAACATATGTAAAAACTAAATTTACTTACAATTTATAGATTGGCAAATCTGATAAGCCATCTTCCTAATAAGTTCAATAGGAAAAGGCAAAAAGCTATTTTCCTTAATGAAGTCATAGGTACTGAGTCCCAGTAGCTCAAACACAATGCAAACGTGACCACAATGATCAAACCATTCCAACATCTGTACACAACGGCTAGGGAAAAGAAATCAACCAGAAGAATAATGTATAAAACAGTCACTCTTGTAATACTGCAACAGAGTGTTCTTATTCTAGATTATACTTACAATGTGCTGCTGGGATCCAAGGAGTTTAAATGCTCCAGTACCTGAATTTCTGAGCGAGCTGCTTCACGGTATCTACCAACACTTTTCACTACTTTTATTGCTACGTGGATCCCTCTCCTAGAGGATAAAAGATAAAATTAAAATATTGTGAATTATCTGCATCCATCCTCAAGCAAATTTCAAACATTCTACTGCACTCTGCTGTCATCAGTAGATCATAGTTTGGGACAGTTTCAGGGCTAAGACTTGCCAAAACTGTATTTATGCAGCTGATGCCAGTCCAGCATTTGTATGTCACTGACATATAGTCCAGATAGCAGCCACATGCATATGGGTTGCAGCACATGAGCTTGCCTATGCTGTTGTCTGATTTTGTACATGTGTTTCTACTGCAGTAGCCATCAAGGATGATTGCATCAACTGGTTCATATGACTGCCTACAATACCAGTGATGTACAGATTAAGAAAAAAGGAACTGTAAGAACCCAATCTTCCATTGCAAGGAAAAGTAAAACAGTTTCAAGTACTTTCCTGCCAACTTGCAGGAGAATATGGGAAAAATAGTACATAGTAAAAGAATGACAACAATTGTCTCTCAAGATACCGCAACTTTGGCTGTACTTTCACACATGTAAGCAACCAATGCTCTCTTTATGGACACTGCTATAGCAACCCACACCCAAGGGTCAAATTGTTTTTAAAGATTGGGCAGTGGCTTCCCTTTCATTGTGGAATCCCCAGCAGTCAAAAAGATAAACAAAGCTCCTTTACACTTGTGTAATCTGTTCCTTTGTATCACAATATCTGTAGTCCTTTAAGAGCATTTTGCTTAGCAAACGTTCATTCAAAATTCATAGTAAATGAGAGTGTGAAAAAGTGAAAGTGGGGTCATGAGAGTTCTTTAATTGAAAAAAATCTCATTTGCTATCATTGAATGAGAATTCACACCTCAGAAGTTTTTCTGAAGGGATGTTATTCCCTTATTTTCTGAGGTGTGAATTGAATATGATGAATGAATCAATCTACCACAAAGCACTTTATGAAGAAAAACCTCAGAAAATCAACAAAATCCAGCCCTCTGGTCAATCACTCTGAAATTGGGGATGGGTGGTAGCCTCCACCCATTAGGCACTATCTACCAGCCCACCCCACTCTTTTGGGGCAGATCCACTTTCTGCCCCCAAACTGCCCCAAAGACACAAAAACCAAAAATTCCCAAAAAATCACCCCTTTGTCCAATCCCCCTTAAATTGGGGTGGTAGCCTCCACCCATTAGGCACTACCACCCCACCCCACTCTTCTGCCCCAGGCCCCACCTTCTGCCCCAATCTGCCCCAAAGACACGAAAACTTCAGAAATTCCCCAAAAATCACCCCTGTGCCCAATCTCCCTGAAATTGGGGTGGTAGCCTGCACCCATTAGGCACTACCACCCCACCCCACTCTTTTTGCCCAGATCCCATTCTATGCCCCCAAACTGCCCCAAAGTCACTAAAACTTCAAAAAATCCCCCAAAATCGGCCATGAGCCGACTCACCCGAATTTTTCGGCCCCGAAATTCGGGTGATTTGGCTCGGCCCTGAAAAATATCGGGGGACATCGGGGGTGATTCGGTTCGGCCCCAAATCACCCAAAATTGCTCATTTAGGGCACGGATCGATCTGTGCCCGAAATTTTTTGCACATCCCTAGTTCTGACCTAGCAGAAGCTGTGTGAGAAAATGAACCCCAAATCCAGAGCTTTTCTGTTTGCCCAAGTTCTATGACACACTTTTCATATATCATCCTTATTCATGCTAGTTGTACCGTAATGCCACCTCCAATACAGCTAGTTTTCCACCAGTACTTGTGCAAGAGTTCACAGAGCAGCACCAATGCATTTTCTCCTTTCAATCATGGCTAGAAACCATGATGCCTGACACAGAGTCAGACCACTGGTTCATCTAGCTCTGTATTAACTCCACCAGAGCTGCACAACTTCAGCTTTCTGGCCGCTCCCATCATCCTCAGCCACAGTGACCAATGATCAGGGATGATGCAAGTTACAGTCCAACAACAGCTAGAGGGCCAAAACTGTGCTGCCCTGGTCCACATTGACTAGCAGTGGCAAGGTTTCAGGTACGAGTCTTTCCCAGTCCACCTTGGAGATGCCAGGGATTGAAGGTTCTCTTGATCTACACCCACATTTTATTCTTGTTTTGTGTGGAATTAACAGGATTTGTATTGGGATTTTGATCTTTAAATAAAGGAATTTGTTTTAGAAACGCTTCTGCAGATGGCATACATACATGTGGTGATCAATGCATTCTACCACTTTTCCAAAGGCACCTTCTCCTAAAGTAGCAATAATTTCATCTAAAGAGAGGGAGAAAAGAAACACATTACAGCTATTACTGAACTACTTAACAAAAATAAATTCTATTAAACATGTCAGGATAAATACATTAACTTAACCTGCCTTTGAATGTGTTATTTTATTGAACAAGCTACCTAACTATTAACCTAACCTTAATCTTTACACAGTATTGTGATATCTGAATAGTAATATTTAACTATACAGAAAAGAAAATGCAAAAGAATACAAAGACAAAAAAGAAAAAGAGAAATGAAGGGCTCTTAACCCACACCCCCAATCCTCTTCTAATGTACTATACTAGACAATTTTTTTGCTGAAAAGGTTTTTTTAAAAATAAAAAGTGTTGAAAAATATTCTATACATCTTGCTCTTAGCACGTCTCCACTTTGACAGATCAGGTGACCCTCCTCATCATCCTCTACACTCCTGGATCTTTTCCTTCGGTGACTCTTCTGGAAACGGCACCAAGATCGTCCAGCCAATCAATATATCAGAGTGAATTCAGGGTAGAATACGCAATTCATTCAGCGGGGATATTCAGGCATTCAGTTACGCACCAGACCACGAACGGTTGGCAGGAGCAATTTCAAATTCAGTCCCCAGAAATTCACAGGGCACAGTTTATGTTACAGAAGAAAAACATGGCAAGGAACAGATTTTCAGATAAATACTTAAAGTAATCAGACAATAGAAGCACAATACAATTTTGTCTCTCAAATACTGGATTAATTGAAGACTGTAACTAAGATAGTAATGTAAATATTTACTTTTGCTATTTGAAAACTTATTTTTGTCATTTGCATGTCTACTTTTATAAAGTCCTAATAGGTCAATGGTCCTTGAATCTCTAATATATTAAAATAATAACTATCAACTATTAACATCAATAGCAAACCTTCTAAACAATTTACTTATTTTCTAAAGAAGAAAATAATATTTAGAATTCCTGAAATACATAATCTAATGCCTGTATAGATTAAGTAAAAAAACACTCTTATAATTTAACAATAATTTTAAGATTGTATATGTATGTTAGCAGCAGCGTCATACTTTTATGGAAAATCCACACTGCTTTCCTTGCCAATTAGTAGAGTGAAAGTTTCTCTAACAGTTCTAAAATCATTCAATGAATGACCACAATTTGATGGAAACTAAGCTAAACACAAGCATTTTGAATTCACAACAGACACCATGACATTCCTCATATCCTAATTTCATTTAAATAAATATCTTCTATGTCTTTAGAGGTAGGATGGAAGAAATTGCTTCACCATGCTGTAAAACTAATTCAAATGATAACAGAACCTTGCTCTTTCTTTACCAGCTATAATTTAAGAAGCTGACTGACTAAGTAATCATCTGAATTTCCAAAGCAAATTAGATAGTGAACACTCATGTGCTTGGCACTATTCACTATATAAAGATTCTCAAATATATGATGCACAAAGGATGCATATATACATACAAGATTATGGGAGCTCAGGTTTGTTTGAAAAATTTCCCTTTTATACTCAGAGAATGTAATACTCTAATAAAAAATGCAATGCCACTAAATATATTTTAAAATAAAGTTTAGAAGTACGCATACCGAATGCGAGCTGTAACTGTGGCCATGTTTCTTATGCTTTCTTTTATGACTACTTTTCCTGCTTCGAGCAGATTTGCTATCATGATGGCGGTGATTCTTTTCATTATCTCTGTGACAATGCTTGTGGTCATCTACATCAGAGAAGTCATTTCTGTATTCCTCAACATATCTCCGGTCATGACGGTCTCTGTCATGTATGGATCTATCATCCAAACTGCTACTGAAAATACATTTATATTATTTTTCCAACTTTTAAACACACTTGTTTAAAATGCAAGTCTCGTTGATCACCAAACATAAACATGGTAAATCTAAATAAGCTCAGTTCATAGAGAGCCCATCGCAACAATAATTGTTCACACAAGGGAGAATGAAGGTCTCTTATGTACACTATAACAGTATGAGTATAAACCACAAGGGTGGAGAGATCCCGAGATCCTGATCAGGCATAATTGTCATCAGGTCCAGCCTCCCCAACTCCCAAGCATGCCACAATCAATGAACTATCTCTACTGTTGAAGGCAATGACTGTTCACTCAAAATTCAGGGACAGTCCCTACTCACGAGATTTCACTCCATCTCACTTAGAGAACTCCAAAGCTCCTGAAGCAGACACCCCACAAGGTTAACAATAAAGTACAAGATTGCATGTGAAGACTTGAACTGTACTCTGCAACAAACTAGCTACCAGTTTAATCACTACCAGGGTAGTGATCTGCCCAATTTTTTTTGGTACATCATACTAGCTCCAGTTTCTTAAATAATCCTATGCAAATACTTCACATATAGTCTCAATAATACACTCAAAGTATAAAGAAATTAATTGTTCATCTTATATTTTAATTCCCCTTTTGGTAAATAATTACTTTTATAAATATTACAAATATAATGATTATAATTACATATATAAATATTATTTGTTGTTGATAATGATAAAAATTACTTTAAAGTCCCACACAGCTTGGAATCTAGATAACTGAAGGATCATATACCAACATAAACGTGCCACTGAAATTATTTTCAGAAGCATTCACTGTCTGAACTGAAGAGGCAGGTGACTAA